>NW_027202893.1:760000-1960000 GCF_024711535.1 Dipodomys merriami
CAGATCGTTTTGTTGGTTACAGATAACACTAAACTTGTTTTAAAATTCTTAGGCAATCTAACCAAGTCAATACAATGTGATCTTAAACATGGGTTCTGGAAACTCTAGTCTCCATCATTCCTGCTGGGGATCCTATTCCCCATTTCCCCAGCTCCCACCCACCCACACTGGCCCACCCTCACAGCCCACTCCCTGCCTGTTACATCTGAGAAACATCTTACCAATGATTCCCACTGGCCTTACATAAGCTTCAGTGTGTGGTGACTTTACAGCCCTGCCTGTGGAATAAGCACACCTGGGACTTGCACAAATCCAGATAGGTTCAGTCCAAATCCGATTTAAAGTTCCCATAGCATATTGGGTGCAGGTGGCTCACACCTGTAATCAATCCTAACTTACATCGTAGGAGGCTGAGATCTCAGGAACTTGGTTAGAAACCAGCCTGGGCAGGTAAACATGAAA
Organism: Dipodomys merriami; assembly: GCF_024711535.1. Classification (NCBI taxonomy): domain Eukaryota; kingdom Metazoa; phylum Chordata; class Mammalia; order Rodentia; family Heteromyidae; genus Dipodomys; species Dipodomys merriami. Next base: position 760,463 of record NW_027202893.1, read on the forward strand.
CTCATCTCTAACCAGCAAAAAAGCCAGAAGTGGCATTGTGGTTTAAGTAGTAGAGTAAGGGACAATACACAGGCCTTGAATTAAAACCCCAGTACTGGCCCAAGCAAACAAAAAAGTTCCCATACCATACCAATATAGAGCCAAAGCCAATATAGACCCCCAAACACCGGCGATCTTTTGATAGCCACAACCCAAACTAACTTCTGCTGTGACACTCTGAGGCAAAATGTAAAAATGCTGGTTTATGTGTGGTTTGAATTTCACCCTTCATGAGTTCAGTTAATCCAGCAGTGACAATCTGATGCCAGCCACATAGACCACCAATCTGGAAAATGTGAGGCTCTAGAAGTTCGGTAGAAAAATGTACATGCACTAGTATCTTAGCGCTTGGTAAGCTTTCAGAATAATCCAAAGGTGCTTGAATAAAACTTTCAGTGGCCCCCTGAAATGACTTTCTTTTTTCTTTCCCACAGTGGCTCTGTTTTTCAGTACTTTGAAGTTGTAATTAATCTGCCAGAAAACTTCTTGTGAAAGAAAATTGGCCACGGACTAAACAACACTTTGTATCCGGACCTTGAAGTTATGGGAACATTCACCTAAACCTGATTATTATAGCTGAAAATAATACTATTTGAGATAGCAAGACTTTCACATATCAAAGTAAAGGAGTTGCCTATTATTATACTAAACATAAATGAAATGTATAACCCTGGTAAGCTCAAAGAAAGCTTTAAGTCTGTAAATAGTATACACTTTCTACTTTTACACACTTTCCTGTTCATAGCAATATTAAACCAGGATGAAATGCAGGGAAGTATTTAACAGCTGAGCAGGAATTAAGTCAGTCTTAAAGACCACAAGGTCCTTTCTGGGAATATTTAAAGCAATTTTAACTTTAAAAATGTACTGTGCCACCTACCACACAGAAATCCAGGGACTGCCATTTCCCTTGAGCAAACTGGGAAATAGGATCCACTGTGTAGTAGTCTTATCAAGACATTTTCAGAGTCCAGGAACTAGAATGGTGGTGTACACACACCTGTAATCCCAGAACCCAGTAAGGTAAGACAGGAGGAGTATGAGTTCAAGTTCAGCCTCGGCTATCTAGCCAATTCAGTGGCAGCCTGGACTACCTAGGAAGATCCTGTCTGACAGAGAAAGGAAGAGGAATTAGAGGTGGCTCAAGTGGGAGAACACCAACTGGAGTGAAAAAGCCAAGTTCAAACCCCAGTACCCTTCCCCACAAACGCAAAGAAAATTTGCTAGGTACCAGTGGCTTAGACCCTGTAATCCTAGCTCTTCAGAAGGCTGAGATCTGAGGATGGCAATTTGAAGCCAGCCTAGGTAGTAAAGTTCATGAGACTTATCTCCAACTAATCACAAAAAAAACAGAAGTGGAGCAGAAGAGTGCCAACTTTGAGTGAAAAAGCCAAGTGAGAGTACAAAGCCCTATGTTCAAACCCTAGTACTGGCACGCGCACACACAATATATATGAAAGAAAAAGAATCCAGATAGAAGACAAGTCTCTGTCATTTGGATTTAACACTTGATAGGTTTTATACAGTTGATAGTAGTAAATCCTTAAACTCAAGTTCTTAAACATATCTGGCCTTAAACATTTAGTCTTATTAAATACAGAAGGGATGCTACTTGTCATCAACTGAAGCAGTATGCACCAACCAGGCATCCAATTTGCAAACAGATCATAATGGACAAAACATGGTGTCAGCTGCCTCAAAAATCTATGCACTTCAGAACCTCCACCAGTATTTGTGCAGTTAGCTAGAAATTCTCTTGAAATGACATGAGCCGGCTTCCTGACTTGACCTTGGGAACATGCTAGCAACATTATGAAAATCCTGCCTTGTTGCCTTATCTCCTTCCAATGTACTGTTCAATAAAGTCGCCCCATGCAATCACACCATTCTGCATTTGTCTTCCTGGATGATGGCTCCAGTGCCATCATTTATGAGCACATAGTACTACAGCCGACTTGAACTTACATGAAGGATGTTGCCTCTATAATATTGAGAAAACATATTACCTCTCATTTAGATGGGGAACTAGCCAATTTGAAACTGATTATTTGACCCCCAAAAAGGGAGGGGAGCAGCTATAATTTCTACTACCTGTTGATCTCTTTTAAGGAGGTATAAGAGACTTGTGTACCTCTCCAGAAGTTTCCTGCATTCCCTGCCAGCTTAATGGCACTCTGGTCAGCTCTTACTACTAGAAAAATTTCAAAACAAAACAAAAAACAGCAAGAGAGCTGAGAAAACACAGATTGAATCACTGGTATGCTGCTGGTGATCAGCAAGGTATCGTACAAAACTGGAAAGATGAAGGTAACTTGATAGACGAATTCTATGTATTATTTCCTAAAAAGATTTTAAGGTAGACTTCCTGAACACAAGTAGGATGAGCCTGAATTCCTACTTCTTCAGTGGGCTTTGTGGGCATAGAGAAGGTGTGAATAGAAAGCAGTTTGAATTCGCTGGAGCGATGTGGGGAGGGGTAGTGCTGGGGTGATTGGGTCTGCAAGTGAGCAAGGGATGAGGACCAGGAATGAGAGAATTGAGTGAACTGACTAAAGTAGCTGAAATATGGGACTCCTACAATACCCAGTTAGGAGGCTTGGAGTAAGGCACAAGGGCAGAAACTATTCCAGTCCAGACAGCTGTCCTGGCCACACCCCTCCTACTGTCCTTAACTGAAAGAGCTGGTCCAGCCAATCACCTACTAGATGCCTGGTTTGTACCAACTGCTTCAGTTGATGACAAGTAGCATCCCTTCTATACTTAATAAGACTAAATGTTTAAGGCCAGATATGCTCAAGGACTTGAGTTTAAGGATTTACTATTATCAAATTGTATAAAGCCTGTCAAGTCTCAAACCCAAATGGTAGAAGAGAAAGAAAAAGGCAAATGTTTATCACAGTAAATTTAGAAAAGATGAAAAGGGGGGCTGGGAAAATGGCCCAGTGGTAGAGCGCTTGCCTTGCATGCATGAGGCCCTGGGTTCGATTCCTCAGCACCACATAAGCAAAAAGCCGGAAGTGGCGCTGTGGCTCAAGTGGTAGAGCGCTAGCCTTGAGCTGAAGAGCTGAGGGACAGCGCCCAGGCCCAGAGTTCAGGCCCCACAACCAGACCCCCCCCCCAAAAAAAAAGAAAAGATGAAAAGGAAGCATCCCGAGTTTCACCACATAAAATTTGTCACTGTCCATTTTACAGGGAGAATAAAGTAAACCTTACCTGTCTACCTCTCAGGGCTCACAGCCTATACCATACCCTCACACACCTCACCCTCAACCTGTGCCCTGAATTGCGATCTCAAGTCTGTCTTGGCTACTCCTCAATGCCTTGTTTCCTACAAGGTGCTTTGATAGTGAAATAAAAGCCCAACAAGGAGAATCAAAACAAATGGGGTTCTAAGTTTAGGACTAAGCAACATAAAAACTTAGATCATCCTGGGTTCTTAATTTTCATGTCTTCTCTTTCCACACATTTGCATATTAGCTTACCCAGTACCCCATGTAGAGCACTTAGTATGGTCTTCCTCAGAGCAATGCAGAGGTACTGGCATGAAACCCGGCTACAAATGTTAGAACAAGTCTCAGGGAGGTCAAATGTCTCCACATGTGTGGCATATGACACACACTCTCTCTCTAGAATCTGTTGTGCTTGTTCCTGCCAGTGCTGTAAGATTTAATATAAACTTAGTGGCTTCAATCCCTTCTCTCAGGGTTCTTTTGAAGTGAGATCTAACATCGTTTCATAAATGCTTTCCTCCTAGAAACACAAGGAGTCATCATCTCCAGTAAGTTGGCAGTACTATTTCCCATGTGGATATAGGACTGGACGAAGATTCCCATTTCCCTGCTGGTTTTCAGCCAAAGGCTTTTTTTGAGTTTCCATATTCCTTGGCTTATAGCCCTTTGTGCTTCAAAGCCAGGAAGGGTAGGTAGATCCTGCAAAGTTTACCCTATGTCTTGCTGGCTATCCTTTCTGCCTCGTGTTCTGGTTTTCCTAATGCTTTTGAAGGGCTCCTGTGAGCATACTGGGCCCACCTGGATAATCCAAGTTGATCATCTTATTTTAAGGTTAGCTGATTAGAGAACTTAATCTGAGAAATCCCTCACAACAGTACCCAGATTAGTACTGAAGAACCCAGAAGAAGGATTGTGGGAGGATTTAGAACTTTGCTTGTCAAGTGTATCTTTAGATGTGTAACTTATGCTGTTATTCTTTCTCCATTACTTGAAAAGGCTTGTTACTTTGTCATTCACTTACCTTCCTTAGAATTGAGTTACTCATAAAAGTGCATAAGTAAAAACTGACCACTAGTTTTTTACATTTTTTATAATAGTTGCATTAAGCAGAATGAGTTCATTGACAATACAAATCAATGTAGGTAACTATGAAGACACCGAAAAAAGTGAAGGTGCTGAAAACAGTGACAGAAGGCACTGGTGGCTCAGGCCTGTAATCCTGGCTACTCAGGAGGCTGAGATCTGAGCATCACGGTTCAAAGCCAGCCCAGCAGGAAAGTCCATGAGACTCTATCTCCAATTAACCACCAGAAAAACAGAAGTGGCACTGTGGCTCAAGTGGTAGAAATGCTAGCCTGAGCTGAAGAGCTAAGGGACAGTGCCCAGGCCGAGTTCAAGCCCCACGACAAACAAAGGAAAAAGGAAAAAAAAAGTGTATACCATGGAATGGAAACTAGTTCAGCCACTCTGCCAGGTGGTTGGTTTGGAGATTCTTCCAAAAACTAAATAGAGAATGTCCCCCTGACCCAGCCATGCCATTCTTGGACATCTACTCAGAAGGTTCCAAGTCAGGCTATTCTAAATAGACACTTGAACATGACCTGGTTCATTGCTGCACTACTCACAACAGCCAAATTATAGACACAGCCCAGATGCCCCACAACAGATGAGTAGATCCAAAAATGTAGTATAAACAATGGAATTTTACTTACCCATTAGAAAGAATAGGATGTCATTTGCAAGGAAATGGGTGGATCTAGAACAAATCATGTTAAGTGAATAAGCCAAGCTCAGAGAGAAATGTGCATGTTTTCTTTCTCATATGTGGAAGCCAGATGTAAAATATATACATGACTCCAGGCATTCACACATGGTCAGGCCAAAGGAGGATACCTAGTGGAGAAAGCCAAAGGTCTAACTCTTGAACATGTAAAATACTATTTATCAAAACAAATTCCAGGGAACTGAAACATGGGTTATTTACGTTGCTATTGGTACTTTGTGTGAGCTTTTTTAAAAAATTCTTGCGGGAGGAGGAAGTACAGAAAAGGAGGGAAGAAGAGTAAACAAATGCAATCATGGTATTCAGTATATACTGTGTGGTAAATGAACTATGGAACTTGTGGGCAGGCACAAAAGAGAGAAAATGGGAGAAAGCAAAAGGGGTGACATTGTACAAGAGAAATGTACACATTACCTAAATTATGAAATTATAACCCCATAAAAATTATATATTATAATTTTTTTAAATGTTGTATGCCAACCAGGCACAGGTGGCACACACCTATAATAGCTACTCCAAAGGCTGAGACCTAAGGATCGCAATTCAAAGCCAGCCAGGGCATGAAAGTCTATAAAACTCATCTCCACCAGAAAACTGGAAGTGACACTGTGGCTCAAAGTGGTAGAGCACTAGCCTTGAGCACAAAAGCTCAGGGACCATGCCCAGGCCCTGAGTTCAAGCCACAAGAATGACCCCCACCAAAAAAAATTGTATGCTAAAGATCACCCACCCAAAGTTATTTGCTATAAGCAAAGAAATAATCACATTTCATTATAAATACACACATTTTCACTAGGCAGTTAATTATTTTTCATCTGTACAAAATATCCCAATAGCCTGTGACCTTAAACAAGACTGTGACATCAAAAATGAAAATTAGTAAGTGGCTTAGTCATAAGGTTTATTTTATTACAACTGTTTTTAAAGTCAGTTATGATCTTGACAAATATTATGGGTAAATCTAAAGCACGTCTCTAATTTCCAAGGTACGAAAGACAATAAATATAGATTCCAATTCAGCCAAAAAACAAGACACTAAATCTAATTGAGATTAGGTAGTGGAACTTAGTTTCAGTATTTCAAATATAAGTCTTATATAAGCGTGAACCTTCAGCTGCTACAAGAACTCATACAATAGTTATTGCTTCATTGACAATTCGGCTAACAGTCCTTCGCTGACAACACATGAGGGTTGAGCACCGATGAGCCTCACTAGAGCCAAGTCTGCTGGTGATGGGGGCCAGTGGAGAAGTCTCCTGATGGCACTGGTCCTTCTGGTAGGAGGACTGGTGTGGGAACGGTGCTGAAAACACCCCGGGTGGAAAGGAAGCCCATTTCCCAACAACCCAACAAATGACCCTGTTTCTTGTAGAAGCGGGGCTGTCACTGTACCGCGGAGGCCTACTTGTGGCAGGTGGCTTTCCCAGCAATGTGGTCTGCTTCTTGAGGAACTCCTTCCATGCTGCTCAGTGTCTCCTAGGAGCAGTGAATTCGCCAATCCTTCATTACACCCAGAACACATTCTTCACTGCTTTCTGTCTTTGTATTAAAGTGAGTCTTGTGAAATTTTTGCCCAAACAATCATTATTTCTTCTTAGTCGTAACGGAGGTTAAATGTTCATCAACTAAAATTCTACAGAACTTCAGGCCAAGCTCCTTTGTCTTGGTTTAATTCTTGGGTAGAGCTGTAAAAAAAAGTTGAAACAATATTTACATACTCCACAAATCTGGGAGTATTAGAATATTTCAGGAGCTATGGGGAGGAGGGAAAGGAATGTGACAGGGAAGAAATTAAACAAAGAAAAACAAGAAAGGCATTCTATGATGACAAGCCACAGAGCTGCCCAAGTACACAGAGGCTCACAGTAGCTCTGTTCTCATCAGCTACTCTGTAAAGGCATTTGAAGGTCACACAGACCCGTCAGCTGTGACAAGACCACAGAACAGAGGTATGAAAACCTGACAGCTCTGACCGCTTGTTGAACTGCAAATCCAGCCTAAAGCACGCAGAGTGCTGACAATGGTCTGCGATATTCGTGCAATACACATGCCAGTATTGGGAACATTCACTGCCATGGAAGAAAGAGATGAGCTGATTACTTTGTGTGTGTGTGGGGGGGGGGGGGGGGGGTTGGATGTGTATGCACGTGGGCACACATACTGTACTAGGGCTTGAACTCAGGGCCTTGTACTCTTGGGTTAGTTTTTTCACTGAAGGCTGTAGCTCTATCATTTGAGCCATAGCTTCATTTCCAGTTTTGTTGCTGTTGTTGTTATTGTTATTGTTGTTTTTAATGATCTCTCAGGATCTCTCTGCCATGGCTGACTTCAAACCATGATCTTCAGATCTTAGCCTCCCAAGCAGCTAAAATTATCACATGTGAGCTACCAGCACCTAGTCATGCTCAAGGCAGGCCTTGAATTCTCAATACTCCCACCTCAGGCTCCAGAATACTAGCCTGTGCTGCCATACTGGCTTACAGCAACATTTTACTTATTCACAGTGAAGATAACATTATGCGATGGGACTTGAGACTATCGAGAACAAAACGCCACAGAAGCACAGGGAGTGTGCTGCCTTCAAATTCTGTGGTTTTGTGTTTTCTATAACAAGGGCTGAGAGGAGAAGGCTTACGAAGGCTATAAAGTCCTGTCCTGAAGCCCACAGTGAGTCAAACTGGTAATTCAACTGACTAAACAAAAAGCCCTCCCCCTTCCGTCTCCAGACAATTGGGAAAAAAAGGGCTATTTAAAGAGGTCAGGCTTCACCCAAACTGAAAAACTAACTGGTTGATCCATGTTGCATAAAGAATTCTTTTCCTTGTCTGAGAAAAAAGTACTAGCCAATACATTTTCTAGATTCATAGCCGAGCCTCTGTCTGAAAATTTGACATTGATGTACTTTGTTTTCTTTTTAACTTCAAAAGATACAAGAAAAAGTTATATAGAGGACAGTTGTAACTAGAAAAGAATTCCAAAGAACTAAGAATGTCTATTCTTTGCACTAAAATGAAAACATTCATTCTGCTAATATAGAAACCTTTGTGAATACAGTCTTTTACCAGCTGCTTCCATGCTTGGGAATAATTCTCCCCATTTCATTAACCATAGCACCTCTATGCCAGCAAATTAATATAAAGGGTTTTGTTGTACAACATGGGGCCACATTACAAATGATGGTGGTACTTGAAAACTGCCAGGGGCATTTGCTCCATGCACACATGAGTTAGCTCCATGAGGTGCATGTATTAGCTTGGCTCATCACTGTGTGTACCATGTTATAGTCACAATGTCCAAGTATTTATTAACCTAAAGAATGAAAAGATTCTGGTTCTAAGAGGTAGTACTTTTTCCAGGTAAGACACTATAAGATCTAAATGTGCTTACTGTTGATATTGATTAGAAAAGCAAGTGTTTCTCTGGTGCTAATGGGTGTCCCTTTGTGGTGGTTTGAATTTTTTTTAATAGGACACCACGGTTTTTTGTTTTGTTTTGGGTTTTATTTTTGGTGAGAATGGGTCTGAATTCACATTTGTTAAGCAGATGTTCTACAACCTGAGTCATGCACACAGCCCTTTTACTTTATTCTTTAGATAAGGTCTCAGTTTTTTGGCCCAGGGCTGGCCTTGGACAGTGATCCCCTAAGTATGCTTCCCAAATTACTAAGACCACAGATAAGTACCACGGTATCTGGCTTCTGCATTATAAGGTCTTGAGAACTTTTTCCCCAGGCTGGCCTCAAACCAAAATCCTCCTCATCTCAGCCTCTCAAGCATCTGGGATTACAGGATTATACCCGACTAGGTCTCTCATTCTTTAAGATCATATAAATGACTCTCTCTCTCTCTCTCTCTCTCTCTCTCTCTCTCTCTCTCTCTCTCTCTCTCTCTCTCTCTCTCTCTCTCTCTCCTTTTTCTTTTAAAGCAATACTGTTGTTTGAACAGCAGGTTCTGATTTCATTAAGGAGATGCTCCACCACTGAACTGTGCCTCCAGCCCCTTAGTATATATGTACCATGCTAAAGTGAGCACTGTGAGTGACTACTGTTGAAACTTCCAAATAACAATAAATATTGCTCTTAGGAAGGCAGTGGTCAAGGTGTCTGAAGTAATTTATGCTGCACACAAGACAGGCAATCATCGGGGAGGGAGTCAGAATCCAGACTGCAGATCTCAGCACTGGAGTCACTTAAAGAAACTCCCCAGTAGAGGAACAGGAATAGACAGGACCCTGCTGGTGACCCAGATGCCTAAGTAGATATTTCATGCAGGTAGGGACCATGTCTACCTGACACTTGATGGAAATACCTATAGTATCCACTACTGTTTGCTATTAGACTGTTGTACTAACTATCCTAAAGACAATTTCAGGAGGCAGGCTTCTCTGCCCTCTCACCTTCCTTCCACCTGTGCATCTCAAGGGATGTGGAATCCTGAGCTTGTGACCTACATGCCACACGCTGTCTATCACTGGCTTTCCTTTCCCCAAGACTTTCCTACTTCCTGAACAGATTTTGCCCTTTAAACTTTACTCAATTTTCCTTATCACTCTTCTCTTTTATACACTCAACACACACACACACACACACACACACACACACACACACACACACACACACACACACAGAGGAATGCATGCACACATGCATGCAGGTCCGCACGTACACACCTATACACTTAGAACCACACAATAAAATTCTGAATCTACAACAGAACTTAATGCAAAGTCTTAAAACATGCTACTCTCACTTTCTCTGGCAAACATATTAATATGCTCTTGCACACAAAACGTACCTTAAGTCTAAATATAAGACCATTAAAACTGTAAAGTTCCCTGGGCACTGGTGGCTCCTACCTATAATCTTAGGAACTCAGAAAGCTAAGATCTGAGAATTACAGTCTGAAGATGGCCCAGGCAGAAAAGATCCCAGAGACTGACCATCTCCACTTAAAGTGGAGGTATGACACAAATGGTAAAGTACCAGCTTTAAACAAAAAAGCTAAGAGAATAGCATTCAAGCCATGAGTTCAAGCCTGAGAACCATCAGAAAACAAAAGTTCTGAGTTTCTTTAGAATGGGCATTAAGGGCTGGGAAGGTGGTTCAGTGGTAGAGCACTTGCCTTGCATGCATGAGGCCCTGGGTTCCATTCCTCAGCACCACATAAGCAAAAAGAAAAAAAAGCCGGAAGTGGCACTGTGGCTCAAGTGGTAGAGCGCTGAAGAGCTGAGGGACAGAGCCCAGGCCCAGAGTTCAGGCCTCACGACCAGACCCCCCCCCCCAAAAAAAAAGAAAGGGCATTAAGCTACACTGTATTCACAGTATGCAGCAGCGTCTGCAAAGCGCTTCTCTGGAACACCAAGGACAGAATAAGCACTGGGGTCACTCACGCCCAGCAAGTTGCGAGGCACGTATCCCTCCTTGTCGTTGAGGCGAGCCCACCACCACTCAATCTCATCTTCATCTTCCCTGCGGACGATGGTCATGCAGTCTCCCTCTTTCAGAAGAAGCTCATCATCGTTCTGAGGCTCATAATCCCACAGTGCATAAATGACTCCTTTATTCATTATGCCCATCTTCTCCTGAACTCCTACAATCAGGACAGAAAGACACAGCTTGAGACATCCCACTTGGACATTAACATACGTAAGAACGTTTAGCTACATGAAACTAAGTGGGAAAACTCAATGACTCCATTTTCAGAGGAGGAGGGAAAGGCAAGCAGCATATATGTTACTCTAAAAGCAGTTCTAACAACTAGCACCTCATACCTATCTCTCAAAAGTGGCCTTATTCAGAGAACAGAAACTTTTGCCAGTCTAGGAACTTAAAAAAAAAATTAAAAGAACTTAATGTGTCTAGAATATTAACAGAGTAAATGATATGCTTGTCAACTTTCAGCATACTTCCAAGTATAATGACCGAGGAATTCTGAAAGTATCACTTCCTTTTTTACCTGACATTCAGAACAGACAGGAAAAGAAATAAGAAAATCCCACCTATTAAAATGTTCTCCATTGCAGGGCGCCAGTAGCTCAATGCCTATAGTCCTAGTTAGTCAGGAGGTTGAGACCTGGGGATTACAGTTTGAAGCCAGCCCAGGCAGGAAAATCCATAGACTCTCTTATCTCCAATTAACCACCAGAAAACTAGAAGTGGAACTGTGGCTCCAAGTGGTATAGCTTTGAGCAAAAAGAGTTCAGAGATAGCACCTAGGCCCTGAGTTCAAGCCCCACAACCAACTAAGAAAATGCAAAGGTCTCCATCAACGCCCAAATGGAGAAAGAAAGGAAATTCATATAAAATATGTGAGGATATAGAATATAGCATCTCTGACATAAAAGTCCATGTAGCCACTCTAAAAAATAATGAAAAGCAGAATCCTGAATGACTTTGAAAACCAAAAATTGGGGGAAGAAAAAAAATCTCAAAAAGCTTACTTTCCACACGAGAATTAACCAAGTTTTAAATTAACTTTTTTTGGGGGTCGGAGGGGTGCCAGAACTGAGATCCAGGGCACCTTCCTTTTGTACTTTGTACTTAAGACAGGTGCACTACTGCTGATTCACACCTATACTTCTGGCTTTTTGCTGGTTAACTCAAGAGCCTGACATTTTTTGCCTGAGCTGGCTTTGAATCACAATATGAAGATCTCAGATCTCAGCTTCCTAAGGATCTGGGATTAGACATGAGCCACCAGTGTCTAGTCCAAATTAACTTTGAAGCTGCACCTTTCTCCACATATACCTTCCAATCCTATAGGCAGAGGTCAATAACCAGAAACAACAGTCAACTTGCAGGTGATAGGAAGAAAGGAAAGGGAAAGGAAGGGAATTAGACAATAAGGTTTTCAACAATTCCAAGTTAACTTCCATGAAAAGATACATATTAGTCACCATTAAGGCTAAAACCTCACTGCGGGGGGGCTGGGGGGGCGGCGGTCTTTTGATTATCCAAAGATTTAAAATCAGCCTACTATGTCAATAGCAGTATTAGCATTTCGCAGCTGAAATAGCAACAGCCATTTCAAGACACACACAAAGATCTGTGACTAGGCTGTCCTACGTTTAGCACCTGGAACCAAGCAAAGCACAGAGATTTTTCCAAAAATTAACACACTTATTAAATCATATCACAGAAGAAGGAGGGGGGAGAGGTAAACAAATGCAGACATCAACACGCTGAGCCTTATGGGTTACGCACCATAGAGAAACTGAGAGCACTGAGTGTAGCCTTCCTCCATTTCCTCACACTTATCTGCAGCAGTCTGCATGTCACTGTAGGTCATAGCGAACACCGCCGCTCCAGATTCCACCAAAAACTTACACACCTGGACATTGTTACACGAGGCAGCACAGTGCAAAGGCGTCCTGTGAAGGAAACACAGCAAGAGTTAAAAATGCTCTCCAAAGTGATTGCCACATGTTTGGTAAGTTGTATATAAGGAAGTTTTTCCTTATATTTTAACTTCCTTGGGGGCATGTTGTTCTGGGGTTTTCTTCTTTCTCTTTCCTATTGCAAAGTATTATTCCTAGCTCAGGAAACAATAGCAATTTTTTATTTTTTATTGCATGGCTTCTAAGAGTAAAAGAACTGTATACAATCTAAGCTTCCAATATTAGGGAAACAAGGACAGTTCAATGTAATAAGGATTTGACTTATTTATAATGCCAAACCAAAAATTAGGCTACAGTATCACAAAATCACAAAATCTATTATTAACAACATTAAGAGCTTGAAGGCTCAAGGAACAAGTAGAGCATGTGTGAAATATGCACAAAGCCCTGGGTTCAATCCTACCACCAACGTCTGGAGATGGAGGGGATGGGAGTGTTAGAGCAGCTTAAAGCAAATACATTCCAATCTATCAATGGTGTTCACTTAAAAGATTATTGGAGGTGCAGATTTCTCTATTTTACACATTTTCCAGAATGGATACATGTTACTTCTATAATTACTTTTAAATGCAAGAAAGTGTCTCCAAGCATTATTTACAACAATGAAAAACTGGAATGATAAAAAGCTAATTCAAATTTACTTTTATGTCTTATATACAACTTATATGAATCTGAAATAATTATTTGTACATAGAAAGGGAAAACAAGCTATAAAAAACTAAATACTAATACAACTTTTAAAGTTTTTTACTAGTCCACAAAAAGAACTTTCAGCTGTCACCCCTTATCCAGTTTTGCTTTCTAGTTTCAGTTACATGAAGTTAATCAAGATCTAATACTACTAAAAGGAAAATTCTAAAAATAAACCGAAAGTTTTCAATTGAGCCCGGTTCTCAGAAGTGCGGTGAAATCCTGCACCACCAGCCCTGGGACGTGACCACGCCTTGTCCAGTGCGTCCACAGTCAAGCCACCTGTGCTTCGGCACCAAGTAGCCAACTCCATACCCAAGTCACTTTCACTGTATTCCAGTCCCTGTGTCCAAGAAACCTCCATTTTACTCAATCGCATCAAGGGACAAGAGCAGGGGTGCTTTATTACAGTATATTATGTGACTATTTACTTTGTTAAATCACAGGTATGTATGCACAGATTCAAAACACTAGTGCATGTACAGGGCTCAGTGCTACCCTCAGTTTCAAGCATTCCCAGAGGGTCTTGGAATATAGCCCCATATTATAAAGTTTAACTACTGTACTATAATTTAAAGCTTAAATCTTCCTTCTTTTTTAAAAACAAAATGCAAAATTTACTATCCAGTGTATTGTAGTTATTGGGAATAACAGTACCTCATCAGGACCATTATTATTATCATTATCGTTATCGTTATTATTGTTATATGCCAAGTAACATTTTGTTATCCTTCAACAATTATCAGTGTTTTACTAACATACGAGGTGCCACAAAATGTCCCATGAAAAATGGATTCAATGGTCAAATATATTGGTGGAATATTATAAAATTATAATGCCTTCTTAGAAACATGAAATTCATATCAGTATATTAAACACTCAAAAGTTTCAAGGATTTAGACCATGCTTAAATCAGCATTTCTCAAATTTAAGCATGCTTATTTATATATTACTTGGTAACACTTATCTTTACTATAACTTAATTATTAAACTTTTTTTAAAAGTCCATCTACTACTTCCAGAAATGGACAGAAATGACTGCCCTATGAGACATGCTAACTCCTCAAAAACACATAGCATGTCTGTCTACTAACAACAAGAATGGGAGGGTATACACTCACATACTTCATCTTCTGCAACACTGCTCATACAGCACACTCTCACAACTGAAGCTAATCTATGTTAAAGGAGACTTACCATCCATCACTATCTGCAGCATTCACATTCACACCAAACTGTACCAGGAACTTCACGATTTCTGTGTGGCCTGCGCACACAGCATTGTGTAGGGCTGTGATGCCTTCATCATTGGGCAGACTTGGGTCATCAACCTGTAGCATCAACCAGAAGGGTAAGTAAGCTTCACTCCAAGTATTGTCACCTAGTTCCTTGGGGTTAAGATAACAGTAAGAGACTTTGGGGCAGTTTTAAAAATCATAACTAAAACTTATAGAACTAAGAAAACTTTATTAAGAGAAGTTCTAAAAATAGAGCAGAGAAAAGCCAAATTGAAGTAGTTGTTCACTATAAAAATATTTTTAATTAAAAAAATAAATTACATCCTTATAGTGATTTTTATTTATCCTCTGAACTTGGCATCATAAATAAGTCACATTTGCTATGGAAAGGAAAAACAAAGATCACATAAAAATGTTTTAAACGGTAGGCTTCTGAAAAGTAAGTACCATATCAGTAATTCAATACTGTACAAGAAAAATCCATATATGAGCAATGTTTATAGCAGAGAATGTTGTCCCAAAGAAAGAAAAGCACTTTAAGGTTCTAAGTGAAAACTGAACTTCTATGTATCCGTATTTCTATTACATTTTTAAAATAGCACAGCCTATTTTAGAGCATAATTAAAAGTTCCTCTCCACATCCCAAAAAAAGAAATTTAAAAACAGAATTTCTCTATGGTTTAAGTTTTTAAAGGGTCTATTCTGACCCTTAAAAAAATGAAACACAAAATCCTATTTATAGCCATACCTCATAAATAATTCTCTGTACTAGGTCAAATTCCCCCTCCAAAGATGAATCGAGGAGTAGAGCAAGAGGGTTGAATTTCACTCTCATCCCGTGGGCTATGCGCTCAGAGCCGGCTTTACGTAAGTTTGTCCTTTTACCCTGCAATGGAAATGCACAAAAAAATTAAGCCAAAGAAAACAACAAAGAATGAACCAATGCAACAGCGATACTCACAAGACACTATGTTAGAAATGAACTTTACAACTTGGGGGAGGGGAGTCAGGAAGAGGGAAAGTAGGAGAACACGAGGAAGGAGGTAACACTGTTCAACAAGAACCGTACTCATTACCTTATTTAATGTAACTGTAACTCTTATCACCTTTACAATAAAATAAAGTTAAAATTTTTAAAAAGGGCAGAAAAAAGATTATAAAAATATTCAAAAGAAAATAACAAAAAGCTAAAGTAGTGAAAGGAACTTTAGAAAAAGAGAAAGCTTACATATTATAGTACACTGCTTAATAAATTTTCATGAAGTAACTATCCACATAGCCAAGTGGGAGGAGCTTAGCCTTACAAAGCCTGATGGAAGTCCCGGTGAGGACATGAGAATACAAATGGAGCTCAGTATAATCTGAAGTGACAACTAGTCTGGCTATCCATCAAGCAGCACAATCAGCCAATAGTGGTCTTTAAATCGCCCATCTGAATACAGTACAGCAAGCCTCACACTCAAGCTGGGTAACAGCCAAGCTCAGGACTATAATACCTAAGATATACAAATGACCGTTCACTTACTCTTCACAAAAACCCCACTGTCCTTTATTTTACACAAAAGAAAACCAAGGCACACAGCTGGTAAGCAGCAGAGCTGGATTGTAAATGCAGGTAAAGCTGGCTTCCTCGAAGCCCTGCTCAACCCATTTCATACCTCAGTGCTTCCTCTGGCAAATGCAGGCCATTAAGCTAAATAATAAAGTTATTACTTATTACTAGGTATACACAGGAGGATTCCTACCCATCTTAGTATGTTTTTTCAGGCTGAAAAAAAAAAGACATTAAAGACTAGCTCTAATATCTATTAAACACATTCAACAAAATAGAAACACTTTCTAAAGTATGATATATATACTTAATATGCATATGATACATACATGATACTGTGTTTTTATTATATGCTTTTATTTCAAATTGGAAAGCCACAGGTGAATGAAGAACACAAAGTGACGAGCAACACCTCGCAACTGCACCTACAACCCTCAGGCTGGGAATGCTGCTAACAGCTGTCATAAGTGACCAACTTTGGGGGAGAGGACAAGACAGTGCTTCACACAAGAAGGAAAAACAGTAAATCACTTTCCTAGGAAGAAAGACACAGTATCTTCCAAACAAAGTATGATCCTTTGACAAATTCCAGTTTCTTTTCTCCTTCCGTGAAAGTAAAATTTATTTTGACATAACAACAAAAAAAGAGGAGAAACAACAAATAGTCATGGTGAGGGGTGGTCTTGGTCAGTATGGTTTAAACTCTTCTCACATTTAAGACTAATATGAGGAGAATCAAGCCTTAGGACTTAAAAGACAAAATGGTTTAAAAAAATGATAACTTCTATTTTAAAACTTTTTCTTCTCATTTCAAATGTTTTCTGTTTTGTAAGAGTTTTAAATAAATGTCTACTGTAACCAATAGAGTAACTTTGGATAGCCAGAAGATATATTAAGGGATCCAACATATAAAGTATAATTTTTAAACAATCATTTAAAAATGCTATTTTGCTTTTAACACATTTTAAATTCATGACTCAACTATATATGTGAGTATGTATTATGTACCTATCTATCTATGTCTGTAGCTAGATATTCTATGCTTAAAGAATCCAAATGACTTCTAATCAAAATATAGAAAAGCAGACTTTACTCAGACATTATGGAGTTACCTAGTTCTCACCTATTTCAAAGTGACTCGACAAATTTCTAGATAAAAGCCTAGTTCTTAGAAGCAGTAGAGAAGGCACCCCAAAGCCCAAAAAACATATAGTTTTTAAATAACAACGTTAGAGTACAAAGGAACTTAGGGATCATGCATTTGCTAAAGTTCTGAGCTCTATAGGGGAAGGAAGACCTAGAGATGCCCACCACCTTCTGCCCAGTTACCTCCCTGCTACCTTTTCACCCAACTCTTCCAATTTTATACTATTGTAAGATTTCACCTAATACTTCATTAAAAACAAATTTCATTGATAACAAAAAGAAATGTTTGAGAATGGGACACTGCCTAGAAGAGATTTATGCTATCTGCCAGGCTTTACAGGGCTAAGCTAGGAATCAAGTTCCAATCCGGGTCTTTTCATTCCAGTGTTGCTGCCCTAATGTGGATCAGCTAGATGGAGAGGGAAACAGCAAATGAAGCATTTATAGAGATAAGAACAGTAATTGTTTCAGGTTCTTTTTAAAATACAGAAAGTCTTTATACTGAATATACTACATTTTACGGCATCTATTAAAAGCCACTCTGTGCAAGGGAAAGACTTGGAAAAAAATTATATTAAGTGAAGTAAGCCAGGTGCAAAGAAACATAGGTCCCATGGTTTCCCTTATTTGCAATAACTAGTATATGTCTGAGACAAGCAGAAAGGGTCAGATAAGTTGATGTTAGGTGAAATGAACCCCAAGATAAGGATTAAAATGTTTTTTTTTCTTACTGTTTTCTTTGTTGCTTTGTATGTTCCCTCCCCCACGGTATAACCCCTGTTTTCACTGTATTTGATGTAGCTATAATTTGTGGAGGGGAAGGTAAACCCATTTGCAACCGTGAGATGTATAAGACGTTATGTTGAAAAATGAACTTTACAACTTTGGCGCAGTGGGGGGGGGGGAGGGTGGGAAGGGGATGGGAAGGGATGGGAAGGGGAAACAAAGGAGAAGCAACAATGCGTGATAAGAAATGTACTCATTACCTTGCCCATGTAATTGTAACCCCTCTGTATGGCATTTTCACAATAAAAAATAAAATAAAAAATAAAAAGGCAAGCTGGAGAAGACTATGACCATCTAGTAGGGCATGACAAAGTAACACCTTCCCTAAATGGCCATGAGGCATGACGTTACTTACAGGAGGTAGAGAGACCTGTCCAGTGATCTCAGGTGGGCGCATGCGCACTGAGTCTTCTTCAGGCACTTCAGGCTCCCCGGATGGGTAAGGTGGGGGTGGGTAAGGAGGGTACTCTTCCAGGTACACTTCAAGCAGATGAGGAGCCTCTGGGTTTGCTTCTTCTGCATTATTCTGCAGATTTGAACTGATCTCTGGGACTCCTTCAGGCACATAATCAAGGCCTGGAGAAGGAGCTGGCATGTCACTGTTCTCTGTACTGGTACTTCCCACCTCCTCTGGGGGCAATGACTCAGCAGCCAGGGAGACATCCTCCTTTTCTGGCTCTCCATGTAAATAGGGATTCACGATATCGACCGGGCTTTCTGGGCTGACAGTTACTGAGGTGGATGACTTAGACGGAACCGAGATGGTCTCCATGGCAGCGATGGTTGTCCGCTGGTACAAAAGTTTCTGAATATTTGGTCCATTGGGACCCTCTGGCTCTGTAATAGAGCTACGCTTCTTTAGAGGCCTTGGTGCATTAGATAGTTTCTTTCGTAGGGCTTCCAAATCAGCATCACTCTGGTTTCGATAAGGATTAGATAAGAAAGGCAGCAATTTGGTTGGGCTGAGTGGTCGAGGAATTCTTTCGTTTTCATGGTTCTCGTGGACTGAAGAAACAGGCTCTGTTTCAGGTTCTGGACTGCCAGGCTTGCCCTGGCTGTTGGAATAAATGTTCTCTGGGTGCTGCTGTGGATTTTGGACAGCTGCAATCACAGGCTTACCATACACTAGTCAGGAAAAGGAAGAGAAAAAGCTCTCATTAGCACTAAACAAAACTAGACAGGAACAGGAACAGTTAACAACTAAAGTCCCTCTTAATTTCAGTCACCACACAACTGCCCCTCAAGCAGAACTGACTTCTTAAAATAACAAAAGACAAAGCAAAGATGAAATCTTTGCATATTAAGCATATTATAGAATCAAAATCCCCTCTGATTTTAAAGGGCACCATTATTTTATGAAACAGTAAGAAAATCTGGCCAACTATATATAAGCAATCACTGACTGTGCTATCCTAATTTAAAATGACAACATGAAAAAGGCTTAGAACCAATAAAAATTTTAATCCATTACAGGCTCAGACCAAATACAAATAGGCACCATCTCAACTTTATACTGTTCAAAGTGAATCACTGAGAAATTATGTTTGGCTTACAAATTAAGAACCACTGTCTTTACCAAAGACATTCCTCTTTAACATTCAATTCTATCAAAATCATCTAGTTCCAAATTATTAGTGATGTTTTCACCGAAGATTCATGATAGAACATGAAGTGGCACTACAATGATTCTTAGATAAGCTAGTTACGGTTTCCTATGTAGCATTGTGTCCTCATTAGAATAGCTTAAAAATATAGCTGTATCGCTTCTGAAAGTACAAGACACAGAGCACTACTGCCCCGGCCCCATTCTCTGAGCACCAACAGTGCCTGGGCACGGGAGCAGAGCAGGTTCGGCCACCCCACCCCACCCCCACCGTGTCAGAACTGCCCCTGCACAGTGCAGTACAGTTTCGGCTCTCAGCCATCGCATCAGCCAGCCAAATAGAGAGCAGTTATTTTGCTGTCTGCTGGCAGCTCTGGGGAAGGACTTCAGCATGCCATCTATTTAGGTAGAGGAGACCAAGAACGTTACCGCTCGCAAAGTGTGGGCCTCTGCTCTGCGTCTTGGTCAATGCACTCTGCACGGCCTGCTGGAAATTCTTTCCTGGAGCCTGATGCTGTGTATACATAGAGTATATGGAACTTGCTGCCACGGTCTGTGGTTTTCGGAAGGCTGGAAGGAGGGCGTCTTTAGAAGGCTGAGGAGTAAAGGGCCGGACTGCAGCAGCAGGTGGACTCTCCTGCTTAGACCCTGGAGAAAGGGTTTGGTCCTGACCTGCAGGTGTGCTGGGAGACAGTAGCACCCTCGGCTGCTGCCCTGCAGCTGGCTTGGGTTTATTTCCCATGGATGTAAGCACTGTTGGCAACTGCTGAGGATTTCCATCGAGCTTAATGTCTAAAGGTGGCTGATTCATTTGTCCAAAATAAGGCAAATTAATCTGTTTTGGTTTTGTAGGAACAGGAGGTGGTACTTTAGCCACATTTTTATTTGCAGCCTATAAAACACACAGACACACAAGGGGAGAGTGGGGGTAAGTTAAAACACTGTATAACTGAGTATATAGGACATCTCAGACAACTTAATTGACAAATATAAGTGTACCATACAAGCATATTAACTCTTTAAAGATATAACAAGTTAAATCCTTTAAAAAGCCTCAAATCTCTGTATTTAAACATATTTCTTAGGAGAACTCAGTGATGTAAGATCCTTCTCCCCCTACATGACTTCCTTCTTGTTCCTGCCCACTTAAAAACTTCTAATAGCTGTCTTTCAAATTCTCAGGTAGCACCAAGAAATAAAGGCCATTCTTGTTCACTAGAACCTCATGCAATCTAGCCAGGTGTTGCTGTGCATGCCTGTAACCCCAGCATCTGGGAGGCCTTACACAGAAGAATCATGAATTAGAGGCCAACCTGAATGACAAAGAGACCCTGTCTCAAAAATAAATAAATAAACTCGGGAAATATTTCTCTACTTCTATTCATCCCTACTTTAACCCCATTACACTAAAATAAATCGCTGTTAACAATTAGAAAGAAGAAACCCACAAGCCAGGTACCGGTGGCTCAGGCCTATAACCTTAGCTACTCAGGACACTGAGCTCCAGAGGATCACAGTTTGAGGTCAGCCCAAACAAAAGACTTCACTAGACACTATCTCCAAATTAGCCAACAAAACACAGGGATGGAGGTGTGGTTCAAGTGGTACAGCAGCGTAGTAAGTATAAGGCCCTGAGTTCAAATTCCAGTACCATCAAACCACACACACACACACACACACACACACACACACACACACACACACACACACACACACACACACACACACACACACACACACACACACACACACACACACACACACACACACAAAGAAAATTTAAAATTCACCTCACTTGTCACGTTCACCCTAACCTGCTTATCCAAAGTTTAGATCCTGATGGTTAAATAACAATGATTTGTTATGAAGTTGTTTGACCTAACTTCAGCTCCAAATTTCAAATGATTCTCATAAAGCACACTTTGTTCTTCAATGTGCTTACATTCTTATAAAAATTATGACATATGAGTAAGAAGCAAAAACATCATTCATTCTCCAATACAGTGCAAAAGCAAATATATTCAGGCAAAAAATGTGAAAGTAACAGAATGCTATTACATTTTTCTTTTTTTTTTTTTTTTTTTGGGGGGGGGGGTCCGGTGGGGCCTGAACTCTGGGCCTGGGCGCTGTCCCTCAGCTCTTCAGCTCAAGGCGAGCACTCTACCACTTGAGCCATAGTGCCACTTCCAGCTTTTTTCTTTTTGCTTATGTGGTGCTGAGGAATCGAATCCAGGGCCTCAGGCATGCAAGGCAAGCGCTCTACCACTGAGCCGCCTTCCCAGCCCTGCTATTACATTTTCTAATGTTCCAGATACACTTTATTTCATTTGGTCTCTTTCACCAATTTTATTTCTTCTAAAACATATGCTGCAGAACTACCACTGCATTTTAACAACTGGAATACTCCTAAGTACCTGCGCATCCCGCAAGATATCCTCACTGCTCTGGTTCTTCCGCAGTGTACCAAAGGAGGAGGGGGCAGCACACTGGTCCACAGTGTCGAACATTGAAAAGGGACGCACTTTCTTCTCTTTCTCCCTCAGTGGAACCTCCCCATCATCCACTGAAGATAGAAAACACACTTTGATATTCAAACCATTTGGACTGAAATTACTTATTCGTTCCTGAGTTTCTCTCTCCTCAATCTCTATTGAAATTCTGTACTCATCAACTCCCCTTCTATTTTGAGCTAAACTGAGAAAAGGATAACCCAAATGCTACAATGCTAGCCCCTTACTTCCTCAGCTAAATGAAGGAGTCATGGACATAAACTATGGTTTATAAACTGTCCCTGACTTTATGACATCAGAATATAAACTATGTAGAAAACAATATCTAATACCTTTTCAATGGCAAAAACAGTAACTATCTGGATGGTGCAGATGAACCTCACCTTGGTCCAGGGCATTCCCAGCACTCTGAGGTACAAGGGCAGCTTGGCTTGGGAAAAGATCTGCATTTGAAGGGCTCCAATCAGGACCACCTGGATGGATTTTAGAGCCTAGAATGCAGAAAAACAGCTACAAATGACAGAATTCTAAAAGCACTTTTACTTATTCTTTCTGTTCAGACTTTGCACCTCTAAAATCAGCTTTAAATTCCAGACTCAATTACCTATTAAAATTTATTTTAAAAAGACTTTTTTTTTCTAATTCCAGGTTTTTCCCACATTTCTCAATGTAACATTAGTTACAGCAGACAAAGAGTCTGAAGCAGCAAAGACCCACGCTAGGCATGCCTGTCTAGCAAGCTCAAGGACCTGAGTTCAAATTCCAGTACGGAAAAAAAAAGCCCAATGTCATTATTCTTTATTTTCTTCATTGTGGAAGAAATAGTGATCACCTAGAAAATAATTTATAAGCCCTGCAGACATACCTTACACACAATACCTTAAGTGACATGTATACAACACAAAGACAAAGAGAAGACTTTTAACCCAAGGCCTTTCACAAATCAGTGTGTTCAGGACTTTTACACATTGATATTTAAATTTCAAATGCCAGCCTTCTTTTAAACTTGGTCTTACAAAAACAAAACTGTAACTCTCTAAAATAAAATTCAACGTAGGTGGCACTACTGATTCACAGCACTTACCATGGCAAAATAACAAAATACAATGAGCTATTTTTTGCATGTTAATAACAGGTTGAAGAAAAAAAAATAACACTGGCTACTACCTTTTCCTTCTGGAGTTCTGAACAGGGTAAAGAATGTTTATGGCTTTTGCCTCCCACAACTCCCCCTTCATTTTTTTTCTTTCTGTTACAAAGTCCTGGCCTGCACCCTAGGACTACATAGAATGTAAAGATTACTAATGCCAGGACCCTGTTACGTTCACTTTTCAACGCTCAAATTGTTTACTTTTATTCTAAAAATCATCAGTACGTAAATTTCCATGCAAAAACAAATGAATATGTAACATTATTCATTTAGAAAATGGATTTAGCACTTAACTTTCTTTAAGATAACACTATTTATATATATACATATATGTATATGTATATATGATCTTTGTACAAAAAAAAGAAATGTTCTCAAGTTATTGACAAGAGATAGAAATTTTCTTTGAAAAGAAGGAACTTGTTTTGTTGTCTTGTTCTGCTGACATAGTCTCTATGTACCCCAGGGGAGCTTTGAACTTGAAATCCTTCTGCCTCTGCTTCCAAAGTGCTGAGATTACAAGTGTGCACCCACCATGCCTGGTAGAAAGGAACTCCTAAAAATAACTTTCAGATTTTATCTTATTTCATTTTCTAAGTGGAATTTTTTTACTCAGGGAAAATGTAAGAAAAAAAAAACAAGAACAAAAAAAAAAAAAAACCTTTTAACTCAGGCATGGGAAAAATAAGTGTATCTAGGAAAACAAACTGTGTAAAGACTTTGTTTTTACCTTTACTTTGCAAAGCAGCCCCAGACCTCATATTGGGTAGTGTCTGTATCTTCATTGGGCCCTCTGAAGCCTGTAAGACCAAGGAGCCATCAGGCAGGGCTGGTTTCACCAGTAGTTCGGGCCTTGAGGGCATCCGTGGCATGGTAGATGACTGGATATAGGGACCCACAGCAGCCACGCGACTCGGGGCTGACATCACTTGCTGGGGAAGATTTCCATCAGATGAAACCTCAGGCAAGAAGACAGGTCTTTTTGTATTACAAGCTGTACTGGATGATCACACTCAGAAAAGCCTGTGACATTTTCATAATGATTGCTTTCAGAATCTAACCATAGATACCTACTCAAAACATCCCTTTACAAAAACACTCCACAATGTGCTCTCTCACCCATCCTTAATAAAAGTATAAGCAGGACTACGTAAGTAAAACTTTTTAAAAAGTAAAAAAGCAGTGAGTTATCTTCCAAAGATCTAAGACTACTCTTTTTTTTTGTTGTTTTTTTGGAGGACACGCTTACAGGAGAATTCTCTCCATTAGCTGCTTAAGAAAATCTGAACTCATTGGGCAGGTCATCCTTCTCTCCCCTTCTCCCCTCCCTCAACCTGCTCCCTCCTCCCTGGCTCACTGCCCTCCCCCAAACCAGGTTCAGGAAGCCCACTCACTGGGAGATTCTCCCTCTGCTGTAGTGCTGCCTTCTTCTTCCACAGCCGGTCCCTCAGCTCATTAACACGCTTATCCATGATGGCCACTTCTGAATTGCGCTTATTCAAACACTCCCTCTGTTGTTGCAGCTTGGCATTCTGCTCTTGATTCAATTTGTTTCTTAGCTGAATAAAATAGGAAGGAAACAAAAAGAAAGCCGAAAAATAAAATTTCTCCAACAGGTGATCACATGGTTAACTATGACATAACTTCTAAAAATGCAAGTCCTTCTCCACATGCCTCACCTCCTGCTTTAAAATCAAGTGACATGTGTGCGAGTCCATTGGCTGTGGTTATGCCTCAAGTTTCCTGTGTAAGGTAACATCAAGTTTATTCTGGATTCTCTGGGGTTTAGGGCTCTCCTCTCCTTCTACCCGAAGGAAGGCAGCTGTAATCTAGCAACTTCCTGCCACTTCTGAGGACAGAAAGCTCTGTGTTTCCTCCCAGCACTCTGCATCAGGAATCAGCAGCTGTGGCCTACCTGCAGTTCCTTGTAGAGGCGATCGAGCTCAGCCACAGCAGACTGGTTGTCATGGTGGCCGTCGATCCTGCCGTTCTTGAGCATCTCTAGCTGCCGGGAAAGTTCTTCTACTTTTGACACAGCCAGAACGAGCTCCCTCTGTTTTTGTTGGAACAAACTATTCATCTGTTCAATTTCCTCCACTACAATGAGAGGGTTGAAAAGAAAAGTGAGAATGGATTACTTCCCTGGCAACCAAGCTTTACAAGAAACTTTCCAATTAAAAGTAGAAAACTCTCAGAATGTCCTAAAACCAGCCTCACTTCTTTTAGAAGCAAATGAAATCAACACAGACATCTCTAAACGTCTACCATCTGGATGCAGATAGTTGAAGGATTTGGAGAATTTATATATTGACTACTATTAAACATTCAACTCCAAATTTTGAAAACAATGAAATTTGTTCAGTGCTTTTTTTCCCAATCTTATAATGATGGTAGATGGAACTACGGAATCACTATAATTGTAATTAAAATGGTATTATTATAAGTGGAGCTATCATATGAACAAAAATCCTTACCTTCAACAAATTCTTAATTTGAAAAAAAAAAGTTAAAGAAAACTTACAAATTCAGAAGCAATTTTAAAACCATGTCTAAAACACTTAATGATGCATTCCACTGGGAGAAACTTGTAGTATCAAAATTACATGTAGTAAATTATACTTTTTCAACAAAATCTCTCCCTAAAGTTTAGAGACTCAGCCGGGCGCCGGTGGCTCACACCTGTAATCCTAGCTATTCAGGAGGCTGAGATCTGAGGATCGTGGTTCAAAAGCCAGCCCAGGCAGGAAAGTCCCTGAGACTCTTATCTCCAATAAACCACTAGAAAACTGGAAGTGGTGCTGTAGCTCAAGTGGTAGAGCGCTGGCCTTGAGCTGAAGAGCTCAGGGACAGCGCCCAAGCCCAGAGTTCAAGCCCCACGACTGACCCAAAAAAAAAAAAAAAACCAATAAAGTTTAGAGACTCACCTTTATTCTTACTATAATTCAATATATATTTCCTATACCATTCTGCTTTTTAATGCCAAAATGGCTTTCCCCAAAGATGTCCTGTCTCCTGGGAACAACTTACCAAGTTTCCCATTGCTCAGCCTCTTCTGTTCCACATGCCCTTTAAGTGCTCTCACTTTTTTGAGCTTGGCTTCCTGATTCTCAGCTATTTCTCTGAGCCTCTTAAGTTTCTCCTGCTCAGCAGCTTGTTGCTGTTGACGTTGATCTTGTTGTTTCAAAAACTTCAAGCGTTGTTCCTAGACATGAAACAAATCAACCATCAGGCACAGGTAAACTACTGATCTCAAAACCATCCCACAACCGAGGGTTCAGAGACAGGCGCAGGCTGGGTGTTCTGCTCCCCTACCTATCCCACACGCTGCCGTCCCTAATTCCCTGTTAGGTTCTTCAAAACAGACCCTCCTGAGACCGCACTGGAAGCTCTGTGAGACAGCAAATAGTGATTGTTAAACTAACTTTCATAAAGGAGGAGCTGATGAAGAGTTGGGAGGCAGTATAAGAACATAAATTCAAAAGATGTGGATTCAAATTCAGATCCAAACCCAAGTTCTGACATGTATTCCCTATGGATAAACTATACAGCATCTCCAAGTACAGATTGTGTTTCTTCATCTACAAAGTAGAGAGACTTGGTGATACTTGTTACTATGGTGAAGATTAAACGATCTAAGAAATGCAAATCTCTTATACTACATAAAAGGTAACTGGGAAGAGCCACAGAAAAAACACCTTTCGAAAACTGCTATTATAGTCAGGTATTGTGACTCAGACCTGTAATCCTCAATATTTGAAAGACTCATATTTTGGCGAACCATAGTTCAAGGCCAGTCCAGGAAAAACATCTGCAAGATCCTAGCTCAACTGATAAAAAGCTGGGTGCCATGGTACATACCTGTCATTCCCGCTATGTGGGAAGCTTAAATAGGAAGATAACTGACCACACTGGACCAGGCAAAAAGTGAGACCCTATTCAAATACTAACAAATGCAAAGGGTTGGAGACATGGCTCAAATGACACTGCTAGGCCCCTTGCTCAAACCCCAGCACTAATAAAGAAGCCTACAGCTAGCAAAAAAGCAGCAGTGAGACTGGTTTTGACAGTATAAGCGAGGTTTCGTATAATAGTCTTGTCAAGGCCAAAACTAGGAGTAGTCTATTCATAGAAATTAATTCCCCCAAAATAGCCCCAAATTAAGAAAGATGTCTACTATTCTTATCAAGCAGCAAAAGGAGACAACACTAGCATTGGTGAACTTTAAAGCTGCTCCTGCTGTAGCTCAAAGTGGGTCTTGGCAGTAAAGCAAAAGGCTCTTTATAACCTTCCTAGTTCACTGCCTCTCAATGAGACATAATTCATTTTAATTAAAATTAGGGGTCAGCTCAGGCACAGTGGCATGAACCAATAGTCAACTATTCAGGAGGCTGAGGCAGGAGGATCATGAAAGCCCAAAGGTTGACTCCAGCCTAGGTAGCATAGATACTATGTCAGAAAGGGTGGGGGAAGTCATCATCAAGGGTCAGGAAATTTTCAACATTGGAATAAAGCAAAGATTTCTACAAAGTGCTAAAGCAAAGGAAGAAAGAGCCATATAGCTTATGACTTTGGATTGACAGTATCACGTTCAACGTGGGAAGCTGCCAACTTAATAAGGAATGTGGACTGGAAATGGCTCTACGCTTATGTTAACAATGATGGACTGGTAGGTCTTTGAAAAGAAGATCTTACCTTAGTAGCCAGCATCTGTTGCTGGGCCTCAATCTGTTGCTGCTGGCGAGACGCCATTTCCTGAAGTTCTGCAAGAGTCATATCCATCCTAGGACTACTAACCTATAGATAAAATCACAAATCCAACTTACTATAAAATGATCACAGAGATTTTCTCAATGGTCTACTTGGTAGCTTCCTGGGGCTTGAACTCAGCCTTCTGAGTAGCTAGGATTACAGGTCTAAGCCACCAGTGCCTGGCTCATAATGTTAATTTTTACATTAACATTCATTATGTTGACTTATTAAGAAATAAAACATACTAATATTTAAACACTGTTTTGTTGTCAATTTAAATTGAGTTGTTTCAATGAATAGGGATATAAACAATGATTTAGAATTATTCTGTTCTATAGGTAATTTATAGAAAGATTTAATTTATATAATATCTGATCATATTAAACACAGTACTAGGGTATTAGCAGCAAACTAGAAATCGAGTCATTGAAACATTATTTAAAAATATTTTAGTAGTAAAAAATTCAAGACACAGTGGATCATCAGGAGCAGAATGAGAAAGTGTACTCTTTTAACATTTACTCAATATTGTTCTAGAGAAACAGTGCAGCAAAACAATACATAAGCAGAATTCTGAATGGCAAGGAAGAAACCAAGTTGTCTTTACTCAGAAACAACATACTCACCTATGAAAAAAAAATACTATGAAATCTACAATAAAAGCTATCCAAACTAGTAAGTTACTTAGCAAGATTGCTAGATTTTATATATATATGTGTGTGTATATATATATATATATATATATATATTCCATATTCCTACAGAAATGGAACATTTTTAACCTCGTAATCTTTTTTTTTTTTTGTCATTCATGGGGCTTGAACTCTGGACTTGGGTGCTGTCCCTCAGCTCGTCAGCTCAAGGCAAGTGCTCTACCACTTGAGCCACAGTGCCACTTCCAAAAATGGAACATTTTTAAATAGAATTAAAATATGAAAGCCTTAGGGATAAATTTAACGTATATGCAAGACCTGTGCACTGAAAATTTCAAAATACTGCTGAGAGAAAAAAACACCTAAATAAATGGAACAATATACCATGTTCTGAATGGAAAGTTCAAATTATCAAGGTGTAAATTCAACAGAATTCCAATTAGAATCCTAGCAGGCTTTCTTGCAAAAACTGATAAACCAAAATTCATAGAGAATGCAAAGCATCTAAAACAGCTAAAACTAAAGTATACAAACAGGAAAAATAGGAAAGTCTCCTGCCAGAATAGGAGCAAATGCTAATAATCTGGATTCTAACATAAAGTATAGACAGGAGAAATATGACTTAGCTAACTCTAATGGTATTAGAAATTCTGAATTATGAAAGGAAACATTTTGATGGTTGCCAATGGCTCACACCTGTAATCTTAGCTACTCAGAAAACTAAGATATGAGGGTTGTAGTTCGAAGCTAGCCCAAACAAGAAAGCTTATGAGACTTATCTCCATAATCCCCCAAAAGTCAGAAATGTAGCTATGGCTCAAGTAATAGTAGAATGTTAGCCTAAGGGAAAACAGCTCAACAGCATTGCCCAGGCCCTGGATTTCAAGCCCCACAACTGGCAAAAAAGAAAGAAAGGAAGACAAAAAAAGGAAAAGGTATGTTGAGAAACTTGCTTACCCAAGCACCAAAAGCCCACATCTATAATCCTAGCTTCTCAGGAGGCTAACATTTATGGATCAAGATTTGAAACCAGCTTAGTTAAGAAAGTCATGAGATTCTTATCTCCAATTAACCAGCAAAAAAACAGAAGTGGAGGTGTGACTCAAGTGGAGGTGTAACTTAGTCATTTGTGAAAAAGCCAAGCAAGAGCACAAAGTTGCGATAGCAACAACTATTGATATGTTTCCATTTTTCTAAAAGTAATGATAGCAATAAATAAAATCACAAAAAAAAACTTCCTCTAACTTGCTCAACACTTACAAAATTTAAAGGTTAAAAAGCAGGTTAAAGGACATGGATTTACAATGCCCACTTACGCCATTTTCCTTTCTTCGATGTTCACCAGTAACTTTCACTCCATTCCTCTTTAGATTTGGATCCTGAGATCTTGGTCCACTCACTATATACAAAGTTTAAAAACTATGTGTTAACATTTGAGTTGACAGATAACAGCATCAGTTCCTTTCAGAGTTCTGTTATTATAACTGTTTGATACTTAAAGTTGAATGAATACTAGCCAGGCACAGTGAGTGGTGAGTGACTCACACCTTTATTCTTAGCTACACAGAAGATCAGGAGGATTGTGATTCAAGGCCAGTCCAGGCAAAAAGTCTGAAATTCTACTTCAACCAGTAAATAACTGTGTGGTGGTACTTTCCTGTCATCTCACATAGAGGGAAGCATAAATGGGAATACTGCAATTCAGACTGAAGTGGGTTTTTTTTTTTTTTTTTTTTAAGTGTGGCTTAGTGGTAGAGTGCTTGCATAGTGCTCATGAAGCCCTGGATTTGATTCTTCAGTACTACATAAATAGAAAGAGCCGGAAGTGGCACTGTGGCTCAAGTAGAGTGCTAACCTTGAGCAAAAGAAGCTCAAGGACAGTGCCCAGGCCCTGAGTCAAAGACCTAGGACTGGCAACAACAAAAAAAAGTAATAAATAAATAAAGCAAAAAGAGCTGGGGACATGGCTCAAGGGGTAGACAAGCCACCTAGCCAACGAAGCTCAAAGCCTGAATTCAAACTGTGGTTACTGCCAAAATACTAAAAATAATTAACTTTAAAAAAAATTTTTTTTTAAATTCTTGCCAGGCGCTGGTGGCTCATGCCTGTAATCCTAGCTAACAAGAAGGTTGGGATCTAAGGATTGCGGTTCAAAGTCAGCTCGGACAAGAGTGTCCATAAAACTCTAATCTCCAATTAACCACAGAAAAACTGGAAGTGGCCACGCTGTGGCTCAAGTGGTAGAGTGCTAGCTGAAGAGCGCAGGGACAGTGCCCAGGCCCATAGTTCAAGACCCATAACCAACAAAATAAATAAATTTTTAAAATAACACATACTTAAAATGCTAATAACAATGAAGTTAGGTCTCATAATTCAGTCCATTTTGGAAAATCAATTACATGGAACAGTGACTATTAGTAATAAGTGTGTGCCATCTTGCCAACTACTCAACTAGAAAAGCTTCCTAATTCACATAATGAAGGTGGGAAAGTAAATGAAAATAATATACTTGTACCTTACACAGCATCTACAGTTCTTGCTCCTAGTTCTTAGTAGTGAAACCAAAAATAGCACCATTGAAAGAATAGAAAATCACATCTATACTCTGTGTTCATTGTCTGTGTACTACATAGGAATGAAGCAGTTGAAAACAGGACATTTATGTTTGGAATATTTTGTTTATTGGGGACATTCTGTGGTAGTGTATTAGTATGCTGTGAAGTTCTTTCAACATAGTATTCTGCTTTTTTGGTTAAAAAGAACTTTCAAGTGAAAACTCAAGTGAATCTCTGTACCACTTACACATCATAAAATGAAAAGTTTGCTGAGCACTAGTGGCTCATACCTGTAATCCTAGCAACTCAGGAGGCTGAGATCTGAGGATCATAGTTCAAAAGCCAGCCCAAGCAGGAAAGCCTAAGAAAATCTTATCTCTAATCAACTGCCAAAAAGCCAGAAGTGGAGCTATGGCTCAAGTAGTAGAGTGTTAACCTTGAGCACAAAAGCTCAGGGACAGCACCCAGGCCCTGAGTTTAAGTCCCAGGACCAGCACAAAAGAAAAGATTCAACTAATCTACACAACACTTCTGTAAACAAGAAAAAAGAGGAGGGGGGTGGGGAACCTGTTCAACTTTAAGACTAATTATTTTCTCTGCTGCCCCCACAGAGCACTTTACTAGTTTCTCCTTAATGTATCAATTACAGAATGAGGGTAAAAGCAAGTACTTTAAAAAATAATTTCATACACATTCTAGGTTAGAAAAAGGACATGGTCAAAGTCTCCCAATCCAAAGCTGGTAAATTAACACCTTCCCAGAGCAGACTGAAGCAATCCTGCTATATATTAATCTAAACACCATGTGGCACTGGTGCTTTGCAACAATGTGCAAACAGCCCTGTTATCTGAACATTATATTTCTCATATTACAGATACATTGAAACTGCCTATTGCACTACAAGAGACTATTCAATAATTTACCCAGTACTGCACAGCAAGATCTTTGAATTACTAGATTACTTAGAAAAGGATATATGTAGTAATGTAAACAAAGAATATAACAAAAATAAGATACAAATGCCAACAACTTAAACATAAAAGAGCTTAGGAAAAAATACATGCCTACCAAGTAAGAGGACAGATACCAGAGATACTAAAAGTCAGGTAAGCCAGCCTGGCAGAGGTGATTCAGGTTCCACTCCTGGCTCTGCCTCTAGGTACGGCCTCTGACGAGTCACTTAACCCTAGCTATCAGGTCTGCTCTCCTTACAGAGGAAAAAAAAAGGCCGGACTGAATTCTGGCTCCCTATTCTAAATTTCATCATTTCTAGTAGTCAGGTTATATATGGACCCTTCTATTAAAACAAGAGTTAGTATTAAAACTAAGATTTTATAATTTCTACTAATTAACAGGTTTTACTAACAAGAAAAATGCAGTATGTTCCATTTTTAGTTTAGCAATTCTAGCGCTTTTAGAATTACATGGTAATCCTTCTAGCCATCGCTTTCCCTGAGAAGGGCACGTCTTCACGGATCTCCAGGTGAAGTTACTCTTTCCCTCACATTTTGAGACCTCCAAGGTCACAGGATGGCCATGCCTTCAAGTCTAGTGCTTCTTCTAGCCCACAACTCTCTATTCTATGTATGACTTTCTACCCCTTCCTTACATCCAAAAACTCGGCTCATAACCATCGGTCATTAGTTGTGATTGCATGATTCCATTACTCTCTCAAGGTACAAGTCCTGTCTTCTTCTGGATGACTTTGCCACCAAAAGCTAGCCTCTCAGTTCCATAGCTGAGTGGTCTCCATGCTGAGGCAGGCTCATTTTTAAGGTGACCTAGAAACACCCGGCCTCTGAAAGTTCAAATTCCAAATGTTCTGCTTTTCACCACAATTTATTTTCCAGCTACTTACCTCATTCATTTCTTCTCCTGCTATACCTGTTTATTAATCCAAGTGATGCTTGCGGTCTCTGAACTGTCCTCTTGGCCCTCAGCCCCCTCAGGAGGACATTCATGACTCCGGTCTTCATGTTTCCCACTCAGATTAGATGTTCCCTTGCTAGTGCTTTCTCCCCTGCACACACTTCCCAGTGGGTTTGTTGGGCAAAATCCCAACCAGGGAGGGGTCAGTCTAACTATCATCTCTCACAATCTCCCTGGACAAGCAAAGCACTAGTGCAGAAAAACTACACATGGTTCAAGTCTCTCATCTCAGCTGGCCCCAAAGCTTGCAGCAACCTGGCTTCCCCGTAAGCACACTCTCTTCTCAACAGCAGCTGTCTCAACCTGCCAGCCTATCTCTCTTACCACCACCCCATATGACCACCTCTACTAATGTACCTGTTCCACTGGTTCAGCTTCCTAACCTCTCCATCTCAAAGCTCTAGGCTCTTCCCCAGGCATCACATGTCCGTGTCCCCCTTCCCCCCCCCTCCCCTGGCAACTTCTAATGTACAAAGCTCAACTATGAATCATTCAGAGAATATTACGTACCAGTGTCCCTAATAGGAGGGCATTCATGACGAAGGAAGAAACGAACTTCATTTCTCTGACTTCCAAGTCGCTGAAGAACATCAAACATTCTCTCATTATCATCAACTGGACGTTCTGAAAGAATTGATTGAGAAATCATATTATTGGTAGGTAAAAGGAAGAGAACATATTTGCTACCTATCCTTGATGTAAATTATGGATGCATGAGGTATTTGGCATCATAGAAAATCGTTTTTTCCATTAAAAGAACTCAGAAGAAGCAGAAGTGTCACAGATTTCCCACACTTAACAATCATTGTCATGCCAAGGTGGAGTACTAGAAAGAGATTCAGATCTAGGCCAGCTGTCAAGAGCTCAAGAGTCTAATCTGGAAGGCTGCTCACTCACTGTAAGCAAGCTGTTTAACTTTTGCAATGTATTAGATCACAGGGTCTCCTTGTGAAAGCAACTTTCTAACTAGACTATTATTTTTTAATTATAGTCTTTGATATAGGCTATTTCTAAACTATAATTTTGTAGATATTACAAGTTTAAACTTTCCATTTCCTAACAAAAGGCTGTTTATTGCAATGAAAATATATATATGGCTCTCCTGCAGCAAGATTACCAGTTTTTTTCAGTACTTATCTAGAGACAAAAAGAAGGGCACAAGTAAATGCTCCACACTAAAAGGGAGTTTTAGGAGAAACAATGTACACTGAGTTCTCAGAAAAGAACACAGAAAAAATCTTTCACCCTCAGGAAAGGAAGCTGGGTGTAAAACCAAACATCCTCATTGAGAAAGCAAGTGCTTAAAGAAACTACAAACTACCAAAGAAACTACAACATGTCGATTAAATTACACTTAATCAGCCATCAAAGACATGATTTCAGTACCTCAAATAAACAAGGGCACAGAGAATGTGGCAGTACCTCAAATAAACAAGGGCACAGAGAATGTGGCAGCCAAACCTTTGGCAGATAATTCTGAGAATTAACTCTGAGCTTAATCTGGTTGTTTGGAATAAACAACTTGTAGTTCTAGTTCTGGCTCTGCTTCCAGTACGTAAAGTACTGGAAAGTATGTAAAGTACTTTTTAGAGAGGTTTTTCTGCTCTAAAAAGCATACAAATGTAAGATTCTCTCCAAAAGGAGAACACTCATATCTGAGGAAATTCTCTTAGTAGGAATGCCCCAAAAACAAACACTGTACTCAAAACACATGAAGTAGATACGTCCTTCCTGCTCGCTCAAGCCTATATTGCAAACTACTCAGGAGGCTGTTATGTGAGGACGAAGGTTGAAAGCCAGCCCCGGCAGGAAAAGCCATTTATTTCCAAGTAAGCATCAAAAAAGACAAAAATGGCACAAATGGTAGAGCACTAGTCTTGAGCAAAAAAAACCTCAGGGGGCTGGGAAGGTGGCTCAGTGGTAGAGTGCTTGCCTTGCATGCATGAGGCCCTGGGTTTGATTCCTCAGCACCACATAAGCAGAAAAAGCCAGAAGTAATGCTGTGGTTCAAGTGGTAGAGGGCTAGCCTTGAGCTGAAGAGCTGAGGGACAGTGCCCAGGCCCAGAGTTCAGGCTCCACAACTGACCAAAAAAAAAAAAAAAAAAAAAAAAAAAAACCTCAGGGACAGGGCCCAAGTCCTAAGCCGCAGAACTGCACACACACACAAAAGACAAGAAGTAAAGCAGGCCAGGGGTTAGGGATGGAAAACTGAAATCTCCAGGACTCTTAAGAATTTACAATCTAAGGCAGAGTTTTAGACTTCCCTATATATGGAAGCAAAGCGGCTGAAGAGTTTTAATAGCAGGAACTGGTATTATCCAGTTCTCATTGTAAGAGATCACTGGGCTTCATTACACACCAACAGTCTATTTGACTCTTACATAAAGAGAAAAAATAATTCAGAGAGTGCAGAAGACCTTCTAGAACATCCAACTGTGGGAAAGTCAACTAAAGATGAATAAAACTTCCTACCCTGCCTGGTAAGAAGTGAGGGCTCAGCTAAAATTAGATGCCATGAATGGAGCAATCTCATTAACACAGTGTATACCTTGCTCTGCAGACATTCTGGCACCTTCAGAGAAGGAAAAGGAAACAGTGGCAGTTGACCCAGCCGTGCAGGAACAAGGCAGAAATGATGGAAACTTCTCCCACCTCTACAAACCCCACTGGGGCCCAAAGGAAGCAGGCCACCCCATTTTAGAGCTCCAAAGAGCTATTGTAAAGAATCTCTTCAAGGCTTCTGATACTGCCTGTGACAGCACCACCACCTCTGCCCCTCTCCCACCTCTGTTGCTCAACAATGACAGCTGTCCCTAAAAAACTATAAATAAAAAAAAAAAAAATGAGAGGTCAAGATGATCAGGATCCCTCAAACTTCTAAGAACACCTAAATATACAAAAACTACTTTGAAGCACTATACATTTGACTGTAAGACACACTGGGCACACCGGCCACCTATCCTGACCTTTTGTTAACTTAATAGTGCTCGGCTTCATTTCACTGCAGAAAAAGGAATCAGCAAAGAGAGAACCTTGTCACAAAAGTTGGGTGAAAGCATTGTCTCCTGATGGGCACGTTTCTCTGTGGGTCACCAGGAGTACCCAGTCACTCCTAGAACCCCAAAATAAGTCAAAAGAAGTGAAGCACAGGGGGGGCTGGGAAGGTGGCTCAGTGGTAGAGCACTTGCCTTGCATGCCTGAGGCCCTGGGTTCCATTCCTCAGCACCACATAAGCAAAAAGAAAAAAGCTGGAAGTGGCGCTGTGGCTCAAGTGGTAGAGCACTAGCCTTGAGCTGAAGAGCTGAGGAACAGCGCCCAGGCCCAGAGTTCAGGCCCCACGACCGGACCCCCCCCCCAAAAAAAAAAAAAAAGAAGAAGAAGTGAAGTACAAAGCCAGGTAGCATACCGGAGCCACACCATACTTCAGCCAAATGACAGTCACTCTCGCCGGGCTCTTTGCACAGGTCTACCACATCTCTGCAGATTGTCTCAGGAGTCACGGGAACTTCTGTGAAGTGCTGCTCATTGTTACTGAGGTACACAGTCAAAAACATCTGGAAACAACAAGACACATGTTAGTCACTAGTCCTGTCTGTTGGGTAGTACTCCCCTCCCCTCAACCCCAGCCCTTTCTCTACATCACCTCACTTGGAAGTTCAAAAGTACAACACAGGGGCTGGAAGTTGGCTCAGTGGTAGAGTGCTTGCCTTGCATGCCTCATGCCCTGGGTTCGATTCCTCAGCACCACATAAGCAAAAAGAAAAAAGCCGGAAGTGGTGCTGTGGCTCAAGTGGTAGAGCACTAGCCTTGGGCTGAAGAGCTGAGGGACAGTGCCCAGGCCCAGAGTTCAGGCCCCACAACCGGACCCAAAAAAAAAAAAAAGTACAACACAACAGCCTGGCTGCCTCAGGCTGAAGTGGAGTGGGGATCCTTGTTTATCCATGGGCACTGCCTGTGGAAACTCTGGGAATCCTATAGTTCAGTCAAAACAGTTCATGCAGAAGGTCAAATCTTTTTCTGCCAGTTTTATTTTTATGCTATTTATCTACCAAGTAGCAAAAATGTCAGAACCATACCTCAAACCAGTCAATCCCTCAGGATTGAACAGATAAAAGATATCTAAAAATATAGTATGTACTGCTTATATGCAGGGATGGGAAACTGGAGACCTATCTTAGAGAAAAATTTAATATATATAAACCTACCTTACCAGCATGAATTAAATAATAAGCAGAAATAATAGCTAATATACTAAAACTTACCTAACCTTGCATATAAACATTTAAGCTAATAGATATAATAGATAATTAACCAAAAATCTTTCTCCTAGTGAAATTAGATTGTGTGTGTGTGTGTGTGTTTCTCTTAGTGAAATTAGATATATACATCTATAGATTATATACATACAAGGTAACCAGAAAAATTAAGAGGATATACTGTAAAAACCATAAGGCATATAAAAGGGGGGAAAGCTGTAGAATTTCCCAGTATAAGCGAAGAAACTTTCCCACAAATGATCTCAGGTTTTTCACATTCTGATAAGTGGTACAGCATAAAGATATACAGTTCTAAGGCTTCAAATTTAGCCAACAGGGAAGCACTTAAACTGACAATGGAAAAATCATAAAACCTTGACAACATCACTTGAAAAAAATAAAGATTAACCAAGTTTGCAGAATTCTACCCAGTTGCTGCCATGGCCAAAATACACAGCACAGTTAATGATGGAAACAAATTCTTTACACTTTTGTATTAAGAAGTACTTCGCCAGACTCCCCACTAGCACCAACACTTTCTCTGAAGTTTATCACTTCAAAAATAGTAATTTCCTTGTCAATGAGATTGAAGGTATTTATTAAGTTACAGAAATACTGGCTATCCAGTATATACACTAACCTGTGCTATATCACAAATACAAAGCTATTATGTAACCTAGCAGCACTGTACCTTAGCACACATCATTTTGCAGTGTACTTTTACCCTCTCTCAAACTTACATCAACTCAGACAAACAGAGCAGGTATTCTTTGATCATTATAAACAAAGAAAAAAAAAAGACTTGAGAAGTGATCTACCTGGCTGCTAAGTGAGAAGGTCAGGGTACAATTTTGTTTTTCTGATCTGTCATCTCCTCATGAAACTGTCCCTTCTAGCAAGAAAAATCTTAGGAAGTATCCCACTTAACCACAGTCACCCAAGTTTGTTGGTTTGTTTTAATACAGACCTAGTCTTTTACTTTCTGAAAGACTAACAGCTTTATTTACTTAAAAGCCTAGCTACAAGTCAGAATGATGAACTGTGGTCCTACCAAGGAATCCCTTCCCAAGGGGAAGGCACTGGTCTGCCTGGTCTGCCAGACTCCATTTCTTCTTCTATATATGAAGATCAGTTCTGAACTGGTTTTAGTAATTATTCTCAAACCTTTGGTGCCCAGCCAGCAATGTGACATTTCCCAGGCAGATCTGATTTGAATGCTAGATCCACTTTTCTTTTTTTTTTTTGGTCGGCTGTGGGGCCTGAACTCTGGGCCTGGGCACCGTCCCTGAGCACAGTCCCTGAGCTCTTCAGCTCAAGGTTAGCATTCTACCACTTGAGCCACAGCGCCACGTCAGACTTTTTCTGCTTATGTGGTGCTGAGGAATCAAACCCAAGGCCTCATGCATGCAAGGCAAGTACTCTACCACTGAGCCACCTTCCCAGCCCAGATGCATGCATATTTAAGACTGCCCTAGGGAAACAAGGACACCTCTCTAAAACTCAGCCTCCTCATCTTCAAATGAAAGTCTGCAAATTCCCTAAATGTTTAATAGGTGTCCACGTACGACACTGACAAGGTCCCAGGTGATCTGCCGGGACGCACACTTGGCCCATTCCCTTTACCATCCCTCACACCGCTTCCCCCACATCCTCGGCTAGACTAGTATTCCCCTCACTACCAGCAAACATACCAGGCAGGGTCCCACATCAGGCTTTGCACTTGTCATTCCTGTTTGGAATGCTCTTCCCCATAGGGCAGCATAGCTGACTGATTTCCTCATGTTTTCATGCAATTGTCACCCTCTCATTTAGGTCTTCCAGCCCCACCCCTACACACTACTCCCAGCTTTGTTTCCTCTACTTGAGATATAACAGACATAGGGGAGAATTATTTGACTGGATTTTTTGTTATGGACTCTGCTCCCAGAATATGAATATCATAGCCTTTGTCTCTACACAAAGGTGTTTGTCTTAGTTTAGGGTTTTATCAGCCCAAAGGGAAATAAGCACATGTGTTATACATCTTGTGCATGCTACTGCATTTTACAGCTGGAAACACTGAAGTGCAGAGAGATGAAAGTGACTTGCCCCGGTCACACAGATAATTAAATGGCAAAATGAAAGAAGTCTGTAACCCAAGCCAGGTTTCCTCCATAGCCCGAGCTTTCAACCCCTGTTATCTTCCAGCGCCTTCCTTAGCAGCACATGAGGATGGGCTCTCCTGGATGTGGACCACCTTCTGTCACTGCCTCCAGGTCTGCCTTTTACACTGATGTCTGCCCACATCTTAACTCTGATTTGTTTCATGGTAAATTTTCGTTTAGGAATTGCTAGATGGTCTTGCCCGGAGCATACAAACTCTATATATTCTGATCCAAGTGGATTCTCTCATTTCTTCAGTTCACTGAGTCATGTTACTTTTGTCTCAATATTCTTTCTATTCAGTCAACAGTTAAACACTATCTGCAATATGGCCTGAGTTTGTGTGTACAAATACTCTTTCCTCAATAGCTAACACTGAATGCACACAGTGCAAAATTCACAGAGAGAGGACAGGGGCACAGGGATTCCATAGGAAGCACCTAGGAACCAATAGCCCAGGCTGGTTCCTTCTTCCATTCTCCTACTCTCTACCTCCTGCCCCACTGGAGAAGCCAAGTATCAAGAGAGCCTATAGAAGTTGTCCTCCTGGCCACAAGGCAAGGCACAGGAAAGGAAAGGAGGAACCCAAGTTCCTAGCACAGAGCCTTCTGTCTGTACTATAGACACATAAGCCTAGCTCTGGGAAATAAACACACCAAACTGAAGGAACCAATAGAAAAGCTGCCACGCAAGAATAAGGTGTCACTGCAGAGGGAACAAGAGGGAAGACTACAGAAAATTAGTTCAATGAGGCAAGTAAGAAGCCACATCTTTATGGGCCAGAGATTCTAAAACTTTGACAAGGACAGAGGGTTGTTGAGATGATTGCTGGCCCCATCCTGGGAGTTTCTGATTCAATGGATCTGGGAAGGGGACTGGAGACTCTCCATATCTAATAAGCTCTCAGACGGAGTGGACACAGTCCAGAAACCACACAGAGAACCACTATCTAAGACCATTAACAAGGAATTCAGATGATATGTTATGACACACTGGAGGCAAATCATTTAGAGACAAAGTAGATTAGTAGATACCATGGGCTTGGAGAAAGGAAGAGCTTGAGGAGTGACTGCCAGTGAACATAAGGCTGCTCTGTAGAGTGACAAATACTGAATCAGGGATGGTTGCACAAACCTGTGAATACACTAAAAGCACTGCATACTTCAGACTGGTCAATTTTAGTTATGGTATGTGAATTCTCAATCTAGAAAAGAAATCATGGGGAGGTTTGAATTGTAAAGTGATTTATGTCATTACACACACAAACACACACACACACACACACACACACACACACACACACACACACACACACACACACACACACACACGGTGTTTTACATGAAGAGACTACAGGAGAAGTAAGGAAGACCAGTTAAGAAATACATACAGCACATATGAGCTAATGTAGTAACACAGACTGTAGGCAGAATGAAGATGGTGAAAAATGGCTAGATCTGAGTGATACTCTGCAAGCAGAGCCAAGAAGGCTCAATTAAGAGGTAGGATGTAAGATATGAAAGTGGACAGATATTAGAAATGAATCTTGATTTGTTGCCAATTTACTGAGATGAAGGAGGAGGAACAGGCTGGAAAAGGGCCCATAGACAAGGACATGTCACATTTGAGATACCTCCCAGACATTACATAGAGGTCCTAAGACTGGATGAGAGCAGCTAGTGGCAGAAAAGAAAGCTCATTTTTAATGCCTTGAGCAAGTCAAACACCCAGAAGAAGTCCCATAGAGACAAAGATTCATCACTATCACAAGGAAGAAAGGGGGGGAAAAAAGAAAGAAAGAAAGGAAAGGAAGGCAGGTGCATGGGGGGTGGGGTGAGGGAGGGCAGGGAAGAGGAAGAAAAAGAGAGTGAAGCCAGCCAGCCTTGGGAAGTGTAATACACCAGAAACCAAGCAAAGAAAGAGGTTCAGGAAGGAAGATAGGATCAACTGAGTCAATGAGACTTAGAGGTCTCAGAAATGAGGGCTGAGTCATAGAATCTGAAAAGATGCTGTTGACTGCCTTACACAGGGCCTGGCTGGAACAGGCTAGAGAACCTGAGGAAAGAAAGGAGCATAGATAATCAGTACCGATAACTCTTCTGAGGTGTTGTGCTTTAACACAGGTAGACAACTTGGAGCTATACATGAAGGAGATGTTTAGTGAAGGCAGGGTTTTGTTATCATAAAATGGAATAAGCCCCTGTTCTCATCAATAGGTGAAAGGATAAAGAAAATGTGCTCTGTACACAATGGGATTTTATTCAAGCATGAAAAAGAATGGAAAGTATATCATCTGCAGGAAAATGGACCATGCTAAATGAAACAAGCCAGATTCAATAAATCATTGTGTATTTTCCCTTATATGTAGACTCTAGATTAAAGAGAGAGTATTGGGGGAGAATAATGGAAGAGGGGCCACTGATCAAGATGCATTCTGCTCATAAACTGACATGATGAACTGAAACCCCTTTGTACAACTACAGATAATAATTTTTTTAAAGATAGGAAAGTATAGGGGGGACTCTTTGAGGAGAAGATTAGCAGAGAAGGGGAGAAGAACAAAAGAGTAATGAGGGGTAAATATGATCAAGGTATATAATATATGTATGAAAATGGCATAGTGAAGCACATTACTTTTTACAATTCATATATGCTAATAAAAAATTTTAAAAATGCTTTCAAGAAAAACACATAGGTATCTTAAAAGTCTACTACATTAAAATGGAATAAAAGTTACTTCCAAGAACAAGGTGATGGCAGAAGCTACAACATGGTTAAACCTTGAAAACATTACAAGTGGAGCCAGGTGCCAGTGGCTCACGGCTGTAATCCTAGCTACTCACAAGGCTGAGATGTGAGGATTATGGTTCAAAGCCAGCCCGGTCAGGAAAAGGTCCCTGAGACTCTTATCTCCAATAAACCACCAGAAAATCAGAAGTGGCGCTGTGGCTCAAGTGGTAGAGCGCTCACCTTGAGCTGAAGAGCTGAGGGACAGCGCCCAGGCCCAGAGTTCAAGCCCCACGACCAACCAAAAAAAAAAAAAAAAAATTACAAGTGCTAGAAGTCAGACACAAAACCATTATAGCTCACGACTCATCCATATAAAATGTTCAAATTATGTAAACCTATGGAGAAAAATAAATAAACTAATGGTTTTTAGGAGCTAGAGACAGAGGGAGGGAGGGATGGGGAGTGATTAACCTTTAGGAATTAATGGTAATGGTTTGCACAGCCCTGTGAATATACTAGAAACCAATTAATTGTAATTTTTTGTTTGGGGAAGGAGGGTTGGCACCAGGACATGATCTCAAGGGCTATCACTTGAGTCACACTGACAGCCTTGCTTTTTCCTAGTTAACTGGACAAGGCAGACTTTTCTGCCCAGGCTGGCACTGAATTGAGATCCTCCAGATCTCAAGCTCCTGATTAGTAAGGATTACAGTCCTGAAGTACCAGCACCCAGCTGAACTGTACACTGTCTCTAACACAGTTTTCTTAAATGGAGCTCACTGCATGCTGCTTATGCAAAATATAAAAATATCCTGAGGAAAAAAGTTACTCACAGAACAGCTAGAGAATAGTTTAGTATAAATTATATGAAATTGTACATACAATAAAAATTTGAACAAGAAAAAGATTAATGTGACCAGAAGTAGATTGAGGTTTTGGTAATGAGGCATAAACTAA
Source organism: Dipodomys merriami (assembly GCF_024711535.1). Taxonomy (NCBI): domain Eukaryota; kingdom Metazoa; phylum Chordata; class Mammalia; order Rodentia; family Heteromyidae; genus Dipodomys; species Dipodomys merriami. The sequence goes on from NW_027202893.1 coordinate 803,556, forward strand.
TGGAAAACATAAGGAAACAATTCTTTAAACTATGTAGTACTTCCAAAATACCATCTTCATAATTTTTTCAAACCATATATTAGTTGTACGAGGGGGCAAGGATGGTAGTGCATTGTGACATTTCCATATATACAATGTACGTATGGCTTCTTTCCCACATGGAAGCAAGCAAAATGGTGTTTCCTAGAGCTAAATCCTCTGGGAACCTGTGGCAAGAAACTGACTTTCACTGACTAAGCCATAGATGGGTTTCTGAGAACCTTTGATGTAAATTATTTCCATCAAGAGTCTACATCAGCATTTTCAGGCACACTCATGTCTCAGGACAAAAAGCCACTGGGCTTTGGGAAATGTTCCCAATGTGTATAGGTCAGGTAGCAACAAGAAAGATGCTTCTGTTCCCTTGCTGGCAGATGTGGATGACAGATAGCTAAGCTCCTCTGTGTGGCCACGTAACACTGTTAGCTTCTTTTCAAATCATAAGCAACACTTTTTACAGTGTGAGCTGTATGGAAAAGAGATTAAACAAGCAAGCATTTTTAAGAGATAAAAGAACACTCAAGACAACACAAATAAATGCACTAGAAAATATAAATTAAAATGAAGTACCATGTATAGCTATAAAACAGTCTTCAATTAAAAATAGAACCCCACACAGGTGAAGTAGAAGGGAAGTGATTCACTCAAAGACACAATGATGGTATTATCAACTGTTAAAATCACATTTGGAAAATGAAATTCTTTGTGACCTTATTCCCGGAATTTATCCCAAAGAACTGAAAGAAAAGCATTTAATGCTTGGAGATTTATTGTTTCATCTGTAAACAATAAAATGGAAAACTAAATATCCACCATCATGAAATTGTTTAAATTAAAATACACATGCTAGAAAAACTATGTCAAGATACTAATTACCATTTGAGTTAACAGAGTGTTAGAAAAATGTTAAGCTAATGTTATAAAATAGAACTTTAAGTCATAGAGCATAGCCCTTTAAAATAGATGTGCATGTACAAATGAAACTACTTGTATAGAAAACACAGAATTGGCTGGGTGCCAGTGGCTCATGCCTGTAATCCTAGCTACTCAGGAGGCTGAGATAGATCTGAGGATCGCAGTTCAAAGCCAGACCAGGCAGGAGAGTCTATGAGACTCTTATCTCCAATAAACTACCAGAAAACCAGAAGTGGCACAGTGGCTCAAGAGGCAGAGCGTTTGCCTTGAACTGAAGAACTGATGGACAGCACCCAGGCCCAGAGTTCAAGCCCTACAACTGACAAAAAAGAAAAAGAAAACACAGAATTGAAATCAGTGGTATTAGGAGAGCAGATACAGATGTCAAATTAAGTCAGGAGGGAAAGATTGGGAGGATCATAGTTTGAGGCCAGCTAGGGGGGAAAACTTCACAAAAACTTATCTCAACCAACAGCTGAGCACTGTACATACCTGTCATCTTTCTTATGTGGGATCTGGAAGTTCATGGTTCCAGACCAATTAGAGACAAACAATTAAAAATCTGTAAGATACCCATCTCAACAGAAAAAGCTAGGTGTGGTGGTGAATGCCTGTCATCTCAGCCACAACAGAAACAATAAAACAGAAGGAGCACAGTCTAGGCAGGCCTGCGTGAAAACCAAGAACCTACCTCAAAAATCCCAGAGACAGGAACTGGGAAGATGGATCAGAGGTAGAGTGCTTACCTTGCACGCATGAGACCCTGGGTTTGATTCCTTAGTACCACATAAGCAGAAGAAGCAGGAAATGGCACTGTGGCTCAAGTGGTAGAGCATTAGCCTTGAGCTGAAGAGCTGAGGGACCATGCCCAGACCCAAAGTTCACGCCCCACGACTGACCAAAAAAAAAAAAATCCCAGAGACTAAAGGTCTGGGGGCATGGCCTAAGTAGTAGAGCACCTGTCTAACAAATACCAAGCACTAAGTTCAAAGCCTAGTACTGCCAAAAAAAAAAAAAAAACCTTTAAAAATTTTCAAAGTTGAAATATTCATAAAATAATTTGCACCTTAAAAGTCACACTTAATGATTAATGCTTGTTTCTACCTTTTTTTTTTTTTTTTGGCCAATCCTGGGATTTGAACTCAGGGCCTGGGCAGTCCCTGAGCTTCTTTTGCTCAAGGCTAGCACTTGAGGAATCGAATCCAGGGCTTCATGTATGTTGGGCAAGCACTCTACCACTGAGCCACATTACAGTCCATTTCTACCTCTTATTGCAATCAATCTCAAAAAAAAAAAAAGCTCAGGAGAAGATAAAGCACCCTCACATATTCTGCATAGTACTTCATGCCAAAGGTAGGCTTCATGCCAAAGACGTAGACTTCCAGAAGTCCAAGAACACAAATCTGATGTCGAATTTTAAGAATCCAAGGGCACAGATAATTTTCATTTAAAAAGCATAGGTCAAGCCACACCTGTAATCCTAGCTCAGGAGGCTAAGATCTGAAGATCGCAGTTCAAAGCCAGCCTGGGCAGGAAAGTCTTTGAAGCTCTTATCCAATAAACCACTAGAAAACTGGAAGTGGCGCTGTGACTCAAGCAGTAGGAGCACTTGCCTAGAACTGAAGAGCAAAGGGACAGCGCCCAGGCCCAGAGTTCAAGCCTCACAACCTGGGGGGGGGGGGGGGGGGGGGTGGGAAGCATAGACCATAGATTTATTTTATAGCTCCATTGTTATAGACTCATGGTAACTATTATGTCACTGATGGAAGAAGTAATTCACTTTCTGTTTTTTTTTTTTTTTTGGTCCGGTTGTGGGGCCTGAACTCGGCCTGAGCACTGTCCCTCAGCTCTTCAGCTCAAGGCTAGTGCCCTACCACTTGAGCCACAGCGCCACTTCCGGTTTTTTTCTTTTTGCTTATGTGGTGCTGAGGAATCGAACCCAGGGCCTCAGGCATGCAAGGCAAGCGCTCTACCACTGAGCCACCTTCCCAGCCCAAGTAATTCACTTTCTAAGAGACATTATTAAAGATTAAAATTTAAATGACCTCTCCAAGAGCAAATACCAAAAAAAAAATTGGCTAGAGCATTTACAAGAAATTTACTTTCAGTCAGACACTTGTTTATTCATTTGATTATAAAAGTCACATGAAACTCCACAGAAAGAAAAAAAGGAACTTGAGGTGAAGATGCTGTGATACAGACAGGAAATAAAGCTTTTAGAGTTGTCACCGATGAAAACTGGAATTTACCCAAGGTTTACTTAGGAGAAAAATATATATATATACCTTGAAAAAACTGTCCTTTAAAGAAAAAAATGAACCATCTATGAAAAGAATACCACAAATCCTCCTCCTCAACTTCCACAACAGGAAACTCCCTAACACCTCAAAGTATGGAGTAGTGAGATTAGAACAAAGCCTGAGGGGGGTGGGTTCTGAGTCTGGTAGATCCTCAGTGGAAAAATTCATGGGAGCTAGCCCTTTGTTTTTGTATTTTGTTTTATCCTCATGAAGGTTGAAGGAAGGTTCCAGAGTGCTTTCTGGAGAAGAATGCTACCGAGTCTCCTTTACGTTCGCAGACCATAACTCAACTGCTGTCTTAACACTGACAGAAAAGGGACTGAACTAAGAAACAGCTACATCAGAGGAGAGTGGTTAAAGTTCTTGTCTAGCACATGCCTGGGTTCCACCCCCAGCATCAAATACACGTACGTGTACACACACACACACACGCACACGCACGCGCACACACACACACACACACATACATACACACACACACACACACACACACACACACACACACACACAGCGACATCAAACAGCTTCTATCTCAAACTCACACACCAACATTCTTCCCAACCAAAGAGATCTAGAAACTAGATCCAAACCATCCTAGTCTTCTGGGACATTCTGCCTCCTGCTCCTCAGGGATGAGCTGGCTGTCCACTCTGCTCCTGTGGCCACTCTGCCTTCAGGAAATGTACACAGGGTGGGGTGCTCAGGTTCCCTACCTTGAGCATGTTCTGCCCTGGTTACAGATGAGGCTGCCCTTTCTATGCAGCTCAGGATCTCAGCCCAAACTGTTCCTTTTGTCCCCAGATTCTGAGTGGACAAGCCCCTGACACATTCCATCTATGAGCCTGTCTCTTGGAGACACTCTCCAACCTTCCCCATGATGGGTTCCAGCTTCAACATGGTTACTGGACACCACTGCTCACAAAGGCTTGGCATGCTGTCCGAGTCTTTTGTCCCACCTACTTTACTCTTCAGGCCACTGAACTGCTTTTTAAAATCCCCGTCTATTTCCACGAGTGACATCCCTGAGTGGCCTGGTTTCTTTCATGGCATACTTTCTGCATACATGCATCAGTTTCTACCAGCCAGATCTGCGTTAAAGCAAAATCATAGATTCACACCCAGTGGATTTTTTAATATCATACACTATTCCTTTGGGAACCAATTGGGGAACCAAAAAAAGTATGTAATCTTTAGTATTAATTGGATCCATATTCCATAAAAAAATTACATGTGGAAGAAATGTCCTGACTTTCCATTCACTTAGAATGCATAATCATTTTCTAAGATAATTAACATTTGGGTGAGGGAGAATACAGCAAGTTTGGTTAATTGAAGCAAAATGTCAGTGTATATTGAAAAACACAAGCTACCTGTTGATCATAGCCACTGGTTAACATAACCACTGCATATACATAGACAGGCTAACAGTCACCTCTGTACTGAGACTTCCACGCCAGACACTCTCTCTCTCTCCTGATTCTGCAGCTTTCTCAATCACAACTCCTGACTTTAAGGTCTTTGATTCACTTGTCCATTTATGTTTATTGAGCACTGCACATATGTACAGTTTAGGTCATGAGAATACAGTGATGAGAAAGCTTGCCTTCTTTGGGGCAGAAAGAAAAGAGAGTGCTCTATAAATTAATATGATGGGAATCAGAAAAGTGAAGTGAGAAGAATAACAAATTGTGATAAGAAAAAGCCAGCCAGTCTGGGGGAAGACATTCCACGAAAAGGCCCTGCAGCAAAAAGAACAGATAGAACCACAAAGAAAAATCTAAATAACCCATACTTTCCATCGCTTCTCTCCCCAGAGTAGCTTAATCTGTTTCCTAGATAGGCACTGTCCCTTAGTGCCCAGGATGACTCAGAGGTTATAAAACTTCTTCTGCTACAAAACATCCAGCTCCAGAAGTAAATGTTCTCTTTGCCTCTGTGACCACCAAGCACTGCTCCCCTATTCCATCCACTCCCCCCCCCCAATATACTCAGACTTACCCACAACAAATCTGCAACATGTATCTACTCAAGTACACTAAAGATACTCTGAGTCAAAAGTCTGTGGAAGATGGAGACCTTAACAGAATACTAGAACAAGACTGTCAGTACATTTAACCAAGACACATTTATCCATAAATGGTATGTGGTATTGGTTCAAAGTGAGCTTTTCTGAAGCCATATACTGTCTCAGGTGACAACATGTTCCAGACTATTTGGACATAAACCAAGAAATGATTTTTCTTTCTTTTTTACTTATTTATATTTTTGATGGCACTGAAGTTTGAACTCCAGACTTCTATCACTTGAGTCACACCCCAGATGAATTTAGAGAGAGATCTAATTCCAAAGCAGAACACCTAGAAGAAGCTACACGGCTTTCACTGGCTATCAGAAACAATCTACAAATAAATTAAAGACCCAAAAATATGAATTTAATAATGAATTCTTGCCCTGCACAACTATTTTATAAGATTAATGTAGGTATGCTTTCTCCTAACCTAAGCCATGCTGCTTATGTGTCTTACATTACATACAAGTGTTGTTATATATAGCATTCTGGTTTTCACATTTATTCACTAAGAACTCTAAGATGCTATGAGTTAGCTAATCCATTACTTCTAATTCTTTCCCTTCTACCCACCCTTCACAATGGATGTGAAGGCAAGAACTGCCAGCACCAAAGAAAATAAAGAAACAACAATACATATCCATTCATAACTTAATAAACAATACTGATTATATCCTTACAACATGGCAAACACTGTGCTAAATGCTGAGAACACCGGGATGAAAAGGCATGAGGCACCCACACCCTGAAAGAGCTTACAGAGCCATGCCATATGAGAACTTCCTCATGGTATACCTAAGGTCCAATGAAAACAGAAAGACACAGAATCAAAGTGATTCTGGAAATACTACTGAACCAGGCATGGTGATGCTCACCAATAATCCCAGTACTCAGGAGCAAAATGAAAGAAAGAAGTGTAACTTCCCAAGTTAGCCCAGGGAATCCTCAGAGACACAAAGGGGGCACTACACAGATCTCCCTACATGGTGAGACACAGCTCCAAGAAAGGCTGAGGGAAATGGTGACCACGTGCCCTTCTGTATGGGCAAGGCAGGAAGGCTACTTCTCTGGCATCACAGCCCAGCATAACTACCAACTCTAATACTGAGTTTTCTGACCATTCCACAATATGGCTGAAGCTTCTGGAATGGAAATGTATCCTTGAGACAAAAAGGCTGAAATCCACTGGGCTAGATAACAAAGAAATTTCCTTTTATGCCCTTCAAAGTCTGTCTTAAAAGAAATCTGGAGAGGGAATAAAAAACGAAGTAGCTGGGAAGACCACCAGGGCAGCACAACACTGAATGGGTTGAAGAAGCAGTAAACAACAGTTGGAGAAAAAAGGTATAAGGTATATGTATGTAAGAAAGAAGGTATAAAACAGATTTGATCAGAAGCACCAGGACTGAAGACAGGGATTAAAGGCATGAGTATCCAACAACTACAGGAGAAAACAGGAAAAAGGGCTAAGGTAACACTCTGGCTAATGAACAACTACAAGATTCTCGCTACTTAAACAAATGTTATCCAAAACAGCCCCCTTCTTTCAAGAAATCAACCCATTTTTTAAAAATGACCTACATCTAACAATTACCATCTAGTTCTTTTTGTAATTCAGAAAAACATGTACATGAAGAGACCATTAAATTAAAGTAGGCTCTGGTCTGATTTTCTTCAATATGGAGGGGGGAGAGGAGGAGGAGGGAAAGTCAAAGAACATTTAGGTGGAAGTAGCCAGAGTATCACAGAGTGGTCATGAGTCAAGAGTAAATTGTTCTAAAGCATAAGGCTCCTTTAAGAAACCTGATATGCCTTCTGTAGCTTGAAAGAACACAGTGACAAGCTTAAATTTAAACTGCTCTGTGTAGCTCTCCAGGGCTCTCAGATGAGATTAAAAGGATGAGTTTTCCCTTCCATCCACAGGACAGGATCTTCTACTATTCCTGGGTTTCACCAGTCACTTAGAGCAAATCAGTAAAGCATTATAAAAAGTAACAGTTTAAGTCCACAACCAATTTCTCCCAACAACTGGGCATAAATATCTATTTTCAACAGCTTTCCATAGACTTTCTATGGTGGAATTCTAAGCCTTTCCCACTCTTGCCCTTCCTTGCCTATGTCTTTCACATTGGTGCTTCTAGGTCACATTAATCTTAGAACAAAGCAAGCTTTCCCTATCAGATTATGCTACTCTCCAACCTAAAACAACTCCAATGTCTACCCTACTCTTTCCCTAGTCACAGCCAGGGAAAATCTGCTGCCAACTCTTTTACTTCAGTTCCTCCCACTTCTCCCCTGCCAACTGGCCTCCCCTAGCCTCCAGTCCAGTGGTTCTTCTACCCCGATCCCTAGGAATTCTTCCCTACTGAAATGCTCTCCCTGCACATCTCTAAGGACTGACCGCTTCTTAGCAGTCAAGTCCAGCTGAAATGTCACCTTCCTGACCACCTAAAGTAGCCATACCAGTCACTGAGCCCAACTCAGTTAAGTAGGACTCATCCTTTCACATTTTTCATTAATGGTTATTTCCTGTCTCCCTCACCTAAACTCCTCATAAACTCTATGAAAGTTAAGCTCTTCAGTGTTGTGCTCTTTTCTGTACTTAGGACATTTAGAAAAGGAACAGAAATACAGTGGATACGACTAAATATTTGTTCTACAGGTGATACTCAAAATAGTCATCAGAAAACAATCAGTAAGAAAGAATGAAGAGATATGATTTGACATGATTTCCTCTGAGATAAGTTCCTAGCGTAATCCCACAGAATTTGTGACACAAACAATCCTGAGGCTGCAGGCAAAATGTCACCCATCTCCATCTTCAGGTCCTCTGGCACCATCCAAACAACCGGAAATGGCTGGGGAATGGGGGTAGCAATGATCTCCCAGCAGACATTCTCTGTTTCTCCAATCTCCCAGCATCCTTTTGCACCTCTGCGCTTTTCCTTCCTACCTTCCATCATTGCCCTCAAGCCCTACTTAAACATACCACAGCAAAAAAAAAAAAAAAAAAAAAAGAGTATTGTTTAATACCCCTCCTACAAAAGCTAATTCCCAAACCTGTTTCACTTTACCTGCAGCTGGGGAACATTTCAGATCTCCCCAGTAGTATGAGTTAGAAGAAAAAACACCACCACACGAAGTTTCTTTGCCCATGGGCAGGTACCATCACATCATTACATGAAACTCCTAAGGGACTGACCAATGTTAATGAAGATGTCTGTCTTCCTTTTTCTACTTCAACAGTAATTACAGTTATAGTCTGAAGTGCAATATTTGAAGCTACCATAGCCAAAAGATGATATCAAGACTACTGATTGCTCTGCAAATATATCTAAAAACACTATAACCCAGGTATTTGTGATCTTGAACAGGGTATGGGTTTCTATCTGGACCCGGCTCAAATCTCATTTCAGAAAAAAGACCAAGAACAAATTACTTAAACCCTCTAAGCTTCAAATTCTTTATCTGTTAAGTGAGAATGAGAAGCTCTACTTCACAGTATGTAAAGGGGATCAGATAAGACAACCAAGAGAAAGCTCCAGTAGAAGCCTTTGGCCTAATCTGGGAATGAAGTTAGAGAGCAGGGCTTCCAGCCCACCTGGGGCTGGAAGTTTCTTGCACAAAGGAAGATCCATAAATTGCTGTAACCATATTTCTTTCACTATTAGTAACTCAGAGTGGTATAATCATGACCTATCTACTATTTTTCTATGCCTGTGCCCTAAGAGATATTGAAACCTACATAAATCGAAATAAAGGTAGTACTGTTATAAAGCTGATTCTAGAAAAATAAATGGTGTTATGTGTTCAAAAGTTCACTAGTTATTGACAAGAAAACAGGCATTTTCACTGAGAATTCGGTTCTATTATCATTCAAATTAATCACTATTTTAATACATTTTATGCAGAAGACAAGATAAAAATAATTACAGTCACTAACTCTATGAAACTTTCTTCCTTCTCATTGTTTAGAATTTGCCTTTCAGAGGTGGAGCTGTAGCTCAAATGGTAGAGTACCATTCTTGAGCAAAAAAGCTGAGGGAGAGCTCCCTGGCCCTAAATTCAAGTCCCAGTACCAGCACAAAAATAAATAAAATATGCCTTTCTTCCATAAGACAAATTTCCTCTGACAAGTCAGTATGCTCAGTGTTTTACTCTGTCCCCTAAGTACTTCCTGCTCATCTACAGATCTCTTTAAGGACCAGAACTTCTTGGCTTACCCCAAAGAGATGTACAATTTTCAAGTTTCACCCACCACTCCAACCTAAGTATATATTTCATACATAGCCATACTATCTGTTTTCTTTTCTCAATTCCAACTGATTAAAGAAAAATGTTCTGTGCGGTACCTAGCGCGCTATCAAAACATAAGTGTTTAAATAGTGTTTGGCAGCATTAAACGGTATGAGCTGAGAGCTCCCTGAATTCCTAAGCTCTTACATTACATTCCTATTCTTTGAGATACCTGCTGGTTTACAATACACGATGAGAAATCCCAGCAGCATGTATTGCTAGTTCCTCCAATTAAGCTTCAAGACCTGTTCAGAGTTAATGTTAAATCAGCTTTAGAAAGACATTTTAAGGAGTGGCACACACTTGGTAGATTACCAAAGGTGATAAAGTCACAGTATTCCTTAAAAGCTTCACAACAGAAAGTTTTGTCTTACTGTTTTTACTGTCTGTTGGGGGGAGAAAAAGGGGAAAGAGTTGCTTCTAGGAGCAGTATATGAAGAAATGACCGGGCGACATTGTCCAAAAAGAAATGTCCTCACCACCTAAATTATAAAACAGTAACCCCTCTGTATATCACCTTTATAGTAACAATTTTTTAAATTTAATAAAAAAAAGAGTAAGAGACCATTCCAGATAAGGAAATTCTCTTTAATTCTGAAATCAAAAGTAAATGCACTTTAAGTTTCTTTACACAATCTAAATTTAATTTCTCTGAGACAAGCAAAATTACAAAAAATTTAAAATGTGTTCCATATTTAATATAATCAAAGTCATAAGGCAACAAGGCTACAGCACATGAACTGTGAGATATTTTTGCATATTTTAAAAACAGATGACTTAGCAACCCTTGACAATTACAATTATATAAAAATAGGAACTTGACAACCTAATCTACACTTTATTCTGAAATAAAACCTGGTCTAAGCTAACTTTCTACATTATTACTCAATAGCAAATAATTCTTTCAGAAGACCTCATAATTATATAAATGCAGTGTTCTGAATCTGTAACTTGAAAGACTTTGGTTTTCACACACAATTTCCTTTTGGAAAATATGTACAAAGCTTTGTTGTTCCCAAGATCCATCTTAACCAACAAAAACCTGTCATTTCCACCATCCCACCTATACAGGTGACATAAGTAAGAAGATCAATGTCTAGAACCAGCTAGGACATAAACACAAGACTCTGAAAATTCAAACTCCAATACCACAAGAAAACACACCAAAAAGGTAGAATTTTGAAATTAACCAAAGTGTTTAAAGAAAAATTACCAGCTATAGTTGTACAAGTTACACAAAGTCAATCCATAGAAATAAAAATTCTACTGATTAAGTATCAAATTGCTAAGAACAAAAAATATACAATGTCCCAGTCAGATCTTAAAACATATTTTAAAAAATCACATCTCTGTATGCTGAAAGGTAAAATGCCATAAATTTTCAAAATAAGCCATGATCAGTTCAATTGGGCTTTTTAAAACAAACTAGTATAGCTGTGTGCCATTGGCTCACACCTATAATCCTGGCGACTCAGAAGATAAGAGACTGGAGAATCATGGTTCCAAGTTAGTCCAGGCCAACAAATACAAGAGACTCATCTCCAATTAACCAGCAAAAAGCTAGTAATGAAGGTCTGGCTCAAGTGGTAGAGTAGAAAAAGCTTCCAGCCTTCAGGGAAAAAAAATATCTAATAAGCAACAGTTCAAGGACCCAAGTTCAAGCCCCAATACCAGCAAATAAGTAAATAAGGTATTATTTTCTGGAAACTATTGTCTTTGTAGTTTGTGTAATGACACTGCGTTTTATTGCATGTTCTACAGTCACCACCGAGCACATGAGACTAACAGAATTCAAATTAATTTCTTTAAGTTTGGTCCCTTGGTGTACTTAGCCACATTTGCAGGGCAGTAGCCACATGAGGTTGGTGACTATTGTACTAGACAATTCATACACAGAACATTTCTAGTATAGGTATACATATGCCAAGTACATGTCATTTCTTACCAGTAAATGACACACACAAATTCAAGCACTCTGGCAGTCTACTGTATTTGGCCTAAATACAGCATGTCGTTTGTGAAATTTAAGATTTTGGGTTTTTTTTTAATTTATCATTTCAGCAGCAGGAACAGTAGGAATTTTCATACAATTATCTGAAAAGAGCAATGGATGCTTTGAAAGTTAGTCATGCTCTAACATCAAAACATACTTTGATTCGAATCTAACACTTCACAAAATGAAAGTAATAAAAAAAAAGATACCTAACATAATTCAAATGGCTGAAAAAAACTTTGGATAAATGTCTCCATCTGAAAAATCAAATGCAAAGACAGAATACTACAGAGCACGCTCTCAATGTACAAATAGTTCCCTTTTTCTGAAGAAAAATAAGGTGTGAAATTTGAAAGATTAATCAGTTTCTCCTACTCAGCTATAGAAACACCACAGAATCAGAGATACTAAACATGGCAGGTATCTGAAAATGAGAGTAATTATCATTCCCTCTGCAGTACCCTATCATTATCTCTATTGTGGTTAGCAGAGCTTGCCTATTTATTTTTAGTTATCCTACTGAAATGTGTCTTCTACTTCTGGTTTGGGGTCCAATTATCACTTCATGTCCCACTTACACCACTTGATTCTGTGCTATTTGGTGAGAAAACACATGAACACCATTTATTTGCACATTCTTAATATATAATGCTTTTCAAAACAAATCAGAGAATGCACTTAATTCTACAGAACTGTATGTTTAAAATGGTTAGAATGGGCTGGGTACATGGTCCAAGTGGTCCTAGGAAGTGTAGGCCCCGAGTTGAAACCCCAATACAATCCCCATCTCCCAAAAAGGGTTAGAATGGTAAGCTTTAAAATTATACATATATATATACACACAATAAAAAAGTATATCATGGCAATTAGTTACATTCTGAGATTATTCATCTTTTCATATTAGGCATGCTTTTCCTGAGAAATTGGTTGGGGTTTTCCAAAATAATAAATACAACAAAACCTTATTCACTATAGAATAAGAATCCAATCACATTAAAAGCTAAAGATACCAACAAAACACCTTTATTTTTAATTTTTTGAATTATCTTTAGTTTACAAAGAATTTTTTTGGTCCAAGACCAGAACTCAAACTGAGTACCAGATGCTTTCACTCATTTCAGTCATTAATACTCTACCAACTGAGTAATGCCTCCAACCCACTGAGTATTATCAACATTACTCCCACCCCCCATCCCGCCCCCATCATTCTCCCTCCATCTCTCCTAACCTCATCCATATAGTCACCTGGTTTCATTTCCAGTCATCTTGTCTCTCCTTCCCCTACACCTCCCTCCCTGACAAAATGTCTTTCAGTTTCCAGGTATTTATTTTGTTAAACTGTTACTTAGTTGTTCAAAGGAGTTACACCATTGGAATACTTCCCACCCCTTAGTCAGCATGGGGGGGGGGGGTAACTGGGGGGGGGGGGTAACCAGGCTGGAATTTAAGGCCTTGCACTCTCATTTGTTTTATTTTTGTTCAAGGCTGGTGCTTTACCAACTGAGCCATATCTCCACTCCCAGCTCTAACTTAAAGAGTTAGAGCACTTGCATGTGCAAAGACCCTGCTTCCCACCAATGAAAAATAATTTTTTTCCAAGCATCCCAAATACCACAGTACAAAAGCCCATATAGCATGAATAGAATAACATGAATAACATAAATAAAATTTTTTCCCATATTTATGTATCACAGCATAAGAATTTCCAGTTTAACCAAGCTAATCATTCAGGCAGTTTTTATCTAAAACACTCTAAGCTGGGCTGTAACAGTACCTCTAATCAGAAAAAAACACCTAACTGGAATTAGCATCCCATCCTCATTTGGGAAAAGAAAAGAAATAAAAAATTAAAATAAAAATAAAAACCTTTGGTCACTGAAGTTAGTAGGAGCTGTTCAATCTTAAAGGGGTTAGTCTGACTTCAAAGTTGGTGAGCTTGCCACCACAACACATCAAGTCTGTTAAGATTTTAGCCTAACATCAGAAAAGCAGTCTGAAAAATCTTATTCGTGAACTGAATTTTGTCTGGAATCCAATTTTTTAAGAAGTCTGGTGATATGATATGAAAGAATATGTAGTTGGGGGAAGGAAAATGTCCCCACATTTTAAAAGAAACCCCAAGAGATACCTTGACATAGAACTAATCCCTAAAGAAGCTATACCACAACAAACACCTGTTCTCTCTTCCTTGTTTTTCACACACACACACACACACACACACACACACACACACACACACACACACACACACACACACACACACACACACACACACACACACACACACACACACACACACACACACACACACAGCTAAAGCAATTTCATGTAGAAGAAAAGTAAATTCAAGGGACAAAAAACCCTTCAGCCTTACTCCTGGCACAGATTTTGAGCATTCACACCATAAACCTAACTTCATAACCCGAAGAGGCAAAACGCTTTTACCAATTCCAAATTCCTTGATTCCTAGCCGGACAATCCATCCCAAACCAATCCAAACCACTTAGGGTTTAATCAAGCTATGTTTGTCCAGTACGTTCAAGTTTTGGGTTGTCCTCCATGACACAAGTTAAGGGGGGCCAATACGTGGCTGGGGGGGCGGGGGGGAACGTCCATTGCACAGGTTCTGCAAAAGCAAAATGAAGGTCGGTCTGTTCCTTTGTTTTGGACAAACGGAGCCATAAAAACCTGGGCTTGCTGCCCCGGCTTCCGTGGGAACGGAGCGAACGTAATTTCCACGAGGCTTCGCTCTCCCAAACCCCTGCAGAAAGCCACCGCGACCCGCCAGATTTTTCTGAGCTCGCTTAAGAAAAAAAAGAGAGACATTTATTGGAGTAGCGTCTCAAACGCACAGTTCACCTGTGACCGGGAGGCCACGCCAAGTGCCGGCGGGGCACCTACAGAACGCACTCATCCCCGGCCCAGCTGGGGGGGGGGGGGGCCCGCGGGGAACCGGGCCCCGACGGTTCTGCCGAGAACTCAAACTTCAGAGGTTGCCTCGGCTAAAACTCGTCTCCACCGAGAGGTGAGAGAGACCGGGCTGCGCGGTCTCAGATCGAAAGCCAAGGGAAACGCCGGGCACCCTCTTCCCAGGTGCTGTTCCGTCCGGTACCAAAGTTTAGACAATGAGAATGATCCAGGACCGCGTCCACGCCGCCCGGCTCCGCTCCCCTTGACCTTCAAGACTCGGGGCTCAATCCAGAGCCGAGAAGTTTCGAGGGGCGACCCCACCCGCGCGCGGCTCAACTAACTCCTGGGCAATGTTTGGTTTGGGGGTGGGGGGGTGAAGATCCTCCCAGGGTAGCGCCGAACCCCCCACGCCAGGGATCCCGAGAACTGGAGTTGGCGCCTCAACCTCGGCTCAAACTCCGGGGGTTCGGATCCCCTGACCCCGGGGACTGCACTCCAGGCTCGCCCGCGACGCGGACCAACTCCGCCCACGGCCCCCCGCCCTCGCGCACTTCCGGGCCCGACGCCGCGGTCCCCCCCGCACGCCAACCCGCTCACCGGCATCATTGTGGATCCGAACCGCATGGAAGCCGGCGGCCGACCCGCCGCCCGGACGAGCGGAGGCGCCCCGGGGGGCGGGGGGCGCGGGGGAGGGGAGCGAGGGCGAGGCCACGCGCGACGCGGCGGACCTGTTGCGAGGCAGCGACGTGCGGGTCCCCTGGCGGGCTGGGACGCCACCGAACCCGGATCCCACCCTCGGACGAGCCCTTCTTCCCCCCGCGACGAACGCGGCTTTGTCTCCGCACGGCTCTCGACAGCCCAGGGGTTCTCTCCGTCCCTCCGAAACAACTAATCCCAGCCAGGCCCCCGCGGAGCTGCCCTGACCCCGCCCCCCGCCGGCCCCGCCCCTCGCGCCGGCCCCGCCCGCGGATCGCCGCAGGCGCATGCGCGCACCTGCCGGTGGGCGGGACACGAGGGTTCGCCATTGGCCGAGAATGCCGTCGGGGGCGCGCGGTGGAGAGGCTCGGGGACGCGCTTTCTGGCGGAACCTGAATGCTGGTAGGCGGAGCCCGGAGAACCACAAACACCGAAGACAACAAATGAGCCCGTGGATGCGTGCGGCCATCATCAGCTTGGGCTCCTCCTTTGAGCACGGTAGTTGCACCCCTTACCTTCGGATCCTTGGGCTAGGTGGAAGCGACTGCCGGAGGCGGCGGGGACCCGAGTCGTCCCGACAAAATGGAGATTGGCGAGTGTCCGGATGCTTCCTCTCCATTGCCACCGTCCAGATCCTAACTTAAAAGTTCCATGGTAGCAGATATGTCAAAAAAATGTTATTTTTAAAGTACTTCGGTTAAAGTGATGGGGTTTTTGTTGTTTTGTAGTCGGGTTTTTGTTGTTGTTGTTGTTAGGTATATGTTGACACAAAGTAAATAATAGATATAAAGCGGCTTTCTGAGGAGCTTTTGACCTTCTAAGGCCGTGGGAACACACTCCCACATGGGAGATCCTGGCCTTTTGTAGGATGGAAAGCGAAGGCCTGGGAAAATGGCAATGACTTCCTTTAAAAGAGTAGCCAAGGTACTTACAGAACCCTCTTCCATCAGGTGCGGACAGATGTCATGCACCTTTCCTCCTAGAAGCTTAGTTCTGGGTAAGTCATCCACTCAGAATCACTTTTCTTTGTTATACATGATTCTAGAAAATTAAGATGAGTCGAACACCAGAATGTATGTAGTTTCAAGAATGGACAACACAGGTATGGTGCCACTGCTCATGCTTTTGGAGATCAGGAACATCAAGTTGGAGGCCAGCCCAGACCAAAAGTTCCCCGAGACCTCATCTTAATGAAAAAAACTAGGCATAGTGGTGCACAGTTGTCATCCAATGGAGTTGGGAGCATAAGTAGGATCCAATAATATACCTCTCAGAGCAAGAAAAGTGAGAGCCTACATGAAAAGTAACTAAAGCAAAAAGGAATGGGAATATGGATAGTGAGTGGTGGAGAATCTGTCTAACAAGTAAGAGGTCCTGAGTTCAATATTCAGTATCTAAAAATACAAATGACAGCTTTTTAACCCTACATATCCCTCACCAAAATCCTCATCAATCACCCTGTTGTGCCATCCCAACTACTATCTCTGGAAATACAACTTTTGGCAGATTCAATTAGAATATAGCATTCTCAAAAAAAAAAAAAGCTGAAGTCTAAATATTTTAGGAGGATTATACCTAGTTAAGTAAGAGAAAATTGTCCCTGCATTCATTATTTAACAGAATCCCAACCTAAGTACTGGAGATAAAAGAATGAAGAAAACAAAAATCCAATAGATAATAAAGTCAATGATTAAGAACATTAATAGCTAATAAACCTCTTATGGCTTAGGATAAAAGTAAAAAAGAGGGGTGGGAAGGTGGCTCAATGGTAGAATGCTTGCCTTGCATGCATGAGGCCCTGGGTTCGATTCCTCAGTACCACATAAGCAAAAAAGCCGGAGGGGGTGCTGTGGCTCAAGTGTAGAGTGCTAGCCTTGAGCTGAAGAGCTGAGGGACAGTGAACAAGCCCAGAGTTCAAGTCCTACGACTGACCAAAAAAAAAAAAAGTAGAAAAGAGTAGGAGGTTAAAGAAAGAAGGAGTCAAAAGAGGCGATTTTAAATAGTTAAGGCAACCTTACAGAAAAGGTGCTGTGGGAGCACAGACCTAGGAGATGCAAAATGAAGAACGTGATTACATGAGAAAAGACCTCCAGGCAAAGGGAGGAACCCACACACCCTGAGAGAGGAGCCTGCCTGGTGTATTCCTGGACCATTTGGGAGACCAGACTAGCTAGCACAGACTGGATAAGAAGGGGAGTTGTAGAGATGAGGCAAGGTGATACAAAGGATCAGATAATGTAGAGACTAGTGAGCTATTATAAGGAATTTGGCTTTCACTCTTGAGTGAAATGAGGAGCCCTGGGAAGGTTTTCAGCACAGAAGTGCTGTAAGCTGACTTGTATTTTAATAGGATCCTTCCAGCTGTTGTAAAACACAGACTGAAAGAGAACCTGTTAGAAATTTTTACATTAATCTAGGTAGAAAATGATGGTTTGGACAAAGGTCATATTAGTGGCTGTGGGGGAAAAAAAAAATAAATGGATTTGGGGTATATTTTAAAAGCTTGAGACCACAGAATTTCCAGACAGATTAAATATGGGATATAGGAGAAGTCCAAGATTTTTTTTTCTAAAAGGTGAAGCTTACCACTAGTTGCTAAGGACCGTGTTTTATGCTTAGATAATCCCAGCTTCTTAGGAGGCAGAGATAAGAGGACCATAAACACATTTGGAGAAAGCAAGTATTCTTTTGTTGTTAACCTGCAAGTTGATAGGATCTTCCTTGCACCAAAAAAGCAAATTCTTACCCATCACTAAACCTTCAGTTCTGAATGAAAAAATCCTATCTCATTACCACCTCAAAACTGGTCACACACAATATCAAATCATATTTACTATGAACATTTAAAACATTGGCTTAGCAATAAAACTATTCCAATGAAAGCAGAAGTAAGGAGGAAAGACCTGGAATAAAATTCTTTACTGTTTGTTTTTACAAATGTCCTGCCCAAGGGAAGGGAGGAAGGACAGGATAGCAGCTGGCAATTCCTCCTGAAACTCATTTCCAGCCAACTGAGAATTCCCAGCTGCCATGGAGCAAGGTATGTTTCTTGTTTTTTTGTGGTTTTCATCACCCACTGCATAAAGCCAAGGAAACATTGTGTATTCTTTGGTCCCATTCCCTTAGATTCAGTAGCACTCCACTCATGACCCTCCAATGAGTTAGCTGTACCTCTCAGGTTTCACTTTCTCTGCACCCCTCACCTTCACCTTATTCTTCCTAGGGCCTTTACTTGGTTCTCCTCACCCTGTAATTCTTATGTGACTCCAAGAAAGATAAATCAAATTACCTCACCCCTCCCATGGACACAGTATACTTAATCTAGCTTGAGTTCAAATGTCTCTCTTCCCCTGTCACTCTTTGCCATTTCCCTTCGATATTTCAAACGTGAATCCCTCCCCTCTCTCCATCTTACTCAATAAAATAGAGACTATAAGGCTTGCATTCCTGCCATTTCATTCCTTCAGCCCCTGACCGCTGCCCCCCTCCCCACCCACTTTTGTTGATTTGTTTTATTAACACACTCTTGCCTCTATATCCAGGAGAACAACCTCCAGGACTCCCCTTGACACCCAAATCTACAAATGTTCCAAGCTTCTTACATTATGAAGAGCTAGGAGTGTTGGTTCACACCTGTAATCTCCTTGTGATCCCAGTACTAGGGAAAATCTAAAGGTTAAGGCTAGCCCAGGCTATGTAGTAAAAAATACAGCTTTTGCATCTAACCTGGCACACATTCTCAAGTATATTTGAAAGCATTCCTGATGCAATATAAATTCATCAGAAATACTTGTCATACTGAATTATTCAGAAAATAATGCAAGACCAAAAAAAAAAGTTCATATGTGTTTCAGTTCTGGTACAATTTGTTTTCTGGGTGTTTCCCGCCCCCCTCCCTGGAATATTCTCACTTTGAGGTTGATGGAACCTGCCTGTTCTAAGCCTGTGGACGTGGAGTGTACTCACGTGAGCCAAGTTCTGTTCCAGACACTAAGGAAATAAAGACTCTTCTTTATCTGAGCTTATAGTCCTAGTTGGGAAGCTAGCTGATAAGCAAATGAATGAGATAATAATAAATGCTATGGGGGGGGGGGTAGGTAATCAAACAAACATGAGAACAGTGTCTGTTTTCGACAAGGTAGCCAGAACAGGCTTCCAGGGAGTAAAGCAAAGGTGAAGCCAGACTCTGGCCAGTGGGAACTGCAGGACAATGGTCCCGAGACAGTCTTGTCTTTGGTACCTTAAGGGAATAGTGAAAAGGGCAGTGGGCCGGGGTGGAGTGAATAGGAGGGGAGGGGTAAGAGAGATAAGAGAGATGGAGGAGGTAGCCCCGGCCTGGAGCAGGAGGGCATTTAATGTTCCAATTATTCTCACCAGGCACTCTACCTTTACACATTATGTGTGTGATACATATTTTTGTTGGCTTGTATTATTAGTTATCCAAAAGGGGATTTCATCATTATATTTCCATATTCGATAGACTGGCACTCTAGCACTTGATCCATAGCTTCACTTCTTCTGTATTATATTTTTCAATTCATTTTTTTGTTTGAATTTCTTTGTGGTACTGGGGATTACACTCAGAGTTTCGTGCTTGCTAAACAGAGTCTACTGTGCTTCTAGTCCATTTTCACAAGTTGAGGTAGGGTCTCTCTTTATGCCCAGGTGAGGCTGAGCTGCAGGCCTCCTACTTGTGCTTTCCCAAGGAAGGCACCAGCCTTTGCAACCCAGCCATTGTGTGTCCGTCCCTCATAACTCAGATAAATGTCCTGTCATTGTTTGGGAGGGAACTCAGATAAATGTCCTGTCATTGTTTGGGAGGGAATCTCAAAAACATTGATGCCTAGGCTGACTGACCTCAAACCCAGATTCCCCAGTCTCCACCACCAAGGTAGCTAAGGTTAAATCTTGATCCACTATTTGACCTGTTATTATTTTTAATTGACACCTAATAATAGTAGACATTTACAGGATAGAGTGTAGTATTTCAATCCATGTATAAAATGTGTAAAGATCAGGTCAGGGTACTTGATATACCATCGCCTCAGACACTTAGCATTTCTTGGTGTCAGAACAATGGAAATCTTCTCTGCTGGCTATTTTGAAATATATAATCAATTATTGTCAACCATAGTTATTTGACAGGTTTCTTGGCCTACAAATTTGTTCAGTTCCCTCTTATATAGCCCTCAGTAAGAAAGAAAGATGGAGCTGAAGTTTATATCCTTGCCTTAAATATATACTCCCCACTTACTCTATATGGCCATTTCTACTCCTGTTTTAAGTTCTTACCTAAATGTTGCTGTTGAAAGTCCTGTATGACATTTCTCTAAAGGAACCTGTCAGTACATCTCAGCTACGTTCCATACTACCTTGTTGTAGTTCTTACCACTCGTCATAGCAAAGTCTACATCTGTCTCTCTAATTGGACTCAATGGCAAAAACTACTTGTTCGTTTGTATATCTGCAGCCCTACCATTGGGCTTAGGGCACAGAAAGTGCTTGATAAAAGTACTTTAAATATATTTCCTATGCTCTCTTCTCCCTTGGCTACACATGCTGTGATTTGATTCCTGACTCCTGCAGTAGCTGCAAGCAGGTCTTCCTACCCTACCACTACAGTGCATTCTCTACCCAACAGGCCACATCTGGCCTCTGCCTGTTTCTGTATGGCCAAAAATGGTGGTTTCCATTTTTAAATCAGGAGGGGAATCAAAAGCAGATTGTATGGCACATAAAATTATGTGAATTTCAAATTTCAGAGTCGGTAAATAAGATTTTGTTGGAACACGGCCACATTTGCATTTGCTTTTGTCTGGGACTGCTTTCTAGCTATAACAACAAAGTTGAGCAGTTGTGACAGAGACCGTATGGCTTAAAAAACCTAAAATACTTATTTTCTGGTTGGGCAAGGTGGTGTACATGTGTAGTTTCAGCTGTTCTGCTAGCTGATGTGAGAGTATTGCTTGATCCCAAAAGTTCAGGGCCATTCTTGGCAACACAGAAAGACCTTGTCTCAAACAAACAGAAAATCTATGTTATCTAGATGTATGATCTTTTCAACACACATATAATCATGTCACTCCCGTGCATTAAACCCTTCAGTTAAAGGAGTTAGAGGTATGGGAGGGTAGGACAAAGGGTAAAAGTGTTGAAGCCTGGTGAGTGATATCTGGAGTTTTATTCTTTCCTGTCTCCTTGTGTATGCTCTAGATTCTGGAATAAAGTCTCTCTTTAAAAAAAGGGGGGGGGGTGCTGGGAAGGTGGCTCAGTGGTAGAGCGCTTGCCTTGCATGCATGAGGCCCTGGGTTTGATTCCTCAGCACCACATAAGCAGAAAAAAAAAAAGGAAATCAGAAGAAAAAAGTAATTCTTAGATTTCTGTCTGTTGTGGTAAGGATAAAAGGACTATTTCTTAAGCCGATACTGGTACTGGTGGCTCACACTTGTAATCCTAACTATTCAGGAGGCTGAGAACTGAGAATCACAATTCAATGCCAGTTCAGGCAGAAAAGTCTTTGAGACTGTAGATCCAACAAAAAGCCAGAAGTGGATGTGTGGCTCAAATGGTAGGGCACCCACTTTGAGTGAAAAGACCAAGTGAGAGCATGAGGCCCTGAGTTCAAGCTGCAGGACCAGTGTCAAAAAATAAATGCTCCATAACATGGCCTCCAAGACCTGCTTTGGTCTAGCTCTTACTACCACCCTCTGAGAGCGTCCGGGTAGGGAGGAAGCCTCTTCATATTGATGACAAAACATTCAAAATTGATAACATGGTAAGAAATTCAGTGCTTCGAAGGCTAGTCTACAAAACTGACTTCAGTTTGATTTACCTTGATTGGATTGTGAGTTGCTTTGCTTTGTTTGGTAACCAGTGGGGCAGGGATCCATGACTTCTCTTCCATTGTCAGCTCGCTCTCCAGGACCTCACCTCCCCTTACTCACCACCTCTGCTTCTCAGCTCATTCCTCCTCTGACGCAGGTCTGGCTGAAGTCACCAGTGGCCTTAACTCACTGACCCAGTAACTGTGTTTTGTCTTCGTCTTTCATGACCCTCCTGCCAGGGGCAGGAAGCTGTTACTCATTCCTCTTCCCAGCACATGATTTTCCTTTGACTTGAATGACAACATCTTGTGGTTTTCCTTCTACCTGTCTGATAACCTTTGAAGATTCTTTGTTCTTCACCAGCTTTTATGTGTTAAAGGTCTTTGACTCTCAGTCCTAGCCACTTCTTGTTTTCATAGACTGCTCTCTTCCTAAATAAGTCATTTTTTTTTCTTTTTTGAGATAAGATCTTACTATGTAGACCAGGCTTGCCTGAACTCAGGATCCTCCTGAACTGCCTTTCAACTGCTGGAATTACAGGTGTGTGCCATCACAGTTGGGTTTTACCTACCTTCTTAAACTTCATCTATACGTGTGTCCAGTTTTTAAATTTCCAACTCCAGACTGTTTCTCTGGCCTCTAGAACTGTGCTATTCATTAGGTACATTTACCTCCTTTTTTATTTGGAGAGAGGGCCTCATACAGGCCAAGCATATGCTTTCTGACTGAGCAGTACTCCCAGCCCATATGTGTCACTACTGAGTACTTAAAATGTGACAAGTGCAACTTAGGAACCAAATGTTTTATTTTAATGGCCACTAATAGCTAAAACATTAGTGTAGACATAGAATACTTACCTCATCACAGGAAGCTCTATTAAAGAGCCCTGGATATCGGTATCCAGACACTACCTACTTGACTACTTCCTCTTACAAAGACATTGTAAAAACCAACACACATAAATCCAAACACATCATCTCCCAAGAGCCATTGGTCACCAGCAGAGTTGGCTGCCATCCGTGTTCTCTCTGATCAAAAGGGTTTTCTTAGCTGGCACCAGTGGCTCATGCCTGTAATCCTAGCTACTCATGAGGCTGAGATCTAAAGATTGTGATTCAATGCCAGCCCAGGCAGGAAAGTCTTTGAGACTCATCTCTAATTACCCACTAGAAAACCAGAAGTGGCACTATGACTCAAAATGGTAGCATGCTAGCCTTGAGTGAAAAAGCTCAGGGACAGCACCCAGGCTCTGAGTTCAAGCCCCACAACAACAACAACAACAACAACAAAAAAGTTTTACTCTAAGGAATGTACATCTATTTCTTCCTAGTCTATATTGAAACACACTATGTTAAATCAGAATGAACTTTTTTTTTCTGTCCTCAGATCTCAGCCTCCTGCGTAGCTAAGATGACAGGCGTGAACCACCAGCCCCCAACTAGAATGAACTTTTTTCTAATAATTTTGAAACCATTTTTCAAGTGGATTATTTATTCCTAAATATCCTTAAAGGTCTGTGTATTGAACACGTGATCCCCAGCCTGTGGCACTGTTGAGAGGTGGCAGAAACTTCAGGGGGTGAGGTTATTGGGTTGTGCCCCTGAAAAGAATATTGGGACCCTAGCCCTTCTTCTTTCTTCTCTCTCTTCCTGGTTACCATATGGTGAGCAGCTCCTCTACAACATGCTTCCACTATGATGTGATGCCTCAACACTGGACCAAAAACAATGAGGCCAATTAACCATGGAGTGAAACCTGAAAAATAACTTTCTTTCTTTTAACTTGCTTGTGTCAGGTATTTTGTCACAATAGCTGAAAACTGACTAACACAAATACCTATGGGAAACATACTGTGTTTACAAGTAGGCAACACTCCTTTTGGAGAAAGCCAATTGTTAAAGTTCCTGATACTCCCTTTTACCTGATACCCCATGTTTCACTAATGATTTTTTTTTTTTGGTCGGTTGTGGGGCCTGAACTGTCTTCTTGGGCATTGTGCCTCAGCCCTTCAGTTCAAGGCTAGCACTCAACCACTTGAGCCACAGTGCCCCTTCTGGCTTTTTCTGCTTATGTGGTACTAAGGAATCAAACCCAGGGCCTCATGCATGAAGGCAAGCACTCAACCTCTGAGCCACCTTCCCAGCCCTAACAATTTAATTATTGAATGAATGTAATATGTTCTACTGTAAGTTTTTCTCCAAATAAAGATAAAACAATTAGAAAAGAAAGAACTAATGAGATTGTTTTCTATCTGGCTATTCAAACCCTATTTAGGTAGAGTCCAGAACTCAATTCTATGAACTGTTATTTGTAACACTTAAGTTAGTTATTAATGGATAGTTGAGAATACTACCTCCTACCCCCTATTATTGTAGAATGTATATTGGTTGAGGACGAATAGCATTTCGAAGTCTATGATAAACTCAGACTTTGTTGCTTTTGTTAAAGATCAGAGAGAGGGTTCTAAAGTAACCCACATGAACCAAAAAGGCAAGTAGAAGACTATATATCCAAAAGAGGGAGCGAGTAGCATCTCTATGGAGTAAATTTGCACTTCTAACTTGCGAGTTCCCAAGCTGTAACCACTGAAGCATTTGTTTTCTTATTTGTAGTCTGGAAGAGTTTATAAACTGATTTGGAAAAAATATAACTCTGTTCTCATACATACTTACATTTGAATAGAATAGAAAAGACATTTTTTAAAAACTGAAACACATTTTGTTAAAATAATTATGGGTGTATATTACAAAGAATTAGCTATACAAGTTCTCCTGGTACCAGGGCTTGAACTCAGTCCTCATACTCTCCCCACTGGCACTCTACCACTTAAGCCACACCTCCATTCCAACATTTTGCTTGTGAATTGGAAATGGAGTATCACAGCCTTTTCTGCTCAGGCTGTCTTTGAATTATGATCCTCCAGATCTCCCCCAGAGTAGCTAGGGCTCCACACATGAGCCACCAGCACCCAGCTTAAAGGCACTAAAAAAAAAAAAAAAAAAGAATCCATGGGTAGAGAATCAGTAGCTTGTAATCCTAGTTACTCAGCAAACTAAAATCTGAGGATCACAGTTCAAAGTCAGCCAGAGGAGAAAAGTCCATGAAACTCTTACCTCCAATTAACCAGCAAAAAGCTGGCAGAAGATGGAGGAGTGGCTCAAATGGAAAAGTTCTAGTCGAGCAAAAAAGGCAAGTGGTAGTGCAAGGCTTTGAGTTCAAGCCCTAGCACTGGCACCATAAATAAATGAAGGAAGGAAGGAAGGAAGAAGGAAGGAAGTCTTGCAAGCAAAAAGATTTCCTCTAAGAAAAGAGATGCACAAACAAGGCCTATTATCCCACGGGTGCTATCAAATCTAGCTTCACCTAATTCCACGTATCTTAACCTCCACCCATCTTATCTGAGACTGCAATCCTCTGACGGGCTGATGGAATGCAGCTGTGATACTTCAGATTAGAAAGTATCACAAAAATTCTTACAGCTTCTCACAAGTATCAGCAGAGATCTATTCAGTCTGAAGGGCCCACACTTTGCTCCAAGGGAAGCATGGCCAGTAGGCAGGAGCCATCTACAGGAGGCAGTGCAGAGTGGCTAGTCAGGCTGTGATTCAACTGGTGTATGGATGAGAGGGGGTGTAAATTCAAACCAGAATCCTTACTGAGATAGTAATCAGAAAGTAAGTGGCAGATGACCAAATTGTGGGCTGAACAAGCTCAAGTTGCCAGACAAGTTATCATAAACAAGAGAGAGCAAAAAACCCCAGTGAAATATAACACCACAGATGAAGCCAAGGGAGAGGTGTTCTGACACCTAGCTGTGTTAAATGAACTCACTGTAACTCAAGTCATCTGGGATGCAACTGCAGGGTCTTGCCCCAAAGAAATTGTATTTTGTCTTAAAGGGCTAGACCTCTCCCTCAATCCAACGGCAGAGTATTTTACTCTGGCTCATTGGAGATTAGTCATGTTCACAAAGGGGATTGTGGAATGTTGACTTCTCTCTACTTTCTGGTTACCATAAAATGACCTTTGGTTCACCACCACACTGTCACCATTTTGTCCTGCCTGCCACAGGCCCAAATCAACAGATCAAGCAACTATGGATGGAAAATCCAAAAGTGGGAGCAAAATAAACCTCCTTGCTTTTTAAGTTCATTATCTCTAGTTATTTGTTATACTAATGGAAAGCCAAGAATACAATTTCTATGTTTTCATGAGTTATCTCTAGGTAGTAAGTCAAGGTACACACCCACCCTGAAATCTGTAGCAGTAGCTCTCCCCAAAAATTCTGATAAATTCCCTGCTAATGTCTTTCACTATATGATTAGGAAAAATCTATGACTATTAATAACACTGCCTTTTATTGTTCCATGCCAGCCCCTAAAGTTATACAACATGCAATACCTTATTAAATCACCACACCAAACCTACAAAGTAGATACTATTAATAGTATCAATTTAAAGATAAATTTTGACTTAGATAAGTAACTTGTGCAAGGTCACATATTACTGAGACATAGTGACCGGTAACCTTAATTCAAAAACCTCAGTCTTTATCTTTTAAGTCAAAGTTATACACAATGTAAAGTATACATGTTTTGGTTTGGTTTGTTTTTTTGTTTTTTGGGGTTTTTTTGCTAGTCCTGAGGCTTGAACTCAGGGCCTAGATGCTGTAACTGAGCTTCTTTTGCTCAAGGGTAGCACTTTACCACTTGAGCCATAGTCTCACTTCTGGCTCTTTCTGTTTCTGTGGAATCGAACCCAGGGCTTCATGCATAGTAGGCAAGCACTCTATTAATAAGCCACATTCCCAGTCCTAAAGTGTGTATGTTAAGGGCATAATTTCTGAGTTGTGGAGAATATGTAACCCTTGCAAACCAAATCAGCCTGTTACCTTTCTACTCCTTCATACATACTAATCTTCTTTCTGACACTCGAGACTAGTTTTGCTTATTCTAGAATGTCATATAAGTAAAATTAAGCAGTATGTACTCTTGTGTTTGATTTATTTTGTGCTTTAGTCCAATGAAAGTTTATTTTTTGTAAATATTTCATTGTTACAAATTGACTCAATTACTTTGTTCGTTTGGTGCTAGTCCTGAAGCTTGAACTCAGAGCCTGGAAGCTGTTCCTGAGCTTCTTTTGCTCAAGGCTGGCACTCTATTACTTGAGCCACAGCTCTACTTCTGGCTTTTTTTCAGGGGGAGAGGATAGCTTTTAGTGGAAATTAGAGTCTCACAGTCTTCCCAGGCTGGCTTTGAACTGTGATCCTTAGATCTCAGCCTTCTGAGTAACTAGGATACAGGAGTGAACCACCAGTGTCCAGCTCAATAATTCAAATGTTACAACCTTGCAAATTATAAAACAATAAAAGTCTCTTATCCCCTGGGGCCATCTTGCAAACCTATTTTGGTGTTTTATTGTTATATTCTTAGATGTCATAATTCGACATACTTTTACTCTGAACAGATAAATGAGTTAAAAGTTAAGCATCTCTTGCCTTAAAGAGACATTTCAAATTTCAAACTCGTTTTACATGCAGTTTTAAAAAGTAACATTAATGAGATGAGTCCTCACTTGTACAAAGCAGAAGTTATATCTGTTTACTTCTCACATTATCTGTTTTTAAAATTTCACCCATCCTTAGCTTTATTGAGGTATAACTGACAAAACTATATGTGTCTGTGTATTCAAAGAGAGAAGGATGATGCTTTGATGTAAATATGCATAGTGAAATGATTATTATGATCTACATGGGAAGTGTAAATTGGAGGATTGTGGTCCAGGTCCCCAGGTATACTTATAAGACCTTATCCAAAACATGGTAAGAACAAAAAGGACTGAAGGCATGCCTCAAATGGTAGAGAAGCTGCCTAGAAAGTGCAAAGTCCTAAGTTCAACCCCCAGTATAAATTAAAGAAAGAAAAAGAAAGAAATCCAAATTTGATAGTGGTGACAGTCTTAAATGTAATAGTATTCATAGTAGGTGTAAATGGTAAAACAGCATTTAAAAGATAGACTGAGCTGGGTGCGAGTGGCACACACCTGTCCCCCTAGCTACTCAGGAGGCTGAGATCTGAGGATTATGGCTCAAAGCCAGCTTGGGCAGACAAATCTGTGAAATGGTGTAGTGGTTCAAGTGGTAGAGTGCTAGCCTTGAACACAAAAGAGGCTCAGGAACAGCACGCAGTCCTGAGTTCAAGCCCCAGAAATGGAAAATAAATAAAATAAAAAATATAAAAGACAGACTCAGTTGGGCATGGTGGGGAGGAAGGGGAAAGACTCAGGTTAGATTTTTAAAATCCAATTAAATGTTCTTCATTAAACAGACACTTTATCACCTATTAAAAATTTAAAATAAAATTTGAGAGAAGAGAATTATTTCACACTAAACTCACTAAGAAATGCCAAGGAAAGGGCTGGGAAGGTGGCTCAGTGGTAGAGTGCTTGTCTTGCATGCATGAGGCCCTGGGTTCGATTCCTCAGCACCACATAAGCAGAAAAAAGCCGGAAGTGGTGCTATGACTCAAGTGGTAGAGTACTAGCCTTCAACTGAAGAGCTGAGGGACAGCACCCAGGCCCAGAGTTCAGGCCTGGCCCCACAACTGACCAAAAAGAAAAAAGAAAAAAAAAAAGAAATGCCAAGGAAAAATGCCTGTAAAAATTATATTGACACATCTCTAGTACCAGCTGAAGCAGAAAGATAACTTGATCCCAGGACATTGAGATTAGCTTAGCTAACATAGCAAGAGCCTCTTCAGAGAGAGATAGAGATATAGATAGAGAGAGAGAGAGAGAGACAGACAGACAGACAGACAAACAGACAGATAATTGATAGTAGATAGATGATTGATAAATGATCAATAGATGTTGTGTGTATATGTATAATATGTTTTTCAAAGGCTTCTTTATGACCACTTGTTTTATTACTCTGTACATTTAAGTTTTAGGTTTTACCTTTTATGTGTTTTTTTATTTAAATAGGGTGCAGTCATAATACAGGGACTTGAAGGAGCCAAAACTAAGAAAGACAAATAAAAAGTAAGCAAACCAACGACCTCTTACTGTGTGGAGAGAGAAAAGCGGATGGCCACAGTTCCCACGCACGCACGCACAATGAGCTCATTATAGTGAGTGCTGCCTGGTGCAGAGGAAGAAGCCTGCGCCCATCAAAGGGGTCAGAACAAGCTTTCTGGAAAAGGTGGAACAGTAGACAGAATTCTAAAAGGGACCTTCAAGTGAATTTGCTTAAAATGCTTTATATACATGAATGAAAATATCACAATGAAGTTTTGTGGGGGTTTTTTGTTTTTTATAATGACTACACATGTGAAAACATCCTCTCACCCTTGCGTATTGTTTCCTCCTTTGGTATTGAAGGAACCTGGGAAAATGAAGAGGTCATAACCAGGTGCTATTGACTCATACCTGCAATCCTAGCTACTTAGGAGGCTGAGGTTTGAAGGTTGCAGCTTAAAGCCAGCCTCAGCAGGAAAGTCTGTGAGACTCTTATCTCCAATTGTCTTCCACTGAAAAGCAGGCACTGGAGTTGTGGCTTTGAGCTAGAGCTTTGAGAAAACAACAACAACAACAACAACAACAAAAAACGCTTTGACAGTGCCAAGACCTGAGTTCAAGCCCTAGTACAAGGCTTGAACACACAAAAATACACATGCTCACATAATACACATCATTCGCATTGTGTTGTTGCCTCATATTTAAGTGAGTCCAATTTCATCACAGCTGGTGATAGAAGTGGAAGAAACTCGCAGTATGAGATGGACCTGACTGGAAGGGGCTCTCCATTGCTGAGATGGAAGGGGCCTCTAAAAGGCCTTAGCGCAGCCTCTAGCCAACAGGCCTCTTCCTAAGACCACTCAGACCTGAATTTGGCTAAAACTATGAATGAGCCTAGAGATTTGTCCACAGAGTCTCCAGATGCCATCCATTCCTGCAGACACCTTGACTTCTGCCTGGTTGACCCTACACAGAGAACTCAGTTGAGCCTGCTCGGACCTATGATTTTCATAACTTCTAGGTAATATGTGGCTATTGGTTAGAACCAGTCTATTAGTTCATTTGTGTTGCTATAACCAAATACTTGAAACTGAGTAATTTATAACAAGTTTGTTGGCATTTGTTGACTCACAATTCTGGAAACTGGGAAATGGTAAGTCAAAATACTGGCAAGTTCTGTACTCAATGAGGTTATACTCTTGTTCCAAGATAACACCTTGAATACTGCATCCTCCATAGAGGGGTAGGCTGGATGCTCACATGGCTGACAACAGAAAGGGGAAAACACTCTCCCAAGAGAACTTTTAAACTCTTCAGACATAAATTCACTTGTGGAAGCAGAGGTCTCATGGTCTGTGTGTGTGTGTGTGTGTGTGTGTGTGTGTGTGTGTGTGTGTGTGTGTGTGTGTGTGTGTGTGTGTCTGTCTGTCTGTCTGTCTGTCTGTCTGTCTGTCTGTCTGTCTGTCTGTCTGTCTGTCTGTCTATACTGAGGCTTAAACTTAGGGGCTGGGACAGAGTCCCTGAGTTTCTTTGCTCAAGGCTGGCACTCTATCAGTTGAGTCACAGCATCACTTCTAGACTTGGGGGGCTAATTGGAGATAAGAGTCTCAAAGGATTGTCAACCTTGACTGGTTTTGAACTGGGATCCTCAGATCTCAGCCTCCTCAGTAGCGAGGACTACAGGCATGAGCCATCAGCATCTGGCTACGTCTCTGCCTTTTAAAACCCCACCTTACCATACCATTACACTGGCAGTTTAATTTCAATGTGAGTTTTGGAGGTACCATACATTTGTTTGTTTATTCATTTACTATTAGCTTACATCAGTTGTATGTAATATAACTAATAGCATTAAGGGGGAGATGGTTACATTTATACATATGTACAATACATTTCCATCTCACTGCCTCTGCCATTCTCCCTTTCCCCTTCCCCATTTCTCCATCTCTCCTTTCTCAAAACAAGTTCAACCGTTTTCATTCTATTTTCATAGACTATAGTATGCAAACAAGTATGCAAGTAGAGCAAGCAACCTATTTTAACCATATGCATCCTCTTTCATCCTTTTTGAGCCCAAACCTTTCCCACTAGTACCCACTTCCCAACAGAGCCTAGGTCTCTTCCTTGTCTTCCAACTTCCTATTGATCAACAGCTTTCATTGAGATTCTTTATGCTGTTTCCTATATATCTGCAATCGATTGCAAAAGTCTTCATCCTCTTTCTTTCCCCTTAGTTAGACTTATGTACCTTACATTTAAAACATAACAGCAGCTGTGTATTGATTTGCTGTGTAGCAACAGAAAGCTAATACAAGGGACATTTAAACTATCCCTTGAGAGATGGATAGGACTTCAAAATATAGAGAAGAGAAAGAAGCTCTTCAGGCAGAGGGAAAGCATGACTGGAAGTAGAATTGGGAGTATTCAGAGAGAGCAGTCCATAATACTGGCTAACTGCTCTCAGTTTTCCTGTAAAGTTTCCCAGTTTCAAATACGCTCACAAAGACCTGGAGCGCCAGCTCAAGGAGTCTGGCTTTTCTCCAGAGTATTATGAAGAGATATTGAAGACTTTCAAGCAGAGGGATACATGATAACAGCTATTTATTAGGAAGATTAACCTGACATTAGATGCAAAGTAGTTGGAGCCAGAGATACAGAGACAGGAAGACTAATTAAGGAGCAATCACAGTTATCCAGTTACGAGGCACTGGGGACCCAGTGCCTCCTCACATTCTCCCAGCCTACCTGAGACTTCAAGAGGCACACAGTGAGCTTTCTGCTGACTGCCCCAGGCTTTCTCTAAGAATTAGACAGCTCACAATTCGTCTATTTGGCATAGACAAATAAAGCCCATAAATAAAGGGTTCCCCTCAACCAATGAGAAGCAAAAGTATTTATCTTCCATCCTTCAAGTGGACTATTCTAGAAGGTGTTCCTACCCTTTCTGCAAAGTCCCAATGGAATCTCGGCTCCATGGCCCAAGGTAATTTGTACCTCCAATAATGTGTCCTGTTATGAGCCTTTTCTCCTTCCTTATCTCATTTGCTCTTCTCACTTCTACTCCTTGCATCCCCATCATTGAATCAGGCTCTGCTTTGGGGATCATCTGCACTGCTCCATCGGGGCAAGAGGGCCCACCTGGGGCCCGCTGGTAATATGAGTGTGAAACCGACCTAAACACTGAACGATGGACCCAGCAGGAATGGGATACGTAAGAGCCCAAGCTTTCAAGCCAAGTGTCATTCACAGAACAAAGCAAGTATGGGGGAAGTGTATAATTTTTATATACCAACATTATAACATGTTTTAGTTTACTAATAGGTATACAGCTAATCGTGTGTACATTATGTATGCATGTGCTATCATGTATGGTCAATGTGTATGATTAAATCCATGCACTGTAATTGTTCATTCACATTCTATAGCCTAATAGCTCCTTGTGATTTGTCATAAAATACTATTTCTCTAACCAAAGTCATTTCTGCAGTGAGCACAGAAAAAAAAAAGTCCGAGATAGTAACTCACAGCTCTTAAAATACCATGATTCCATGGACCCAGTGCAGGCTCTGTGCCACATCATCTCTCAGGCCTTTGCCCACAGCCACATGTCCATTGAGACTGTGCCACTCATGTGCCCAGACCCAATCTACAAGGACCAATAAAGAGCTGCATTTCTAGGGAGATGAATGCGAGACTTCATATACCTACCTCCAAACAAGCAAATGCAACAAGAAGAAAACTCATGAAAACCATGTGACCTCAAAAATCTGGAAATAAAAACAATCTTGGAGCCTAAGTTCTAACAGCTAGAACTAAAGGTGAGACTTTAAGGCTTATCAAATATCTTTTCTTCTGGCTGATTCGAAAACTAAAATGACATTATTTGGAATTGCATACAATGAGGGATCTATTTCTGACTGCTTGACACTTACTGAGCATATCCACAAATTCCAGTTTATTAAATTCCCACAACTCAATGTAGTAGTTGTTATATTTTTTTCTATTCTACAAAGAAAAGATCTTGAAGTTGAAAAAAGTAAAGTAATCTGAGTCAGGTAATTAGAGGAGCTGTAATTTAAAAAAAAAAAGTCTTAATTCCAAATCCCACCCTCTTTTTACTATGTAATCTTGGCCTACTTGGGGGCTTAGTAGCCACGGAATGATGATCACATTTCCCTTTGGGTTAACAGTCCTAATATCTTATCTCATCCTTGTGATTACATGGACTTTTTCATGATTATTTTCTAGAACACCAAAGCCAAATGGTTTGCTTAAATCATTGTGGATCAATACCAAGTGAACCCTAAAAGAAGTGCTCACAATACCTCCTGATCTCCACCCATGTATTATGTTTCTGAAGGTGACTCCTTCTATCTGGTCATCATCCCTCTATCAACCTGCCAACAACTCTGAAGTATTCATTCACTCTGAGCTCTTAGCTGTATCTGCTTCCATCCACTGGGATTTCCACAAAGACCTTTTGCCTTAGTATCCTAATGTTACAGGCTTATTCTGGTGCTTATGAGGGACTGAAAGGGGATTTCCACTGTGTGATTCTAAAAGTTTTCTCATGAAATTCTCACACACACACACACACCCCATGCACACGCACACAAACACACACACACACACACACACACACATACACACACACACACCATGGTGCAATTCTGGAAATTATCTCACCAGTTAGGAGTTAATGATTCACATAAAAAGCAATGGTCAAAGGAAACAGCTCTTTGTAGCAAAGCTTACCTGCTCCTTCTGTGGAAGAGAAATGGAAATCAACATGGGAGAACATGCTGTGTTGTCTGAGAGCATAGACTAAAATTTGCCCCTGGTGTGTCTTTATTACTGTAGCTGAGGAGACTAATCAAGGCTGCTGTGAAATGGAGTCATGCTGATTTCTGTTTTTTTTTTTTTTTCACTTACAGCTGGTGCTCTACCACTGTAGCCATATCTCCACTTCCAGCTTTTTACTGGTTAGCTAGAGATAAACCTCTCATGGGCTTTCCTTGACCTTTCTTTCACTCACATCTCAGCTTCCTGAGTAGCTGGGATTATAAGCATGAACCACCATCGCCTGGCATGATTTCTTGATCTAAATACCAGACTAGTCAACTTGAAAGAAATTCAAAGCTGAAATCTCCCAAACTCAGCCCAGACAGTAATCCACCTCTCAGACTCTGGAAAATTTGACACTGTGTCATCTACCAGGCCAACAGAACGATCCCTTGGTGTGGTATTAATCAGTGATACTAAAGCTATCTAAGGGAACAAGGTGACAGAGGAACTGCTCTAAGGGAAAATACAGACAGGGAGGCAAAAACAGCCTTCTTCACCAACATTCTCCCCCCCCCCCCTTGCCCAAATCCCTGCATCTGAAATCACTGAACAAACAACCGTCACTGAAGAAGCATCTGCTGATGAGAAGAGAATTTTTCAGGCATTAAAGGAATACAGCTGGCATATACTCATGGTCAGAATGGTCTTCTTGTTCAGGTTTCACATGTAGGAAGGAGTCCTTTGTTTTTAGTACCGGTCCTGGGGCTTGAGTTCAGAGCCTGGGTGCTGTCTCAGAGCTTTTATGCTCATAGCTAGCATTCTGACACTTGTGCTACAGTTCCACTGCCAGCTTTCTTGGTGGTTAATTGGACATAAGAGTCTTACAGACTTTCCTGCCAGGGTTGGCTTTGAGCTATGATCCTCAGCTTCCTGAGTAGCTAGGATTACAGATGTGAATCACAGGTGCCCAACTGGGCCTTCTGGTTAATAGCAGTCACATAAAAGTCCTTGCCATACAAATGGTAATAGCACTCTCTCTCTCTCTCTCTCTCTGAAAACAAACAAGGAATGGAAAGAAAGACCTGGTGTGAGTTGTCCTGGATTCTAATGGATGCATCCATCTAATGTCAGCTTGGCAGGCCTGACTCTATTACCAAAAGAACGTAGAAAATCCAAGTGCGAAACCTATATATTCAAGGACTGAGCTGAGCTTAAAGCTCTAGGCCCCGTGAGGTGCCAGTGGAGTCCTGTACATACCCACTGTGTTCCCAGCAGTGATGACCCCTTCAAAAAGAGGAAAAACAACAAAACAAAACAAAACCTCTATATACCAGGACACTTAGAACTCACACATGTGTTAAATGATACCTTTTGTCAAGGCCTTACTCAGAATTTTTTTTTTTTTTTTTTTTTTTTGTCAATCATGGGGCCTGAACTCTGGGCCTAGGCGCTGTCCCTGAGCTCTTCAGCTCAAGGAGAGCGCTCTACCACTTGAGCCACAGCGCCACTTCCAGCTTTTTCTGCTCATGTGGTGCTGAGGAATCAAATCCAGGGCCTCATGTATGGGAGGCAAGCACTCTACCACTGAGCCACCTTCCCAGCCCCATCAGAAATAGTTTTTAAGTGTACCCACAAAAGTGTTTTCCCTTCCTCCTATAATGAGCCTAGTACATTGTACATATAAGTAAATACCTATTTTTCCAGTCTTCAGCCTGCTTTATCCCTGCTTTTCTCATCTCTTTGTATGTGGACCCAAACTTGGGTCCTCAAGGTAACAATCACGGTCTTTGCCACAATTCATCTATGCAGACATTAGGAAAAGTTGCCAAGAAAGATGCGGGCTACTAAGACTCAAGGCTGTAAGCACCTGATGTGTACAGCCAGGACCTGTTCCATCCTCAGCTCACCTTTTGGAGTCATGTATCTCTTAGCTCCTGGGCCTGTTTTTGCTTCCTCTATGACTGCTACCTGCCCATCTCAGCAACTCATGCTGCCTTCTGATTCAACCAGAATAGGGCTCAATCCATATCTAGCTTGAGTCCTCCGCCTGCCCAGGAAATCTCCCACCCATTCCTCCTCCTCACAGTGACACTCGGGACATGTAAAACCCAGACTCTGTCTTTCCTAAGAGAGTGATGATAATAAGCACTGTCTACACTGAATATTTTTGGCTTCAAGTACCTAAAGTAGCAAAAACACACGAGACATGGCTTAGTATTGCATAACTGTTAGAATTACCTTGGCACAGATCAGACATGTATTTAAAGGAATCTTATTGCCTTTAGGAAAGAAAAAAACTGACCTTACCTCTAATCCTAGCCATTCAGACACTGAGATCTGGGAATGCATGGTTCAAAGCCAGGCTGAGCGGTAAAGTTTATAATATTGTTCTCTACAATTAATCAGCAGAAAACAGAAGTGGAGGTATTGTGCCAGTGGTAAAGCATGGCCTTTAGCAAAAAGGCTGAACAAGAATGTGAGGCCCTGAGTTCAAGTCCTGGCACCAAAAAAGCAGAAGCAGAAAAAGCAGAGAAGAGAAGAAGCAGAGGAGGAGAAGGGAGGAGAGAAGAGGGGAGGGGAGGGGAAAGGAGAATTACCTGACCTGACTGATCAAGGTCCTGCATGATCATCCACATGGGATGTCTCCTGGTTCCCATTGCTAAACTGGAGCTACTACGCTCTGATCTCTACCCAGATCCCAGGTAGCACCTTCTTATATCTTTGTTCACATGCTCCCTTCTCTTGGATTAGCCAGGCACAAGTGTGCATGTGAAGCTAGTCCCTGTAAGACACCTACTATGCACCAAAAGGCAACAGAAGCTTGAGCAGCCAGTAACAGCCCCCAACAAGAGTCATACCTAGGATCATTTTCTCAGAGGCCCTTTCTTTTTTCTTTTCTTTTCTTACTATGTAGCCAAGCTAGTCTTGAATGCATGCATGATCATCCTGTCTTGGCCTTCTGTGTACTGGGATTGCAGGAGTGAGCCACCATACCTGGCTCTTGAGTACTCTTTAATAGCACACACCCAACTCTCTCCCAGCTCCTACCAGTAAGTATCTCCTTGTTTTCTCTCTTCTGGAGTTTTAATTCCTAAAGAGTTTTCTAGTCATGGCTTGAACTCCATTTTTTATTATTCTCTTCTGTTCTGCCCATCTGTCTTCAGTTTGGGGCACTGTTAGCTCTCATTAGCCGGGGGGGGGGGGGGGGGGGGGGGGGGGGGACCATGGCTGAAATTCCACCCATTAGCCCTTCCCACTCCTCCAGGCCCTGCTAGGATGCTACCTCCCCCACAAATTCTTTCCACATTCTTTAAGCTAGAGGAAGCTCCCCCTTATCTGGACCCCTAACACACTTGAATTATTCCTCTCCTACCATTTCTTTATAACTTTTTATGCACTTGTCTTAACGCTTTTTATTATGAGAGTTCAAGTTTGGTAAAACCTTTTTTTTTGGGGGGGGTGTCAGTTGTGGGGCTTCAACTCAGGGCCCAGGTGCTGTCCCTTTTGCTCAAGGCCAAGTGCTCTACCACTTTGAGCCACAAAACACCACTTCTGGTTTTCTGGTGGTTAATTGAAGATAATGAGTCTAATGAGTAAGTGGGCAGAGCCCTTTCAGAAGCTGCCTTCTAGAACCTTAGAACTCGAAAGCTGATCTTCAAGATCAAGTTTAGTATGAGGAGAACAAGGAAGTACAGATACCTAGGCCAGTTTCCCACCAATTTCAGCATTTCTCTGTGGCCTGGAGACCAACACTGGCTTCTTAAAGACCATGTAAGGGTGACAAGAAGATGGAATTAATAAACTCCTTAACTCCCCACATCTGGGGACCTAAGAGTCTCACAGACTTTCCTGACCAGGCTGGCTTTGAACATAGATCCTTAGATCTCAGCCTCCTGAGTAGCTAGGATTACAGGCATGAGCCAATAGAGCCTGGCTTCAAGTTTGGTAAAATTTAAATTAATTTTTGTTTCCTTCCCATCCTAGAAGCACAGAGCATTGGCTACAAGAAATCCTAAATAGTTTGCTGAATTGATGGATGCATAAATGATGCATTCACTTTGAAACTAATTTCCAAGGTCTTGATGTAAAAATTTCACAAGTCAGAACAGGCTATCTCAATGTTTTAGGAGATAAGTCCATGAACAGTTATGGAAATCCATAATCACCAAAAAAAAAAAAAAAAAAAGAGGCCAGCAGATTGGTGTGTTGTAAGCTTTCTTTTTCTTTATTTCTTTTTTTTTTTTTTTTTTGTCGGTCATGGCCTGAACTCTGGGCCTAGGCACTGTCCCTTAGCTCTTCAGCTCAAGGCTAGCACTCTACTACTTGAGCCACAGTGCCACTTCCGGCTTTTTTCTGCTTATGTGGTACTGAGGAATCGAACCCATGGCCTCATGCATGCAAGGCAAGCACTCTACCACTGAGCTACCTTCCCAGCCCCTGTGAGCTTTTTTGTAAGCAAGAAAGGTAAACTAGAAGCTTCTTGTTAGCAGATACATTCTACATACCAAGTGAAATGTAATGTTCACATAATGAGCTATATTTTATACTCACTTGAATGAAGAGTCCTATATCCTAAAAATGCTGTCTAATGAGTAAGTGGGCAGAGCCCTTTCAGAAGCTGCCTTCTAGAACCTTAGAACTCGAAAGCTAATCTTCAAGATCAAGTTTAGTATGAGGAGAACAAGGAAGTACAGATACCTAGGCCAGTTTCCCACCAACTCCAGCATTTCTCTGTGGCCTGGAGACCAACACTGGCTTCTTAAAGACCATGTAAGGGTAACAAGAAGATGGAATTAATAAACTCCTTAACTACCCACATCTGGGGACCTAACCATTGCTTGATAGCATGGCTTCCTGTTATAGGGAATAATCATTTAGTTGACAATGCTAATCTTGTTGTTGTTGTAACTGGCTGGTTAGGATTGCATGTGAGGTGTCCGTCAAACCTATGAAAACGTTGTAATTTTGGTAGTGAGGAAGGAAAGAAGTTCAATTCTAAGCCTAAGCTTAACTTCCTAACAGCTGGACATGAATGAGTAGAAGCAAAGTATAATATTAAAGGGAGACTACTCTAGTGGCCAAAAACCAATTTAACCACTCATGAACAAATGAGCAAGAACCTTACGTTTTGTTTTTGTGTTGGTCCTGGGGCTTGAACTTGAGGCTTGAAATCAGGGCTTGAGCCCTGAGTTTTGTTCAAGGCTAGCACTTTACCACTTGAGCCACAGCTCCACTACTGGCCTTTTTTTTGGTGGTTAATTGGAGCTGAACATCTCACAGACTTTCCTGACAGGCTGGCTTTAACCAAAATCTTCAGATCTCAACCTTCTTAGTAGTTAGGATTACAAGCATGTGCCACTGGCACCCAGCTAAAGTAATCTTTTAAATTTCCTGTATAGCATTTAGTCTTGAGCAACGTAGTTTTCACTGCACCTATTTTCATGAAGCAGAAGAAAAATCTATGTCTGTTGATATAATGACCTTGGAAACCCTTTTGCAATTTCTTTCAAATCTGAGCACATGCATACCCAATGACTAAGGTACATATGCAATAGAAATGCAAATGTGTATTCACAAGAGACTTCTACGAGAATATTCATAGAAGTACTATTTATAGTCAAAAACTGGAAAGAACCCAGAATCCCAGCAATGGTAGATTGGGAGAGAAACATCATGTAGCTTGCGAGAATGAGCAAAGCCTACTATTGCCACATGCCACAACACAGTGTTGCACAGAAGCCAGGAAACAGCAGTATACCCAGCATGATTTCATTCATATAAAGTTCAAAGGGGGCAAAGCTAATCCAAGCTGATGGAAGGGCAAATCTGGGAAGTAACAGAGAAGCAGTAATAAGCAAGACCTCACAACCAGCAATGCTCTCGTCTTGATCCACATGGAGATAAACTTTTTTTCCTTCATTTCAATAAATATTTTATATGATGAGAAGCACAAGAAAATAACTTTATTTATATGATTTTGGGCATGTATGTTGTACTTTAATGAAAGTTTTATTATAAAGATACCCTTACACTTGGACCAAAGTAATGACAGGATGAGCTACATGGCCATCACCACAATTACATTTCTAAAAGGAGCCACATAAGTAATTGAAAATATGAAGTGCTTGATCCTAAATCCTTTTATCTGACAATAATTGTACATCAGAACAAGCCATGTATAAGATCAGGTCTGGCTGATCTAGGAAGCTCCTAGAGGAGGAGAATGGAAGCTAATATTTGGAGCATCTGAATTCATTAGAATTCGTTGGTTTGTTTGTTTGTTTGGCTAAAATGACATTCATTAAAAGCAGAAATCCAAATTACAGACAAATACTTGCTAAAATTATATACAATCTATGCAGACACATTATGAAAGGTAGAAAATGAATTTGAAAGAATTAAAACAGAATGAAGTGTTCATTAGGTTTTGTGTGAATGGTTGGTTCATTTCCCAGAGGAGAGTCTGTCCATCTGGTAGGCATTCCAGCACAACAAGGAGGACCAGATGGGCACTG
Organism: Dipodomys merriami; assembly: GCF_024711535.1. Classification (NCBI taxonomy): domain Eukaryota; kingdom Metazoa; phylum Chordata; class Mammalia; order Rodentia; family Heteromyidae; genus Dipodomys; species Dipodomys merriami. The sequence continues at coordinate 843,911 of NW_027202893.1, forward strand.
AAATAGGTCAGTCCTGTCAGGGGAACAAATACTCAGGATAGGACTGATTATCAATGCTCAAGGCTGGGTGCTTAGCTTAGGTCGGGCTGGGCTTGCTTTGCGTGCACCACAATGAATTAAAGGCCCTCTGGTGGTGAGTGAGAATATTACAACTCAGATGATTCCTAGCAATAAAAAACAGCAGAAATTAAAACTAACAGGCTCTAGACTGAGCATCATTTATTGGTCAGCTTCACAGGCATACTTACATGTCCTCTTCTTCTCCATCTTTGCCATGTTCCTTGGTCATGTTTTATCTCTTTTGGTCTGCATGTCTCTATCATCTGTCTTTGGAAAGGCTATGTACAGAATACATGACTAATGGACACCAGTGATCAGGATTTGACACTTAAATTGGCAAAACTACCCCTTTGCTACAGCACATTATCTAATTATCCTCTAGAAATAGGACAATATGTTGTATTATTAATACTACAGGTCTGTCTGATTTACAAAAAGACATTATATTTCACTATCATTTTATAGGTGGCGTAGTATGACAGAACACTATTCTTGACACAATCATCTTTAGTAATTAAATAGCCACATTTAATTTCAAGTCTTTCTGTTGTTGTTGTTGTTGAATTATCATTAGCAACCCCCAAGAGAGAAACCTATCTGACTGCAAGAACAGCTTCCCAGGTGACAAGTCCCAGTGGGAAAGGATCAGGCACTAAAAATGTGAAGAATTTCTCTTTGGGAAGGAACTTTTGAGTGTGGTGTCTCATTCTCTGTGCATCTCTCCCTTGTGCTCCGCTTTCTTGGGCCTCATTCCTTTTGTTTTTTTTAAACACCTACTTCTGTAAATCTTTAGTTCCTGATTACACAGTAAATCATTCACCATCTCTTTGTCATGAAAACAGACAAATTAAAGCAGGAGCTGGGTACACTTCATTCTCTTTCTTTCTCATCCATTTGGACCACTTTGGGTATGCAAAGGCTAGAAGTATGAAGCAGCATACAGGAACCACTTGTTAGTAAAGATGTTAGTAAAGTTGTTGGTAAAGATGCAGGATGTGAAGTTGGAAAAGGTGATCAGGGAGGTCAGGCCCCTCCGATCTTCTGGTCTACTTCTGGCTTTGAGAAGTCCCTGGATTCTGTGAACCCTAATACTTGCCTACTCAAAGGTAAGGTATGTATTAGCTTTCCCATATGCTTCTCCCAAACTAGCCTGTCAGGGCCTATTCGGGAAATGTTGCAAATCATCTTCCTTTAAATACATCTCATCACAGCAATGAAAATGCTTATATTTCCTAAAAGTAGTTAAAAATTAGAAGATATACAAAATATCTTCAGATAATGTATAGCATTGGTCTAAGAAATCCTTCCGTTTAACTGGGTTCTAGCATTTTGGGTTTTTTTTTTTTTTTTCCTTTCTTGTCCTTTCTTCCAGTCTTGCAGCTTGAATTCAGGGTCTGGGTTGTGTCCCAGAGCTTTTTTCCTCAAAGTTATTGCTCTACCACTTTGAGCCACAGCTCCACTTCTGGTTTTTTGGTGGTTAATTGGAAATGAGTCTTTTGAGCTGGGCTCCAGTGGCTCATATCTGTAATCCTGGTTACTTAAAATGGCTGGGTGTTGGTGGCTTATGTTTATTATCCTACTTAGGAGGCTGAGATCTGAAGATCATGGCTCAAGGCAGCCCAGGCAGGAAAGTCCATGGGACTCTTACCTGTAATTAACCACCAGAAAACCAGAGTGGCTGAAAGTGGTAGAGTGCTAGCCTTAAGTGAAAAGTCTCAAGGACATTAGTCAGGCCCTGAGTTCAAGCCTAATGACCGACTTAAAAAAAAAAAGTCTCATGGACTTCCCTGTTTGGGAAGATCCTCAGATCTCAGCCTCCTAAGTAGGATAATAATCATAAGCCACCAACACCCAGCCATTTTGATTAGCTTTGTTCTCCCAGTTCTTACTCTGCTTTTAAAACAATGTTTAAAACATCAGATAATAGTTAACATCACCCATAGTGGTGACAAACTGATTGTTAGTATGAGTTTCCCCTGGAGGTAATGTACCAGAAAGTGGAATATAATTTCTGGGCTATTCTCACTAAAATATGTGTGATACAAGCTGGACATTGGTGGTGCATACCTGTAATCTCAAGACACTACGTGAAAAATAACTAAGGCAAAGAACTGAGGGCATGGCCCAAGTGGTAGAACATTCATTTAGCAAACATGAGGTCCTGAGTTGAAACACCAGTACTCCACCTGCCCCCTAAAAACGTTCAATATGAAACAAACCCACACTAAGAAACACTCTACAAGACTACACTTGAGCTCTTCCGCCTGCTCCCTCTCTCCCCCAGCTCTGCGATCACTCCGAGCTCCCGCTGAAGCCAGCGCCGCTATCATGATCATCTACCCGGACCTCATCAGCCACGATGAGCTGTTCTCCGACATCCACAAGATCCCGGAGATCGCGGGCGGGCTGTGCCTGGAGGTGGAGGGCAAGATGGTCAGTAGGACAGAGGCTAACATTGATGACTCGCTCATGGGTGGAAATGCCTCCGCCGAAGGCCCCGAGGGCGAAGGTACCAAAAGCACAGTAGTCACTGGTGTGGACTTCGTCATGAACCATCACTTGCCGGAGACCAGTTTCACAAAGGAAGCCTACAAAAAGCACATCAAAGATTACATGAAATCACTTAAAGGCAAACTTGAAGAACAGAAACCTGGAAGAGTAAAGCCTTTTATGACAGGAGCTTCGGAGCAAATCAAGCACATTCTTGCTGATTTCAATAACTACCAGTTTTTTATTGGTGAAAACATGAATCCAGATGGCATGGTTGCTCTCCTGGACTACCATGAGGATGGTGTGACCCCATTTATGATTTTCTTTAAGGATGGTTTAGAAATGGAAAAACGTTAACAAATTGGGCAATTATTTTGGATCTATCACCTGTTACCATAACTGGCTGCTGCTTGTCATCCACACAACACCAGCATTTAAGACAAACGGGACTGGTGTCATCTGGAACTCTTCATTTCTTTTGACCATGGTTTATTTGGAGTGGAGACATTGTTTTTTAAGAAAAAAAAGAATGTCATGTAGGTTGTCTAAAAATAAAGTGCATTTGAACTCAAAAAAAAAAAAAGACTACACTTGAAAATCAAGATTTTAAAGACTTCTAAGCAGAAGTAAGAATGGTCAATATGAAGTAAGGAGGCCAGGTCTGGCCGGTGCCATATTGGCCACATGGTGGATGGTAGGGTCTGGCATCTTGTCTTCATGCTGGGAGAAGGAACCCACCCCCCACCCCATCACCTGCCTTCCAGGTAATGGGCATGCCTGGACCCCTGGAGGCAGGGGCAGGTACTTAGCTGATTAGTTACTGAAAATGTCAGTCCCATAGCTGGGACTGGGAATTTCCTGAGGATCTGCCCCCTGCGCCGACCTATTTAGGCCCGGACCAGCCTAGCCGCTGAGGGCCTTTCCACGGGTGTCTCTATGGTTGTGCATTGTATCCTGGCTCCTCTCTAGTCATCATGGCTTCCCAGTTCAGCTCTCCATTGGAGCTGAACTGGCTTGTTGGTATTGTTTTTGTTATTCTTTTCCTCTTTAGCATGTTTCCTAGCTGTGTTATGTGTATTTGCGTGCTGCAGTTGTAACAACTGGCAGCCTAAAGCCTGTTAACTGTATAATAAAGACTCCAATATTGTGTATTTTAAAATGTGGCTTCTGGATGATTTACCTTACAACAAATAGACAAATGAAGAAATGTTCAACATCTCTGGCTACAAAAGAAAGGCAAATCAAAACAACACTGAGATTTCACCTCACCCCAGGCAAAATGGCTATTATCAAGAAAACAAACAATTACAGATGCTGCCAGGGTTGTGGCCAAAAGGGAATGCTACTACACTATTAGTGGGAATGTAAACTTGTTCAACTATGCTGGAGTGCAGTATGGACTAAACATAGACTAAGCATAGAGCTTCCCTTTGACCCAGCAATTCCACTCCTGGGCATTTATCCCATAGAACACAAACAAAGCCACACTAAAGCTACCAGCACAAATATGTTCATTGCAGCATTGTTTACCATAGCCAAGATATGCCCCTCAGCAGATGAATGGATCAAGAAAATGTGAGATATATATATATATATATATATATATACATATATATATACAGTGCCATTCTATGCTTCCATAAGAAAAAAATGATATTATACAATTCATAAGGAAATGGAAAGACTTGGAAAAAATTACATTAAGCGAAGTAAGCCAGCCCCAAAGAAACATACAGTTCATGGTTTCCTTATTTGTTGTAACTAGAAAGTGCCTATAAATCTACAAGTAAACACACTGGATGGTAAAAGACAGAAAAAATGAACTTGGACATGATAATTTATACAGGACTCTAGACATTCACACAGTGAGAGTAAAGGAGCGTATTCTTAGGAGAGGACCACAAAGGTTCAATAGCTACAGGCATATGATCATATAAAATAATGTTTATCAAAATAAACTCCAAGAAATGGAAACAAAGTTTTACATTATTTTGAAATTCTTTTTCCTCTCCTTTGTCATTGTTTTTTATTTCTGTATCTTGTCTTGAAGGTATTGTAAGTTTATCTGTTTTGGGGATGGTAAGGAGGAGTACAGAAATGGTGGGACAAAGGGTGAACAAATGCAGCAGTGATACTCTCTAGATACTGTTGAAAATGAACTATACAACCTGTGGGGGAGGGGAGCTGGGTGGGAAAACCTGGAAGAAAATGAGAGAAAAGGTGATACTGTTTAAAAAGAAACGTACTCGGGGCTGGGAAGGTAGTTCAGTGGTAGAGCACTTGCCTTGCATGCATGAGGCCCTGGGTTCGATTCCTCAGCACCACATAAGCAGAAAAAGCTGGAAGTGAAGCTGTGGCTCAAGTGGTAGAGCGCACGCCTTGAGCTGAAGAGCTGAGGGACAGCGCCCAGGCCCAGAGTTCAAGCCCCACGACCGACAAAAGAAAAAAACAAAAAGAAAAAAGAAACATACTCATTACCTGACATATAACTCTAACCTCTCTGTACATCACCTTTACAATAAAAATTAAAAAAAAAACAATAAAAAAGAAACATTAAATGAGGGGAAAAAAACAAAAGCTAAGTTGTTCTCAATTAAAGAAGTTACAGTTATCTTGATGGCATTATTGAGGCAAATGGGAAAAATATGGATTGGATATTAGATAATGGTATCTAGCAAGTCAAACTTCCTGAAGTTTTATTTTTGTTTGGAATTAAGGAAGAGTATTTGTTGTTGTTGTTTTGAATTGAGGAAAGGTATTTCATATTCTTCTGGGGGCAGGGAAAGTGAATCACATAAGGAAGGTCCAAGCGGATTTCAGTGTCAGACAGAAACTTGGGAGCCTGTGACACTTTGGCTTACATCACTTAAAATCCACTCTGGATTCAGAGAACTTTAGGCACAATATAGAGGTCAGTTATGGGATGGAAGGGAGAAGAAACAGGGTCCCTCAACTTGTAAGAGGAGGAAAAATTCTAGTGACCTGGAAATAAGAAAAACATTGGAAGCATGTGAAATTAGCCTTATATAATGTTCATTGTCATTTAAAACATAGTCCTGCATGATCTGCCATGATACAGAACCCCCAATCACTCACCTATGTACAGTTTAGACTTATTGCTGCCCTTCTGGTAATATTGAGTCCCATTCACTTGGGTGAGGCTGTGGCATGTTCATGCTCCTCATCCCCCCTTCTTGAGTTTTGAGGGTTGGCATGGTAACAGGAAGGGCAGATCAAACTAGGTGTCTGAGGAATGACCAACAGTAGGTGGTAGGTCAGAATCTGCTCTCAGAGCATTGTGTTTAGAAAGAGCAGAGCAATGACGCAGGTGGTCCACAAAATCACAGTAAGTATCCAGGACTGACATGTTGTCTCAGGAAATGCTGTGAAGGCAGGTGAAGATTTACCTGTAACACTCAGAAGTTCAGATAGTAAGCATGAGGTAATTGTTTAGCTGAGTGTGAGGCACCAATCACTAGGCCATAGCTCTTCGGCAGACTGTAGTCCTTGAATTAAGTTTTGAATTAAGAAAGAGTTTTTTGTTGTGGTGGTCCTTTTCAGTAGATAGGAAGAAAGGCAAATGCCCAGGTTTCAATGCAAACTAAAGCACGTGAAAAACCACATGGAACCAGTCATTAGAGGCAGCTCACAGGCACCGATAGGTTTTTATTTTTAAAAATTGTAAGACCAGGGGCTGGGAAGGTGGCTCAGTGGTAGAGTGCTTGCCTTGCATGCATGAGGCCCTGGGTTTGATTCCTTAGCACCACATAAGCAGAAAAAGCCAGAAGTGGCTCTAAGGCTCAAATGATAGAGTGCTAGCCTTGAGCTAAAGAGCTGAGGGACAGCGCCCAGGCCCAGAGTTCAGGCCCCATGACCAACAACAACAACAAAAAACTGTAAGAACAAAAAAATGGAGGTATGGCCCAAGTGATAGAGCACTAGGCTTGAGAGGGAGAAAAAAAAAAAAAAAAAGCCAAGCCAGGAGAGCAAAGCCTTCAGTTCAAGTTCCACTTCTGGGGAAAACAATTGTAAAAACAATATGGGTGCCCTTTTTTTTTTTTTAGTCATTTGAGATATTTCCAGTTTGGGGCTTTATGAATAAAGCTTAAAGCTATTGTAATATTTATGTATAAAATATTTGTGGCTATATATTTCCTTTCCTTCTCCCTCTCTTTTTTCCTTCCTTGCTTCCTTGCTTCCTTGCTTCCTTGCTTCCTTGCTTCCTTGCTTCCTTGCTTCCTTGCTTCCTTCCTTCCTTCCTTCCTTCCTTCCTTCCTTCCTTCCTTCCTTCTGTAATACTGGGAATTGAACCCAGATCAAGAAAATGACCTTTTATCACTTTCCAATGTTCTTGACATGTACAAATATAGCATTCATTAGCCATCTAAATAATTCACCTGTAGAATAATTATCAAAATGACACAGTGTAAGTTGCCTGATCATTAACACCATCATTTTTTATGTTGACTATAATCTGTGTGTGCGCGCGCATGTGCATATCCATACTGGGGCTTAAACTTAGGGCTGGGGCAGAGTCTCTGAGTTTTTTTACTCAAGGCTGGCACTCTACCACTTGACCCACAGCATCACTTCTGGATTTTGGTGGTTAACTGGAGTCTTATGGACTTTCCTGCCTCCACTGGCTTTAAATTCAGATCCTAAGATCTCAGCCTCCTAAGTAGCGAGGATTACAGATGTGGGCCACTGACAACCAGTTGTGACTATAGTCATTTTATTCTACAGTTGAACTAATTTAAGATTGTCAGTGATTAAGCTTTGGGTTTTAAATATGTCACGTGATTTTTTGTTTTTGAACATGCAGAGGTGATAAAATACACATTTCATTTTCTTAGTCAGATTTCCCTTGGAGCCTTCCAATTGGCTCAAATAAGGATAGACTTTTACTTTGAACACGTTGCATGCTACCATCCTGGGATCTTTTCCCAATCATCTCAGATTGATTTCACCTTTGCCTTGGATCTTGCATTTTCTCTCCTCTCCTCTCCTCTCCTCTCCTCTCCTCTCCTCTCCTCTCCTCTCCTCTCCTCTCCTCTCCTCTCCTCTCCTCTCCTCTCCTCTCCTCCCCTCCCCTCCTCCCCTCCCCTCCCCTTCCCTTCCCTTCCCTTCCCTTCCCTCTCCTCTCTTCTCCCTCTCCTTCTCCCTCTCCTTCTCCCTCTCCCTCTATCTCCCTCTCCCCCTCCCTTCCCTCTCTCTCCTTTCCTCCCACCCTCCCTCCCTTTATTTTGGTGGAACACATCCTTTAGTAGCTTTCTGATAAAGGGTACAGGGCAGTAAATGTTTTGACACTTTAATTATCTGAAAATGCCTTTGTTTTCCTTTCACACTTAACTGAGAGGTTAGCTGGACATCACTTTTCTTCCAAACTTGGAAAGCAGTACTCAACTACATTTTAGCACTCACCATTGGTACTAAGAAATCCAAAGTCACTCCATTTCCTGATTATTTTTTGTCATCTGATTTGCTGCTTCTTCTTTCTAGAAACTTGCAAGCAAGCTCTTTTCTTTGCTGTATCTATGGAATTTCCACCAGTATTCTTTGCTGTGGGGTCTCTTACTGTGTGTGGTCTCTTCCATCTGGAAATTCAAGTCCTTAACTTCTGGGATCATTTTCTCTTCTATGTTTCTGTAACTACCATTTTTCATCTTTTCTATATTTTTCTTCTTCTCTTAGTTCTTCTTTCTGGAAAATTTTTTCAACTTGACCTTCCAACTTTCAAATAGGTCTTTTCAATCCTGCCTTGATTTTAATTTCTAAGAACTAATATTGGTTCTCTGAGTTTTTCCTTTAAAAAGAGTATCCTGCTCCTTTTCCTGGATATAACATCTCCCATTTTTCCTTTAAGGTGCTTTTTCCACTTACTGCTTTGGGTCCTTGACTTTCACATCCAAGGCCTTCCTTGGCTAGGTAGTAACTGTGTGCTCAAAATTAAGAATTGGGGATAATTGCCAAAAAGCCCAAAGCCCTGTGTATTGTTTCCCAACCGAGAGTTACTAGAAGACAACCCAAGGGGGTCATATTTTAGGGTCCCCTAGAAATTCCAGAGGTCATGTTCTGTATGCTAGCCTCCTAGAGCTAAATCCAGAAAGAGGGAAGGAGAGGGCTGATGTCAGCAACAGTTGCTTTCTTCAATCCCCAGTCCTAGGATGTGTCTGTTGTCCCCAGTACAGAAAGATATTATTGTACTCTCCCCAGAGGAACACCCTTCCTATCTTCAGTCAGGTTAGGCCAGTCAGACCTTCAGCATGGAGTGGGGAAGGCTCTAGAACTTTGGCTGCTTTGCAGTGCTTACCATCAGCCCTCCTGTGAGCCAATCTTTATTTCCAGAGTGTCCAGTTCCAGAGCCTCGCATCCAGGAGCATCCTTTGTCATCTGACTTTGGTCATCACAGAGAAAACACTATGGGTGAGAGATGTTTTTGTGGAGAATGTCTGGTGTAAAGAGGTACTTGCTCCTGGTTCTCACATGTAAGAAGTTATCACGTATTACTGGTAGGTTGTTCACTGAGTCAGTCTTGAGCCTTACAGGCCTCTCTCTTCTTGAGGAATTCTGCATGCTACAGATTTGCCTTGAATGTTTAAGAATCAACTTATTCCCAACTTCTTCACAGCTATCACCTTACTGCACTTCCCATGGGTAGGCAGACTTTGTTCCTCTAAGAGGCATTGGAGTGAAGGCAGGATGATCAGCCACGTGGGATCATCCGAGGTATCCTGTGTGATCATCCGAGGTGTCCTGTGTGACCTATCTCATGTGATTTTTCTAAAACTACTGATAAAGCTCTTGCTTTCTGACATTTATAGGTATAACATTTAGTTACTGAAAAGAAACAAACAAAAATTAAATGGGCCAGCCTGTGAATCTTCTAAATACACATTACCTACTCTGCTCCATCTGTCAGGTTAGAGGTATTGACAGCAATAAACTCATGTTATTCCAATTTTCTGACTTAATTTTCAGTGGAATTTGAATAGATATTAGCAAAACAGCTGTTACTTGGCAGTGCTGTGGAAAAGGCCAGTAAAATATGAGAAAGGAAATGGTAAATTTGTGTTTAAGGTGCAGTAAGAATTGGAACTAAAGAATCCAAAAGGAGATTTGGTGTAAATGCAATTATATAAAAACAAAAGTACAGAAATCTTACTAGGACAGGGAGTTTATAAGCATAAATGGACAATCCTAGAAAAGATCTGAATAAGGAAATAAAGTTAAGGCAATGAAATGAAGAGCTCATTATGTAACTGTTGGGAACTATTGCCAGAAGCAAGATGAAAAAGAGAATGAAAATCTGGGGTTCCCGCCTCTCTGAGTAAACCTGACAATATGTCCTAGTTGGATTCAAAGAGGAAAAAGAGTGTTTTCCTGAGACCTTGTATGTGTTATCTGAGGCCTTCCTTTTTCTAAGCAATCTAATGTATTGAGTATCTGATTCAAGACACAAATCCACTAATTCATGGTTAATTCATGGTTAATTTATGGGCTCCTGTCTACTAAGTCTACTTAGCTGTTACATAACTTTATCTACAGCTCATGAATATATCTGAAGTAAGCAAGATAGATTTAAATTTGTTCTTTTTTTAAAGGGCAGGTTTATTTTTTTTGGGGGGGTCCGGTCATGGGGCCTGAACTCTGGGCGTGGGCGCTGTCCCTCAGCTCTTCAGCTCAAGGCTAGCACTCTACCACTTGAGCCACAGCGCCACTTCCAGCTTTTTTCTTTTTTTTTTTTTTTTGCTTATGTGGTGCTGAGGAATCGAACCCAGGGCCTCAGGCATGCAAGGCAAGCGCTCTACCGCTGAGCCACCTTCCCAGCCCCAGGGCAGGTTTATTTTTTGTTGTTGTTTGTTGAGTTCAGTTTTTGCAAGAAGTACTGTAAAAATAGAAATGGATGGTAATCCCGAAAGATTTCAAACCCAGCTATCACTTAGTATTGTCTTATACCAATTAATTTAGGGAAAAGACTTCGGGGGAAGAAAATGACCTGTAAAGTCAGGTATGATATAGAGTTTAAATGACGAATAGCAAAAGCTTACATCTTCATTCCAATTGCTTAGCAGATGATTAAATAATTTACCAAGTTGACTGAGGCAACATGTTTTACATTTTATTTATAAGAGTATGCCAGATACATCTTAGAACAATGCCTGGAAAGTCTGTCTGATACCCGATAATTATTGTTTTCCTATTAAATATGGAAAACCAAAAGACACTGCAGATTACCACTAGATCTAATCATTCATAGAAGCAAGAGAAACCTGAAGCCCAATTCTTAAGTGATAGACAATGAGTCTAGATTAGCTATAAATTCTTTATAAAATCAAGGAAAGAGCTGGACTCCGGTGGCTCACACCTGTAATCCTAGCTACTCAGGAGGCAAAGATAGGAGGATCAAGGTCCAAAGCCAGCCAGGACAGGAAAGTCAGTGAGACTCTTATCGCCAATTAATCACCAGAAAACTGGAAATGGTGCTGTGGCTCGAAGTTGTAGAGCACTAGCCTTATGCTGAAGAGCTCAGAGACAGTGCTCAGGGCAAGAGTTCAAGCCCCACAACCGATAAAAATGAAAAAAAAAAAAAAAAAAAAAACGAACCAAGGAAAGAAAGAAAGGAGAGGAAGGGAGGGAGGAAGAGAGGGAGAGGTGGGAGGGAGGGAGGGAAGAAGGAAACAGAAAAGAGAATGAGAGAGAAAGAGAAAAGAAGGAAGGTTAAAAAGTAAAGTGAGAAAGAAAGAAAGAGAGAAAGAAAGGAAGAAAGGAAGGAAGAAAGAGAAAGAAAGGAGGCAGAGTACTTGCTTAGAATGTATACAACTCTAGAGTCAATATACATCACTATGGGGAAGGAGAGAGGCGAGAGAAAGGGAAGGGAGGAGTTCAGTTTTCCAAGTATTTAGGTCCTTCAAGTGAGGTTGTAACTCAAAAAGAGTTAAATACCCTCTAATAGCTTTTCCAACCATGCTCTTTTTAAAAAAAAAATTGGCTTATACTCTTTCTTCTCTCTCATTTCAAAGATAATCAGGAAGTCTCTTAGGATAAGGTTATTATATTCAAGTCTTGCCAAAAAAAAATGTGAGAAAAGAAACTCCTACTTGATTGGATCAAGAAGAATAATTATACTTCCTAAAAATAAGTTGAGTCTGAGCTGTGAAAATGAGAAGATTTATGAAGAAGAAGGTCAGAGCTTCCTTTTTGGACTCATGTCATCACTGTGTGATTTACTTTAATAGTTGCCTGTCATTTCAAGCCAGATGACTCAGGGACCTGGTCATAACTTAGGGAGCATTTTATCTGTGGTCACTCCTGCCTATGAAGAAATGATTATTTAGTCACCACAGAGAAATGCTCATCACCAGTTATTGTTCATCCCATAACCTCCTGACCTGCGCCCAGTCAAAAAGATTGATGCTATTCTGCTTTTAACTCCACAGAAAGACCAATTTTAAAAAGAGACCTTGACATTGGAAAATTATGGCTCAGTTCTGATGGTCAAATGAGAAAATCTGTTTCGAATTTTACTCTTATCAGTTCCTAAAACTGCAATATGGTAAAGGATCGTACTAACTGCCCTTTTCCCACTGAAATTGTCTTCCCCCAATACAAGTTTAAGGGGAAAGAGTTAATTGATGCTTTGGGCAGAAGATTTATGAGATCACCAATAGTGTTTTCCTTGTCAACACAGTATGCCATTCTTAGAGCTATTTTCAGACGGTATCAGCAGACTTTACCAAGAGTCAGAGCTCTTCTCTCAGTAGGAGCTCACAGTGACATCTGACTGGCAAGCTCATGTTCATATGCTCCTAGATTTCTGATACGCCCCTCAAAGTACTTCCCATCCCAGTGCTCTGATTGGGGACCCTTGTCCTGGCTGCTTTATCAGCTTGAATTGGGAACTTTTTGTCTGTCCTTTAACTACTGACTTCCTTCCCTGGATATCTGACCCACTTTTGACCTCTTACAACAGTGTACTCCTCAAAACTACTCTGCATGCATACAGCTTTACCTTCCACTTGATTCTTTCTTCTTTCTTTTCTTTTCTTTTTGCCAGTCCTGGGGCTTGAACTCTGGACCTGGGCGCTGTCCCTGAGCTTCTTTTTGCTCAAGGCTAGTGCCCTACCACTTGAGCCACAGCACCACTTCTGGCTTTTTCTGTATATGTGATACTGAGGAATTGAACCCAGGGCTTCATGCATGCAAGGCAAGCACTCTACCACTAAGCCACGTTCCCAGCCCTCCACTTGATTCTTATTTGGTATGTGTGGGTTGAACTTAGGGCTTCATGCTCTTTTGAACTTGGGGCCTCATGTGTTCATTTAGCTTTTTTTTTTTTTCTCAAGGCTAACACTCTACCACTTGAGCTACATACCTCTACTTCTGGTTCTTCTCTGGTTAACTGGAATAAAAGTCTCTCAGATTTGTTTGCCTGGGCTAGCTTCAAACTGGTATCCTCACTTCTTGAGTTGCTAGAATTACAGGCATGAGCCACTGGCACCCAGTGCCATTTATTTAGTTATTAATTTTGATTTAGGAACCCCTGGACCATACCAATACTTACAGTCTGGGGAGAATGGCAGCATTGTTGGATTGAAGTAGAGTTAATGGGAACAGACAGTTCCCATATGGTATTCCATGTAACTGTTTACATGGAAATGTGACTTGTGGTGTGGCCTTAGATTTCATAAATGACATAGACTAGCTTGGAAATTTTAAAGAGTAGCAAACTTTTCAAACTCAGGTCACAGAACACAGAAGCCCTTCAAGTGTATGTTTGCTCACAGGGCAAAAATATGTAGTCATTGTTGCTGGACCAGTGATATTTGTCATTCATGCCCCAGGACAAGTTCAAGACCTGGGCATTGAGAAGCTACCAGAATTCTAAGGTCTTTGTCAGTTACAAACACAAATGCATAATACCAAAAAATGCACACATTTCCATTTGTGAAACTCTTCCTGTAGGTGTCTATATGTGTTAAGATATTTAAAATAACAAAAGTAGTTTACAACAAAAGACCAAAGTTGCAAGGGTGAGCAGAATTTCTCTATAATGGATAAATAGCCATGGTACAGGCCAGGGGCATAATATACTCAAGAGCAATTAGAAGGCTTGGTTAGAGAACTTCCTAGACTGATCAATCAGTTGGCTCTGAATTTCTGTGTTAAAAAATGAGGAGGGCATGTATGTATTATATGTTAGCTCTTCCAATTCCAAATAACTCTTTGACTTGAAATGGAATAATAGGGCTGGAAAAGCCCTTGGAAGTTACTTAGTTTAATCATTAATCCTTCAATGGCACAGAAACTGTGCATTAGCTTGTGCCATTTCCAAACAACTTTTAACAGGAAAAGGATCTTTACCTTAACCTGTTACTATCCTCTTTATACTGTCTACTATTCATACCAATACAAGCCTACTGGACCACAACCCTTTTTGAAATTTGTTTCTGGTAGGTTCTTGCAGTTTTGTTCAGGACTGGCTTTGGACCACAGTCTTCTTTACAGATGTGTAGCTGGGATCCCAGCATGTGCCACCACCACCCCTTACTGAATGAGGTGACAGTCTTTCGTAGTAAGTGGCTGGTACTGAGATGTTCAGAGATCAAAATTGTTGAACAGACTTGTATACACTTAGTGTCTGATACTATGTCTGTGCTGTTTGCTGAGAGAAATTCAGCCAAAGCATGGGATTTGCCAATGGATGGAAAGCTCAAGGCCATCCTGGGCATGTTAGTGAGATTCTAACTTAAAATTATATATATATATATATATATATATATATATATATATATATACACACATATATATACATATATATATGTATATATATGTATGTATATATACATATATATATATATATATATGTATATATATGTATGTCTTGAACTCTGGGCCTGGGCGCTATCCTTCAGCTCTTCAGTTCAAGGTAAGCATTCTACCACTTGAGCCACAGCACCACGTTTTCTGGTGGTTTGTTGGACATAAGAATCTCATAGACTTTCCTGCCCAGGCTGGCTTTGAACCACAATCCTCAGATCTCAGCCTCCTGAGTAGCTAGGATTACAAGTGTGATGAGCCACCAACACCCGGCTCAAAGTAATTTTTTATAAAAGGCTGGAAATATTAGCTCAGTGTCTAGTATGCATGAGACCTTGGGTCTAAACTTTAGTACCACATACACACAAGAAGGATGGGATTGCTATAGTCTATTAGAAGAAAATAGCAAATGCTTACATGACTTCTGGCATAGTCCCAAGTGTTCTCTGTACATTACCTCACATTATATTTATAGTAACTTGATGAGGTTGATTATCTTGTTGAAATTGGGATTGTCCTCAAGTCAGTCAGCCTGAAAGTACCAGCCACACCAACAGGCAATCCCAGGTAATTTGGAGGATACAGAGGCAGGAGTAGTAGATAACTATTGACACCAAGACTAGGGCTCACTAGAGAAATGGACAGTCCTTATCTAAAGTTGCTTCAGGACTCTTTAATAGCTGGAGTCCCCTGCAAAGATTCCAAAGGGATGATAACATTAAGATCATGAACATGTCACACCATATGCCTCACCAGAACCAGGTTCCTATCACATAGCCAAGCCTCTGTGAAGAACAAGTGTTTGTTATGGCACCCTTACTCTTTTTGTCTTTTTAAATAGAATGTATTAATTGTCCAAAGCTGCTTCATTATGGTATTTCTTTACATTCATACAATACATTTTGATCAAATTTATCCCACGACTCTTTGTATCTCTCTATCCCCCCTTATTAGGCCTTTCAAACAGGTTTCATGATTTTATTTTCACAAATGTATACAGAATAATTTGATGGTATTTAACCTATCCTTTTGTCTCTCTCCCTCACCATTTATCACCCCTGAACTCTCTCCCCTTATCTTCTGTTTTACACCTATATTTATTTTCTTTTCTTTTATTGTTTTGGTGCTAGTCCTGGGGTTCAACTCAGGGACTGGGTACTATCCTTAAACTTTTGTGTTCAAGGCTAGTGCTCTACCACTTGAACCTCAGCTCCACTTCTGGCTTTTTTGGTAGTTAATTGTAGATAAGAGTCTAATAGACTTTCTTGCCCAGGTTGGCATTTAATCATAATCCTCAGATCTTAGCCTCCTGTGTAGCATTACAGGTATGAGCTACCAGTGACCAGCTTCACATAGTTTGGGGGGGCTAAGATTCCACATGACAGAGAACATGTGATATGTCTTTCCTTGTCTGGCTTGTTTCACTTAACATGATGGTTCTCAGTCCCATCTATTTTCTTACAAATAACATATTTTCATTCTTGTTTTTGGTTGAATAATATTCCATTGTGTACACACTATATTTTCTTTATCTAATCACTGGCAGATGAATACTTAGGCTGATTCCATAGTTTGGCTAGTGTGAACAGTGTGGCTATAAATATAGGTATAAAGGTATCTCTATTATATACTGACATATATTCCTTTGAATATATGCTTAGGAATTGTATAGCAAGATCATATAGTTTTTGAGGAAACTTCATACCAATTATATATTTTCAGAAATATATGATAATCTCTATGGTTTTCTTTACCCCATAAAGAAGAATTTTTAGTTACTGGAGGAAAAGATTGTCCAAGTTACAAAGCAGTATATGTTAATATGCTAAAATACTGTTAGTAAATTCTCTATCAAAAGAATAACATACAAAATAGGCAAATTGAAGCCAGTGTTTTTCAATGGAAAGAATTCTGTGCACTCTGAATACTTCGGGAAGTTTTTTCAAACTATAATCATGATGTTGATATCATCAAAGATACTGCTGTGATCTAAAGGTATGTGACAGAAGTGGTTTACGGTAAGAGTTTAGAATGTGTTCATAAAATAACTGTTATAATGTACTCTTGACCAACAACTGATTATTTTTCACTCTACCACTTGAGCCACCCAACAACTGATCCTAATGTGTTATTAAACACATTATTTTTCACTAAAAAAAGAAAGAAAGATGGTCTTTGTTGGCTGGTTAAGTATATTAATGGCCTTTCAACAAAATTTTGATCTTAGGAATTCCTTTCACTTGAAAAAGTTGTTTTTGACTCTTTGGGGCGATCATTACATGGCTGGAGTTTTATGCTTGTAACATAGGAAATGGAAGTTTAAGAGGATAAAGCCATTTTTCTTTGGTCATTACTATGGGGACAGGCTAGTCTCCATGTCTTTGGATGACAGCAGATTTCTGCTGCTGCTCCAAATCTCAATATTTCAGAGGCCCTGGGAAGTAGTTAAATGGGAACGGGAAGAAAATAACAAGTTTTACTTAAGCTTCCAGTAGATCATTCTGGATTCGAATAGAAATCCAATTTTCAAGAAAGGGAAGGGGAGGGGAGTGAACGGGGAGGAGGAAGAGGAAGAGTGGAAGGAAAGGAGGAAAGGAGGAAAGGAAGGGGAAGGGGAAGGGGACAGGAAAAGAGAACTCAGAACTCCTGTAGGAAAACTGATGTTTTTCCACTATGAACAGTTATTCCAGTTTCATGACCTTGGTAATTCTGAGGTTTTATCCTTTGACAGACTTCCGTTTGTATGAAGCAAACTGGACCTTCTGTGTTTCTGTAGTCTTGGAAAGTCAATTTTGTCTTTTGTAGATATTCTGTCTCTGGGTCTTCCTTGGACAGTAATAATAATACCTACCTCCTAAATCTATTGGAAAGATGATCTATAAATGCTTAGAAGGCACTTAGCACACTGAGAAACTTTCATTATGTAATGCAATGTGCTGATAGCTCATACCTGTAATCCTAGCTACTCAGAAAGCTGAGATCAGAGGAGGTTTTAAGCCAGCCCAGGCAGAAAAGTCCGTAAGACTCTTATCTCCAATTAACCACTAAAAAGGAGAAGAAGTGTTGGTAGAGCTCTAGCCTTAAGCAAAAACAAAACAAAACAAAAAGACAGCACTCAGGTCCTGAGTTCAAGCCCCAGTACAGTACCAGCTTACACATACAAAAAGTAAGAAAATGGAGAAGTATAAGAAGGCTTCCCAGAGAAGGACAAAGTTTACCTGGTGTGGAAAAATGGTGACGAGAGACTAAGGGAAGAGTGTGAGGAGCATGATGTGAGGAAGTAAATGAAGAATACCAAGCTGGCTTGGAGCACAGGACTGGGGGCAGGGGGCGGGGAAGGGGGAGGGAAAGGGGGGAAAGAACACTGAAGAACTGTGTACCCTTGAACCTCACTGAAGCCCTGCTCTTCATGAAGACAACTGAGAGCCTGTGCCAACGTTTGCACTCAATGACATGATGCAACTGTAACTCTTCTGTAAGACTTTTTTTCCAAAAATGCATTCGAAGCCAGGGTCACTGTATATCCCGAATCACTGTTAGACATTTTGCTCTATTTTGCAAGCTGCTTGCTGTCATTGCTGAAAATGGAGCACAGCACTGCTTCCTGCCCACATCCACCAGCCTCCCTAACAGTGCGTGGCTGCTGTTTCCCGGCAGTCTGCTTGGCGACCACAATGGAAGTCATTTTGTAAGCCAATTAGAGAGGCCACAATTCTTCTTAGTATCTCCTAATAGGTTTTTGTTTCTGCCCATCTTATTTGAGGTCAGACCACTTTAGCTCATCATATAATTGCTGCTTAGCAAATTGTGTGCTATGAAGCATTCATTCAGAACTAGTTTTAGATCGCTACTATCTTTGGACATAACAATCATCAGGAAGTAGAATTTTCAATTGAAGTAAAAAGAACAAAAGCTTGTTATGGTTTGGAGAAATGTCCCCAAAAGATCATGTATTAAAAGACTGAATCCCCAGTCTTTGGTGTTATTGAGCTGTAGTAGATCCTTTAGGAAGTGGGGTTTAGTGGAAGAAAGTGAAATCATGGGGGCAGGGGTATTCTTGAAAGGCCCTTCCTCTTCCCTCTTCTCTCTTCTTTCTTCTCTCTTCTCTCTTCTCTCCCTCCCTCCCCTGCTCTCTCTCATACTAGGGCTTGAATTCAAGGCCTAAAATCTATCCCTTAGCTTTTTTATTCAAGAGTGGCCCTCTACCACTTGAGTGGCAGAGCACTAGCCTTGAGTAAAAGAGCTCAGGGACAGTGTGCAGGCCCTGAGTTCAAGCCTACAACTCAAAAAGAAAAAAAGGCAAAGCCTAGCAATATGTATTTACACAGAATTTTCAAAAAAGGTGTCAAGATGATGCAAGTGAGAAAGGGAATTCTCTCCCATAAATGGTACAGGGAAAACTGGATAACCACATGTAAAACAATTAAACTAGATATTAATCTTATTCCACATAAAAATCAATTCAAAATGGATTAAAGGTTCAATGTAAAACCTTAAACTGTAAGCTACTAGAAGAAAACATTAAGAAAAGTTCCGTAGGTCCAGGCAATGATTGTTTGGATATGTTAAAAAAAAAAAAAAATACAGAGGCCAGCCAGGCACTGGTGGCTCATGCAGGAGGCTGAGATCTGAGGATCACGGTTCAAAGTCAGCCCGGGGCAGAAAACTCCGTAAGACTCTTATCTCTAATAAATCACTTGAAAACCGGAAGTGGCGCTGTGGCTCAAACGGTACAGTGCTTATCTAGAGCTGAAGAGCTGAAGGACAGTGCCCAGGCCCAGAGTTCAAGCCCCATGACAGACAAAAAATAAAAAATACAGAGGCAATCATAGGCACATGTGGAAATGTCACAATGAAATTCTCCTGTACAACTAATGTATTCTAATAGAAAGGATGACATTGTCCAAAAAGAAATGTACTGTTTTTAACAAAAAAAAAGAAATGTACTCTTTACCTGACTTATGTAATTGTAACACCTTTGTATGTCACCTTTATAATAACAATTAAAAATTTTAAAGCAATAATACACAAATGAGATTATATCACATTAAAAACTTTTGCATAGCAAAGGAAATAATCAGCATTGTGAAGAGACAGTGTACAAAATGGGATAATATATTTTCAAATCATTCATCTTACAAACAACCAATATACAAAATACATAAGAAATTCAAATGACTCATTAGCAAGAAAACATTTCTTTAAAAAAGAAAAGGAGGGAGCAAAATGTGAGTAGGTATTTCTCAAAAAAAATATATAAATAGTTAATAGTATACCTCACCAGTTATCAGGCAAACGCAAATTAAAACCACACAAGATGGTTTTAATCTACCTATTATGTAGGTATTCTAAAGAAGAAGAAAAAATGTCTAAATGCCTTGGGCATGTAATAAATTTTGTGTGTTCTTTTTCCTATAATAAAAGAGGAGAGTGAGGCACTGGTGGCTCACACTTGTAATCCTCGCTACTCAGGTGGCTGAGATCTAAGGATTGAAGTTCAAAGCCAATCCATGCAGGAAAGTCTGTGCAACTCTATGTCCAATTAACCACCAACAAACTGGAAGTAGAGCTGTGGCTTAAACTTGCTAGAGCACTAGCACTAGCCTTGAGCAAAAGAGCTCATGGAAAGCACTCAAGACCCGCCTTCAAGCCCCATGACTGGCAAAAAACAAAAAAAGGAGAAAAAAATAACAAGTATTAATAAGGGTGTGAACAAAGAGGAACTGTTGATGGAACTGCAAATTAGTTCAACCAATATAGAAAATAGTTCTAGATCGGGGCGCTGGTGGCTCACACCTGTAATCCTAGCTACTCAGGAGGCTGAGATCTGAGGTTTGTAGTTCAAAGCCAGCCCTGGAAGGAATGTCTGTGAGACTCTTACCTCTGAATTAACCACAAGAAAACTGGAAGTGACACTGTGGCTCAAGTGGTAGAGCTGAAGAGCTGAAGCATAGCGCCCAGGCCCAGAGTTCAAGCCCCACGACCAACAATTTTTTTTTTAAGTTAAAAGTGAATCACAATATGATCCAGAGGACTACTGAGCATCCAAAGAAAATTAAATGAGTGTGAAGGAAATGAAATGAGTGTGAGGAAGACATAGCTGTACTGCCATGGTCCTTGTAGCACTCCTCATAATATAGTCAAGAGGAGGAATCAGTGCAAATGTTCAGCAGTGGATGAACCTGGAAGACATTATGTTCAATGAAATAGGCCAGGCACAGAAAGACAAATACTTCATGATGTCACTTACATTTGTAATCAAATCAAGTTGTTTTATAAGAGCATAGAATGGTGGTTTCAGGGATTAGTTATCTGGGGGCTGCAGAGGTGTTGGTCAAGGGATACCAAATTTCATTTAGATAGGAGCAATAAGTTCACTAGATCTATTGCACAACATTGTTATTACAGTTAAAAAGAAAAGTGCTGTATTCTGAAAACTGCTGAGAGTAGATTCTAATTGCTCTTAACCACAAAAGTACTAAGTCACTCAATCGCTCTGTTCCATTTCCAAAATTCATGCTGTACACTATATATGTGTACAATTTTTGTCAATTAAGAATGAAATAGCCCGTTACTGGTGGCTCATGCTTGTAATCCTAACTACTCAAGAAGCTGAGGTCTAAGAATCCAGGTTCAAAAGCCAGCCCAGGCAGAAAAGCCCATAGAACTCTTACCCCTAATTAACCAGCAAAAAAAGGCCAAAAAATAGAGGTGCTGTTGAAATAGTAGTAGTCTTGAGCAAAAAAGCCAAATAAGAGCATGAGACCCTGAATTCAAGCTCCAAGCAGGCCTGGTACGCACACACGCACACATATGTGCACACATACAAATAAAAGAAAAAATTGAAGAACTAGAATTGATTTATGCATATGTCTAGAGAGCGTGACTTTTACTCTGTAAATTATTAGTCTGAACCTTGATTCTCTTTTGTAGCTGTGCTTTGTTTTGTAGCCTCTGGACTCTCTGTTTCCTTCTAATTAAAAATATAAATGCACATAAAGTTTTTCTGCCAGCTAAACCACTTGCCTGCCAAAATTTTTGATCCTGTCTGAATCTCTTTATCTTAGAATTTTTCTCTCAGCCAAGGAGTCCATAGCTTTGTAGGTGTGCTTTAACTGTTCATGACAGTTAAATTTTATTTAGTAGCTAGATTAAATCATTCAGTCAGTATTGGGAAAAGAAATTGGGCTCTTATTCTGACTTGGACACTAATTCACTGCATGTTTTCAAATAAGACATTTATACTCTGTGAATATGATATTTCTCATCTGCAAAACAAGAGGATTAAGTTGATCTAGACAATACCTAAGGTTCTTTCTACCATTAAAATTTCACAATCTAGCCAGGTACTGGTATCTCACCCTTGTAATCCTAGCTACTCAGGATACTTAGATCTGAGGATCATTGTTTCAAGAGAGCCTGAGCAGGCAAGTCCATGATACGCCTATCTCCTGTTAGCCACCAAAAAGCCAAAAGTGGAGCTATGGCTCAAGTGGTAGAGTGCTAACTTTAGGTACAGAAGCTCTGAGACAGCACCCAAGACCCTGTGTTCAGTCCTAGGATCAGTAACACACACATACACACAAAATTCATAATCTGTGATCTCATGTGCCTCAATGAAGATGCTATGCCTTGATTGACTTGCCTTGCCAAGTCACCAAACTCTGAGAGGTACACTGATTGTGACAGAAAGCTTCTGACATGGTTCCCATATCCACCTTCTGGTGTCTATACCTTCACATAGTCCTTTACTTCTCAGTGTGAGCTGGACCTATCACCTTGCTTCTAGCTGACAGAATACAGCAAAGGTAATAAGGTGTTTCTGAAGATTAGGTGCAATTCTAGAGTGTTAACTGATGCTAATCCTATAATAATCACATGGAATTAGAGCAGAGTCTACATATTTAAGGGCACAGACTCCGACAAGTCTGACTGTACTTCAAAAGTCAGCCCAAGTGGGAGTCTCCAAGCCATTAGCAATTCTGAGTAATTGTCTACAAGTTTGGGGAGTTTTTAACTATCTCCTTAAATTTAATTACTCACTAGAAAGATCACAGAACTCAGAAAAATATTACTATAATTTTATTGTGAAGGCTATAAATCTGTACCAGTCAAATGAAGACATACAAGTGCAAAGATGGAAAGGACACTATACAGAGTTTCCATAGTCTCTCACAGTTGAGTCAGGACTTATCATGTTGATACATCAGTGTGTTCATCAACCAGGAAGTATACCCAAAATTCAGTGTCCTCCTATTTTATTTGCATTTCATTGTATAGACATGACTGACTGAATCACTGAGCATGTGATGTAACTGAATTCAATTTTCAGCTTTATTTACTCCCTGAAGATCAAGTTGAAAGTTCTAACACTTTTCTTGCATAGATGGTCTTTCTAGCATAGCAACCCCCATCCTAAAACTACAGAGACCCCCATATTGAGTCACCTTGTTAGGTAACTTAGATGCAGTTGAAGGGCTCACTCCTATAATTCAGGAAATGCCTCGAATTTGGAGGCTATCTCTCAGGAGATACAAGGAAAGACCAGATGAATTATTTATAACACAAAACAAGTGACTCAGGATTATGACTTGTCTGACAAGTAGAATGCCCCTTTTACTTGCTCTGGTGAACAAACAGCAAGATACTGAATGAAGCTTCCATTAACATCACTAGAGAGATTAAAACACATCAATACCATGTGAGTAAGTTAAAGCAGATGGGTTCCTAGGTGAGCCTTTGGATGAGACCTTTGATTCTTGCAGATGACATACCTAAGTCCTCTCCAAGTTCCTGACTCAATAACAATATAATAATACCTATATGCTGTTCTAATCTGTTACATATGAAAGTGATTTGTTAAATAGTAATATGTGTAACTAATACATGTTGTGACCAAAATCCAGTGACATCTTAAACACATAGGACTAGAACTTAACAAATAAATCTACTATAATAGTAGTAGATTTCTGTTATAGCAGAAAACTATCAAGAATATGAGCCTCTTGTTGGAAAATCTTGGCCATAATCCTAATAGCTAACAATATTTGTTCATCTTAACTATATGCCAAGAGTGGTTCTAAATCCCTGACATGTATTATTTCACTTAAATTTTTGTAATTTTTAAAAAGTTATTTCATTAGTTATCTATAGTGCTAGTTCTGGACCTTGAACTCAGGGCCTTATACTTGTTCTAGCTTGGCTCTTTCTCTTAAAGCTGATGCTCTATCACTTGAGCCACACTTCCATTTCTGGCTTTTTAGTGTTTAATTGGAGATAAGAATCTCATGGACTTTTTTTTTTTTTGGGTCTGGTCTGGCTTCAAACTAGGATCCTCAGATCTTAGTGTCCTGAGTAGCTAATATTACAAGCCTGAGCCACCAGCTCTGGGGACGGGAGATGATTCTTTATTGTTCCTGTTGCAGATAAGAAAATTGGAGCACAGCCTTACTTTATCCTAAACAAGAAACAAGTCAAGATTTGAATTCCCAGTGGCCAGAATTTAGAATGAATGTGTTAAAATATTAGACTGCAATATCTCCAATAAATACAGATTACAAATAGGTTAACTGCCTATTAGTTCTACAGATTAATGGTTCAAATATTCCTATCCAAACAAGTTTTTCACCATCAAGTTTTTAATTTCTATACTTATATGTATTGTTTGCAAAGAAGGTATAACGTGTTAAAAATTATTTTATAATAACCCATAACCAGGGCTGGGATGTAGCTCAGTGCACAGTGCTTGCCTAGCAAGTGTAACATCCTGGGTTTGATCCCAAGTACATAAAAGAGAAGACAAAAAAATTTAGTTAAAAGAAATAAATCACCTATAACCAAAATAAAAGCAAGTGAGCAACTGAAAACCACACCAAGAGAACACAAAGACATTAAAAAGCCAGAAAAGGTTATACATCAGTCATAAAAGCCACAAATCCCACATTTTAATATATATTTTTTATTGTAAAGATACTGTACAGAAGGGTTACAGTCACATGACTAAGGTAAAGAGTCCATGTCCTATTGAGCATTGTTACCCCTGCTATGTTTTGCCCCTACCATCCCTTTCCTCCCCACCTCCCCAAAATCCAACATTTTAAATGTTAAAAATTCCCAGACAAATTCAAAGTACATATGATAAGTATTGCATGGCCCACAGTACTCTCAAAAGATTAAAGCCATTATTTTCACAGGAAAAGAATAATTATCACAGTTTGAAAACAGAAAAGAAAGTCCTGTTGACTCTAACAAAAGAAATACTGTGCAATATAGTAACCAGTCACTACAAAAACATCTACAGAAGGTGGAAACAATGCCATCCCGCTTCCTGCAGGTGGCTGAACACAGGCACGGCTTTTAGGATAACCAGAGAAACTGGAGGAAATGCCTAGACTTTCCTCATCTTCCTTTTCTTTCTTAATATTAAGAAAAACAACAACAAACAAACATCCTCCTGCTTTTGATACCTGCTCTTTGGTAATTTGGGTGTATGTGTAAAGGCTGTGAAGTTTGTAGCTGGAAGAGAAGGCTAAATACAAAGTCATTATTGTAATGTGGGTCTTAAAAGGAGGAAGACAAGAGGGAAGAAAAAAATTCCCTAAATAAATAAAATGGCTTTCTTCATATTGACATGTTAAGCCCCCTCAATAGAAGGAGGGGAGGGGGGAAGGGAGGCAGCAGAGGAGGAGGAAGAGAAGATAGAGGCATTCTGCTATCCAGTCAAAATTTAAACATCTCTGTTAAGACACACTAGATTCCAACACCTACATCTGTTCTTTTTGCTATTTCTTTGTGATTTTTAAAATCTTTGCTATGAAATTTAAACTCCTATACTAACCTCAATAGCCCTGCTGAGGAATGTCCTACCCCACACAACTATTTGAAGTCTGGTGAGCCTATTTGAATGTTCATCCTTTCCTGGATCCCTATAACCTTATAAAAGAAGCCATTATATGATTGTGGAAGAACTATTAAAAATAATATCAAGAAGCCAAGAGATAGAAAACAAAGACATGAGTAATTACTTTGATCTACGATGATTAAATTGTTTGGTATCCATAAAATATCAAACACATAGAGTGGAACACAATGAGCCAAAACACTGCTCAATTTCTTCCCAGATGGTTAGCCCTCTAATCTGCCATGATTTTTAGAATAGACAAGTGATTCTTAAGAGTAAGGACTCCTTTCCCCCCTCCCCAAGTAAGGGAGATAGATAACTGTCAGAACAGAACCTGAAATTCCTATCATTCTCCAAAGAAGATCAAGGCATAAAAGTTTAAAACCATGAGCTCCACCAAGGAAAAGGGGAGGAGGAGGAGGAGGAGTTGGAGGTCAGCCTTGGCCACATAGCAGTTTCAAGGTGAGCTTGTACTACATATCAAGACTCTATCTCAAACAACAAGAAATATAAACGTAGCTTAGTGATAGAATGCTTGCCTAGCACACACAAAGCCCTGAGTTAGAATCCCAGCACTGAGCGGAAAAAAGTGAAAAACATTGTACCAGACAATGGACCATGTCTAATTCTTGTTTATGTCTCCTGTGTTTATGATTCTATTTGTACAAAAAAGTTCTAAGACAAACAAAGCTAATTTATGTAATGGAAAGAATATTTGGTTGATTGAGGCAAGGGAGTGGAGATGGAGAACAACTTTCCACAAGGGAACTTTTGGATTGGTGGAAATGCTCTTCATCTTGATTGTGGGACTCTTGTCAAGCTATACAATTAAAATGGGTGTATTTCATTACATGTGAATTATACCACTCTGATTCCTCTCCTTTATCTAATTTTCTGTGGATTTGTTTTCATCTGTTTGAAGGATATCCAGTATCTGATGTCTTTTTACTATCTTTTCCTCTTTTACACTGGTTCAAGCCTCCTTCTCTATCAATTGACATGGCAAAAACACAACAATTGATTTCTTATACTCTGCTGAAACCTGTCTCTCCTTTAGTCAGTATTTCCCATTAATTGGCTCCTCTTTTATCTTATTGCTTACAAACCTAGGCATCAGTCATCTTTGATTCCTTTTTTTACCTTATCTACCTCATTCAATCCATCAGCAATCCTCTGTCTCTTTCCAAAATATATCCATAATATGTTTCTTTACATCTTCACTGTCATCAGTTCAGTCCAACTCAACATTATCTCTGCCTTAGATTATTAAAATAGCCATTGACCAGTCCACCCATCTCATTTAATATTTTCCAATTTAATATCCACAGAAAAACTGACTTTTTTTCAAATCAAGACCTTTTATTTCTTACTTAAAAAAACTACTACAATTACTTTCTGGAGTCCTTAGAATAAAATATAATCTTCTTGTGACCTAGTAGATCCTATATGATCAACTCTTACCTATTATGCTACTTTTCACTATTATCCAGCTTTCTTTGAGAAGCACCAAGTTCATTCTGCCCCATTGGCTTTGCATTTGCAGTTCCCTCTGCCTGGGATTCTCTTGCTTGGGACCTATGATGATTAATCTTATGTGTCTGCTTGACACATATGTGTCTTTGGAACACTTACAATGACCTAAAAGCCCATGGTTCCCACTTCTGTTCTACTGCCTGTGCTCTCTGGCCTGCGCCTACAAACTCATGGGAAGTATTCTAAGATCAATTGGCAGAGAAAGGTAAGATTCAGGCCTGGTTTATAAATTGTGAATTGTTCTCCATAAGTAAGTATATGAAACATTGTAGTCTCTTTCTGTGATGTCCCTAAAATACAGTAAGATCTCACTCCATAGACAGAACTTCTAAGTGAATACACGACAGCTTCCTTGGCTAGACATACAATTCTATACTGATTGTTTATGACTTATGGTTTGGCTGAATGATGAGGAACTTGGCATCAATTGGAAAACTGATATGACAAGGAAATCTGGGAAAGAAGCATATTGATGGATTTTCTTAAAGAAGAAAATGGAAATACAGATTCCATGGTCTCCCTTATTTGCAATCATTAGTATACGTCTATGATAATCTTATCAGATGAGCAGAACAGCTCAAGAGCTATGTACATATGACCATATAAGATGATGCTAAGTGGAATGAACCCCAAGTTGGACAGGAGGTTTTTCTTTGTTGTTGTTTTTAATGTATTATGTGATTTTTTTTGTTTTGTTTCTTTTGTATGTTCTTCTTCTTATGGTATATCCCTGTTGTAACTGTATTTGATTTTGGTACCTTGCATCTTGTATATACGTTTATCTAATTTGGAGAGGGGAAGGGGAATAACAAAATGCTGAAACAAGGACAATGAGCCATTGAAACAATGATACTCACAAGACACTATGTTGGAAATGAACTTTACAACTTTGGGGAGGAGGATGAGGAAGGGAAGGGATAGTAGAAGAAAAACAAAGGTGGGGGTAACAATGCTGAACAAGAAATGTACTCATTACCTTACACATGTAACTGTAATGGCTCTGTACAGCATCTTTACAAGAAAATGTTTTTAAAAAGGAAGAAGAAGACGGATGCAATTAATGCACACTAAAAGAAATGGCAAAATGGATGCCAGCAAAGTGAGGCAGGCTGCATTGGAGGGGGAGCTACTGAGGGAAAGACTAATGGGAGGGGTGCAAGAAAAGAAATAAATATGGCTGATGTCATTTGCATGTATGAAAATAGAATGCTGAAATCGGTTGAAATTGTTTTGGGAAAGGGAAAGTGGGATAAAGTAATGAGAGGATGTGATTGATGTATGCATGTGACAAATGTCACAGTGGAACTCCACTTGTATAATTAGTGTATGCTAATCAAAAAGAAAAAAAAGTGAAGATAATTGCATCCCATGTGAATGCTCACCAAAAGTTAACCTCAACAGAAGATTTCCTTTTCTTCTTTTCTTTTCATTTTGCTATCAAGTCTCAAACTTGGTATCTGACCCTTTTGCTCATGGGCTGGTGCTCTACCAGCTGAGCTATGCCTCCAACCCCTGGAATATTTTTAATAATCAAATTGATAGGTTGAACCATTCTATGGCTACCTGTCTTTCTTCAGTCACCTCTTTCATTGCCTGGTGATTTATGAACAAAATGGTAGTAGGAGGTTATACATGGTTCATGCAAGATGGGCTTCCATTCACTATGGCTCTTCTGGCTGTAGCCACTGCTGAGTGCTTACTATTTGTCAGCAGTAAAGACCTGCCCCAAGTCCTTGGCATGGTATTGTTCTCTGAGATAATTAGCCAACCTGTGGCAAGTTAGTTATATTGGGTCACTTTCATCATGGAAGGGGCAGTGTTTTGTTCCTACTGGAAGAGACACTAATTATCAATATGAATTTGCCTTTCCTTCATGCAATGATTCCTGCTAAAATTACTATCTATGGACTTAGAGGATAGCTTATCCATTGTCATGACATTCCACACAGCCTTCTTCTGATAATGGAACTCACTACACAGCAAAGGAAGTGTGACATGTTTCCACCATCCTGAAGCTGGTAATTTTCTTTTTTCTTTTTTTTGTCTGTCGGTCATGGGGCTTGAACTGTGGGCTTGGGTGCTGTCCCTGCACTCTTCAGCTCAAGGCAAGTGCTCTATCGTTTGAGCCACAGAGCCACTTCTGGTTTTCTATTAGTTTATTGGAGATATGGACTTTCCTGCCCAGGCTGCTTTGAACCATGATCCTCAGATCTCAACCTTCTGAGTAGCTAGGATTACAGGCATGAGCCACCAATGCCCAGCACTGAAGCTGGTAATTTGATGAGAGTAAAATGGCCTTCTGAAAATTCTTTTTTGTTGTTTTTGGTTGTGGGGCTTGAACTCTGTGCCTAGGTGCTGTCCCTCAGCTCTTCAGCTCAAGGCTAGTGCTCTTCCACTTGTGCTATAGTGCCACTTCCGGTTTTCTGAGTGGTTTATTGGAGATAAGAGTCTCACAGAGGGGCTGGGAAGGTGGCTCAGTGGTACAGCGCTTGCCTTGCATGCCTCAGGCCCTGGGTTCGATTCCTCAGCACCACATAAGCAAAAAGAAAAAAGCCAGAAGTGGCGCTGTGGCTCAAGTGGTAGAGCGCTAGCCTTGAGCTGAAGAGTTGAGGGACAGCGCCCAGGCCCAGAGTTCAGGCCCCACGACTGGACCAAAAAAAAAAAAGAGTCTCACAGACTTTTATGCCCAGGCTGGCTTTTAACCGCAGATCTCAGCCTCCTGAGTAGCTAGGATTATAGCAGGCATGAGCCACCGGTGCCCAGCTCCTTCAGAAGATTCTGTTACAGCAACAATTAGTGGCAATGTCTTGCAGATATAGAGCAAGATTCTTTAGAAAATTGTGCATGCTCTTAATCAACATCCAATATACAGTGCTATTTTTCCTGTAGCCCAGATACATGGGTTCAGGAATCAATGGTCAGAAATGACAGCGGTATCACTCACTTTTACCCAGATTATTTCTTAGTAAGACCACTTTTCTAGCAAATTCCTCCTCCTTCCTGTGCTCATGACCTTCTGCTCTGCTGGCCTAGAAGTCTTAGTTCCAAAGGGAAGAGTTCTTCCAGCAAGAAACATAACTTCCATAGGACTGGAGTTACTACATCCTTCTGATCACATTGGATAACTCAGACTTCTAAATTAATGGGAAAAGAAAGGAGTTAGTGTGCTAGTGAGGTGACCCATCCTAACCATCAAAGAGAAATATTGAACTACAGTACTACTTCATAATGGAGGCAGGAAGAGAACGTATGAAATATAAGAGATTTCCTAGTATTACCACAGTAAGGGCAATGAAAACCTATAGTAACACAACCTACTCATGACCAGTCTGTCAGGTAAGGAACTCTGACCAGTTGAGGTGCTTCATCAAGGCAAAGGATATGAAGACAGGGTCATGAGAAAGGACAGATATAAATTTCAGCCACAGTTATAAGATCAGTTGCAGAAAGAGGGACTGAAATTATCACAAGTATTTTCTCTTTATTATTAATATATCATGTGTATACTAAAGAAATGTTTATTTTCCCTCTACTTCTCATCATAGGATTTTTTAATTTTAGTAGTTAAATGTTGTTAATTTTATAGTATATAAAATATGACATATCAAGGAGAATAGCAAACATCATTCAAGAATTTTACCTCATTTTCTGAGAATGTGTTGCCTTTTTATTTTTATTTTTAATTAATTAATTTTTTTTTGCCAGTCCTGGGGCTTGACTCAGGGCCTGGGCATTGTCCCTGAGCTTCTTTTGCTCAAGGCTAGTGTCCTACCACTTGAGCCACAGAGCACTCTATTACTAAGCCATGTTCCCAGCCTGGTTGTTGCCTTTTTATCTGTATGCAGGATAGTTATATCACGTTAGAAGTGATTGTATAGTTCCTATCTTTCCTTGAATAGTACATTTAAGGAGATGCCTACAGGTAGCCAGGTGTAGCCTTGTTAATTTTAGATTTGTTACAGTTAGGTCTGGGAAGGTGCTCAGTGGTAGAGCGCTTGCCTTGCATGCATGAAGCTCTGGGTTCGATTTCTCAGCACCACATAAGCGGAAAAAGCCTGAAGTGGCACTGTGGCTCAAGTGGTAGAGTGCTAGCCTTGAGCTGAAGAGCTGAGGGACAGTGCCCAGGTCCAGAGTTCAGGCCCCACACTGAAAAACAAAAAAACAAAAAAACTTGTTACAGTTATATAAGTCAGAGAAAGTACATACATCATAATAATATTTTTGTTTTGTTTTTGTTTTTTGGTTGGTCATGGGCCTTGTCCTGGGCTCTGTCCCTCAGCTCTTTGAGCTCAAGGCTAGTGCCATACCACTTGAGCCACAGAGCCACTTCTGGTTTCTGATGGTTTATTGGAGATAAGAGTCTCATGGTCTTTCCTTCCCCGGGCTGGCTT
The DNA here is from genome assembly GCF_024711535.1 of Dipodomys merriami. Classification (NCBI taxonomy): domain Eukaryota; kingdom Metazoa; phylum Chordata; class Mammalia; order Rodentia; family Heteromyidae; genus Dipodomys; species Dipodomys merriami. Next base: position 875,102 of record NW_027202893.1, read on the forward strand.
TGAACTGCAATTCTCAGATCTCAGCCTCCTGAGTAGCTAGGATTACAGGCGTGAGCCACCGGGTACCAGGCTATATAATATTTTTTTAATGTAGAACCAAGTACTTCAAGAAGTAATTTGAGAGCTGGGAAAGTGGCTCAACAGTAGAGTGCTTGCCTAGCATGCATAAGGCCCTGGGTTTGATTCTTCAGCACCACATAAGCAGAAAAAGCTGGAAGTGGTGCTGTGACTCAAGTGGTAGAGCTCTAGCCTTGAGCTGAAGAGCTGAAGGACAGTGCCCAGGCCCAGAGTTCAGGCCCCATGACCAACAAAAAAAAAAAGTAATTTGAAGTTAAAAGCTATATGCACCAACTATGTATTACATCATCTATAAAAAATTAAAAATAGGCAAAGTGTTTAACACTTGGTAAATGGATAGGTAAATTCTAGATATTAAAATTAGCAACTACTGTGGTCTGAATTTTTGTGTCTTCCTAAAGTACATATGCTGAAACCTAATCACCAATGTGACAGTATTAGAAGAGGTGATTAGCTTCTGAGGATAGTGCCCTCATGCATAGAATTGTTAGCAAAGGGGCCTAAGGAAGCTTATTTTCTCTTTCACCAGATAAGGACACTGTGGGAAGGTGTTATCAGTGAAATAGAACAAATCTTCACCAGACACTAAGTCTGCAAGTGCCTTAATCTTAGACTTCCCAGCCTCCAGAATAGGGAGAAATAAATTTTTGGTTTTTGTAAACTACTCAGTTTATGAAGGTTTTTTTCCCCAGCTTATGTTATTTTTGTTTTAGCAACCTGAATGGACCAAGTTACCAACCTTATATTACATCAAAGGAAAAAATATGTATCTAATGTGTTATACAAAAAAAAGAATAAAATCTCCAAGGATCTCACTTTGTTTATATTTATAAATATATTAAATTCTAGTATAGAATAAATTACAGAGAATCTGCTGTGTTCAAATGGTAGAAATATTGTTCAGTTACATTTAAAAGTTTTTCTTTAATGTTGATCTGATAAATTTCTATAAGGAAAAAAAATATTTGTGCTGGTCCTGGGCCCTGAACTCAGGACCTGAAAGCTGTCCCTGAGCTTTTTTTGCTCAAGGCTAGTATTCTACCACTTGAGCCACAGCTCTACTTTAGCTGTTGGTGATTAATTAAGTAAGAGTCTCATGGACTTTCCTGTGTGGGCTGGCTTTGAACTGTGATCCTCAGATCTTAGCCTCTAGAGTAGTTAGGATTAGTCATGAGGCACCAACACCCAGCTTATATAAGAAAATTTTATATCATGCAAAATAATGTATACTCTCAGGTCTTGACATCATTATTTACCAATATGTAGCTAAAGGAATAGTTTTCCAAACTTGCTGGGCCCTAAGAACTTAAGAGTTTTCCTGGACTCAGTCCAGCCAGATCCACTAAACCTAAATCTTCAGAAGAGGTATCAAGGAATCTTTATTTTTAAATAAGCACTCATGTTTTAGCAACCACTAATTTAGGGTACTGAATGACGTCATGGTGACCCGAAAGAGTCAATATAACCTTCAGTCCACAAATTGATTTGCTACCCTTAAGTATATGTTTCCCATTCCTCTTTATTCCCTCTTATTAAAAAACCACAACGTAGCTCTTCCAGGCGCTCACAAGGTACCAATGTTCTCAAATAATGCATGGTATCAGAAAAAAAAATTACAGCCAGACGTGGATTACTCCATGAATTATAAGTAAAAAGTAGACCAAGATACTATTTATGCCATCTGGAGGCAGAAAGAAGAAATCTAATTTTTTCCTTAAGTAGCATTAAAGTGATGCTTTTCATAAGAGTGCTCATACAAATGTCTGCATGCATAGAGAGTGAAGATTCACTTTTAAAAGGATATTCTATGGGTTTCCTATGGGAGAGTTCCCATTATATATTTAGAACATGATTCCATTGATAGAAATTCGATTTCTATTTGACCTATCAAAAAGTATCTAACTTTAATGAAACAAGCTAGAAAATGAATACAATTTCAATTACATTGTAATCAGTTCTTTGAAGTGATAGCCAATTCCTAAAGTAGAAAAGTGGAATTACTATCTATTAGGAGATAAAATGATCACACTATAAGTACACCAACATCTCAGAAAGAGTTATACATAGAGCATATGTTGAGTGCTAAATAACTTTTGTTTTGGCTTGGGTTTGGTTTGAATGTGTCTACAAGGACACATTCAAATACAATACAAGATATTAGAACCTTTAAAAGTGGAGCCTCATAGAAAGTGATTATTAGGTTACTGGAGAGATTGTTATTAAAAAAGCAAGACTGGCTAGGTGCTGATGGCTCACACCCATAATCCTAAACTACTTGAAAGGCTGAGAACAGGATGATCTCAGTTCAAAGCCTGAGCAACAAAGTAAGTGAGACCCCCTTTTTAGCCTATAGCTGGGCATTATGGCATGCGCCTGGCCTCACAAGCTACTGAGAGGCTGAGACTGATAAGCATTGTGGTACCAAGCAAACCTGTGACTAAAAGCCAAACAGATTCTATCTCCACATGGAACCTAGACCTGTGGTGTGACCCTGTAATCCCAGTGTTACAGGAAGCCTATACTAGACAGTGCCTCAGATATAGGCCTAGGTGGGAAGCAAGCCCTGGTTCTAAAAGCAAGCAGTGAAAATCCCTCAAAGCCCAGAATTCAAACATCAGTACTATTGAAAAATAAGAAAGACAAGAAAAAGCAAGACCAACACCCTCCCTCTCTCCCTCTACTCCCTGTGTCCCTCTCTCCTTTTCCCCCCTCCACACATACACACATCCCTTTTCATTTTTGGACTTACAAGGATATACCCTAGCTGAACTGGAATCTGAGATTCTCCTTCCTGAGCCTTCTGTGTGCTCTTTTAATTTGGCCTAATTCCTTAGTCTTTGTCTTTCATGCCATTAATAACTTGGAAGAACATGGGCTACTGATTTAAATATGAGCCTTAAAGCAAATTATACATCTTCATGTATGAAAACATTATGCTGAAGACTCATGATCTCCATAACTTGTGATACTCATTTTTGATGATGGTTCTGGGGTTTCAACTCAAGGCATTAAACTTGCTAGGCAGCTATATTCCCAGCCCCTGTTTTGCTTTTAGTAGTTTGTTTTTTCCAGAAAGGATCTCCTGTTTTTCCTCCAGGTTGACCTAGGACATCCATGATCCTCCTACCTACATCTCCCAACAGCTGGGATTACAGCTGTTGGCCACCACATGTGGCTCATGATGTTGGTCTTGATCACTTGATTATAATTGTCCACCATATTTCTTCATTATAAACTTGTTTTGTCTTTGTAATTAATATATAATATATGGAACTTAGTTTGAGACTCTAAATATGCTTCCCATCATATTTTAGATGCTTGTGTTAGCATCTTTTGACAATTCTTATTTACATCAATACTAAAATTTATTTTCATTTAGTGCTTTATTATAAGATGTGCACCCATCATGACTATCAAACCCTATTTTTCATCATTCCCAACACAACCATTGCACCTATTAACCATCACTTCCCTTTCACACTCTCCCCAGTGTTGGCGACCACACACACACACACACACACACACACACACACACACACACACACATATACTTTTTTTTTTTTAGTTTCCTAATTCTTTTTTTTTTATTGTGAAAATACTGTAGAGGGGTTACAATTACATGGGCAAGATAATGAGTACATTTCTTATTTGTTTTTTTTTTAAAACTGCATTTTTTTTTTGTCTTTTCTTTTTTGGTACTGGGGATCCAACCCAGGACGTTGCACTTGCTAGGCAAGTGCTTTGCCACTGAGCTACATCCCAGCCCAATGAGTACATTTCTTATCAAGCATTGTAGCCTCCTCCTTTGTTTCCCCTTCCCATCCTTTCCCATCCTCCCCCCCATCCCCCCCATCCTCCTCCCCCACTTATATATTTCTTGTCGCAATAGATTTGTCTAAATCATGTTTCGTATAAATGAAATTAGACCAAAAAATGGCATTTTGTGCATGACTTTTTCACTTCCTGTTTCTAAATGTTCATCTACGTAGTACTTTTGACATTTATTCCTTTTTATTTGCCTAAATCAATTATGACTATAGAAAACGAATAGTGAGATTCTATCTGCAATGTTCCATTTATATTGATTATGGCAACATTGTTTTGCTCATCCTTTGTCAAGAAGTTCTTTTTTTAAGATACAACGGCACCAGTAAAGTTCATTTTAACTTTGTCCTCGAGTGCTTTCCAATCTTAAATAAAAGGGCCTAGACAAGCACTTTTCTGGAATTACAGTATCTTTTTTCCTTTCCAGCAAACAAGACCTCTCTTTCCGCCTGTCACCCCAGAGGCTCCACCCTCTTCCTCTGTTGCCCCGCCCCCTCGGAGGTTGCAGGAGGCGGAAGTGACGCACAGGAAGTGTTCCTGTTCGCCCTCACAGTTGGGAGGGGGGGAGGAAAGGAATCAAACTTCCAAGATGGCGGCGGCAGAGGAGCGGATCGCTGAGGAAGGAGGCGGCGGCCACGGCGATGGCGGCTCCTCTTCGGCCGCCGGCTCTGCTCAAAGACAGCCCCCTGTGCCCTCGTCCCAGGCCCCGCAGTCGGGGTCACAGGCACCTCCGGCGATGGCTCCGGACCAGCTGCCACAAAACAACACGCTGGTGGCGCTGCCTATCGTTGCCATCGAGAACATCCTCAGCTTTATGTCCTACGACGAAATTAGCCAGCTCCGCCTGGTGAGCCCCCCGCCGGGACCCCGCCGCCCTCGGCTCGGGGCCGAGGTCTGGGAGGGACCCCGTCCCCCGGCCCGCAGCCGCGCCGGCGCCAGCCCGGAGCGCACCCCTCCGGCCGGAGGCCGCCCCGGGGCGCGCGCGGGTCGGCGGGAGGCGGCCGGTGTCGGATCGCGCCCCGGGTGCGCGGCTGGGGGCGCTGGGCTTCGCTTTGGGGGTGTCCTCGCGCCCCGCCTGGAAGCGGCCGCGGAAGTTGGGCTTCCCATCTTCTGCTCGGTCTGAGCGCGAGCCTTCCCCCCACCCTTCCCCCGAGGGGTCTCATCGCCTGCCTTTATTATCTATTTGTGATCGACCGATCAGTCGATCGATCTGTATACCGCCCCTCCGTCCCTCGATGGAGTTGGGGGGGAAAAACTCACAAGTAAGCCGATGATCCCCGGCAGGCTTGGTGTGTCTTGCAAGAACCACGTATTGTTCCCCCATCCACACAGGCTTGCCTGTTGGAGAAGATGAAGTAGGGGTTGATCCATTTCACCCCAGTAGAAGGGTCTGAGGAAATTAGAATGTGTGTGTGTGTGTGTTGTGGCTCTAACCCCAGCGCCCTAGTTGACCACTGAAGTATACAGCCCTGAAAAATGACCCTTCTGGCTTTACCTCGCCCTGACACATCGCATCCAGTGAAGCAACTTGCCCCTTGGCAGGATTTTTTTTTCCTCTCTTGCAATTCATTTTTTTTTTTTTTTTGACTAGTGCTGTCTTGACGCCCACCCGTTAGCAGTAGGAGAAATTTATTTATATCTTAAAATCACAGTTGTTTATTCCAAGATCTGAAAATAATACCAAATTTGCCTTCTGAATTTCCACTTCAGCCCAGAGGTTTCACTGAAGGTTTGATAAATGTCTTACTTCAGACAGATACTCTGCTTCCTTCGCGTGTCACCATTTATCTTTAAGTGGTCAGGAAATTGAAGGAGGTGGACATTTTGAAGTGATTGCAGAGCAGTTTTGTGTAGACACTAAATCTACTTGAGATTGTTTGAAAGAGGACAAAGACATATCTGAACGTGCTATGCATGTCATTTTCTTATTAATCAAAATATATCTTAGTGTGGTTTACAACAGTTTGACTGTAACTGATTTGTTAAAATATTTGTTTTAAAGAAAGCTTATCATTATTACCTCAAACTGATGGGCGGGTTTTTTTTTCTAGTCAGCACAACAATTGGACCATGCCAGCCATACAGCAAAATGCAGAATTTCTTCCATTGAAAATACTTCACAATTGAGTATCTCTCATTTTCAAAGCGTTTCAGCCTAGTAATTAATGTACAATCTTAAATACTCTTTCATATTTTTTACTAAGAGTAATGTTTGACCAAAATTGACAGAATTTCTGCATGAGCATAATATTTGAACTGAGCCAGTCATCCAGACAATGGCTTTGTAAAGCTTGAAATGTTTACAGTTCTGTTTTGAAAGTATTGAAAAAAACTGACTAGTTATTCTTGGTTTTGAGGGGTTTTGTTTCTTTTTGTTTGGGGGGGAGGATGAAACTCTGTGACTTGTTCATGCTAGACATGTAATGTACTATCAGTGGCCCTCATTTTACTTTTTTTTGAAGTTAAAACATGTTTAGAGAGGGAAAAGCAGCCCATGCTAGGAGACAATTTTAATAAATGGTACATTTTCCAAATGCAATTGAAATATTGAGTTGCAGACTTAATTTTTAAGCAGTTATCTCTTTTGGGCTTTTAGGTTAAAGGTTTATAATTTCAAATATTTTCCTTAAGAAGCTTCCACCTCCCAGAACAGATTCTACAACCAGTTTTAGGTCTGCAAACAGATATTTTTTAGTAATTAGGATTCTTTTCCTCCTTCCTTTACTTACAGTTAATGAATGACTCAGACTAAGTCATGGGAATTTAGAAGTGTTTGGGGTTTTTCATTGTTTTGGTTTCTGAATGTAAACTTACAGTAACATAAAAGAAAGATGTGCTGGTCACTAAGTGTCAGCATTAATTTAACCATGATTCTTAAATGAAACTGACAGAAAACACTGACTAGTTAGGTGCTTTATGTGTTTTCAATTTAAATGGCCATTTATATGTAAAGAATTGTTTGGGGGAAAATGATTTAAGTATATATGCAAGTATCCATTGTATGTTACAACATAGTTCCTCTCACTATATTTCCTTGGGTAGAGTTAGGGCTGAATGTGCTTGAAATGGAGTGATATTAAGAACCAGATTACTTCCCATAGAGCTAAATGTCAATGATTTTGGAAGCTGATGAGCTGTTTTGTTCACATGTTTTGTTTTTCTTCTTTCCAGTTTGCTAACTTGTTTTATTATATAAGAAAGGACCTTGTTCACAACTGTTGTTAGCACTTGCTTAAGAGGACAGATACACAATTCCTTTACTGGTTTTTCAGTATTTTTCTTTAAAGGATTTTCTCTTAGGTTGAAGTTGCTGCAATAACATTTTCAATTATTTTTGCAAGTTAGTTGATAATAGGATTTTTTATATTACCAAAATAATTGAAATTTCACTCAGTCCAGAATTTGAATCTCAGTCCAGACATTTCCAAAGGACTAGCTGAATGCCTCAGTAAATTGGATCATTTTCTGTCATTGTGTTCCAAGAATATATCCAAAGCCTGGAAATTCCAGGTATAAAGAAATAATTTTAAATATTAACTCCTCCAATGCATTTAAAATTTTAAATACTTTTGAAAGATAAAACATGTACTTTGAGTTCTTTTCCCAGTAAAACAGATTTGTGCTGATGGAGTTCCTTAACAGATACATAAGAGACTTTGAAATAAGTGGCAAAGTATAAGAAGTTCAAACCTAACTTGGAACCTGTAGCTTTGATTCATAAACACAAGCTTCTTGTCTACTGTAAAGAACAAGGGAAGGTTTTTAAAGGTGTTCTAGAGACAGATTAGTAGTTTTTCTCCCTAGTTTTTCTCCCATGTTTCAAATGGATAGATATAAACTTAATGGAATTGTTAGTGGTTAAGAACAGGAATTTGACTACAGATTAAATTGAGAATTCTTACTTATTAACTGGAATGAAATTTTCCAGTCAGCAACAAAGTATATAAAGTCATGCTTTGTTCCAAGATGTTTGTCTTTTTAAACTGTTTTTAAACTGTTATCAATAGTTTAAACTGAGGTGGTGGCTCACACCTGTAAGCCCAGCTACTCAGGTGGTGATTAGAAAGATTTCAGTTTGAGGCTAAGCCCAAGCAAGGTTAGCAAGACCCCATCTCAGCAATATAGTGTGATGGTACATGCCTGTAATTCCCAGCTACACAAAAAAACATAAGTAGGATTGCTGTCTAGAACTTTGGTAGGGGAAGGGGAGGTTAAATTAAAGTGAGATGCTGCCTTTTTGAAAGATAAATCAGAAAGATCTGGGGGTATGCTCAAGTGGTAGAGGGTATGCCTAGCAAGCAGGAGTCCCTGAGTTCAAGCTCCACAGTATTGGAGAAAAAAAAAGTTTGAACTGAGGTGTCTAATAGGCACTTTAATAATAGGTTCTGAGTTACATGAAGAAAAACCATCTCTCAATTTATTTGAAACTGTAGAAGCACCAAATGAACACCTTTTTAAATACTGGTTTCCATTACACTACTTTCTTGGTACTAAGATAGTTTTGTTTCATATTTTAACTTTTGTAAAATCAGCATATATCTGCCACTGCATGTGTATTATAACAATACTTTCCCCCCAGGAGAGCTTTACTTACAGCATGCTTTAAAGTCTTTTAAAATCCAGAGTACTATCTTTCAAGGTGGCTAAAAGAAAACTATGCTTTGAGTTACAGTTATTAGACATCACCTAGTGTGACCCACGCTGTCAAGAGTGAGCAAAATTGTAGGTTTCCCAGATTTGTAGTGTAACTAATTGTCTTATGGTATTAAGAAAGACCATCAAGGTACACAAATCTAAAAAGATTATAACTAAATACAAGTTAACAATTAGGTTAGAGAGTACTATAAAGGATAAACACAATTTAAAAAAAAATGGCACTCCTGGGCTTGAACTCAAGGCCTGGGCATTGTCCCTGAGCTTCTTCTGCTCAAGAATAGCACTCTACCACTTGAGCCACTGTGCTACTTCCAGCTTTTTCTGTTTATGTGGCACTGAGGAATCGAACCCAGGGCTTCATGCATACTAGGCAAGCACTCTACCACTAAGCTACATTCCCAGCCCCAAGAACAAACACATTTTAAATCCTGAATAAGCTAACTGAGAAAAAAATAGATGTATTCTCATATAATAAAGCAGCAACTTAAGGACCTAAAATAAGTATCATTTTGCATAATAATTTATTCAGTAGGTTCTTTTATTTTGAGATTTGCATGTTTTGTAATTTATATTGTTACTAATCTTTTAGTCCTAATAGTCTGTTAAAAGGAGAGAGGTGTACATCGAAAAACTTATGACATATAAAGCCTCTTATTTTAAATTTAAAATAGATTAAACTTGATGAGCATATTATATAAGGGGATCCAGCTAGGTGTTGTGGCACACGCCAGAGTTACATACTTGTTTGGCAAGTGCAGAGCCCTGAATTCAAACCCGGTATCACTTTAAAAAGGGAAAGAGAAGAAATGTGGTTTTGCATTGGATCATAATACTTAAAACTTAAGAAGCCAGGTGCTGGTGGCTCATACCTGTAATCCTGGCTACTCAGGAGGCTGAGATCTGAGGATCACGATTCAAAGCCAGCCTGGGCAGGAAAGTCCACGAGACACTGATTTCCAATTAACCCCCAGAAAACCAGAAGTGGTGCTGTGGCTCAAGTGGTAGATCACTTGCCTTGAGCTGAAGAGCTAAGGGACAGCGCCCAGGCTCAGTTCAAGCCCCACAACTGACCCCCCCCCCCAAAAAAAAAAGAAAGGAAAAAATAATACAGTAAGTGCAGAGTCCTGAATTCAAACCTCCATACTGCTAAAAAGAAAGAAAGAGAAAAGAAATGTGTTTTTGCATTGGATCATAATACTTAAAAGGTAAAAAAAAAAAAATACAGGCTATTCACTACAACAGTAATCACATTTCTTGTTTTTTCTTTGTGTTTCTAGGGTCAACCATTCTTTTTAACTGAGACATAGTATTACATACTTTTTTTGGGGGGGGGGATTTTGTTTTGTTTGAGCCAGGGTTTTGCTGTGTGTCTGTGTGTCCCAAGCTAATCTAGAACTCATTATTAAACCCAGGGTTGGCCTTGGACTCAGCATCCTTCCCTATGTCTCAGATTGCTAGAATTGCTGTGTCTTAGATCCCTAGAATTGCGGGCTTGTATCACAATGTCTGGCCCATTTGGTTTTCTGACACAAATACATTGTATCATGTTTGAATCAAGGTAAATGTATTTCCTCAAACCTTTATTCTTCCTTCCCCTGCCCTCTCTTTCTTTGAACCTAGGACCTTGTACTTGCTAGGAGGTGCTCTACTACATCCCCAGTCCTTCCAGCCTTTCTACTCATCATTCTACCCTTTGCTTCTATGAGCCCTGATAATTTTGACATTATCATTATCTTTGTTTTGTTATTATTAGTCTCCATATTTTTAACTTAACCATCTTAGATTGTCAAATTACTAAGATTTTTGTTTGTTTGGTTTTAATCAGAGAAACTTTTTTTCCTTTAGTATTGGGAAAATCATTAATATACCTCTAAATTTAGAGCTACGCTTTAAATGAGGTTTCTTTGGTTTTGTTTTGGTGTGTTTTGAAGAGCCTAAGACTAAACCCAAGACCTTTGGGCATTCTGCCACTGTAAGCTATATCCATAATCTAAGTGAGGTAATCTAGAGGTACAAGTTAGCATGCAACATTGTTAGCAATGATCATTAAATTACTTGCCTTGGGAAATATGGTATATTCCTGTTTTCCTATGGTCACCTTGCTTCCTTCTGAATCTGAAAACAAAAGTCATATATATATGCTTTTCTATACTGTACTGTCAGGGTTTATTGAACATCAATGAAAGGAGGACCAAATTAAAACATTGATTGTCTTATACTAGCTGCTAATGCTTTGCATATTTTTGACATTGACTTTTCTAGCGCTGTTCTAATTTGTCTTTGGGATTTCCTTTCTTCTGATCTGTTTTCTCTTTTACTACCTTTGATACTGTGAATGTCATTTTTAAAGCTTTATTTATAAGCCTTTTTTATAATTGACTTGTTCCTTTGATGTTCATGTACATTGATTTCAGTTATCACCAGTGAAATTTTCAGAACCATATCTTTTTAGGAGTCATATTCTAATATTACAGTGCTCATTGAAAATAAGTCAGCTGACTCTCCCAGTGCTAGATCTTTCAAAAGATAAGTGCTCTTTTCATTTTATTTATTTATTTATTTTTGGGTCCGGTCATGGGGCCTGAACTCTGGGCCTGGGCGCTGTCCCTCAGCTCTTCAGCTCAAGGCTAGCACTCTACCACGTGAGCCACAGTGCCACTTCCGGCTTTTTTCTTTTTATATGTGGTGCTGAGGAATCGAACCCAGGGCCTCAGGCATGCAAGGCAAGCGCTCTACCACTGAGCCACCTTCCCAGCCCTGCTCTTTTCATTTTAAAATTATTTTAAAACTATCATTTGGTTTCCCTGCTCAAGCATTGGAAATTCTTACCATAGTCCATACACCTGCTAAATCTTGAGAAATATTTATAGGCCTTTGGTTGCTCATTCCAGATTTTATGCTTTTGCCTGCACCATCACTTAGAACTCTGTAGTCCTTGCTCCCTCCTCCTTTTTCATGTGAGGTCTCCCTTTCTTGACTTGATGTGGCTGCTCATATTCTCGTCAACCATGCTTCCATACTTACACTAGTTAGTGCTCATGTTTAATTGAATTTCTAGATGATTAGTAAAAGATATGTAAACCCCAGAATTCGTAGAATTAGGCGTATTACATAAAACAAAACTCAAAATAATTTTAATCATTCCTTGAAAATTATAATAGTAATTGCCCTTATTCTTTTTCTGTAAATAAGTGATTGATAAAATTTTCTTTCCAAGCTCAAATACCAGTACTGCCACAAACACATCATTGCATAGCCAGATATGGTACACCAATAATCCTGGCATCTAGATGCTAAGTAGGATCACAAAGTTCAAAGTCAGTCTGTGCTGCATAGTAAGACAATGTCTCAAAGGAAAAAAAAAGTATATTAAAATACTTGTTTCCAAGAAATGGTTGTTTTTGTTTTCTTTTCTTTTTGTCTTGCTTGTCTGTCTTTGAGATGGCAAGGGGACCACAGAAATGGAGGGACAAAGGTGAACAAATGCAGCAGTGGTGCTCACTGAACAGTATGGGAAAATGAACTGGGTGGGGACAGGAGGAAAAAGCTGGGATAGAACAAGGGAAGAAGTGACACGTTCAAAAAGAAATGTATTCTTTATCTGACTTATGTAACTATAACCCCTCTGTATATCACCTTTAGAATAACAATTTAAAAAATTAGAAAAAAAAGTTTCATCTCAGAACTTAACAAGATAGAGTCTACAAGGACAAGAAAGTGTTCTACAAGGTTATTAAGGATACTTTTTTTTTCTTTTTAGTGTCTCTCCATGTGACGATCTAATTTGTCAAATGGCTGTAACAAAAATTAATATTAGAAGCCAGGTCCTAGTGGCTCAGGCCTGAAATCCTACCTACTCAGGATTGCTGTTCAGAGCCAGCTTGGCAGGGAAGACTGAGACTCCAATCTCCAGTTAACCACCAGAAAACCAGAAGAGCTTTGGCTCAAAGTGGTAGGGCTAACTAGTCTTGAGCAAAAGAGTTCAGGGACAATGCCCAGGTCCTGAGTTCAAGCCACACAACAAACAACAACAACAAAAATTATAGTCCACAAGTTTTACTCACCAGAGGCAGTCTGGTATTATACATCTGATGTGTTTTTACTGTGAAATATGGAAATTTAGCTCTTATTTCCTTCATATCATACACATGGATGAACTACCTTATTCTTCCCTTAATAGTATAACAAAAGTTATTTTTCTCATAAAGTTCATTGTGGTTATTCAGGATTAGGGTACAGAGTGTCTGAAGTTTGGTCCAGGAAACCTAGAGCAATTTCAAAGATCTCTTTGGGTCCATAAAATCTAAGTAACTCTTGTTTTTTATGTTTTTACTTAATCATTTGCAAGCATATAATGGATATTTCCAAAGTGTAAAATAATATCCCTCACTAAATAGTTTTGGAAGGAAAACTTGTTTTGATTAAAAACATGTTAGTATGTGTTGGGCTTATTGGCCTTTTTATACCGTATCCTCAATAAATACTGATAACTTGTTTAAAATCTTTGGAAAAAGTTTTACTATATTCATTTATCATAAATTATTCAGTACTTAAAATTTGTTTTTTAATTATGAGATGGGAGAAACATTTGCATACACTTTAGAGATTGGAAATACATATTTGCTTCAGATACAATATATGTGGCATACTATGTGGCAGTGTGGTATTAATGTTAGAATATTAAAGTCTAAATAAAGTTCAGCCCAATTTGCAGGAATTTTGGTCTTTACATTTTCAGGAGAAAGCAGACTTATCAGTGGTTTAGTCAGCATTTCATGTCCACAGTATGGATCAAGCATGTGGATGCTGTGAGAGAGAAAGAAGCATAAGAGACACTTCAGCATAATTGACTTGGTCTTGATAGGCAATCACTTCAGTGACTTGTATTTTCTTTTTTTCTTTCTTTATTTTATTTTATTTGTCAGTCCTGGAGCTTAAACTCAGGTCCTGGGCCTTGTCCCTGAGCTTCTTTTTGCTCAAGACTAGCACTCTACCACTTGAGCCACAGCACTACTTCCAGCTTTTTCTGTTTATGTGGTACTGAGAAATCAAACCCAGGGCTTCATGCATGTTAGGCAAGCACTCTACTACTAAGCCCCATTCCCAGCTCTAGTGACTTGTATTCTCAACGTCCAGACTGATGACTGAACCATTACAAAATTGTTAGGGATCCAAAAACAAGTTTTAGGTACTAGAGTTAAAATTAAGAAAAATACTAGGCTATCTCAAGGTAAATAAGTGGAACAAAGATTTAAAATTAATAATAAGATACGCTTTATTGAGCTAACAACTTCGTATTGTAGCTCAAAGTTTACCAAGTGATTTAACATATATTTTATTTAATCCTAATAACTGAGTTAAATAATATCCACATTTATCAGCTTTTAAGTGGTAGCTTCTTGTACAAGAACGTATATAAGTCTAGTGGTTTATGCCTATAATCCTAACTTATCAGGAGGCTGACCTCTAAGAATCATGGTTCAAAGCTACCCTGGGCAAGAAAGTTCATGAGACTTTTATCCAATTAACAACTCAGAAAAAGCTAGAAGTGGAGCTGTGGCTCAAGTGGTAGAACACTAGCATTGAACCAAAAAAAAAAAAAATCTCAGAGACAGCACCAGGCCCTGATTCAACCCAGGACCAGCACAAAACAAAAAAGCAGACTGGACTCATACCAACTGTTCTGACTTCTAGTCTTTGGCTCAAGGGCTCAGAGTAGTTGCTTGTTGCTATAAACTGGAATATTTTGGAGGACATAATTGACCCAAATCACTAGGAAAAAATAAGTATTCTCATTCTAGTTATATATTATGTAAATTTTGTGAGGTTACACTTAAGTCTGAATTACACATTTTTGGCTGAATGGAAATTGTTCTTTCAAACTATTGAGAACCTTCATGTACATAGTTAGGACTTCAGTTTTCCCACACTATATCACAGTTTGGTTATTGTAGCTTCATTGTATATAGTGATCCCTCACCTATTATGGAAACTACATTCTAGAAACACCCCTCCCACTCCCCCCCCCCCCCCCCAGTTTCCGCAATAGGTGAAAATCCTTGAAGTACCAATAAGTGAACCACGATATAGTGAGGGTGAGGGACAACAAAATAACCCTGCTACTTTGTGGATATTCACCCATCGTGGGGGGGCCTCTGGGCCGTAACTCCCATAATAGGTAAAGGATCACTGTACTTATTAGCTAAAGTGAATGACACTTACTTTCTCAGATTAAGAATAATTTTTTTTAATGAGATGTTATAAGAATACATGTTTTAAGAGATTCACCCGGACTGGGAAGGTGGCTTAGTGGTACAGTGCTTGCCTAGCCATGCATGAAGCCCTAGGTTTGATTCCTCAGTACCACATACAGAGAAAAAGCCGGAAGTAGTGCTGTAGTGCAAGTGGTAGAGTGCTAGGCTTGAGCAAGAGAAGCTCAGGAACAGTGTCCAGGCCCTGAGTTCAAGCCCCATGATGGACCAAAGAGAGAGAGATTCACCCACTTACACTGACTTGAGATTCAGACAGCAAACTGTGTAACAATAGTAGCACCCAAAATGTTCAGTCATCAGATTATCTAAATTCATTGTTAATAATGTGGTTATTGACTTTTTTTTGGTAATTCTATTTCCCCTCTCCCTCATAGGTTTGTAAAAGAATGGACTTGGTCTGTCAGAGAATGTTGAATCAGGGATTTTTGAAAGTGGAGAGATACCATAATCTGTGTCAGAAACAAGTTAAAGCACAACTTCCAAGGTACGTTATAGCAAGCTTTGACATTAGTTTATAGTTGGAGCATGTTGTTTATTTTTTATTGTCTCAGAGTTTACATGTTGAATAGTTTTCAACTTTGTAGCAAAGGATAGATTTCACTATGATTGCTAAGACAATTAGGTTGGGAAACAGTAGTGTTTTTAAAAATTGAGTGTAGTTGGCACACATCTATAATCTTAGCACTCTGTAGGTTTAGGCAGGTGGATCATGAGTTCAAGGCCAACCTGGGTAATTGAGAGACATTGTCTCAAAGAAATAAAAATAAGCTGGGTGCTGGTGGCTCAAGTCTGTAATCCTAGCTACTCAGGAGGCTGAGATGTGAGGATCACAATTCAAAGCCAGCCTGGACAATAAATCACTAGGAAAAAAACTGAGTGGTGCTGTGGCTCAAGTAGTAGACTGCTCGCCTTGACCTGAGGAGCACAGGGATAGCGCCCAAGCCAAGAGTTCAAGTACCACGACCAACAAAAAAACTGATGCTGGGACAACTGAGTAACTACATGTGAAAAAAATGAAGTTTGGTGGTTGCCAGTGGCTTATATCTGTAGTCTTGCTACTCAGCCTAAAACCTGGAGAATCACAGTTGGAAGTCAACCCAGGCAGAAAGGTCTTCAAGACTCTATCTATAACCCAAAAAATGCTGGACTGGAAAAGTAGTTCAAGTGGTAGGGACCAGCTGAAAATAAGAAGGCCAAGCAAGAGTGTATGTAAAATAGACCATTGACTTCTTTTTTTTTTTTTTTTGGTTGTGGGACTTGAACTTAGCTTGGGCGCTGTCCCTGCGCTTTTCAGCTCAAGGCAGGCGCTCTATCGCTTGAGCCACAGCACCACTTCCTGTTTTCTGAGTGGTTCATTGGAGATAAGATTCTCATGGATTTTCCTGCCCAGGCTGGCTTTGAACCGTGATCCTCAGATCTCAGCCTCGTGAGTAGCTAGGATTACAAATGTGAGCCATTGGTGCCTGCCATGGACCATCAACTTCTAAGAGTAAATGTCAGTAGTAAACTCTTGGATCCTTAGAAGAAGACATGATAGTAAATCTTCATGAGTTTGGAATAGACAGTGATTTCTTACATGTAACACAAAAAGTAGATGGTGTGGTGGTGCAAGCCTATAATCCTAGCACTCAGGATACTGAGATAATGGAAGATATGAGGCCTGTTTAGGCTACATAGCCTTGTGTATACTAGGCAAATGGTCTATAATAGCTGTCATTATGTGTTTGTTGTGTGTGTGTGTGTGTGTGTGTGTGTGTGTGTGTGTGTGTGTGTATGTATACGTGTATATATACATGTGTGTACCTATACTAGGACTTGAGCTCAGGCCCTTTTATACCTTCACCTGGCTTGTTTGCTCATGGTGGGTACTCTACCATTTCAGCTATACCTTTAGCCTGGCCTTTTTGCTGATTAATTGGAGATGAAGTCTCCTCATGGACTCTTTAGTCCAGGTAGGCTTCAAATGGTATTTTTCTGATTTCAGCCTCCTGAGTAGGTAGGATGACTACCAGTGGCTGGTAAAGAATGGATTTTTTTTTTCCCATCAGCTTTCTCTCTCTCTCTCTCTTTCTGTATGTATGTATATATACACATATATACACACATATATGTATATAATTTTTAATTATCTTTAGTTACCTTTAGTTGCACAAAAGGTTACCATTCAATTAATCAGTTTATGTCAGTTGATAACATCCTTTGTCAGTGAGTGCTAGTTCTTATCAAGGATGTCTTCATAATGTGCTTCATTTATCAGAACAGTTAAAGATGGCATTGAAGAAGTCTAAATGACTTGTCTAAGACTGTTTCATTGAGGAGTTTTTCAAAAAATAATTTTATTATTATAAAGGTGCTGCACAGAGGGACTACCATCATTAAGGAATTTTTATTGCTTCACATCCTAATCCACACTACTGCTTTTTAATGGTTGCTGTTTTATCTTTATTATTATTTTAGGAGAGAGTCAGAAAGGAGGAACCATTCTCTAGCTCGTCATGCAGACATCCTTGCTGCTGTGGAAACCAGGTTGTCACTCTTAAATATGACTTTTATGAAGTACGTGGATTCCAATCTCTGTTGCTTCATCCCAGGAAAGGTAAAATAGACTCTTGCCCAGAATAGCTGGATTGTGGTTGTATGTAAATTTAATTGTTAGAAACCTACAAAATGGTATTTGAAAGGTTTGAATTGTTCCTACATCTCTGAAAGAATGAGTTTGTTTAACTTTTGTACAGTTATCAATGTGAATATGTATAATTCATGTGGTCTTTATATTTGAAATTCTGATTATAAAATATACAGAGGCTCTGGTATTCTATAAAGAAGCTTAGTAAGAATTCATACTCAAAAAAATGTGAACTTTTAATGTTTGCAGAGATGCCAGAGATATTGCAGTGAACAAGATAGGGATTGTCCTGCCTTCAAGATTGTTATAATTTTTGGGAGGTGAAGTAGGAGGACAAGCTCATTTTTGTTTTGCTTGAGAAATATTTCATAATGACAACTTTATAAATTTGCAAGTCTGACCAGAATAAACAGTTCTTCGGTTTTTATCCTTGCTTTTATTTTTAATTTTAGTTTTTCCTTTTTTTAATTTCCTTTTTAAATTTTATTGTAGAAGTGATGTAAAAAGGGGTTACAGTCAACATAGAACAATTCTTATACATTAATACACTCAGAGCTAAGTAATGGCCCTCTTTAACAAAGAAGTAAGTGTATTACTAAGTTAATAAAATCCTACCATAGCTAGGTGCTGGTGGCTCATACCTGTAATTCTAGCTACTCAGAAGGCGGAGATCTGAGGATTGCGGTTCAAAGCCAGCTTGGGCAGGAACGTTCATGAGACTTTCATCTCCAATTAACCACCTGAAAACCAGAAGTGGCGCTGTGGCTCAAGTGTTAGAGCGCCCACCTTGAGCTAAAAAGCTCAGGGACAGTACCCAGGTCCATAGTTCAAGCCCCATGATCAACAACAACAAAATTCTACCATACTGCGTGCTCCTTAAACCTTTTGTAATACCTCATTTCTTTTTTTTTTTTCTTTTTTTTGGGGAGGGGGGGTCCAGTCGTGGGCCTGAACTCTGGGCCTGGGCACTGCCCTCAGCTCTTCAGCTCAAGGCTAGCGCTCTACCACTTGAGCCACAGCTCCACTTCGGGCTTTTTTCTTTTTGCTTATGTGGTGCTGAGGAATCAAACCCAGGGCCTCATGCATGCAAGGCAAGCGCTCTACCACTGAGCCATCTCCCCAGCCCAATACCTCATTTCTTGAATTAAGAATAAATTCAAATGACATATGACTATGAACTTAAAAAAGTATTTTATAGTTTGGTTGATGTCTGACAGAAAGATTCCTTAGCATGATTTAGAATTTATTAATACTTAGTAAAAAGTGGAAGTTCTTTTTTTAAAATTATTTATGGATCAAAAGCATTGGCAATATTGTATATGTATTGTCTCCCAGTTTTAAATTTTCTATGTTTATTTTAATGGAATCCTATCATAATTTTACTCAAAATATTTCTCAGTATTTGGCACTTTCTTCAACTAACCTAACAAATGCTTTTGTGGGGGCTATAGAAGTATGACCAACAAGAAACTTTAGGTTCTGATACCTAAGGCTTAATACTGAAAGGTCCTTTTAACCACTATATGTTGTTTTCTCCATACTCATAGTGTTGACTGTATGTCTCATTTTGAATGATAAGAACTTTAAGGAACATCCTGACGTTTTTGTAAGTAATGAGTAGAGAGCAGTTATGACCAAGTGCAGGGGAGCTGCAAAGATCAAAATATTTAACATTAGGCCTTTACAGTAGTTTCCATTACATGTTCTAGTTCGTCAAGAAATGATTGGATTGATGATCCTTAGCATTTAAGCAAATGAGATTAGGTCCAGTTGAGTCCTATTCTTTTCTGGTAACCATTTGTTGACTTCTCACTTTAAACAAAGCCAAGGTGGCAGTGGTGGACGCTGTCTAGTATTCGAGATGTAGTTGGTCCTCATAGCATTTCCTGAGCAGGCGTATCTTTGTCCCTGGCATACCTTGCCTTTTCACTTTTACCTCATAATGTGGATGTCTACTAGCTTTTTCTCTTGTTGCTGATTTTGTTTGTGAAACAATTTCTCATTTTCAGAGCACTTTCCATGTGTTACTTGAAGACTAAGAAAACGCGGGCATAGAGACATTTATGTGGTGATTTAGACAAATCTTATTTCTCTGTTGTTTTCTTCTGGTTTTCTTTACTAGTACCTGTTTTTTCACAGTTTATTCTGTTTCTGGGTTTTGTTTTGTTTTCCAGAAAACCTATACTTGACTGAAAATGACCAAAAAATTACTTTTAAAATTCAGATACGTCTTTTTATACTTAATTCATCTTGGATTACTTAATTTCTTGAAAGTACCTTCTTAAAGCTTATGTCTTGCCTAAAAGAAAATAGGTATATTCACAATTCTTATGTTACTGGTACTTTTCGTTTTATTTAGACTAAATTTGCTAACTTATTAGAGTTGGCAATGTTTGGATTATTTTGTTATTACTCTCATTTTTGTTTGTTTGACTTTTTGTTTTTATGGGACTTTTTAATTTCTTACACTTTCAGATACTACCTTTAAAATATGAAAAATGTAATACTTAATTTTCACATACTGGAATAAGAACATTGTGTTAATCATCTATCCATTATGGTAACAAATTTCAGGGATGAAAGATTTGGCTCAAATGCCTATTGCTTTGGGCCTATGGCCACATAGTATATTATTATGGAAGCATATGAAGTGGAGGCCATGGTAACCAGAAGCAGAGAAGACAGGAAGAAGCCAGCTCTTTAAGGACATGTCCCAGTGACCTAACTCCTTTTTACTAGGTCCCACCTCTTAAAGGTTTTAGCCACTTCCCAAAAGCATCCAACTAAGGACCAAGCCTTTAACACATGGACCTTTAGGGGATTCTTCAGATCCAAACTATAGTAAATATTATAAACAATAGTGTTCTTTCTGCCTAATTTATAATTTGGTTTATAATTTCTCTAGCAAATTATTCTAAGATGGCATCCCTGAATTATGGAAGTTAAAAGGACTTTCATACTTCATAAGAGCACAACTCATTTTTGGTGATATATATGCACATATAATATATATGCATATGTATTATACATACATATATCCATTTTGTTAAAACAGCTTTTTATTTCCCAGTTATTGAACTGAATATTGGTAACAGCAACATGTGATTTAAGTTAGATTGCCCTATATTTATCACAATTTTGAGATTCTTGCCACTGATACAGGGATCAGTAGAAAAACCAAATAGTGAATATTTTTGGCCCTGTGGGTCATATGGTCTCTCACAGCTATGAGAGACAGTTATGAACAGCATGTAGTAAATGAATGTGTGCCTTATCCAGGCTAAATAGAGGTATAATTGGCCAACCCTGAACACTACATTGATATTCCATTCCTCTTCTCTGAGAACAAAGAAAAGTGTTCTAGATGGTTAGCTTGCTCCTGTGTGCATCTCTCAAATCTTCAGTTTGTCATATAGAAATTTAACTTTTTAATAAACTCACATTTGCATCTGCAGTTTGCACCTACTGAAGTATGAGCAGTGATGTGTATGTGTATGTGAGCAGTGATAGTGAACTATTTTGGAAGACGCGTTAATGAAAAAAGAGATGGTCCCTGCTTTTTCTTATCACAAGTATCCCTGATGACCCATTTTTTTTGTTATTGTTGGGAAGGTTGGGGTTTTTTGTTTGTTTGTTTTTGTTTTGGTTTGGTTTGGTTTTTTTGTTGGTGGTGGGCCTTGAACTCTGGGCTTGAGCACTGTCCCTGCGCTCTTCAGCCCAAGGCAAGCACTCTACTGCTTGAACTACAGCACCACTTTCAGTTTTCTAGTGGTTTATTGGGGATAAGAGTCTCACGGACTTTCCTGCCCTGGCTGGCTTTGAACCATGATCCTCAGATCTCAGCCTCCTGAGTAGCTAGGATTACAGGTGTGAGCCACCGGCACCTG
The DNA here is from genome assembly GCF_024711535.1 of Dipodomys merriami. Taxonomy (NCBI): domain Eukaryota; kingdom Metazoa; phylum Chordata; class Mammalia; order Rodentia; family Heteromyidae; genus Dipodomys; species Dipodomys merriami. Next base: position 896,446 of record NW_027202893.1, read on the forward strand.
GCTAGGGTTAGGTTTTTTGTTTTAGTTTTAGTTTTTTGATTTGCTCTTGTGCCGGAGCCTGCCGGCAACGAAAGGGAAGCCTGAATTAGGTGGCGAGGATGCGGAAAAATAAAGACATAAGACAAAGGATGGGGTCGGGAGGTCTGCAGCTCAAGACTGCAGCACCATTTATTTTTACCTTTCCCTAATATATACTATTAGAAGTCAAGAGATAACATAAGGTTACAGTAGTCCAGAAAAACAAGGAAATTTTCAGTAAAAACAGAGTGCAGTAAAAATAAGACACGGTCAACTAGTAAAAAGTAAAACAAACTTTGCAGACATAGCAAAGCAATCCCGGGCACCTGGTGTTTTTTAAGTAAGCCAGTTTTTGTACTTGCCTTCAAGTGAGCACCGGGGTCAAGATGACCTTTAAACTTTACTGTCAGCTCCCAACACTCTTGCTAGTACTTAGGTTTGCATTTTTGGTAGTTCAGCTTTCTTACTTATAGTTGACACTTTACCATTTGAGCTATAACTCCTCTTCCAGCTTTTTGGTGGTTAATTGGAAATAAGAGTCTTGCAGATTTTCCTGCTCAAGCTGGAACCACGATCTTCAGATCTTAGACTCACAAGTAGCTAGGATTACAGATGTGAGCCAATCTGGTCATCATCTTGGCTTTTTACTGATTAACTAGAGATGCAGTCTCATGAACTTTACTGCCCAGGATAGATTTGAATCATCCGATTACAGCCTCCTGAGGAGATAGGATAGCAGTCATGAGCCACCGACACCCAGCTAGCTATCCATGTGTTCTTATTAAAACTGTGGTCTACAAGGTAGGATTTTTCATAGTGTAAATACTTTTTAAAGTCATAAGATTGCCTCACTATTCCTAAATAGACCTAAAATCTACATATACTGACATTTACTAAGTATATATAATTCTAGACTGACAAGGATCATTATATTACACTGAGAGTCTAGAAAGTGCTAAGCACTGTGAGTTTGGTCCACATATTCTAGGTTATGCTTCTTTTAGTAAACAGATGTTTACTCTCTGAAGGAGAAGAGTAAGCAGAGTATAGAATTGGTCCAGTGTTGGGAACTGGCTGCAGAAATGGAGTGGGAGGCAGAGTGCTGGAGATTTGGTAATAGAATGGTTTGGATTGTTATTCCACAGTTCTTGTAGGGTAAAGACCCATTGGAATTGATGTTGTATTCTATAGTGAAGGCATAGGAATTACTAAGGATACCCTCACAGGGATTAACATTAACAGCATAAATACCTGAGGAAATTCATTTACAGTTTAGCAAGAAATGAGGGAATTGGGGGCTGGGAAGGTGGCTCAGTGGTAGAGCGCTTGCCTTGCATGCTCGAGGCCCTGGGTTCGATTCCTCAGCACCACATAAGCAAAAAGAAAAAAGCCGGAAGTGGCGCTGTGGCTCAAGTGGTAGAGCGCTAGCCTTGAGCTGAAGAGCTGAGGGACAGTGCCCAGGCCCAGAGTTCAGGCTCCACGACCGGACCAATAAATAAAAATAAAAATAAGAAATGAGGGAATTGGGAAGCAATGTATGTCATGCCTTAGATTCCTCCATTGCAGTTACTGTTAAATTGAAAAAGAATTTTTTGCTATTCTTTCCTGATAGCAAGAAAGTGTGATCTGGGGAAACTATTCTAATCCAGGGCAATTCTTAGTGAAAGAGAACTTGAAGGAATAGAGCAAGAGAAAGTGGAATCAGAATGAGTTTCCTGAAGTTTTGGGGAATAGAATATGGTTTGGAGGATTAGCAGAGTATGAGTATGGGTTATTTCCCCAAACTATCACTATTCCCATGCAGGATTTTGTTTTTGTGTTTAGTCCTCTAGTTACTGTAGCAACTTTTTGTACTTGGTCACAATGTATATGATTGTATCTCCCCAATTACTCTGATTCCCTTCAGAGAAGAAGCCATATTTTGTCTTGACTCTTTAAATATACTCTTAAATATAAAGTATTATGACAGCCAGGCACTGGTGGCTCACGCTTGTAATCCTTGCCACTCAGGAGGCCAAGATCTGAGGATCCAGGTTCAAAGCCAGCCTGGACAAGGAAAGTCTGTGAGACTTGTAAAACCAGAAATGGCTCTATGGCTCGAAGTGGTAGAGTACTAGCTTTGAGCTCTTTAGAACACTGTCAGAGTACGGTCGCTGACAGCTCCCAAGCCCCTAGTTCAAGCCCCACAATTGTACAAAAACAAAGTATTAGAAAAAACCCAAAAGCTTATATTGCATTTATGTATACCAGTAGGTTATATTCTCCATGACCAGTATGAGTTAACATACCTGGTAGGCCTTTACATAAATTGCAAAATAAGTGATCAGTTCTATGCCTGGTTAGCTATTTTAAAAATAAGTAAATAAATTGGTGCTAATGAGAATTCATTATTTTAGGTGATTGATGAAATTTATCGTGTACTGAGATATGTCAATTCTACCAGAGCCCCTCAACGAGCTCATGAAGTCCTTCAAGAGTTAAGGGATATTTCCTCCATGGCAATGGAGTACTTCGATGAGAAGATTGTTCCCATTCTAAAGAGGAAATTGCCAGGGTCAGATGTGTCTGGAAGACTCATGGGCTCTCCTCCAGGTATCTCTTGATTATAATATCTTCAGTTTATAATTAGCTCTCATGCATAATTTTGTAACTTTTTTTGTTAAGATAGCATTACTGGGTAAAAAGTTATATGTAACTTTTATTCACATACACACACACACACACACACAGATTTTGATTTGTTTCTCAGTTTTTCAAGACAAAAGTATTCCAGATAAAACTTGAAAATACTCTTTAATTTTTTGAGACAGGATATTATATAACCCTAGGCTGATCTTGATTTCTTCATCCTCCAGTCTCAGCTTACAAGTGCTAGAATTATAAGCATGTACCACCAGACCTGGCTCCAAAATATTCTTCATCTATATAATCCAGTAAATTATTTCTGCCGCCAAAGTATCTGGCTGCTACTTTGAAAGACAGGACATATAAGACTGTTTTGCACTCTTACATTTCTATTGTAGTTATTTTGTAAAAGCTTATAAACCCACTGAGATTTATGTCCTTATCTATGAAAGACTGAATTGTTTGGTATCCCTAATCCTTGCAAATACTTTAGAGGGCCAATTTAATAAACCTTTTTGTTTTATTCAGATTACTCCTTGCATTTTTCAGTGCATCTCTGATTTAACAATAAAAACCTATGGCATCTCAGCATTAATGTATTATATTTTTAATAAGTACATATTTCCTTACAGCACTGTCGAAACTATAAAAGAATATAGTATGTGGTATATGCACTAAGGGATCATACAATTTCATATAAATTCGGAGAATAAGGCAAGTCCAGAATCCAAATTTAATTCTCCTGGGCAAGAGAAATACATTAAAGCAGTGTTCAATTACATGCCAAATATGGCAGAGTCTTAAGGAAGATAAAGTCAATATTGGCTGGTCTGAGTTGTTAAAAGGTAAGAATTGGTTAAGCCTTAGAGTTGGGTGAGGAGAGAAGAGGAATATACTTCAAGCAGTGAAAATATTATGGTTATTTATACACACAAAGTTAAAATTAGCATGATGGGCTTAAGGAATAGATTCAGTTAATTCTTGTAGAGAACTTTGAGGAGATAAGAATTTTTTTAATTAATTAGATTAAGTTAGTGAATTCTAAGTCCATTTTCTGTTCCAGTTTTATCCCTCTAAAAGTTTAGTTCCAAAGCCTTCCTGTACCATGTCGAATTCTTCCTGATCATGTGTGATGAGACCTGCTCTTTGGTGGAGTCCTTGCTGTTTGGCCAAGTAGAACCTTTGCATTTAGCTACGTGCAGAATGAACAGTAAGAACATGATAGGCAAGTGAGAGGACCTGAATTTATCGCAGTACTGCAATGAAATGAGGAAAGCAGGAAAGATGTGTACTTTTTTGTTATTACTAGACCTTGAACCCTGGGTTTGAGACTATACTTGGTGCTCAAATGTTTGTTTATATAAATGTTTATCTTATATAAAATAAGATAGATTGAAACTTTTTTTTTTTGGTCAGTTATGGGGTTTGAACTCAGAGCCTGGGCCCTGTCCCTGAGCCTCTTTGTGCTCAAGGCTAGAACTTTACTTGAGCCACAGTGTCACTTCTGGGTTTTGAGTGGTCAGTTGGAGATAATAGTCTCCGAGGGACTTTTTAGTCCAGGCTGACTTCAAACCATGATCCTCAGATCTCAGCCTCCTGAGTATCAAGGATTATAGGTGTGAGCCATCAGTTCCCACTTGGAAATATAATTTGGGGGAGCAGGGGGAGTGGCTGTGTTTACTACTAATGGGGTTTGAACTTAGAGCCTCTTGCTCTTGCTTAGCTTTTTCACTCAGTGTCAGTGCTCTACCACCTTAGATATCTCTCCAACTTCCTGTTTTGGGGCTGGGAAATTAGAGATAAGAATCTCAGATTTGGCTGCCCCAGCTGACTTCAAACAGAGATCCCCAGATCTCAGTCTCCTAAACAGCTTGGGTTATAGGTATGAGCCACTGGGACCCAGCTAGAAAATAATTGTTTTCTTGCTAGGTCCTAAAAATGTTTAACAATATTTATGCCATTAAATTATCTTCTCCATTAATTTGCTGGCAGTCTACATGTTGCTACATGAGCAGGAAAATAGCAATTCAAACTCATTTATAATTAAAGCAAAGTATTTGATGAATCCATTAGAAGAAATCGTTTGCAAACAAGAAATTGATACTCAGCCGGGCGCTGGTGGCTCATGCCTGTAATCCTAGCTACTCAGGAGGCTGAGATCTGAGGATCATGGTTCAAAGCCAGCCCGGGCAGGAGAGACCATGAGACTCCTATCTCCAATAAACCACCAGAAAACCGGAAGTGGCACTGTAGCTCAAGTGGTAGAGTGCTCGCCTTGAGCTGAAGAGCTGAGGGACAGCGCCCAGGCCCAGAGTTCAAGCCCCATGACCAACAAAAAAAAAGAAAGAAAAGAAATTGATACTCTATTTTAATGTAAGTCTAAATAGTGCTAGTAGGGAAACCTGTTAAGTGATGGGTTTTTTTTTCTCCAGTTCCAGGACCATCTGCAGCCCTAACAACAATGCAGCTCTTCTCCAAGCAAAACCCTTCAAGACAAGAGGTTACCAAACTCCAGCAGCAGGTTAAAACCAATGGAGCTGGGGTGACTGTTCTCAGGCGTGAAATTTCTGAGCTTCGCACCAAAGTGCAAGAGCAGCAGAAACAGCTTCAAGACCAAGACCAGAAACTGCTAGAACAGACCCAGATCATAGGTGAACAGAATGCACGATTGGCTGAGCTGGAACGCAAGCTACGTGAAGTAATGGAAAGTGCAGTAGGAAACTCCTCAGGGTCTGGGCAGAATGAGGAGTCTCCTCGGAAACGAAGAAAGGCAACAGAAGCCATAGACTGTCTTAGGAAATCCAAACGTCTTCGGAATAGGAAGTAACGTCTTTGGAATATGGTTCTAGCTCCAGAGGAAGACATTAAGGCTTGGTAGCTTAAACAATTATGCATATCAGGACGCTAAGAGAAACATGGTGTCCTTAGGTTTCTAGGCTTTCAAAACTCAACTTACACTTGAACTCTTACAGTTGGGACATTCTTTTCCTGCTTCTGATGGAACTGATGCACAGAATGTTTTTACTTTGCAATAGATTTGTACTAAACAGACCCATGCTATAATGTTTGGGGAACTAACTTCTTTCTGTGCAGATAATGTTTAAAGTAAGTTTGTTTCTGCATATATGCACATTACATAAGGATTTTAAACCCAGTCTTGACAGACTAGATGTTAAGTTTAATACAGAAAATGTCCTGTTCACTTGAAAGAGGAAAAAAACCTTTTTAAATGGACACTATCTTGTTTAAAAAAAAAAATGACTTTTTGTTATAAGTGACCTTTTCGTCTGGAATGTCTGAAAAGTAGTTGATGCTTTTTGGTATTGAAGTAATGGGTAACTGAATGGACTTCCATAGTATTGACTGTAGAAGGAGCCTCTACAGTATTGACTATATATTTTTATAAACTACTGGCAAGGGATGTCTCCAGTTGTTATATACATGTTTTCAGTTCTCTTTGGGGGCCATGTCTTACATTCGCATGGATGGATGCATGCATTGCCTAGTCAACTCACTTAAAATGCTCTTGCACTGGTATTGATCTTGAACCTCTGTACTTATCCACTTTTTAGAGTGGCATCTTTGTTGACTTAGCGCTTAACATCTTCCACCACAACAGCTTGCCTCTAGGGGGAGAATTGTTAGTCCATTTGTCCTCCAGTTTTACAGGAACAAGAGAATCTTAAAGCCCATTGCTTTATTCTCTGTAGGGTTCAGGCATGCTGTCCAAGGCAGAACCCCAAATCCAAGGCTCTTTCTATTGGGATCTCCAGGAGCTAGTACTGATCCTTACTTATCACTGTGTGCTCATGGAATAAATGTGGTAACTCAGTAGGGGACCCAACTTTTTTGGAGGCAAGTTTGCCACTAAAGGAAATTTCATTGAAGAAAATTGTACCATGAAAAACAATTTGATCATTTCATTTCTGGGGGATGACCTAAGAGAAGCTTTTTTTTTCAAATATTAATTTCATGCTTTCCTTAAACTTTAAACAAAAGCTTTAAATTTTTTTTTGCACTCTTTTGAGCTTGTAACTGGAAATGCATGTCTTGCACTGTTCAACCTTCTGAGTGGTCACTTTAACAACTTCCAAATTGTGTATAATAGTTCTTTTCTCTAGTTGTATGTCTCTGATACATTCAACTTAATCACTGTTTTAGTTTTATCTTCATGAGCTAAATTATGTAGTTATTTTTCTTTTAACTTCTTTTTAACAACTGTTGCTTTGAGCTTCAGTTAAAGTAAATTTAGTTGTAATATAGAAAACTGTCCCTTACTAGGTAGGAGTTGACACTTGTGTAAAACCTAAGGTTTTGGTAAGTACCAGAGTTGGAGAATAAAAGCACAAGATTATTGCCTTTAAAAAAAAATCCGTCCAGCATAACATGGTTATTCATCCTTTAGGTAACCTTACCAAATGAAACTTTCCATTTTTAATATTGTCCTTAGCTTTTGATCATTTCTATGTGTTGCTCCATTTATTTTGTAGTATGTTTTCAATGAAAAAAAAGTAACATCCAAGTGTTTTATGGTTTGTTGAGAAGGTAACTTTAAAATAAACAATGTCGTAGAAACATTTGTCAGCCAAGGTCATCCGTAGAAGTCCTTGTCTGGAACTCATTTTTTCAGCGAGTCTCATTTTTTTTTTTTTAATCGGAGGATTTAGCCATATTACTGTAATTTTGTATTTGTAGGAGGCCTACTGGAATACTCATACTTTAACAGTCTACTTTTCTGGTAGCAGGAAGACTTTTTAAGTATCAGAGCACAGGTTTATAAATTATGATCCTTATGCATCAAAGGGATATAGCCACAGAATATGTCTTCAATTATTAAAAGTTTTCCTGACTTTCTTTTTAAACTACATCCAAATAGCCTAAATGTATCTAGTCTTCCATTAGTTTCATGAGCATATGACTTTGATAACGAATATATACACTATTAGAAAGTAAATTTTCTGTTCCCAACCCCAGATTTCTACAGCATACACCTGTAGACCCATGTTTTTAAGGTTGAGTTGTACTTAATGCATGTATATTCCCTCATGAGGAGAATAAAGCACTACAGTTTTAAGTCTTACTCAGAATAGCTAAAACATATTAGGATATTGCCTTCACCATTTATCAAGACAACCATTATGTAGAGGTTTTCGCTTGTATTTAGGGTTCTACAAATTACAAATTATTTTGATCAACTAAAACTGACATGTGATGGGAAAATTATACCTAAGAGAGAACACTTTGTACATTTCTAGTTTAAATGCTGTGAGTTGTTATAGTACAACACTTCATAAAGCATTTCCATCATCTGCCTTAGTTGTTTTTTAGAGGAAACTTCTGTTTGGGTCATTCCCACATAAAATTCATGGTACAAAACTACACACATGGATGAAAATGTGAAAAAGCATCTATAAGAAATGAAGGACTGCCCCCCCGCCCTTCCCCAAATGGATCTTCTGCTTCTCTCCCACATGGATGCCAACTTGGTTTTTGCATATCCTGAGGTTACATAGAACCTGTTTCTCAGCCTTTTGATGTACAGAGCCTGGAAATGGGGCAAACGCAAATGTATTTGGGGCAATCCTACTGTTTAAAGACTATTGGAGTGCCAACAGGTCTAAAGCCACTGATTTTGGAAGCAACTTTTTTGTAAGATATATTTTTTGAAGTACTGAACTTTACAGGGGCTTGCCTTAATCTCTAGTAATTTCAAGATGTATGCGCTATTATTCTATGTGTTAAAAATGTTAAAATATTCTATGTAGCCCCCAAAGTGGGTAAAACAGAGTATAAGTAATGCCTAAATAAATAAGCTAAAAGGTGTCACTACAGCTGGATTTTTGAAAGAAAATGGACATGTGAGAATAGGCTATGCGTCATAAAAAAAAAAAGAATGGCACCTTAGGATTGCACTATTTTATGCATTATTTTATATGCCATTTCATAGCCTGCACTTTAATCTCCAAAGAAATGATGTATGGTGTCCCGTTGTTTCTTATTAGTAATGAGCTTTTTCCTAAGACAGGGCACTTAATTATATTTTACTATACTGAATTAGTTTCTTGGAGGTGGATTCCTTTTTTTGAGTTCTCTATTTCCTTAGCCATAATGTTCTCTGGATCTGGGAACTCCCTTTTGTTTATTTCAATTTTAATTTAATGTAATATAAATCATACTTGGTGGTCAGCACATGTGTATGTCCTCTTCTAGCAATGAGTACCCAATTGTTACATGTATCAAACCCTTTAAAAATAAATGCTGTCAGATTTGAAGGCAAGAATAAAAGGCCTGAAAAGAAATGCCCTGTATGATGCAATTGCTTAGAAATGGCTGATTCTAACAGGAAACCCAGCTGAACATGCTGTCCAGTTTTTGACTCAGAATCTTTCTAAATTCTTTGATAAGGACACAAAAGTTCTAAGTTAAAACTATTTATACCCTGTCATCTGCAGGAACTCATTACTTTGAGCAAGCACTGATTCCACAAAATGACATTAACAGTTGCCTACCCTGATTCTCCCTTTGAATAGAATACAGGCACATGGGTGATAAGTAGGACAGCCTCAGATAATGGCCTTTTGTAAATTTCTAAGACTATTTGGTAGATTTCTGAACTTCGGAGAGTAAGTCCAGATCTTTCCTGTTGTGTCAGAAGAAAACCATGAGGTTTAGAAGTATATTTATCTTAATACGTATATTGCCAAAGTCTAATGATCCATATTCAAAACTACCAAAAGGTTTGAGGTGTTAAAAATTCCTTTATGTGGTACCATGTCTGTTTAACTTATGCTTCTGAGCAACAATAATCACTAGATTACCTTCTGGAAATTTAATTGTTATAATCTAATCAATCATTGGAACACAGAAAACACCTCCTGGTCACACAGCAGGATACTGAAATAAATGTGTTATTACCAGTGATGCCTGTTTTCTTTGTATTTCATGCATAAGAGTTGGAGCTCTGCATTAGCAAATGCCTTTTTGATTTTGTTTTTTGATGTGTATGTGTGTGGTCTTTTTGAGACAGGATCTCATGATGTGACGAACTGAAAATTGTCCTGTCTCATCCTTGAGTTGCTGGAATTACAGGTGTACCCCAGCATGCTCAGCTGTAGCTACTGTCTTGGAAGCACTATACCATATGTGTTTTACATATTGTAGATTTTACCACAGCCACATAGAAAGCAGAATTTACTCCACATAGGGTAGTTGAACTCAGGTAAGCAACTTATCCAGTGTTAGACAAGTAATTTCAGTGGAATTTAATCGACTCATCTACCTAGTTTTGTTCTTTGTGCTGCACTGGACTCTGCTAAAATTTCTGGGACCTATGAGACACCAAACTTCACATGTATATGATTGTGCTACACACCCAGTGGAAGTGGCCACTTCCAATACCAAACAATGCAAAGAAGAGAAGTGTGTAGAGACTGGCAGGGGAGGGGGGGCGGGGATGGCTCAAGTTGTAGACTGCTGAGCTAGCAAGTGTATGGCTTTGAGTTCTATCCCCAGTACTACAAGAAAAAAAAAAATTGCATATGAACTTAAGATCAACAAAAGACTATGTTCAAAGGAAGTAGTTTTTATGGCAGTCGTTTCAGTGTAGGCATAGAAGTAGAAGAGGACTTTGTGTGTGCGTGTGCCAGTGCTGAGGCTTGAACTTGGGGAGTTGGTGTTCTCCCTGAGCTTTTGTTGCTCAAGGCTAAGACTCTACCAGTGCTCTATCACTTGAACCACAGCTTCACCTCCACCTCTTGGGTAATTGGAGTTAAGAGTCTCATGGACTCTTTTGCCTGGGCTGGCTTCAAACCATGAATCTCAGATCTCACCCTCCTAAGTAGCTAGGATTACATGCCAAAGCCACAAGCACCTGGCTACAAGAGGCCATTTTTAAGACTTCTTAGGACTGGAGCTCCTATTGAGTATAATACCTGCTGTTAAATGACTACCAATACTTAGACCCTACCAGGGAATAATGCAAAGTCTTCACAATTCCTTCTCGCTTCAAAGCTCATCAATGTTCATTAAAATCGCCTTGCCAGGTGCAAGTGGTTCACACCTTTAATCCTCGCTACTCAGGAGCCTGAGATCTGAGGTTTGCAGTTTGAAGCCGAGGTAAGTCCATGAGACTCCAACTAATCACCAAAAAAATCACAAATGAAGCTATGGTGGCAAAGCAGTAGCCTTGGGCAAAAAAAAGCTCAATACAATTTCCATTCCTTGAATTCAGGCCCCAGAGTGTGCTTGCGCTCTCTCGTGCTCTCTCTCTCTCTCTCTCTCTCCCTCCCCCTCCCCCTTTCTCTCTCTCTCTCTCTCTCTCTCTCTCTCTCTCTCTCTCTCTCTCTCTCTCTCTCTCTCTCTCTCCTCCCTCCTTCTCCCCCTTTCTCTCTCCTCTCTCCCTTCCTCTCCCTCCTCCTCCCCCTTCCTCCCTCTCTCTCCTCTCTCCCTTCCTCTCCCTCCTCCTCCCCCTTCCTCTCTCTCTCTCTCTCTCTCTCTCTCTCTCTCTCTCTCTCTCTCTCTCTCTCTCTCTCACACACACACACACACAAATCATACCAATCAACTTCACCTATTTTTTTTAAAGGTTTGATTGTGACAAGAAGATGCTGATAACAAAATCTCTGAGGAATAGCAAATCCTTCACTGATGTTCGCCATGCTCTCTCCTAACACTGTAAGCAACATGGACTTTGAGAAAAGAGATCACATAAGTAACACTTCTGAAAGGTGAGGGTGGCAACAGTCCTAGCAACATCACTGTATTCCAGTCATCCAATAAAAGCCCAGAAATAAAGGCTGTTGCAGTGTGTCCCTCCCTGTGTTCAGAAGGTAAAATCACAGTAAAAATCATGTCTGTGTTCTCCTGGTGGCTATTATGTAATAGATTCACAGCCTTAGAAACCCAAGGAGCTTTACTAGAATTTTTACTTTTTCTTTAAAAGAAAAAAAGGAGGGAAGGAAGAAAGGGAAGGAAGGAAGGAAGGAGGGAGAGAAGGAAGGAGGGAAGGAGGGAGGGAGGGAAGGAAGGAAGAAATGAAGGAAGGAAGGAAGGAAGGAAGGAAGGAAGGAAGGAAGGAAGGAAGGAAGGAAGGAAGGTTGGGTCTAAGCAATTATGCCTTGTCCTTACAGCCAGCAAGGTACATGGATGGCTGTACCTTGCTTTCCACCCAGTTTGAAAAGCCTAAAGATGAAAGAGGCCATTCATTGAATTGCAGACATGCTGTTCATCCCTAGGAAAGCATTTGCTACAGAGTATGCTGGCCTTAGTTTGAGACCTATCCCCCTATGTGGAAAGCTTAAGCTGACTCCTGATCTACTTCCCTAGGTGGAAAGTTCTGCTGGTACCTAAGCATTTCCCTATATGGTCTTTTCTGTTTGATTTGGATCTCCACCCCAAACGTGATTTCTGTTATTAAAAGCTTTGTGAAAGCTCTGTACTGGGCTGAAGGTCTTTGAGACTGGAGTCCACCTACGGTCACCAGCTTTCTAATAAAGACTCCCAATTTGCCCTGTCAAACTGTGGCTTCTCTGTTTTCTCTCAACGGAATTCCTGTACAAAAATGGAGATGGAAGAGTACTATTAGCTCAGGGTCAAGTATATGTTTAGCATGCAGAGGCCCTGGGGTCCATCCCTTCCCCAGCACCAAAAGACACCTCCTTTTTATGAACTTTCTCCATATCCATTCCTGAAAAAACTCTTTAAGATGATACTTCGGGACTGGGAAGTTGGCTCCACGGTAGAGTGCTTGCCTCGCATGTGTGAGGCCCTGGGTTCAATTCCTCAGCACCACATAACAGAAGAAAGCCAGAAGTGGTGCTGTGGCTCAAGTGGTAGAATGCTAGCCTTGAGCTGAAGAGCTGAGGGACAGCGCCCAGGCCCAGAGTTTAGCCCCCAGGACGGACAAAAAAAAAATAAAAAATAGTAATAATAAAGATGATACTGCAAGGTGTGCCTCAACTTGTTATACATACCTCTGTTTGGGGTGTAAATCATAGTCTCAAAGCCCAAAGCACAAATTATATGTAGAAAGGCAATACAAATCAAGGAAGAACTTTCCAACAGTCACCAAATGTCATCCACAGAAACATATAATTGACTAAATAGATTTCAACTTCTTTGTATTTTGTAAATCCTACTCTCCTTCCTATGGCCTGAACAAAAATTCATTTCTAGTGAATTTATTTTGATTTGCTTAAAGTCTGTAAAGTAGCAATGCAAATAGTAAAATTGGCCTGGGGTGTACCTGCTGTGTGGAAATCAAGAATCACCCTTCCTCCCAAGGCCAAAGGTTAGAAAGTAGGCTAACTCTTCTTTATATCAGCACCTGCTCTTTAGGCAACCAGTTTCTATGACCCTAGATGCTGCCATAGCTCTGTCCTTCATTTCCAATGCTTCACAGCTGTGAAGGAAGGATAGCTTGCATAGTCCTGGCCAGAGCACAAGAAGGAGTGAATGTCTGAAGACTTACACAGTGCCTGGGACATAGCAAGCACATAACAATAGTGGTGACAAAATACAGATCAGATATATGGAGATTTGTACACATATACATCTGATCAAGGTCTCCAAATGCTACATGGGTTTACTCTAGTCCCTGCCCTAAGTGTATTTGAATGCAGGTAGACACACTTGGTTATTTTACTATAAGAAGTGAAAAAGTAAATTAGTTAGAACCCAGAGCCTCCAAACTGCATCTTGGGGCCTAATTAGTTATTAACAACCAATTAGAATGCTATGGGGCCCAACCAATAAAGTGTTTCCTTTCAAAACACCTAATTATAATAGGAACAACCTATCAGAGCAGAGGCCAGGATATAAGAAGCCTTAGAATCAGACCCCCTGAGAAAATGTGACACAGAAAGAGCAAGAGACACAAAAAAAGAGACACAGAGACAGCCAGAGTGGACAGACCAACTTGACTGAGTAGCAATGCTAACTGTAAGGTTCTCTGAAATGAGACTGCCATGCTGTTGTTCAGGCTGAAAAGTTTATTGGGGTAATTGAACTATGGGTCCACATAAAATAGGAGGTCTACACGAGATGGGAGGTCAGCAGGAGATAGGAGGTTTGTAGAGGGCTGACTCACGGCCAGATTCAGGTTATGTAGAGAGAGGGCAGGGAGGAGGAGTGGCCATGGTGGATGTGGAGGTGATCTCAGAACCTGGGAAACCCTCACAGTCAGAAGGAGCCAGTGACCCAAGCAGGTGAGGACATGACCTCAGAGGAAGAGGAAGTGACCTCAGAGCCTGGGAGACCTCCCACTGCTCCCAGGTGTGCCAGTTACCTGGGCTAAGGATGCTGGGCAGGGACTTCTAGGAAAGAGGCCAGGACCTAACATTAACATCAACGGCCTTTGAGCCATATATGGTCTGTTCTGAATAAAATTCTTCATGCTCATCCTTCATTGGGCTGGGCTTCATTTATGAAACTCCTGAGACATAAACCTGAGTTGGCCATAGCAGGGCTTTAGTCTGGCCTAGTGGTCTCTGTTGGCTTCTGAGCCAAAAGGGTTGTGTGGGTTCTCTCCCCTCCCCCAAAGCAGCAGCTGGAAATTTCTGTATCAGAAGCAACATCGCTTCTCCTACAGGCTTCCTAGTTCCTGGGATAATTTATTTTCAGTCCATTTTAGCTTTGTCATCTCTTAGAATCCTAGAACAAAAAAAGCACCTTAGAGATGATTTTGATTAATTACACTTTTGTTCCTCAAGTAGAAGTGATTTGCATAGGGCCACACATCCAAATTGAAAAGAATCTGCTTTGTTCTCACAACTCAACATTGCTCCCAGGGCTTGGCCCACTGACTACCCTCCCCTAGGGGAGCTTTCTAAATTCTCCAACCCCTTTCTCCAGCTCAGAATCTAAATAAGAAAGCCCACTCCCCCACCCTCTCAGGTGATGGACCCCTATAAGATGGGGCTGGAGACTTGTTCAAACTATAGGTTCCCAGTTACAGTCATTACCAGACTTATGCTACTGTAACCCCTCTGTACATCACCTTTACAATAAAATTTTAAATATTAAAATAAAGGTTTCCAGGGCCAGATTTGCTCCATAAACTTGCAAAACTCTTTGAACCCTGGAGGTCCCTGCAACCTCCTACCCTTTGAACTCTCCAGCTCCCTGTGACTCTGTCCCCTAACATGACCCTATTTCAATCCCTTCACCCCTGTTCCCAGAATTCCACATGCCTCCTGTTTCTCTTCTAGTCACCATGGTCTCTGATTGGAATCTGCTTTGTTCTCATAACTCCATGTTGCTCCCCTCTTGGCCCAATCTTTTTTTTTTTTGGTCGGTTATGGGGCTTGAACTCTGGGCTTGGGCGCTGTCCCTCAGCTCTTCAGCTCAAGGCGAGTGCTCTACCACTTGAGCTACAGCACCACTTCTGGTTTTCCGGTGGTTTGTTGGAGATAAGAGTCTCACAGTCTTTCCTGCCTGGGCTGGCTTTGAACCGTGATCCTCAGATCTCAGCCTCCTAAGTAGCTAGGATTACAGGCGTGAGCCACCGGCTCCCAGCTGGCCCAATCGTTTTCATGTATCCAAACACCCTATGTGAAGGACTTGCCTCTCCCCTCTTATTCCAATCCTTTTATGTATCTAAAGATGGAATATGAAGAATTGACTCCTGCCTTATTCCCCCAAGTCCAGCAAAATACCAGGTGCCTGGTCACCTGCTTGTCTGCAGACAGGTCATTCTGACCTTGGCTTAACTAAAACCTCCTCACCCCAGGTAGAGCATTCTACTTTGGGCCTGGCCAAGGACACCATCCTTGGCCCCAAAGAAACCATAGTCCATTAAAAAAAAAATTCTGTTTCCTTATTAAGACCTATATAAACCCACCCCAAAATCCAGTCTCTTGTACAACCTCCAAATCCGCAGGAAGGTCTGTGACCCTCGCTGGCAATGAACTATCCTAGACTGTTGATGATTGAGTCCAGTCTATTCCTTTTCTATTCTCCTCCATTTTCCTAACAGCATCCCTCTTCCACTTTCTGTTAAAGTTGATCTGGTCTGTTGAGTTTGCTTTCTGCTTGTTCTTTATTCTAATACCCTCATGACTCAATTTCCTAACACTAATAATGGCATAAATCAGCTTGGTTGCTTATTATCTCTGAAACTTAGCATTATCTCTGACAAAAAACAGTTCCTCTCACAGAAGGTTATTGCAAAGCTGAAAAAAAAACAACACCCAGATGACTTTGGGCCCCCTGCACATTGCTTTTGTTGGATTGAGTTTATACTCTGTCGTATGGAAAGAAAACAGGGAAGTCACATTTTGGTCATATTGGGAGTCTTTATTGGAAAGCTGGTGAATGCAGGCAGACTCTTGTCGCAAAGACCTGCAGATCCGCGAATACCTTTAACACTGTCGAAAATTAAGCAATAAGAGCAGGAGAGGAAACAGAAAAACAATACCAACAAGCTAGATCAACTCCAGTGTAGAGCTGAAGTGGGATGTCATGGTGATGGGAGAAGAGCCAGGAGACCAGACACAGGACATGGGACAGAAGGCCGGCAAACTCGAGCCTGAGCTAGTCCAGGGTCAAGTCAGAGGGCAGGGACATAGGGAACTTGAGAGTTCATGACCCAAGATTGGCAGGTCCAGGAACTTATTGTACAAGTCCCCTCCCCTACCTCTAGAAATTCAGGCTTTCCCATCACTCAGAAGGTAGGACTTCCTTGCCTCCATCATGAAGACAAGATGGTGCCAGTTAAACCTAATACCAAGATGGCACTGGTTAAATTCAGCATCCCTACTTCAATTAATAACTCATCTGTAATCCAGAATGAGTTTGGGAAAGGACAAACCACTTTTAATCATAGTGCATTTCCACCCTCTCCTAGCCTCATTTTTTTGGTCAGTCAGCTGTGAATCATATTGAATCTCCACTCTGCGATATTTTTCTCTTTCTCATAAGATTTCATCTTTGTCCTCTGCCTTTAGTACTTTATTATATTGCATCTGGTTATTAGAAAACTGTGCTTAAGTGAACTGTGTCCACTGGTCAACTTGGGTGTGCAGATTAATGTTCATCATCAAATTTCTATAGTTTTCTATCTTTATTTCTTTCAATTTTCTTGAGAGTACTCTCTGCTAATCTCATTACATGTAAGCTCATAAGCTTAATGAAGTTTCACATTTCTTTGAGGTGCTATTCAAAATGTTTTTAATCTTTAAAAATTATTTTATTCTTTATTGTATATTGTAAAATATAGAACAAAATATAGAAACAATATTGTAAAATATAGAACAAAAGTATTTACATAAGCAAAGCAAACATCTAGGGGCTAAACAGCACATCTGCAACTCTCTGGAGCAGAGTTCTCCCAGAGCTAAACAGTATGATCTATTTGCATATTTAGAGAACTGCTTATCTCACTTCTAGTTTTCAGAGCTTGGTGAAAAGCCCCCACCACTCAGTAAGGTGCCAGGATGGCAGTTAGACCAGTATCTCTATTTCAATATGCAGAAGCTAGATCTAAAATACAATGGGACATGATAAAGTATCCATAGTGAGATGAAGGAGGATACTCTTAGGGTAGGAACACAAAGGCACAGTGCTATGTGTCTTAACAAATAAAATAATATTTATCATCTGAATTCCAGGAAATGGAAATGTTCTTTATCGTTGATGCTGTTTTCTTTTTGTCATGTTTGTTCATCTATCTGTCTTTGGGAGGGTAAAGAGGGCACAGAAATGGAGAGACAGGGCTGGGAAGGTGGATCAGTGGTGGAGCGCTTGCCTTGCATGCCTGAAGCCCTGGGTTCGATTCCTCAGCACCACAGCAAAAAGAAAAACACCAGAAGTGGTGCTGTGGCTCAAGTGGTAGAGTGTTAGCCTTGAGCTAAAGAGCTGAGGGACAGCGCCCAGGCCCAGAGTTCAGGTCCCACGACTGGACCCAAAAAAAAAAAAAAAGAAAGAAAGAAATGGAGAAACAAAGGGTGAACAAATACAGTAGTATTCAATAGGGGTGGGAGGGAAAAACTAGGAGAGAACAAGGGAAGGGGTGAAATTGTCCATAAAGAAAGATACTCATTCCCTGGCTTATGTAACTATAACCCCTCTATAAATCACCTTTTAATTGTAGTGGGGAGGGGCAGTGAGACCACTCAGTCTGCAGTGAAAATGTAAAAGATTTTATTGAGCGAAAAGTGCTGACACACCAGGACCGCACCTGGAGTCCAGATCCTAGGAAACAGCCCTGGGTGCCAGCCCTCATCGGCTTTTAAGCATTTTGGGCTAGTGCGGGGAAAGGGGGAGGTTGGGTGTTGGTTTTAGCCAATAATTGTTACAAGAAATTCACACCTTAAGTTTAAATTTCCCTCCAAGGTTTTGCTGGGGGGAAGCAGGGGAATAGAACAAAGGGTGTGATGGTTCCACTGGGTTAGAGCTCCCATTGCTCAAAAAGCAGCAGGAGCAGACTTTCAGAGTTACAGGGTTACAGAGTTACAATTACAGTTACTAGCTAAAATAGCTAGTTAGTTACCAGGGAAGTCTTATCCACAGCACACTTATATTTATATCTTAAAATCATTCATTAGCCATTTTACACAATTCAAGTCAAATATTATATTCCATCTTTACTTCCTCTACCATATCATAATGATAATAAAAAATTAAAATGTATTAGAAATATAGAAAAAAATAAATATACAACATGCATCATTTCAATAATTTCAAGTATACAACTGAATGATACAAAGTCTATTTATAAAGCTGTGCAATTATCACCATTATTTATTGCCATAATTCTTTCCAGTATCCTAATGAGAATCTTTACACCAACTACAAAATTAGCTCCACATTAGCACCCTCCTATCAGCCCATACTATTTAGTCTGCTATTTCTTCTGTGCCTGTGTCAGGCCAAGAGTTCAAGCCCCATGACCAACAAAAAGGTTCCAGGTTAGACAAAGTTTATAGAACTACTTCCAGTGACCATCTTTGTTGCTTTTAATTAGAGTAAAGTGGCCACATATATAAGACTCATTGATCTGAAGACTGGTTTGAAGCCAGCCCAGCCAGAGAAAGGTCCCTGAGAGATTGTCATCGCTAAGCCACCAGCAAAGTGCTGGAAAAGCAGAGTGCTTTGGAGCTGAAGTGGCAGAGTGCTAGCCTTGAGCTGAAGAGCTGAGGAACAGCACTCAAGCCCTGAGTTCAAGTCTAGCAACTGACCACGGAAAATGCCAAGGGTGCATTTATTCCAGCATAGAGAAAGGCAGTCATGGGACCGTGGCAAATGATGGAGCATCCTGAGACAGTAAGCCACTGCTCCGATAGCAGAAGTGGTGTCAGATCCTGGAGTCATTTGTGTGTGGCCCTTCAAAATTGGTCAGAGCCAAGAGGTCATGGGAAGATAGTCTGTAAGCATGCCTAATGTCCCTGATTATCTACCTCGTAAAGGGACAGGAACTTGCTAGTCACTTGTGATAGTAGTAAAAAGCTAAGGTTGTAAAATGTGGGGGATAGTTTAAAATCCCAACTCCCCTGTATTTGCTCAAAGCTCTAATTGGGAGTAACTTTTGGGCTGGCAGCAGCCACTTAAATTCACCTATTCAGGAAAGAAGGTTGGGGACCTGAGATTGTGTCCCTATTGTGATCTGTCTAAAGGCCTACACAGGTAACTTAGGCATGGTTAGGGTCACTAGAGATCATGTTCCTAAGCCAGCCAGAAAGATGCTTTTGTAAACTTGTGTGCTAAACAAGCTACACTGCTGTAGCCGGAGAAAAGGTCTGTGCATTTGTTAAAAGTTAAATGTTGTATATAATTTCTAGTTTGGAGTAAAATAGTGTTCCTAATAACATCTCATCCTGGCAACCTGTTGGTAAAAATAGCCTAAGGCTATAGGTTCCTGACTAGGTAGTCTCGATGCCCCTGAATCAGCTTGAAGAAGTTTTCTGGTTATTAAAATGTTGTCACCTTGGTAAATTACCCAGAAGGAGCTACTGCTTAAACTGCCTTCAAAACCAATGGGGTTCCAGACTGCAAGAGTCAGTGTACAACCAGGAAAGTAATGGGGAACTTCACTAAAGTCAGACCTTAGGTTAAGCTTCTTTAACCAGTTTATGCAGAAATGGCAGATACATCAGCAGGAGGTGTGACACTCTACCCCAGCTGCTGGAGACATTGCTGCTGCTGTCCAGCCCTTCTCTTCTAACCTGGAGATTCCTGTTTGAGTAAAATGGCCTGGCACCATCTGGAGGAGACTACATCATCCTGACCACCTCCACCGTGGTCAAAGTGCACTGGACTCCTTCTTGCCTAACTCCATCACCTGCAGCTGATACCTGGAGAAAGACTGTTTTGGATCTGACTAACCTAAGACTTTGGTTGCAGGACATTCTTTTGTGGGACATAGATTTGTAAATCATAACCTGCCTGACATGGGAAAGTCAGGGCAAAGTCCCCTGACTATATGGGTACAACCATATAGAGCTGGAGACTCTATAACTGCTGGAGACTCTATAACTTACAGGAGTAAACGGCCTAGGCAAAAATTTAGTCCTTTTACATAAGAAAACAAGGAGGGGGCGTGATTCCGTCCTGCGTCTCCCCTCGGCCGCGGAGCCGCCCTCCTCCGTCCGCCCTCGCCGCGCGCCGCCCATGGAGGACTCGATGGACATGGACATGAGCCCGCTGCGGCCCCAGAACTACCTGTTCGGTTGCGAGCTGAAGGCTGACAAAGATTACCACTTCAAGGTGGATAATGATGAAAACGAGCACCAGTTATCACTAAGAACGGTTAGTTTAGGGGCTGGTGCAAAAGATGAATTGCATATCGTTGAAGCAGAGGCAATGAATTATGAGGGAAGTCCAATTAAGGTTACACTGGCAACTTTGAAAATGTCTGTACAGCCAACGGTGTCCCTTGGGGGCTTTGAAATCACACCGCCTGTGGTCCTGAGGCTGAAGTGTGGGTCAGGGCCCGTGCACATCAGCGGACAGCACTTAGTTGCTGTGGAGGAGGATGCAGAGTCGGAAGATGAAGAAGAGGAGGATGTAAAGCTGTTGAGCGTGTCTGGAAAGCGATCGGCCCCTGGAGGTGGTGGCAAGGTTCCACAGAAAAAAGTAAAGCTTGCTGAGGAAGATGAGGACGAAGAGGATGAAGATGATGATGAGGAGGAGGATGATGATGATGATTTTGATGACGAGGAAGCAGAAGAAAAAGTTCCAGTGAAGAAATCTATACGAGATACTCCAGCCAAAAACGCACAAAAATCAAACCAGAACGGAAAAGACTCAAAACCAGCGACACCAAGATCAAAAGGTCAAGAATCCTTCAAAAAACAGGAAAAAACTCCTAAAACACCGAAAGGACCTAGTTCAGTAGAAGACATTAAAGCAAAAATGCAAGCAAGTATAGAAAAAGGTGGTTCTCTCCCCAAAGTGGAGGCCAAGTTCATCAATTACGTCAAGAATTGCTTTCGGATGACTGACCAGGAGGCTATTCAAGATCTCTGGCAATGGAGGAAGTCTCTTTAAGAAAGTACTTTGAACAGTTTGTTGAAATTTTCCGTCTCATTTCATTTCTGTAAGAGTTGATATCTGGCTGTCCTTTTTATAATGCAAAGTGAGAACTTTCCCTACTGTGTTTGATAAATGTTGTTCAGACTCCCGCTGCCAAGAACCTGTTGTCCAAAATGCCTGTTTAGTTTTTAAAGACGGAGCTCCACCCTGTGCTTGGACTTAAGTATGTGTGGAATGCTATGGTGGGCCTAGTAGAAGTGACGGTCAGATGTGAAGATGGTGGGGTACAAAATATACATGGGAAATAAACTCAGTATTTTAATAAAGTAAAAAAAAAAAATAAAAAAAAAAAAAAAAAAAAAAAAAAAAAAAGAAAACAAGGAGGGAATGAAGTAAGGAGGCCAGGTCTGGCCGGTGCCATATTGGCCACATGGTGGATGGTAGGGTCTGGCATCTTGTCTTCATGCTGGGGGGAAGAATACCCTCTGCCCATCACCTGCCTCCCAGGCAATGGGTCTGCCTAGACCCCTAGAAGCAGGGGCAGGCACTTGGCTGATAGGTTACTGAATCTGTCAGTCCCGTGCCTGGGACTGGGAATTTCCTGAGGATCTGCCCCCTGCGCTGACTTATTTAGGCTCAGACCAGCCTAGCCGCTGGACACCATGCCACATGTGTCTCTGTGATTGTGTCCTGTGTCCTGTCTCCTGGCTCATCTCCAGTCATCATGGAGTCCCAATTCAGTTCTCCATTGGAGCTGAATTGGCTTGTTGGTATTGTTCTTGTTATTTCCTTCCTCTTTAGCATGTTTCCAAGCTGTGTTATGTGTATTTGCGTGCTGCAGGCCTTTGTAACTACTGGCGCCTGCAGCCTGTTAACTGTATGTATAATAAAGACTCCAATATTCTATATTTTAAAATGTGGCTTCTGGGATGATTTACCTTACAACACTTTTTGTACTTTAATTGGAATTGTTTTCTTCCAGCAGGTGTGTTTGGGGGGAGGGGAATAGCAATTTAATTTTGGCTTAAAATTAAAATTTTACAAAAATATTTATTTAGGTTATTGTAAGATCTGCTCCTGGATGGTGAGCAGACTCCACCCTCCTTGCAGCAAAGTCTCCACCCAGTACCTGCATTACCTCTTCCAGGTGTCCCAGTTGCCTAGGTACCAGGTGTCCCAGTTGCCTAGGTACCAGGTGTCCCAGTTGCCTAGGTACCAGGTGTCCCAGTTGCCTAGGTAATGCAGGTACTGGGCGGGGTCTGCCCGCCATCCAGGAATGGACCTTACAGACAGTACTACCGAGGACCTTGGTGTCCTTGGTTTTAAACTCTTCAGTCTTCAGGCCACTGCCCCCCCCCCCCCCCCCCCCCCGCTTTCTCTCTCCCAAAACTCTGCCTGCCTGTAAAACTGCTAACAATTACAGCTGACAAAAGAAAGGCTACCAGATGAGCTGAGATTATCTTCAGGTAATTTACCCCCCACCCCTCCCCACCCCACTTCCCTTCTTCCAAAGGTATGTAAAATGCTTTAGTCAGAACTGGACCAAAGACTAGAGTCAAGCACTGGGTAGAATGAATTTAACTCCAGCATTCTCCAACAAATATGCTAATATGCTTGCTAGTAAGCAAGTCCTGGAAAATGTGGAAAATGCTAAAGCTGAAGTAAGGAGGTCAGGTCTAGCCGGTCATATTGATCACATGGTGGATGGGGTCTGGCATCTTGTCTTCATGCTGGGGAAAGAAAACTCCCTGCCCATCACCTGCCTCCCAGGTAATGGGCATGCCGGGATCCCTGGAGGCAGGGGCAGGCACTTGGCCGATAGGCTACTGAATCTGTCAGTCCAATGCCTAGGACTGGGAATTTCCTGTGGATCTGCCCCCTGGGCCTACCTATTTAGGCCCAGACCAGGCTAGCCGCCATTTTGTCATGTCATGTGTGTCTCCATGATCATATCCTGTCTCCTGGCTCATCTCCAGTCATCATGGCATCCCAATTTATCTCTCCATTGAAGCTGAATTGGCTTGTTGGTATTGTTTTGTTATTTCTTTCTTCTTTAGCATGTTTCCTAGCTGTTTTATGTGTATTTGTGTGCTGCAGGCCTTTGTAACAACCGGCTGCTTGCAGCCTGTTAACTGTATAATAAAGACTCCAATATTCTATATTTCAAAATGTGGCTTCTGGGATGATTCCCCTTACAATACAACAAAGCAATTTGTTTAAAAGTTTATCTTAAATCTTGGTTGTCTACTAGAGTAAGATTGGCAAAAATGTCTCTTCCCACTAAAAATTCAGGATTCATTTTGCTCATTTTAAGATCTTTGTGTGCAAGAAACTTGTTCAAACAAAATGGTTTGGGTGTTAGCAAAAGTCTCAAAGGATTATTTCCTTGTTTTAAAGAGGAACTTTTGCTAAAAGGTTTTCTGTTCTTGTTGAGAGAAATTCTGTAAATCTTGAGTTCTCTCTAGCATTGACCAAGTGGCTGTAGCAGATTATAGATTTAACAAGAGCCATCTTGGCATCTTTGTGGTAAATCTCTTGGAAGTGGAGTCACACCCACACCTCAGGTAATGGGAGTGCCTGAATTCCTGGCGACTGGGGCTGGGACCTGAAGCTCCCTGTCACCCTGCCCAAGAGCTGCAGCTGCTTTGCTCAGCTGCTGTTTCCCAACTCAGTTTTGTGCCAACTTGATATGTAATCCTGTTACCCTCTCCCCACCTCCCCTCCCCGTGAGCTGAACCTCTCTCCCCGAAAAGCGCCATTGTGGCAGGCCCCGTGTCTCTCTCTGTTCATGTCCTGTCTCCTGAAAAGTTTTTTGTTTGTTGGCAAAGTTTTTGTTTTCTTCACTGACCACGTGTTTCTATCATAATTAGGCAAAATATCTTTTTGCCGCTAAAATTCAAAACAACTTAAAAGGGCCGATATTAAAATCTAAGTGCACCCCCTGATTTGTGCACAAACATGTCTGTCTATTTGTCCATTGTAAGATAGGAGAGGTGACCAAGAGCAACCAAGGCTTTATTTATTTTATTTTATTTTTGGTTCCAGTAGTGGGCCTGAACTCTGGGCCTGGGCGCTGTCCCTCAGCTCTTCAGCGCAAGGCTAGCACTCTATAACCTGAGCCACAGCACCACTTCTGACTTTTTTCTTTTTGTTTATGTGGTGCTGAGGAATTGAACCCAGGGCCTCAGGCATGCAAGGCAAGTGCTCTACCACTGAGCCACCTTCCCAGCCCAACCAAGGCTTTATTAGGGGTAAGGGGACAGACCTGCTGGGCAGCTCCAAGTAAGAACAGAGACAGCAGTCACAGACAGGTGTAGGCTGAATTTAAGCAGAATTGTAGGGGGCAGTCATATGGGTCACATTACATAGACTATGGGAATTTGGGGGAAAGGTCTGTTTGGAGAAGAGGTGTTATGAAGGTCTCAAGTGGGCTACAAGAGTTGGGGAGAGAGTCACATTCTAGCAACTAGACTGTTGCAACTGGAGTGGGAATTTGTATATCACACAGGGAAAACAATATAGCATTGGGGAAATTGAAACTTAGCAGATTTTTGTAAACCAGTAGGGACCCAGGCCAGGGACCTAATTGGCAAGCTGACTCTGAGATCTTAGATTCTCATCTTTTTTTATATGTTTAAAAGTGGAAGGCAGAGGGTAGAGAGTTGGTGAGACATTCTCTAGCTGCTTCCTGCTGGTTTTTGGCATCAGGTTTAATGGTAGAAGGTAGAAATGTCATCTGATCCAGGAGAAGGCACCAGTAATTGTTCCTTGGAGTTGAACATGTGCATGCCTGTTTGGATGAAGTCTGAAAGAAGACTTACAAGTTAGGGGGCAAACAATAAGAAAAGAAAAAAAACATTATTAGAGGACCTACAAACACCAGAAGAGAGGGCAACCATCTGTTTAGGGTGGAAAAGAAGAAAATTGGATTGCTTGCCCACTTCCTGTCTCCAGTGGTCCAGGCAGTCCTGGAGTTGGTTGATCATGTCCCTAACTACTCCTGACTGATCAACATCTGGTGACTGGGTAGGGGAAAGCATGGTTGACTGGTTAGGAATAACCAGTCTGAAGCTGGGGCTGGATTCAAGTGGTTAAGGGCTCACTGGGAGGCCTGAGATGGATGTAAAACCCACTAGAAATAGCAGATATTGGATATAAGTTCCTACACAGTTAAATGATAAACCAGCATGGACATTAGATAGGCCTGCTTATGATCTATTTTCTCTTGACCTCCTGGCTCTGGTTAATTTTGAAAGGGCAAGCTGCCCATAGTCCCTTTTTATTTCCAATTGAAGCAACAAGGTGACCAATAGAAATAGTTCTGAAGCAGGACCTACCTGCAACTTGTTAAGAATTGAAGTTTGACCGATAAATATTTGTAAGTTATTTACCCCTCTATGGGTCTGACTGAAAATACTGCAAAGAATCAAATCTGTACTAACAAAACTCAATAGTGGTATGATACAAGTTTAGAAAGAGCAACTGATGAGCACTTTGGGATACAAATTAAAACCATTGTCACTCTGTATCCAAGGTAACTTACATGCTTGGGAAATAGACATATTATACATATTTGTTTGCACCAAATCTGATAAATTTCTTTGTAGTTTGAGTTTAAAAGTGGCTATTGTTCCTTTTGAACTGAGGAGCCAGTTAAGTCTTGGTTACTTCAGAAGTGCACAATGACTCTCCTCAAGGAAATTTACAGTTACATTACCTAGAGACAGGCTACCAGTTCAGAGAAGTTTGCTGGTTTTTTTTTTTTTTAATCTCAATCCAAATGTCCTTCCTCCTTGTCAAGGAGTTAGGATCACATTCTAAGTATAATTCATTATCAAGAAGGCTATTCTCTAATTTTTATCACAAGCAGCACAAATAATAGTTACATCTGAAGTCAAAAAACAAATAATTTCAGGAAATGTCAGAACTAATGAAATAACAATATTAAAAACAAGAGCACTTTGACAGATGACTTTTTCTTACACTATGACAATGGTAGAGTGCTAGTCTTGAGCAGAAGAGCTGAGGGACAGTGCCCAGGCCCAGAGTTCAAACCAACGGCTGACAAAAAAAATTAAAAATAAATAAAAGTTGGCTGTAGTTTTTTTGAATTCCAGTGGCAAAAGACATTTTGCCCATTGCATGATAGAACCACATGGTCAATGCTAGAAAAATAGGGAACACCAAACAAAATGCAAGACAAAATTCAAGATGTATAACTTTTGCCAGCAACAAATAGAATTGAACAGATTCTTCACATTTAAACATATATAGATTAACCAGAACAAAAAACTCTTTAATACAGTTTTGGTAAAGAGGTATATTAATATGCTAATTGGCCTTTGAATACTTGCTAGATGGGTAGAGGAGTAAATTTGGTAGTAGAGTGGGGATCACATGTAAACCCTCCACATGGCCTTTGTCTCTTCTTAGGTATGAATCTCGGGCCTGTAAAGAGAATTAGGGAGGTACACAAGCCAGACTTTTTTAAAGGGAGGAGGCAGTACTTCTCCAAATTTGAGAGAGAGAGAGAGAGAGAGAGAGAGAGCGAGCGAGCTTGAATGTATGGAACCTCTGATCATTTACCATTGTGTTGGTAAAAATTGTCCATATCTCTGAGAGTATTGTAAGGTGGCCAGACTTAGCTGCAATTTTTTTAAAAAATGAGTCATTTTGGCTTTATGTATGTAAAGGGAGTCTAGTGAGGATGAGGAGGGGGAGAAGTCCATGAGGACATAGAAGGAGGAGTCCATGAGGACATAAAGGGAGTCCCCACTGGGGAGTGCTTGGGCCATCCTTAAGCCTTTTTAGTTGTTGTTTTTCTCATATTGGGGCAGGACTGAGAAATAAAATGGGAAGGGAAGAGTCATGCCCACGGGAGTGTGTGGGTGTCTGCCAAACAGCTCAAAAATTTACTGGGAGTCTCATTGGGATGCTAAATTACCTCCCTCACTTTGTAGCTGATAGACTTGTGGGTAGTCAGGTCAAGGCTATGGAGGAGGCAGAGGACCATGTTGTCCCTAAGAGTCTGGTGAAGGTGATCAGGCTGGTAATTTTGCCCTGGATTGTAGCCAGGTACAACTTCCTGCCCAATAGGTTTTTGATTAAGGTATTTAAACTTCATTTGGGACAGGCTAAAGAGGGAAAAAGGAATGTGGAAATGAACAATGCCTTCAGAGCCAGCCACCTCTTGAAAGGGAAAGAGATGGGCTGGTGCCATAGCAGATGATTGATGGACAGTGAGAGAATGTGTATGAGGTGGAGAGAGGTGGTGAGGGCGTGGAGGGAATGGTAGAAGAAGAAGGTGGGGGTTGATAGAGTGGTAGAGAAGGAGATGGAGCTATGGACTTGGGTGGGGAATGTGGAAGAAGAATGGTCAGCAGGGGGGAATGGCAGGTCTTTGTCAGGGAGAGTGGCAGAATAAAGCCTGAGCATAAGAGATTTCTCCAGACTCTCTGCTTCAATGATAGAAGTTATCCAGGTCTATAAGGATATTAACAGTGAAGGTACCATTCTTGGGCCATTGAGACATATTGTCCAATTGGCATAGAGGACATGCCACATTAATAGAAAGTTAGTCTCTTGGGTTTAATAATGTCTGAGGGACCCAGTTCCAAGAGACAGCCCAAAGGGGTGTTTTGAGGCAGTTTGGATTGAGAGATACTCATTTTAGGCAGAGGGTGGCAATTGAGGTCTTGGTAGAGGAATTTTCTATTGCTTTGGCTGTCCCTGGGAGCACAAATTCCTAGTAGAGTAAGACAGTGCCTCAAAAGGTCATTACCCAGTGAGACAAGTCAATGGGAGCTTTCCCTGGCCAGGCATCTGGTCTTTGAAGAACAAAACGTAGGTGGGGGGGGGGGGAGGCTCGTAGAAACAGGAGGTCAATGGCCACCTTTGCAGATCCAATCGTGAGGCATGCAGAAGTCTCAAACGGCTGGCAAAGGAGAGTAAAGGTTGCTTGCTTTGAGGAGGTCTGGAGAGAAGGGCTGGGCACCAATCAACCCCTATAGTGGAATCATCCAAACTCAGACCACTCCTCCTGGGTTTCGGCACTAGGATGTAAGAAATGAGAGGTGAGCAAGAGTAACCAATACAAGCTGAAGGTTTTTTGTTGGTTGGTTGGTTGTGGGGCTTGAACTCTGGGCCTGGGTGCTCTTCAGCTCAAGGTGAGTGCTCTACCACTTGAACCACAGTGCCACTTCTGGTTTTCTGGTGGTTTATTGGAGATAAGAATCTCACTGACTTTCCTGCCCAGTCTGGCTTTGAACCTCCATCCTAAACTTCAGCCTCCTGAGTAACTAGGATTACAGGCGTGAGCCACCTCTTTTAACAATATAACAGTCTCCACCCAGGACACCACCTGGGAACAAGTCAAGGCCGTCTTGTTACTATAGGTAACCAGAGACTTCACTTACTCTACCGTGCTTTGCCCAGTGCAGAACCAGACCCTAAAGACCCCAGCTCCAGTGCCTCCTCATTGCCCCCAAGCCAGCAGGATGTAGCCAAAAGAGCCCGTGATACCCATTGGCTCCTCAGATTCCTGTGATCCTAGAGCTAGAAAAGTCTTACTCCCCCTCCAGGATATGGGGAGTCAGGTACCATGCTGTTTCCAAACCAAGACAGAAAAAGGCAATCTCAGGTCTTTGATAGCCCCTCCTGGGAATCAATCCCTCCCTGGCTTATTTCTCTTTGGGGCCTGATAGCAACAATTTTTGCCTTTTACTCATTGTGCTTTGCATTTTAGATAACTATTCTCATGGGGAAAATGAGGATCTTTACCAACCAAACTGTCAAGCATATGCTTCTTAGACAGAACCCAGCCAAACAACAAAACAGGGACCCCTGACTACTTCGCCCCTTTACAACAGGAAGTAGCACCAGAAGAAACAACTTCCACTGATATTCCCAGCCTGGTACCCCTAGTTATTATTATTACTACTAAACAGCAAAGCTGGGAATGTTAGCATTATCCCCACCTCTGGTCCTCAGCTCCACCCAGATGTCACCTCCCTGCCCTAGAGTTCCTTCCACATAGTTGGCCACCCTCTCTAATTCCCCCAGACCTACCTGCACAGGAGACTTGCCCCAGGGCTATCCACCTGGATGGGTGCTCCATCTCCAGGGGGATTTATGGCCCCTCTAATAAACTTTACAATAATCTTTCTCCTGTGCGTTCCTGCCTCTGTGTTGTCTCATGGTGTTAGCAAAATGAGCTCCCTTCCCATAGCTTAGTTCACTCCTTTTCCTCTCCACAGCTTGGCATGTTCCCTTCCTAGGCAACACTAGGCCCATGTAGTAAAGGCAGTAAATAATCAGCCTCCAACCCCCTTTACCTTGGGATGGCACTTCTCTGGGGGGAGCTACCACCATATAAGGCAACAAGAGCCCCTTAGAGTGACCTTCGCTCTGGGCAGCTGTATGGCCCCTAATCTACTATTTGGACAGGAGCCATAAATCCTAGCCCACCATGATGAAGCCCTCTGGCCCTCATATCCATTCTAGAGTCTCTGCCTCCTAGCCCCTTCTAGCCCCTCCTAAACCTCCTAGGTTATATAGGTCACCCCAGACAATAGCTGGCACTTCTTCTCACTTCTCCCTTGTGAGAAGGGGTCTTGCCAGTCCCTTTCCCCACAGTAAATCTTTCTTTGTTCTCTGTACCTGGATGTCTGTGGTTTTTCTGGCAAAATCCAAATAATCTAACACCTGGGATGGTTGTGATGGATCCTAATGTCACCGGATGGAGGTGAGGGTTAGTGAAGTTTCCCTTTAAACGTAAGAACTCTTCACTTAGGGTCCTTGACTTTTTTCACAGAATAAGAATTTCTGGACAAATCACAATGGTAAGAAAATTTGGCAGAGCTTTATTGACTAAGTAACCAAGCAGGCAAGCATTAGACAAAAAAGCAAACAAACAGAAGGGCAAGGGCACACTCTAGCAGGGTATATGGATGCTCTGATAGGGAGATAGAGACACAGAGAGACAAACATGCAAACACACACAAGGAGACACCAGTTCCTTGGGCTGTTGGGGTATTATAGGGTAAAGGCAGGGAGTCTGGCTTCAAGTTATGCAAAGCTAGATGCTTTGTCTTTGCTCTAACCATACCTGGTGTTATTGAGTTTCCAGGTAAGAATGCATCTTGCCATAAAACAGATCCTTATCCTTGAGACAAGGCGGCGCCCTGCTACCTGCATTTTGGGGCATCCTGTCAGACAGTTAATCCTTTGGTAAGAAATGCATCCCTCAAGGAGGAATGCATCCTATTGTCTCTCCTTGAAGCAAAAGATAGCATTTCTAAATACCATATAGTTTCTAAATATCATATTTCTGAGTTGCCTTCACCAGGCTTCAGTTTTCTTAAGTTATCCTGTTTCAGTCATAGTTAAGTGAGTTTAGTCAGACTCTCATTACTCTTTGCATCAAGCCTGTTAAGTAGATTTTCTGTTGGTACAACACACAACTGTTAGACTCCTTTAATTATCAAGGAATTGCACTATTGTCTTCTATAATAATCTAGAACATAAATTTGCCCCACAATTTGCTCCAAACAAATATGAGCCCTTTTCCAAGGCTAGTTATTTTTGCTTTTTTTTTGTTAACATAATTAGGTGTACAAGGGTGCTTCTCAACAGTATGCATATAATTTATATTTAACTCCACTCCTGTTCACCCTCCTACTCACTTCCCCTTCCTAACTCAGACTCAACAACTTCATTTTCTGTTTTCACATATGTACTCCATTCACCTGCCCCCTCCCATTAGGATCTATATCTCACACAATCTATATCTCAACTTCTTGATATCCATTTTTGTTAAAGTACATGTTAATTATTTAAAGAGTCTTGACCATAGTACCTCATGCATGTATATGCCCTATTTCAATTACACATTTATGCATACAAGATCGTATATAGAGCTGGGAATGTGACTTAGTGGTAGAGTGCTTGTCTAGCATGCATGAAGCCCTGGGTTCAATTCCTTAGTACCACATAAACAAAAAAAAGCCAGAAGTGGTGCTGTGGCTCAAGTGGTAGAATGCTAGCTTTGAGCAAAAGAAGCTCAGGGAGGGCTGGGAAGGTGGCTCAGTGGTAGAATGCTTGCCTTGCATGCCTGAAGCCCTGTGTTCAATTCCTCAGCACCACACAAGCGAAAAGAAAAAAGCCGGAAGTGGCGCTGTGACTCAAGTGGTAGAGTGCTAGCCCATATGGGCTTTTAAGCATTTGGGGCTAGGGCGGGGGAAATGGGGAGGCTGGGTGTTGGTTTTAGCCAATGATTGTTACAAGAAATACACACCTTAAGTTTAAATTCCCCACCAAGGTTTTGCTGGTGGGAAGCAGGGGAATAGAACAAAGGGTGGTGATCATCCACTGGGTTAGGGCTCCCATTGCTCAGAAAACAGCAAAAGCAGAGTTATAGAGTTACAGGGTTATGGAGTTACAGAGTTGGAATTACAGTTACTAGCTAAAGTAATGAGTTACCAAGGAAGTCTTATCCACAGCACACTTACATTTATATCTTAAAATCATTCATTATCCATTTTACACAATCCAAGCCAAATATCATATTCCATCTTTACATCCCCCACCATATCATTCCCCCCTTTTGTTTTGTCAGGGGTCAAATCCTTGACCCCTGAGTATCCTTAGCTAGGGGCATATACTGGGAACATAGGACCATGAGTTTTACAGAACTAATACAGTGTTGGATATATTTAGTTATACATTTTAGTGTACAAGGTCCTTTGCATATTTATTTATTTGGTACCAGTCTGGGGCTTGAACTCAGGGCCTGAGTGCAGTCCCTGAGCTTTTACTCTCATGGCTGGTACTCTACCACTTGAGCCACAGCCCCACTATTTTTTTGTTAAATCAATGTGCTTACCAGGCATGGTCCCACTGTCCAGGCTATTCAAATTATTATTAGAGGCCCTGCTAGGGTCCAGATAAAAGCCCTTAGCCATGGTTTCCAATCAAAGAAGCTTTGATATCAATTTGAGGATCGTCGCCGGTTGTCCTCACTGGCACACAGGTCCTCTCTTACTTTGGCTAAAGTATCTAATTATATCAGATGGGTTTGTATAAAAGCAGCAGGCCTTTCCTAAGGCCATGCATAAACCTTGTTCCATGAAAAGGAAGTCTAGTCCCCAGCCATTTTAGAGGATTACCTCTGCCAAAGAGACCATCTGGCTTTTTAGCCAAGAGGGTCTTTGAATGCTTCTAAGACTACCTCAATGCTTAGTTCTCTGAGATTGTTATCTCCAACTATCAGGGCTGGCATCCCCCATGCTGTGGATCCTGCAATTCTTACTCAGCACCAGCAGTTGACCTAAAAGCAGGGGCTGCTCCATGAAGTTGAAATGAGCCCACCCTACCATACAGATAGACATAAAGAATAGTTTCACATCTGTGCACCAATCCTGACTCTCTGTATATAAGCTCCATTTTAAGACATACTCATACCATTTGCTACATACTTAAACTTTCTGGGGTTTGTCTTCTTTCCTTAATAAGCATTTCAGGATAACCCTTACTTTTAAAATACTTTCTTATTTAAAAGAAACAATTTTTAAAATTTCTTTTCCAAGGCTTTCTTTACTCTACCCTCTTTCTTTACAATTCCTTGAGCTTCTTTGTGGCTAGAGTTTAAATCTGCCCATTTTTCCATTGGCTTGTGGAACCAAGCTATCTCAGAGCTGCCTCAAGGTATCACTGGAATGGAGAAGCTTGCTAGATTTTAAGGCTGAGTGGGGCTGGGTCTCATTCCTCTTACTACCTCCACTGATAAAGATCTCTCCTTTACAGTCACTTCTGTTAGCTGTCTGGTAGGGGAAGGAGATGTAAGGGATTCGGTATTCTGGGCTCACCTACAACCAATGAGACTGGGTCTAGTCTGGCCGGGTCTGCACTTTTACACACACCCAGGAGGAAGCAGGTCCTTAGCACACCAGAGCCAAACTAGGCTGTGACTATAGAGTGGATTTTCAGTTCCCTATAACTTGAAGTGCTTAAGGCAAACCAGTGATGTTGTCCTTGCCCTCACTATCCACTTGAGAGTAGAGAAGGTTACTGGATATCACCAAAAGAATGTCCCACAAGATCTTAGTTTCAGGAGACCCAAAGCAGCTTTCCACCAGAAAGCAGTTGTGGGTGATGGAATCAGGCAGGAGTTTAGTCCACTTTCACCATGGTGGAGGTGCTCAGGGTGATGATGTAGATTTCCCCTCCAGACGACTGTCAGGCTGTCTTTGAACTTTACTCAGAAGGGTGGGCAGCTGCACTGGGGTCTCTCAGCGGCTCTGGTGGATTGTCACACCTCATGCTGGGCTGTAACTTTCTACATAGACTGGTTAAAGATGCATGACAGGCTTGGCAGGCTGATGTCCAGCTGGTCTTTAAGGCAACCTTTTAGGCAGTGGCCTGGGACAATTTACCAGGGTGACCAACTTTTCTTAAACTAGATATTCCTTTTGATAAGGCTAGGATTTTCTAGATAGACACAGAGGGCTTGGGCCTCTACCACTATTTCCCATGCCTCTTCCTTCTATCTATTCTGCCTCATTTTTCCAAAAATGACTCCAGTCCCCTGACCCTAAAAAGGGATTGATGGGAGAAGGTCCATCTTCTGTAACTTCTTCAGGCTGACCAGGGGCGCTGACTCTGCCTATCCAGGAACCTATAACCTTAGCCTATTTTACCAAGGGGTTGCCAGGATTAGATTTCATTAAAAACAATATTTTACTCCAGGCTATAAGTTATATACAACATTTAACTTTTAGGAACTGCACAAACCTTTTCTTGGGCTATGGCAGTATAGCTTGTTCAATACCCCAGTCTGCAAAAACATTTTTCTGGCTGGTTGGGGAACCTGATCTCCTGTGACCCCAACAATGCCTAAATTATTTCTGTAGGCTTTTAAACAGATCTCAATAGGGACACAATCCCAGGTCCACAGAATTCTTCCTTTCCTGAACAAATGAATCCATGTGGCTGGTGCCCATCCAAAATTCACTGCCCATTAGGGCATTAAGCAGATATGGGGGGGGTGGAGTTTAAACTACCCCATTTGACAACTTTAGCTTATCCACTATCATAGATGACTGGCAAGTTTCCACACAGTTATGAAGTAGACAAACAAGGGCATTAGCTTGCAAACTATCTTCTCATGACCTCCAGGCTCTGATCAATTCCTGAAGGGCCATGCACAAATGACTCCAGGATCTGACACCACTTCTGCCATCCAAGCAGTGGTTTACGGCCTCAGGATGCTCCATCATTTGTCAAGGTCCCAGGATAAATGCACTCTTGGCATTTTCCTTGGTCGGTGGCTGGACTTGAACTCAGGGTTTGAGCACTGTCCCTTAACACTTCAGCACAAGGCTAGCACTCTGACACTTTGAGCTCCAAAGCAAGCTCTACTTTTCCAGTACTTTGCTGGTGGATTAGCAATGATCTTTATCTGCCCAGGCTGGCTTCGAACTAGTTTTCAGATCAATGAGTCTTATAAAAGGCCACTTTACTCCAATGAAAGCAACAAGGTGGTCAACATAGAAGTAGCTTTGTAAGCATGCTCTTCTTACCTGGGACTTATTAAGGGCCCAAGCTACATCTGAGAAAATTGTGAAACTCCTCTGTCCTTCTCTGTGGGCCTGCTGGAAACTGTTACAAAAAAAACCCATAATGACAAGCTGAAATAGCAATTAAACAATAATTTTGGCAGTTTTAATTAATTTTTTTAAAGGTCTTTTACTAACCTCTGTTTTAATACTTCACACTTCAGTTTTCATTTGTATTGAAGGAGCCTTTGAAATCTTGGGGCAGTAGGCACACTGCTGCTGGCTTTAAGAGGGCCTTTTTTTTTTCAGTCTATTTGCTGTCTAGAAAACAAAACTTTTAGGAAATTTTGAACTCAAATAGCAGTTTTCTTTAATGCAAGAATTACAAGCACTAGTACCAGACCAAGAATCCAGACTTCACATCTTTTTACCTTTTTACATCTATA
Organism: Dipodomys merriami; assembly: GCF_024711535.1. Classification (NCBI taxonomy): domain Eukaryota; kingdom Metazoa; phylum Chordata; class Mammalia; order Rodentia; family Heteromyidae; genus Dipodomys; species Dipodomys merriami. Next base: position 931,556 of record NW_027202893.1, read on the forward strand.
TGCAGAATGGCACTGAAACCAAATTACATCATGCAGAAAAATCTTTTAACCCTGTTATTAAAGCCTTAGAAACAGTTTTTTAATACATCCGAGGGGCAGTTTTAGCAATACCAATCACATCATTATATCTCTCGCTTTACCATCAGGTTTTCAGTGTCTGTCCTTTTCCACCATGCATGGACTCCCCACCACGTGTGGAACAGAGGCTTTATCCTGGCGCACTAGGATTCATGCAGCTGCCCAGACTTGAAGGTCACTCTAAGGGGCTCTTGTTGCTTTATATGGTGGTAGCTGCCCCAGAGAAGTGCTCTCCCAAGGTAGAGGGGTTTGGAGGCTGATTATTTACTGGCTGATTATCTGCTGCTTTTACTACAAGGGCCTAGAGTTGCCTAAGAAAGGAGTATGCTAAGCTATAGGAAGGGAGCTCATTAAGTTAACAGGTCCTTTATTGGTTCATCCTAAGTTTTTCCTATCCTGAAATACCCAAGCAGTTTTAGATAGACAGAACAGGTAAAGTCTTTAGCAACAGTAACCAAACCTTGACATTTAAATTTTGAATACTTATTCCCAAATTGAATCCCAAATCTCCAATGCCTTTCTGCTAACCAGATAACTTGATTACAGTGTAAACAACTTTATTCATTTTAAAACACCAGATCTTTTTTTGGGGGGGGGGCGGGGGGTCCGGTCGTGGGGCCTGAACTCTGGGCCTGGGCGCTGTCCCACAGCTCTTCAGCTCAAGGCTAGCTCTCTAGCACTTGAGCCACAGCGCCACTTCCAGCTTTTTTCTTTTTGCTTATGTGATGCTGAGGAACCAAACCCAGGGCCTCAGGCATGCAAGGCAAGTGCTCTACCACTGAGCCACCTTCCCAGCCCCAAAACACCAGATCTTAAAATACCAATTTTTTTAAATTTTAAATTAAAGAATCCTTAGAAAGCCTTTTAATTAAAGTTTCTCTTTAAAACAATGCAATAACTTTTTTAAACTTTTGGAAATGTCCACACCTAATAACCTTTTTTTTTTAAACATAAACTCATTCAAAAAATATTTTTTAATTTTTTTGGGGGTCTGGTTGTGGGGCCTGAACTCTGGGCCTCGGCGCTGTTCCTCAGCTCTTCACCTCAAGGCTAGCGCTCTACCACTTGACCCACAGCGCCACTTCTGGCTTTTTTCTTTTTGCTTATGTGGTGCTAAGGAATCGAACCCAGGGCCTCATGCATGCAAGTCAAGCACTCTACCACTGAGCCACCTTCCCAGCCCCTCAAAAAATATTTTTAAACAGCATGCTGAAAATTTTTTTTCCTTGAACATGTTTACACACATACAATCAATCACATTTAATTACACAGATCTTAAAGTGCGCAAAATGAAATTCAGCCATATATACATTTTCTCTCTCTCTCTCTCTCTCTCTCTCTCTCTCTCTCTCTCTCTCTCTCTCTCTCTCTCTCTCTCTCTCTCTCTCTCTCTCTCTCTCTCTCTCTCTCCACCAATCTTACTTCTGCAGATGACAAAAATTCAGGACAAGACCTTTTAACAGAGCACTTTTGCTGGGCTATATTTTTCCAGGGCTCACTTGTTTAGGAGACATTTTACCAACTGATCTTTTGAATACCTTTACTTGGAGGAAGGCTGGTGGGAAAGTGGCAGGGGGGGGTGTCACTTGAAACTAAACTAAACAGGACTAGATGAATGTCTTTGAACCAGGCTCACAGCAAGTCTACACCCTCCTCTCAGGCATCTCCACAGGGAGACAATGCAGCCTGAGGCTTGGGTGGCACGGGATGGTGGGGGGGGGACGGGGGACAAACCAGTCCTACAACATTCCATGCCCCATCTCTTGACTGCCTCTGCTGCCCAGGGAGGGGGACATAGCTGGAACCTCTACTCCCCAGAGATGTCCAAATAAATCACACACACACACACAAACACACACACACCAACCAAGAATCCACATTTAAACTGGTACCAACCCTAAAACAGAACAAGATAAGACAACAACTGAAGGCTGAGTTGGGGCCTAGTGGGCCTGTGCAGCTCCCACTCAGCAAGCTGAATCCAGAGTCTGCGGAGTGGGCCTGCCATTCCCAACCAGAACTTCCTTACCTCACAAAAACATATAATGAGACAGCATAGAGAAACAGAGACTTAACCCCAAAAAGGGTTTTCGTTGCGTTTTTTCCTTCTTGGCATGTCTGGAATTCATGAACCGGCTGTTGGAGTAGCAGAAAGACCACGGGCCCTGAAAAGTCTCAGGGGGGCGTCTCCCCTGTGGAGATTTCCATCCCCCAGCAGCCAGCCCACTGAGGCCACCACCAGTGGACTGGGCTCAAGGAACCCAGATGCCTGACCTATGTCCTTCTGTTGGTAAATGGAAGGGGCCACACAAGTACACACAAAGACAAGGAACGGACAAACACCTGGCCACACAGACAAGAAACCAGATCTGATGTGAAATAAGCCAGGCTTAGATTGGAACCAGATTCAAACTCAAACCCCTGCTCAGTCACACCTGACAGGGCAAACGATGTCCTGGGGCGTCCCCCAGAGACCTCTGACTCTGAGATTAATGCTGCGTCCAGCTTTCTCACGAGTCTCCCAAACGTGCGCACTACACAAACCAACTCACCTCCAGAGGTTTGCAAACTTTTCACTCCTCGACTCCAATAGCAAAAAGGCAGGTGCTTCCAAATATGCAAATGAACAGCTCAGCCTAGGTGGAGCCCATAATCTGCGGAATCCTGGAACAAAAAGGCAGGGTGCCCCCAAACATGTAAACGGCAGCCTGGTCTCAATGGGAGCTGGTGGCCAGCCAGAACTCCCTTACCCGGAGGGTCATCATGCCATCAAATCTCGCTGGGGCCTCCAGAATGTAGTGGGGAGGGGCAGTGAGACCACTCAGTCTGCACAGAAAATGTAAAAGATTTTATTGAGCGAAAAGTGCTGATGCACCAGGACTGCACCTGGAGTTGGGATCTCAGGAAACAGCCCCACAGGCCAGCCCATATGGGCTTTTAAGCATTTGGGGCTAGGGCGGGGAAACAGGGAGGCTGGGTGTTGGTTTTAGCCAATGGTTGTTACAAGAAATACATGCCTTAAGTTTAAATTTCCCGCCAAGGTTATGCTGGTGGGAAGCCGGGGAATAGAACAAAGGGTGGTGATGGTCCACTGGGTTAGGGCTCCCATTGCTCAGAAAACAGCAGAAGCAGATTACAGAGTGACAGGGTTATGGAGTTACAGAGTTGGAATTACAGTTACTAGCTAAAGTACTGAGTTACCAGGGAAGTCTTATCCACAGCACACTTACATTTATGTCTTAAAATCATTCATTATCCATTTTTCACAATCCAAGTCAGATATCACATTCCATCTTTAATTCCTCCACCATATCAATTGCACATACACACACATATACACATTTTCTTGTGCCATTCAGCAGCTGCAAAGAATCTGGGCATCATAGCTTGGCTATTGTGAATATTGCTGCAATAAACACAGGAGTATAGATATCTGTTGTATTATGGCTTCTATTCCTTCAGATAAATTCTTGCAGGTGGAAGCCTTTTCTAGGGATTGTTGTTGAGACCAATCTTTGGGGTTTCTTCTGACCCCTGGAGGGCTCTTCTTAGCTATCTCTTTCCTTGCTTTCCTCCGGTTGGTGTGTAGTTTAGCTTATTGTTCTCATAGACTCTCCAGCTCTCTTCTTAGTAGCTCAATTCCAAAATCTCCACTATTTATGTCACTGGAAGGAGGTGAGGTTTAGGGAAGTTTCCCTTTAAATATAAGAGCTCTTCACTTAGAGTCCTTGACTTCAATCACAGAATAATTATTTCTGGAAAAGTAACAATGGTAAGAAAACTTGGCAAAGGTTTATTGAGTAAGTAAACAAGCAGACAAACAGACAAAAAAAGGACAAGCTGAAGGGCAGGGGCACACTAACAGTGCGGGTGCTCTCATAGGGAGGCAGAGAGGGAGCAAGCTCTTTGGGCTATTGGAGTATTTATAGGGTAAAGGAAGGGGGTCTGGCTTCAAAATTATGCAAAGATGGGTGCTTTGTCTTTGCTCTAATCACACTCATCTTACTTTCTGAGTTTCCAGGTAAGAATATATCCTGCCATCAAATGATCCTTATCCTTGAGATAAGGAGGTACCCTGCTATCTGCATTTTGGGACAGGAAGTAGCTCACGTTTGGGGGAAGCAATTTTCTCAGGAAGGCATGTGGTGGACAAGTGGTAATTGTTAGGGTGAGGAATGCTTATTCAGGAAGGGATGCATCCTATTGTCTCTGTTTGAAGCAAAGATAGCATTTCAACATTTCTAAATGCTGTATTTCTGAGTTGCCTTCACCAGGCCTCAGTTTCCTTAAGTTGTCCTGTTACATTTTCCTCTAAAATGACTTTGTTCCCTTAATCTTAAGGGAAGTATATGAAGGAATATCTCCTGTATTTGCTGTATGTTTACCACACCTCATTTTCCCCTAGTCTATCTGGCTTCATTTTTGCTTACACCCTTTGGCTGGAATTTCTCCACACTTTGTGAAGAACTGAGTCAGTCTTCAGCAGAGCCCTCTGGGTTTATGATCTATCTTTCCCTATGGAAAAGAAAATCTAACCCTTTGTTCCAGAGTTAAAGGCAAGGGCAGTACTTTGCTTCCCTTTAAAGGGCTGGCTGCTCCTGCTATTCCCATTTCCTTTTCCCACTGTGGAATCTGCTTCCTACAAGCAAGCATGAGTAAAGATGGTAGGTCTACACCACTATAAGTCAGAGACAGGCTGATGTTGGAACCCTTAGCTTCACTCTCCTGGGATTTAGCTTTGCAGCATGAAGCAGATAGAAAGGAATGAGAAATGCTGGCAACCTGAACTTCCAGGGAGTCACTGTGTCCTAGACAAGGACCAGAAGGGATTAGAAATCTTACATTTTTGGTAATACCTGCCTGATATGGAGTACTGTCATGTTGAGCTGGGAGCTGAGGGAGAAACCACAGGTCTTGAGTCAACGTTCCATAGAGACTTGTGGTTCTTACCAAGATTGAGATTCCCATAGATATATTTTTTTTTCATTTGCTGTATGCCCCTAGGACAATTTCCAGAGACTAAGTCATAGTCGTCAAAATTTTGTGAAGTGTTCATTCATAATGACTTCTATACTGTCATTCTAGAAGTGAGAGTTTCTGAAATATTATCATAGTGGGAATTTTATTTATATACCTGTTGTAATTTGGATCTTGGTATTTTTCAAAGCCCCATATATTCAAGGCCTGGTCCCCAGACTGTTATAAAGTCTGAAGCAGTAAAACTACCCCTAGGAGTTAGGGCCTAGTTAGAGGAAGTTAGATCAGTAGGGTGTGTCCTTGAGGGGATTATTGGGACCTCTCTTTCTCTCCTTTCCTCCCTCCTCTCTCCTCCCTCTCTCCCTCTCTTCCCCCCCCTCTCTGTCTCACTAAGTTGCTCACTCCTTGTTTGTTGCCATGTAGTAAGCAGATCTCCTCATCTGTTTGTTCCCACCTTGTGAAAAGCTGAAAGTGGAAGTGTGGCTCAAGTTGTAGAGTTCCAGCTACTAGATTTTTAGACTTTTGCCAGAAAACCACACAGATATCCAGATACAGAGAACAAAGAAAGATTTATTGCCAGGAAAGGGGCTGACAAGACTCCTTCTCACAAGGGAGAAGTGAGAAGAAGCACCAGTTATTGTCCTAGGTGACCTATATAACCCAGGAGGTTTAGAAGGGGCTAGAAAGTGTAGACCCTGGTGTCGATATGAGGACAAGGAGCTTCATCATGGCAGACTAGGATTTATGGCTCCTGTCCAAATAGTAGATAAGGGGTCCTGCAGCTGCCCAGACCCGAAGGTCACTCTAAGCTACCACCTTTTATGGTGGTAGCTGCCCCAGAAAAGTGACATCCCAAGGTAAAGGGAGTTGGAGGCCGATTATTTACTGCCTTTACTAGTGTTACCTAAGAAGGGAGCATGCTAAGCTGTGGAGAGGGGAAGGAGTGTACTAAGCTATGGAAAGAGAGCTCATTTCACTAACACCAGCCTTGAGCAAAAAAAAAAAAAAAAAAGCTAAACAAGAGCTGGAGACCTTGAGTTCAAGCCCTAGTACCAGCACAAATTCAATCCATCAACCACTCCATCTTTCTTCCTTAAAAGCTGATTCATCTTATGTATTCCTTCTAACAGAAAGAGGACCTTCACATTGTCCTCCATGAATAAGAGAGAGAGGCATTTGTTCAAATCATGCTAGGCTATTTGCACCAGCCCATGCCTATCTGTTGCTAAGAGTATCTCTTTAATGATTTCCTTCCCTGCACTGCACCAGGGCAGGTTGTTTCCCAGGCTCCATGTCAGCTGCATTCTCAGTTTAGCTAATGGGAGACATGGGAAGGATGATGGGAAGGAAACACCAGGAATCCCCTCCCCCCTTTCTTCTCTACTCTGAGCTTCCCTGCTGGAGTTCTTACCCCCACCTTCTGCCAGACAAATCTACTTTGGCTTCTGCCATAGTGCTGGCTTCTGAAGTCCTAGAATTCTCCTGAGACAGAGAATGCCTTCCATCTGTGACAAGAAAAGTGGCTTCCTACCACCTCCTCCCTCTTCATAATTTTGCTCTCAACTTTCCTGTCACCTGTACAAGCAGTGTCCTGTAATAGATGCCTTGTAGCGCAAATATATTGGACTGTTGTCTGTCTATGAGGCTCTTTCCCTTCACACCTGTTGGTTTGCATTTTGTAGTGAATTTTAGAGATCAATTCATATTTTTACATTTTTATGTATTCATTTGTTTGAATCAGGGTTTCCCTATGTTGTCCAGGGTGCCTTCAAGCTTATACTAACTACCCAAACTCTCAAATGTTGAGAGCGTGCCATCAGGCACTGCTAACTTCTGTATTTTTTTTGAATTTTTAAATCACACCATAGCATAATATTATATAGTTAATTACAGATGAATCTCTAAATTAAAAAAAAAAAAAACAACTGTGTGTGTGCTTGTGTGCTGGGCTTGGACCTGGGACCTCTCCCTTAGCATTTTGCTCAAAGCTAGCTCTCTGTGACTTGGGCCACAGTGCCACTTTCTGGCTTTTTGGTAGTATATTGGAGAGGAGTCTCTCAGACTTTCCTGTCTGGGCTGCCTCTGAACTGTGATCCTCAGATCTTAGCCTCCTGAGTAGATAGGATTACAGGATGAGTTACTGGTACCCAGTTGACAAGAACTCTTTAAAAATATATTTTTGTGTGTGTGTGTGTTGTCATGGGGCTTGAACTTTGAGCCTGGACACTGTCCCTGAGCAATTCAGCTCAAGGTGAGCACTCTACCACTTGAGCCACAGCACCATTTCTGGTTTCTGGTTTTCTGGTGGTTAATTGGAGATAAGAGTCTCACAGACTTTCCTGCCTGAGTTGGCTTTGAACCATGATCCTCCGATCTCAGCCTCCTGAGTATCTAGGATTACAGGCATGAGCCACTGGGACCCAGTAAAAAAGTATTTTTTTAGAAATTATTTTTAAGTAGTTGTGTAAGGAAACGCCCACCTCGCAGGCCTAATCTCCGCCCTTGATCACAGTGCCTGCGCAGTAGGTGAGGCACCTCCCACTTCCGGCCTCTGACCATATGAAAGGGGCCTTCAAGGAGCCAGAGGGCGCCATTTTTTCCCTTTCCTCCTGGGAACTTGGCCTTGTCAGCTCTGCTGGCAATAAATCTTTTCTACTTGACTTCCGTCTGTATGGTCTTTTGGGTTACTTTCTTTGGGGTTACTTTCTGCCTAGGTTACATTTTTCCTTTATTTTGGTACCCTGTAAGAGGATAGGCTCCCCGGTGGATTCGTTTCTCCCCCCCCCAACCCCCCAATGACTGGGAGGGTCCTGCCAGTGACCCTGGGACCTAACCCACAATTCTAGGCAGACCCAGAAGACTGCTGAGCTGGTTTCCTACAGACCGAACACCTCTTACACATCTGCCAGCAGCGGATCAAGTCCTACCCCCAGGTAAGGGAAGAGTCTAGAGGCTTAGATTTCACTGTGCAGGCTCCGTGCCTTGGCCAAGTATCTAAGCCACATTTCTGAGGGCCTCGGTGGCCAAGGGATGCTGTGGAGAAACATGATGCCATTTCCCACTTTTTGAGCCAAATTGCACTGTGTAGGACGCTTCCCAGCAGCTTCTGGTTCCAGATCACTTGCCATGAGCAGGACACAATCTAATATTCCTGACATTCCTCAGGACTCCCCCTTGGGTTGTCTTTTAAATAATCTAAAAGTGCTCCAACTTGAATCTGACATTGATTCACAGGAACTCATACATTTCTGTACTGAGATCTGACCCGAATATCCAATGGACAATCTGTCCACATGGCTCATTTATCATGATATTATACAAAAATCTATCCAACTTTTGCAGGCAGTCAGGCAAGTTAAAGGAGGCTAACTACGTAGATGCTCTCTCTCTTTCCTTCATCCAAACTAAACTTCCTAAGTCCTTAGGTTCTCCTGCCTAACTCCTCCTGGCCACAACTCCTGGCTTATAACCCAAACTCCATCCAGATCTGGCAGATGAGTTGCCACCATTTTGAACATGAGGGGCAACATTCCCTCCCGCTGTGCCAGAGGAGGTGGAACTTCCACTAAAGGAGGTGGGACTTCCACCAGAGGTGGCAGCCCCCTTGCCCACCATTGACCCGGCAGCCCCCAGCCTGCTGGTGACCTGTTCCCTCACTCTCTGCCCCTGTACCTTCCAAAGACCAAGGCCCCCTTCCGTTGGCACCCCCTCACCCCACAGGACAAAAGCGCCTGGCCTGGCCATTGCAAACCAGCTGTCTCAGCTGAAAGAAGCCCTGGAGGTTATTATGCATCTTACAGGAACATTGAGTACCATCCTTACCCAGGCTGGAGAGCCTGCTACAGATCAGAGTTCTATCTCAGCCCGAGTTCTCCCTTTACTCGAGGTGGCAGGGGTGAATGATATAGACACACTGCACATGCCGTTCTCATTAAATGACTTAGCACAGATGGAGATGCACCTGGGATCTTTCTCTGCCAATCCTACCACTTACATCAGGGAGCTATGGTATGTATTTCTATCTTATGAGGTAACCTGGCATGATGTATACATAATCTTGAGTAGTACCCTACTGCCAGGGGAATAGCGGGATATTTGGGAAAAGGCCTCCTGTTATGCAGATGAGCCCTACTGGACCACCCCCGATCACCCAATTTGGACTGAGGCAGTGCCTGACCAGAAACCCCACTGGGATTACAATTCCCTGGGTGGTCACCAAAGGCGAAACCAATTTATTGCCTTTACAAACAGATGACCCACATAGCCATCAACTATGACAAAATGGCCACGGTTGTATCAGACAAAAATGAAAACCCATCTGCCTTTTGGGCCAGACTGAGTCAGACCCTCCTTCAGGATACTAAACTAGACCCCAAGTCTGTTTAATGCCTCATTTTATTAATCAATCCGCTCCAGACATCCAGGATAAATTAAAAAAACTAGACAGGGGGTCCCTAACACCCAGTAGTGAGGCTATGGAGGCAGCCTTTAAGGTGTATCATGGCAGAGAGGGAAAGGCCAAACATCTCAAGTACCAGATGCTAGCCAGAATCTACCAGCCTCCTGCCTTGCAACCAACCCCTTCCCAGTGGGGTCCACCTGAGTCCTGCGTCTGTGGTCAAAAGAGGCACTGGAGGGAAGCCTGTCCCCTGAAGAAGCCATGCTAACGATGTGGCCAGTTAGGTCATAGAGGTCCAGGCTGCCCACAGCCATGGGAGCCAACCCAGCCATGCCCCAAGTGCAAAGTTTCAGGGCATTGGGCCACGGACTGTCCATCATCCTCAGGGATGGCAGCTATCCACTAAAGCCCCATTGCCCCCTCCTGGCACTCTGGGACTGGTTGCCAGAGAAGACCGAGGAGGCCCTGGACTCCTGGCCCCAACCACTCCCATCACTGAACAGAAACCCAGGGTGACAATCATGGTTGCAGGTGGACACAGGTGCTATATATTTGGTGCTCACTGAGTTTCATGGCCAGACCTACCTAGCTGATACTTCTATCGTGGGGGTGGAGGGAAAACCTTACAAACCCCCCAAATCCCCCTTTGTCATTTGTTTTTTTTTTTTCAGGCGTGACCTTCTGTCACTCCTTCCTTGTTATTTCCTAATGCCCAGTTCCACTGTTGGGTAGAGACCTTTTTGCCAAATTTGGAGCCTCTTCCCAGTTGGCACAATACAACGTTGATTTAGCCTCCCCTGTGATTTCCTTGTTGATGGCTTTAGTAGGCTCACCTAGTGACCCCTCAGATTTCCCTTTTCCACCCTCTGAGGTGGACCCCAAGGTGTGGGATACCCACATCCCCTCTATTGCTAAACACCACCCTCCTATTCATATCTCTTTGAAGGACCCCCAATGCTTCCCTTCAGAACCCCAGTATCCCCTCCCTTGCCACAGTGTTCTGGGACTGCACCCAGTTATAAAAGTCTTAGTAAGAAAAGGGCTGTTATGCCCCACTAGCTCTCCCTATAATACCCCCATCTTAGCAGTAGCTAAAACTAATGGTTCGTTCAAATGCTGCTGTTATTCCCCTTCACCCTGTTGTGCCCAACCGCTATATGCTGCATTCCACAATCCCAGTGATGGTTGCCTTTTATTCAGTATTGGATTGAAAAGATGCCTTTTAACTATCCCTTTATCCCCTCTTCCCAGGACCTCTTTGCCTTTACGTGGACTGACCCGGTCATCCAAACCTCAGCTCAGCTCACGTGGACTGTGCTGCTTCAGGGATTCTGGGATAGTCCCCATCTGCTTGGCCAAGCTTTAGCAAGGAACTTAAGAGACCTAAATATAGAGCCATCTTCCCTTATCCAGTGTGTGGATGATATTCTCCTATGCAGTCCCACCAAGCAACTATGTTATAACCATACAGTAACACTTAACTTTCTGGCCTCTCAGGGATATCGAGTCTCACCCAATAAGATACAGGTCATTCAACAGTCTGTGACTTATCTGGATGTTCAACTCACTCCCAAGCACAAGGCTATCCCCAGGAAACACCTGATTAGTAACTACTACCCCCTCCACTAAGTCGGAGTTTCTCTCCTTCCTGGGTCTAGCTGGCTATCTCAGGTCTTGGATTCCTAACTATTCCCTTCTAACATGCCCCTTATATGAAGCAGCTAAAGGGCCACCAGAAGAACCTCTTTTATCCCCCTCCTCTCTTATTCTTCCCTTCAGGAGACTCCAACAGGCCCCGGCTCTCAGGCTGCCAGATCTTTCATGCCCATTCTTTCTGTATGTAACTAAAAATCAGGACTTTGCATTGAGAGTTTTAGGTCAACAGATTGGACCTTCATTCGCACAGGTTGCTTATTTGTCAAAACACCTAGACCCTACCACTTGGGGCAGCCTCCTTGCCTTCATGTTCTAGCCACCTCTTCTGTCCTGATACAGGAGTTGAATAAAACTAACCTTTGCTGCAAACCTTACCATTGTCTCCCACCATCACCTCTCTAAGTTACTAACCTATAAGGGTTTGCAAACTATGTCCCTCCCGTATTCTCTCCCTTCAGGTGTCGCTGGTAAAGGACCCCACACTAAGCTTCCAGTCCTGCCCTCCATTAAACCCCTGTACACTATAACCCATTCCAGATACAGGGACCTTGCCAGCACACTCCTGTGTGGAGACTCTGGAGGACCTGCTACCTCACCCAGCCCACATTAGTAAGGAGCCATTAAAGGACTCACAGTTTACCTGGTTCACTGATGGTAGCTCCTTCCTTTGGGAAGGCTCTCGGGTAGCTGAATATGCTGTTGTGCCAATCTCTGGTGTCGTGGAGTCTGGCCTTCTGCCTCTCCACACTACCAATCAACAGGCCGAATTAGTAGCCCTAACATGGGCCTTCCACCTGGCCTTGGGACATTCCCAGATGGTATACATAGACTCTAAGCTTTCCATACCGTCCTTTCTCATGTAGCTCTTTGGAAGGAACGAGCCCTACTAACAATGAAGGGAACCTCAGTAATAAATGGGTCCTATATTACTGACCTCTTAAAAGGCCTCTTTCCTCCCCTCAGCCATTGGCATTGTTCATTGCAGAAGCCACAGGTCAGATGATTCAGTAATAACCAAGGGAAACAACCTGGCCCATGAAACTGCCAAGCCAGCTGCTATATCATCAAAACAATGGGCACTAACACTGCCAATAATAGAGAATCATACTCCTCTCTCTAGGCAAGACATCCTTAAATACCTTCACCATCTTTTCCACCCCCAACCCTACCACCATAGGGGCCTTAATGGAGTTCCTAAAACAGAGCCTTCCCCTAACCCCAGCTGACACACAATTCCTCACACAGCTGTTACAAATCTGTGAAGTATGCCAAAAGACAAATCCAAATACCAGTGTGGACCACCTCCCTTCCTAGCCCATCAGGCTCAAGGTAACCTCCCAGGAGTAGACTGGCAAATTGATTTCACCCATAGGCCAACCATCAGCAGGTACAGATACTGCTGATGTTTGTAGACGCCTTCACTGGATGGATAGAGGCATTTCCTACCACCAAAAAGAAAGCCTCCTCTGTGTCTCAGCATCTCTTACAGGAAATAATTCCCCACTTTGGCCTGCCTGCTTCCATCCAGATGGACAACAGACCGGAATTTGCTTCCTCTGTGACCCAGCTACTGGCTAAGTTTCTAAATATCTCCTGGTCTTTCCATATTCCCTATCACCTCCAGTCCTCGGGGAAGGTGGAATATGCCAACCGCTCCCTTAAGCAAACTCTGACCAAGCTGTCCCTTGAACTTTACCTTTAGCTCTTTTTCACTTAAGGATCTTGCCAAAAAAAAACCCATAACATTAAGTCATGGCCGCCCCCCTATTTCAGACTTCTGGACTCCCCTTTGCCTGTCCCCCCACCCTCATGCTGTCTTCTCTCCTTCAGCACCTGCATATTTTCCTCTGGAAGTATGTGAACCAATATGAACCTAAATCCTCCACACTGCTCTCCATGCCTCCCATCAAGGCTGGGGACCTAGTGTACATTTCAAGAAATTACCTGCCACAGGCACCTAGTTCCACCAAGCTCTCTGCTAAGTGGGAGGGACCCTACTCAGTAACTCAATCTACTCCCACAGCTGTGCAGGTTCAGGGCTGTCTACATTGCATTGGCATCTGCCATGTTAAACGACATGTACCTGATGGACCCTCATATACATCTGAGCCAACTGGGCCCCTCTCTCTACAGATAAAAAAGATTGGACCCAGTATTCCTCCAGTCATCAAGGAACCAGAGGACCTTGCCCTGGACAAGTAACATCTTCATAACCATCATGACCTTGGTCAACTTCATGTACAGTACCTGGTACGCCCTTCATTGACTACAACACCCCCTCTCAGCAGGAAGTAGCTCCAAAAGAAAAGACCTTTGCCCTTATTCCCTGCCTAGTTGTGTACATATCAAACCAAAAAGGGGGGAAATGTAAGGAAACACCACCTCAAAGGCAGCACCTGTGCGGTTGGTGAGGCACCTCCCACTTCCAGCCCCTGGGGCCTCCAAGGTGTCAGAGGGCGCCATTTTCTCCCTTTCCTCATGAGAACTTGGCCTTGTCAGTTTTGCTGGCAATAAATCTTTTCTTCTACTTGACTTCTGTCCGCATGATCTTTTGGGTTACTTTCTTTGGGGTTATTTTCTGCCTAGGTTACATTTTTCCTTCAAGTTGTACAAAGGAGTTACCATTCAACAGAACAGTTTATGAGTATAGTATGTCTTGATCAATGTCATCTCTTTCAACATTCTTACCCCACTCTCCCAACCCACCCTTTCCCTCACTTTTCCTAGTTTTGTAGGATAGGTATTGACATGTTTTTGGCCATTTAACAAAGCACTTTATGTATACAATGCATCTTGATCTGTATCACTCCCTTTAACATTTTCACCCTCCTTTGGCCACCCGAGAGCTCTTTCAAGAAACTATTACCATGGTACCATTACAATACTTAAATCTAACAATTTCTTAATATCTTTATTAACAGATTATATAAATATGATCAACAGATCAATACTGGATGATCTTTTAAGTCACTGCAAAGTTTTCTTCCTATCCTCTGGACACAAGAAAATAAAATTTTAATACAGTCAGTTTCTGAATTATATAAATATAGTAACACTGAAATTGGTTGATTCAGCCTTTAAGTCTCTGTTAATCTGTAGGCTTATTTCCCTCCCTTGTCTCAACCAGCCATGGGCTTCTTAATCTGCCACATGACAGGGAGCAACACATTCACAGAGACCAGACCATGGAACTGAGGTTTGGGGTACCAGGGGATCTGTAGCCTTCTGCCAGCAACAGATCCCAAGGTTTCATTTACTAAGGCTGTTATTGGTCTTGTGCAAGAAGTAAGGTACAAACTTCAACATGTGACAATATTTTGTATACAAGTGGTAGCTGACCTTATTCTGGGAAGGAGAGCTAAACAGTAAGCAGCCTACAAATTGCATAAACCTAAGTCTGCCTTTAGGTTCCCACACAGTTTGGGGTGGAATCTGAATTCCTGTTAAGACAGGACTGGTTGACCTTTCCAGGAGAACTCAGCATTCAGAGAGTGTATTGGGAGAAGGCATTCCAACTCCCAATCCTTTTAGGATCTCACAGCTTGGATTTTAGGGCTCTCACATTCCCTTTGCTTTCCAGTGTTGGGAATTAAACCCCAAGGCCTTTTGCATGCTAAGCAAGCACTCTATTATTACGTTACACCCTAGTCCTTTATTTATTTATTAAGGAACCCAAAAGTTGTCTTATAGGGCTTCCCACAGGTCTTGCTAATTGGAACCATATGGTACAGTTTAGTACATTCTGTTGTTTCTTTTTTTTTTTTGGGTCCGGTCATGGGGCCTGAACTCTGGGCTGGGCACTGTCCCTCAGCTCTTCAGCTCAAGGCTAGCGCTCTACCACTGAGCCACCTTCCCAGCCCCATTCTGTTGTTTCTTATATCTATCCATTATAAGTCTGTTTTTTAGGCCTGATTAGCTTTTGTTCTCTCACCTATGATATATGTGTAAATGGTGTGAGGTATGTATTGAAGTAAGGAGGCTTGTAGTGGGGAGGTGCAGTGAGACCACTCAGCCTGCAGTGAAAATGTAAAAGATCTTAGTGAAAAGTGCTGATGCACCAGGACCGCACCTGGAGTCCAGATCCTAGGAAATGGCCAGCCCACATCGGCTTTTAAGCATTTTGGGTTAGGGCGGGGAAAGGGGGAGTGGGTGTTGTTTTAGCCAATGATTGTTACAAGAAATTCACATCTTAAGCTTAAATTTCCTGCCAAGGTTTTGCTGGTGCCAAGGTTTTGCCGGTGGGAAGCAGGGGAATAGAACAAAGGGTGGTGATGGTTCCGCTGTGTTAGGGCTCCCATTGCTCAAAAAGCAGCAGAAGCAGAGTTACAGAGTTGCAGAGTTAGAGTTGGAATTACAGTTACTAACTAAAGTAATGAGTTACCAGGGAAGTCTTATCCACAGCACACTTACATTTATATCTTAAAATCATTCATTATCCATTTTACACAATCCAAGTCAAATATTATATTCCATCTTTACTTCCTCCATCATATCAGCTAAGCCTAAATAATTTCTTGCAGCCATCCCGGTGCCTAGGCAGGAGATGGGGGGCTGTCCATTCAGCTTCACGCCAAGCCATCCTTTGTAGTACAGATGCCTAGATCAAGGTGAGCTTGGAGGGCTCCGCTTCAGAGAAATGCTGATGCCATAGCCTTAGGAAAGCTTTCCATATAGAGAATGCTTCGATTCTGCTTTGATTAACTCCCTAAATGGCTTGAATCACCAGCCTCTGAATAGCCTCTAAGCATACCATATATGGAAGTTTAAGGCCTATTCTCCCTAGGGAAAAGATCTGCTGGCACCTGAATATTTCCATTTAAAGTCTGGCATCTTGTCTCCTTGGTAGGGGAGAGTGATTGCCCCACCCCCAACCCCCCAGGTAATAGGCATACCCAGATCCCTGGAGACAGGAGTGGGCACTTGGCTGATAGGTTACTGAACCTGTCAGTCCACTGCTTGGGACTGTGAGTGTCCAGTGATATGGCCCCCTGGCCAGACCCTATTTAGGCTTGGAACAGCCTAGGTGTCCAGCGCACTGTGCCACCAGTCTCCTCGATCCTATCCCGTATCCTGTCTTTTGGCTCACTCCCGGAATCATGGTGTCCCAATTCAGCTCTCCAGAGGAGCTAAATTGATTTGTTGGTATTGGTTTTGTTCTTTCTTTCCCCTATGGCCTGTTTCCCAGCTGCCTTAAGTGTGTTTGTGGGCTGCAGGCCTTTGTAACAACTGGCTATCTGCAACCTGCCGACTGCCTAATTAAGACTCCAAGATTCCATCTTCCAAAATGTGGCTTTTCTAATAAATTACCTTACAACAGTTTGTGTATGTATGTGTGCAGTTTCCTACTTTTTTTTTTCAGTACTGGAGTTTGAACTGAAGCCCTCATATTTACTCAAGTTTCTTGCTGAGTTAGCGCCTTACCACGGAGCCATATATCTACCCTTGCTCTTTGCTGATTATCTTGAAGATGGAGTCTCAGGGACTGGGCTGGCTTTGAAGGGCAATCCTCCCAATCTCAATCCCCCAGGTTTAGTTAGCTAGGACTACAGGTATGAGCCACTGGTGCTTCACCATCTATCTTGTTATATCTGTAGTCTTTGCAAATCTTTCCTTCCTCTCATTTTCACTCCCCTTCTTTTCTTCCTTCTCCCCTCTCCTCTTTCCTCTTTTGTGCTGGATTTGAAGGTAAGGACTTGTTCATGTTAGGCTTATTCTCCACTATTAAACTACATTTCTAGTCCAACAAAGTTTCTTTTTGGATGGAGAAGTAGTACTAATTTTGATACAGAATGCCCTTTCTTTCAAGAAGAGGTTGTAGTTTATGACTTCTGTGACACATACGTACACATACATATGTACATCAGAATAAACATCATTATAACAGAAATAATTACACTGAAATAATTTTTATACAGTTTTTCTCTCAAAAACGTGTTTTCTTGTCAGATGTGGTGGTGCATTAGGGAGGCAGATGCAGGAGGATCATAAGTTGGCAAACAGCTTGGGCTGCATCACGAGCTTCTCTTTTAAAAATTAAAATAAGCTGGGCACCAGTCGCTCATGCCTGTTACCCTAGCTACACAGGAGGCTTACATCTGAGAATCACGGTTTAAAGCCAGCAGAGGCAGGGAAATCCATGAGACTACCAAAACAAAACATAAAAAACAACCAGAGGTGGAACTGTGACTCATGCGGTGGGGCATGTTAGGCATGAGTGAAAAAGCTCAAGAATGATGTCAAGGCCCTGAGTTCAAGTCCCAGTACCAGCACGCACGCACGTACACACACACACACACACACACACACACACAGATAAGACAGACTAGAAATTGTTTTCATTTTTATTATTAGCTTTTAGGTACCATAGGCATTCCCCCCTCCCCCATGTATCAGTCCTTGAAGCAGAAAAAGAGGCTCAATGGCTAATTTGCTATTAAAAATTAAACAACCCTTTGGCCAGTTGCCACCTATGAAGGCCCAGGATCCTCAAGACGAGGTGTTGCTCCAGCCACCTCAGCTCCAGGACTTCCTGTCCTCCCGCCGAGCCACGAGGCACGACAGCGGCTTCTGCAGAGCACGAACACCAGCAGGTGAGAGGGATCTGGGACGTGCTGCTGACTCAAGAGCCACGTAACCTCTGAACCTCACAGCTCTGAGCCACGGAACCCAGGCCCGGTGTGGGTGCCCCAGAATGCCGGGCGCCTGCAGCCAAGCCCACCAACCAGCTCCTTCCCTAGAGACAGCCGGGCGGGGCGGGGCGGGGCCGAGCAGAGCCGCGAGGGGCGGGGCCCAGGCAGCCGGGGGCGGAGCCACGAGCGCCCGCCCCCGATGGCCCCACCCCTTCCCGTGTTCCCCCCGCCGCGCCCGCCGCCGGCTGACACGAGCCGGGGTGCCGCCTCGGAGGAGCAGTCGTCACGTCTGAGGAGCTGGCCCGTGAACTCCTGGCGCCATGGGGAGCCGCGTGTCTCGAGAAGATTTCGAGTGGGTCTACACGGACCAGCCCCACACCGACCGGCGTCGAGAGATCCTGGGTGAGACCCGCCGGCGCCCCGTTATGTGCGTGCGCGGCCTTCCGCGCCGGCCCCCAGCGGGTCCTGGGCGGCCCGGGGTTGCCGTGGCCCGTTAGCAGCCCGTTCCCCACCGTGAGTGCGGCCGCCGCGGCTGGTGGCCCGCCGCCCTCCGCGCCGGCGCGGAAGAGGCCGGGGCGAGGCGCCGGGCGGGCTGTGGGGGGAGGGGGCCGGGGGGACGGGGGTCCCGCGCGTCCCCGCGCTCCCTGGGGAGCCCCTGGGGGACGCGGACGCTGCCCGGGAGCCGGCGCCCGGGCTGGCAGGTGGGGGCTAAGGAAGACCCCAGCCCGGGCCGGACCCGGCCCTCCGGCTGGAACATCCCTTTCTTTGCCCGCTGTGTGGCTGGCTCCCCCGCGGTCCGCGGCGAGTGCCTCGGGGCAGCCGGAGAGGCCGGCTCAGGGCGCGGTCCTGGGGCATCCCCGGAGCCTCGCTCACGTGGTCCTGAGCGGACCTGGCGGGGCGTCCCCTCGCCCCCGTGACCCCAAGGCCTTCCCGGACACCCCGGTCCTAACGCTCCTCACACCAGCCTGCGACCGACCGAGGACCGACCGAGTCCCCGACGCATCCCATCCGGCTCGGTTCTATGGTGAAACGACCGAAAAGCGGAAGACTTGCCCAATAGGAAAGATACTCAGCGTAGCCTGCTGAGGTTCTGACGGCTCACTTAGGCCTTTGGGGCCACCCTAACTAGGCCTAACTTTGCAGAGTATTTTGGACCGTCCAAGTACTCGCCGGCTTGTCTTAGTGACACGCTAGGCGTTGGTTGAGCTGAGGATTTCTTAATTTAATCCTTCTGAGCTATTCAACCAGTTTGGCATTTTAAAAGATGAGGTGGAGAATAAAGAGTAGATGTTCAGAGGAAGATTCTAATCTGGGTTAGGCTATCTCCAAAGAGAATTTGCTATTTGATTTCTGATGCTCGGATAGGAAAGGAATATGCTTCTAGATTCTACTCTTTAAAAAAAATTTTTTTTTCGAGGAAAGTAATGGATAGAGCATTGATTATGAGGAATTCATTCTTTCTTTTTTTTTTCTTTTTTTTTGCATATGTGGTGCTGAGGAATCAAACCCAGGGCCTCAGGCATGCAAGGCAAGAACTCTACCACTGAGCCACCTTCCCAGTCCAGGAATTCTTTCTTATATACAACATTCCTATAGTTTTTCTTAACGTGCATTTGCCCAAAGGAAAAGGCAAGGCCCTGATTTTTACAGGAGTATCTAAATTTAGAAATTTCATGTTTCTTGTGCAGAAGAGTTTGTTGATGCTATTGATGGTTGGGTTGGGTTGGGGGGGGGGTTCACCTCATACTGGGAACTTGGTGCCTCCTAATGCTAAGTAAGCATTCTGCCACTGAGCTCTGAACCCCAGCCCTGTGAAATGGAATTTAAAAATTCATCACAAAATTAAGAGAGTAAATCTTTGTCATTGCTTATAAGGAAGAGTGCTTTAAGTATCTTTGGGTTAGGTTTTGTGTTTGTGTTTTGGGGCTTAACAAGTAGCCGAGAGAAACAACTTTGAGGGAGGAAGGATTTATTCTGACTCCCTGTTTAAGAGAGATTTCATCCTCTCCATTGCTTTTGGGCTGATGCGGGGCAGAACATAAAGAAGGTTTGATGAACAGAGCCACTTGGCGGTTAGTAAGCTGGGAGAGAGAGAGAGAGGAGACAGACACCAGAAAGAGTCCCGACAAGGGGTATGTTTTCACATCCACAGTGGCTTCTTTCTCTAGCTGGATTCCACCTCTCAATAATGCCCTCATGTTATAAATTTCTCAAGGGATCAATTCCTTAATTAGGTCCCTTTCCTCTGAACCAGTTACTTTTCAGTGTTTGGACCCACCAGCTGGAGACGAGGCCTTCAGTACATGAACCTTTTTTGTGAGGCCATAGCCAAACCATAGTTCTTCTTTCTTAATTAAAACATACATTGTTTTACCCATACTTGATAGAATGTACATTGATGTACATTTTATCTTTGCCTTCACTACATGTTTAAGAATAATCTGGTGTCCATTTGTAAAAATTGATTCTCAAATACTGAAATTGAGCTATCCAATAATCAGAAAAACAAGGAAGCAGTGAAAACAAGGAAGCTCAGCGCTGAGCCTTTTTTCTACAAATTTGTCATCACTGAATGATTCTATTTGGAAATTTGAAAGGACTAGAGCCAGGCGCCAATGGTTCATGACTATAATTCTAGCTACTCAGGAAGCTGAGATCTGAGGGTTCAAAACCAGCCCAGACAGGAGAGTCTGTGAGACTCTTATCTCTAATAAACCACTAGAAAACCAGAAGTGGCGCTATGGCTCAAGTGGTAGAGTACCCACCTTGAGTAAAAGAAGCTCAGAGTCAGCTCCCAGGCCCAAAGTTCAAGCCCCAGGACCAGCAACATAATAATATTAATAAATAAGTGAATAAATACATGGACTAGATACTTCTCAATGAAAAACATTTGCCAAGCAGGTGTAAATACTGCTTTAGAAGTAAGAGATGGAATATCCTCAGAAAGATAAGAATCTGGAGGTTAGTTTAAATTATACTTAAGATATTATGTTTTTCTTTTTTGGAGAGGGGGAAGCATTCTAGAACATATATATATTGGTTAATAATGAACTCTGTATAGTGTACACTTAGCTAGCTGCTGTGTAATTCACACAGATAGAGGATCAGGGTTGAATCCAGCACTGCAAAAAAAAAAAAAATCACATTTAGACTTCACATTAAAAGTTTATTTAAAGACTCCTTAGCCAATCACAGTGATGAAGTGCCTATAATCCCAACTATTCAAAAGGCCAAGGCTGGAGAATCTCAAATCCCAAGGCCAGCTTGGGGCAGCATAAGATCCTTTCTTAAAAAATAGGTAAGAGGGAGGAGGCTGGGAAGGGACGTGAAGGGTAAAAAAAAGGAGGAGGCTGCAATGCTTGGTAAGAAATGTACGTATTATCCTGCCCATGTAATTGTAACCCCTCTGTACAGTATGTTCACAAATAAAATAAAAAAAAATAGGTAAGAAAATAAGGGCATCTGGAGGCTGGGGACAGCAACTCAGTTGGTAGGGTACTTGCCTGGCATGCTCAAGGACATGAGTTTGATTTCCGAGCCGTCTTCACCCAAAAAAACCAATGTATTTGGTATTAATGAGGGCTAGACTAGACCGTGTTAATGGGTCAAATAAGGATAAGTCAATCAGTTCTTCCTTTACTATTTACTTGATAGGAAACGTTTTGAACATCTTTATGGAAAAGTAAATCACGCATCATAAAATTTACCCATTTAAAGTATACAATTCAGTGTATTTTAGTATATTCATAGCTGTATGAATCACCTAATTTTTCATATCCCCATACTGACCTCCAAGTTCTGGATGACAATCAACTTTCTGTCACTGTAAGTTTGCTAGTAGGGACATTTCATACAAAATATGGTCTTTGATCTGTGGCTTGTTTTACTTAATGTGTTGTCTGTTTGTTTGTTTTAAGTTACTTAGTGTTTTTAAAGGTCATACATTTTATAATGTGTCAGTACTTCATTCCTTGTAGCCAGATACTGCTTTGCAGGGAGCTATACCACATTTTGTTTATTCTTTATTTGGTAGACATATGGGTTATTTCCCCTTCTTAACTGTTTTGAATATTACTATTTAATGTTCATATACAAGATATTGTATGAATGTATAGCTTTATTTTATGGGGGGGTTGAGATCTAGGAGTAGAATTGCTGTATCATTGGAAATTCTGTTTTTATCATTTTGAATTAACTGTTGAACTGTGTGGAGCAGTGTACTTTCCCACCAGCAGTGTATGAAGAGTCTAGTTTATTCACATCTTTGCTACTGCTTGCCTTTTTTATAGCCATTCTAGTGGGTATGAAGTTGCATCTCTGGTTTAAGTTTGTATTTTTCTAATGACTAACGATGGTAAACATCTTTCATGTGCTTATCAGCACTTTTATATGTTTTTTGTAGACACCTGTCTATTTTAAATGGTTTATTAGCATAAAGGTGTTAAGGTTCTTTATATATTCTGGTCAAAATTCCTTT
This sequence comes from Dipodomys merriami, assembly GCF_024711535.1. Classification (NCBI taxonomy): domain Eukaryota; kingdom Metazoa; phylum Chordata; class Mammalia; order Rodentia; family Heteromyidae; genus Dipodomys; species Dipodomys merriami. Next base: position 953,772 of record NW_027202893.1, read on the forward strand.
GTGAGATAGGTGATTTACAAACATGTTCTCTTTAGATTGTCAGTTCACTTTTTTGATACTACCATGCACAACAGAAAAGACCTTGCAGTCAAATTTATTTTTTTCCTTTGGTCATTTGTATTTTTGTTACAGTATTTAGAAAATCACAACTATCACAAGTCTTATAGTTTTTTTCTATATGATCCATCCATTTTTAGTTAGTTTTTGTGTGGTCTGTAGAAGGGAGTCCAACTCCATTCTTCTGAATATTGCTAACGGTTTGTTCAGACCATTGGTTGAGAAGACTGTACTTTTCCTTGTGTTATTGTGTTATTGTTGTGTATTTGAAACAGCTTGGGTTCAGGTTGGCCTTGAACTCTCTCAATCCTGGTTCAGTCTTGAGTCCTAGGATTATAGGTATGAGTCAGCCTACCTGGCTGATTGGTGGTTTTTGTGTTTTTGGTTTTTTTCCTTTTGGATTGTTTTGTTTGTTGGTTGGTTTTAGGCTATACTGAAGTTTGAACTCAGGACTTTGTATTTGCTAATCAGGCATTCTACCACAAGATCCACTTTGACAGCCTCACCCCTACCCCCCCAGACTGGATTTTGCTTTTTGCCTGGAGCAAGATTGTCCTGTTTGTACTTTCTTGCATCACCATGGGCACTCCTCATTGCTGTTGATTGAAATGGAGTCTGGTGAGTGAACTTTTTTCCCGAGTTAGCCTAGAATTATGATCCCCTGGTCTCTGCCTCCCAGATAGCTAGGATTACAACTACGATCCACCAAGCCTGACCTATTTGTTGTTTGATTGGTTGATCTGCTTTTTCTGACACAGGGTCCTGCTATGTAGCCTGGATTGTCCTGGAACTCCCTATATACCCAAGCTAGCCTTGAACTCTGTCCTTTTGTTTCAGCCTTCTGAGGGCTGGGGCTACAGGCATGTGTGACCATGCTTAGTTTTGAACCACCATGACTGACTGAAGTTTATGTTCATGATATTGAGATATCTATAAAATGAAACTGCCCTTTGTTAGATGTGTTGACTTAAAATTTTACATAAAGCAAATATGACAGGATTCTGTCTAAACATTGATATAATTGTTGTGTAACAGTATTTTGTTTAATATCAGGATATATTCTTTCCCTAAAGGAGATAAGTATTTGGTAAAGACTTTGATAGGGAACATTATAATTTAGAGGAATATTTACTTAATTATAATTGCTAGACTACTCTGTACTTTACTCTATTCCTGATTGTTTTTTGTTTTTTTTCTTACAGCCAAGTATCCAGAGATAAAATCCTTGATGAAACCTGATCCCAGATTGATATGGATTATAATTATGATGTTTTTCACTCAGGTGGTTGCATTTTACTTAGTAAAAGACTTGGACTGGAAATGGGTCATATTTTGGGCCTATGTCTTCGGCAGTTGCCTTAATCACTCAATGACTCTGGCTATTCATGAAATTTCTCACAATCTTGCCTTTGGCCACCACAAGTCACTGTGGAATCGCTGGTTTGGAATGTTTGCTAATTTTCCTATTGGGGTTCCATATTCTATTTCCTTTAAGAGGTATCACATGGATCATCATCGATACCTGGGAGCTGATGGCATTGATGTGGACATTCCTACTGATTTTGAGGGCTGGTTCTTCTGTACCACATTAAGAAAGTTTGTATGGGTTATTCTTCAGCCTCTCTTTTATAGTTTCCGGCCTCTGTTCATCAACCCCAAACCCATTTCTTATCTGGAAGTGATCAATACTGTGGCTCAGATTATTTTTGATATTATAGTTTACTATGTATTTGGAATTAAGTCTTTAGTCTACATGTTGGCCGCATCTCTACTTGGTCTGGGTTTACACCCAATTTCTGGACATTTTATAGCTGAACATTACATGTTCTTAAAAGGACATGAAACTTACTCATATTATGGGCCTCTGAATTTACTTACCTTCAATGTAGGTTATCACAATGAACATCATGACTTCCCCAATATTCCTGGAAGAAACCTTCCATTGGTAAGTAAAAGATTTGACATTTAAACTTATGATGGTTATATAATCAGAATTAGTCTTAACTTGCTCAATTTAAAAGCGATCTCATATATGTTGTGAATCTAAGCTGAGTATCAAAAAAAAATTTGTTTAAAGTAAAGAGTATATATGTTGTCTCCACCAGCCAAATTTTGTTGAGGTTTCATTATCTTATATATTAAGCTTAGTGGCTGTCCGTAGGGTTCAAGAGTTTTGGAGGATGTACAGAATCTTTCAGGTGGTAAAGTAACTCAGAAATAGCAAACCAAAGCTGTCTACAAGATACTGTCTCTTTTCCTTGACTTTTAGTGTATTGTTTGTGGAGTAAATGAAAGAAGACATTTTAACCTTGATTCTTCATCTTTTCTAAAAATAATCATTCTTATCTGCTATCTTCCTACTAAGTTGTCTTATTAGCCTTTAACTGGGTAGAAAGGCTGACAAAAGGCTTATTATAGGAAAAAAACTCCAAATTTTTTAAAGGGAACTAGTATTATTTTATTTTATTTTTTGTCAGTCATGGGAATTGAACTTTGGGTCTGGGCACTGTCCCTCAGCTCTTCAGCTCAAGGCTAGCGCTCTACCACTTGAGTCATAGCTTTTTTCTGCTTATGTGGTGCTAAGAAATCGAACCCAGGGCTTCATGCATGCAAGGCAAGCACTCTACCACTGAGCCAACTTCCCAGCCCTCTTGATTTTATTTTAAAGCTATGATACAAGGGAACCCTAGCCATCATACATCATGCTGTCACATCCACCTAATCAAAAATTTAAACATTGACTGTTTAAAACTTACATAACATGACAACAAGACACATATCAGTTGATACTGCTTTGGAGCCCCAAAGGGAGGACAGAACAAGTTACAAATGGCATTTTACAGTCTGGATATGTTTTAGATAATATTGTGTCATTGTCCCATTTGTCAGTTATGATAATGGAATTCTGGCTTTGTTGGAAAAATATTCTTTGGAAATACATGTTGTAATATTTGGTGATGAAATATTAGAGATAACTTGGTATCATCTTTAACTTTACCTGAACCATCCATAGCTTCAACAAAGAGTGTGTGTTTGTTCCATAAGCAGTATATGAAGAATCCATGTATAGTAAATTGTTGGTTAAAAAAAAAACCAGGTTGAGGAAAAGTCAGATGAGGGCTTAATTTACTATTCTTTCAAGGGCTCAGTAGGTCTTTCATTTTTTTGATAAAGTATTAAGGAGAAAACAGCATCTACTTGACTAAAGACAGCATTAAACTTGAGATATAGAATGCTACTAGGCCCCTGTTCTTGGTATCCTGCCAGTGTCCTGCTGAATACTGTGAGGACTGTTTGCCTCTTCCAGGAGTGGGAAGCAGATTTTTTTTAAGGGATTTTGGGTTCAGGAAAAATCTAATCATTAGTTGAACACAAGAATTTTTCCCAACATGAAGTACAACATGAGTTTTTTTGAGGTTCTCAGAATTGAAAACTAACCTTAGTCAGACATTAGCTCCCTTACTGCCCATTCTACCTCAGTGGTAATTCACTTCTCTGTTTTCTATGGTGTCATTATTCCTTAGCTAAACTAACAAACATCTGAAGAGTGAGATTATGCCTTTCCTGCTCTTTCTCTGATACATATGTCTGCAAAGGAGTACAAGTTTTATTCATTCTTACTTTTAGTTTTTTGGGGTTTTTTTTGTTTGTTTTTTGTTGTTGTTGTTGGTGGTGGTGGTGGTTGTGGGGCTTGAACTCAGGACCCTGGGCACTGTTTCTATACCTCTTTGTGCTCAAGGCTAGCTCTCTACCACCTTGAACCACAGTACCACTTCCCAGTCTTGCTCATTCAATAACTACCTACCATCTCATAGTTATACTATAATAGTTCCATTGTATAGAACTATTGAGCATTTAACAGGAATAAAACAATGGAATGACTTTTTTAGCAGTTATAGTGAGACATAATCTAAACAATGTACCGACTTAAAGTGTATGATTGTATCAACAAGATAAAATAAGAGATTTTTTTTAAGTGATTAAAGGTATGGGCATTTGTATGGCTTGGTGTTTTGACCCTCTCTGTTGTCACCTTCAAGAGGCCTCAGTGACCCTATTCACCTTGCTGTCTTTGTTCACTTCTAGGTGAGGAAAATCGCAGCTGAATATTATGACAACCTTCCCCACTACAATTCTTGGCTGAAAGTCCTGTATGATTTTGTAGTGGATGATACCCTAAGTCCCTATTCAAGGATGAAGAGGCCTCCAAAAGGGCAGGAGGCTCTGGAATAAATATCTTCCCAGCAAGAGATTCTCTCCAAAGCTTAAAAGAAAGAGCTGATAAAGTGAAGTTTTTACATTATTAAGTTTAAAACTACTGATGCTTAGAAGTGGCTCTGTCAAAACTTCAAACTCAGTGGTATGAAGAGGCGAGTTCTGGCTTGAAATAGCAGCCTGAATTCATACTCGCTTTCCCTGTGTCCTGTGTCATCATCCCTGAGAGTGTCCTCCCTGTCTCTGTCACCTTGTAAGCTTATCATTTAAAAAAAGAAAAAACCTATTTCTACCTGGTTATTTTCACTCCATAGTTTTACTTAATCAAGACAACTAATAAACTGAGTCGTTAATTATATTTAGTGTGCATTGCATCTTTGTATTTCACTGTTTTTATACCACGTAATATGGTCACCTAGATAGTGGGAAAAGACAGCTGCAAAATTCCATTGAAGAAAAAAGTAGTTTTTAAAAGGCATGAGTTGATGTAGTATAAAAGTTTGAGATGGAACTCTCTATGAGTCAAATTACTTATTCTAATTTTTTGATTAGTTCAAGATGAGAACTAATTAGACTGATGAATAAAGTACTTAGCATGATAATGTCCAACACCCAGTTTCCTCTTTTACATGCCTTGACTTTTGAATCAGAAGCCGCTTACCTGGTAGACATCTATGTTCTGTCACTGCTGCCTGAAGTAGTTGGTCTCAAGTAGCTGAGATGCTGTGCTATGAGGTCTGTGCTGGTTTCCTCTGAATTTGTCACTTGGAGAAATACGGTATAATATGGAAAAGTACTTTAAAATACATTAGCTATAGAATGACTATATTGAATATATTAAAAATAGCTATATCAAATATATTAGCCATATTGAAGGTTTCCAAAGTGTCAAGCCATATCCAGACAACCCCCTACCTTACTGATCCTGTGTTACTCACAAAGTGCTTTGCTCTTTCCCTTTTACATAGGGGAATTCCTATCAAATCTATTACCTAATGAGCCATTGATTCAAAAGTTAACAGTGATAATGAAACCAATGTTTCTGTTCAGATTGAATCTCACCACTGGAGAAACATAGCCTTCCATTTCACACTAGATGTGAATAAATCCTGTGCTTGAAGTGAATCCTAAACTTTACTGTAGAACAGCGATGATGAAAATTTCTCAACCTTTCCACTCAGTCCTCCTGAATTCCACTCTCTACCAGATAGCATCAGAAAGTACCATCTGTTCCCAGGTTACATGATCATATCTTGCCTGATAGACAGTTTGGTCTTTATAGCAGGTCTAACTAGCCTGGCTTTTATTTGCCCACCTCAGTCTGTCCTTTAAATGATCTACAGATCAGGGCTGCAGGCAGATTGGGCCTAGGAACCTCTAGAAAATAACCAGTTCCTGGTCTGGTTAGTTTGTATCAAGGCCTCAAGGCTCACATCAGCTTTCTCTGCTCCAACCTCTCTAGTTGTTCAAATGCCCCTTTTTTACTTTTTACCTCCCTCCATCCCCCAGTCCTGGGGCTTGAACTCAGGATCTGGGCACTGACCCTGAGCTTCTTTTACCCAAGGCTAGCACTCTACCACTTGAGCTACAGTGCCACTTCTGGCCTTTTCTGTTTATGTGGTATTGAAGAAACAAATTCAAGGCTTCATGCATACACTCTACCACTAAACCACATTCCCAGCCCTGCCCCTTTTTTATACTTGAAAACCAGAGGTAACCTCCTTCTTGGTTTGAATCATGCTGTTATGTAAATGGTTCTATTGGTTTCCCTTTGGGTTGTAACTCCTTAAGGGCAGAACCTCCTTTTATATCTATTCCCCAAACTTAAGAGGGGAAGAGAGGAGAGAGAAACATGAGAGGAGTCTTGAGCTTTATCTAAAAGAGCCAAAACCCTAAGGTATAACCTTCAGGTAAGAGTGATATGTAAAAACAATGCACCGGGGTTGGAAGCAAAGCTCAGTTGGTATAGTGCCAGCCAATAAGCAAAGCTTCAGGTACCTAGTTTGAGTCCCAATCTTGCAACATTTATTGAGAATCCTTTTCCTGGAGCCCTCTACCATATATGCTTATCTTTTTACTTGTTGACAGTGCTGGGAATAGAATTCAAAGTTTCATGCATGCTAGACAAGTACCTTATAAATTCGCCACATCCCCAGCCCCTGAGTAAATTGCAGAAAATGAATCTTGAATTCAAACTATCCCCAGAATCCAACCTCTTGACTATGTTACCACTTCTGTCCTAGAATAGGAAAACATTTAAAAACAGGTGTTCCATACGTGTGTGTGTGTGTTCACTAACTTACCACCTCCCTGCTTGTTCTTTAACACAATCTGGAATCCAACTATGATATAGTAAAAATACTTTCATTCATTCATGCTATAGATTCCTTACCATGCATTGCACTAGGCCATGGGGATACAAAGTGTGGTCCTAAGTGCAAGGAGCTAGTGCTATAGTGCTGGGGGATGGTTGTCCTATTTGGAATTTGCTAGTAAAGGACTTCACACAAACAGGCAGCCCACCATGTAGCTGAGGGAAGGGGGCTGGAGTGAGCCTGTCTAGTCTCAGTACTCACCTAGCCTTGTGTGCAGATCATTATTTTATGTCAGCCTGGTAAGGTAGCTGTTACCTCCACAATTTCCAGATGAAGTAACTGGGCATTGGCAGGCAATTGGCTAGCCTAAGGGTACATGTGGGAGCCACAGCCTGAACATGAAGTTGGCCAAAGAACTATATGCTATCTATACCCTTTACCCCACTGGTTTTATTAGGTAAGTCTTCTAGGAGTCTTTGCCATTGGAATGAAGCAGAGTGACCTTAGAAACCAAGGCTAGTAAGGCCTAAAAAAAAACAAACTCAAAATCTTAAGGGTGTTAAACTCTTAAATGCTCTCAGGATATTCTTTGAAATGAGAGCCACCTGATTGAGACCACCACCACTCCTCCCACCCCCAAAGGAGAGAAGGAAGCTAGCTGCCTGGGAGTGAATGACCTCTGGAGATAACTGGCTAAGAGTGGTTGACACTGATGTTTGCAGGGATCTTAACAAATGAGGAATTGGGACAATTTAGGCTTGAGAGGAGTAGGATTTAACCATATGGCCAAATCAAGCGAGTACCTTAAAATCTTCAAGCACTTTTCTTCTTTAATATTTTAGTTTTTGCCAAGTTCTCTCTGAACTGGCAGGTGACTCAGACGTCCAACAACTGGGACCACCAAGGAGAAGTGCTGAGGAGTGAATGCATCACTAGGAGAGACTATATGTGTGAATCTACATAGGAGCCCTAGGGGTTCTGTGCGTGGGCACCAGAACAACAGCATCTGGGAGGAGTGGAACCTGAGGAAACAGCAGCTTTTGTAGACAAGTGTAGATTGCTGCTTACTACACACACAGTACTTGAAATCTTTTTGGGAGGTATAAATGGATGCATTGTGAATAGGCCTGCAAGAAGCAAGTGCCACCCTCTGGGGTTCTCAGTGATTTCTAATCCAAGGAATGAAGCAGGATAGATTAGGGAAATGAGGCCTGGTGAAGGCAACTCAGAAACAAGATATTTCGAAACATAGAAGCACTATGTTGCTTCTAAGAGAGAAAATTGGATGCATTCCTTATCTCAAGGATTAGCACCTTTTTTAAATGGCAGGATGCATTCTTTCCTGAAAGTACTTTTCTGCTTGGGCTAGCTTCCAAAACATGATCTTCAGATCTCAGGCTAAGATTTCAGGCATGAGCCACCATGGCCTGGCTCACAGTAGACTAGTTAGATAAATGCAGTTTGCAACCCTGCAAGAGTCGGGTTTAGGGCAGAGGGAAAGACTACGGGAAAGTATCAGAAACTTCAGTCTTCTGGAAAGTGGTTTTTAGCTCAGTGTCCTGAAGGTCTGTTTCTCTGACCATGTGGAAAGCACATGCATGCCACCACACCCTGAGCCCTCAGGAAGAGCTAGCTCTCTGTTGTAATCAGGCGTTAGGAAAACTAACCTGTTTCAATTCCAGTTCATCATCCCCTCCTTTTAATCCATGCAATATAAAATAGATAATTTTTTCCTTTGTTGAAGGAATCTAAGATATCACAAGTTGTCCAGCTTGATCTCAGTGATGGCAGAACAAGAACCAGATCTGTCCCATCCTCTATCTAAATCCAAACTCTTGCCACTAACCTGTGTTGCCACCCTTCCATTAGTTACCTATTCACAAACAGCCGTGCTTTATGTGAGACGAGAGGTTGGGCAATATGTCCACTGGGAAGTGCATCTTCCTGCTCAGAAGAGGGAGGCTACTCTTCTGAGTAAGGGCAGGGTCCCTCAACTTCCTAGTCCTCTCCCACATTCCAGGGACATGCGATGAACTATACTCTGCATTAGGCCAGGGTCATGGATGCACTGACAAAACCATGACCTTGCTCCAAACCCAACTGGACATGGCTGTCTTGAGAGTTTACCTTGACTGAAAAACAAGGGCATAGAAAGAACTTTCACCTAGTCTGGGCTTGGGTGCTGTCCCTGTGCTCTTCAGCTCAAGGCGAGCACACTACTACTTGAGCCACAGCATCACTTCCGGTTTTCTAGTGGTTTCATTGGAGATAAGAGTCTCACAGACTTTCCTGCCCGGGCTGGCTTTGAAACGTGATTCTCAGATCTCAGCCTCTTGAGTAGCTAGGATTACAGGCGTGAGCCACCGGCAACGGCTGATGTGAGATTTCTCTAGCTTGTTATAAATTTGGCCACTCTTAGGAATATGGGCATAGACCAATAGTGTCTATCAGCAAGAATGGAGTATGTGTTGGGCTCACAGCCTATCAAGTGTCCAAGCTCCTCACTGGACTGGCCAGTAGTATCGGATGGAGAGTCAGAAAAGGAGCTTGTACTTTGGAGCTTATCTCTAAGCATTTTTCAGACCTGGATCAGACACAAACAGTCTCATAAGCATCACAACTCAGTAAAACCCAGTTTAGGTCATCCAGTTGTCCTGCTAGGAAAAGAGGCTGAATTGATACAGCTCAGGTTCCAGTTTAACAATATGGGACAAAGTGTCACTGGCACTATGGACCCCTCCTATGCTCAGGAGTGTGACCACTAGCAGTTTAAGAAAGCTCAGCTGTCAGACTCATCAGCCAGGGTCCAGGAAAAGTTGTGACAGCTTAGTAAAACCTTTAAGACATGTCAGAACAGCAGCCATAGGGATGAAAAACCGGATCTGTGTAGTTTGCATGAATAGAGCAGCTCTCTGAGCTTTCTGTCAGCCTAATAGCTGGGAGATCTTTGCCACCTTGTAGGCTTTGGTTGTTTGGTTCTTACTGATCCTGGGAACATCAGGGGATTGGAGTAGTCAATTTTGGCAGTGCCAGCAGCAAGAGGAGAAGTCATATATATTCCAGACCCCAGCACTTAATACCTGTTGTCCAAACTATGGTTTGAGGTTTCATTTTTAATTTTTAAAAATTTATGATAGGACAAATGTGGCAGTACATACTTGTACTACCAGCTAATCAGGAGATGGGAGCAAGTGGATCTTAAGTTTGAGTCCAACCCAGGATAAAGTTAGACATCATCTCAAAAAACATATGAGCCAGGTACCAGTGGCTCACACCTGTAATCCTAGCTACTCAGGAGGCTGAGATCTGAGGATTGCAGTTCAAAGCCAACCCAGGCAGGAAAGTCTCTGAGATTCTTACCTCCAATAAACTCAGAAAACCAGAAGTGGCACTGTGGCTCAAGTGGTAGAGCGCTCACCTTGAGCTGAAGAGCTGAGAGACAGCACCCAGGCCCAGAGTTCAAGCCCCACAACCTACCACAAAACAAAAACCAGAAAAACATGACAACAAAAAGGATTGGTGATGTAACTCAAGTGTTAGAGCACTTGCCTAGCAAGTATGAGGCCCTGGGTTCAATTCCCAGTACCACATAAAAAAAGGATATGGTAGGATACCAAAAGCATAGAATATCTTATTGCCACCATGTTAAGGTATGCAGAAGTATTAAATGAATTCACAGTTTTACAGCCAATCTCTAGAACTTTTTTGTAAAACTAAAATTTGATGCCCATGAAACAGCTTTCCATTCCTTTCTCCCAAGCTGACAACAACTATTGTATTGTCTTTCTATTCCTACAAATGTAACCTGTGTGTGTGTGTGTGTGTGTGTGTGTGTGTGTGTGTGTGTGTGTGTGTGTGTGTGTGTGTGTGTGTGTGTATGTATGTGTGTGTGTGTGCTGATCCTAGGGCTTGAACTAAGGGCCTGGGTGCTGTCCCTGAGCTATTTTGCTCAAGGTTAGCACTCTATCACTTGAGTCACAGCACTTACGGCTTTTTCCTAGTAGTTTATTGGAGATACAAGTGCCATGGACTTTTCTGCCTGGGCTGTCTTCAAACTGTGATCCTCAGATCTCAGCTTCCAGAATTGGATTACAGGCATGAGCCACTAGTGCCAAGCTGTGGATTTTTTCCCCCTAAAATCAGCAAAACTCTTAACTTGGAAGTCTGTGTACACAGTAAATAATATTCCACATAAAACCTGATTTACCTACATCGCAACAAAGACAAGTATTAGTCATGGATAGAGTTACACCCTCCTCAGCTTTAGAGTTGGCAATCTTTCAACACCCTGAATTTGCTGTCACTGGGTACTAGTCAGACCTGTAGGCTAACTACTCATACTACTGGGAGGGCTGGTGGAATGGTTGTCTCCCACAGTGCAGGTGTGGGAGTTGCCACTGGGCCCTCACTGGAGCACAAGGCCTGAGTTGAGAAATGCAAGATATATTTCTGCAGTTAGCCAACTCAGAAAGCCATTACAGCTGTATTGCGGTGATTCACACCTTTATGCATTTAGCATCAATCATGCTAACCTAATTTATTTTGTGTGTGACTTTATTTTAATTTCCTTATTTATATAGATACTTGTTTTGGAACAATAATCGCCACAGTAAACCGGCTTTTCAAAGCTAAACCTCCCCCCTGAATGATATGGTAATATGCCAGGAGACAGACCACCCACACATCACACATCCACACATAGCAAGAACAGCCCTGTGGCATATGGCTCCTGACTGCCTCTTCCACACCATCTCTGCCTCCCCTTCTCACTGTGTCCCATCCTAGGCAGATTTCTTTCTGTTCCACACACTCAAGAATTGGGGTGATCCTAGGAGTGAGGAGAGGGAGGTCAGAAAAGTTGGCCAACAAAGTGTGTGTCCAGGTAGCCTTAGGGACAGCCAGGCTGTGAAGCAAATGGGCCCAAGGGAAATGGGCCTATCCCCTCTGTGATACAGGGACACTCAGGGGACAGTTCCACCTGTTGTCCTAGTTTCTGTCTTAGCGTACTTGGTTAACGTGCACATATGCTATGTACTTTTCTGTGTCTACCCTTCAGATTTTTTTCAAGTTCCCCTGGAGGCTACAGAAAGAGAGGTACATGTCCATCAACGTGTGCCCTTCTTTCTGAGAGTTGATTCTAGGGACATCTCTGGTCTGCTAGGGATGGAGGGTCAGATAAAGTCCTTAAGCACAAATATTGATGAAGGCTTCTTAACAAGAGGTCCGTATCCTGCGTGGACAGACTAGATAGAAAGCCCCCTGATTAGTCTGCTGTGCTGGCCCAGTGGATGCTACCATCTTCTGCAATGTCTTGTTCTTCCTTTCCTTCCTTTTTCTTCTTTCCTTTTCTTTTTTTTTTAAACGTGTGTGTGTGTACTGGGGCTTGAATGCAGAGCCTCATGCTCTCACTTTGCTTTTTCACTAAAGACTAGTACGCTACCACTTGAGCCACACAGCTCCGCTTCTGGCTTTTTGCTGGTTAATTGGAGATAGAGTCTCATTGACTTCTTCCCTGACTGATTCTCAGATCTCAGCCTCCTGAGCTAGGATAACATGGGTGAACCACCAACACCTGGCTTTTCTATCAATTTTTTATCCAAGTCTTAGGGACTTAACCTTCAGAGCTTCTATGTCCTGGAAGGAGGATGTTCCCAAATCCCCACATTACAAAAGGAGAAAGTGATATGCAGATGATAGAAGGAGCCTATGACTGTAGCAAGACAAGTCTTGCTCAATGAAAAGTCCTAAGAAGACAGCACATTGACACAGTGACCCAGGTGCCAATGGCTCACATCTGTTCTCCTAACTACTCAGGAGACTGAGCCCTGAAGATCATGGTTCAAGGCCAAACCAGGCAGGAAAGTCCATGAGGCCTTATCTACAATTAACCAGCATAAAGCTAGAAGTGGAGCTGTTCCTCAAGTGTGCACGCACGCACCACGCATGCACACATGCACGCACGCACCACGCATGCACGCAGAGAGACAGACAGGCAGATAGAGACAAAGAGACAGAGACAGACAGAGACAGAGAGCACAATGAATATGTTAAAGGTTTTTTTTGGGGGGAGGGGCGTCCAGTCATGGGGCCTGAACTCTAGGTCTGGGCGCTGTCCCTCCGCTCTTCAGCTCAAGGCTAGCGCTCTACCACTTGAGCCACAGCACCACTTCCAGCTTCTTTCTTTTTGTTTATGTGGTGCTGAGGAATCAAACCCAGGGCCTCAGGCATGCAAGGCAAGTGCTCTACCACTGAGCCACCTTCCCAGCCCAAGGTTTAAGTTTACGTAATGTGCCCATTGTAGTGACAAGGCAAATAAGGGTGACTCCTGAAAGTAGAGGCCCTGCTGGTGTTTAATGACAGGCTTGGTTTAGAACAGAGGAGCATGTGTGGGTTTGAGGGTGGTTTCATAGCACATTCCCAGATAGCTGGTACTTCACTAGCAACAAAGGTATATAAATTGTAATCCCACTCTGAACATTTTGTAACTTTTTAAGGTTTACTCTGATGAAATGGGCTGGGGTGATTTTTGTTCAAGATCAAATATGAGCATGATGCTGATCTTACTGTGTTTCCCCAGCCTGTTCTTAGCCATCCACCTTCATTTATACAACCACAACCACAAAAAGTGAAAGGGTTCTGATTATGGTGGTCCATATGGTAAATCCCTTCCACCAAGGAAGTAGAAGTAGGAGGATCAAAGTTCAAGGCAATCTGGGTAAAGTTAGTGGAAACCTACCTAAAAAAGCGGGGGGGGGGGGGGCGAGTGGTGGGGGGAAGAACCCCGCGGGCTGGGAATGTGTCTCAAATGGTAGAACACTTACCTACATGCAAGGGAAGGGCAGTGAGCTCACACTCCAATATTGCCCAAACAAAATAAAACAAAAAGAAGTGAAAGGGCCCTAAAATGCAGGTCCCACTCTGACCAGAGGCTGGGTGCTGGGATTCCCTCCCCACTTGGCCTTCCTGCCAGCTACTTCATCAGAGCCTCATCTTAGACCGACGTGCAGTTCTGTGATACTCCTTTTGAAGCCTCATAACAGAGAAGCTTGTAGTTCTAACTTTGTGTTCCTTCCAGACAGACGTGTTGCATGTCACCTCTGGGGTGTTCAAGCTCTATATCCTATATCACAGGAAAGAGCCCAGGGCTGTAGTGGTGGAATATCAGCTTTGCATTACTCGAGGTGGGGGAAATATGAATAAGCCTATAGCTTTGCTTGCTTTTCATTGCTTACTTTACTCCTAATTTTCTTTCTTTCTTTCGTTCTTTCTTTTTTGCCAGTCATGGACCTGAACTCTGGGCCTGGGTGCTGTCCCTTAGCTCTTCAGCTCAAGGCAAGCACTCTACCGCTTGAACCACAGCACCACTTCCAGCTTTTTCTGTTTATGTGGTGCTGAGGAATCGAACCCAGGGCCTTAAGCATGTAAGGCAAGCACTCTACCACCGAGCCACCTTCCCAGCCCTTTACTCCTAGTTTTATAAGTGCCTAAGCTATAGTTCACACCTGTGGCATGGGTATATGGATCAAAAAGGTGATGTTTACCGAGTATTAGGTCTGCCTGGGTGAACAGCCCCGCCCCACTTCTTCACCTGCCTGAAACCAGTAATCACCTGACTGTCTATCACCTGACTGTGACTGAGTTAGCTAGGGACCTTCGTCTCTGAGGTCACTTCCTGAACCACCTCCTTCAGACTGTGAGAGGTTTCCCAGGCTCTGAGATCACGTCCCCATCCACGCGGCCCTGCCACCCACCTTTCCTTATGTAATCCCCCCTTCTTTTTCTCTTTTGCCTTCCCTTCTGTCTCTGTGTGCCTCCATCTTATGTGGGCCACAGTTTGCTCTCCCCCAATAAACTTTTCTGCCTGAACCATGTGGTGCTTTCCTTTCTGGTGAATCTTACACATAGGTTGTTTTTCAGGATCTTGGATGCAAATCAAACAGCTCAAACCATTTATCCTTTACTTGTGCAAGCCAGGTGACTTCAGGGTCACAATTCTGACATCACATTGTGGAAAACTACAACCTCAGAGACACTAACACCGCCTTTTTCTGTACATCTATACATAGGAATGACAGATGTACAACGCAAGGGAAACACCATGAATTTTACTTTCCCTTAACCTCCAATCACCTATCACCTTTCCTCGTCTTTACATCTGTTTCTTCCCTCCCTCCCTTTCCTTCTTCCCTTTCTCCTTTCCTAACTTCCTTTCTTCCTCCTTCTCTCCCTTTGTTCTTCCATTTTTTCAGACAGGTTCAAACTATGTTGCTCAATCTGCCCCACTTTGGAGAAGGTGAATTTGTAACTTTGGCTACCTTGTGAGAAAACTTCTCTTGCTCCTCTCTGTCTCTGTCTCTGTCTCTTTACTCATTCTTTTAGTGTTTGGATTACTTCACAGTGGACAATAGGGGTCTTGTTCAGTAACGAACATTACTGTAATAGTATTTGATATGGGTCAACCTGAAAGAAGGAAAGGTTTATTTTGGCTTAGAGTTTTAGAGGTTGCAATCCACAAATGATTTGTCCCATTGCTTTGGGCTGTGGTGGGACTGCATACCTAGTAGAGGTTTGAACCAGTGAGAAAAGAAAGCAAGAAGAAGGTAGGGCCCTACCATCCCATTCATGGGTACAGCCCATTGACATAATGTCTATCATTAGACCTCACTTTTTGAAGGTTCTACCACTTTCCAGAGGCACACTACCACATGAGTACCAACTCTCTAACACATGAGCTTAAAGATTGGACTTTAGATACAAAGTAAGCATCCCATATCTATGACCTGGTAGAATATCAATTGTAAACCTTGATGTTCCCTCTGCCAGCACACTTTCCCCATCAAAAGCTGTATACCTTAGTTCCTCAGGCATCATCTAACCAGAGGTCTGTCCTCACCAATCTCTATAAAATAACCCCTCCTCAGACACATGCAGCATGTATTACATGCATAGTTTACCTATGAGTATATAGTCATTGCATACGAGTTTAGTGTCTTACCCTTCTCTCCTCTACCACTAAAATGAATGGCCCAGAAAAGACAGTCTTTGGCTCTGTTGCCACCAAAGAACCTCAGCGACTAGTCAATAAATATTTGTTGAATGAACTAGTAAGATCTCTCCTCCCACTCATGAAAGTGTCCTTCCAGTTTCTGTTTTCAAATGGCAGCTGGATTATGAACTTAAAGTGATCATATTGTACCCTGATATGCATTTTAAAATAATTAGTCATTCAAAATGACTCATTCTTTTAGTGTTTGGATTACTTCACAGTGGACAATATTCAGCCACCTGAATATGTTCCAGGTTTGGGGGAAGGAATATAGAATTTTTCAAGTTTTGAGAGCAATTCTACAGGTGTCTTCTTGTCAACAGGAGACAAGAGAGTTTCTGGAATTTGTCCCTTATACTCTTGGCTCCTAGTCAAATGATATTTATTGCCCAGGACAACATTACTGTCTGATATTAGAACATCTCTCCCTAGCCCTTCTGCAGGCAATAAAACAAACACCTGTGAAGAACCTATAAATTTTAATGTGTTAACTCACCAAATAGCAAGAGGAATGGAACTTGCCTCAGGAAAAAGGAAGGCAAAAGCCACCTGCTTTTGTATGGCACATTTGTATTGAGATTGAGGTAAAAAATGACATTGGTCTGAGTCCTATGCATTCTTGAAGGTGGATTCATTTGCTTCATGAGGTCAGGTTGGCAGGAAGCCAAGATTTATAGGCCCTGTGTTTGCTTTCTGCTACTCCAAGATTTAGCCAGTCACATAACATTATCTAGAAAACTTGAGATATTAATCACTTTGACCTCAGCCAGTTATTTCAGTAGAAAATTTTGTGTTCATTTTTCTAAGAGCAATCATCAACTCCTTAAAAAAGGCTGTTATTGTGAATTAATATAGCAAACAGCATAAAATACATAGACACAGATGAAAAGATAGTTATAATCCCAATCCCACAAGTCTACTATGAGCTAGAAAACAGACACACTTGGGCAGAAAGCCATTCTTCTGACCTTGGTATAAACTATTTCCTTGCATTTCTTTTTGGGTTGTCTTACTTATGGGTAAATGTCTTAAAAACATACCCTCAAGTTTTGAAAAGCTGAGCAGCAGCTTAGAAAAAAAAAATCTGCCTTTAAATGCAGTCCCAGATATGCTAAGCAGAGGGTGAGCAGTAGGATTATGATATTAATGATGTGCTGGTTTTCCAACAAAAGCAAAGTCAAAGGGCAAAAGCAGTATCAAAGGTCAGGGACTGCTTTAGATTTTCTGCCTCCAGATTCACAGCAAGGCAGTGGGTTGAGCAACATGGCTATAAGATCTGTATCCCTTGGTATCTAGAAAGTAGGGTAGGTGTTAGCCAGGCACATTTGAGCCATTTGTTCTTGTAGTGGCTGTCTGGTGGTTATAATTCTGAATGGATTGCTCTCCTGTGTCAGGTCAAACTGTCTTCTGCATGAAACACTGTCTTCCTCCCGAGAACTCTGTATTCCCAGTATACCATTGCCGGAGAGCTCCCTTTTCCCATCACCAATTTCCTCATTTTGGTGGGGCACATCCTCTGCAGTTTCCTGAGAAAGGATAGGGGGATGTAGATAAACAATGCTGTCAGGAAGCCATCTGATGAGGGCTCCAGCTACTCATACCACATTAGCCACTCCTCTCTGATGATTTCTGGGCTCAGGGGGAAACCATCAAAGTAGATGGACTTACAGAAAACAAGGAGGGACAAAAACTGAGCCTGGAGAAACTTAGGTCAGACTAATGAATGATACTGAAATGAAAAGACAGTAGGCCCTTCAGTGCAGGCCCAGATAAATGGAGCCTGCTATAGGAGAATCCATTCATATAATCCAGTCATTATGTGTGGGCCTGGGGACTCCTAGACATAACATCAGAGCATTAAAGATGCGGGAGGCACCAGAGTGAGAGATTCTGCATTGCTCCCCCACCTGGCAGTCCTTTCCTAACTACATGCTGGGGACACTACAGTATCTCCCTGAGATTTGAGGGAGACATGTGGAGCCACAATCCATGTATCTTGTTTCACCCCTGGCATTGCACAATGCCTGTGGGGGAAGACAGTAAAACCAGAGCAATCTGATATTAATTCCAAGTCAGCATTTCTTCCTATTTGTGTGCTCCTAGACAGGTCATTGTCTAGCTCTGGGTTGGGTTTCTTGTCTTTTAAGCTGGAAAAATGAAGCCTTAGGGATTCTCACTCGTCTTGGAAGCTAGAATCACCTGGGAAGGCTTCAGTTGAGCTGTCCAATCTCCATTTAGAGATTCTGAAACAGTGAGTCTACAATGGGATTCAACCAGCATGGTTTTAAAACATCTCCAATTTTTTGTGGGGTCCAGTAGAGAAACTAGAACCTAGAGGTGATTAAAGATCTTTTAGATTAGTAAATCAGACTCTGCCAGAAAACCACACAGACATCCAGGTAGGAAGAACTAAGGAAAGGTTTATTGCCAGTAAGGGGACCCACAAGACCCCTTCCCACCAGGTGAGAGGAAGTGAGAAGTGCCAGCTATTGTCTCAGGTGACCTTTTATAATCTCCGGGATTAGGGGATCCCACTGCCTTATATGGTCATGGCTATCCAAAAGTGGTGCTCTCCCAGGAAAAGGGGAGTAGGGGCTGATCATTTGCTGCCTTAACTACACGGGCCTAGTGTTGCCTGGGGAAAGAGCATGTTTAGCCATGAGGGAGGAGGCTTCTGGGCTAACATCCCCACTCCTTGGTTTAATAATTGGATGAGGGTAGCACTTGGTGGGAGCAGGGGGCAAAGGTCATTTCTTCTGGAGCTGCTTCCTGCTGAGAAAGGGGTGAAGTAGTCAAGAGGGGAAACTTGACCAGTACCCTCCTAAGAGCATCTGATTGACCAGCTGATTGGTAAAAAGTCTCATCTTTCCCTTAAGGATGTTCTTTACGCACCTGAATAGGCAAGACACAATTAGTATGAGGCAAAAATTGCAATTAAGGGCCCAAGATAGGCATGAGCCAGGGAGTAAGCCACTGGTAGGTCCCATCCCCCTTCATTCTGTTGGATATTTTCCTCAAGTTTTCTGAGATGTTTGACTTGTTCCTTGATGGCATAGCTACTATCAGGTAACAGCAGCATATTTTGTTTTTATGGTCGGTTGTGGGGCCTGAACTCTGGGCCTGGGCGCTGTCCCTCAGCTCTTCAGCTCAAACCTAGCACTCTACCACTTGGCCATAGTACCACTTCTGGCTTTTTCTGCTTATGTGGTGTTGAGGAATCGAACCCAGGGCCTCATGCATGCAAGGCAAGCACTCTACCACTGAGCCACCTTCCCAGCCCAGCAGTACGTTTTTAATCTCCTTGCACCCTTGGTGGTGGAGTAAGAGAAATCAAGGCAGCATAACTGTCAAGAATAGCAGTGCAACGGCAGAGGAGGTATAGTGAATGCTTTTTGCCACTATGCATGCCAAATATATAGATTCCTACCACCAGCCCTGGTATCCCAAGCAAGGAAAAAGTGAGGGATATACAGTTCTCATTCAGCACTAGACCACTTGTTGAGGCTGGAAGAGCTCCTTGTGTGGTGGTACAACAGCTAGATAGCTTAGGCAGCACTGGAACGTATGAAGCAGATTGGCAGGGTTATAATTAAGAGTACAACTCTCACAGGTTAAAAAAAAACAACAGCCATTGGATAAGGAAACGTGGCCCTTAGTGTATCAGATGTGTTCACAGTTGACACAAACTAAGTTGTCCCTCTTTAGTTCTATACAGTCACAGGTACAATTTTGAACCTGGGAAAAGGTGTTATTTTCTGGCATTATAACCCAGGGGGTGCATAACATCAGAGTATCTGCTGTCCTTCATGTGAAGGCGTTCCCTAATTATAGGAGCCAGAATAGATGGTATTTATATGTCTGCCGCAGGTTTGCTCACCTGAAGCGGGCATGGCCCGAGCACATGTCCCATCTCCAGTTCCTGCCTCAAACAAATGTCCGGGACAGGTGAAACCAGATGTTATAATGCACGAGTCTTGCAAGGACTCCGAGAAGGATTCTCCATATTGGTATTTTAGGTTGTCAGGGGCCAGTCTGGCAGGGCTGCTGTTCCTAAACCCACCCCAAGAGGAAATGGCTTAGATGTTATTTGTGTGGGGTGGATGGGATGGCTGATGATGTTGTTTCTGCCCTTGTTATCCTAGCACCTGGCATTTCTTTGACATGAGGGGTGCTGGATGGATCCAAGTTCGCTTGTTGGGTCTGGTAGACTCAGAAGTGAAAAGGCTGGTTAGGACAGTGGTGCTCCATGTGCCAAGATAAATCCAGTAGGGGAGCAGCCTTGGATCTGTACAGACAGGGACTCACACAGGGCCCTTCCCAGGTGGATCTAACATCTCCAGCCCTTTGATTGGGAAGAGGACACAGCTTTCTGTTGGCAAGGGGCATTGACATTAGGGGTAAAAGGTGGAGATGTGGAGATGTGGTCTCCTCTGGGTGAAGTTAGTAAGCAGCAGCTGTCCCTTGGTGGTAGATGTGAGTCCTTGAATGAAGTCTGGAAGAACTCTCATGAGGCAGAGGATGGACAATACTAAAAATATTAAAAAGCACACACAGCAAAAGGAAGGATTTGGGGCAGAAAATTAAAAATTGGATGATGGCTAGATTGGCTAGTTCTTATTCCCTGCATTCCAGGCAGTCCTGGAATTGGTGGAAAATAGCTCTAGCTACTTTGGACATCTGACGACTAGGTGGGAGAGAGCATGCTAGATTGGTCAGCAGTCAGAAGCTGGGGCTGGGTTGGGTGGCTAAGGGGCTTGACTAGAAGCCTTGGTAGATGTCTAGGTTACGGGGTATGTATGGGAGACCCAGGAAGCTGCCCAGGCTAACAGCCCTAAGTCTAAGACTCACTATATATACAAATAGCAGGTAACGAAGGCAAGAATGTAAATGCCTGTCCAGTTAGAAGGTAGACAGGTATGGACATTAGACGGACAAGCTTCTTAACTTATTTCCTTTGATCTTCCAGATCCAGTTTTGAAAGGGCAGGCACAAAGTGGCTGATGTGACATCATCTCCTCTTACTCCTGTCCACAGTTCCTTGTCAGGTCTAGGCTCATCTTAGGATTTGCTCATTGCTGGGATAACTCATCCCAGTTGGCATTCATGGGCTTTGAACTCAAGGTCTGGGCACTGTCCCTAAGCACTTCTGCTCGAGGCTAGCACCCTACCACTTTGAATCACAGGACCACTTTTAGTATTTGGCTGGCTAATTCTTGAGCCATGCTTCCAGCCTGGGTCTATGCTGGTTAGGTGGGAGATGGAGTCTCAGAAGGATTTTTCTGCCTGGGCTGGCTTTGAACTGCAATCTTTGCCACAAAAACCATTTATTATTTCCAATTAAAGCAAGAAGGAGATCAATGGGAACAAGTAGAGCTTACCTGCACTCTATCCAGATTTGACCAACAACTTGCCAGAACTCTGCAATGACAAAACTCAGTAGATGGGATGAGAGTTTTAGCACAGATATACTATAGCTTGGCTGCCTGGAAAACCTGATAACCAAAGTTCACAAGAGGCTCTCCTGGACTACACCTGTTTCAATAGCATAACAACATGACCAGCATTTTCAGGTCAGGCTGGATAAGGTTTACCGAGAGTGTCCCACAAGAGTGTTAGTTTTTGTAAATCTAAAACAGTCATTCACCAAGAATCAGCTGCATGTGATGGAGTCAGGCAGGAGGCCAGTCTACCATGGGGGAGGTAGTCAGGATGGTCCAGGCAGGATCTGGGCTAGACTGCATCCCTCGGATGGATTGTCAAATCTCCTGTTCAGTTGCTTACAAATTTATACACAGACTGGTAAAAGACACTTGACTTTAGATGGCCATAAAGAATGACATGATGGTTTTACATCAGTATTTAAATCACAGCTAACTCAATTACATACCAATTTTAATAAGCTTTATCTTGTAAGAATTTACTACCTACTCATTCCATCTGCCACCTACTAGAACCTTCTGGAGTTTATCTTAATTTTGAAACAAACATTTAAGACAATTCTTACTTTGCAAATACTTTTTTTTTTTTTTTGGATCCTGTTGTGGGGCCTGAACTCTGGGCCTGAGCGCTGTCCCTCAGCTCTTCAGCTCAAGGCTAGCACTCTACCACTTGAGCCACAGCGCCACTTCCGGCTTTTTTCTTTTTGCTTATGTGGTGCTAAGGAATTGAATCCAGGGCCTCAGGCATGCAAGGCAAGTGCTCTACCACTGAGCCAACTTCCCAGCCCTGCAAATACATTTTTTTTTTTTTGGGTCCAGTCATGGGGCCTGAACTCTGGGCCTGGGCGCTGTCCTACAGCTCTTCAGCTCAAGGCTAGCGCTCTACCACTTGAGCCACAGCGCCACTGCCGGCTTTTTTTTTTCTCTGCTTATGTGGTGCTGAGGAATCGAACCCAGGGCCTCATGCATGCAAGGCAAGAGCTCTACCACTGAGCCACCTTCCCAGCCCTGCAAATACATTTTTATCCAAAGGTGTTTCCTCAGTTTCCCTTTTCAAGGCCTTTTTACTAACTTTCCTCTTGGTTTAATTTTTCCTTAGTGGTTTTCCTCATCACAGCTGGTTAGACTGCTTCTTTTTAACCATGTGTACAGTTTTTATCTTGACCATGTACACATACGTGTGAGTAATTATTAGTGGCAAGAGATTTTTTTGCCAATGATAAGGATTCAAGACAAAACCTTTTTTTTTTTTTTGGGGGGGGGGTCTGGTCATGGGGCCTGAACTCTGGACCTGGGTGTTGTCCCTCAGCTCTTCAGCTCAAGGCTAGTGCCAAACCACTTGAGCCACAGTGCCACTTCCGGTTTTCTGGTGGTTTATTGGAGATAAGAGTTTCATGGACTTTCCCCACCGGGCTGGCTTTGAACCGTGATCCTCAGAGCTCAGCCTCCTGAGTAGCTAGGATTACAGGCGTGAGCCACCAGCACCCAGCTCTGAGCAGGTTTTTAATGAGAGGAGGTGATTGGATAGAGGTAGCCAGATAGGGAAGAGGTGAGAGGGAGGGATTTTTATTTTGCAGCCTCCTAGAGGAGTTTGGTTTAAGGGAGAAATGAAAAATTCAGATATCAAAGTAGGTAGAGTCCAGAAAGAGAAAATAATTGAATTATGGTTTGAGTCCCAGAGACATTTTGGGGTAGGAAAAAGAGAGAGCAATGAAAGGAAAAGTAGTAAAAGTGTTAGCCAGCGTCAGTGATGGATTAATGACAGAGACAGGGCAGAGGCCCATTTATTTTGGGTCTAGAAGGGAAGAAGTTGTTAGCCAGAGAAGGGAGTTGGGAAATGTAAGATTTATGCCCACAAGGCTGGGAAGGTGGCTCAGTGGTAGAGCACTTGCCTTGCATGCTCGAGGCCCTGGGTTCGATTCCTCAGCACCACATAAGAAAAAAGCCGGAAGTGGTGCTGTGGCTCAAGTGGTAGAGTGCTAGCCTTGAGCTGAAGAGCTGAGGGACAGCGCCCAGGCCCAGAGTTCAGGCCCTACGACCGGACCCAAAAAAAAAAAAAAAAAAGAAAGAAAGAAAGACCCAAAAAAAAAAAAAAAAAGAAAGAAAGATTTATGCCCACAAGAGAGGCAGGCAGGGAGGTCGGGACAGAGGTTAGCAAGAGTTTGTAGTGAAGTAAGGAGGCTAGGTCTGGCTGGTGCCATAATGGCCACATGGTGGATGGTAGGGTCTGGCATCTTGTCTTCATGCTGGGGGAAGGACCCTCTCCCCCCCCCCACTCCCCCTTTCCCCATCACCTGCCTCCCAGGTAATGGGTGTGCCTGGATCCCTGGAGACAGGGGTGGGCATTTGGCTCATAGGTTACTGAATCTGTCAATCAGTGTCTGGGACTGGAAATTTCCTGAAGATCTGCCTCCTGCACCAACCTATTTAGGCCCAGACCAGCCTAGCTGCCAGGACTCCATGCCATGTGTCTCTGTGATTGTGTCCTGTGTCCTGTCTCCTGGCTCATCTCCAGTCATCATGGAGTTCCAGTTCAGCTCTCCATTGGAGCTGAATTGGCTTGTTGGTATTGTTTTTGTTATTTCTTTCCTCTTTAGCGTGTTTCCTAGCAGGGTTATGTGTATTTGCGTGCTGCAGGCCTTTGTAATAACTGGCGGCCTGCAGCCTGTTAACTGTATAATAAAGACTCCAATAGTCTATATTTTAAAATGTGGCTTCTGGGATGATTTACCTTACAGTAGTAAGTTGGTCTACAGTAGTAGACCAACAGTTTTAGTTTAGAGTTTCCAAACCAGCTACAGAGAGGAAGAATATACAAGAGGAGCCGCTGATCCAGGATGACGGCCCTTGAGATGGAATCTAAAGGGGGAGGGACCCCCGCTGGGACCCTACCTGCATCTCACAGAGCACAAGTCAAATGGCTATCAGTAGGAGTGGAGGCAATTTAGTAGGAAATGATCTCCAGTCTGGAGAGAGAGAGGGAGAGAGACAGAGAGATGAAGCTGATACCAGACAAGAAAAGGAGATGGCTGGGAGATTTATAGCAGAGAAGGACTTAGTGGGCAGTGTAGGACCAGAGAGGGGCGGGGGGGGGGGGAGGGGGGGTTAGAGTAGAGTGAGAATAGGAGGGCTTGGAAAGGGGAGGGGCGGCCAAGGCCTGGAATGAGGAGCGGTGCCACCAGGGAGTTAGCCTTGAGAGAGAGGAGCTCTTAGGTTCTGAGAGCTTGCTGGGAAGGAGAAACCATTGAGAAGATGGGAGGGAGTGAAGGAGAAGGGGCGGGGACAGTAGCCGCCCAAGGGAGGAGCCATGGGAGGAGCTGCTGAAGAGGGGCCGAGGGAGAGCTGGAGTGGGAGGAGGGGCGGAGGGGCGGCTGGAGTCGCTGCTGGAGAGCGAGGACAGCTGCCTGGTGTCAGCTGGCACCCGGGGAAGTTGGAAGGGGAGGGGCTGAGAAGTCAGAGGCTCTGGCGGCAGTGGCCCCGGAACCGCAGGGAAGGCAGGAGGGAGGGAGTTTGAAGACAGTTTGGCCTGGGAGGGAGAATTTAAATGCTTTTTAGCTTGGAGAGAGATGATTTTTAGTCTGGAAGTAGTTGAGAGAGTGAAGAAAAGAAAGTCCTGGATCTGCTCCCTTTTCGAGCGCTCACAACAGTTATGTAAATCCTGAATAATGATAGGGCTAAAGGTGCCCTTAAGTGGCCATTTGGACCGGCTCCCTAGGTCATAATCAGGCCGGGCTCAGTTGTACAGATCAATGAGGTGCTGGTGTTTAGGACCAGGAGCTAGGTGGAGAGAGAGCATATTGGCCAGTTATGTACCCCAGAGGGGGAGTCAGATGGGATCTTAGATTGAGAATTACCCAATGGTGACTTGATCTAAGGCCAAAACAATCCAGGCGTCTCTGGAATGTCTCGTTCTTAGGGAGAGAGTGGTGGGAGACAGTGGTGAGGTCACCTGACCCCTGGGTCACAGAGCCTCAGGTCTAGGTCCTAGGCCCGTGCCTGAGACCCTGGAGACTCAGAGCAGCCCAGTACCAGGGCTTTTGGGTGTGGGTTAAAGAAAAGTTGCATAAAAGAAAAGAATGTCGCCATAGGAATCCCAAGTCCACTTACCGGTGCAGATGGATGAAGGTGGGAGACTTGGATGTGGGAGAGCTCTGGGTGGCAGACGCCCCCAAGGTCGCACATCTCAGGGTGAGAGTGTGACAAGCACTGAGGCGATTGAGATCCAGGCTCCTGGGAAGCTGGTTGAGCAAATTCACCGAGATAAACCTAGTTCCCGGCCATGCACCACTGTTAGAGTAAATTAGACTCTGCCAGGAAACCACGTGGACATCCAGGGAGGAAGAACAAAGGAAAGGTTTATTGCCTGTAAGGTGATCGCAAGACCCCCCCTTCTCACCCAGATAGAGGAAGTGAGAAGAAATACCTGCTCTTGTCTTAGGTGACCTTTTGTAACCTCCAGGATCCCGCTGCTTTATATGGTCATAGCTATCCCAAGGGGGTGCTCTCTCAGGGAATATAGGGTAGGAGCAGATGATTTGCTGCCTTTAATACATGGGCCTAGTGTTGCCTAGGGAAAGAGCATGTTAAGCCATGAGGGAGGAGGCTTCTGGGCTAATATCAATGATTCCATAGTTCAGGTAAAGAGATAATGAAACTGAAGCCGGATAGACTAGAGAAAAATGAGGTGCCTTCAGCTAAAGCAAATACAGGAGACATTCCTTCATATATTTCCCTTAAGATTAAGGGAACAAAGTCATATAGGGGAAAATGAAACAGAATAACTTAAGGAAACTGAAGCCTAGTGAAGGCAACTCAGAAATATGGTATTTAGAAACTTAAAAATGCTATCTTTTTGTTTCAGGGAGAGAAAACAGGATGCATTCCTCCCTGAGGGATGCATTTCTTACCAGAGGATTAATAATTGTCTGACAGGATACCCCAAAAGGTAGGCAGCAGGGCCTCCTTGTCTCAAGGCTAAGGATCTGTTTTATGGCAAGATGCATTCTTACCTGGAAACTCAGTGAATAACACCAGATGTGGTTAGAGCAAAGATAAAGCTTTGCATAACTTGAAGCCAGACCTCCCCTTCCTTTACCCTATAATACCCCAACAGCCCAAGGAGCTGGGTTTCTCTTTGGGTGTCTTCTTCTCTCTCTCTCTCTCTCTCTCTCTCTCTCTCTCTCTCTCTCTCTCTCTCTCTCTCTCTCTCTCTCTCTCTCTCCTTTGCATCATTGTCTCTCTGTGTTTCTATCTCCCTATCTCCACTCTGCTAGAGTGTGCCCTGCCCTTCTGTTTGTCTGCTTTATTTGTCTGTGTGCTTGCCTGCTTGTTTACTTAGTAAAGCTCTGCCAAGTTTTCTTACCACTGTGACTTGTCCAGAAATTCTTATTCTGGATCGAAGTCCTAAGGCCTAAGTGAAGAGTTCCTACACTAAAAGGAAGCTTCAGTAAACCTCACCTCTGTTCGGTGACAAAAACATAGATAATATTTTGCAAATGGAAAGCCAGTGACATTGGTGAGTAACACCAAATCTTCTGTCATGTAATTTGGTTACAGAAATATCCACTGGTTTCTTGAATTCCATAGGATTAAATACTACAATGCCTGAACTGATACCTTCTTAACTCTTTTATCTCCTAAGGCCAGACACTAGATGGCTATTTCTTCGTTCCACTATATCTTTTTTTTAATCACTTAATATACATATAAATTAAATGTCTGAGATTTGCTTCAAGATCATCCAAGGTTGAGTGCAAAGAAGAAAGGAATAGATGAAAGATAAATGGGTGTGAAATAATCAAAATTGAAGTTGGGAGATGGGGAGTCATTGTACTTATTTGCATTGCTGTATCTGATTTTTTTTTTGTACTGAGGTTTGAGCTCAAAGCCTTGCACTTGCTAGACTTGCTTGCTCAGCTGGAGCTCCACCACTTGAACCACAATACCAGTTGGACATTTTTGCTGGATAATTAGAAGAATCTCACAGATTTTTCTGCCTCAGCTGGCTTTGAACCTCAATGCCTCCAGAGTAGCTAGGATTACTGGCATGAGCCACCAGCACCCAGTCTGTATGCATTCTTTATGTACTAAATAATGGAAATTTCTTTTTTTTTTCTGTCAGTCATGGGGCTTGAACTCTGGGCCTGAGCATTGTCCCTCAGCTCTTCAGCTCAAGGTTAGCACTCTACCACTTGAGCTACAGCACCACTTCCAGTTTTTCTGTGGTTTATTGGAGATAAGAGTTTCACAGACTTTCCTGCCCAGGCTGGCTTTGAACCATGATCCTCAGATCTCAGCCTCCAGAGTAGCTAGGATTACAGGCATAAGCCACCAGGGCGGCTTAATGGAAATTCCTATGGCTCTGGTGTTTTTGTTTTTCTTTTTTAAGTTGCATTTTTATTATCTTCAAGTAGCTGTACAAAGGGCTTATCATTCAACAAATCAGTCTGAAAACAGTGATTCATGTGAACACATGAGTTCAGTTTTGATGTGTTAGGAAGTTGTATCTATTAGTATAGTTTTGATATCTTAGTATTTGTTCAAAAACTCATTTCCCTCCTTATCCTCGATCCTGTGATACCAGGCAACCATGAAACCACAGATTTTGCAAATTGTGCCAAATCAGTATAAAGACAAGCAATTTCTTTTTAAACACCTGATCTAAGGTGGACTATGCACTGAGCTGGCAGTAAAGGAATTGAGAATCTATAACTTCAATGTTCAGATTTTTATTTATCTGAGAATAGAGGAAAACACTACAAAAAAATAGCAGACAACTAGCTGCTAGTGGATCACAATTATCATCCTAACTACTCAGTACAGTAGGCTATGAACTGAGGATCATAATTTGAAATCAGCCTGGGCAGGAAAGTCTCTGAGATATCCAATTAAACACCAAAAGCAGGAAATGGAGTTGTGGCTCAAGTGGTAGAGCTTTATCCTTGACCAAAAATACCTAAGAGATAATACCCAGGTCCTGAGTTCAGGCCCTGTACTGGCACACACACATACACATAAGCAGACAGGTAAGTACTTAAAAAGTATCAAATTAGTTTGCTTTGATCCTTTTCTCAAATTGGGCTTTTTTTTTTCCATTTGAAAAGCTATTTCCCTCTACAGCATGGAACAGTCTTTCTATGGCTCCCAGGATTCAGTTCATTTTCTCATTCAGTAGCTCCACTTTTCATGTCCTCAGAAGCCCATTGAGTGTCCTGCAATCTTCATTCTGAGCCTGGAGCTGGTAGAAGCTCCTCTAGTCTGGCAACAAGATCCACTGTCAGCTTGTAGTCAGCCAGAGTGGGAGAGCAGGTTTTGCTCTTCATGCAACAGAAGAAGGGAATGAGAATTTCAGTTGTAATCAATATCTACAATCTTCTTTATCAAGCTTTCTATTTTACAGAATGCTTGTGTGGGCTAAGCTCTTAGAAACAATTTCTTCTACTTACCTTGACTGAACTCGGGGCCCAGGCAGGGTGTTCTGAGCAGGGCTAACTGAGCT
Source organism: Dipodomys merriami (assembly GCF_024711535.1). NCBI lineage: Eukaryota > Metazoa > Chordata > Mammalia > Rodentia > Heteromyidae > Dipodomys > Dipodomys merriami. The sequence goes on from NW_027202893.1 coordinate 982,341, forward strand.
CTCACCAGCAGTAGCTGGGCATCAGATGCCCCACCTCCAAGGCCACAACTCCAGTCTCTTCAGATAACCCTGAAGTCCTAGTCTCATTAAAAACTCTCCACGCTGGACACCAGCTCTCTCTTTTTTTTAATTTCTTTTTATTGCCTTCTTTCTCTGGCTAGGATTTTAAACACTATATTGAAAAAAAGTGGAAAGTGGATATCCTTGTTCCATTCTTGATGGTAAAGCAAATGTTTCTTTTTTCCCCATTTAACATAATGTTGGCTATAGGTTTGACATATATAACTTTACTACTTTGAGGTATGACTCTTCTATTTTTAGTTTATGCCAGTTTGTATCATGATCAGATGTTGAATTTTGTCAGAGGCTTTTTCTGGATCTATTGAGGTGACCATGTAAAATCTAACCCTAATTCTATTCATGTGTTGTTTAATGTTTGTTGATTTATGTATGTTGAATTATCCTTGCCATCTCTGGAGTGAAACCAATTTGATTGTAGTGCGTAACTTTAAAAAAATTATTTTTTGACTTGTTGGTCGTGGGGCTTGAACTCTGGGCACTGTCCCTGTGCTCTTCAGCTCAAGGCCAGTGCTCTACCACTTGAGCCACAGTGCCACTTCTGATGGTTTATTGGTGATAATAGTCTCATGGATTTTCCTGCCTAGGCTGATTTGAATCATGATCCTCAGATCTAAGCTCCTGAGTAGCTAGGATTACAGGTGTGAACCACCGGCACCTGGCTTTCGTGACTTTTAAAAAATGTGTTCTTGAGTTCTGTTTGCAAGTATGTTACTGAGATATGTTGAATTGAGACACCCTTGTATAATTATTTAAGGATAAAATAGCTGGGTGCCAGTGGCCCACACCTGTAATCCTAGCTATTCAGAAGGCTGAAATCTGAGGATTGCCATTTGAAGTCAACTCCAGGCAGAAAAGACTGAGACTTTTATCTGCAATTAATTAGTAAAAAGTCAGAACTACAGCCATGGCTCAAGTGGTAGAATGCTAGCCTTAAGCAAAAAAGCTCAAGGACAATGTCAAGGCCCTGGGTTCAAGCTTCAGGACCAGCAAGCACACAGACACAGACACAGACACACACACACACACACACACACACACACACACACACACACACACACACAGATTTTTAAAAGAATAATAACAAAACAATGTTACTGAGAATGTTTGTGCCACCTGTGTAACACCCCAGCCATATTTCCACCTTAGTTTAGGTTGTTTATATTCTCTTTGTTCAGTTTTCAGAGGTCACAGGTATCTAGAAATTCACCCTTTTTTTCAGATTTTCCCATTTATTAGAATATGTTTTCAAAATTATCTAATTATCTTCTAGGTTAAGTGATACCTGTTGAAATATCCCCTTTTATCTCCAGTTTTACTTACCTATTTAAGTATTTTATTAGCATGTGTAACTTGTACAAAAAAGGAGGAGCTATTTCCACACGTTTACCATGTATCCCAATCAATCAATTTCATCTCCTTATTCAACAGAATCTTAACTGGCCTTATTGTTTCATTTGTATATGTGAAAACACAAACTTAAACTTGAGGCTACAGGTAAGAAATATTTTATTTTATTTTATTTTGACAGTACTAGGATTGGAACTCAAAGTATGGTGCTTGTTAGGCAAGTGCTCTACCACTTGAGCACTCTTTCAGCAAGAAATAATCCCATTCAAAGAAAAATACTGAGATGATTAAATCTCTGGGAAGACACACAGTCTTCATCAGAATAAAAAGGATAAAAATATTAATTGTAAACCTTTCTGATTCTAGTCAATAAGACTATACTCAAAAGATGCTCAATGAAATAGAAACCCGTTAAAAAAATTTTTTTTGGCTGTTTTTTGAGCCAGGATCTTATTATGCTGTTGCAGTTATTTTCAAACTCATGATCCTCTTGTTTTTAGTCTTCTGAGGGTTGGAATTCATAGGTGTGTTACCAACATGCTTGAGTCAAAATATTTTCTCTGGTACACAACACTACACCTACAAGGGCAAGGCACTCTGTTGTTTGTCCAAGCTAATGAAAGACCCAGTCAGGTGAATCTGACCCTTACCTTACTCCAGTGGGAAAAGTCATGTGTCTAAACAAGAGCACAGTTGCCTGACCAAAACAATGATTTACTGTTTATTTTTATTTACTTTTTTGTGTGCCACAGCCTGGGCAATTCTCTTGGCTTTTTTCCACTCAAGACTTGTGCTCTGAGGCAGGGTGGGGGGGGCCAAAAAAAAAAAAAAAAAGACTTGTGCTCTATCCCTTGGGCCACAGCTCTACTTTCAGCTTGTTATTGCTAATTGGAGTTGAGAGCCTTATGGACTTTTCTGCTTGGGCGAACTTTAAAAACTATGATCCTCGGGTCTCAGCCTTGAGTAGCTAGGATTACAGGCATGAGCCACCAGCGTCTGGATTTGACCTACTATTTATTGCAGTGCTAAGGTGAAGCCAGGTTCCAATAGCTCATACTTGTAATCCTATCCACTCAGGAGGCTGAGATTTGAAGATCATTGTTCAAAGATAGCCTAAATAGGAAAGTCCATGGGGCTCCTATTTCCAGTTAACTTCCAAAAAGCCTGAAGTAGAGATATGGCTCAAATGGTAGTGCGCTAGTCTTGGGCAAAAAAGCTGAGGAACAGTCTCCAGACCCTGAGTTTAATCACCAGGATTGGCATACACACACAAAAGTGCTAAGGTATCATGGAGAAAGACCATGACTTGATGTAACCTAATATCTCATTTCATGGAATTTTTCTGGACTCTGGTATAAAATTTTCAGTCAGTAATCTTAATGAGAGTAATTGCTTAACTAGGGTAATAAATGGCTGATGACTTAGTCAATACACAGGTTTTCATGGCTAAAACACATTTTGAAACCTAACAGAACAAAATGTATCCCAGTTGTACCAAATTCAGACATTCCTTAGGGAATGCAACCATTTTGCCTTATTGAAAATGTTATCCCTGCTGGGCACCAGTGGCTCACACCTGAAATCCTAGCTACTCAGGAAGCTGAGATCTGAGGATCGCAGTTCAAAGCCAGCCCAGGCAGGAAACTCCGTGAGACTTATCTCGAATAAACCACCAGAAGTGGCACTGTAGCTCAAGTGGTAGAGTGCTCACCTTGAGCTGAAGAGCTGAGGGACAGCGCTCAGGCCCAGAGTTCAAGCCCCACGACCGACCAAAAAAAAAAAAAGAGAGAGAGAGAGAGAAAATTATATCCCTGATCCAGTAAGAAATAAATATAAATGGAGCTGGGAAGGTGGCTCACTGGTAGAGTGCTTGCCTTGCATACATGGGGTCCTGGGGCAGTTAGTTCCTCAGCACCATATAAGCAGAAAAAGCCAGAAGTGGTGCTGTGGCTCAAGTGGTAGAGTGCTAGCCTGGAGCTGAAGAGGGTCAGCACCCAGGCCCAGAGTTCAAGCCCCACAACTGGCAAAAATAAATAAATAAATAAATAATAAATTTAAAAAAATATATATTAGATATATAGGTATGTAAACTCTGACCTGTGTGTGTGGGGGGGTGAGTACTGTAGCTTAAACTCATGCCTTTTCATTTGAGGCTGGAACTCTCCCACTTGAGCCACACCTCCACTATTTAATTTTTAAATATTTAAATTTAAATATTTTTAAAATTATTTAAAATTTTTTTAATATTTAAATTTAAATATTTGCTATTTAATTGGAGATGAGTCTCAGATTTGTCTGCTTAGGCTAGCTCCAAACTGTGATCCTCAAATCTTAGCCTTCTGAGTAGCTAGGATTACAGGTGTGAATCACTAGCACCTGGCAATGCTGGTATTGCAGGTAAGATGAAGTCAGAGTGATTTTTAAATTCTTGTCCTACTTTCTAGTGAAGATAGGTTCACATCTGTGAAATGTATGGATAAGCCTCCTCAGCTTAGTTTGGGTACAGTGTAGCTGCCAGCAGGTAAGAAACCATTACTCAAAAAGGATTGAGTTGTTCAAATAATATTGTAATTGAGACTGAAATTCTGAAGCTGTGGTCATTCTCTCTCTTAAGTAGTGGTTTGAGATCCTAGTAAGAGAAACTCTGTTCCAGTTACCATGACACATGCCAAAGAACACTCTCACAAAAATAATTTTCTTCCTTGTTTTCAGGACAAAATATGGCATGCAATTTCTTTCAGGAAGGAGAAATAGTATAGCCTCATGATTCATGAGTTCCGGTCTACTGGCATCACTACTAATCTCTTCTTTCTAGACACTGAAGAATGAATGTGTTTTACCTTTCTTTATTGATAAAGATGGTTTCACTCTCCAGAAAGTTCTTCAAAGTACATGTGACTGATGATGAGGTCACCTGGGGGAGAAACTCACATGTGGAAACATACCCATCTCAGTGGAGTCCACAGACTATGAGCTATGACTTATTTTCCCTTGAAAGATGCCTAAGCCTTCAAGGGGAAACAGAGGCAATGAGTTCTATTTTGGAAGAGTATTAAGGCCAGATGTTGCCTGTCCATCATATTTTAACCCAGTGCTGCACAAGAAGGCTTATAATCCATAAACAGCCAACCTTTCGTAAACCCTCTTGGCTCTGTTTAACTCAAATTGATGTTATTATGAAATGGAACCAAAATGGTTCCCTTTTAGGCAATTTAAATAAATTTAGCTGAGAATAGAAAGTAGCATTCCATAGAATTTAAATATCACCACGCTGATTTAGTTAGAGGTTATACTTTGTGTGTGTATGTGTGAGTGAGTGTGTGTGTGTGTGTGTGTGTGTGTGCGTGCACGCACGCGCTAAGGCTTGAACTCAGGACCCTAAAGATAAGAGTCTCAAGGACTTTTCAAACCACCATCCTCAGATCTTAGTAGCCTCCTGAGTGGCTAGGATTACAGGCATGATTCATCAGTACCTGGCTAACGGTTATAATTTTGATAAGGTTAGACTATTGCATTAGCAAGCCAAATAGAATAGCTAAATGTTAAGGGGCTGGGAAGGTGGCTCAATGGTAGAGCGCTTGCCTTGCATGCATGAGGCCCTGAGTTCAATTCCTCAGCACCCCATAAGCAAAAAGAAAAAAGCTGGAAGTGGTGCTGTGGCTCAGTGGTAGAGTGCTAGCCTTGAGCTGAAGAGCTGAGGGACAGCGCCCAGGCCCAGAGTTCAGGCACCACGACCAGACCAAAAAAAAAAAGAATCGCTAAATGTTAAATATGGCTTGGTTGAGAATATTAATGTGACAATTCACATGATGACATTTATATTTAAAATAGTAAACTAGCTGGACACCGGTGGCTCACACCTGTAATTCTAGCTACTCAGGAGGCTGAGATCTGAGGATATTGGTTCAAAGCCAGCCCGGGCAGGAAAGCCCGTGAGACTCTTATCTCCAAGAAACCACCAGAAAACCAGAAGTGGCGCTGTGGCTCAAGCGGTAGAGCGCTCACCTTGAACTGAAAAGCGCAGGGACAGCACACAAGCCCCATGACTGACAAAAATAAAAATAAAAATAAATAAAATAGTGAACTTTCTAAAAAGATATTATGACTATGCATCTATCTAAGAAGAAAATGTGCCATTGAATATTTAACATGTTGAATGATGTTCTTGATTTCAGTTTCAGTGAGTACCAAGTTCCTAAAAGCTATGTACATGTACAGAGGACAATATCCACACAAAATTATCAGTAGCAGCTCTAATACATGTATAGGAGCTTGTTTCTTCTTACTACGCCAAGAGAATGATCAGATTCAGCCCAGATTCTATTACTGATTTTTTTTATTTTATAAAACATGACACTGTTGCCTATTTAAATATATCTATTTCCAAAAGGAATTGAGTATAACTTATAAGTTCAGATAATTGAATCTTAAAATCAACCAATAAAATCTCCCAAGGAATTCATAATGAAGATATATAGGTGATGCCAAATTTGAGTATCTGCAGATATAGCTATAAATAAAATTTAGCTCTAGGATCCATAAACACCAAAGAACAAATGGGAAAAAAAATCAATACAATTACAAAAAAGACAGCTTCTGGAAGCTACTGAATAAAAGGATATTGATATACACCTGAAGTTCCCATGAGCATACACAGAGAGAGGAAAAAATAGTTGTTGTGAAGAAAGATACTCTGTACACTGTACAGATACCCATAAACTGCACTTGAGCCAACAATTGCTCCAAGAGGGATGTGGAGCAAAGGCTTGTGTAGTTAAGATGGTTATAATTCAGGTCCCAAAGATATCTTTTTCATTCACACACACACAGGAATAGAAAATCTGAAGACATTATCAGATGGTTCAGGGCTGTGAAGATGGTCCCAAATCATAACATAATACAATGCACAGATGTTTACTTTATCCATGCTGGGAATGAAACCCAGAGCCTCAAGCATGTTAAGTAAGCACTCTCCTACTTAGCTACACTCCAGCCAAGTGCTTTTTGTTTTTGTTTTCGTCTGTTTTTTTTGTTTGTTTTGTTTTGTTTTTTAATTGTGGTATCAGGGTTTGAATTTTCAGGGCCTACTTGCTTGCCAGTGGCTGGCACGCTACCTCTTATGCATGTTTCCAATCTGGCTTTTTGCTGGTTATTTTAGAGCTGGACTTTTCTACCTGAGCTGTCTTCAAATCACAGTTCTTCAGATCTTAGCTTGCTGAGTGATTAAGATTATAGGAGTGAGCCACCCAAACCCAGCTAATTTGTACTTTGAAAAAAAAAAAAATCTGGCTGGTGGCTCACATCTGTAGTCCTAGCAACTCAGGAGGCAGAGACCTGAGGATCAAGGTTCAAAGACAGCCCAGGAAAGGAAGTCCATGAGACTCTTTTCTCCAATTACTATAGAAGTCAGAAGTAAAACGGTGACTCAAGTGTTAGAAGGCTAGCTTTGAACAATACCCAGGCCCTTAGCTCAAGCTCCAGGACCATCACACACGTGTGCATGCATGCAAGCGTACACACACACACAGACACACACATACATCTGTATATATATGGAAAGTTATTGTTATTTTCCATGTGTGCTTCTAACCTATGCAAATTAGGTCTCCTTTTAACAGGAAAGTAGGTATTACCTTAGCAAAAAGAATGATGGCTTTCAAAATTGCTAAGTAGACTAATCCCATGATTAAGATGAGAAGACGAGTCTCTATTTAATCACTGTGTAAGATGATCAAAATTCTGTTTATTAGAGACACTAGATAACACTACTATTTTATTTCTGGAAAGAGAGGTTACTAATATTACAGAACAGCCTTGAAGCTTTGTGGTCACAGAAAATAGACACTAGAAAAGTGTTGTTTTCCAGGGCAGCAGTGGTTTTAAACATCCAGTGTGGAAGATCAGAATTATGAGATTTCTATTTCTGTTCTTTTGTCTTGTATTTCCTGTCTCAGAGCATGAAGTTTCTTGTACTAAAGCAGAAAGGTCTATGCCCAGAAAAACAAATAAAATTCTTGTTTATTCTCAGAAAGGCAGCTTCTTTTCTCCCTTTCTCCTTCCCTCCCTCCCCACCCCTCTCTCGGCAGTATTGGGGCTTGAACTCAGGAACTTAGGCTTGTACTCTACCACTTGATCCACATCAAGAGCCTTTTTATTTATTTATTTATTTTTGTCGGTCGTGGGGCTTGAACTCTAGGCCTGGGCCCTGTTCTCTTCAGTTCAAGGCAAGAGCTCTACCGCTTGAGCCACAGTGCCACTTCCAGTTTTCTAGGGTTGGAGATAAGAGTCTCAAGGGGGGGGGGGGGGGGTGGGAAGGTGGCTCAGTGGTATAGTGCTTGCCTCGCATTCCTGAGGCCCTGGGTTCAATTCCTCAGCAGCACATAAGCAGAAAAAGCCGGAAGTGGTGCTGTGGTTCCAGTGGTAGAGCACTAACCTTAAGCTCAAGAGCTGAGGGACAGCATCCAGGCCCCAGAGTTCAGGCCCCATGACCAGCAAAAAAAAAAAAAAGGGTCTCACGGGCTTTCCTACCCAGGCTGGCTTTGAACCGTGATCCTCAGATCTCAGCCTCCTGACTAGCAAGAGCCATTTTTTTGGTTTTGGCTTTTTTTTGGGGGGGGGGGAGTGGGTCTGGTCGTGGGACCTGAACTCTGGGCTGGGCACTGTCCCTCAGCTCTTTAGCTCAAGGCTAGCGCTCTACCACTTGAGCCACAGCGCCACTTCCAGCTTTTTTCTTCTTTTTTTTTTTTTTTGTCAGTCGTGGGGCTTGAACTCTGGGCTTGGGCACTGTCCCTCAGCTCTTCAGCTCAAGGCGAGCGCTCTACCACTTGAGCTACCGCGCCACTTCCGGTTTTCTGGTGGTTTATTGGAGATAGGAGTCTCACAGTCTCTCCTGCCCGGGCTGGCTTTGAACCGCGATCCTCAGATCTCAGCCTCCTGAGTAGCTAGGATTACAGGCGTGAGCCACCAGCGCCCGGCTAGCTTTTTTTCTTCTTATGTGGTGCTGAGGAATCGAACCCAGGGCTTCAGGCATGCAAGGCAAGTGCTCTACCACTTAGCCACCTTCCCAGCCCCATCCCTTAGGCTTATTTTTATAGATAAAGTGTCATGCATTTGGCCAGGCCATTATCCTTCTGCCACTTTCTTCTTAGTTTTTATGAGTATATGTAAACCACCATGCTCAGCATATTTTTGATAGTCTTACTGTCTTTTTTGTCCATAATTATTGATAGTCTTACGATCTTTTTTTTTTTTTTTGTCCAAGCTGATTTCTGAACAAGACCCTCCTTTTTCTATTACCACATACTAAACAATCAGTAAACTGAGGTATGAGTGTCCCAGGCTGTAATTCCAAACCTTGGGCAGGACAGGAGGCTCAATGCCAGGCCTTGGCTACTTTTTAAAAAATCAGGAAAGAGACTCACTACTTCAACAAATTGATTAGTCAGTTGAAAAAAGCATTTAGCTTTCACTTTGTTTTCAGCCTTTAGGAGTTATGGGAGGAAATGAGGCAATGAAAAAAATTCCCTTCCACATCACTATAGACACAAGTGCTAGTATAACAACATTGAACAAGCAGAAAGAAACTTTTAAAATTATTTTTATTTATTTATTTATTATTTTTATTTATTATTATTTTATTATTATCATTATTATCATCATCATCATCATTATTTCATTTTGATGATGGTACTTGGTTTGAACTCAGGGCCTGCAACTTTCTAGGCAGGTGCCCTACCGATTGAGCCACACCACCAGCACTATGGTAGTGGAGGCAGGAGCTTAATGATTTGAAGACAGCCTGGACAAAGTTAGCTGAAGACTCTATCTGTAAAAAGAAACTAAAAGCAAAAGGCTTGTGATGCTGCTCAGGTGGTAGAGTGCTTGCCTTGAGGTCAATCCTCACTACTACAAAATAAAAGAAAAAGAATCATATTCACTCCTTTCCTTAATGTTAGCTCTAGCGTTGGTGTAGTCATTATAATCGAATGCTGACAGGAAACTGAAGAATGCAGTAGTATAATGTCTCTCAAAGTGTATTGAAAGCGTGATATTAAAACTCAGAACGTTAGCCAGGTGCTGGTGGAACACAACTATAATCCTAACTACTCAGGACATTGAGGTCTGAGGATCACAGTTTGAAGCCAGCTAGGGCTATAAAGTGCTTGAGACTCTTATCTCCAATTAACCATCAAAAAACCAGAAGTGAAGATGTAGAGCACCAGCCTAGAGTGGAAAAGGCTAAGGGATAGTGCCCAAGCCCTGAGTTTAAGCCCCAGCACTGGCGTGTGTGTGTGTGTGTGTGTGTGTGTGTGTGTGTGTGTGTGTGTGTGTGTGTGTGTGTGTGTGGTGTATTTACACACACACCCCAAAAGCTGTCTCATCAATTTTTAACACTTTACCTCTATCCACTTTAGAACTGGACACTCTACTGGGCTTTCTCCACAAAACCTAACCTATGGTAAGTTCTGCCATCAAAGCTGCCTCTGTCACTACTAGAAATTCTTTCAGTTTTGAGCTTGGAAAACTTTAAACTATTCATGCACATATTTTTTCCTTTAGAGAAGTAAGGCCATTTAATTTCAGACTGGTAAGGGTTAGGAGAAATGAATCTTTCTTCAAGCAAACTGGAAGGTTCAAGAGTACTTCCTTGCTCTGATCATCTGATCATCAATTATATGTATGTTGTATAAATCCTTTTTGTAACAGATATGTTACATAATAACTACTTGAAAAAGAAACATTGGATACACAATCTGTTAAGCTTATCTTAGTGTGAAAAATTAGCCCTGCAGGGTACTAGAGCGTGGGAGTCTGCAGATCACCTGGTAATTACCTGCACATTCTCCTGCCACTCTGTGCACACACCTCAACCTCTAATGGCTCCCAGCAGGGCCAGTTGAGAGTTGCAGAAACCTCAGCTCTGTATACCACTGCTGTTGGGGGAAATGTGAAGCTTCATCTCACACAAGGTCAGGGAACCTTCAATTCACCTTCACCCGGGAAACAAACTCACCTGATCCTAAGAATCTTTGTGGTCTCCCCCCAACCCCTAAGTGGCTTTTAGTGTCAATGATTTTTCGATATAGTCCAGGCGATGGCTAACCCAGAGCTGGGAAGGGAGGGTTAATGGATACTAAAAAACCGAAGGGCAGCTTTTGAGGATCTGGTAATGTTCGTGTGTGTGTGTGTGTGTGTGTGTGTGTGTGTGTGTGTGTGTGTGTGTGTGTGTGTGTGTGTGTGTGTGTGTGTGTGTGTGTGTGTGTGTGTGTGTGTGTGTGTGTATTACTAGGGTTTGCACTCTGGGGCCTTGTGCTTGCTAAGAGGTATTCTACCTCTTGAGCCATGCCTCCAATTCTTTTGTTATTTCATTATTCTTAAATTAAGGTCAATCCTGGACAACAATCTTCCTATTTATGCTTCACAATTGTACCAGCACATCCAGTTCTTATAGCTTGAGATGATGTGTGTGATTGGGGGGGAGGGTTGTCTCTCAATCTTTTTGCCCATGCTGATCTCAAATCTTGATTCTCCTGTGTCAGTCTCTCAAGTAGCTAGAATTACGAGCATAGCTTACAGGCATAAGCTACTGGGCTCTGCTCCCTGTTTATTCTTGTAAATTGTGGTAAAATATATATAAAATAAAACCTGCCATTTAAACTGTTTTCATGTTTGGAAGCTAACACCATTCCCAATTTCCAAAATGTTTTTTGACTTCCCCAAATGAAATTTTGAACCCATTAAATACTGGTCTCACTGGAATCAGGAGGCTAAAGCCTATAATCTTAGCTACTGAGGAGGCTGAGATATGAGGATCATGGCTCAAAGCAGCTCAGGCAATAAAGTCCATGAAACTCTTATCTCCAATTAACTACTAGAAAACTGGAAGTGGCGCTGTGGCTCAAGTAGTAGAGCACTCACCTTGAACTGAAGAGCTCAATAGAGCACTCACCTTGAACTGAAGAGCTCAGGGACTGTGCCCAGACCCAGAATTCAAGCCCCACCAGTGACATAAATAAATAAATAAATAAATAAATAAATAAATAAATAAATAAATAAATAACAGTCTCCTGCTCTCACCCCAGCCCTGATTCCTGGCAACAACCATTCACCAATCAGTATCCATGAATATGATTGGTAATGTCCTCTTTCTTGATGGGGAGGTTTTGCTTGTAATGGTTCACAAAGCTGAACATGTAGTGATATGTCCATTTTATGTATGGGCACCATACCTCAATGAAAAGAGAAAAAAAGTAGAAATAATACTGGAGCAGGCATTGAAATAAGGATACTTGGTCTAACTAAATAAGGATACTTGGCCACATGGTGGATAATGGGGAATTGGGTTTAACTGGTACCATCTTGTCTTCATGGTGGAGGAAGGTGAAGTCCCACCCTCCCCCAGGTGATGGGCATGCAGGAGACTCGGACATGCAGGTTACTGGACCTGTCTGACCTGTGCCTTGAACTTGCAAGACTCTTAAGTTGCCTGAGACACTGCCCCCTGCCCCTGCCCCTATTTAGACACAGACCTGCTCAGGTGCCATTACTCCATGCCTCATGTTTCCTGGCTCTCCTCAGGTCATGATGGCATCCTCCTACTCCCCATTGGGGTTGATCTGTATTGTTTTCCTATTCTTTCTTTCCTCTCCTTCTCTTATGACTCAGTTTTCTAATAGTTCTAAGTGTATTTAAGGGGCTGCAGGTCTTCGGGACAGGAGTCCACCTGCTGTCATTGGCTTTCTAATAAAGACTCCCAATTTGACCTTTCAAAATGTGACTTCTCTGTTTCTCACAACTGAGTTCCCAAACAATAGCATTGGGAAATCTAAGTTAAAGAAGGTTCAAATTTTATTAATCTAAATTAATTTTTAATCATTGGGGTGCTAGGTTATAGAATTTCATGCTAATTTGGGGAGGTAAGTGGGGGAAATTTGCTTGCCTAAGGCTGATGAACACCCCACAGAGACTTACTGTAAAGGAGAAGAACATGCTGGTTCACTGCCATGTTGAGTGCCTCCGTCTATTGCTGGAGGAGGGCCAGTGGGGTGGAGTTACCTCAACAGGTAGGGGCTGTCGTGAGGGCTTTTATGTTTATAAGAACCTATCAGCCTCACAGTGACTGTCACACAGCATACAAATATTCCACATATCAGTAGAAATTTTTACTTCATAATCTCTAGTGTCTTAATAAAAAAAAAATCATTAGAATTGAATTCACAAGAGACTACCTGGGAACAATTCTTTTCTCAATACTTCTACTCTTGACTTGGACTTTTGTTGTTTGTTTGGTGGTGTGCTGTTTGAATTCAGGGGTCTCTCACGTACTAGGCAGGTACTCTACCACTTAAGCCATACCCCATCCTTTTTTGTGCTTTGGTTATTTTTGGATAGGGTCCCATGTTTTTGCCCTGACTGGCTTTAAATATCAGTTCTTCTACTTATGCCCCCTGCCTAGATGGGATCACAGTTATACATCACCATGCTCAGCTTGTTTGTTGTGATGGGGTCTAACTTTTTTACCTGGCTGGCCTTAAGTTATGATCCTCCTGATCTCTACCTCCTCCGTAGCTGGGACTAGACTTAGACAAAATCTTGTGTCTATTCAGAGAAAGCTTCTCTTACCTTTCATAAGATTGTTCTTAATGAATTGATATTCATGTATATCCTCAAGCTTACAGAAGAGAATGGCTTGGTTCATTAAGCCCATTCTGAAAGGGATTTTACTGTGTTTCTGACAGGAATATTGCTGAATGCATTGCATGTTCATCACAGGCTTGTGTACTTTTCATGAGGACCCAGAGACTGACTTCGTCTTACATTTACAGATGGAGACAACCATCAGCTTTCTGGATCCATAGTACGCCCTGTTTAAAACTCAATAAATACATGGAAATGGGGTTTTAACTTCTTTAGAAAATTTTATTAACACTCTAATAATTAAAATATAAACACTTTTTTTTTGTTCTTAGAATACTGATCCTTTAGCATAATTTAAAGGATACTCTGACTTAAAGCAACAAACTGCCCTATTTTGGGGGCACCATGAGATGCGATCTTCATAGGATACTTCCACTTTTCAGTAACAATATTACTTTGAAAATGAGTAGAAAAAGCTTGATAAATTTTTAAGCTATTGTCTTTCTGTCTACTTATTCATTCACTTATTTATTCTTTGGTAGTAAAGGGATTTGAACTCAGGGCCTTATGCTTCCTAAGCTGGTGCTTTACCACTTTAGCCATGTCTCCAGACCTGCTTTTTACTGGTAACCTTGGAGATGGAGTCCTGCAAACTTTTCTGCCTAGACTGGCTACCTCCTAAATAGCGAGAGTTTTGCAGACATGAGCCATTGGCACCCCATTTGTTTTTAGTGTTTAGGTTTTTGTTTTGTTTTGCTTTGCTTTGCTTTAAGACAAGGTTCCTCTATGTACCCTATGCCAACCCAACCCTCCTGTCGCAGGCACCTGAGTGGTAGGATTACAGGTATATGCTACCATTCCTTGTAGATTAAAAAAAAAATAGATTCAGAGATTCAATTTGGGAAAAGGAGAAAGGTTGATGGAGCATGTTGATGGTTGCCCAACACTTAGATATAGTACTAAATACATACTATATACTTAAAAATGGTAAATTGTATACATGTGTCCTTTACATAATTAACAAAAAAGAAATGATGGCCAATTTGGACTATTTCCTATAATTCTGTTGCAGAGTTGTATGTCACAGAATGCTCAGATCACATTCAAGGGCTGGGGATGTGTTAGAACACATGCCTAGTGAAGAGGCCAGAGTTTAATCTCCAATACCACCAAAAAGTAATTCAAGGCACTCTACTACTCTTGTTTTAATAATTATTTTAATTTGGTCACACAAATTTATTCTTAGTTATATAAAATCTGGTATCAGTAATTTGTGTGTGTGTGTGTGTGTGTGTGTGTGTGTGTGTGTGTGTGTGTGTGTGTGTGTGTGTGTGTGTGTGTGTGTATGCCATTCTAAGGCTTGAACTTAGGGACTAGGTGCTGTCCCTGAGATTCTTTACTCAGGGCTAGTGCTCTACCACTCTGAGCCACAATTCTACTTCTGTTTTTTTGGTGGTTAATTGGACATAAATCTTATGGGTTTTGCTGGCCAGGTTGGCTTTGAACCACATTGCTTAGATCTCTGCCTTCTGAGTAGCTAGAATTAAAGGCATGGGCCACTGATACCCAGCTGAAATTTTTGCTTTATTATTGACTCGTGCAGAGCTGGGAATCCACTCAGTGCCTCCCATATTCTAGACAAAGTACATATTCAGACCAGGGCTGCAAAATTGCGTCATTATAATAGGGTAATTATGAGTTTGCAATTCCTAGCTAGCCTTTGAAAAAAAATATGTATATGTATAAGCATATATATGTTTATGTAAACACAGGATTTTGTGTTCTGCTTTTCTGAAATAGAAATAAAAGCTATTTGAATATTTAAACATTCAGTTTTGAATGCTTTAAAGGACAGGGTCAAAAATTAAGCATATTTATAAACTGAAAGTGGAAATATTATAATCTGCTTTGAGCACAGCAAGTACTGGATAACTATTAACTATTGTTACATCACATATTCTTACGTCAGACCATGTGATAGATGAATGTTTCTAGCTGAGATGTCAACATATATCTCAGTCATCAGATACATTTAAAAAAGAATATTTCCAGGCACTGCTGACTAATACCTATAATCCTAGTTACTCAGGAGGCTTGCAGTTCAAAGCCTGCCTGGGCAGGAAAGTCTATAAGATTTTACTTTATTTATTTTTGTCAGTCATGGGGCTTGAACTCTTGGCCTGGGTGCTGTCCTTGTGCTCTTCAGCTCAAGGCGAGCGCTCTACCGCTTGAGCCAGCGCCACTTCCGGTTTTCTAGTGGTTTATTGGAGATAAGAGTCTCATAGACTTTCCTGCCTAAGCTGGCTTTGAACCGTGATTCTCAGAACTTGGCCTCCTGAGTAGCCAAGATTACAGGCATGAGCCACCAGTGCCCAGCCTATGAGATTCTTATCTCCAATGAGATTCTTATCTCCAATTAACTACCAAAAAAAATCAGAAGTGGAACTGTGCCTCAAAGTGGTAGAGTAGAAAAGCTCAGGGATATTGCCCATGCCCTCAGTTCAAGCTCCATGACCACCACCACCCAAAAAAAATATATATGATCTTGGGAATTTTGAGTCTTTTAGTGGTATTTTTATCACTCTTTTGAAGTATTTTTACACATCTAGTAACCTTTCTGGTTTTCTGAGGTAAGTTTAGAGACACTTACAAGGGAAAAACAGAACTTGTAGGGGAAAATTTACTTTCCCAATGTGGCATTTAGTGATAGACTCTATTACCTCAGACCAGCACCAGCAACACCAAATTAAAGAATAGAAAGAGTAGAATGTTGTTGCTGTTTCTTTAAGGAACTTGGAATCTCTGGGCTGGGAATGTGGCTTAGAGGTAGAGTGCTTGCCCAGCAGGCATGAAGCCCTGGGTTCATTTTCTCAGCACCACATATCCAGAAAAAGCTAAAAGTGTTGCTGTGGCTCAAGTGGTAGAGTGCTGGCATTGAGCAAAAAGAAGCTCAGGGGCAGTGCCCAGGCCCTGAGGCCAAGCTTCAGGACTGGAAAAAACAAACAAACAAATAAATAGATAGATAAATACAAAATTGGATTTCTGAAGATACTGAGAAGTTGCTCCCACCCACAAATCTTTCCACACTTTTAAGACCAACACTAATGGAATTTTCTTCCAATCTCCTATACCATTTCAGATATCAGTAGAAGAAAGAAATGATATAAAACAATGTGGAGAATTAAAGTGAAAAGTCAGTAAACTCTGAAATAGAAAGGACATACTCTGAAAATGTCCATGTTTCTCACTTTCTGTATTTATAAGGAAATTATGTGGACAGAAGAGAGACACATGGAATGTCCCCTGAGAGGGAGGGATTCCACAACTCTCTGGACACTGCCACTACTGATGCTTCAACTCAAGGTCTCCTTTGCTGTCTTAGCTTGTTTGCTCAACCTTGGCACTCTACCACTGGATGCATAACTCCACTTCCAGTTTTTCTGGTGTTTAATTGAAGAGAAAAGTCTATCTGCCCAAGTTGCTTCCAAATGGGGAACCTCAGCTCCCAAGTTCCTGAAGTAGCTAAGATTATAGAGGTGAGTCACCAGCACCTGGCTCAATAACATTCTTTAAGCAAGAACGTCCATTGCTCTGGCGGGAGGAGGGAAAGTGCATAGTCAGCATTTCTCCTTCAGAGGTGCCAGGTGGACCGGTGCAGTGTGGCCCAACGAGAGGGTGTGTGGGCCCCATTCCTTCTAAGCAAGTCTGCACAGCGGGCAGGTACAGTGAGCTCCCAAGTCTGAGAACAGGGAGCACCCATCCAGAACTTAGTTGCCAAAGGCACACACAGATTTGGAGAACTCATGTTAATCTCAGCCCCAATCCTACCCAGTTCATTTTAAAACCAATTTTTTTTATCTTGCTACAGAAATGCTATTTTTTTATTTTTCCTTCTGTCCATATTCACATGAGGCTTGGAGACTTTCCTAGGCAATCTAGGTTCTTCTCTCTTACCCTCCGCATTAATACCAGAGAAGCACTGTTTGAAACTGAGAAACAAACTAAGTCGGCACACAAATGCTGAGATGGAACTGAGAAAAAGAAGAGTAGCCTGGGACACCCGGGAACTGTCCTGACTTAATCTGGTCATGGTAGCTGGGCCCTCACAGGCACCCTGGCTGTACTCCTGCTGCGTATAAATAATTACAGCCATCAGGAATCACACCAGCCCCTAAGTGGCCAGAGTGGACCAAAAGAAATGGAAGAGAAAGGAAGGAAACAGACCGGACTCAATCTCAACAGGCCAGGACTGTTTATTGCCAGCAAGGGACACAGACTTCCCACAGGTATAGAGGTTGAGTGGGAGGGGAGGGGGGGATCAGGGTTGGAGCCAAGGGCTTTATAGGGTCTCAGCAAGGGGACAGGGGTTACATGAGTTTACTATAGGGGGGTGACTGCAGAGGTGGGCAGAGAATAGGTGAGTATTCCCTTTCCAAGGTCTCAAGCTTTTTTAATGTTCAAACAGCTCTATATCTGTCTTGCCTAGATGGTTTGACCTTCATTTATGCAGTGTTTGTTGTTTGTTTTATAAACTCCACATTATCTTCTAATTTAAAGGTAATCTCTTAGCAAACAACAACAAAAACAATAACTGGGATGAGGATGTAGTTCAATGTCCAGTGCTTACCCAGCATGCACATGGGCCTGGGCAGAAGAAAAATAAAACATAAAGGCAAGCTCCTTACAGGTAAGGGCTATACCAGTTTCAGACTTCTTATTCTCCTCATAGTATAAATACAATCAAGGATACTCTCTCTCTCTCTCTCTCTCTCTCTCTCTCTCTCTCTCTCTCTCTCTCTCTATTTATATCCCATAAATCCCAGCTACTTGAAGCAAAGACAAGAGGATTCTGAGTTCAGCCTACATAAAATTAGTAAGATTCTATTTGAAAGAAAACAAAAAGTAAAAAAGGGATATAGCTCAAGTGATACATAGGTTCAATCTAGAGTATGAACAAACGAACAAATAAACAACATGTGTTGACTTAATGGAAGATCAGTCATTTTAGGCAAGTCCTCTGTTCTCTTACATTATTCATTATTTGATCCTTAAAGTAAATAGTTGGAGCTTTCACCCTTTGGTCTACAGGTTAACAATTTTGACCAGTAGCGTTGAAATTCCAATTGGAGGCAGTATAAAGTTGCGCCATGTTGTGAATACTAGTCAGTGAACAAACCAGTATCTGGAAGAATGAGCCCACCATATGTCTGGTCCAAATTAATCAAGCTCTGAATACTACATGAATGCTTCATGTCTGGCACACATGAAATGGACAGCACCCCAATATTTCTCTTTTGACTGTGATCTCCCCCAGAGAAAGTAAAAGTATTATCATTTTGTTACCATGACTACAAGAAACACACATTGGCATTGTGTGTGTGCTTATTTGTATGTGTATATATTTATCTATCTACCTACCTATCTATAGATATATGAATATGTACACATATACATCAACCAAAACAAAAAAAATGATCTCATTACTGTTACCTCTTTTTTGTTTGTTTGTTTTTTGTTTTTGTCAGTCATGGGGCTTGAACTCAGGGCCTCAGCACTGTCCCTGAGCCTTTTTGCTCAATGCTAACACTCTACCACTTTGAGCTTCAGCTCCACTTCTGGTTTTCTGGTGGTTAATTGGAGATGAGAGTCTCACAGAAACTTTTCTGCCCAGGCTGGCTTCAAACCACAATCCTCAGATCTCAGCCTCCTGAGTAGCTAGGATTATAGCATGAGCTACCAGCATCAAGCCTACTATAAACTCTTTTTTTGGGGGGGGGTTCCGGTCATGGGGCCTGAACTCTGGGCCTGGGCACTGTCCCTCAGCTCTTCAGCTCAAGGCTAGTGCTCTACCACTTGAGCCCCAGCACCACTTCTGGCTTTTTTCTTTTTGTTTATGTGGTGCTGAGGAATCGAACCCAGGGCCTCAGGCATGCAGAGCAAATGCTCTACCACTGAGCCACCTTCCCAGCCCCAACTACTGTCAACTCTTTTGAGGAGGCTCAAGCTTATTTTCTTCTGTCAGATTCCTCAGGAAATTGGACCTGTTCTGTCCCTCTTAATCCCACTGGGCTGTACCCCAATACTTAACAGCTCACTAGGATACTGAAACTTCCTGTGCATAGGTCCCAGAGCCCTCCTCTGGCTGATCTGTTTTAGGGAATGCCCAGCTGCTCAGTGGAGGATCAGTTGGCCTTAACCTATTAGGATACTGTTGGCATTCTCCTCACCTCTGGTCCTCAGCCACTCCTCCTACTTTTCCTAGGGCAGGTCATTGTCCCCAACTCCACCCAGACCTGAGCTCCTCTCTGCCCTAGAGTTCCCACTGGGATAGCTGGCCACTCTAACCCTCCACCCACACCTACCTGAGCATGTAGAGTACCCTCTCTACCTCTAGCCCTAGATTTAGAAGCTGCCTCCTGGACAGGAGCAGATGCCATACTTCTCCCTCTCCCGTGGGCAAGATGGCTCCACTAATAACCCTCTTTATAATAATCCTCCAGTACAAGCCTGCCTCCGCATGGTCCCCTGGGATCGCTGGGATGGATTCTTACAGGGACGACCTAATATAGGTCGTCATGATGTCACCACAGACCAGTCTGGCTGACAGCCCTTTAGCTTGTGCCCTTGAGAATGGCACAGACTGGATCTTGGGGACCCCCCTCATCCCCACACACATACACCTAGGGTCCTTCTTGAAAGCTAGCTAACCTGGGCTTGATATCAGATCTAAAGTCAAAAAACGTATACCCTTTTGCATCAGAATTTGGCCTCAGTAATAACTGGAAAATCACAAAATGAAAAAACTTAGCCACTTAGAAACTTAGCCTCAGTACCAGTTGCATAATTGCTATCACTGGCTTGAATACACTTTGGACCCACAATACTGCAAGATATAAATAACTTTCTCCAATGGAATGGCAAATGGTCAGAGGTCTCCTCAGCCCAAGGCTTTTTACTTTCCTTGCTCTGGTAACCACATTCTTCCTCCCTGTGGTCCAGATTCTCTTAGCTGAAACTGTCCTCTAAGCAAACTCCATCTGTTGACCTTTGCCCCTGTGCCTGCCAGGCTTCTGTGGCTAACCCTGGGTAAGGATGGGCAGAAGCTTCCAAAGATAAAGCAATTTTCGTTTGTCTTGTAAATGTAGCCATAACAATAAGCTAACAGCCCCTCTTGAACCCCAAAAGCTACAGCAGGGTCCCCAAATGTCCCAACTAGAGCTACTTAATGTGACCATCAACATCTTTAACTATCAGTATGAAGAGGCAAAAAAGGAAAAAAGAGATTTCCTAAAGTCAGATACCAACTCTTAGATACTCCATGTAACTCCAAATTGTGCCACCCTAGGCCAGACTGAAGTAAGGAGGCTGAGCCTAAATAATTTCTCGCAGCCATCCTGGGGCCTAGGCAGGAGATAGGGGCCCGTCTACCCACCTCCAAGGCCTAGAGATGAGACAAGCCATCCTTTAAAGTGCGGATGCCTAGCTCAAGGTGAGCTAGGAGGGCTCTGCTTCTGAGAAATGCAGATGTCATCTTGTTTTCATGGTGGGGAAGAGTGATGGGCATACCTGGATCCCTGGAGACTGGGTCAGGCACTTTGCTGATAGGTTGCTGAACCTGTCACTCCAGTGCCTGGCACTAGAAGTGTCCTCTGACCCCCTGTGTAGACCTTATTTTGGGGCTTCAGGAGCATAGGAGCTCCATCGAACCTGAGTTTGTTTGTTGGTATTGTTTTTGTTCTTTCTCTCCTCTTGGCCTGTTTCCTGATCATGCAATGTGTATTTAGGGGCTGCAGGCCTTTATAACAATGGACTGCATGCAGCCTGCTAACTGTGTAATAAAGACTCCAATATTCCACCTTCCAAAATGTGGCTTCTGGGATAATTCACCTTACAACAAGATGGCTGCCAAAACAGGGCTCTAGCTCATTCCACAAACCTATCCTTGACAGTAGCTGGCCAGCAAATTACTGGGACCAGTGTCTCTCTCGCTCTTACTTGAATGGCCTAGGCTTCTTTTTTTGTTGGTCATGGGACTTGAACTCTGGGCTTGGGCTCTGTACCTGAGCTCTTTAGCTTGAGGATAGGGCTCTAGCCCT
Organism: Dipodomys merriami; assembly: GCF_024711535.1. Classification (NCBI taxonomy): domain Eukaryota; kingdom Metazoa; phylum Chordata; class Mammalia; order Rodentia; family Heteromyidae; genus Dipodomys; species Dipodomys merriami. Next base: position 1,003,502 of record NW_027202893.1, read on the forward strand.
TTGAGCCACTTCCTGGTCTGGTCTTCTTTGCACTCCCCCAAATCCTGAAATGGGAGCAGTTTGACAGTTAGCACACCCCAAACCAACCTGACAGGTGGCTGGAGGGCAGAGGCAGCCAAGAAAACCCCCTTCCTTATACACCACCTGTCCCAATCGTTTGTCAGGGGCACTAGTCCAAAACTGTTCAAACTCACAAAACAAGTTACATGCTCAAAGTTTCTGCTGAACCTGGCCATATAAACCCTGCTACAGCCAGACTCTGCATGACCTCTCTGATCCTGATCAGGGAGTTTGCTCAGGAGTGTACCCCAATAAACTTTACTTTCTTCACCTTTACCTCCTCCTGTGTGTTCTTTTCTTGCCTAAAACCTTACAAAACCCACCCTTTTTTGTCTTTGGGACTGTTAAGAGTAAATTAGATTCTACCAAAAAGCTAATGGACATCCAGGTAGGAAGAACAAAGGAAAAGTTTATTGCCAGTAAGGAGACCCGCAAGACCCCTTCTGGCCAGGTGAGAGGAAGTGAGAAGTGCCAGCTATTGTCTCCCATGATCTTTTATAACCTCCAGGATTTGTAGGATCCTGCTGCCTTATATGGTCATAGCTATCCCAAAAGGGTACTCTCTCAGGCAAAGCGGGGTAGGGGCTGATCATTTGCTGCCTTTACTACATGGGTCTAGTGTGAAGTAAGGAGGCCCGGTCTGGCCAGCCCCATATTGGCCACATGGTGGATGGTAGGGTCTGGCATCTTGTCTTCATGTTGGGGGAAGGAACCCCCCCCTACCCCATCACCTGCCTCCCAGGTAATGGATGTGCCTTAGACCTCAGGAGGCAGGGGCAGGCACTTGGCTGATAGGTTACTGAATCTGTCAGTCTAGTGCTGGGACTGGGAATTTCCTGAGGATCTGCCCCCTGCGCCCACCTATTTAGGCCTGGACCAGCCTAGCCGCCAGGACTCCATGTCACGTGTGTCTCTGTGATCGTGTCCAGTGTCCTGTCTCCTGGCTCATCTCCAGTCATCATGGAGTCCTAATTCAGCTCTCCATTGGAGCTGAGTTGGCTTGGTGGTATTGTTCTTGTTATTTCTTTCCTCTTTAGCTTGTTTCCTAGCTGTGTTGTATGTATTTGCGTGCTACAGGCCTTTGTAACTGGCGCCTGCATGCAGCCTGTTAACTGTATAATGAAGACTCCAATAATCTATATTTTTTAATGTGGCTTCTGGGATAATTTACCTGACAACATAATGGCACCCAATGTGAGGCCCCAGTGTCAAGTAGGGCATCTGGGGTTCCTTAAAGCCACTGGTGGATGGTCTCAGTGGGCTGGCTGCCACTGAACGGAAACCACTACAGGGGAGGTGCACCCCCAGGGAAGTTCCAGGGCCCTGTGGTCTTTGCTTCACTCTGACATCAACACCAGACTGGAAATCCAAACATCTTTTTGGAGTCACTTAGAAATCTTCTGGAAGTATGTCTCTGTTTCTCAGTCCTGAGAAGCTGAGACAAAAATTCATTACCTCGACAGCCTGGGCGCTGTCCTTCCTCTCTTCAGCTCAAAGGCGAGCACTCTACCGCTTGAGTCACAGCGCCACTTCCGGTTTTCTAGTAGTTTATTGTCTCAGCTTCTCAGGGGGAAAACTAAAAAGACAAAAAGGAATAGAGAAATTGGAAGAAGTGACTTAGAAGAATTACAAAAGCTTGAATTTAGAAATGTAAAATTCTGTTTCCTTTTTTTTCTTTCTCCCTTTCTTTCTTCCTTTCTTCCTTTTTTCCCCTCCCTGCGTGGGCTGGCCTTGAACTGCAACTCTCAGATCTCAGCTTCCTGGGGCTGGGAAGGTGGCTCAGTGGTAGAGCGCTTGCCTTGCATGCATGAGGCCCTGGGTTCGATTCCCTAGCACCACATAAGCAAGAAGAAAAAAACCGGAAGTGGCGCTGTGGCTCAAGTGGTAGAGCGCTAGCCTTGAGCTGAAGAGCTGAGGGACAGCGCCCAGGCCCAGAGTTCAGGCACGACCGGACCCAAAAATAAACAATTAAAAAAAAAAAAAGATCTCAGCTTCCTGCACACCTAGGATTACAAGTACAAGCCACTGGTGCCTGGCAGAAATGTAGAATTTTTTCTTTTGTTTTGCTTTTTTGCTTTTGTCGGTCGTGGGGCTTGAACTCTGGGCCTAAGTGCTGTCCCTGAGCTCATCAGCTTGAGGCAAGCGCTCTACTGCTTGAGCCACAGTGCCACTTCCAGTTTTCTGGTAGTTTATTGAAGATAAGAGTCTCACAGACTTTTTCCTGCCCTGGCTGGCTTTGAACCTCGATCCTCAGATCTCAGCCTCCTGAGTAGCTAGGATTAAAGGTGTGAGCCACCGTCGCCCAGCAGAAATGTAGAGTTTTAAATGCCCTCAATCAATTTCCCTTTATGCCTCAACATTTTTTCTTTCACAAGGCAGTGAGATGTAAGAAACTGCTTTTGAAACCCTCCACAGCTTGATAGCCTTTGGTGAGAGAGACCAAATAAGAGCTTTAAGACAAAACAAGCTTTATTATTTATTTTATTTTTTTGGTCATGGGGCTTGAACTCTGGGTCTGGGTGCTGTCCCTCAGCTCTTCAGCTCAAGGCAAGCACTCTACCACTTGAGCTTCAGCGCCACTTCTGGTTTTCTAGTGGTTTATTGGAGATAGGAGTCTCTTGGTCTTTCCTGCCTGGGCTGGTTTTGAACCACGATCCTCAGATCTCAGCCTCCTGAGTAGCTAGGATTACAGGTGTGAGCCACTGGCGCCCGGCTACAAAACAACCTTTGTCTTATGTTATTATTTCATAAAAGACACCGGGTATATCTGCATAACTCTGCTTTCCAGTGTGGATCTTGAGCACAAGGTGCATGTATTAAACCCTTTGTCTCCATCTAGGCACCATTAGACGGTTCTAGATCTTAGGTATTAGAGTATGCCTCATAGAGAATTTTTGGAAATGCAATCTCTTAGTCTCTTGTTTTGTTCCCTCACCATAGAGTGAATAGTTTTGCTTCCATACACACTCCTACCCAATAAGCTATCTCCCACTAAGAGACCTAAAGACAATCATGAACCCCAATCTCCAAACATGAGCTGAAATTCATTTGAGCCAAAATAAGCCATTACTTTCATCACCTCAAGTGTTTGTTCCAGTACCATAAAGCTGGTTAACAAACTCTGATCAATACCGAGTAGTATAGATTCTTACAATATTGAAGAAGGTAAATAGTAAAATGATGGCCTATGCATAATTTTTGAGACTAGAACCAGTGAAACCATTTAATAGGCATACCTTCTAAGCACCTACTTCTAGCATCTTGCACATATAATTTGAATGAAATAAGCATCAGCTGTTTAGTTTCTCAAACACCTGGGGCCTATCTGGACACAACTCAAGTTGTAAGCTTCAGTAAAGGCTTTTATGAATCTACTATGAAGTTTACACACCTTATATTTCTAAGTTGTTTGCACAGGTACTGTACTTACTATATTGGATTTCTTTTTGGTAGAGATATTGTCCACTTAATTTAAGTTCCATGAAGGCACAGACATATCCTTTCATCATGAATCCTTAGGGCCTTATACTATACTTAGCCTGCCATATACTATAGGTGCTCAGTGTGTTGAACAAATGAAACAATTTTTAAGACATTGAACTGTTTCTATTAAACAAGAGAAAACAGATGCTATCATGAAAAAAAGGATTTTCTGTATAAATTACAATAATGCTGAAAATCATTGCTTATTGTTTACTTCCAAAACAGATTAGATTTATTTATTTATTTATTTATTTATTTATTTATTTATTTATTTATTTTTGTGTCCGGTCTTGGGGTCTGAACTCTGGGCCTGGGTGCTGTCCCTCAGCTCTTCAGCTCAAGGCTAGCGCTCTACCACTTGAGCCATAGCGCCACTTCCGGCTTTTTTCTTTTTGCTTATGTGGTCCTGGGGAATCCAACCCAGGGCCTCAGGCATGCAAGGCAAGCACTCTACCACTGAGCCACCTTCCCAGCCCCTAGATTAGATATTTTTAAATGTTCAAAAATATTTTTTCCAGTTCTAGGGCTTGAACTCAGGACCTGGGCAACTGTCCCTGAGCTGCTTTTGCTCAAGGATAGCACTTGAGCCACAGCACCACTTCTGGCTTTTTCTGTTTATGTGGTACTCAGGGCTTCATGCATGTTAGGCAAGCACTCTACCACTAAGCCACATTCTCAGCCCTAAAATGTTCACATTTTTAAGTCAATGTGGGTACTGCCTTATGAGATCATTTTAAGGAAAAACTAACTGAAAAAAATTATGGGATAAAAATTGATAAGGTATCTGGTAGCATATAATGAACGACAGCCATTTTAATATCACAACAGGCTTTCTTTTCCTTCCTTTCTTTGTTCCTTCTTTTCTTCCTTCATTCTCTTACTGACCCTAGCATATGGTAGGAAAATAACCTCCTGCTCTGACCTTGCTCTGGGAACCAGAGCTAGCACTTAATGGTTAGAAAACCACCTAGTAAGCTGGGTACCAGTGGCTCACCTGTAATCCTAGCTACTCAGGAGGCTGAGATCTGAGGATCGCAGTTCAAAGCCAGCCTGGGCAGGAAAGTCCGTGAGACTCTTATCTCCAACAAACCACCAGAAAACCAGAAGTGGCACTGTGGCTCAAGTGGTAGAGCACTTGCTTTGAGCTGAAGAGCTGAGGGACAGTGCCCAGACTCAGAGTTCAGCCCCACGACTGACCAAAAAGAAAAAGAAAGAAAGAATAAAGAAAACCACCTACTAGAAACCTCTCTTTTGATCTAAGGCATGTTTGTTAAAAGTTACAGAAAGCAGATATCTGTGTTACTAGGACTCTGATTTAATATAACCACCAAGACATTTATCTCTGGACTCTACTGATAATGTAAAACTCTAACAAGTGGTACAGATGTTCCAGGTGCTAAGTGAGGGATCCTCACATCCATCCCAGGGGACCACGCAGAGGCAGGTAGGCACAGGAGAAAGATTATCATAAAGTTTATTAGAGGAGCCACCTTTCCCCCAAGAGGGAGCACATGTCACCCTGCACTATCTAGGTAGCAGGGGAATCTGGGCAGGAAGTGAGGTAGCTGGGAGCTCAGGTGGGTCTGGGCAGAGAGAGGGAGTAGCCAGCTGTGTGGCAGGAACTCCAGGGCCGGGAGAAGCTCAGGTCTGGGTGGAGCTGAGAATACAAAGGTGGGGATAATACTAACATTCCCTGCTCTGTTTAATAAAAATAGGGGTACCAGGTTGGGGTGGTGGGGAGGATTGGGCAGAGGTCTTCTGGAGCTATTTCCTGCTGTAAAGGGGCAAAGTAGAGGTCCCTGCTTCATTGGTTGGCTGGGTACCATCCAAGAAGCATCTGCTTGACAGGGGTTGGTAAAGGTCCTACTTTTTCTATGATAATAGTTATTTAAAATGCAAGACACAATTAATGAAAGGAAAAAATTGCTGGTAGCAGCCCAAGAAAGGCATATGCCATGGAGGGATTGATTCCCAGAAGGGGCTATCAAAGACCTGAAATTGCCTTTTCTGTCTTGGATTGGAGGCATCGCATAGTACCTGACTCCCGGCATCCTAGAGGAGCTGTAGGATCACAGTAACCTAAGGAGGAGGTAGCAGAGATATTTAAAAGTTCCAGAGCCAAAGGGTGTCATGGGCTCTTGGCTACTTCTTGCTGGCCTGGGGGCATCAAGGAATCCCTGGAGCTGGAGTCTTCAGGGTCTGGGTCTGCGCTGGGCAAGGCAGGGCAGTGTAAGTGATGTCTCCGGTTGCCAGTAGGAACAGGATGGCCTTACTTGCTCCCAGGTGGTATCCTGAGTGGAGGATGTTATCCTGTTGAAAGAGACTTTTGGAAAGATCAGGCAAAAAGCTCACAAGATGACAAGGTCAGTTAACATGAATGACATAGGAGAACACACATTGGCCATGGGCTGGAAAAGTTCCATTTGGAGCATAAGCCCAGTACAGGGGAAGACAAATAACTGGACTCGGGACAGAAAGGCAGAAAAGGGGGTGTCTAGGGTCTTTTGGGCAACTGGGTAGGGGAGAGCATAATGGAGGGTTGGGAGTACCAGTCAGAGGCTACTATAAATACAAATAGCAGTTAACAAAGGCAAGACTGTTAACTTTTTGTCCAGTTAGAAGGTAGACAGGTATGGACATTAGGTGGGCAAACAACCATTTTTCTTGATCTCCTGGCTCTGCTTAACTGTGAAAGGGCAAGTGTAAAGTGACTCCATTTAGGATGTCACCGCCTCTTACTCCTCTCCATGGTTTTCCATTGTCAGGACTGACTTTGTCCTGGTGAGTGTCTCAGCATCCATTGCAGGGCTAGCTTGTCCCAGTTGACATTTACCAGGTTTGGACTCAAGGCCTGGGCCCTGTCCCTGAGCACTTCTGCTCGAGGCTAGTGTTCTACCACTTAGAGTCACAATGCCACTTTTGGCCTTTGGCTAGATACTTAGAGGTGAGTCTGGAGCCAAGCCTCCAGCCTGGCTCTGTGCTGATTAGCTGGGAGATGGAGTTTTAGAGGGATTTTTTTTTTGTGCCCGGGGTGGCCTTGAACTGTGGCTAAAGGAGTCTTTGTTACAAAAGCCCTTTTATTTCCAATTAAAGCAACAGGGAGAGCAATGAGATAGAGGTTATTTATAACTTGGTAACAACTAACAATTACTTGCCAGAGTTGTGTAATAAATCCCAGTAGATGTTTTTAAATCGCAACTGATAGGCACTCTAAGTACTGCCCATTGCCTCTGGGCAGCCTATTTAAAGTGGCTTAACAACATTTAACTTTTAACAAATGTATAGACCTTTTTTGGCTACAGTAGCCTGTTTAACACTCTGGTTTGTAAATGCATTTTTCTGGCTGGCTGGGGAACCTGATTTCTAGTGGCCCCAACAATGCCTCCTGTGTAGACCTTTAAATAGATCTCAAAATAGGGACATAATCTCAGGTCTCAAACTCTTTCCAGCTGAGAAGGTGGCTCAGTGGTAGAGTGCTTGCCTTGTATGCATGAGGCCCTGGGTTTGATTCCTCAGCACCATATAAGCAGAAAAACTGGAAGTAGCACTGTGGCTCAAGTGCCAGAGCACTAGCCTTGAACTGAAGAGCTGAGGGACAGCGCCCAGGCCCAGAGTTCAGGCCCCATGACCAACAACAACAAAAAAGAGTCAAACTCTTTCCAGAGTAGATGAGTTTATATGGCTGGTGCCAGCTCAAAAGTCACTGCCAGTTAGGACTTCCAGCAGATACAGGGGGATTGGGATTTAAAGTATTCCTCACAATTTACAACCTTAGCTTTTACTGCTCACTACACAGATGACTGGCAATTCCCTTGCCCAGTTAGACCAACGTGGACTTTAGGCATGTTAACAAACTATCTTCCCATGACCTCCTGGCTCTGATCAATTTTTGAAGGGCCAAGCTCAAGTGACTCAGTATCTGACACCATTTTTGCCATCCAAGCAATTGCTTGTAATTGCCTCTGGATGTTCCAACATTGCCAGAGTCCCCAGAGAGCCTTCTTCCATGCTGGGATAAATGCACCTTTGGCATTTTACTTGGTCAGTTGCTGGACTTGAACTCAGGGTTTGAGCGCTGTCCCTCAGCTCTCCAGCTCAAGACTGCAAGTCTGCTACTTTGAACTCCAAAGCAACTGGGCTTTTGAGCACTCTGCTGGCAGATTAGAGATGACAATCTCACAGTGACCTTTCTCTGCCCAGGCTGGCTTTGAACTGCAGTTCTCAGATCAATGAATCTTTATAAACAGCCACTTTTACTACAATTAAAAGTAACAAAGATGGTCATTGGAACATTGGAAGTAGTTTTATAAGCATAGTCTTACCTTAGTCTTTCCATAGTCCTGTTTGGTTTTGTTTTGTTTTTGGTCATGGGCCTGAACTCTGGGCCTGGGTGCTCTCCCTCAGCTCTTCAGCTCAAGGCTAGTGCTCTGCCACCTGAGCCACAGTACCACTTTTTCTGTTTATGTGGTGCTAAGGAATCGAACCCAGGGCCTCATGCATGCAAGGCAAACACTCTACCACTGAAACACCTTCCCAGCCCACCTGGAACTTATTAAGGGCCAACATTATATTGGACACACTTGTCCTGTCTTTCACTGTGGACCTGCTGGAAACTGTTACAAAAAACCTATAAGGCCAAACTAGAATAGCAATTTATCATTCTGGTAATCCTAATTTATCTTTTTGGACTTTTAAAGAAACCTTTAGGACAATTTTAATTTTAAACTTTGTTTGCGAGGCCAGTCACTCCCCACAACTTCCCAAATTTTCACAAAGGTGATGCCATTTTGAATCCCTTTTTAGAGTCACTTTAATTTGCATTTAAATGCTTTATTGAAACACTGGGCTATACCCTTTACCTCTTGGCCACTTTTTTTTCCCCTGCAGTTGGAGCTACCTTTAGGAAATTAGATTCTCCAAAGCCAGACTTAACTTTCACCCTAATTGTCTCAAGACAAGATCAAATTATAGGGCTGGGAAGGTGGCTCAGTGGTAGAGTGCTTGCCTTGCATGCATAAGGCCTTGGGTTCGATTCCTCAGCACCACATAAGCAAAAAGAAAAAAACCGGAAGTGGCACTGTGGCTCAAGTGGTAGAGTGCTAGCCTTGAGCTGAGGAGTTGAGGGACAGTGCCCAGGCCCAGAGTTCCGGCCCCACGACCGGACCCAAAAGAAAAAAAAAAAAAAAAAGATCTAATTATAACAGGTACTTAGAAACTGCTTTTGCTAAAGAGCACAGGCTTCTTATTAAGACCCACAAATAAACTAAAAGGGGAAAAGGTTGACATTCAAGCCTCTAGTTTATAGTTGTCTCCTTTACTCTGGATCTCTCTCTCTCTCTCTCTCTCTCTCTCTCTCTCTCTCTCTCTCTCTCTCTCTCCCCTGCAAACAACTTGGGTTCCAGGAAGTTTAGGGATAAACATGTTTAGAATGAGGGACTAGAAGAGTAAAAGAGTAAAAGTCTAGAAGAGTAAAAGAGCAGGGCCTCTGAGAGAAGCATTCTCCCCAAATAAAACCAATGGTCTATAATCATGAGGCCAAACTCTTGAGCAGGAGTAATTATCTTCGTGGGAACCAAATGGAACTACGAAAATTTTCAAGGTCCAACTGAAATTTTTTTAAGTTTTGCTGCTCTAAATCTAACTAGTTCTTTAGTTTATTTATCTTCTGTTAATCTAGACACTCAATTACTAGTATGGCACAATTACTAGTATATACACTCTTACTAGTATGGCAGACTGGCTAATGAGAATATGAGGATATGAATAATGCCATAAAGTCAAGTAAGGGAGACCTCAAATGACAAAGAAAGAGAAGGCAAGGACTGCAGAGTTACAGGTGATGGTGCAGGCAGAAGCACAAAGCCTGAAAGGAGCAAACTTCAGGAAAACACATGCTTTTCAAGATAGAGCTAAGAGCGCTGGGAAGGTGGCTCAGTGGTAGAGTGCTTGCCTTGCATGCATGAGGCCATGGGTTCGATTCCTCAGCATCACATAAGCAGAAAAAGGCGCAAATGGCACTGTGGCTCAATTGGTAGAGCACTAGCCTTGAGCTGAAGAGCTGGGGGACAGCTCCCAGGCCCAGAATTCAGGCCCCACAAGCAACCAAAGGAAAAAAAAAAGAGCTAAGAGACAAATTTCCCCATATTTGAAGTAAGGAAATCAGATAGTTAAAATCACTTGACGCTTGGGTTTTTCTTTGTTGTTATCATCTGCCTTATGAAAGATCTGTTACTGCAATAGTTGGTTTAGTTTGTTTTTTGACCATTATTATAATATTAGGACTAAATATGTGAGCATGGAAGTTTTTTTTAACAATAGCTAAAATCAATGTAGAAGGTCATATTATCTACAAATAGGGGTATTTTGATTTCTTTTTTCCTGATTTGAATCTCTTATTCCAGAGAAAGAGGCTGTGGAAGTTTCATGATTCATAATGTCTGTATTTGGGTCTTCAGTCCTGTCAATATGTCCACCAATAAGCAGTTTCCAAGGGCAGATTGTCTATTCTTTGTATCTGTGTGTGTGTGTGTGTGTGTGCGTGCATGCGTGCGCGTGCGCACGTAGCGCGCATGCCTATCCTGAGGCTTGAACTCCAGGTTGGGCACTGTCTATGAGCTTTTGGCTCAAAGGCTAGCGTTCTACCACTTGAGATACAGCTCTATTTTTTGCTGCTTAATTTGAGATAAGAATCCCATGGACTTTCCTGCTTAGGCTGGTTTCAAACCTCCATCCTCAGATCTCAGGCTCCTGAGCAGCTAGGATCAAAAGTGTGAGTCACTGACATCTGCAAGATTCTCCATTCTTTGGGGGCTTGACCAATTTTTTTCTGTGAAGTGTAAGAAATCACATGACTCATGTACTTGTTCTTAGATGGGTCAGGGAGTTAGGGTTCTGGCCCACCAAGCAGTTAGCATATGCTGTTGAAAGGCAGGCTCTGAAAGATGGATACCTAGCCAACCACAGGCTTCTAAGCTTTGTTGCTACAAGCAAGCTACAGGCAAGCAGAGATGATCCAAGGTAGAGAAGGTGACATCTCTGAGAATTAACCTCTGACAATTGTCCAGCTGCTGCCATGACTTGCAAACTGCTGCTGCTCAATGCTGTCAAGCAGGTTGCCTCTCCACCAGTGCCCAAGCTGCTATTGCACTGCTGTTGACACCCCAACTAGTGACCCCCACCCCCACCCCATTGCAGGCACCTAAGCTGCAGGTGCCCTACTCTGTTACTGCTGACACTCTATACTGCCAACGTCAAGCTGTCAGGACAGTTCTCCACAAGATCTCACTGAACACTTTCCTATATCTTTGATCTCCACAGATGGCTATCTTCTACCCAGACTTTCTGACAGTCAAGTAATACTCTCGAAGCTATGAGTATTTCTTCCTTCAGGTCTTCAGAGTATCTCAGACCCAAATAATAGGACATCTTTTAAGCTGGTATCTGAGTATTGTTGTAAGCCTTCCACACCAGAGCAGTTACTGTCTCACAAATCCCCACACTATGGTTCAGGATTGTGGAATGTGTGAAGCTATGTTGCAGATAGAATCAGCATCTGTCACCAGCGCAGTCTGTTTTATCCTCTGATGGTATCTTTTAGCTACCTCTCCCTCTCCTGGGAAACTGAAGAGAGTTGTATAACTTGTGGTGAGGCCAAGTCACTGGGAGAGAGTTGATTTTTGGCCAAAACAAACAAACAAACAAAAAACTTTAAGCTTTAAGCAAGACAGTAGGACTTGTGTGTTTTTAGTCAAGCTAGCCAATAATACTGTATTTATCTATCTCTGAATTCCTGGTTCTTTTTCCTATGTCTCATGTTTCCTGTTCTATCCTACCTCCATTTCTCATTCCATATTTAAACCATACTAATACCTTGAACTAATTTTAGTGTATACTAACAAAGTACATTCTTTCATTTGAAAAATCGTCCTTTTCTTCACCAATCATGTATTTATTTATGGATCTTATATGCTGTCCCATTGCAGAGTTCTTTCTATCCATATTATAACTGTGTTATCTACTATAGATGAAATTGTTGTGACCAAGCTATTAGATTAAGGTGCAGAAATCTATTCCATAATGATGGTATTTTGAATTTAGTCTCCTGGGGAGGGGGAGGAGCATTGGTCTCAAGAAAGTGGGGCCCTTACAAACAGAATTTATGTCCTTATAAAAAGAAACACTAGAGAGCTTTGTGTTCCTACTTTATGAGGACACAGGGAAATGATGCCATATATTAAACAGAAAGAGAATCTTACCAGGCAGCCATACTGCTATTGCTTTTAGAGAAGATTTATCAACCTCCAGAACTGGCAGAAGAATCAATTTGTTTATAAACCAACCAGTCACTTGTTGGCACATCATGAACAGACTAAATATTATTTTTATTGTAAAGATGTGTAAGAACTCTTAATGTCTAGTAAAAATAAGTGTTCCATTTGTTTTTATCTTGATTTGTGTAAGTGGTTCTTGATGCCTTCACTACTCCATGTAATTTTTTTCTTCAGAGCCAAGGGTCTTCCCTGGCAAGTGTTCTTCCACAGAACGAAATCCCCAACCCCATCTCCTCTAAAGTTAAAACTTACCTTATCCATCTCCACCAAACAACTGTTTGGAACTTTAAGTGCATCTCTGTGGCATATTTCTTTTTTTTTTGGGGGGGGGTCTGGTCATGGGGCCTGAACTCTGGGCTTGGGTGCTGTCCCTCAGCTCTTCAGCTCAAGGCTAGCACTCTATCACTTTAGCCACAGTGCCACTTTTGACTTTTTCTGCTTATGTGGTGCTGAGGAATCGAACCCAGGGCTTCCTGCATACAAGGCAAGCACTCTACCACTGAGCCACCTTCCCAGCCCCTCCAAGAGGCTTTTTGAACAGGACTATTTCTTGTCTTCTCAACACCTTTTATCCCAGTAAACCTATGAACAAGCCAAGTCCTAGACACATTTCAGTTTATAGTGAACAAGATTTCCATTTCCACCTCTTATCCCATTTACTCCAGCTTTTCTTTGAGGCACTGGGCTTTGAACCCAGGATCTCACACCTGAGAGGCTGGGACTCTACCACTTGAGCCACCAGCTCTGCTTTTGCTAGATATTTTACTAGCTATATAGAGTCTGTCCCCAACCAGTTCTAGCTCTTCTTTATATTAGATGGACCCCAGCTTGTACCAGCAGCACCTCAGAAGTAAAGCAGTGGGACAGGTGGGGCCTGGCCAAGGTCATTTGATGTGTACCTTTGTTTAGCTGTGTCATAAAATTCAAAGAAGATACTCTTACCTCTTAATTAGTGCCTTCCTTTAAATAAAATGTCCTAGTCTAGTCAGCATCACATTTTCTAATCATCTTTGTTTCAGCTTCAAGTGTACCAGGAGCCAAAGACTCAAAATCTACCTAGGTCTGCTGTGGAGGAGCTGTGTTGGTCTCCAGCAAGGATGCTCACCTCTCTATTGTTTCAGCTGCTGTTTTGAATTGAGGAGTGATAATAGTGCCATCTAAGGGTTTTTTAAAGATCTGGTTAGAATGAGGCAGAAAGCATTTTGTTCATTCCCAGATGGACATAGATATATCATTCAGTACTTTCTACAAGGGCTGAATTTATTCATCTCATGTTATTATTGGCTTTAGTTCAGTAGGTGGCAATTTCTGACCTTATCACCCAGTTCTGAAAGGCCATAACTTGCTAGTATCAAATATTCATTTTGGTGTGATGAAGGGCAGGGGTCTCTTTCAATATCCAGAGACTCCCATGGTCTAGCCACCCAGGCAAACTGAGCCCTTGGCTGACCTCAAAGATCACCACCTTTCCAACCGGCTCTCCTTGTTCCCTAGGACCCTGCTATACCTCTGTAAGGTAGACCTGTATGATTCACTGTAGGCCACTTTTGGAGTGGTCCATCAATCTATGCCAGATCTAGCACAAGACTGCTGGATCTGTCTTCACCCACACCCTCTTATGACATGGGACTAAGCTCCTGACAGCCAGTCACATTAGGGTATGGAAAATCTTGCAATTCCACAGGGCCAGTTCTTACTCAGGGAAATGCCCTCTGTTTCTTTAAGGGCTCACTTAACTACCCAAATGCCTTCAATATGCATGGGGAATGTTACCCTACAAGAAAATATTGCTAAGAGTGCCCCGGAGGAAACTTGTTTTCTGTGTGCTGATGACCTAAAATCATTGATGGGTCTTTGCAAAAAGGCCTCGTGTTTTAATAGTTGTGTTGCCACAGGTCCTTGTATATGGAGGGGAAGAAGTGCCCAGACTCATGGTGCCCCCTCTTCCCCTCACCACCAGAGTTGTGATTATACCAGCCCTGGTGAGCATAGGGATTGCCAGGTCTTTGTCACTGGACTGCTGGCCCCACGAAGGGGGATGTTGACAGGAAGACATGGAGCAACACCATTGACCGGAATCTGAGAGGATTGGAGATGGCCATCACAGACCTTCATCCACACACAGCTCAGGTCCCTAGTAGGAGTTACTCTCCACAACTGGGTTCACCTGAATCTTTTCTTCTGTGTAAAAGGAAGACTGTGCACAGCACTTGGGAAAGCATGGTTTTTGTTTGTTTGTTTCATTTTGTTTTTGTTGGTATTGGAGCCTGAACTCTAGGCCAGGGCACTGCCCTTCAGCTCTTCAGCTCAAGGCTAGCGCTCTACCACTTGAGTCACAGCCACTTCCAGATTTTTCCATTTATGTGGTGCTGAAGAATTGAACCCAGGGCCTCCTGCATACAAGGCAAGCACTCTACCACTGAGCCACCTTCCCAGCCCCAAACATGTGGTTTTTAAGCCAGTAAGCCAGGTATCATTAAAGAGACTTTACAAAAAGTCAGGGAAGGGCTGGACAGACAGGAAAGGGAAAGAAGTCAGGCATCAAATTGGTATGAAAGCCATTTTAATTGGAACCCATGGTCAACTTGTGGAATTACTGGACTCATTCATATTCTCCTCCTCCTCCTCCTCTTCTTCCTCCTCCTCCTTCTCCTCCTCTTCCTCATATGTGTCCCCTTGTTCCCTTAACTTAATAATCAGAATGATTCAGACCAGAATGGAAGCTATCAAGCAATTCCCCCTATCCTGCATACTAGATCTTATATGACTTGCAATATGTACTAGAATAGGAAAGGAAGTAGACATAGTTACCCCTCTCTAGTAACTATATTCAATATGGCTAAGTGGGGCTGTGCACTGAAATGTGGGTTTCGGGCAGACCAGTTGGAGCTATCTAGATTGATAACAGAAACCCCACAGGATAATTTTTGAAATTGTACGCCTGGCCTGGATCTTTGCCTTTCTGATTACTGACCTGCTGTTTTTGTGTGTAACAAACTTGTATACAACCCAGAGCTTCCCCTTCCTGGGGATCCAAACTCATTCTGGTGCTAACCTGGTTCAGGTCACTGGCAATAAACTCCTTTTTCCATCTCCGAAAGGCGATCTTGACCTTTGCCAGTTGAAGTTGCTGTGACAGAAGGGTGGAGGTGTGGAGCATGGGCTCACTGCTTCTCATGCTTCTCAGAGAATAAAGCTAAGAGTGAGATCTAGCTGGTGTAGCCAGCTGCTGTAGGCCCTGCAACAGAGCACACATAGTAGTGACCCTGGCTTCACAGCCCAACGTGTGGCTCCTTCCCATTATTTCTAGCCTCCTCCAAAAGCCCTGCAGGCCTCTACCCAAATAGTCTGCACCATCTCAGAGGCAGATGTTTGACTTCATATGGGAGACAGTATTGCAGGCACTCTTTTCTGTAGAGAGACATGGGTGAGATACTCAGACAAGTGATATCAGCCGGGTTTCCAATGTCCCTTCTCCAGCCAGCTTCAGTCTTCAGGCATAGGCATTAAGGGGAGCAGAAGAGGAGGGGAGATCTTGTTGAAGACAGTTCAACTAGTCTCACTCACCGCTGACTCCCCAGGCCTGAGTGAACACTTGGATATCTGTCCAAGAGTAATCACTAGGTGGCAGAAGAAACCCAAAGACCCTCAGACTCCACCCACTTCCACCACTAGGGGGAAAGCTTAGTTTACCTGGAAGAGCTTCTGCTCCCTTCCTCTCCAGCAAGAGGCTGGAGAGCATCGCACTGAACACCCTGGTTCCCAGATGGTTCGCAAGGAGCGCTCTCTCTCTCTCTCTCTCTCTCTCTCTCTCTCTCTCTCTCTCTCTCTCTCTCTCTCTCTCTCTCTCTCTCTCTCTCTCTCTCTCTCTCTCTCTCTCTCTCTCCCTCTCTCTCTCTCTCTCTCTCTCTCTCTCCCCCCCCTCTCCCTCTCCCTCCCTCTCCTCCCTCTCCCTCCCCTTCTCTCTCCATCTCTCCCTCCCCCCCTCTTTCTCTCTCTTCTCATTTCTTCAGCTCCATTAGCCTGTCATGCTGTTCCAGGTTGTGGGTAGCAAGAGTTAAGGCTGTTGAATATTTCTTCATAGATTTATTAACCTTTTGTACTCCTGTTAAGAACTGTCTAGTCAATCCATTTACCTAGTATTTGTCCTTTTGTTGTTTAATTTTTTAGCTCTTTGGGCATTCTAGATATTAGTCCTTTGTCCAATGAATAACTTACCAATATTTTTAATCATTCTGAAGATAATCTCTTGAGTTCTGGAATCTTTTCCCCTTTGATACTATCTTATTTGTTAAGTCTAACTCTTTTTTCATAAGCAATTGAAGTCTTATTTAGAAAGTAATGGCTTACACCTATACAGAAGCCCTGATATTCTTCAGAGAAGATTTGTAAGAGTTCATAGTAAAAAAAAAAAAAAAAAAAAAAAAGTTCAACTTTTAGGGCTTGCTAACATGGCAGAGATACAGTAGTGGACAAAGAAGAGCGACTTGCCTTGTTTTAATTTTAGGATTCCTGGAACTGGCTCAAACTATCAAGTGCTGGTCTAGCAAGCACAGGGCCCTGAGTTCAATCCATGCTGGATTTTATTTGGCAAATGTTTGATAAATTTTCAGATGTGACCAGATTGAAGATTTGCTATGTAGTAATGACTTGGGGCTAAATAATACTCTCCTTTAACACAAAAATAAGTATAGGACTGGGAATGTAGCCCAAGGGTAGAGTATGTGCCTAGCAGGCATAAGACCTTGGTTGAATCCCCAGTACAAAACAAAAGAGAGAAATAGGTGGATGCTGGCATGTTTACATTAAAAGCTTTGGTATACTTGTGGGTAGGGACAGGTGGGGAAATGGAGTGACATTATCCAAGAAACAGTATATTCATAACCTGATTTATGGAATTGTAACCCTTTTTTTAAAAAAAGCTTTCCTATTCAACATACTATTTAACTTTGGCGCAGGCTAAGATGTAGAACACTTACTGAACATGCATAGGCTCTATGTTTGATCATCAGTACCAAAAAAAACCCAAAAAAACCCAAAAAACCCAAATCCTAAAACCCCAAACCTTCCAGAATGTCTCTCTTCTAGAATTCAGTGAACATTCAGATGAGATCTGGTGTGTAATCACAGAAAGGAGAGGTCTGGGGAGACTCCTCAATAGAAGGAAAAAAGAACAAGTCTTAGATTCCCCTTTCCAATTGCTAGACATTTCATAGGATCTTGAAATCCCAGACAAAAAGCATTTCAAGGAGTTTCCCACACAGAAAGAGAAACTCATACAATGGAAGTTACACATTGTTTATTTAGCAAAAAATAGGGAGAAGGAGAAAAGGGAAAGAGAAGCACTTTCTAACACACAGGAGGTGTGGTGTATGGTCCTTGTTTGAAGTTTTATACTTAACCCTTCAAGCTGGAGGTTTCCAGAGCCCTCATCTAGACATACGGTTACACTCCAGGTTTTGCTATTATTCAAACAGAAAAACTGGGCCTAGGATGAGTCATATTGTTACTCAAACAATGGAGACAAGAGGCCAAGAATTTTTAGCCCATCTATGGACATAATGGGTGTAACATTTAGGCATTACTTTTTAGTAGGCTAATCCGTTTACCAGACATGCCTTTCTGGTTGAGTCTTATTATTCATTCATGCATATTGCAACTTCATTAATATCTAAACAAAGGGAAGGTGGTGGGAGAAATACTCTGAGCAATTTCAGCCTTACTTTCTGTTTGCCTTAATACTTTATATTCGTATTGACGCACACACTCATATACACATCCTCTTCCTGGTCACCTTGCCTACTTTTCTTGCCTCAAAGAGACTCTCAAAGGTCATTTTACTGACAAAGTTTCCCTGAAAGTAACACCTAATAAAGTGTAAATGTTATGTTTTTGTTGCTTTCATAGATAACTTGTATTGGCAATATTTTCCACATTCTATATCCTTTCTTTAAATGACATTTATTTGGGGGAGATAATATTATTTCCTATACTTCTATTGGGAGTATTCCTTGGTGTATCTTGTTTTCCTCATGTGACCTACAAGGGGCTTTTGTAGGATCTTACTAAAGTGTGAGTAGCTACGAACATTAGTTTCTCATTCTTATGACAGATTCTTTTTTTTTTTTTTTTTTTTGGTACTAGACCTGAGGCTTGAATTCAGGTCCTAGGCACTGTCCCTCAATTTATTTTGGCTCAAGGTTAGCGCTCTACCACTTGAGCCACAACACCACTTCCTTTTTTTTTTTGTTGGTTGTGGGACTTGAACTCTGGGCTTGGGCACTATCCCTCAGCTCCAGCTCAAGGCAAGCACTCTACTGCTTGAGCCACAGCGCACTTCTGGTTTTCTAGTGGTTTATTTGAGATAAGAGTCTCATAGACTTTCCTGCTGGGGCTAGCTTTGAACTGTGATCCTCAGATCTCAGCCTCTTGAGTAGCTAGGATTACAGGCGTGAGCCACCGGCACCCGGCTCCTGCTTTTTTTGAGTAGTTTATTGGAGATAAGAGTCTCATGGACTTTGCTGCACAGACTGATTTCGAAGGGCAATCCTCAGATCTCAGCCTCCTGAGTAGCTAGGATTACAAGTGTGAGCCACCGGTGCCCGGTTCCTATGACAGATTTAACTAATGCTATTTCATAGGCCTTAACTTTAGTTTCTGAATGGTCCTTTCAGCCACCATGTGTTGTTGTACCCAGCTTCACCATGTTGACTATATGTCTCATTTTGGATGATAAGAACTTTAAAGAACATCATCACGTCGTCATAACTTCTGAGTAAAGTAGAATAGTTTATGACCAAGTTTAAAGGACCTGTAAAGATTAAAATGTTTAAGATCAGGCTTTATATAAGTTTCCACTATGTGTTCTATTTCATCAGACCTATGTGTTCTAGTTCATCAATGTATATGACTGGATTGGTGATCTTTAGCTTGTAAGCAAGTGAGGTTAAGTCCAGTTGAGCTGTGTTCTTTCTTTTTTTTTTTTTTTGGTCCGGTCATGGGGCCTGAACTCTGGGCCTGAGCACTGTCCCTCAGCTCTTCAGCTCAAGGCTAGCGCTCTACCACTTGAGGAGCTGTGTTCTTTTTTTGGAAACAACTTGTTAACTTCTCACTTTAAATTCTAGTTCCCAAATAAGAAACCAAAGCCAAGGTGGCAGTGGCAGACGGTGTCTCTTGTTGTTCATGATGCATTCGGTTCTCTGAGCAGCTCTTAGCTTTGCCCTGACATACCTTGTCTTTTCACTGGAAAGGACATTTGGACCCATTTTTACCTCATAATGTGGATATCTACTAGCCTTTTCTCTTGTTGTTGCTGTATTTTATGTTTATGAAACAATTTCTTGTTTTCAGGGAACTTTCCATATATACAGACCCATGTAGTATAGGATAAGTTTTTATGTCCTCTTCATTAATAAGAAAACTCTAGCCCAATGAGGTTAACCGAATAATGAATGCTAATAGTTAACACAGAAGTTAAGACACAGGCAGAGGAAAACCTCTGAGGTTTGGCTATGATGATGTTAGGATAGAAAAACTCAACTAAAATTTTCATGTTAGGATAGAAGATTGATGTAACATTTTTAAAATAAATAATATTTTAAGAAATGATAATAACATTTAATAAATAATAACATTAAATAAGTAATACCATGTAAGAAATGAGAAAACATGTTCACACAAACTTGCCATATAAAGAATATCCAGAAAAATTTAAATGCATTTAGAAAGTTTAAACCCTGGCACAGTGATGTAAGCCTGTACTTCTGGCAGTGGACCAAGTCCATGTTCCCACAAGAAGTACAACATTCATGTGATTGTCCAGAAAAGAATGTCAGTACCCAGGAAGGCAGAGACCAACATAGTTAATTAGTACAGCAAAACAAAGGCCACCACACACCTTTGTCTTACTAATGTCAGTGTCCTAAATTAGGGGGCATTCTTCCTAAATAAAAAGGGGTGGGGTGGCCAGGCACCGGTGGCTCATGCCTGTAATCCTAGCTACTTAGGAGGCTGAGATATGAGGATCATGGTTCAAAGCCAGCCCTGGCAAGGAAAGTCTGTGAGACTTTTATCTCCAGTAAACTGCTAGCAAACCAGAAGTGGTGCTGTGGCTCAAGCTGTAGAGCGCAGGGACAGTGCCCAAGCCCAGAGTTCAAGCCCCACAACCGACCCCCCCCAAAAAAGTGGGGGCAGGGGGATAGGATGAGGAGGATTGATTTAAATGTTCTTTTATTTAAGTGCTTTTTTTGCTGTAGACATCTGCTTCCTCCCAATTGTTCTTCTTGCTATAGTATCCTAACATTATGAGATCAATAGGAAATAAATCTGAGAAGAGTACTCATTTAAGTGCCTTGCAACATAGATTTCTGCTTCTTGTGACTTCTTTCAGATCTAGGAAGGGGAATGGCCCTGAAATTTTTCTGGAAGATATAGATACTTGTTTCCTGGTGCACTGTAAACATCTTAAGCAAGGAGAAAGAAAGGTGGGATGAAAGGGTGTGAGGTTTTAAAAAAAGAAAGAGATACTTGTGCAATTGCTAATCAGGTCATACATTAAGAGAATATTTATTTCTTAATTCCTGGTTTCTGCTGCTTATAGCCTGAGTCCCTAGTCTATTTTGCCTCAGTCCCCTTGTGACGTTGAGGTAAGAGGTTACTAGAGCCCAGGAGTTCAAGGCCAGCCTGGACAACACAGTGAGACCCTTTCTCAAAAAGTTCAAAGAAAGGCTGGGAAGGTGGCTCAGTGGTAGAGTGCTTGCCTTGCATGCATGAAACTCTGGGTTCAATTCCTCAGTACCACATAAACAGAAAAAGCTGGAAGTGGCACTGTGGCAAAGGAGAAACTAAGGAAATCTTTTTTTATGTTTTTTTTTATTTTAATTTAGAATAAACCCTTTACTTCATTTGCTTTCCTACTTCCAAAATGCTGTAAGAGAACTTGGCATAGTTCTTAATGTAAATTAGAAAAAATATTTTTCATACAGTAAATATAATGTTTTGAGAAACCTAAGCAACTCCATTTTTGTTTAACACTCCATCTCAGTTCTGCGACTTGACTCGTGATCCACTTTAGCCTCAATGCTAGGAATTTATGACAGAAAGCCATGCACAATTCTTGGAGCCATAGATGGCATTTGCTTAAGGCAGGTGTTAGCCCCCAAGTGGTGTTGCCCCCCAGCGACCTAGGACTAAGAGTTTCTGACCAACCGGTTCTTTAGAGCCCAAGGCGAGACATGCCATGCATTCTGTTGGTCCAGGTGTGACTCATAACTGTTTTTGGTCAAGCTATGGACCAAGGACATTTTTCTGTAAATGTCAACCAATCATATTTGCCCAGCTTAGCTTGCTTTAAATGTTAACCAATCATGTAATTTCTTATGTAAAAGTTCTTTAAAGGTGTTTGTTCAATACTATAAAAACTGTGCTGATTCTATGCTCGGGGCCTTTTAGCATCACCGGTTGCCAAGTGCACGGAGGACCAAGCTCGAGCTTGCAAAAAACGACTCTTTGCTGTTTGCATTGATCGTGGTCTTTTGGGGGTCTCTGGACTCTGGGTACTACAGATCTATGACTTGGCCAATTTTGAAAACAATCTCGGCCACTTTGTGTTTCACATGCTTTGTTCTTGGAACAGGTAGAGCTCTGAGAAGCACAATGGCCCCAACAGTGCACTGCTGAAGGGCGTCATGAGCAAAGTAGGTTTTCCACTTATTAAAATACTTTAGTAAGTAGGGAGGGATCCAGGACAACCCCAGTCACTCTCACTTTAGCAGTTTTTTGCATTGCTGTCCCAATTACCTTCCTCACGATCCATTTGACGTGAACAGATGAACAAATTACTGACATTATGTGGCTTTGGTCATTCAGCGTCCTCTGCCTCAAGTTAAGGAAATCTTAAGTAGAACAAATAGAAATAAATAAGAAAAAATAAGAACATAAGGAGTTCAATATTCAACAAGAGTACTGGCAAACAAACAGATACACAGACAGACAGACAGACAGAAACACACACACACACACACACACACACACACACACACACACACACACACACACACACACACACACACACACACACAGAAGCGCTATTTAAAACAGGTTTGCACTTTTGAAACTAAGTGGTAAACAAGTCTTATTTCCCCATTGGTGTAGCAATCAGCCTCCTCATTAAGCATAATTGCCCTCAGTTGGGAAAGGTCTTGCAGAGATTCTGATGTTCTTTGCCTTTGGTTAGTTTCAGTCTCTTTATGGTAAAGACATCAATAAATTTTGTCTTTCCTGGAACTCAAGGTGGTTGCAGGAGATAGGGGGAAGATTGGGGGACAACTCAGAGCAAAGAGACGTACAATAGAGGTCAGGGTACTAAGCTTTCAACTCTGCTCAATCTAACACAAGCACCTGGAAGGACGCGGTGCTTTTTAACAAAAGCCCTTGTAAGTTCCTGTTATTATTCTTCCCCTATGCTTCATTATTCTTTCATCTGGAGGAATTACTATGTTAGCTAATATTACATAATCTGAAATTGCAGGTTTCTTGGCCAAGGTTCAACTAGTACACTAGCATGTAAGGAGGGCATTGTAGTAGATGAAGATACACAAATCAAAAGAACTCTGTTCAAGTCTAAAACTAGAAACACCATTCTAAAGCAATATATAAGGAGTAAAGTCAGAAGATATCCAGTTAAATCAATTGCATGGGGATCCTGTTTTTTAGATAACATTATACTATGGACTGCTAACAAAATATGTTTGGGATAAATAGCAATAGTCATTTGCCGTCTTAGTCTACATACAAGGGCTAGCCCACAAGTATGAGTTCACCTTTGTCAGAAATTTCTGGAAGGCCTTTAGTATATATGCAATGTATAAAATAACCTTTTTAGCTTTGGTTATTTTGGAAGGTTATTTTGCAAGTGATTCCATTTTTATATTTTTTAATTAAGAAACAATACTCACTATGTAATTCAGCCTGGCCCAGAACTTGCTATCCTCCTGGTTCAGACTACGTAGCTCTGATTTCAGGCATGTGCAGCCATTACCCTACTTGGACTCCTTCTTATCTCCAAACAACCTTCCTTCTTGTCTCCAAACAATTCTTTTTTTTTTTTTTTGTCAGTCAGTCATGGGGCTCAAACTCTGGTCCCTAAGTGCTGTCCCTCAGCTCTTCAGCTCAAGGTGAGTGCTCTACCACTTGAGCTACAGCACCATTTCCGGTTTTCTGGTGTTTTATTGGTGATAAGAGTTTCACTGGCTTTGAACCGCAATCCTCAGATCTCAGCCTCCTGAGTAGCTAGGATTACAGGCATGAGCCACCAGTGCCCGGCTCCAAACAATTCTACCTATAGACATTCCTGTGGTTTGGCTTTAATTGTCCCTCATTGATGGGATATAATCCCCTTCCCCTCCCTCCCCCCAGTTATTCTAATCTGATTCTGTATCAGAGGGGAAGTGACAGGAAGTTTAGGAGTAAGTGTTAATAAGATACTTTTAGCCAGATTTAAGCAACCAGGAAGTTTAGGAGGACCAGCTCTTAGGCTGGCATACATTTTGTGTTATGATTTTTTTGTTGTTATTGTAAAGGTGATGTACAGAGGGGTTACAGTTACATAAATGAGATATACAGTTACATAAATGAGATAAAGAGTACACTTCTTTTTGGACAATGTCACCCCTTCCCTTGCTCTCTCCCATTTTTCCCTCCTCTCCCTACCTACATGTTGTATAGTTTATTTTCAACATAGTGTCTAGTCAGTATCCACGCTGCACCACCATTTCTGTCCCTCCCTTACTCTCACAAAGACAGATAAATGAACAAACATGACAAAAGGAAAAGAAAACAAAACAGCAACAAAGAAAAAATTCTACTTATTTCCCTTTAGATAAATATTATTTTATATGATCAGATACACATAGCTATTGCACCTTTGTGATCCTCTCCTAAGAATATCTTCCTTTGGCCTCACTCTGTGTGAATGCCCAGTGATTTGTGTAATTTATCATATCCCAATATATTTGCCAAAGGCCCCTCAGTGGATGAATGGATCCAGAAAACGTGGTTATGATACACAACGGAATTCTATCTTCCATCACAAAGAATGATACTGTACCATCCCTAAAGAAATGGGAAGATTTGCCGGGCGCTAGTGGCTCATACCTGTAATCCTAGCTACTCAGGAGGCTGAGATCTGAGGACCGCGGTTCAAAGCCAGCCCGGGCAGGAGAGACCGTGAGACTCCTTGAGACTCCTATCTCCAAATAACCACCAGAAAACTGGAAGTGGCACTGGGGCTCAAGTGGTAGAGTGCTCGCCTTGAGCTGAAGAGCTGAGGGACAGCGCCCAGGCCCAGAGTTCAAGCCCCATGACTGACAAAAAAAAAGAAAAAAAAAAAGAAATGGGAAGATTTGGAAAACATTTTATTGAGTTTTTCTGTTTATAGATGTGGTTCTACCATCTAAAAAGTACTTTTCTTGGAATGTCAACAGATAACAGTTATAAAGTTTTACAAGGAAAATATAAAATAAAACCATCAAAAGCAAACACTTAAAGAAAACTAATTCATTACTGATAGAGTCATTTGCCAGGAGTTAGCTTCTAATTTCTTTTAAGAAGGATCAAAACTGCAATGACAAAAGATTGGAAAAAACAATTTAACAACTGACAAAAATATAATTTCCACTACATCAACATTTTAGAATGATAACTGTGATTGAGGGTTTGGTTTTTTTGTTTGTTTGTTTGTTTGTTTGTTTTGGGTCTGGTCGTGGGGCCTGAACTCTGGGCCTGGGCACTGTCCCTCAGCTCTTCAGCTCAAGGCTAGCACTCTACCACTTGAGCCACAGCGCCACTTCCGGCTTTTTTCTTTTTGCTTATGTGGTGCTGAAGAATCAAACCTAGGGCCTCATGTATTGCAAGGCAAGCGCCCTATCACTGAGCCGCCCTACCACTGAGCCACCTTCCCAGCCCCACTGTGATTGAGTTTTAAGACCATCAGGTTTTCCTTACTATATTCTCAAATATAAATTTTTAGTTCAAAGACTGACATATGTACATATGTATGAGAATATATACACATATATAATATATAATACACAGTTATAAGCCAGCCTGGGCAGAAAAGTCTCCATGAAATTCTTACCCCTAATTAACCACTGAAAAACTGGAAGTGGGGGCTAGGAATGTGACTTAGAGTGCTTGCCTAGCATGCATGAAGCCCCCGCTTTGATTCCTTAGTACCACATAAACAGGAAAAGCTGGAAGAGGCACTGTGGCTCAAGTGGTAGAACCTTGAGCAAAACAAGCTCAGGGACAGCATCCAGGCCCTAAGTTCAAGCCCCAGGACTGGCAAAACAAACAAAACACTTGGAAGTAGAGCTGTGGCAGAGCACTAGCCTTGAGCAGAAAAGCTCAGGGACAGTGCCCAGGTCTTCAGTTCAAGCCCTATGATACCAGCACATAAAATCAAGCAAAATAGATAGAATATACTTGTTTGCAGAAGAATGTTCTGTGTGACCAGTGTCCAATACTTGTAGCTATTTCAGTGGCGCTGCTTGAGTCAGTGTTTAGGCCTGTCTAAAATATTAGTCATGATAAAATTCACACCACATGAAGACGTGCCTGCAAAAAGCTAGCACCGCTAACAAGACCAAGTTGGAGGGCACAAGACTGGTGAAATGTTATGTTAAGCATGGCATTGTAGAATGTTTATATATTTGGGGAACGCAAATACACTTCACAAACGAAGGAACAACAATTAGTATTGCAGCAACAAAGAATCCTTTATAAATAAGTTTAGCCTATTCTTTTGACTCAGTAGGATAAAAGGTCCCCAGTCCTGACAGAAATAAAAGCTTTAGCTCTCTTACAAGTTTAGGGAACAATGAAATGACCACAAACAGACCACACATGCTTCCTGATGTGCAAGTGGATCTCATATATACAACCCCAATGCTTATTAAGCCAGAACAAACAAACCAGGTAGGACTCCCTAAGTGGGAGGTACTAAACTCACCTGAATAGTACTGATTTCAAAGACCAGCAATGTCAAAAATGTCAGGTTCTATGTTGAAGGTTTAGATACAATGCATATTGTAGGAAAGAGAGCACTCAGTCACTTAGTATATGTTAAACCTTCCTTCCCGTACTCTACAAGCTATTGCATAATGTTGAAAGATTAGAAACAACCTTGCACCTTTATAGTCACTGGCATACTGGAGATTCAACAGACCAGAATCACCTAAAATAATTGCTTATCTGAAGTTATAAAGTGGTCATTCAAAAACTTTGGTATAAACAGATACTTAAATGAACTCTGATATAATTAAGACTCAGTTTCCCAAGTAGCCAAAATCCTAATCCAACTAGCAGGAATGCAAGCAATTATATTGAGAAAACACAAAATCTTAGTCCTAAAAGCCAGTTGTTTTTCTTGCAGTGTTATTTAGTGCAGAACAATACTTTATGAACAGCATTCTTAGCAGGCACTGGTGGCTCATGCCTATACTCTTGCCTTTGGAGGCTGAGATCTGGAGGCTCAGAATTCAAAGCCTCCTTACTTTTAAATTTACATTTTTATTGTTATTATAAAGGTGTGGTACAAAGGGGTTACAGTTTCATAAGTCAGGTAATGACCACATTTCTTTCTGAACCATGATACCCCTTCCCTTGCCCCTTCCCGGCTTTTCCCTCCCGTCCTCACCCACAAATTGTATAGTTCATTTTCAACATAGTATCTAATGAGTACCACTGCTGCATTTGTTCACCCTTTGTCCCTCCATTTCTGTGTCCCCCGCCCCCCAAAGACAGATCAATGAACAAACAAGACAAAAAGAAAGGAAACCAAACACAGCAGCAAAGGAAGTGATGATGTGGCTGAAAGTGGTAAAATACTAAACTAGCCTTAAGCAAAGGAGGTCAGGGACAGCACCCAGACCCTGAGTTCAAGTCCCACAGTCAACAAAAAAATTAAAGAAATAAAAATAAAATAAAAGTAAAAACAAAGAAAAAGCCGTGTTTCCATTTCTTGGAGTTTATTTCAATAAATATTATTTAAAGTGAATAGATGCACATAGGCATTGTGCCTTTGTGTTCTTCTAAGAGTATCCTCCTTTGCTCTCACTGTGCGTGAATGCCTAGAGTCTTACATAATATATCATGTCCAGGTATGTTTCAGTTCCTTCTCCCATAATTGCACACACAAATTCAGACATCCAGGGGCCCTTACCTTCCTCCACTCCAGTTCTATCTGGCCTGGAGGTGTGTAGGGGAAGACCACCTGAAACCCAATAAGGGTCACCTTACAACAAATACAGAAGATATTTATTCATCTACTTCCCTTAAGATTAAGGAACTAGCCGGAAGTGGTGCTGTAGCTCGAGTGGTAGAGCACTAGAGCCCCCCCCCCCAAAAAAAAGCATCCTAGCTACTCAGGAGTCTGAGATCTGAGGATCATGGTTCGAAGCCAGTCTAGGCAGGAAACTGTGAGACTCTTATCAAAACGTCTCAAAAAAAAAAAAAAAAAAAGATTAAGGGACCAAAGTTATTTAGGACAAAATGAAGCCAGATAACTTAATGAAACTGAGGCCTGGTGAGGCCAACTCAAAAGTATGGCATTTAGAACCATAGAAATACCATCTTTGCTTCAAAGACAACAGGATGCATCCCTTCCCGAGTAAGCATTCCTCACCCCAAGAATTAACATTTCTCTGACAGGATGCATGCCTTCCTGAGAAAATTGCTTCCCCAAACTTAAGTCATCTCCTGGCCCAAAATGCAGATAGCAGGCTACCTACTTATCTCAAGGATAATGATCTCTTTTGTGGCAGGATGCATCCTTACCTGGAAACTCAGAAAGTAACACCAAGTGTGATTAGCGCAAAGACAAAGCACTTATCTTTACATAACTTTGAAGTCAGACCCCCTGGCTTTACCACATAAATACCCCAACAGCCCAAGAAACAGTGTGTCTCTCTCTGGATGGCTCTCTCTTTCTGTGCCAGTCTCTGTTTCTCTCTTTTTGTGCCTCTCTCCTTGTGTCTCTTTCTCCATCTCTCTATGAAAGCACCCACACTCTGTTAGAGTGTGCCCTGCCCTTCTGTGTGTTTGTCTGCTTTTTGCCTCTTTGTCTGCTTACCTTTTTGTTTACTCAATAAAGCTCTGCCAAGTTTTCTTACCATCAT
The DNA here is from genome assembly GCF_024711535.1 of Dipodomys merriami. NCBI lineage: Eukaryota > Metazoa > Chordata > Mammalia > Rodentia > Heteromyidae > Dipodomys > Dipodomys merriami. The sequence goes on from NW_027202893.1 coordinate 1,031,550, forward strand.
GACTGTTAGGAAAATGGAGAACAGAAAAGGAATAGGCCAGGCGAGGACTGTTTATTGAGGAACAGTGAGGGACACAGACCTTCCCGAGGTTTTGGAGGTTGTGCCTGAGCGTTGGGACAGGAGCTGGGTTTGTATAGGAGGTCTGAGCAAGGAGGCAGAGGTTCATGAAAAAGCCACTAGGTCAAGGATGGTGGGGGCCTTTCAGTTGGGCCCACACTGGGATGTTTACAGCTGGGCTTAGGTGGAATGCCCTGCCTGAACACATACCTGGGATTTTGCCTGGCCTCTGTATGGGCCTGGGACAGTAGGGTGGGGGGTCAATCCTTCAATGACTTGTCTAGAAATTCTTATTCTGCGATCAAAGTCAAGGATCCTAAGTGAAGAGTTCCTACATTTACAGGGAAGCTTCACTAAACCTCACCTCCATCCAGCGACACACCTCCTCGTTCTGAGGACTAAAGGACCCAGAAGGGCTCCAGGGAAGAGTTTCCTTGTTTACCCCTTGCCAAGATCACGTAGGTGGCTGATCTGACTCCCTGGCACAGTCAGATGAGGCCTGAGCTTGGTAGGGAGATGAGGGAACCTCTTTGTTAAGAGTTGATTGCCCAGATCCATGTTCCAGCTCCAGGCTGACAGAGAGATGTCCTCATGGCTTCTCACCTGGCCCTGTCCTCTTCACAAGCTCCAGACGTGAGAGAGAAGGAGCAGGAAATGGAGCCCGAATTAAGTTCCTCAGTGGGCCAGATTAGTAGGGCTTTTATGGGCCAGGTTTGGAGGTCCTCTGGGAGGCAGGAAACAGGACTGTGGGCCCAAGGTCCCTGAATCACAACTCATTTGGGATTGAGGTGGACTCCAGAACCCTTCCGTACTTTGGTCCTGCATTGCTCCTGGAACAGTAGCTAAATCCCTGAAGCCCTCACCCTTGGTGCCCCTGGTGGGGAAGTGACACTGCCATGTGCTCCCCATTTTCCCTGCCCTCCTGGCTGTGGCCTCTTAGCAGTTCTGTCATGCTCTCTGGGTGGCCACATGCCTCCTTGTCTATCCTAGGGCCCTGCTGGCTACCTTGGAAGGAGAGTGAAGATTTGGGTGGGTTCAAAAGACTATGAGGTTTATAGGGACCTTTCTACCTTATTGGACTAAAGACACAGGGAACAGAAGATGACCAGTCCACAAATACGTTCCCTCATCCTTAATCTTTATTTTTTCATTTTTCATTTTTTGGTGGTGTCCCTGAACTCTGGGCCTGGGTACTGTCCCTGAGCTCTTCAGCTGAAGGCTAGTGCTCTACCACTTGAGCCACAGTGCCACTTCTGGCTTTTTCTGCTTATGTGGTACTGAGGAATTGAACCCAGGGCTTTATGCATACAAGGCAAGCAATCTACCACTAAACCACCTTCCCAGCTCCAACTTCAATCTTAATTTTGCCTTTTCCAGACTTGTTAAATCTGGGCCATGCCTACAGAAGCCAGACTCCATTTTTTTTTCCTCATTGGTTTTATTCTGATTCTCTTTCAGTGCCCAGGAAGTATCCACCAAGAGAAGGAGCTGTTGACAGCTATGAATTCTTGATCTCTGACAGAACTGCTGTTACGTCAGGCCTAAGATCTGGTGTTAAGCTTTGCAAGATGCTGATCTGACAGTGAAGACTATACACCCCTACGCCAAAGGCCTAGAGGCTAGATTGCTAAAACTCAATGCTATTTTATCAACACACCCCGAGCACCACAAGCAGATCCACAAGTAGAGGCCCTATACAGGAAAGGAATGGCACTAGCCACCTCTACCTCAGCCATTGGCATTCCTATGTTCAGTCCCCCAATTCTCCCTCTCCCCTGGCAGAATGGAGCTCCAACAAGCCCTTTCTCTTCTCGATTCTGCAGAGAACCCAGCTTTCAACAGCAGTACTACCTCAGAGGTACATTAGTGAGGACAGAGATAGAGTTCCACTCTGGTCATTTGGTACCTTATTTTAGTTCCTTGATAAAATTAAGAGAGTCTTAAGTCTTAATGACAGTCTTAGGAAACCCTCTTTTAAATCAAATGTCCACATCTTGCATTACATTTTCTGATTTTCTTTGGTGTATCTTCAAATCCTAACAGAAGGAGACAGACCAAGACTCAAACCCAAGGTCTGCCCTGGAGGAGCCATGTGACTTTGGACAAGTATTCTCCCTTCTTTGGGCTCCATCTTCCTCTCTGTAACTCAGCATAGCACCTCCTACACGGTGTTTAAAAGATTAGATTCTAATGGGGGCAGAACCACAGGTGGGCATGGAGGTCATCAGTAATAGTTTAGTACCTTATAGTAGGGCTGAATTTATTTGTCTTATGTTGATTATTACCTCTAGTTCAGCAGGTGACAAGATCTGATCTCATCACCAATTATTGGAGGATGTAACTTGCTACAACTCAATGCTCCTTTTGGGCAGAACAGTACAATGAAGGGGAAGGTTTCCTTTCAATCCTTATCTTTGTCTCCCAATCCCCTTTCCCTCACCTGGGAGGATGATGGAAAGACGGAGTGCCATGGGCCTGGCAAGGGATGAGGGAGGAAGACTGCCCAGAAACTAGCCAGAGAGGATAAAAGGGACAATGGACATGAGATGGATGTGGCAATAGAAGAGGACTAGACGTGCTGGTATATATATATTATAAAAAAAAAAAAAAAATTGACTCAGCCTCAGCTGGGCGAGCCTCGGCCAGACCAGACAACTAGCCACCAGGTGGCAGGAGAAGCCCAAGGACTCCTTGGGCTCCACTTCACTACCAGCTGGAGAGCTGGACCTAATTCAGAGCTTCCTGTCCTTCTCTCTGTCCTGCCACCAACTCTTTATGGCTTTCAACAAGGGGTTCCTGAAATCTGTGTAATCTCCCTTCTGACTTTGAGAAGGCAGAAAAGTTTCAATCCTTTTCTTCAACATACTATTAATAACCAGATTAGTACGTAGAGCTCAAGGTATACACCGGACATTCTGCATGCATTATTTCACCTGCTTACACAAGAGGCCAATAATAGTGCTCTATCCTGTAAAGGAGGAGGCGGAGAAAGCATCAATCAACTGTTTAAGATCATACATCCAGTTGGTCATATAACTGGGATTCCAATTTACATTTGGGGCACTGGTCTGGGCCCTCCCAAGAGCGTTAGCAAATAGGCACTGGCATGGAAGAGAGAGGCTATAGTCCTAAGAAATTCCTCCACTGTCCTTACCACCCTCTCTCCTCCCCCACCGTTGGGATGCAAGAGTTTGGCTCAATTTCAACTCAGAGCCCTGGCACCAAATCTTGTTACCTTTTCTCCAGACTCCACTATTCCCTTTCTTCCCCACACCCTATTTTTCTTAGCGATTTCTGAAAGTTCTTCATATACTGTAAGTAATTATATGGGTCTCAGCATACTCAAACCCCGCTCAGCAATTTGTCTTCCTGTAGAGGGGAAGAACCTTGTGACAATCACGTGATTCTGGGGAACTGAAGGTTGTAGACCCTCAGATCCTCAAGATAGCAAACACAGCAGCCCTGCACCCTCATTCCTGAGGGAGACCCTCAATGCTTTCAGGCCTAACAGTTCACCTCCCTGTGAGAAATAGACGGCTATGGATATGCCTGATTTATGGGGTCAGGGTCCTTGGGACATCTGGCAGCCAACACATTGCAGCCAAGAGGTCAGGATTTGGAGCTACCCATGGGTTTGGTAGTTTTCCACTGTGCCCTTTAGACAATAGGAGTATCTGGTTATGAGAGAAGGTGAGGCTTACCACTGAGCTCTTACTATGAGAATTCCATGCTGCTTGAACTTGTCTGTGTTCCCAAACAAGACCTTCTTCATCTCTGTAGGTCTAACTCCTGTGGCCAACTGGCACCCAGACTCTATGGCAGGGTGTGTCACATTTCACGGAATTGTGGTTGTTTCTTATTTTGAAGCCCCTAGATTATTGAAACTTCAAACATTAGTATAGGTAGGTAGGTAGGTAGGTAGGTAGGTAGGTAGGTAGGTAGGTAGATAGGTAGGTAGATAGGTAGAGAGAGAGAGAGAGAGTTCTATCCTTTCCTCTCCTCTCCTCTTGTCTTCTTTGCTCTTTTCTATCTTTGTTTTTGGCTTTAGGGATTGAATGTAGGGTCTTGACCTGGTTAGAAGGTAGTCTATCTCACTGGTCAATCTACAGTGAAAAAATTATATTTACATGATGGTTTGTATCTTTTGCAACTTATCTTAGGAAATGTTCTACCCAACTTCCCTAAATCATGTGTCTTCTAAATTTAAAAGTATTTTATTTCCAGAGGTCTCCAAGAGGAAGAAGTACGCAGCTGGGGTACTTGGTTGGTGATTCTTGTCACACACACACAAATTTTACCGAACACATCAAGATAGAGATCATAAAGTTTATTATTAAGACAAAGCAAAGGAAAAGACTGTACCCACCAAGAAAAGATACAGGCACATCTGATAAGAGGCACACTGAATGCCTAGTATCTAGAGTATTTATCTTGAATGAATGTATATGTGGGCTTCGGAGGTTGACACAAATTGGCCTGCTATGTGTGTTCCCTCTGTTCTAGACAGCTAGTATATCCAGTCAGTTTTGCTGATACATTGCTTGGGGTCCAGTAAAAACAAGCCTGATGAGTCTGCTCAATTTGCATCCCTTTGACATAGATGTCTTATTTCCTTGAACATTCCTTTAAATAAGGATGGGTTCCAGCAGAGTTCTTTTAAGTCAAGTGTCCTTCTTGCAGGGTTGGGGATGTAGCTTAGTTGGTAGAGTGCTTGCCTAGCATGCATGAGGCCCTGGGTTTGTTCCTTAGGGCCACATAAATAAGAATTAAATAAAACTAATACATTGTAAAGACTTCTTTCCTCGAGTCATTTTTACTAAAACGTTTTTCAAGGTAGGTTCCCAGAGTATAGTAATCATCTGGGCAAGAGGATGGGGTCATATGGAGAAAGTTAATATTTTTACAGGGTCACAGAAGAAAGTTACTATTTTTTTTATCAGAAAAGAAAAAAAAAGTAACTTTTATTTTCCATTAGTTATACAGGAGCAGATCTCAATTTAAAAAATCTTTCTATACATTTATAATGTATTTCAATCACACTCTTACTTACCCACACACACACACACACATCCCCAGCGACCACTCTCCCTCTCCCTCTCCCAGCTTCCCCAAATGATTTCAGTAGGTTTCATGGTTCTATTTTCGTAATTGTAAATGAAGTATTTTGGCTATTTTAGCCACCTTTCTCCTCCTCACTAGACCGACCCCCTCCTGCTAGCACCCGCTTGCCAACAGAGTCTATTTCTCCTTTCCTGTTTCCCATACTTATTGTTAAATAGCTTTCACTGAGGTCCTTCATGCTGCTTTCAGACAGACTTGCATCCAGTTACAAAATCAATCACCCTCACTAAGTGCCAGTGGCTCATGCCTGTAATCTTAGCTACTCCTCCTCTTAATCATGGTTTGGGCCTACCTTAGACAAACAAATCCTCTAGACTCATCTCCAATTAACCAGCAAGCAAGCTGGAGATAGAGGTATGGCTCGTGTGGTAGAGCAACAAGAAGTCCTAAGTTTAAGCCTCAATTCCAGAAAAAGAAAATAACCTATCCACTTTTTTTCCCCTTTCCCCATTCCCTATCTCCTTCTAAGTAGTCCTTTAGTTAGATTCATATTGTATGCTTCTCCATACATTTAATTATGTAAACAGAGATAGATATAGAGATTAATATTCATGAATATGCACATCTTTTAAGGTTAGCCTCCATATATAAGTGAAAACAAGATACAACATTTTGGTTTTTTGAATTTGGCTTTTTTCTTTTTCTTTTTTTTTTTTTTTTTGGTCGGTCATGGGGCTTGAACTCTGGGCCTGGGCGCTGTCCCTCAGCTCTTCAGCTCAAGGCGAGCGCTCTACCACTTGAGCTACAGCGCCACTTCCGGTTTTCAAGTCTCACAGTCTCTCCTGCCTGGGCTGGCTTTGAACTGTGATCCTCAGATCTCAGCCTCCTGTATAGTTAGGATTACAGGCGTGAGCCACCAGCACCCGGCGAATTTGGCTTTTTTCATTTAATATAATGTCCTCCAGTCGTAACTATTTTCCTACAAAATGATACACTTTCACTTTTCTTTATGGCTGTGTAATATTTCACATGCAGGTATTTTTCTGGTACATAGATGTACTCTCCTTCAGAAGTATACCCAATAGTGGTGTAGTGGGGACATAAACAGGTCTATTTTTAGTCTTTTGCAGAACCTCCTACTGATTTCCATAGTGGTTGCACTAGTTTACATTTCCACTGACATGGGATAAGGTTTCTTTTTCCTCCATCTTCATCAGCATTTTTTTTTTTTAGGTCTTAGCAATTTGTGTTTTAGTATAACAGAGTTACAGGAAGAAGAAAGAGAAAATTATTTCCCACAAGATTAATTTGTAAATATACTTAATATGATCTGGCTACTCTCTGATGGATGACTGAAATAGTCTGGGAGATTGAGGGACTATAGAACCAGAAAATACCTTGGCAACTTATAGTTCAGTAATGCTGAGAACACCACGTCCTAAGGACCCTTTGTTGCTATCTCCCTCTGAGCGGAAAAGAGAAAAATCAGGTCCTAGTGACAGAGCCATAACTCAGAGAAAAGGTCTTTTGTCTTTTGAGAATTATTATCAAGGGGCCACGGAATATAAAGTTTTCTCCCTTGAGCAAGTAGGGGAATTCCCCTTCTTTCTCCCTCATCAAGCCAAGTTCCTTTAAAACACAATATACTTAAATCAGTACCCAACAGGCCTCTCTCTCCTCCACGAGGTTAAAAATATCAAACTCTTGGTGGATAGACTCACCTGGCATCTCACACATCCAGATAGTTTTACTAGATGCTATCATCACAGAATTATTGAGATGATGGATAAGATCAATAAGTCCACAAATGACAAATATTTTGTAGTAAACAGAAAATAGAGGCCTCAAGGATTCCAGGATCAAAAGTATGTTAGCCACATTCAGGTCCCTGTTCTGAAAGATGGTGTGGTTGTGTTGTATTTACCCCCTGACTTTCAGAGCATGTCCTCAACCCAAGCTTGGCTCTGAACACCAGAGCAGTGCTCAGCCAGTTGTAGTGTAGCATGCCTGGCATCTGTAATCCTAGCCACTCAGGAGGCTGGGGAGTGAGCATCATGGTTTGAAGCCAGCCCAGGCAGGAAAGTCTCTGAGGCTCTTATCTTCAAATAACCATCAAAATGCCAGCAGTGGAAGTGTGGCTTAAGTAGTCCAGCATTAGCTTTGTGCAAAAAAGGTCCTGAGTTCAAGCCCAAACACGTGTGCAAGCGTGCACACACACACACACACACACACACACACACACAAATATCCGACCATGAAAATGACAATCTTGAGTCTACTGATAAAATGTAGCAATTTCTACAACCAAGCAATTTCTTTTTTTCTTTTTGGGTCCGATAGTGGGGCCTGAATTTTGGGCCTGGGCGCTCAAGGTTAGCGCTCCGGATTTTTGAAGAATCGAACCCAGGACCTCATACATGCAAGGCAAGTGCTCTACCACTGAGCCACCTTCCCAGCCCCCAGCTGAGCTATTTCTAAAACCAAGTACACCCTGCAGAGAAAAGACCATTAATATATTTACATTGCCCTGAGGCCACCTGAGAAAAGACATAAGAGCTCATGCTGCCAGAGGCCAAGCTCAGATAAACCTAACTTGCCTTTCAAGGACATTTCCCCATAGCAGATTTTCTGGGAGAAAGGGAAGCCAACTAAGATCACACTGGACGGCAAGTGAAAGATTTTGCCCTACCGGCCACACTTGGAATGTTTTAAAATTAGCCAAGTTGTAAAAGCCCCGTCCCTGGGTGGGCTCGAACCACCAACCTTTCGGTTAACAGCCGAACGCGCTAACCGATTGCGCCACAGAGACACAGCAGCAGGTCGTCTCTCATTCGAATGGGGAGTGAGCTCTCACTGGGCGCCGGCCAGCTTCACTTGCCAACACCTGAGTGAGAAGCTTCTGAAAGGCCTCAGAGCTGACTGCGAGGAATCAAATCGTTTTCATTTGAAATCAGATTATTTAGGGGCTGCAGAGAGAAACCGAAGGGGCTCCACTGCCTAGGCTGCTCAGAAGGTGCTGGTCCCCCCCCCCCCTCCGCCAACCCCCCACCATGGGTGGATCCTCAGTTTGTACTTATTGCATGAATACAATTGACAGACTAAATATACAAATGGGCAATGGCCAAACCATGCATAGAAAGAGAATTCTGGTCTGAAGCCTGCTGCCTCTTGCTCAGGAAAACCAACCACTTAGACCATAAACCACTCAGGTCTGTTGCCAGACTTGTAGGAAGTCAATTGATAGCTAATAAAAATTCAGGAAGCTAAGTGACTTCGGTAACAAATGGCTTCAGGAGGCCAGAAGGAAGGAAGGAAGGAAGGAAGGAGAGGGGAAGGGAAGGGGAGAGGGAAGGGAAGGTGATCCCCCCCCGCCCCCCCCCCCCGCCTTTTATTCCAGGATAAGAGTGTTCATAACGACAAATATACTAAATGTGATTTTTAAAAATGTTAGCCTAGTCTTGTTCACTGGTTTTTGTGGAAGTCAAAGGCTATTTTGTTTTTGCTTCATTTTGGGTTTTTGTTTCCTTTTGTTTTGTTTTTGGGTGGGAGAGATGGATTTTTTTTTTTTTTAACTGGCCTCACTATTTAGCCAAGGCTGATCTGGAACTATCTTCCCTTGTGGCTGTGATGTTGGCAGAAGTAAATCAGCACCAGTGATAAAGGCAACAGTTCTGAAGAACTAAGACTGGTTGGAGCCAGAGGAGAATTTTGGAAAATAGAATGGCTGTTTATATAATGTAATATTTATTTTATTTGATTAACACCTTCTTTTGACAAGGGCATTAAGGGAAGGAAACTTTTTTAATGGGGCATAAAATTTCTCTATAAATTCTTGTTTCTTTGAGGGAAATAATGAATTTCATAATATAATAAATTGTAATGCAAATAATATCTCACAGTTTATGTCATTTGCAAGTATTCACAAGTATATTTGTGAATAGGAAAAATGTTTTAAAAACTAAGACATTATGTAATGTATTGTAATTTTTATTTAAGAGATTTTCCAACAGAGATTTCCAACAGTTATAGCAAAGCACAGTATTGTTGGCTGAGATTTAAAAGAAAAAAAATCATTATACATAGAAAGTTCAAATGTCCAGGGCTGGGAAGGTGGCTCAGTGGTAGAGCACTTGCCTTGCATGCCTGAGGCCCTGGGTTTGATTCCTCAGCACCACATAAGCAAAAAGAAAAAAGCTGGAAGTGGCGCTGTGGCTCAAGTGGTAGAGCGCTAGCCTTGAGCTGAAGAGCTGAGGGACAGTGCTCAGGCCCAGAGTTCAGGCCCCATGACCAGATCCCCCCCCCCAAAAAAATAAGTTCAAATGTCCAAAGAAAAGTATTTTTTCCCCTATTAGCATATAGTAGTTGTGTATGTGTGTGAGTGTATATGCACACCTGTATGTATGTGCACCTTTACTAGGGCTTAAACTCAGAGCCCCGGCATTGTCTCTTAGCTTTTTGTCCTCAGGGCTGGTGTTCTACTACTTGAAACACAATTTTACCAGGTTAATTAGCATAAGTCTCACAGACTTTCCTACCTGGACTGGCCTCAAACCTGTGATCCTCAGATCTCAGCCTCCTGAGGATGCTAGTCTAATAGGTATGAGCCACCTGTGCAGGGTCAGCAAACATTAGTTTTACAAAGGTGACTTTTTTGTTGTCACATTTTCACACATGAGCACAAAGTCTCCCAATTAACCTCCCCCCTCTCTCTTTATTCCCTTTGTTTAAGCAATTTCAACAGTTTTCATCGTTCTATTTTCCTACTCCTAACAAGACACTTTGATCATCCGCATTCATCCCCCGCACCTCGAATACTCACCCTCAAACAGCTTATTTTACAGAAAGAAAAAAAGAATCTTTGAAAGCAAATACATATTACTAAGAGACATTAAGTGTCACTGGTTTGAAATGTGTTTTTAAAAAGGAAATCTTACACGGATGCTGTTCTTAGATTAAAAAAAAAAGAATGTTGAAATAAATGAATCACCTTTCTAGCATGACATACCTGTATTGCTCTGAAATTAAAACCTTTTCCAGGAGATCCCTAAGGTGCCAAGAAATTAAAAAAAAGAAAGAAAGAAAGAAAGCCCGTTCCCGAGTTCTGGAGTTTGTCTTCTCTCGTTAGGAATATGATTTTCAAGCCGACACCTGTTGACACACCTTGCCCGTAACACGGACCCGACCCCTTCTTGGAACAGAAAGTGGGCTGGCGAATCAGGCGAAGGTCTTGCTGGCTGCAGATGTTAATGGATGCGGTTCCCGGTAGCCGGGATTCAGACTCGGGGTCCTCTCCACTCCCCAAGCTCTTCAATCTGGCTTCTTCCCGAGGGACCCCGACACCTCCGGGTCCTTCTAGTGTCCCCGCCCCACCCCCTCCCGGGCTGCGGTTCCCGTCCTTTCTAAACGCTCTGCCGGCGGGCATGGCCCAGGGCTCAGCCTAAGGTCCAGCAAGCGAACCAGCAGTCAGCGCCCTACGGGGTTCCAGGGATCCGCACGATCAAGTAATATGGTTCTTGGTACCAATAGCCCAAATTGTGGCCATTCACTGTAGACAAGTTGTTCAAGCACTGCAGGACTTCGAATTAAACGTATTCGTGTATGTTTGATCATGCAGCCATTACCCAAAATGTCTCAGCGCAGTAGTTACCCGTACAATACAGTTTTTACAAAGTAGAAGTATAAGGACACACAAAGAATTGAAAAATGAGTCCTGCATTGGCCGGGAATCGAACCCGGGTCTCCCGCGTGGGAGGCGAGAATTCTGCCACTGAACCACCAATGCTCTCTCTTAGCTAACTGTCGGAAAGAGATCTGGAATAACTGAAAACATACCCAAAAGGGAGAAAGGTTTTCATTGGATTGAGTTAGTTTGCGTTTATTTGGTGTGGTTTTTATAGTGTAAGCTAAAAACTGACAGACATCAAAACAAAATGCTGTTCAAGTACCACGACCGCCAAAAACAAAACAAAACAAAATAAAAAACAAACAAAAAACCCCACAAATGCTTTCTGATAAGGTACATGTAACTAGACAAAATACCCGATTTGTCTGATCCACATTTTTTCGGGCTTCATAACAGTTTCTTTTAGAGGAAAAAAAATATATAGGAAAATCACCAGGTCCCTTGAGTAATGATCCTAAATCTTGAATTTTGAACCTCAAACAGCTGCCTTAGTGGTTCTGAGGGGGTCACCTAACCTGTGGGCTCGAGAAGAAAAATTCTAATCCAGGAAAGAAAGAAGGAAGTAGATGAAAAATTTAAATTCGAGGAAGAAGGAAACTTAGGGTCAGGACCAAGACAGAGATAATAAACAAATTTTGGTTGATGATGTTAGTTCATGTGTAGCTGGATGTGTTATGTTTAGTGAAAACAAACAAAAAACAAAACAAAAAAATACCCCCACCTTATCTAAAAAATAACAGAGCATAAAAAGACTGGAGATGTGGCCCAAGCAGTAGAGTTCCTGCCTAGCAAGCATGAAGCCCTGAGTTGTACTTTCAGTTCTGAAATAGACAGAGCTCCAGATTTTCTCTCCTTTGGAACAGTTCCTGTTCTGAGGTCCCAAACCTCCTCTCTTCATGTGCAATTGATTTGAGTCCTTGTGAAGCATGTATCCTATGTCCATAATAAACACATGACTGTTCAATTGATGACTTCTTGTCATAATAGCTATTGAAAAGTTAAGTCTTTTTTTGGATGACTCCTTTGGTTTCCCCCAAAAAAGTAAATAAAAGAAATATGCTAAAAGAAACTATATTTTGAGCCTGATGGCTCATACTTGTAATACTATCTATTCAAGAGACTGAGGTCTGAAGAGACCCCAGGTAGAGGCCAGTCAGGACAGAAGAGGTCATTAGACTTTACTCCAGAACAACTACCACTATCAGGGGAGGTGGGTTAGGTGATAGGGAGATAGTCTCACATGGTAGAAGGTCTTGAGTTCAAATCTTCATAGCACTGGAAGAAAAGGCACACTTTAAATTTCTTGGCTTCAGAAAGAGGCAACCTACATTCTGCAAACCCTTTTCTTTTTAGGGGGCAGGGGGGCTTTGGTATTGGTTTGAACTCAGGTTCTTGCACTCTCAATTGGCTTTTCTGTTCAAGCTCGGACCTCCACCTCCAGCTTTTTGCTGGTTAATTGGGAGCTAAGAGGAGCCATGAATAGTAAAACTTTTATGCCCTGGCTGACTTCAAAATGAGATCCTCAGACCTCAGCCTCTTCTTGAGTAGCTAGGATTACAGGTGTAAGCCACCTGGAACACACATTTTTCTCCTTTTTTTTTTTCTTTTTGTTAAACTTGTTTCTTCTTGTTAAATCAGGGCTGGGGATGGTTAAGGGACTTGTGGTTTCCTGTTTATCTTCTCTTTCCTATCAGCAAATCATCCTAGCAATGATTTTTCACCCCAACAGTGACGGTTGTTTCTCTCCTCTCCTCCCCTCCTCTCCCCTCCCCTCCCTCCTCCCCCCCTCCTCTCCTCCGTTTAAAATTTCAGAGGCAGCCTCGAGACAACCCCTCACAGCCACCAGCATCGGCCCTGGGCTTCCACTCTTCAGAGACTCTTCTCTGAGTCTCCGTGGCATAGTGCTTCCCTTGACCTCTAGAGACAACAACTTCCTCCTGAGATGTCAGACTTCAGCTATGTGGGATTCATCACCCAAATAATCAAGTTCTCTTAACCTAGGCCTCATACTACTTTTGTTCCTCAACCCTAAATGGACCATTTCTTCCTACAGTTCTTAGGTTAGTTACCTCATGCCCTTTCCTTTTCTGACCTGTGATGCCTATTTAATTCCTTGTATAATTTTCTCTCTGGTGTACTGATGGGCATCTGCTTTGTTCTCGTTAGGCTATGTTGTTCCCATGGCCACTGACCATCCTCCCCTGAGGCCCCCTCCTGGTTCTCAGGAAAACCTCACCCCTGACCTTAGTGCAGGACGCCAGCAGCATCAGTATTCCCCCACCATAAACCAGAAGCAGAACTGTTTGCACCATCAATTCCCAACAGAACAGATCCAATCATCAACTCCCAACGAGAGAGGACAAAGAAATTCCAAAGGGTCACACTCTAGAATGTATCAAAACCTAAGCCTCCCACATTCCCTGCTCTTCCTTTCTCTGACCCTGCTCAATGTTACGTGGACTCAGTCCCTCTGCAGCCATGACTAAAGCCTGTCCAGGTCTACTGAGGACTCTGCCTTCTGTCTCTCCTCTCGTCCACTTGCTCTTTCCTAACACTCATAATTCAGTTTCCTAATTTATACTATCTCCCCTCCTTCATATTTCTTTTTTGAATGACACAGTACTACACACCAACTTACCTAGAATGATTGCCTCTAGTCAATCTGTGAAACAACTTTTTTTCCTTTTTTTTTTAATCGTGAAAATACTGTACAGAGGGGTTACAATTACATGGCAAGATAATGAGTACATTTCTTATCAAGCATTGTAGCCTTCTCCTTTGTTTCCCCTTCCCTTCCCATCCTCCCCCGTCCCGCCCCCCCCACCCAGCCCTCCCCCCCACAACCAAAGTTGTAAAGTTTGTTTTCCACATATGACTTGTATGTCTCATTGTTGCAATGAGTCCACCTGTATCCCTATGTAAACGATTTGTTTTTCCCTTCCCCTCCACAAATTATAACAACATCAAATACAGTGAAAGCAGGGGTTATACTGTGGGGGAGGGACATACAAAGAAACAAAGAAATAATCTTATAAATGTGTTAGAAATGTGAAACAACTTTTAATTGCAAATCATTGTGATTTAGAAGAGCCATGAACAGTAACATTTGTAGATACATACCCAGTGAGGGGAATTGTAGGGTTGCACCATGTATAACTCTCAAATCTGCTGAGCATATATCGTTGCAATATTTTATAAAGCCTTCCTGTGTTTAGCTTTTATGTAGAGAAAGTCTTAAGAATTAAATACATTTAGATCTGTGGTAGGCACTGAATCTTCCCACATGGTCGACAACTAACCCTTCTCTTTCTGCTCTGGCAGATAATAAATCTTCATAGGTACAAATTGAACTCATTTCTCTCATTTTTATTTATTGATTATAGAAATTTAGTTTATTTAATCTATATGTGTTCTATTAGATATCTTGGATTAATTTTTCCCATTAAAATTTAAATAATGAAAATATCTAACCATGTATTTCAATTTAGTGGTAACGTTTTCAAATACAAAATCTTAAGTGAATATTTGTGTATAAGACACATGATTCCAGATACTTTCAAGAGGGATTAATAAGCCTCCTATTTCTGATTTTGAATATGACTAAAAGAAAGAAAATGCTAACCATTTGTGGATTTGTTTATATATTCATTATCAAGCATGTATTGATGGTCTGAGTGATCTTATAAATCAAAATACAAATGAAGCAGGAACAGTGACTTCTTTTCCCCGGAAAATGCTTATGCTTAGAGAATCAAAACATATTATGTATATGACATATATATTAAACAGACTTTTAAAAAGGATTCCTGGTAGGATAGTCTACACTCCATACAAGCAAGAACAGTAACACAGAAAAGGAGCAATTGGAATAGGCTGCAAAAATCAAGAGGTTTTCTGAACAAGATCTTGAAGAAATATGAAAATAATCAAAAGAATTGCACAAGGAAACAAAATCATATGAGAAGATTACCCAACATTACCTCACTCTCATTCTCATCTTCTCCCCCTTAATTTCCCCATTTCTCTTAATTTACAGAAGTGAGTTTTGGGGGTTTTTTGTTTTTGTTTTTGTTTTAATGTTGAGGTTTTATATAACTATTGGGAAATGGGGAGGAAGAAAATGGTTTCTCTTTCAGTTAGAATTCATCCCAGTAGTGATCCTTCATAATTTAATGGAAATAGTGCATTTGACTAGAGAATAGGCACTCAGTCACTAAAATGTAAGCCCAGAACTTAGAAGGCTACAGCAGGAAGATTGTGAAGTTCAATACCAGCCTAGGAAAGGAGGCCCTGACTAAAATGCCATAAACAAACTGAGCAGTGGAATGGGAAAGAATGCGGTTATAAATGCAATTGTAATTTAGGAATCTCTTCAATGGTTAGCATTTAGTTACTTAGGCTGCTGCTAATGAAAAGGGATTCATTCAAGCCTTTGATACATTTGTAGGCACCAACAATAGACACAGTTTATTTGACACAATCTGCTATAATCAGTTATTATTATTATTATTATTATTATTTTTTGTCGGTTGTGGGGCTTGAACTCTGGGCCTGGGCGCTGTCCCTCAGCTCTTCAGCTCAAGGCGAGCGCTCTACCACTTGAACTACAGTGCCACTTCCGGTTTTCTGGTGGTTTATTGGAGATAGGAGTCTCACAGTCTCTCCTGCCCGGGCTGGCTTTGAACCGCGATCCTCAGATCTCAGCCTCCTGAGTAGCTAGGATTACAGGCGTGAGCCACCAGCGCCCGGCAATCAGTTATTATTTTACATTAATTTTGTAGCATCTTCATGGAGTCAAGAGAGGAGAAGCCAGAGGACTCAATCTATAATGGTTTGAGCAGAAAAGCCAGCCAATCTGGAAATTTCGGCCTATAGAAATTGCAGATGTCAGGACAATCTGAGAAACACTAATCTGCCTGAAAGGTTGGGGTCAGAAGACTACAAAAAAATGACAGGAAGTTTTTAAGGAAAAATATTATAGATTCTTACCCAAGGAGTCAAAACCTAAGGAGCAGGGTTATTCATGACTGTTTCTTATATACACTAAAAGCATACTTCTAATTCAAAAAAAAGAAAAAAGAATGACAGGAAGGATAGGACACCAAATCACAACCTTACAGGTAACAGAAAAGAAACCCACCAATCAGAAAGCCATCCTCAAGGACTCCAAATGTCCCTATTTAAGGCCAATCTCCTAACAAGGAAGGTGGGCAAGATGGCAGAAATGGGTTGAAGTGTTGAAGTCTTTCTTGTCTTTCCTGTGGCATGTCTATGTCATGTCCTTTCTATCACCTTTACTTATTAGCACACCCTCCATTAATCTTTCTCTTGCCAGACACAAGGACTGAGGTCATTCAGCTGCCCTAAACTTTCTGGTAACATACTTAGTGCATTGGCTGGAAAGTTAGGGATTAAGCATGTCTTTTTCTGACTTGGGCTCATCAAATGGTTAGGGTAATACTAACTCTAGCTCAAACAGGGTCTTTACTGAGTTCTACCTTAATATCTTAAATAATAGTTAAGAGAAATGTCATCTCCCATTTCTTTTGAATACAAAAAGCCTGTATTTACCCTCTGAAAATTCAGAAGATATACAACACATACTAGTTTACTACTAAGTGCTAGCCACTTAAATAGAAATGTGGTTAGTTTTTTATTTTTATTTTTTCCACATCCCTACTCCAAAGGTTAATTTTCTCCCAAGAAGACCCAGCTTTGATTCAATTTCGTCCTTATTCTCTTCCACATAATATAGTTGCTAATTGCTTGTGAGAAAGATTGAGAGACGCACACTTGGGGTTGGTTAGCTATAATTATGATTTTGTCAAGGCTTTAATCATTGTATCTCTGTGCACAAAGTTAGACTTGGAACTACTTTATGTCTTATTTACTCTGTGTGCATATATATGTGTGTGTTTGTACCACTTACTTTTTGACCAAGAGGTTACTCACTTAGTTCCTTTTAGCTTTATCTCATGTGCAAAATTAACATAATAGTAACATATTCTTTTTTTTTTTTTTGTCGGTCATGGGGCTTGAACTCTGGGCCAGGCACGGTCCCTCAGCTCTTCAGCTCAAGTTGAGAGCTCTACCAATTGAGCCACACTGCCACTTCCAGCTTTTTCTGCTTATGTGGTGCAGAGGAATGGAACCCAGGGCCTCATGAATGTGAGGAAAGCACTCTACCACTGAGCCACCTTCCCAGCCCCAATAGTAACATATTCTTAAGAAAGTAAAATGTTGAAATTTTCCAGCTTTTTTTGGATGGATGAATTGACTTTCAGTTCTGATTCTTTGTCTTTCCAGTGAATTTTATTTTCACTTCCTACTTAGAATCAGCTTACTGGCTTCAGAGGAAGAGAAACCAAACTTCGTGACTAGGAACGAGTCAGACTATGTGTGCCAAACTTACTCCTTTTTTTTTTTTTTTTTTTTTAATTTTTTTTTTTTTTTATCCGGTTGTGGGGCCTGAACTCTGGGCCTGGGCGCTGTCCCTCAGCTCTTCAGCTCAAGGCTAGCGCTTTACCACTTGAGCCACAGCGCCACTTCTGGCTTTTTTCTTTTTGCTTATGTGGTGCTGAGGAATCGAACCCAGGGCCTCAGGCATGCAAGGCAAGTGCTCTACCACTGAGCCACCTTCCCAGCCCGCCAAACTTACTCTTATACTGGATAAAACGCTAAAATTAAAGTCACTGTACAAAAATTTGTAAGGACTAGGACTTTCTTCGGCCCTTCCCCCAAGTACAATATTTTCATAAAATTATCTATGTACAATAGAGTCTTGCTGAGTCCACCAAGCCACACGTACCCTACCTTTAGGTCTGTAGGCTCAGAGCTTTTCATAGTTTGAGAAAACCTGATGTGACTCCATAAAACAATGATGGTCATACAGTAAAGGTTACTCATTGCTTAGCTTGAGAGATGATAGATAGATGATAGATAGATAGGTAGATAGATAGACAGATAGATAGATAGATTCTTAGGTACAAATCAAGTTCATGTTTAAAATATATAACAAAACATAATGAAATGAGAATTTTAAGAGTTTTCTCCATAGAAAAAAATCTATAAATCATAATAAATTTTATTTTATTTTATTTTATTTTATTTTATTTGTGAACATACTGTACAGAGGGGTTACAATTACATGGGCAGGATAATGCATACATTTCTTACCAAGCATTGCAGCCTCCTAAATCATAATAAATTTTAAAAGAAAAACATATTATCATCTAAATTTAAAGAGAAAAGGAACCCAATAAAATTTAACATTCATTTAGGAAAATTCATTTAGGAGCTCTAGTAGAAGTAAGCATTTTCCTGAAAAAAAAAAAATCTATCTAAAAGCTTATATGAGAATAGCCACATAAGGATTAGAAAGATAAAATAAAGCTAAATATGTGCAGATAATATGAATGTCTATAAAGAAACACAAAAGAATCTGTAAATAATATGATAAAGTAAAATACCTGTATGTAAAAAATAAGTTCTTATTAACTTAAATGCATTTTCATTATTTCATTAATAAGCATTTAGAGAATGCAAACTATAAGTTGCCATGAATTAACAAAGACATGTATATATGTACAAATATTATATATATCACTTTATTGTATTTCATAGAATAGTTTTTTGTTTGTTCATTCAGGGTTTTGTTTTGCTTTTTACAAATTGAAGGTTTATGGCAACCCTGCAACAGTAAATCTCTGGTGATATTTTTCTAGTATCCTCATTTTATGTTTCTGTCACATTTTGGTATTTCTTGCAGTATTTGAAACTTCTTCATTATAGCTGTTGTAGCGATTAGCCAGTCATCTATGATCTTTGATCTTTGATGTTACTACTGTCATTGTTTTGGGATCCGTGAGCTGCACACACATAGGCTGTTGTATGTATTCTGACTGTTCTGTTAGCTGGCTATTTCCTCATCTCTTTCCCTCTCTCCAGTGAAAGGAAGATTCACAGGTCTCTGGCTTTAAATCAAAAGCTGGAAATGAGTAAGCTTACTTGTTGGAGGGCTAAACAGGCTTAAACCTAGGCCACCTGAAGCAGTTAGCCAAGCTATAAGTATAAAGGAAAAGTTCTTGAAGGAAATTTAAAGTTCTACTCCAGTAACCACAGAAATGGTGAAAAGTGGAGGTGTGGCTCAAGGGTAGAACACCAGCCTTAGGCAGAAAAAGCCAAACAGAAGCTTCAAGGCCCTGAGTTCAAGTCCCAGTACACTCTCTCTCTCTCTCTCTCTCTCTCTCTCTCTCTCTCTCTCTCTCTCTCTCTCTCTCTCTCTCACACACACACACACACACACACACACACACACACACAAACGATGAGAAAGCAAAACAACCCTGTTGCTGGTGTAGAGTATTTTAGTGGTCTGGAGAGAATATCAAATGAGCAATGTTTCCTTAAACCAAAGTTTAATCCAGAGCCAGGCCCACTTACTTCAGTTTTATGAGAACTGTGAGAGGTGAGAGAGCTGTAGAAGCAAAGTTTGCGGCCAGCAGAGGTTGGTTTAAGGGGAAAAAAGCCACCACAATCACTTGAAAGAGCAAAAGGAAGTAGCAAACCCTGATACAAAATTTACAGCTGATTATTGTTCATTGTCAATTATCATAGAGATAACAGTAGAACAGATAAGCAACAGATTCCCAACAGAGGTAAACAGATTTACCCAGGATGCCTGCAGGTGCTTTGATAAGCAAGAGGGAAATCAATGTCTATCTTCAAAGTCCACCCAAAGCTTCAAAGGACAGGCTATCTGCTCTTAGAGGCTAATGTAGCTGGTGGCTATAAATTGAAGCCAATGTTCATGTTCAATTCTGAAAACCCTACTAAGTCTACTCTGCCTGAACTCTACAAAGGCACCAGTAAGGCCTGCATAACACATCTGTTTATAATGTGATATGCAAATATCACATTATGCAAGGTGATATGCAAATATTGTAACCTGACTGTTGAGATCAGCTCTGAAACAAAGATGTCTTTCAAAATATTTCATCTTCTTGTCAATGCACCTGGTCACTCAAGAGCTTGGCTGGGGATGTGCAATGATATTAATTTTGTCTTTAGGCTAACTAACACATTAGCCCTTCTGTAGTCCATGGGCCAAGGAGTAGTTTTGACTTTCCAGTCTTATTATTTAAGAAATACATTTTGTAAAAGTATATAACTATTCTGTTTAGAGATTCTGCTAATGAATCTGAACAAAGTAAAACTTTCCCGAAAAAGATTCATTATTCTAAATACCATTAATAATACTGGTGCTCTATGGGAGGAAGGCAAAATTTCAGCATGTATGGGAATTTAGAAAAAGGTAATTCCAACCCTTATGAATGATTTTGAGAGGTTCAAGTCTTTAGCGCAAGGAACTGCAAAAACAAGAGTGCTAGAATTAAAAATAGAACCTGAAGATAAGATTGGTGGGTAGTTGTGGGTACATACAGAGGCTTGAACTCAAGGCCTGGGCCTGGGCTGCTGTTCCTGAGATTTTGCACTCAAATGACACCTCCACTTCTGGCTTTTCCTGGTCAATTTGAGATAGGAGTCTTTAAGGTTTGTCAGCCTGAGCTGGCTCTGAGCTGTAATCCTCAGATTGTAGTCTCTTAAGTAGCTAGGATTACAGGCATTAGCCTCTCGTACCCTGCTTTTTCTTGGTTTTAACAATAATATCTTCTGGCCATTTTTCATTTTTAACACCATTTGTAGGAGCAGTATTTTTTTTAATATACACTTTGAGGAACAATTTGAGGTTGGCTAAACTGTTCATGATTGCAGCTGATGACAATTTTGGTTGTGCCACTGAAATAACTGAATGATCATCTTGTAGTACAGATAAAGCCTTGCTTATATCTTGTTCTTTGGATACAAGATTGGCTTAAATACCCTCCAAAACTTGCCTTATAATAATACCATCTACGGTTGCTTTAAGAACATTCTAAATATCATGTAAATAGATACTTAGGGAGATATGGAACAACTTCTACCACATCTCGAGAATCATTTTCCTGCCATGGGTCACCACCACTAAAAACCACATCTTATGTAGAGATTCCATAAATTTGAACTCATAGTTCACAGTTTCAATGTAGTTTTCAGAAGGTTGTCTTTGAAGGGTTTAGTTATATTTGCCACATTAATAGTGGTGTAGGACTGCCTGGTGATGTCAGAAGAGATAATGGGGAACACTGAGATGTCTTGAGACGTGTTCTTGGCCACCCATTCACAGACATCAAGCTGACAAGTTCTTATTGCTTGTGTGTGAGTTATGGAAACTGTAAGGTATATTAAGTAGGTAGGTTTCATTAGGTAACCGATGAAGAGAAAACCACATGCTATTCAGGCAGGAAAAGAAGTTTATTTACCAAACTGCTGCCCCTGCCATGCCTGGTGGAGAGGCATGACCAAAAGAGAAAACCCACCCCCAGGCCAGGGGAAAGGTAGAGGTGCGGCCTGGTGGGGGAAAGGTGTGGCCACAAAGGATCTGGATGTGACCTCAGGACCCGAGACCCATGTTTGGTCAGATGGAAGGCCAGGGGGGCCCAGGATGTAACCTAGCAGGAGGGGGGAGGAGAAGGGTGTGATCGCTTCCAGCTGTTACCTAGGTAACACAGATACTGGTTGGAAACTTAGCCAAGAGGTGGGGAGGTGTCTGCACTGGGTCTGCACGGCAGCCTTTTGATAATTATGAAAAAGGGTGAAGATTCTCTCTGGCTACTTCCTGCTGGCAAGGGGCATCGAATTAGGGTAAAAGGCAAGGTAGAGATGTGGTCCTCTCCCAGAGAAGGCAGCAGCAGCCCCTTGGTAGTAGTTCTTGAATGAAGTCTGGAAGAAGTCTCTTGAGGCAGGAGGAGCGGGGCAAAAAAAATGCCAGAGAGCAAACAAACGGCAAGAGGAAAGGTTTGGGGAAGAAAATTAAAAATTGGATGACTTGGCTAGAATGGCTAGTTCTTATCTCCTGCATTCCAGGCTGCCCTGGAGTTGGTAGAAATGTCCCTAGCTACTTCTGGCATCTGGTGACTAAGTAGGGAAAAGCGTCAGGTAACAAAGGCAAGAATGTAAATTCCTGTCCAGAAGGTAGACAGGTATGGACATTAGATGGGCAGGCTTCTTACTTCTATTGACCTCCCGGCTCTGGTTAGTTTTGAAAGGGCAGGCACAAAGTGGCTGATGTGATATCATCTCCTCTTATTCCTCTCCATGGTCCCTTGTTCCCCAGACTGGCTGAGTCTAGGTGCTCGTTGCTAGGATGGCTCGTCCCAGTTGGTATTCACGGAGGTTTGAATTCAAGGCCTGGGCACTGTCCCTGAGCACTTCTGCTTGAGGCTAGCCCTCTACCACTTGAGTCACAGTACCACTTTCAGTGTTTGGCTGGTTAATTAGAGATAAGAGTCTCGTGAGCCAAGCCTGGCTCTTTGCCGGTTAGTTGGGAGGTGGAGTCTCAGGGACTTTTCCGCCCGGGCTGGTTTTGAACTGTAATCTTTGCCACAAAAATCCTTTATGATTTCCAATTAAAGCACAAGGAGATCAAACAGAAATAAGTAGCGCTTATCTGATCCTTATCAAGGAGCAGATATTCTGCAATGACAAAGCTCAGTAGATGTGATGAGAGGTTTAGCACAGATATAGTATTGCTTTCTGGTGACCCCAAGGGTGCTTAAGTTAACCAAAGTTCACAAGAGGTTCTTCTGGCCTACACTTGTTTCAGTTTCACTAACATAACAACATAGCCAGCCTTTTCCAGGTCAGGCTGGGTAAGATTACAAACCTAATATTACACAAAGAATGCCACACAAGAGTCTTAGTTTTTACAAATCCAAAGCTGCATGTGATGGAGTCAGGCATGAGTCCAGTCTATGGTGGAAGTAGTCAGGATGGTCTAGTCAAGAGTGAGACTGTCTTCCAGATTGGAAGAGATGGACTGGATCTGGACTACGTATAGACTGGCTGGCACTGAACTACGAATTCAAACTGAACAAAATTCAGGAATCTCAGACCATTTAAACCAAGTAACTTGATTACAATGCCAGATAAATTTACACAGACACAGACATACACACATAGGCGTGTGTACACACATTTACACACACTACACACTGTGCACATTAAGTTTTACAGCATGCAAAAATGAATAATGGCCATAGACTCTTGGAATTCCAGCAGTAAGATGACATTATTTTGCCCAATATTTTAGAACCACATGGTCAGTGCTAGAATAGGCAACACCAAACAAAAAAGGCAAAACTCAAACCCCAGTTTTTTTTTGACAACAATGTTTACTCATCTTTGCTAACAAAGCACATCAGATGATCCGGTTTCAGTTTCCAGGGCCTGTGAAAAGAGGTAGCAACTTGTTAGCAAAGCACATTAGAATAAATGGGTGGAGGAGTAGAAAGCTTGGTGGAAGGGTAAGGGTCAGAGGAAGCCAAACCCTTAACCCACCATGTGGCCAAGATGGCGAACCCAAGATGGCGAATTTCTGAAAAAGTCATGATGGTAACTGTGGGATCATGGTTTTGCTCATTTCCTGCATCAGAGTCGCAGCCACCATCTTTTTCCTGTGCTTCCAGGAGCCTTTTCATCCTCTCCCTAACTGTTCTTCCCATTTCTTCTTTTTAGCTGCATCCTGGTAATGCTGTCCAATCTGTGGGCAGGCCATCTCCTGACACCCTGCCTTCATAATCAGCTGCTTCTGTGACACCTTCTGCAGTATAGACTTTGTCTTCATCATATGAATATGAATTTGTTTCTATGACAGTATTTTTAATTTGCAACCTTATTATGTTTTGGGTTCACCTGGGGTCATCTACCATTATTCTTTCCCAGTGTTTCCCCCAGCACCTACCTACTTCTCTGCATTAACTCATTCAACTCTTAGATTTCATTGAGCTCTTAAATTATTCTTTTGAATTCTTTAGGCTTTTATCCACTTTGACATCTTTTGAATCTTCACTATGGATTATGCACTTTATCAGGTGACCTACTAATTCGTTGATTTGGTTGTTGCTATTTGTTTTTTGTTGTTGTTGTTGTTCTTTGTATTGATACTTGTGTATCCACAGTAGCTTCTTTGGTTGTGATTTGTGAGTTTTGGTACTACACATATGGTATTGGAGACAGGATCCAATGTCTCTGGCAAGTGTTGTAAGAATGAGGACAATGGTGTATTCAGCAGCATAAATAGGATATATTCCTCTGTACTTCCTACTACTATGGCAGTGGAGCCTCCCCATCTGGAGTAGGGATCTCCACAGGCAATGTTGATAGTAACTGTGTAACTGAAATAGATGTTCATGCTGATTTTTACCAAAAATGGAAGATTGATCCTTCCTGTATCCCCCTA
This sequence comes from Dipodomys merriami, assembly GCF_024711535.1. Taxonomy (NCBI): domain Eukaryota; kingdom Metazoa; phylum Chordata; class Mammalia; order Rodentia; family Heteromyidae; genus Dipodomys; species Dipodomys merriami. The sequence continues at coordinate 1,055,690 of NW_027202893.1, forward strand.
TCTAGAGGTGCAAAGGCTGGCTTGCATTGGAAGTATTTCCCTCATACACAGCCCAGAGGCAGGTGAGTCTTCTGCATTCCGATGACTAAACATTAGCTAACTCTTGCATTCAGTATAAAAGTGGAAAATTCCTAGGTTCCCATGGCTCATGTCTATAATCCTAGCTACTTAGAAGGCTGAGATGTGAGGATCCCAATTCAAAGCCAGCCAGAGCAGGAAAATCTATAAGACTCTTTTAACTCCGATTGATCACCAGAAAGCTGGAAGTGGAGCTGTGGCTCAAGTGGTAGTATGCTAGCTTTGAGCCAAAAAACTCAGGGACAGCACTCAAGCCCTTAGTTCAAGGCCCAGGACTGTGATCCACATACCAATAAATAAATAAATAAATAAATAAATAAATAAATAAATAAATAATAAATAAATAAAATTTTAAAAAGTGGAATTTTGCCATAGTCCTGCCCTGCCAAACAAAAATGGTAGAAGAATGTAATCAGAATAGAATGCCATGAAAAGTTTAGCCCTTCCCTTGGATTCAGAAAGTTCTTAACCCCCAAACTAAATGGTTGGCCACATATGTAGGGTTATGACAACAGAGAAAGCATGCTTTGAGAATTAGGGATGTATTTTCCAGAAAAGGAACATGGTGAAAATGGTCAGAAATGGCAATTTCCTTCCTCTTTTCTAATTTTGGCTCTGAGAGCCCCCAGCAGAAACTCTTCAATGTCTTGCCCATGACAGATGCCATTGTTGCTATCAGAGTGGACAGAACAATGTGGCTCCTGACGGTTCTGCTCCTGTGCGGTAAGTTGGCTTCAGAGCGGGTGACTACAAGGGCGTAGGTTCCGACTATGAGAGTCAAGGTTATTTGTCTCTTTTAAATATGATAGGCTAGAATTCACGAGTATGGAGACAACTCTGTTGTATCTGTGATCTGATGGCATACTGGGGCTGATTTAATAAAAAGATGGAAAAGGGTCCCTGAAGTAGCACTAAGTCTGGAAGCTTCATACCAAAATAAAGACTCAATACTAGGCACTGGTGGCTCATAGCCATAACTTTAGCTTCTCAAGAGGCTGAGATCTGAGGTTCACAATTCAAAGCCAGCTTGGGCAGAAAAGTGCATGAGATTTTTTTAAATCTCCAATTAACCACTAAAAAGCCAAAAGTGGAACTGTGGTTCAAGCTGTGATATCAGTACATAATTAATTAACCAATTGATTAAAATAATAAAGCCTCAGCAATAATAACCATCAGGTCCGTTGGTATTTGATTTTGAGAGAAATAAAAAACCAAAACAACACGGACTCTCAGGAGATCTAAGCCAGCACTTCAATCCACATTAATTCTATCTTCCCAGTGACCCTTTCCTTGTCATCTCCCGTTAGCTGACTTTGTTCTCTGGTCTCTTACAGTTCCAGTCTATGGACAAGTGGGTAAGTGACTTCTAACCCAACTTCTCCTCTTATGCTGCATTCCTGCTTCCCAAAGAAGGGTCTCATTAACCTAAAGATGCAAGTGTAGGGAGAAGACAGACAGGAGATAGATTTATATGTAAAACCTCCCATATCTTAAGTGGGATTTTAGTAAGATAAAATGTTGATAGTGGGCTTGAACTCAGGGCTTGAGCTCCTAATTTAATCTTTTTGCTCAAGGCTCACACTCTACCACTTGAGTCACAGCTCCACTTCTAGTCTTTTGCTGATTTATTGGAGCTCAGACCTTTCTGCCCAGGCTAGCTTTGAATGAGATCCTCAAATCTCAGCCTCTGGAGTAGCGAGGATTATATATAGGTATGAGCTACCAGCACCTATCTGTAAAACTTTGGTATTAAAACTTTCCTCCTAAAGATTCTAAATGAGCTTTGGCTACTGAACCAAATGGCTTAGTATATATATATATATATATATAGTATATATAAAAGAGAGCAGGCAAAGGCTAGAATCACAGACACACAGAAGCCGCTTGGTCAAGTTTTCTAGCATGCTCCAAATTAGTCCCCTTTACAAGAAAGCTAAGTCGGTGTGCTTTCCTCAGTCAGAGAGAGCCAGGCAGGTTTTGAAGGTTTGAAAGGGCGGCATTAAAGCCTCCATTTCCAGTGCTGAGGCCAATAAAGTTCACAATTTACCCACAGACTCAGTCTAGCACAGCAGCAACCACAGACAAGGACTTCAGTCTGTTTGCCCTCATTGAAAGTCCTGCTTTGGACAGATGGGTATTTCCTAAATCCCCAAGGCTCACGTTATAAGGTAAGGGCCTGGATAGAACTCTCTACAGCAGGGTCTGGACACAAAGAAAGGCTGCCTGCCTGCCACAGCCTGATCTCAAACTAGTCTAAGGAGGCAGTTTATCCTGTGCTAGCCACAAGTCCTTCCAGGCACATACAGCCCATCCTTTGACTCTACTTGGGTTGTTTGACTCTACTTGGGTTGTTTTTTTGTTTTGTTTTGTTTTGCCTTTGTACGTGTTTGTGTTTTTGTTTTACCCCCAAGCAGAACCCACAAAGGCAGTGATCACCTTGCAGCCTCCATGGGTCAGTGTGTTCCAAGAGGAAAGTGTTACCTTACACTGTAAAGGGTCCCATCTGCCTGGGAACAGCGCCACCCAGTGGTTTCTCAATGGCACAGCCATTCAGACCTCGAGTCCCACATACAGCATCACTGAGGCCAGGCCCAATGACAGTGGAGAATATAGGTGTCAGACATCTCTCTCAAGACTAAGTGACCCTGTGCAGTTAGAAGTTCACAAAGGTAAGTATGGCATAGAGCAGAAAGGCTGAAGTCACAGAGCCTTCCTCTATGTGGATGCTATCTGTGTGTGTGTGTGTGTGTGTGTGTGTGTGTGTGTGTGTTAGATGTCTGATCATAGAATTCCTAGGTCTCAAAGTTTGTATATATTCAATTTTAGTAAATATTGCTGATCAGGTTTTCAAAGTAGTTTGAACCAATTTATACTTCCATAGAATATGAGAGTTTGGGATCTTCCCCATCTTAGTAGTATTTTCTACATTTTTTTTGTTTTTACCATTTTAGTAGCTGATGGTCTTAATTTGTATTTTCATGGTGGTTTAACAGTATTGACCAATTTTCATATGTTAATGAACTATTTGGATATCCTGTCAATATCTAGGTCATTTTTACCATTTTTTAAAATGTGTCTCTTGTTTTCTAATTAGCTTATGGGAACTCTTTATTTTGGATATAGGTTCTTTGTCAAGTGTTGCAAATATCTTCTAACACTGGGTTGTTTTTCACAACCATATTTCTTTTTTTTTCAGTCATGAGTCTTGAACTTGGCCTGGGCGCTGAGCTCTTCAGCTCTTCAGCTCAAGGCTAGTGCTCTACCACTTGAGCCACAGCGCCACTTCTGAATTTTTCTGCTTATGTGGTTCTGAGGAATTGAACCCAGGGCCTCATGCGAGGCAAGCACTCTACCACGGAGCCACCTTCCCAACATACAATGATATTTCTTTCAGTGAAAGAAATGACTTAATTTGATTATAGTACAATACACCAAGGTTTTTGGTTAGTGTTCTTTACAGCCTATTTAAAAATTATATTGTCATAATTACTCAACAGAAAAATTCATCACAGATACATTGGCATTCCAAATTGTGGATGCTAAGACCAAGAAAATATACTTGGTTAATGTAGGAATTGTTAGTGTTCCAATCATGATGCTTAGAATGAATGGCCTCTTCCTACTCCAATGTCATGAAGATGTAGAAATGGTTTTGAATAGTAAATTAGCAAGATATATATGCAAATTTTTCATCCCATACATTTTTATATAAAATACTCATCATTCAAGGCTTTTTTTTGGGGGGGGGGAATGTGTGTGTGTGTTTGCGCGCACGAGCACGCGCACTAGGAATCAGGGCTTGGAAGCTGTTCTTTTTTGTTTTTTCCTGTTTTATCCAGTTTTTTTTAACTCAAAGCATTCTACCAATTGAGCCACACCTCCACTTCTGGCTTATTACTGATTTATTAGAGATAACTCTTGTGGACTTTTCTACCCAGGAGAGATTTGAACTGTGATCCTCAGATCTCTGTTGCCTAAGGAACTAGGATTACTAGGATTATAGGTTTAAGCCACCAACACCTGACTAAGATTTTTTTTTAATTCCATCATAGTTTTATTGCATCATCATCATCATCATCATCATCATTGCCAGTCCTAGGGCTTAAACTCTAGGCCTGAACTTCATTTGCTCAAGGCTTGAACCCTACCACTTGAGCCACAGGACTACTTACAGCTTTTTCTGAGTAGTATATTGGAGATAAGTCTCACAGACTTTCTTGCCTGGGCTGGCTTCAAACTGCAATCCTAAGATCTCAGCCTTCTGAGTAACTAGGAGTACAGCCATGAGACACAAGTGCCTGGCTTCTTTCTTTCTTTCTTTCTTTCTTTTTTGGTCGGTCCTGGGGCTTGAACTCTGGGCTTGGGTGCTGTCCCTCAGCTCTTCAGCGCAAGGCAAGCACTCTACCGCTTGAGCCACAACACCACTTCCAGTTTTCTAGTGGTTTATTGGAGATAAGAGTCTCACGGACTTTCCTGCCCAGGCTGGCTTTGAACCATGATCCTCTCAGCCTCCTCTGTAGCTAGGATTACAGGCATGAGCCACTGGCACCTGGCTTCTTTCTTTCTTTTCTTTCTTTCTTTCTTTCTTTCTTTCTTTCTTTCTTTCTTTCTTTCTTTCTTTCTTTCTTTCTTTCTTTCTTTCTTTCTTTCTTTCTTGCCATTTATGGGGCTTCAACTCAGGGTGCCTGGACACTGTTTATGAGCTTCTTTGGATCAAGGCTAGTGCTCTACCACTTGAACCACAGCACTACTTCAGGCTTTTTTCTTTTCTGTTTATGTGGTACTGAAGAATCAAACCCAGGGCTTCATGCATGCTAGGCAAGCTGTCTATCACTGAGCCACATTCCCAGCCTTCCTTTTCCTTTTTGTTGTTGTTACTCATGAAAAAAATCGAAAAGCCTTTGGGAAGTAGCTTCTTGTGACTGATTTTTGTGGGATATGATGGTCACCTCTAATTTTAAATATGATACCAATTCTCAGCATTTGTTGAAAATTGCTTTGTGGTTAGACTAATATATGATCAGATTTTATAACCATACATATATGTTTGGAAAGTATCTAAATTTTCTCTTTCAGAGCATGCCTCAAGATTAAGTTGATTAACCATGGCATTTAATTTTGTGTGTGTTTTTGACAGTATCTGATGGAGGTATCGTAAAATCTCCCACTATGTTTTGGATCTATAACACAAAGATGCCTGTGTATATGCGTGGACAGTGCCGTCCTGGAGCACTTCTTGGTTGGGGACAGGAATAGAGACAAGAAGAGTCTTGGGTGCAATAGAATCACTATGGCAGTACCCAAGACTACAAAAATAATGCTGCATACAGCACTGGAACACCTGCCTTCTAATCTTAGATAAGTTCTGAAGGGCGAAATCCCTTACCATCTTCTTCTCATCCCCTCCCCCCAAACTTTCATCTTGATTTAGATAATCCAACAGTCCCTGTCCCTGGGGAAGGAAAAAGTAAAGGCCACATTTGGGATGATGTCCAGGGATTTACAAAGAAGGGCAGGCCCATTTGACTTGGAGATTATGTTTTCCTGTGCTATCCCTGACTTCCCATGTGTGAATATTTCTATCAACTTGACAGGGTGTACATGTCTACATGTTCGTCATTCTGTGTCTCTAGCTTAGGGTGTGTGCTCCTATTAACAATTTGTTATAGCAAATTATTATCAATTACAAACTTAGCTACAAACTTAAAGCTACAGGCACTTATGTCCCAGTTTCCAGGGGTCAGATGCAGCTGTGCAGCTTAGCTGGCTGCAACTGCTTCTTCCAAGCTCATAAGATTATTAGTAGAGTGCAGTTCCTTGCGGTGATAGGACTGACGATCCTGCTCTCTTGCTTGCTGTCAGCTGTCACCTAATGGTCTCTGCCATGTAGATTCATCAGCTTTTTCACATACGGCAGCTTACTGCTTCAAGGTCAGCTGGGAGAGCTCATCCAGTCTGCTGTGGAAGAGTCTTCCATAATAAAACACAAGAGTGGCCTTTGTCATATCCTGTAGGTCAGAAGCGAATCACAGACTCTAGCTACACTGAAAGGGCTTTTACAAGTATGAGACTCATTGTGGCCATCTTAGAATTTTGTCTATGACATAGAATGAACTGTGTTTGTCCCACCCAATTGCTGAGATCTGAAAGAGAAGACAACAAGGGGTCATAGACATAACTACAGGTCAACATTTTTTTTTCTTTCTACCAAAACTAGATATTAGATTGGGGGGTGGGGATGGAGGGAGGATGGGATGGGAAGGGGAAACAAAGGAGGAGGCTACAATGCTTGATAAGAAATGTACTCATTATCTTGCTCATGTAATTGTAACCCCTCTGTACAGTATTTTCACAATTAAAAATTATTTCAAAAAAAACACTAGATATTAGAGGCATGGAAACAAGGCCTCAGATAAGGAGCATTTTGAATGTGGAATGCTGCCAGAAGAAAAGATAAAATGCTCAGGGCTAAGCTTCGGTTTCCTCCTTCTTCCTCAAAGCTAAGTAAACATTTCAAGTCCATCCTTTCCAGACTGGCTGCTGCTCCAGCCCACTGCCAGAGTCTTGACTGAAGGGCAGAATCTGACCTTGAGATGCCACGGCTGGAAGGACAAGTGGGTGTACAATGTGCTTTTCTACCAGAATGGCAAAACCTTTAAGTTTTCTCCTCGAGATTCTGAATTCACAATTCTGAAAACCAATGTGAACCACAGCGGCAACTATCATTGTTCCGGCAAGGGAAGACAGCGCTTCGAATCAGCCGGAACGTCTATCACTGTAAACGGTATTGTGTCTCAATAGTTAAGAGAGCCATCATCATCTTAAGGACCAAAAAAGGCATTCAAAATATCTCAAGCCCTAAATGTATGAGTGAAGCAGCTGACTATAGGCTGGGTAGGACCAGAGGTCACTGGGGTCAATGGGCTCCAGCCTGGTGCCCTCCCCACTATACCAAATGGCATGCCCATAATTGTAGAAGCTGTTGCCAAAAATCAAAGTTAGCTGAGTGCTGGTAGTTCATTCTTGTGATTCTAGCTACTTAGGGGGCTGAGACCTGAGGATTGTGGCTTGAAGCCAACCCAGGCAAGAAAGTCAGTGAGACTCTTATCTCCAATAAATGAGCATAAAAAAAGAGCCAGCAGTAGTGGTTCAAGTGGTAGAGCGCTAGCCTTGAACAAAAGAAGCTCAGGGATAGCACCTAGGTCCTGAGTTCGAACCTCAGGACTGGCACCAAAAAAAATCAGAGCATTATCTCTAATAATAATATTTATTTCATCAGTTTTATTTTACTGACAAAGATCAGAAACTCACTCAGTGTAGTCAGGAGAGTGATTAGGAAATAATCCAATCAGATTTCATTAAAGTTCCATAAAAATAGAAAGCAGCTAACCACTAAGAATTGGTTCTGCATACTTTTCATTTCCTTTTCTCTCTCAGGGACAATGTGGCCTCACTGGTCTTACTTCTAAGCATTTAAAACTAAGCAGTGTCCTGTGTTCCCGTGTGAATATGACTCTGGTTTGATGCTTTTCCTCTTAGTATGCACAATTCCAACTTTTTTCTTTAAAAAAAAAAAAAAGTGTTTTCCTGTGGGAAATAAATGATTGTCCTGGATTTTCTCTTGAACCAGGGACACAAGTAATGAGTCACTGAACTGGCAAGTGTGTAAGGGAGTGTGTATGAATACCATGAATACCATGGCCCTTCAGGGAAGTGTGCACAGGTCAAGGTCTTCTTCTCAACAAGCTGCAAGCAAGATGGCAAACATAGTTCTGTCTATTTGAAAACCCTGAGAGTACCTCTCTATTGCCAGTGGGAACAAATATACCAAATGGAAGTATTCGCTTAGGGCAGGTTTCCTAAGTGGGAAGAGGGTATGGCTGTTGGGGAAAGACAGCTGACACTGAAGCCGGCAGCTCTAACATTTCTCAACTATCTCTTTAGAACTGTTTCCAGCTCCAGTGCTCACAGCATCCTTGTCATCCCCCCTCCTAGAGGGGCATCTGGTCAACCTGAGCTGTGAAACGCAGTTGCAGCCTGGGCTGCAGCTTTATTTCTCCTTCTACCTGGGCAACAAGACCCTGCAGGATAGGAACATATCCTCTGAGTACCAGATACTGACTGCTAGAAGAGAAGATTCTGGGTTCTACTGGTGTGAGGCTGCCACAAAAGATGGAAGTATCATTAAGCGCAGCCCTGAGCTGGAGCTTCAAGTGCTTGGTGAGTGAAAATGAGGGAGAGAGACTGGCTCAGGAGAAGGGGGTCTCGCTTGGGGCTGGGCTGGGGTCGAGGGTTTCAGGATTTCAGGGCCTAGCTAGGAAGAGGAAATCTCTCTAGGAAAAAGCCCTGGATTTAGAAATGCACTGTTCTCACTAGCTTTATCAAACTTCTCTCATCGTTGACCCTTTTTTTTTTAAATTTCATCTCATCCTTCTTTTTTCTTCTTATTCATCTTCTATTCTCACTCCTCCCAATCTTACTCCCTTCTCTCCTTCCCTTTTCCCTCTCTCTTACAGTCTCATCAACAATATGTTGAGTTCCTCCTGCTGACTGCCATGGGTCTAGAACTATAAAGACACCAGGGTGTAGCTTTTGATCCAACGGGCACAAATGGCAGACTTAGGAGAGTGACTTTAAGGACTGCACATAATTTCCTGCCCATGTGTTGATATCTAATTGTGAGCTCCTTCTGGGGGAAAAACTGTTTAGGAAAATAAATTTAATCTTCAAGATCATTTAAGCGTTCAATAGCATAGAGAGAGCAGTATCTCTGACACTAAGGACTAAGTCCGCTGACAGGACCCTCCCAGTTAAATCTCTTCCAGGAAGAGTTCACTATGTATCCCAGCTGGTGTTCCCAATAGTTCCATTTGTGTGCTGAACTTCCCAGTGTCTCTTCTAGGAACAGGCACACTAGGCCTCCCTCAAAACATAACTTACCTCTAAATAGTATCTAAATAGTATCTCTTCTATTTGTCTTTTTTTTTTTCCCCCTGTTTCAGGACACCAGTCACCAATTCCTGTCTGGTTTCACATCCTTTTCTATCCGTCACTGGGAATCATGTTTTTGGTGGACACTGTTCTCTGCGTGAAAACACAGAAAGAACTGCAAAGAAAGAAAGAATGGGATTTAGACGTCTTTCTGGCTTTTGATGATGGAAAGAAAGTAACTTCTTACCTCCAAGAGGATCGATGATCAGAAGAGGAGGTGAAATGCTAAGAAAAAGGAAAAAGCCATAGGCCAAGAAGCCCAGAGAATAGCAGTCCTAGCTTAGTGGGTAGCCACAGATCTGGCCAGCCCCTACCCCTTCCTCTCTGTGGGCACTGTAGAATACAAACATTCAGAAGTTGACTGATACTAAAACTGTGGGTCCCATGGCATATAACTTCTTTTTTCCACATTCATATAATTTTTTATTACAATATATTGCTACAATTCAGTTTTGCTGTTAATTACTGTTACCAATTCTTTACTGTGTATAATTTATTCATTAAACTTTGTTACACATATATACATATAGGGAAAAAAAGAGTATATATAGGGTTTAATACTGTCAGTTTCTGTCATTCACCAAGGGACCTTGAAATGCAGATAAGGGAAAATTACTGCATTTAATTATTCTGGTTTTGTAGGCAGGGAGACTGATACCAGGGAAAGTTAAGTTACTTGATTAAATGTGCACAGGTAGATGTAGGAGAGCCCTGGATTTTCACATAGGCAGCCTGGTTCAGCGTTCACACTTGACAACTAGGAAGAGTCTGTCTTAATTTGCTCAGGCTGCTATAACAGAATACTAGAAAACAAGTGGCTGAGGAACACGACATATACTTCTCACGGTTCTAGAAGCTGTGAATGCCAAGAGCAGGGCAGCAGAAGACTTTGTGTCTAGTGAGTTGTTTCCTCACAGGTAGCACATTTTTATTTTGTGTTCCCATGGCAGAAAGGCCATCTTAGTTTCCTTAATACTGTGTGTGTGTGTGTGTGTGTGAGAGAGAGAGAGAGAGAGAGAGAGAGAGAGAGAGAGAGAGAGAGAGAGAGAGAGAGAGAGAGAGAGAGAGAAAGAGAGAGAGATGTAGAGAGGGGTTACTGTTTCATGAGTCAGGTGATGAATACATTTCTTTTTGGATCATGTCACCCCTTCCCTTGCTCTCTCCCAGCTTTTCCCTTCCGCCCACAATTTGTATAATTCATTTTCAACATAGAGTCACATATAACTTTTAAATGAAGCAAATGCAATGAGCTGTCTTCCATTGAGATAAATTTAGAAATTTAGTAGACTTAAAAGTAGTCATGAGCCAGGCGCTGTTGGCTCACGCCTGTAATCCTAGCTACTCAGGAGGCTGAGCTCTGAGGATCGCGGTTCAAAGCCAGCCCGGGCAGGAGAGACCATGAGACTCCTATCTCCAATAAACCACCAGAAAACCGGAAGTGGTACTGTAGCTCAAGTGGTACAGCGCTAGCCTTGAGCTGAAGAGCTGAGGGACAGCGCCCAGGCCCAGAGTTCAAGCACCACGGCCGACCAAAAAAAAAAAAAAAAAAAGTAGTCATGACTTGAAAGAGGAATCCTCTAAAGAAATCTTTAATATTTTGGAGGTCTGGTGATCATATTTGGTTCTTCGAAAAATAAGATGTTTCTGAGAACTAGGTTAAAGGTGAATGTGTACATGTCTAAGAACAGACCAAAAAAGAGACAGGATAGGAAGAGGAAGAGAGAGAGAGAAAGAGAGAGACCCACTTATGGAATAGGTGAGTTCTAGGGACACCACAAGGAATCATATAAACTTACCAAGAAGAAAATGGAACTTACCATCACTTCTGAGGGACAGTAAGAATAAGAGAACTCACACTTCTGTTTAGGATAGTTATACCATGAACTTTATATGTTAACAAAATGCTTCCCGTCATGTTATAAAGACACAAGGAGTAGCTCCTGATGAGAAATAGGTGTGTCCTTTGTGACTTTCATTTGAGGTGTTCTCTCCACTTCTAAACGCAGACACCAGAAGTCCTGCCTGTCCATTCCAGTTCCCTGCCTATAGGAAAAGCAGAAGCACCTTCCTCTCCTTAATAAATAAACCCAGAGCTCCCAGTATGGCACTGCAAGAAGCCTCGGGTGTTACATAAAGTTGGGCCTTAACAGACTGGAAGCTCCAGGAACTAAGGAGAATTATAGGAAAAGAGTCTTGCAGGAAAGAGGCCCAACGACCACCTGTAGAAGAACCATCAGTAAAGGACTCTAGGGGAAGAATGGGGATCTGAAGCCGGAAGTGACCTGGACACTCAGAAGGCTGAGCTCTGCCTCACAGGGCGAATAGCATGATGGGAAATGAAGGAGTGGGTGGGGCAGAGGTGAAGGCACACAAAACACCAAGAAACTAGAGCAAGGCTAGCTATTAGGAAAGTACCTTGAGTGTAATTTCCACTTCCCTATGCTACCTCTCCAGCTTCTTCTATGCATATAGCTTTTCACCGTTGTTTCTAATTGTGTTTGAATGCTTAAATAACTTGTTCAATTAAACCTATCTCTTAAACAATTTCTGCTCTATGAGTACACCCAGGATAGCTTGACGCCTCCTTGCCCCCAACTGGGGCCCACCTGCCTGTTCTACCAAGGCCCACGGCTTGTCTGGACAGGGCCTTGTCCCATGTCATCCCATCCCTAGGTGGATCCCAGGCCTCCAGTTTCCCTGCAGGGGTTGGATGCTCTCTCCTGGCACTCACCCCTATTTATCTAAGGGCTATTCCTCCTTATTTACATGTTACTTCATCCAGTGCTGGGGGGTACACTTGTTGCTTCTATTTGGGAAAGAAGCTGAATGGGTCCTGACTCCTTTCTTTTCCTGTATGTGGAGAGGTAGATATTGGGGGTTAAACCCAGGGCCTCACACTTGCTACGTAGGCAAGCCAGACAGGCCCTAAGCCGTTTTGGCTGTAGATATTTGGGGGATAACTTCTTTTTGTTATTCCTGGACCAGACTGAACTGCCATTTTCCTAGTTTTAGGCTTCTCAAATAACAGGACGGCAGGTGTGAAAAACCATGCTGTTATCCATTAAGATGGAGTCTTGCAATATCCTCCCACACCCTGCTGGTCTCTGCCTCCTAAGTAGCTAGTTGTACAGGATATGATCTACTCTGCCTGGCTTCTGAGTGCCTTCTTGCTCACCAGCCATCACCTTTGGGCAAAGTCTGCATACTGGCAGGGTCTCATGGTTGTAATTCCGTTTAGGAACAGATGAAGTACGGGAAGGAAGTAGAGATTTCTTCAGAGATAGAGTAACAAGTACCCATAGGAAGCTTTAACTTAGGGTGTCTTTTTTTTTAATCACTAAATCTTACTTTGTTTCACACCTAAAGACCAAGGTACTATAATTAGCTTTATTCTTCATACTAGTTTTTCAGCTTGCAGAGAAACCTGGGGTAAGGGGGGAGAAATTCAAAGAGATGGTGCTTGCCTGCACCTGGGCATGAGATTCTTGGCATTACCACTGGCATCATCAGCCGCTCTGTGTTCTGGGATTTGTGTGCCATGGTGTTCTCTTAGCTCCTCCACATACACCAGAGTTGCCTGAAGGTAAAAGGATCTATGATGGGTCTCCAACCTATAAAAAATGCTGTTGGCTCACATCTATAATCCTAGCTCCTCAGGAGGCTAAGACCTAGAAGACTGAGATTCACAGCCAGTTCAGACGTAAAAGCCCTATGAGACTCCATCACCAAATATAACCAGCAAACAATAAATCAGACTGTTGATATGGTTCAAATGGTAGAGTGCCAGCCAAACATGCAAGCTGGAACTGTGGTGTGTCCCATCCAGTTCCCCCCTCCCGCAAAGACTAAGCATCACTTCCCACAGTGACCAGTTGCTCGTTAGGACCCCCCTTCTGATCCCATCTCTCCCATCATGGTACTTTTTCAAGATTACCCCCTAAATAAGATACGTACCCTTCAATTCCAGCCTCAGAATCCTCCTTTGGGAGGACCTAAGTTTGGTTGTTTTAATGAGGTCCATAATCCTCTTGTATAATACAGACCCATCTGTGATGTCTGCTGCTTGCAGTCAGGTCTCCTTTTTTTACTCTTCTTTCCCAGTCACCCTTCTCCCAGTCTTCTGAAGAAAAACAGGAGCCTCGTCCATCCCACATCATGATATATTGACCCAAGCATAAAAATCTCTCTGTGCTATCAAAAGGACAAAGGCAGTATAAACCAGAGGGAAGTTCTTGTGCCTTTTTCTGTCTTTCCCTATCTTATATTTATGGAGGGTAGAGGCGGTACTAAGCTAAGGATTATAAATGGATTTGTAAAGCCGGATGTGGGATGCTCACATGTAATCCTACTTACTCAGAAAGTCTGCTTCCTGGCCAAGCAGATTGGAGGATCGTGAGTTTGAAACCAGACAAGGCAAAGGTAGCAGTAACATCCTGACTCAAAATAAAAGGGCAAAGGGAAGAGAAGTTCAAACGGAGAGTGCTTGCATAGCATGCCCAAGGTTCTGGGTTCACTTCCCAGCACCACACACACAAAAAGAGTTATATTGGTCCACATTGCTATATTCTGAATACTAGTGTACTGCGGCAGGAGTTATGACAATTTCCAGTGAAAGATCTTACCTCTTTCTACTCACCAAAGGACATTTGGCCCTGCAGTCTCATGAAAGCTAAAGAGAATGTAAGAAATATGAGAGCAGAGCTGGGGCACCGTGTACATTTGTAGTCCCCACTCGGGAGGCAGGAGGATTATGAGTTTGAGGACAAGCCTGTACTACATAACGAGAGCCTATGAGAACGAGCCAGTGAGTCCCTATCTCAGAGACTCTCTAACAGGAATTCAGCGCTTGATCCCCAAAATGATACACACACATTTCACCTGTTGGTTAGTCCTAGTTACATGCTCCCCTCAATCACAAGGAGGAAAAGGCAAAATGCCATGGCACGCACAATTCAAGAAGCTTGAAGTACTGGCTGAAGCACATAAATGCTACCACCAAAGGTATTTAGGAGAGGTAGAAAGCAAGCTGGCAAGAATGGTCTGACTTCAAAGAGCTGTCTCTTCCTCACCCAGGCCCACTCAGTATATTGTTACGTTTTCTACATTACTTTAAAAAAAGACAGGGAAAATTCTTTTGCTTCTGACAGATCAACATGACATCTTTCAGGTTAAAAAAAATGCGTTGAAGGTAACACTGATGCGTTTTATAAACTTGGTTGAATAATTTTAAGACGTGGTTTCAGTAGTTTTTGCCAAAATAGTAAATTAAAATAAAAGCTTTTAAAACAAGCAAACACAAAAGGGAATCCTGTCTTGCAAATCCATATTCAGATTTGAACTTGTTGGCAAATCTGCTTGCTGCCCCTTAATCAATTATCTTTTCCTCTGAGATGTGTAGATTTTCTCATCCATAACCTATTTAACCGGTATGAATACACTATTTTGAGCAGGACACTTCATTAGTAGTAGAAGCTGGCTCTGAAATAGGTTGACCGCCTGGCCTAGCAGATTCCATGGCGGTCTCCTGGCGCCACCTTGTGGCCACCCGTGCGCACGGACTCGCCACGACTTTACTTCTTGGAAGAAATTATTTGCCTTCGGAGCCGGCAGGAGCGGACAATGAGCTCTGGAGTGGAATGGCAGCAGCGGTGGCAAGCAGTTTCAAGGGGTTAAAGTGTCGTGCGTGTCCGATACACCTCTGTACCGATATAGCTCTGTACCAAAAAGAGCATCTAACTCGTCGCACCACTGCTGAACCCCATCGTTAAAAGGGTCATTCCGGGCCCGCAGGTGTAAGCACCCAGAGAGGATGTGTGTGTGTGTGTGTGCGCGTGCGCGCGCGCGCGCGCGCGCGTGTGTGTGTGTGTGTCGGGGAGCCAGATGCGCCTGCGCCCTGCAGCCGCCCCGCACAACCCTTCGCTCTTGTCCCTGCCTGGCAGTCGGGGCACAGCCGCTCTGCGCAGCGACCCCTGGCGGCCGCTATGGACCTCTCAGCACACGCACCTGCGGAGGCCCTAGTAACCCGCAGGCAGGGAGTCCCAGCAGCTCTGCGGGCCTAGAGAGACGAAAAAAAAAGGCAGGTGGAGGAGGCGGCGGTCACCCGCCTCCCTGTCTAGCACAGATGACCTTTGCGCGGGTTCCAGCACCGCCAGAGCCAGGAAGGGGTTCTTAGGACGGTTCGGTCTGCAAAAGGGAGGGCAAAGACCCCAGGTGCCTCAAGAGCTTCCTGCAAATGAAGCGGGATAGTGAATTCAGCTTTGGGCCCCAAGGATCCAAGACTTCCCCTGTGTTTCCAGGACTGAGAACAGGGTGTGGAAGGGTGGGTGGGAGGAGGAAGGTGATCTCGGTTTGAGGTGGGACTAGAAAGGCCCGGTTGACTTTCTTCATTCCCAGACTTAGGCAGAGAAAACCACCAAGGACTCTTGGATTTGTGGAG
The DNA here is from genome assembly GCF_024711535.1 of Dipodomys merriami. Taxonomy (NCBI): domain Eukaryota; kingdom Metazoa; phylum Chordata; class Mammalia; order Rodentia; family Heteromyidae; genus Dipodomys; species Dipodomys merriami. The sequence goes on from NW_027202893.1 coordinate 1,071,195, forward strand.
GATCTTCTTGCGAGGATCTTCTTCGGTTTATCCTGCAATTCCCAGGCCATCAAACCCAAGCACAACAACTCAGAGAGGACTGGAGTGGAGCAGAACAGATAGGAATACAGGTGGGGGTCATTACTCAACTTCCAGACATCGTATAAAGAACCTCGAAGACCACATGACTTTTTCCTGCTAGAGTCCAAACAGTATATTCATTTAGTAAAAGAAAATCCCCTGGCTTCAATCATGATGAGTCTTGAATTGGGGACAGTCTTCAGAAATGTTTTGCACATATTAGCTTAGGGCCTTCAGTCATCCTTGTTTCCATTCCCAGAGCATGACACAATGGCTCTGACACCCACAGGTTCACTAACATTTGGAGATCTGACATGTGAACACCAAATATGGGTATAATTCAAAACCTATTAAACACACCTGCAACCTGACTGGGTCTGTAAGGTTCAGAAGAGCCACCTGGAGATGTTTAACAAGCACCCAGGTGACTCTTACTATCAAGAATATTTGTTAGTTAACAGAACCAAGGCAGGATCCTGGCCCTGGATGAGATGGTCCAGTGGAGAATGACCTATAGGTAACAGGTGGAGTTGAGGAAAAGGTGGGTTAAATTCTGAAGGCTAGGGGCTGGGGATGACTTAGTGGTAGAGTGCTTGCCTAGCTTGCATGAAGCCCTGGATTTGATTCCTCAGTATCACATCAACAGAAGCAGGCCGAAGTGGTGTTGTGGCTCAAGTGGTAGTGCTAGCCTTAAGCAAAAGCTCAGGGACAGTGCCCAGGCCCTGAGTTCAAGCCCCAAGACTGGCAAAATAAATTCTAAAAGCTAGGGAGGTCTAAGTCCTGGGTTTCTCAATGTCTGCAAAACAATATTCTAGGCTAAGTAATAATTGTGCTTGGGAAGAGGGGGGGGTTCTTGTCCAGTGCATTATAGGAAGTATCCCTCCCACCATGTTTAGCAGAAATATTTATATTCCCAGAATTCCTAGGGCTACAAGGAGACCTGGGGAGGGGGGAGGCAGGGTGGACGGCGGGATGGTTTCCCTGAGTAAAGCCACTGAAAAACGGTGGGCTCATAACTGTAGAGGCAAGCCAGACTGGGTATACTGGCGTTAGATAGGAAACACAACTGAGAGAACTAAAAACTTTCATCAGTACACTATAAGGAAGAACAAGCTTAAGACTTCCAAAATCAGGCTGCGGGTAAGGGGTGTTCTAAGAGATGTGGGCCCGGGTCTGCCCACCCTCTGGCTCCCCCTCCAATACTCTTGGGAACAGGGAATGTTGCGCCAGTTTTACACCAAGGATCGGCAGAAGAGGAATACACATTTGTTGACAACAGCGTCCTTTCGACTAGCCAACACGGCTAGGTTGCACCGAATTACAAAAGGCGAGACCCACATCAGAACGCAAGACCAAGAGTTTACAGCCCTTTCCTTTGTTAAATGAAGTGGCTCTGAAAAGAGCCTTTGGGGTATAGCAGATGCGTCGCGTCTCTTGTGCAACCTTACTTGGAGCTGGTGTACTTGGTGACGGCCTTGGTGCCCTCGGACACGGCGTGCTTGGCCAGCTCCCCGGGCAGCAGCAGGCGCACGGCCGTCTGGATCTCCCGCGACGTGATGGTCGAGCGCTTGTTGTAGTGCGCCAGACGCGACGCCTCGCCCGCGATGCGCTCGAAGATGTCGTTCACGAACGAGTTCATGATGCCCATGGCCTTGGACGAGATGCCAGTGTCGGGGTGCACCTGCTTCAGCACCTTGTACACGTAGACGGAGTAGCTCTCCTTGCGGCTGCGCTTGCGCTTCTTGCCGTCCTTCTTCTGCACCTTCGTCACGGCCTTCTTCGAGCCCTTCTTAGGGGCAGGAGCGGACTTGGCAGGATCAGGCATTTTCCCTCCTCCGAGAACGTCCGGCTCTTCAAATGAGGTAATCGCCAACTACCGCAGGAGGGCCTGATCTCACGCTACTTATAGAGCCTGTATGCAAATTAAGTCTCCTACAGTACCTTCACTTTATTGGTTGATTTACAATAGTCGTCACTGGGGGGGTGGGGCCTATTTAAAAAGCTCCCTGTGGTGTTTTCTTAGTGGTCATTAGAATGGAAACCTTGCTAGCCAATCAGAGTGTTCCATCTCAGTTACCAGAACATTACGGTTTCTTCACCTGGTTTTTTCACTTTCAATCCTAAACTTTTACAGACTAAAAAGCTAACTGCCTCCTCCTCTTTATGTTATTTTACTGTATTTCCCGTTTCTTGAGTACCTCAACCCATACATTTACAGACCACCAGGAACACACTTCGCTCCTTTATTATTCCGGTTTAGGCCACCTGAATAGCCCCAGCTTCATCCAATTCCTAAATCAAAAAAGGGCTTCGCAATTAGGGTTGCCCTCCAGTAGGAAGAAAAACCAAACGATCCCATTAGCTTTCCTAAGCCACTGATGAGCTACCCCCAATCTCACCTAATTGCTTTTTGGGGGGTCCGGTCGTGGGGCCTGAACTCTGGACTTGGGCGCTGTCCCTGAGCTCTTCAGCTCAAGGCTAGCGCTCTACCACTTGAGCCACAGAGCCACTTGCGGCTTTTTTCTTTTTTATGTGGTGCTGAGGAACCGAACCCAGGGCCTAGGCATGCAAGGCAAGCGCTCTACCACTGAGCCACCTTCCCAGCCCCTAAACTCACATAATTGGCAAATTAGTGGCTGGCGTGGCCTGCTGAGCTACAAGGACCGACTACGGGATACAGGTTTTCTTAGCCAAATGCCCAGCATACTGCGCTCAATGATCTAACAGCGGTTTGGTTGGTTACAGCTGCGGTTCATGAAAACGTGGGTGGCTCTGAAAAGAGCCTTTGTATTGGTTACTTTAAAGTGTGGCTTTAAGCGCGCTCCCCGCGGATGCGGCGGGCCAGCTGGATGTCCTTGGGCATGATGGTGACGCGCTTGGCGTGGATGGCGCACAGGTTGGTGTCCTCGAAGAGCCCCACCAGGTAGGCCTCGCTCGCCTCCTGCAGCGCCATCACGGCCGAGCTCTGGAAGCGCAGGTCCGTCTTGAAGTCCTGCGCGATCTCGCGCACGAGCCGCTGGAACGGCAGCTTGCGGATCAGCAGCTCCGTCGACTTCTGGTAGCGCCGGATCTCGCGCAGCGCCACGGTGCCCGGCCGGTAGCGGTGCGGCTTCTTCACGCCGCCCGTGGCCGGCGCGCTCTTGCGGGCCGCCTTGGTGGCCAGCTGCTTGCGCGGGGCCTTGCCGCCGGTCGACTTGCGCGCCGTCTGCTTCGTGCGGGCCATGGTTGGGCTATCTACTAGCTACGTGCAGGGGCTCCCGGGCAGTCCTACTTATAGACATACCCTCGCCTTGATTGGCCTACAAAACAGGAACTTCTTGGCTTGTGATCCTATTGGATAGAATTCAATCCTATTTCAGGAGAGAGAAGATGGTCTTATTCCTTCCCTCTTCCCTCTTCTTTTTCTGTAACTTATTGATTACAATGTTTTGGTGTTTGTTGTTGTTTTTTTTAAAGAACTTTGGAAGGTAAGGTTCTTTAAGTAGATGTAATTTTGGTTCAAGCAATGCATAGTATTTTGCAAGCTTTATACATTTACCAGGTTTCTTCTAAAAACAAGCATGTTCCTAAGTACTAGGTTTCAGTTTGTTTCAAGTCACTACTGTCACTCCCCTTCGACATAGCCCCTAGCTAGTTAGCACATTATATCCTTACTGAAGTATAACAAAATAACATGTAGTGAAATGAATCAAACGTATTTAACTGATTTCTAAGCTTAAAGCCCCATTTTAATCTACAGTTTGTTCACCAGCTAGATTACTTACAGCCTCTGCCTTCCTTTTCCTTTCTGGGATATGGACCTATTCTCTCCCCTACACCAAAAGCCATTTAGGTCCAACAGATGAAATGTTTCTAAGTCAAAGATAGAACTTTGGGGCTGGGAATGTGACTTAGCAGTAGAGTGCTTGCCTAACCTGCATGAAACCCTGGGTTCGATTCCTCGGTACCACAGACAGAAAAAGCCAGAAGTGGTGCTGTGGCTCAAGTGGCAGAGTGCTGGCCTTGAACAAAAGAAGGCAGGGACATTGCCCAAGCCCAGAGTTCAAGGCCCAGGACTGCCAAAAAAAAAAAAAAAAAGATAGAGCTAAATACATGTTTCCCTTTGTATTTCTCCTTTACAGGAGGAAGTTTCTAAACTTGATTAAGTGTTTATCAACCAAATAAGTTATCTTCCAAGCAAATAATGTGTGGCTAGTAATTTTCTTCAAATTTAAATATTTTCTAATTCCTAAAAGTTGACTTTATCTTCTGCCAGGTGCAGAAGATTACAGGTGGCTCACACCTGTAATCCTAGTTACTCAGGAGGATGAGATCTGAGAATCAGGATTCAAAGCCAGCCAGGGCAGGAACACCAGACTTATCCCCAATTAACCACCAAAAAGATAGAAGTTAGGCTGGGTTCGATTCCTCGGTACCACAGACAGAAAAAGCCAGAAGTGGTGCTGTGGCTCAAGTGGTAGAGTGCTAGCCTTCAATGAAAAAGCTCATGAACAGTGCCCAGGTTCTAAATTCAAGGCCCAGGCAGTACCAGTGTGCACACACACACAGGGTTTTGTTTTGTTTTTTTTCTATTTACCACAAAATTGAAAAATCCATGCATTTTACCTATTCCATGGTTTATATATGATATATATGTGGCATAACACATATCTATGTGTAAGGCCTGGTACCTGTCCCTTAGCTTTTTAACTCAAGGCTGGCACTCTATCATTTGAGCCAAGGTCTCACATCTGACTTTTGAGTAGTTAACTGGAGGTAAAAGTCTCAAAGATTTTTCTGCCGGGACTGGCTTAAATCACAATCCTCAGATCTAGGCCTTATGAAAAGCTGGGATTATAGATATAAACCACCAGTGCCTGGCTTATTTCACATGTTTTGAAGCATTGTTCAGGAAAGTGCTTTTTTTTTTTTTTTTTGGTGCTGGTCTTGAAGCCTATAAGAACTTACTTAATTGGGGGCTGAGAAGGTGACTCAGTGGTAGACTTGCCTTGCATGCTTGAGACCTTGGGTTCAAATCCTCAGCACCACATAAGCAAAAAGAAAAAAGCTGGAAGTGGTGCTGTGGCTCAAGTGGTAGAGCGCTAGCCTTGAGCTGAAGAGCTGAGGGATAGCACCCAGGCCCAGAGTTCAGGCCCCACGACTGGACCCCCCCCCAAAAAAAAAAAAGAATTTAATTGGATTATTATCTTGAAGAACCCATGTTGGGCAAAATCAATCTCTCAGGAAATCTAAAATAACATACAAGTACAAGTGATATAAACAAATATTATCCGTTCTTGTGGTTACTTAATAATGATGCTTTATATGCATAGTGCACTGTTCATTGTATAATAGTTCTTCTTACATTTTGTCACAATATGCATTCTGTGGCTTTACAGATAAGAAACTGAATCTCAGGAAAATTACAGCTTCTCCGGGTAGTAAATAAGAAAGCACACATAATATTTTTGAGGCAAAAGAGTGAAATTACAATGATGAATTTCCTCTTTCATAAGGTTTTACCAGGTGCATTTGAAGAACCGCAGTATCTTATCATGTAACCAAACCATCCAGTGTTTCTCAAATTTCTGCCAGGCACCAGTGGCTCACATCTGTAATCCTAGCTATGCAGGAGGCTGGAGATTTGAGGACAATGGTTCAATGCCTGCCCATGCAGGAAAGTCTGTGAGACTCTTACCTCTAATTAACCCACAGAAAACCAAAGTGGTGCTGTGGCTCAAAGTGGTAGAATGCTAGCCTTGAGCAAAAAAGCTCAGGGACAGCACCCAATTCCAGAGTTCAAGCCGCAGGACCAACAACAGCAACAAAAATTTCCCAAACTTCTCTATTGAACTGTCTCATCACAAGGTAGAATATCCTATAGGGTCTGTATGATAGCCCACCCACCCAAGGGCCATGGTTTTCGCAACATTTTTTTGTTTGTGATATGCTCATGTGAAATGTATGCATGTGTTCATTTAAATCAGAAAAGGTTTCTCAAACTCTACATAGAAATCCTCCCTTATCCCAGGTTTCCATTTCTGCATTCACTCATGCTTGGGAAATATTAAGTGGAAAATTCCTGAAATAAGTAAGTCAGTAAGATTTTAATTGTGTGGCCATTGTGAGTAATGTGACAGATGATGGGATTCTCACACTGTCCCACCCAGAAGATGAATCATCCCTTTTGCCCTGCATATGCAGGCTGTCCACTCATTAGTCCCATATTGCATACTAATTTTCCTGTGAAAGTTCTCATCTACCATTTTCATCACAAGCAGGTTCATGGTGCCGAAGAACCACTTTTCTTCAGCTGTGACACACAGAGAAGTTTCTTTTACCCGCAGCTGTGGGAACTGTATATTGAAAACTGGCAACTGGAATTTTATTAGCACAGGAGAATACGAGGAGCTTACATTATTTCATACGGGAAATAAAGAAAATTTTATTGTATCACTTGTTAGACATGTAATGTTTTCCATGTACCTACCTGTTGTTTTTTAATACAAAAGTAACAAGCAGTTAAAAATAGCTATTACAAGGGCTGGGAAGGCGGCTCAGTGGTAGAGTGCTTGCCTTGCATGCATGAGGTCCTGGGTTTGATTCCTCAGCACAGCCTAGGCCCAGAGTTCAGGTCTCACGACCAACCAAAAAAAAAAGAAAAAAGAAAAGAAAAAGCTATTACAAGAAGAGAGGTTCTGGTTTTTTTTTTTTTTTTTTTTTTTTTTTTTTTTTTTTTTTTATCAAGTACCCCTTCCCCATAGAGTTATATGAAGGACCATTTGAATTTGGGGCTATTCATCAGTAAGGTTTTGTACCTGATTTAGTTTCATCTTGACTGATGAGCACTTGAGACCAAATTGAGAAACTGTAAGATTTTAAACTTCTTTACTTCATCTGAGATTAAATACTCCACTAATACCTTGCAAATAAGTAAAACTTAGCAAGATTCTCCCTTTTATTAGTTTTGAATAGTTACTTTCTGCATTACAAAGCTTCAAATAGTTATAAGGTGAAGTGTTTTTATCCTCATTGCAGAAACATTAAGGGTTATATAAGGATTTTTTATATAATCTCTTTAACCCTGAAAGTTCTTAGTTGGAACTGACCACTCATACAGAAGATATATCAAAATAGAAGCTTGTAAATGTTTTGGGGTTTTGTTGTTGTTTGTGGGGCATGAACTCAGGACTGTCCCTGAGCTCTTTATACTCAAAGCACTCTACCTCTTTGAACCACAGCTCTACTTCTGGTTTTCAAGTAGTTAACTGAAGTCTCAGGAGGACTTTTCTGCGTAGGCTGACTTTAAACCATGATCTAAGCCTTCTGAGTAGCTAGGATTACAGGAGTGAGCCACCAGCACCCAGCTTAAATGTTTGTTTTTGAATGTACACCTGGGGGCTCTTCCAAGAAAAGTGGTCCAAAGGGGTTGTTAAAATTTGGGGCCCATCTACCTAACTTAGTAGGGGGAAAGAGAGCCAAAAAGAAAAGACAATCACTGAAAAACGAATGATTTTTTAAAATAGACGTAGAATAGATGGGTATATGATAGCTCTCAGCAAAGTATGTTTAGGAATGGTGCCAACTTCTCATTTCTGAAAAGAGAAAATCAGAATTGCCTCCATGGAGATGCAACCGAATTAAAATGTTGAGTTCTTTGGTGGGGGGGGGGGTGGAGGGAGGGATTTCCTACTTTTAGACAAATAAGGCATTTGAGGAACTCAAAACAACTCCTCTGTATAAAGTGACATATTTTAGGGTAGCATATGCTGGTCTCCTTCAAAAGAAGATTGTACAACCAAAAAGGCTTTGATTAGAAGGTTCTGTCCCCTCTGATGCCAAAAGTGTCATTTCATCATCCTTTGCTTCTGAGTGTATTTTTTTTGTTTTTGCTCATGTTGTAATTTGGTCATGTCTTTTTCCCTTGTGTTTAAAAGTAGCCAAATATAGGTGCTGTTTGTTCTATAAATAATTGTTGAGCTTATACTAGACACTGAACTAGCTTACCATTTTACAAAACAAGAAACACTGCCAGTAAGAACCAGTCAGGAAAGAAAGCATAGGGAAGATACAGACATTTAACAAGATATTCTACCAGAGTTGCTGAAGTATCAGAAAAGAACAAGTTTGTTTCTTTGCCCCGGAGTGGCCAAGGGAGAGATCTATTCTGAGTTGCTGGCTTGGGCATGTATATGCATCCATGCATGGCATGGCGTGCATGGCTTGGCTCCCTGAACCATTAAGAAAGGGAGCAGTAAGTACTTAATCACACCTTGGGGATTTTTTAAGTTTAAACGTTTGATTTTTAGGAAGTTTTACCCTTCAGTCTAAAATAAATCCAGAGATACCAGATGGAACCTAGAAGTCTGGAACCTAGAAGTTTGGATAAAGACCTGGGATTCCTCACCATAAAGTAGAGTTAATGGTGAAACTTGGAACACAGGATTTTTCTCAAAATAAGCATTTCAGTCCCTGTCTCTATCTCTGTTTCTCTGTGTGTCTCTTTTTCTCTTTGTCTCTGTCTCTCTCTCTCAAAAATAAAAATAAAAACCCCAAAAAACAATTGTAATGGATTGTTCTATAGAGGGGCCTAGTTAAAGCAATGAACATACTAATAGGACTTCAATCAGTTTTACATAGGGCAACTTCATAATGATGGTCCATTTGAAACATATGTCCTCTTGCAAAACCCACCCAACTAGGAGAGCTTTTCTAGCTTTAGGGGAACCAGTGGGGCTCAACTGAGATAGATTGAGCACTAAACCTTGGCGGAATAGAAGGGCCAATTTCAGAGGAACTGTAGAAATGGATTTGCAGGAAACCCCTGTCTCTTGAATTTATTTATATTGAGCAAAGCCTTGAATGATAGTACGTTGGGATTCACTAACCTCCATCAGAAAGCAATGTCCTGAGGCCAGTTGTCCTAGGATCTGACTTCTGGCTTAGCCTACAACCATCAAAATACCGACTGGACTCAGGCGTTATAGTGACCTTCTCCCTGACCTCATCATTCCACACGTACCCTAGCCGCCGCAGCTCCCGACTCTGGCAGCCTAAGGATCCGAACTGCTTTTCTGCAGTTCTGTGTAGCTTAACCATGATTCGGAATTCTCTGGTTTGGATTCGATCCCTAAACTGGCCCTTTCTCTTCTATTCTGAACTCCATCTTCCCTTCCTCGGGTTTTCTCTGCAGAGACGCTTTTCCTTCTAACCTCAGTTTGGCTCCACTGTGAAGCCTACAAGGGAAGAGAAAAACAGACTGTGGAATCTGAAAACAAAGTGCTGGGATCTGAATTCTCCCTGGGATTACGAACCATCCACCAGAAAATAAGAATAAAGGGAAGCTTCAGAGAGCCCGGTAGAGGGCAGCCGAGGAGCAAGCCGACCACGAATGACGTAATGTCCGGGACGGGGAGGGCTTGGGGAGCTGCTTCCCGCGCGCGCGCCTCTGGTTTTCAATCTGGTCCGATTCTCTTACATATATAGCCGCTGAAAGCCTGTTTCACCTCATCCTGCTGTTGTCTCTAAGCTACAGCCGCGATGTCTGGAAGAGGAAAAGGTGGCAAGGGCTTGGGCAAGGGCGGTGCTAAGCGCCACCGTAAAGTCCTGAGGGATAACATTCAGGGCATCACCAAGCCTGCCATCCGACGTCTTGCTCGGCGCGGGGGTGTCAAGCGCATTTCGGGTCTCATTTACGAGGAAACTCGGGGTGTGCTGAAGGTGTTCCTGGAGAACGTGATCCGGGACGCGGTCACCTACACCGAGCACGCCAAGCGCAAGACCGTCACCGCCATGGACGTAGTCTACGCGCTCAAGCGCCAGGGCCGCACCCTCTACGGCTTCGGAGGCTAAGCCGCCGCCCCGGTTTTGTCCCATTCCCAAAGGCCCTTTTTAGGGCCACCATGTGGTCATCGGGAGAGCTGTGCACGGCGCCGTAAGTTTAAGGGGCTAACGTTGGTTTATGTTTGCCCCACTGAGGAAAAAATTTGTTTCAGCTTGGCTAAGGATGCCTAGGTGACTGCAAAAGCAGTTTAAGCTTAAGGTCTTAGCTTAGTGTTGCCTTCGCTAAAGTACTGTGCTTTAAGCCAATGGTTCATCCCTGCAATCAAAGCTACTTCGGGGGTGAAATGTGAAAATTACGGTTCAAAGCTTGTCCACCATGGTAGCCTGTGAAATTCCAAGTAAACGCCAGGAAGAAAAACTGCAGAAGTGAAACTGGCTCCCGTGGTACATTTTTACCCTTGAGCACAAAGGTTCAAGGACAGTACCTTGGCCAAATTACAGCCCCAGGCAAAAAGGATGGGTGCCTAAAACTGAATTGTTCCATCTTTACGGCAAGGTTATTCTCGACTCCCCGTGTTTAATGAGCAGGATTAGAAGACTGGTGGTAGCTTCCAATTCTGCCAGTTTGTCAATTTACCTTTTTCATTTCAAGCGTTTATTCTCTACCATTGTACGCAGTAATCCTTTATCCTTAAAAGAGCTCTGTGCACACTGAACAATGAATGCATTGACATTTAGCTCTCTTCCAAAGGGTGAGAACTGATAGGCCCACTGGTTCACCATTTAAAAACAGACAAAAGATAGGTTCGATCAGAGACTCCTCAAATGTTTAAGTGCTTACTCTGACCAGTGTAGTACTTTTTTTTTAATCCTTCAGAGACATACCCCTATAAAATGAACAGACTTGCTTTTGTGGTTTTGCAAGGGTGCAGATGCAGGCATTTTGATGTGATCCATAAAAGTCATGCAAACTATAAAATCAAGCTGAATTATTTCAGGTATGTGATTTGTATCTTGCAATGAGAGACCTGTAGGGAAATACCAGATATCCATTAGATGCAACTCCATTTTTGAGAGGATTGGTCACATCCATGCCAGGGGACCACGCTGAGGCAGGCAGACACAGGAGAAAGATTATTACAAGGTTTATTAGAGGAGCCATATTGGCCCTGGAGAGAGAGCACGTGGCAGCCTCCACTATAGGTAGCAGCTGGGTCTGGGGGAGAGGAAGCAGGAAGATGGGAGTTCAGGTGGGTCTGGGCAGAAAGAGGGAGGAGCCATCTGTATGGTGGGAACTCAGGGGCAGGGAGAAGCTCAGGTATGGGTGGAGCTGAGGCCAAAGGTGTGCATAATGCGTACAGTTTTCACAAGACAAAAGTAAGTCATACCATACGAACATTGCCAAGAATACATCAAGCCATTCTGTACTTTTATTTCTCCATTTCTGCCCTACACTTCTCATTCTTAAACTTAGATTTAATTTAGTACTATTACATTTGCATGCGGAAACTTTTGTAATATTTTATTTTTGCATTCAATCTATCAATGACAGTAAAATGTAAAAAAAAATCTCATAGAAAATGGGATCGGAAGTTGTCAAAGAGAACAGTAGAATTAATCTTTAGAGCATCCTCAGTGGCCTATCAAAGTCTTGTAATAAGCCACACAGCAGTAGTTCATACCTGTAATCATATCTACTGAAGAGGCTGAAATCTGAGGATTGTGGTTCAAAGCCAGCCTGGACAGGAAAGTTCGTGAGACTCAACTCCAGTTAAACACCAGAAAACTGGAAGTGGTGCTTGTGGCTCAAGTGGTAGAGTGCTCACCTTGAGCTGAAGAGCTGAGGGACAGGCCCAGAATTCAAGCCCCATGAACAACCCCACCCTCATCCCTCCTACCCCCCCAAAAAGTATCAGCAAAAAGTCTTTGAGTACCCTCTCTAAGCACAGGCTTCATTCTAGGCAGGCTATTCCATAGTTCTGAAACAACAGATTTTTCATCTGGGCCAGTAAACAGTAGCCTAGAGATCAAATAGCCTAGAGATCAAATTCCTTGACCCTTAGGACAGTAACTTCCCCTGAGTCTGGCCCTGAGAAATTTAATACTCCGAATCCCTTGTTTTTCAATAAAGCATGCCCTGGTTTAACAACAAGAACCAGCCAGGCACTGGTGGCTCACACCTATAATCCTAGCTTCTCAGAAGGATGAGATCTGAGTATGCTGGTTCTAAGCCAGCCAAGGCAGGAAAGTCCATGAGACTCCAATTAATCACCAAAAAAGCCAGAAGTGGAGCTGTGTGCTCAAATGCTAAAGTGCTAGCCCTGAATATAATATCCTGAATCCAAAAGAGACTCGAAGACACCCAGTTAAAGGACCTAGGAACTTTATTCTGCTTCCTATCACCGGGAAGTAGGAGAACAGTGTTGAGCTCAGGGTAGGAGGGGTTTTATAGGGATAGGTTACATAGGGTTATATAGACGAGGCATGCAAGGCAGATTTTCATTGGTTATATGAACTTTAAATTTATTTGTTCTTTATGGTAAATACCATATGTAATAATTTGCAATAGGCTTCCCATAGTGAGACCACTTGGTAGTGGTCTTTAATTGGTGGGCTTAAGGCCCTGTTACTGAGTCAAGCAAGGTTACAGGAGCAAAACATAGCAAAAACAGAGCCTTGAGTCACAGGAGCATCAGCAAAATGTAATCTTGACTTGGTCAGCAGGACCAATACTATCAATGCTATTGACACTGTGACAGAAGTTATTTTTATTATAAGATTCTGACTAATGCAGCAACTCAGTGCAGCTGGTGATAAACCTCAAGGTTGTCAGTAGCCTTCGGCAAAGCTGACAGCTTGGTAAACTTGAGTGAGGGAGAGATGTTCTTTTGCTTTTTAGCAAAGATGGAGAAAGGGGCAAAGGCTGACTACTGGTCAGCCTTTGTGTGTTTTGTTTTGTTTTGTTTTTTCTTTACCAAGAGGTTTTGCCCTTTATCAATAATCTTGTTCTGTTTTGTGATTTCACATTTTAGTTCCCATGGATATTTTCCCAGGGAAAAAGGAGTTCAGAGGAAAGAGTAAATTTCCAACAGCAGGAAGAACTGAGGCCAGACAGACAATAGGAGGAACTTTCTGCCAGTTGAAGGATTGCCCCAGGCCCATACAGACACCAGGCAAAATCCCAGGTATGTGTGAACTCATTTGAAGTGCAGGCAGGGCAATCCACCTGAGCCCAGCTGTAGACATCCCATTGTGGCTGAACTGAAAGGCCCCCACCTTCCTTGACCTGCAGCTTTCATTAACCTCTGCATCCTTGCTCAGACCTCCTATCAAAACTCCTGTCCCAACTCACTGGCACAACCTCCAAACCCGTGGAAAGGTCTGTGCCCCTCACTGTTCCTCAATAAACAGTCCTCGCCTGTTGATAATCAAGTCCAGCCTATTTGTTTTCCATTCTCCTCCATTTTCCTATCAAGCCCAGGGACTGGCCCGCACGCACACACGCGCACACACACACACACACACACACAATCATGGTCACCCTAGAGATAACCCACTTTATATTTGAAAAAGTATATTTTCTTCATCCCAACAAACTTTCTTGTCATTGTCACCACATTCTCATCTTGCCTAAATTCTCTCACCAGATGGAAGGTTTGAGTAGCTGCACTGATTTTCCATTAACAATTTGACACCAAAAATTGGCAGTATATACTTAAAAGACTATGTCAGCTCCCAAAAGACTAACTTGTAGGTCTTTGCATTTGGCTTTTACCAACATCAACATTTAAGGCAAACTAGGTTTAAAACATGGTCCTTGACAATGGAAATACCAGCAAGGCAAAGGATATAAGACTTGCCCTCCAGGAGCTTATATCAAAACTAGGAATACACACACACACACACACATATATACACACAACAGGGTGGCCCAATAGCACAAAATACTACTACATATTAGCATGATGAGAAATGCAGATAATTACTGTAGGAACTTCCTAATGTGGTAGAAATCATTGCATAGTGGGAAATTGGGGAAACAGATGGGGCTTGTGACTGTCTAGGAAAAAGGGCAGGGCAGGGGCGGGGGGAGAGGAAGAGGGGAGAGCAAAATTCCTGGAATTCCATTGCATCATACAGAAGGTAAGGAAAGAAGTAACAAGAGTAACATTTTTGATGATGTCAAGCTAAGAAGGCTTCTTATGCTCAGGATGCCTCATTTTCCTAAAATCTCACCTAAAACTTATAATATTTCTAATTCACCTATTACTGTGATACTTTTTAACTTTAAAGGCTACATGCAAGCTGGGTGCTGGTAGCTCATGCCTATAATCCTAGCTACTCAGGAGGCTGAGACCTAAGGATCACCATCTGAACCCAGCCCAGGCAAGAAAGTTCTTATTGCCTATAAACTTCTCAGATGACCCGTCCAGCAGGCCAGGTAATTTAGTGGGGGATCCGAGGGGGCACCACCTGAAAACCAAGGTGGGGAGAGAGAATCGAGACCAAGCGCATTAAGAAAGACAGAGCCACTCTGAGTCGCGTCAAGGTCTGCTTTATTAAAGTGAGGCAGGGTTTATATACCCGAAGGGAAAGAATGAAAAAACTTCGCAGAAGCAAGGGTGAGAAGTCCCGGGGTCAGGGATGGGTCGTGCTTGTCCTTTTGGCCATTGTGCTAATCTTAAAGGTGTCTCCTGTGATTTCTTTAAGAGACATTTATGGTTAGCCAGGCGCCGTTTGCTTAGGACTGGAGATAAGAGAAGTTTTATGGTTAGCCAAATGTAGTTTACTTAGGGCTGAGGGAATATTTATGGTTAGCCAAATGTAGTTTGTTTAGGGCTAAAGGAATATTTATGGTTAGCCAAATATTATCTAAATATGCACCTTGGAATTTCCAAGAATGGCTACTTGTCAATTAGGTGTTTGAAAGAGGCCAGAGCATTCTCAGGCAGGTTTCGGGTCTCCAACACTCAGAAAAAGCCAGAAATGGCTCCATGGCTCTAGTGATAGATCACTAGCCTTGAGCACAATGAGGCTTAGGGATTGCACCTGGGCCCTGAGTTCAAGCCCCAGGACTGGAATTAACATGCAGACAAATATATGATCTCACTGAGGTTCTATGAAGCAGTACGGAACAAAATATAGAAGACAAATCAATTTTAAAAATGAGGGAATAAGTGGGCTAAGGACTTAAAGACAAACTTCTCTGAAGAGGAAAGAAGGATGGCCAATAGAAGAAATGCTCAACCTCCCTAGCCATAAAAGAAATGCAAATCAAAAGAACATTGAGATACCACCTCACCCCAGTTAGAATGGCTATAATCAAGAACTCTAATAACAACAGATGCTGGAGAGGATGTGGACAGAAGGGAACCCTACTGCATTGTTGGTGGAAGTGTAAACTTGTTCAACCACTTTGGAAAGCAGTATGGAGGTTCCTCAAAAGACTCCACATAATGCTCCCCTATGACCCAGCAATCCCACTTTTGGGCATTTACCCAAATGATCACAAACAAGACCATACTAAAGCTACCAGCACAACTATGTTTATTGCAGCATTATTTACCATAGCTAAGATAGGGAACCAACCCAGATGCTTCAGTAGATGAATGGATCAAGAAAATGTGGTATATACACACAATGGAATTCTATGCCTCCATCAGAAAGAATGACATCGCCCCATTTGTTAGGAAATGGAAAGACTTGGAAAAGATTATATTAAGTGAAGTAAGCAAGGCCCCAAAAAAACATAGGTCTCATGATTTCCCTTATTTGCAATAACTAGTATATGTCTGAGACAAGCAGAAAAGGTCAGATAAGTTGATGTTAGGTGAAATGAACCCCAAGATAAGTATTCCAATGTTTTTTTTTCTTTCTTGCGATTGTTATAAGATGATTTCTTTTTTGCTTTGTATGTCCCTCCCCCACGGTATAACCCCTGCTTTCATTGTATTTGATGTTGGTATAATTTGTGGAGGGGAAGGGCAAAAACAAACCGTTTAAATAGGGATCCAGGTGGACTCATTGCAACAATGAGATGTGCAAGTCGTAATGTTGAAAAACAAACTTTACAACTTTGGCTGGGGGGGTGGGGCAGATGGGAAGGGATGGAAAGGAGAAACAAAGGAGGAGGCTACAATGCTTGATAAGAAATGTACTCATTACCCTGCTCATGTAATTGTAACTCCTATATACGGTATTTTCACAATAAAAATTTTTTTTTTTAAAATGAGGAAAGAAAACATGTCTGTTGTCTAAGTCAGTGGTCCTTAAAGTGGTTTCCAGTATAGCAGCACAGATCACCGAGAGACTTGTTAGATGTACAAAAAATCCTGGGCCCGGACCTGCCCCATACTTATTGAATCAGAAGCCCTGGGAGTAAGACCTACGCCCCTAGTAATTTATGCTTTAAAAGTTCAAGTCCTCCAGGCAATTCTGATACACATTAAAGGTTGATAACCACTGATGTAAGTAACAATTTTTTCTTCAAATGTAGCAAAGTTTTTTTAAAAACAAAGGTTGATGCCTCAGTTTACCAAAATGCTAAATTTCATTTTCTTTGATGAAGGAGCAACCAGGTGAACTATCCTAATAAAATTAACGTACTAAAGATACATGTATGTATATATTTAAGATTTACAAATCAAACATGGTGGGCAATAATAAATTTAGTATGCATTTATTAAAATTAGGTACTGCAAAGAACCTAAGAAATGGTGCCCAATTTTCTCATTTTTTTCCCCTCTGGTTCAGGATAAAATTGTTTCTTGAATATGAAATAACATAACTTTGTTATGAATCTGATGATTCATAAGCATTAATAGGATGTCCTGTCCTAATCCACAGTTTTAGACACTCATTCCCCAGGGGTCTTTTCTTGAAGCCATCTCAAATTATCCCGAGTTGCCAGCTCTGTTCAGACATGACCCTAAGTGAACTCTAGCTCCTCTATCCAGACAGGTGGCATCTTCCTCCCAGAATCTCAGGCAAGAAGGTACAGAGCCATCTTTGATTACTTTTTGCCTCAACAGTCCAGCTTTGCCCTTTCCCCAACCAGGTATATACATAGCTAGATCTGGTCCCTCCTGCTTACTGCAGTAGCTAGCTTCCAGTTCTCATTTCAGCCCTTCTCATCCGCTGTTGCTCTTCCATTCCTTTTTGTACCCTCCCCCACTTTTTTGATGCCACTGTCCCTGAGATTCTTTCTCTCAAAGCTAGTGCCCTACCTCTTGAGTCACAGATCCACTTACAGCTTTTTATTTTTCCAGAGTAGTTTGGGATAGAGACTCATGGACTTTCCTGACAGACTGGCTTCAAATTTCAATCCTCACATCTCAGCATCCCAAGTAACTGGGATTACAGGTGTGAGTCACCAGAGCCCAGCTTTGTACCCTCTTGTTATCCATCTACATTTCATACACATTTCTGATACTACCCACCAGCTTAAAGCTCCAATACTAGTTTCTCTTCTTATTTTTATCCTAATTCCCTAATCTTACCCACCTATGGTGTGCTGGGTAGTTTGGGTACAAAAGACAAATCCTTACCCTGAGGAATGTTGTCCCCTAATGCTGAAGGTAGAGAATGGGAAGAAATGTGGAACAGATAGGAAGGGGTATAAGCAAGAACCCAAAGGGATAAAAACCAAACGATAGAAAGGGAGAGACTCAGGAATTAATCTTTAAGAATGAACAGTTCTCAGAATTGCAATGAGGAAGACATGTTGAACCAAAAAAAAAAAAAAAATAGCAACTGTCAAGAGAGTATGTATTTGAGAATTGCAGATTTGTGGGACTAGAAAATACTTATTCAGAGCTTCTGAAATCTAGGGAAACTAGGAAACACTAGGAACTAATGTATATCACAATACATCTTGTTGAGATTTCTGTAAATTAGCAACTATTAGTAGTTGCGGCAAGCAAAACTGATGGTTCTAGACTAGAAACTGTTAGGTGTTCTTACAGGGATTCCTGTAGTTTGTCAAGTACTACTATTGTCCACATTTTACAAATGGGAAACATAAGTTCTATAGAAATTTACTTCTTGCTACACACCTGTGATATGAACAAGGCTGGCCTCAGTCCTGACATCTGTTTTAGAGGTGCCAACTCTAAAGTTCTCTGAAGCAGAATTTCAAAGGTGAGATGATCGAATCATTCCCAGGCTACAATCTTGGGCCCGACATGCAGGATGCAAAGGCAGTGCCATTACCCTTGCTCTGAATCTCTCCTTTGAACGCCAACATACCCTGTTCATATTATAAGCCCCAGAAAATGCTCCACAAACTAATGCAAGAAATGTGACAGTGCATCCCAGGACAGGTCACAGGCACGTTAGTGGGACAATTTTACCCTGATAAACGTCTCCAATTACATCACTGAAATAAATGCTCCCACCCAACTGTACAGTGAGGGGAAAAGCCGAGCCACTTCCACACTCAAGCTGTCAACACTGATAAACCCGGCAAACCCCAGCACACAGGTGAGGCCTAGACGGTTAGGAACGGAGGTGAGGGACATGGAAACAGAAGTCGGGCGAAGCAGGCACTGTCACCGGCTCTGATGACACTCGGCCAGCCCTCCACCCTAATGCCGGTTCCACAAGATTAGAGCACAAGCCACAGCTCCTTCCGAGGACGCAGTGGGTGGCTCTGAAAAGAGCCTTTGGATGCGATGGAACTTGCCGAGGGCCGCCGGGTGAGCTTAAGCGCGCTCCCCGCGGATGCGGCGGGCCAGCTGGATGTCCTTGGGCATGATGGTGACGCGCTTGGCGTGGATGGCGCACAGGTTGGTGTCCTCGAAGAGCCCCACCAGGTAGGCCTCGCTCGCCTCCTGCAGCGCCATCACGGCCGAGCTCTGGAAGCGCAGGTCCGTCTTGAAGTCCTGCGCGATCTCGCGCACCAGCCGCTGGAACGGCAGCTTGCGGATCAGCAGCTCCGTCGACTTCTGGTAGCGCCGGATCTCGCGCAGCGCCACGGTGCCCGGCCGGTAGCGGTGCGGCTTCTTCACGCCGCCCGTGGCCGGCGCGCTCTTGCGGGCCGCCTTGGTGGCCAGCTGCTTGCGCGGGGCCTTGCCGCCGGTCGACTTGCGCGCCGTCTGCTTCGTGCGGGCCATGACGACGGCGACGGTCTCAGAAACACACGGCACAAGCGCGCAGACAGAAACGGGCGGAAGGCCACCCCCGCTACACACTTTATAGGCGACGTCTTTTTCCGATTGGGCGCAGGGGATTTGAAAGGCCCGCGCTGGCCGCCCATTGGCCGTGACGTCACCCGCCCCAGCGCTCCCGGTTGGCTCTGGCAGAACGCGGACCGCCCCGTCCCGCCCCCCCGCGGCACTTCCTGCTCTCCACTCGGCCAGTACTTCCCCCTACCCCCTAACGCACCTTGTTTTCTACGGTTGTCCCGATCCGAGTCCTCTGGAACCACCCACCGTCTGTAGCTGGGGTGGTCTTCAGCCCGCCCTCCACTCCCCTGACAGCTCCGCCCCGCCTTCTGCCGGCCTACGCTCCTGTAGCCCGAGTCCTCTGCGACCACCGTCTGTAGCTGGGGTGGTCCTCAGCCCGCCCTCCACTGCCTTCCAGCAGCCCCGCCCTCTGCCGGCCGACGCTCCCGTGCCCCAGCCCGGAGACCTTGAGTGGAGGGGGCCCCCTCGGGGAGTGTGTTGTTGTCGAGGGGCCGCGGCGCTCCCAAGACTAAGCCAGGGCGGGCGATGCGAGCCCAGCTCGCGCCAACCCACGAGGCCCACGGTGGCCCCGGCACTAGGTTCAAGTGTGGGACAGGAGGTCGGGAAGAGCAGGGCGGGCCTGGAGGGAGACCAACGAGGGGCCACACAGTCGGCACGGACGCCCGCGGCGCGGCCCGCGGCCAACTTTCCCGGGAGTCGGACAGGAGGGGCCGTTGGGACGAGGAAGCGATCGGACGCTCCGCACCCGCCTCCCTCCCGCTCGCCCGGCCCCGCACGCACAGGCGGACACCGGCTACTTAGCGAGACAACTCTTCATTTGAAACAGTGGGTGGCTCTGAAAAGAGCCTTTGATTTCGCGGCCACGAAGGAGCCTGGCGAGGGCGCGCTGACGGGACCCGCCTCACTTGCCCTTCGCCTTGTGGTGGCTCTCCGTCTTCTTGGGCAGCAGCACCGCCTGGATGTTGGGCAGCACGCCGCCCTGGGCGATGGTCACTTTGCCCAGCAGCTTGTTGAGCTCCTCGTCGTTGCGGATGGCCAGCTGCAGGTGGCGCGGGATGATGCGGGTCTTCTTGTTGTCGCGGGCCGCGTTGCCCGCCAGCTCCAGGATCTCGGCCGTCAGGTACTCCAGCACCGCCGCCATGTACACCGGCGCGCCGGCCCCCACCCGCTCCGCGTAGTTGCCCTTGCGCAGCAGGCGGTGCACGCGCCCCACCGGGAACTGCAGGCCGGCGCGGGAAGACCGCGACTTGGCCTTGGCGCGGGCCTTGCCTCCTTGTTTGCCCCGACCAGACATCACTGATACCGCCGCACACCACCGAGCTCCGCCCTGCAACTGGGAAAAGTGCCGCGACCTCGCCCGCGCTACCCTTTTATAGGAAGAATGCGGATTGTCCGCGGAGCGCTCTCATTGGCTAACGAACCATCCTGCCATGGAGACCAATAGGAGGCCTCAGCCTGGATCCACTCATTTACATAATCTGCGTCCGGCCCAGGCTTTAACTCAGCATTTTTTTTTTTTTTTTGCTCATGGCTGGTGCTGTATATCCCTTGAGCCGTCTCTTTTGCTAATTGTAGAAAGAATATCAAGTCTTTTCTTCCCACACTGACTTTGAACCTCACTCCTCCAGGTCTCAGCCTTCTGAGCAAGATGGGATTATACAAGTAAACCGCCAGCACTTGTCTCTGCCTTTGAACTCTTGATCTTCTGCAATCTCCAGGTTCTGGGAATCTTGACATTTGAAGCCACCCTGGGCAGCAAAGTCCGTTAAGTACCAAAGATGCTAGCAGTGGATCTGTGGCTCAACTGGTAGAGTGCTGAAAAGCTCAGGGACAGTGTCCACGTGAGCTGAGTTCAAGCCCCAGGACAGGCACAAGGATCCACATGTAGTACATGCTGGCACTCAAGAGGTTAAAAACAGTATCTGAGGGCTGGGAAGGTGGCTCAGTGGTAGAGCACTTGCCTTGCATGCATGAGGCCCTGGGTTCGATTCCTCAGCACCACATAAGCAAGAAGAAAAAAAAAAAAAACAGTATCTGAATAATGCAGTCTGTTTTGGTTGTTAAGAGTATTTTAGACTTTACCAGAAAACCACATGGACATCCAGGTACAAAAAATGAAGAAATGTTTTATTGCTGGTAAAAGGGCTGGCAAGACCCTTCTCACAAGGGAAAGGAAGTGAGAAGTGCCGGTTATTGTCCTAGGTGACCTTTTATAACCTCCTGGATTTGGGGGAATCTCACTGTGGTCATAGCTATTTCAAAGGGGTACTCAGGGAAAGTGGGTCAGGGCTAATCATTTACACCTTTACTACATGGGCCTAGTGTTGCCTTGGGAAAGAGCATGTTAGGTTATGAGGGAGGAGGCTTCTGGACTAACAAATGTTGATATCTGTACAATCCTCTACATTGTAATAGATATTTTATGGTCATCTTGGGTAAGGCCAAAAAGAATTTCAAGAACCCAGGTCTGATCATTACAAGCTGTCCTCCAGAGAGGACAAGCAGCTAGTGTTTAAATTGGGGGTGAGGAAGTGGTAGGTGCTTTGAGTTTACCGTTGAAACATGTGCCAAATACATATGATGTATTGAGTTCCATCCCTAAGACCCATCCCCCAGAATAAAAAAAAAAAATAAAAACAATAAAAACACAGTACTTGTTTTCTTTCATGGAACCATTTATTCTCTTTCTCTCATTAAAAAAAAAAAATAGAAGGGGTGAAGGTGAGTCACGTCCAGGCTACAATGCTTCCTTTACATTTCTTTGATTATACATAGTTCACAATATTGTGGGACAGTGATACTTAGCTAAAGTCACACATTTTAACCTTCACAAGGCAAATTTTCATTATCATGGTCTATAAAGCTTGTGAACTCTTATGAACTTTGACAATACAACTATTTCTTCCAAATTGGGTGATATGTACATTTCTGTACCTGTGCTTAGTGTACTCTGTTCCCTCTTTCCTATTCCCTCCTTCCTATCGCTGCCCTTTAGTTGCTTAGTTCAGTCCAGTGCAGTTGATGTATTTTATTACCTATTTCCTTCTGATTCTGTGCCCTCCTCTTAGCTTCCCTCATATGTGCATATATACATACCCTGGGGTCAAGAACACAGAGTCATCTAAAATCAATATGGCACACTAAGAATAGGTCCTTTGTTTCTTGGGTCCTGTTTACTTTGCCATTATCTCGTTGCATTTTGTATTTAAAATGTGCACATCAGGGAGACTATGCTGTATGTCTGGGCTTGGCTTACTTTGCTTAACCTGATGACTTGTTCTAGTTCCATTTCCCTGTGAATGCCATTATTTTTTTTCTTTCTAATGGCTGTATATTATTCCATTGTATATAGGTACCAGAATTTATGGATCCATTCATCTGTAGTGGGGCATCTGGTTTGTTTCCATATCATGGCTATTGTAAACAGTGAAGCAATGAACATGGAGGTGCATGTGTGCTTCTATCCAGGTTCCTGTTGCTCAGGGTAAATATTAGCCTAGGAGTGGGATGGCTGGGTCGAAGGGGAGGTCTGTTTAGTTTTCTGAGGAAGGTACAGACTGCTTTCCAGAGTGGTTGTATTTGTTTACATTCCCACCAACAGTGCAGTAGGGTTCCTCTTTCTCTGTATCCCTGCCAGCATTTGAACCTGTGTGAATTTAGGACATAGGCCATTCTGACTGGGGTAAGGTGGTATCTCTGGGTTGTTGTTTTGGGTTGGTTTTTTTTGCATTTCCTTTAGGACCAGGGATGATAAACATTTTCTCAGCTACAATGCTTCTTATTTTAGCAATGTTACAAGAGTCCCAGACTCAAACTTCTGGGTTTTAGAGATCAGGTTCAGACACTAACCCCAATACAATCAAAGAGACAAAGAGGGTTCTACATTTTATTTTTTGCTGGTATTGGGGCTTGAATTCAGCTTCAAGTTCTCCATTTAGCTTTTTTACTCAATGCTGGCACTCTACCATTTGAGCCACACCCTCATTTCTAGCTTTTTGCCTCATAATTGGAGAAAAACTCTTGGGGATTTTTGTGCTCAGGCTGGCTTCAAAGTGTGAGCTCAGGTCTCAGCCTTTAGAGTGTATAGAATGACAGGTGTGAGCAACATGTCCCCCAGTTCCAGAAGAGATTTAAGTGATGTGAAACAGGAACACCTCTGGAAGAGGTAAGGAAATATCTGAAGCCATCTTCCCAGCACATTTGCTTTAGGTTGAAACAGAGGAAGAATTGGGTAAGGAAAGGTATGCATAAGTAACTACACAGTCAGAAGGGTTCTTGTGGTCATAGGTGGCCTCAGGTGGTCAGGTAGCCCACAGTCTCGGGGTAGAATTAACATCATTGTTGCTTAACAAGTGGTCCTGCAGAAGTCCTGATGTTCCTTTCCTTACAGAGGTTTCCTTGTCTCTGTAAAGACCTCACTGGATCAGTCTTGACACTGCTGATTTCCAAGACAGCTTACAAGATGAACAGCCCAGAACAAAGACAGATACAAAATGCAGATCTTGCTTTTTAATTCACTTAAGAGCCCCAAGAAGTAGTACATGTTCCCCCAGTCCTGGGCCTTGAATGCAGGGCCTAGGCACTGTTTCTGAGCTTCTTTTACTCAAGAGCAGCACTCTGCCACTTGAGCCACAGTGCCACTTACGGCTTTTTCTGTTTATGTGGTACTGAGGAATTGAACCCAGGGCTTCACGAATGCTAGGCAAGCACCTTACCACTAAGCTACATTCTCAGCCCCCCCCCTTTTTTTTTTAAAGCAAAAGCAACCTTTTCAGTACCTGTTACAAGGTTCCACCTGACCAATTCTAAGATAAAGAGCAAATTTGATCACCTTTGACCATAGGTGTCTATAACTTGGACTTAATAATTATGCATATATGCACCCCCAGTTATTTCTCCATTCAAACCTAAATCAGATGTCTATATGAGGGTGATGGGCTGAAGTGCTTGCTTGCTTCTTCTTGCATAGTACCCATGCTATATTAAGTCCCCGTTCTCTGTCTTTTATTATTGTCTCTTTATCTGACATATTGGGGTAAGGGGTGAGATATGACACATGGAGCCCCTTGGAGGTTTTGTTTTTTCCTTTTGGTCGGTCGTGGGGCTTGAACTCTGGACTTGAACTCTGGACCTGGGCGCTGTCCCTCAGCTCTTCAGCTCAAGGCGAGCGCTCTCCCGCTTGAGCCACAGCGCCACTTCCGGTTTTCTGGTGGTTTATTGGAGATAAGAGTCTCACGGAATTTCCTGCCCTGGGTGGCTTTGAACCACGATCCTCAGATCTCAGCCTCCTGAGTAGCTAGTATTACAGGCGTGAGCCACCGGCGCCCAGGACCCCTTGGAGTTAAGCTTATAGCTTAAGATTCCAATTACACAATCACCAGTTTCCTCTCTCCAACAATACTTAAAAGGTTTAAATCAGAACTCTGGATTTTCCTTCTTCAACCCAACTTAAAATTCCAGTATTCCCTATAACAGCACAATTGTCTAATCAGTTGCTGAAGCCAAAACCTAGAGGTTTCTTATTTAAAATACCTATTCCTCAGCAAAAGCTGCAATTCTACCTCCAAGGTATGATCATCAATACTCCATGTGCCTTCCCATATTACAATCAGTATGCTCCATTTCCCCATGCAATCTACCCAGTGGTAAACGTTACTGCATGTTAGAATCCTCCAGAGCTTAACATTAACTACTAAGACCAGAAAGCATCCACAAAAAAAAGTAAAATAACAAAAAGCCACCCTCAGATAACACTGGAGACCAGACTTCAAGAATCACTCTAGCACAAAACATACCAACACTCTGGTTTTCTTGCTTCTATTATTACCAGTAAAAAACAAATGCCGCATAAAGTTACTAATCCTCCTTTTGTAAAGCTCAAAACAATCACTTGCCCTTGGAGCCTTCTGCTCCCAAGCATTCCAAACTCTACATTAATAAACCGAGGGTATTTTGTTGACACAGTGCAGAATCCTTAAATATAACAAGTTCATGGGAAATCTGTCACCATATATGAAAGTTTTTGCAGCATTTCAAGCAGGAGAAAAGCTGAATGCAGCAAGAGGTTGGAAAGAAATGACATAATCTAAAAAGACCACCACCCCTCCCACCCCCAAAAGTCCCCTATTTTACCACAGAAAACCACTGTCGCTTTCCCGCATTGGAAGCTTAGGATACAGCAGTCCACTAGCAACTCAATGTTATCTACTTAAGGAAAACAAAAAAAAAAGGAAAAAGGGATTAACAATATAGCCAAAAGAACACTGAATGAACCCCCCCCCCATTCCCCTGCACACTAAGACCAATGTAACAGCGCCAAGAAAGCTGTACAGTGTCAACAGCTGGGAAAAACAAAACAGGAAAGCTTGTGCTATTTCACTAAAGACAACTAATACACCAGAGGGGTCGCTAAGAGACATACACAGGTTGCACGACTCCTTCCAATGACCAAGTGGGTGGCTCTGAAAAGAGCCTTTAGGAAAAAGCGACTGCAGCGCGCCGAGCCCCGGAGGGACTCACTTGGAGCTGGTGTACTTGGTGACGGCCTTGGTGCCCTCGGACACGGCGTGCTTGGCCAGCTCCCCGGGCAGCAGCAGGCGCACGGCCGTCTGGATCTCCCGCGACGTGATGGTCGAGCGCTTGTTGTAGTGCGCCAGACGCGACGCCTCGCCCGCGATGCGCTCGAAGATGTCGTTCACGAACGAGTTCATGATGCCCATGGCCTTGGACGAGATGCCGGTGTCGGGGTGCACCTGCTTCAGCACCTTGTACACGTAGATGGAGTAGCTCTCCTTGCGGCTGCGCTTGCGCTTCTTGCCGTCCTTCTTCTGCGCCTTGGTGACGGCTTTTTTGGATCCTTTCTTGGGAGCCGGAGCGGACTTGGCTGGCTCAGGCATGGCGAGAAGGACCAAGAGAAATACACAGAGCAAAGAAAGAGACAACGGACGGAAAGCGGGTACACGGTGCAAATGAAAGCAGGCTTATAAAGGCCGTATGCAAATTAAGGTTCTGGCCACGCGGCTTTGTGATTCGCAAGGTTTCCCTGGCCTCTCCGCCAGACACAGATTATGTAAATGAGTGGATCCAGGCTGAGGCCTCCTATTGGTCTCCATGGCAGGATGGTTCGTTAGCCAATGAGAGCGCTCCGCGGACAATCCGCATTCTTCCTATAAAAGGGTAGCGCGGGCGAGGTCGCGGCACTTTTCCCAGTTGCAGGGCGGAGCTCGGTGGTGTGCGGCGGTATCAGTGATGTCTGGTCGGGGCAAACAAGGAGGCAAGGCCCGCGCCAAGGCCAAGTCGCGGTCTTCCCGCGCCGGCCTGCAGTTCCCGGTGGGGCGCGTGCACCGCCTGCTGCGCAAGGGCAACTACGCGGAGCGGGTGGGGGCCGGCGCGCCGGTGTACATGGCGGCGGTGCTGGAGTACCTGACGGCCGAGATCCTGGAGCTGGCGGGCAACGCGGCCCGCGACAACAAGAAGACCCGCATCATCCCGCGCCACCTGCAGCTGGCCATCCGCAACGACGAGGAGCTCAACAAGCTGCTGGGCAAAGTGACCATCGCCCAGGGCGGCGTGCTGCCCAACATCCAGGCGGTGCTGCTGCCCAAGAAGACGGAGAGCCACCACAAGGCGAAGGGCAAGTGAGGCGGGTCCCGTCAGCGCGCCCTCGCCAGGCTCCTTCGTGGCCGCGAAATCAAAGGCTCTTTTCAGAGCCACCCACTGTTTCAAATGAAGAGTTGTCTCGCTAAGTAGCCGGTGTCCGCCTGTGCGTGCGGGGCCGGGCGAGCGGGAGGGAGGCGGGTGCGGAGCGTCCGATCGCTTCCTCGTCCCAACGGCCCCTCCTGTCCGACTCCCGGGAAAGTTGGCCGCGGGCCGCGCCGCGGGCGTCCGTGCCGACTGTGTGGCCCCTCGTTGGTCTCCCTCCAGGCCCGCCCTGCTCTTCCCGACCTCCTGTCCCACACTTGAACCTAGTGCCGGGGCCACCGTGGGCCTCGTGGGTTGGCGCGAGCTGGGCTCGCATCGCCCGCCCTGGCTTAGTCTTGGGAGCGCCGCGGCCCCTCGACAACAACACACTCCCCGAGGGGGCCCCCTCCACTCAAGGTCTCCGGGCTGGGGCACGGGAGCGTCGGCCGGCAGAGGGCGGGGCTGCTGGAAGGCAGTGGAGGGCGGGCTGAGGACCACCCCAGCTACAGACGGTGGTCGCAGAGGACTCGGGCTACAGGAGCGTAGGCCGGCAGAAGGCGGGGCGGAGCTGTCAGGGGAGTGGAGGGCGGGCTGAAGACCACCCCAGCTACAGACGGTGGGTGGTTCCAGAGGACTCGGATCGGGACAACCGTAGAAAACAAGGTGCGTTAGGGGGTAGGGGGAAGTACTGGCCGAGTGGAGAGCAGGAAGTGCCGCGGGGGGGCGGGACGGGGCGGTCCGCGTTCTGCCAGAGCCAACCGGGAGCGCTGGGGCGGGTGACGTCACGGCCAATGGGCGGCCAGCGCGGGCCTTTCAAATCCCCTGCGCCCAATCGGAAAAAGACGTCGCCTATAAAGTGTGTAGCGGGGGTGGCCTTCCGCCCGTTTCTGTCTGCGCGCTTGTGCCGTGTGTTTCTGAGACCGTCGCCGTCGTCATGGCCCGCACGAAGCAGACGGCGCGCAAGTCGACCGGCGGCAAGGCCCCGCGCAAGCAGCTGGCCACCAAGGCGGCCCGCAAGAGCGCGCCGGCCACGGGCGGCGTGAAGAAGCCGCACCGCTACCGGCCGGGCACCGTGGCGCTGCGCGAGATCCGGCGCTACCAGAAGTCGACGGAGCTGCTGATCCGCAAGCTGCCGTTCCAGCGGCTGGTGCGCGAGATCGCGCAGGACTTCAAGACGGACCTGCGCTTCCAGAGCTCGGCCGTGATGGCGCTGCAGGAGGCGAGCGAGGCCTACCTGGTGGGGCTCTTCGAGGACACCAACCTGTGCGCCATCCACGCCAAGCGCGTCACCATCATGCCCAAGGACATCCAGCTGGCCCGCCGCATCCGCGGGGAGCGCGCTTAAGCTCACCCGGCGGCCCTCGGCAAGTTCCATCGCATCCAAAGGCTCTTTTCAGAGCCACCCACTGCGCCCTCGGAAGGAGCTGTGGCCTTGATTGTTAGTGTGTATCTCCCTCTCCCCCCCCCCCATATAACATAGTATTCGCAGTTTAGCTGTGTTTTCCCTGTGGTGGTTCCTGCAGACAACAAGTAAAGGGGTCGTGCCTTCTCCCTGCCTGCTGCAGCCATAACCCCTCAGGCCCGGATAATCCTGGCCCTAGGCCGGGCCTGCTGGAGGGGCCGGACACCAAGGGCCAAGCCTCAGGGTTCCACAGATCCGGGCCACCGGATGGGGTGGAGCCTCGCAGGCTGACGTTACCGCCCTCAGGCCAGTCCGCCGACGAGAGAACGGGCGCAGGCCACGGACAGGCTGCGGGGTCTCAGTCCTGAGGGCCGTGGGATAGAGAAAGACGGAGTTGAGAGTTGCGAAGTTTGCCGGAGTAAGTACAGCAGGCCTGACGAGAGCAGGGCCAGCCTCCAGAGGCTATTTGGGGCCTGTGTCTAGGCCTGCAGAGGAGGGCGGAAAAGGACAAGCCTTCCGCTTTGGAGGTTTGGCCGTCGAGGCTCATCTTGGTTCTCGGTTATCTAGCCCAGGACAAGGGAGTCGCAGGCCCCCTTTCTGGTGTAAATTAAAAAAAAAAAAAATGTCAGTTTTAACTGCCTCGATGGGTTGTCTCGCTCTTGGGAGATCATGTCTGTCGAGTTTGGGTGTGTACGGGTCTCACCGTTTGCACGGTGTCGGTAATCCAAACAGCTTTTTCAGTGGAGCCCATTTAGGGCCGGCCACCTCGAAACTAGAGCGCTGAGGAATGAGGGCCAAAGGGGAGGGAGGAGGCGCTCCCAACTGACAGGCGACTTGTAAAGCCTGCTTCCAGACGCTGTGAGCAGCTTTGGGCTTGTTGGCTCTTGTTCTGCCTTCTACAAGGAGGTTCTTAGGGCTTGTACCCAGGATGTAGACCCCACCCAAGGCGGCTTCCCTAGACTTCCACTTCGGTCTGCGTAGGGAAGTCGTCTTCTGATCCTGGTTGTTTTTCAGGTGCCAATGTTAAGTATGTCTCAGTTATCCCCAGTGCCTCTCATCTCTGCCTTTGGTCATTTCTACCAATTGTATCTGAGCTTGTTCACACGTTATTAACACCATTTATTCTTGTGACTTCTTTTAAGTGATTTCATTCTACCAAGAGCTAGAAAGTGGGGCAGCCCCTTGTGCCCAAGACCTAAGACCCTTTCCATTTCTCCACTGTATTGTAATAGCCAGGAGCCAACTTTCCAGGATGTCGGCACATACCACGATGTGTGGACCCTCCCACCACCAGAATCCTGAACCAAATACACATCTTTATAAAGTATCTAGCTTCCAGTATTTTATCTTTGTGTGTGTGTTTGTTGTTTTCCAATCTTGGGGATTGAACTCTGGGCCTAGGCGCTGTCCTTCAGCTCTTCAGCTCAAAGCTAGTGCTCTGCCACTTGTGCTACAATGCTACTTCCAGTTTTCTGGGGGTTAATTGGAGGTAAGTACCAGACTTTCCTGCCCAGGATGGCTTTGAATCGTGATCCTCAGATCTCAGACTCCTGAGTAGCTAGGGTTACAGGCTTGAGCCACTGGCACCGGGCTTAGTATTTTATAATAACAAAAAAAGGGGGGAGGGAATACTAAGGCAAATTTCAAAGCAAGATGGCAAACAACTGAACACCTTCCTGTGGCCTTGGGGTTTTTGAGAGCAACTTGTATGTACCATGGCTGAGGTAATCAAGGGCCTCTATTTTAGTCTTAACCTTCCTCCTTCCGGTCCTTTCTGTCCCTTACCTTTCTGTCCCTTGCTATGATTGAAGTGCTTATTCACCAAAACTCACTTCTAAGGAAGAAAGTGTGAACTCAAAAGGAGGAACTTTGGGTGATCCAGGGCCTGGTCCCTCTTGGCTGTAGAACAGCCTCCCTAATTTGTCTCTCTAGTTTCTAGTTAAAGGTGAATCTTTCAGACAAAAGTAGAGAACATGTAGCCCTGGGGAATTGATTTAGTAATGATGGAACATTTCTGCTCTACCTGGCTGCCTGTATTGGTAATCTCATATGCCCTATACAAATAATGTCAATATCCAAATGGCCATTGGCAGAAAAAAGTTTCTCCATCTGAGCAGGGAAAGACCTTGCCTGCCTCTTGTTCCCTTTTACAAGGCTACTATACAGACAAGCCTCTGGACTTTGACCATTGAAGAATGGTCAGACCTGCTTCTGCAGACATCTACTATAGAGCTTGCATGAATTAAATTTGTGTGCATGTGCTGGTCCTGGGGCTTGAACTCAGGGCCACAGGCTCTTGCTTGGCTATTTGGATCACAGCTTGCACTCTACCACTGGAGTCATACCACTACTTCCAGCATTTTGCTGCTTATCAGAGATAAGAATCTCAAGGACTTTTCTGCCACAATCCCCAGATCTCAGACTCCTGAGTAGCTTGGATTAATTACAGGTATGAGCAAGAATATCCAGCAATTTGGGGTCTTGTGAAAGAAAGGACATCCAGTTAGAAAGGGTGATTGGAAGCCAGGCGCCAGTGGCTCACGCCTGTAATCCTAGCTACTGAGGAAGCTGAGATCTGAGGATCACGGTTCAAAGCCAGCCCGGGCAAGGAAAGTCCATGAGACACTCTATCTCCAATAAAACCACTAGAAAACCAAAAGTGGTGCTGTGGCTCAAGCGGTAGAGCGCTCTCCTTGAGCTGAAGAGCTGAGGGGCAGCGCTCAGGCCCAGAGCTCTAGCCCCACGACAAACCAAAAAAAAAGTGATCGGAGTGATATTTCCAAGAGCCAAAACCTGACCTCAGTTTCCAGAAGCTGAAGAGTCCAGGAACTGACTCTCCTTGGGACCTCCAGAAGGAACCAGTCTTTCAGCTACACATTTTAGGCACATATGATTCATATTGACTTCTGACCTCCCAAAGCACAAAGGAATAAATTTATGTTTTAAATCACTGTGGTAATTGATTAAAGTAGTGATAGGAATTAATATGCCATTCTGACACAAAAGACTGCTTTGGGCAGAGTATAAAGTGTAGTTAAAAGGCAAGAGGGAGGCAGGGAAAAAAGAAAAGAGGGATGGGAACTAGAAGACTTGCTATCTATGGTGATCCTTTTCTGGCTGCAGAGCAGCTCCTTCATGGGCCTGAAAAACCTGTCTAACTTACCTTAGAATTTCCTAAAAAGCATCTCCTTTCTTTGCAAGTGGTACTAAGCTCTCCTTGACAAATGGTGGGTCTACTCCAGCTGTGGACCTGTAGGGTTATTCAGACCATCCCAGGCAGAAAAACCACAGATTGGCTTCACTGTGAGCTTGGAGCAGCAGTGGCAGCCTCTGCTTGCTCTTAAGGAAAAGTCATTTCTGTGCAGCTACAAGGATGCTGGATTAATTTCCTAGGGCTGTCCAACAGAGTCCCAGAGTTATTTTCTCAGACTTGGAGCTCAGAAGTCTGAAATCAAATTAAAATGCTCCATCCAAAGGCTAAGGGATTGTCCTTGCTTGTCCCTTTCAGTGCCTGGTGACTCCTAGGATTCCTTGGCTTGTGGTGGCACAAATCCAGTGTGCTACCATCTCTCTACACTGATTTCTTCCCTATGTCTCTGTGGTCCAAATTCCTTCTCCCTTCTAAGGGCATTAGTTATTGAATGTAAAGGCCACCCTAAAGTCAGGATGGTTTCATTTTAAAAGTCTTTGATTGCTGGGTGCCAGCAGCTCATGACTGTAATCTTACCTATTTAGGAGGCTAAGATCTGAGGATCACAATTCAAAGACAATCCAGGAAGGAAAGTTCGTGAGACTCTTCTCTCTAACCACCAAAAAAGTCAAAAGTGGTAGTACACTTGCCTCAAGGGTAGCACTCAGGCCCTGAGTTCAAGCCTCAGGACTTGCATACCTGCGCACACATGTATGCACACATACACACACACACAAAGTCATTAACTAATTACATCTACAAAAACTATTTCCAAATGAAAAAGGAGAAAATATCAAGAGACATGGAGTAGCCAAGATTCTAAACAGGTAGTTGGCAAAATATGTAAGTTAACCTGCAGTGGAGGGGCAAAAGGAATCAAGTAGGCATCCAAGGCCTCAAAAGCCAAGTAACTAGCCTTGGTGACAAAGATAAGGGCACTAAGAATGAGAGCTGGGAACCAGCCACAGCAAACAGGCAGGAGGGGAACAACTGACTGTTGTACATAGAGCTTGTTTGAACCTGGATGGTAAGGCAGAGCAGAGCTGTTGAGGCAAAAAGCAATCAAAGATGACTCTGGAACTTCCTGTCTGGGTGTCTGGGAGGGGGGTGCCACCTCCATGGGGACAGGGGTCTGGGAGGAGGAGCTGCTGAAACGCTCATTTCAGGCCACTCCAGGACATGCTGGAGGTAGAGCTGAAGACTTAACTGGTTCTCTCACCTGCCCAGAGGAAGTAGAGGCTGCCCAGAAACAGTTCTCTTGGAACAATAGGCAGAGCATTTTATCTCAAACCAGAGGGGAGGAAAATGTAATAAGGAAATTGGACTCTATAATTTTTGTGTACTGTATGGCAATAATAGTCTGTAGTTCTATGAAATGCATAAAGGCCAATGTATTAACAGATCTTCAGATTATTTGTAATTTATAACTGTTTTTTCAGTGACGGGGATTAAACCAAGACCTTGTACTTGCTAGGCAAGTACTTTACCAGCTATTGGGTAATAGCTGGTAATCCAGGCTGACCTCCAACTCAGGATTCTCCTGCCTCCACCTCCCAAGTGCTGAGATTAAAGATAGGTGCCACCACACCTGACATAATCTGCAAATTGTAGACAAATATTTTAGTAAAAGTCAGCAGTATTGGAGTATGCTCAATAATGTCAAGTTATTCCAACAGTATAAATATTAGCATCTTCCTTTGTAAAAGAGAGAATTTAAATTTAGGGGCTGGTTCAGAAACAATATGTCATGCTGGAAGAAAAATGCCAAGTTATTTGAACTGTCTGAGCTTCAATTTCCTCCTCTGTTAAATAAAAACCATAACATTGACCTTGCAGGATTTGAAATTGTGTTTGTAATACTGACACGTTGCAAGCATTTATTTCCTGGGATTTTTCCTCTTCGTTCTTTTAAAAAATAAAAATAAAAAAGGTAATAAAAATCACAGAAAAATATCTGACTTCAGCCCTTAATCCCTTTATGTTTCTGTGATAGGCCAAATTCTAAAATGGCCTGTGGTATCCTTATTTAATCCCTTCCCTTCGAGTAGAACCAGAACCTAGAACTGGCTTTTAATCCAGAAAACGGGACAGAGGCTGGGCTCAGGAGCTCATAACTGTAACTGTAATCCCAGCTACTCAAGAGGCTGAGATCTGAAGATAATCGGTTTGAAGCCCAGCTCAGCCAAGAAAATCCAAGAGTCTCTCATCTCAAATAAAATACTTAGAAAAGGCTGGAAGTGGCACTGTGGCTCAAGTGGTAGAGCTCTAGCCTTGAGCAGTAAAAGCTCAGGGGCAGTACCCAGGCCCTGAGTTCATGGTTTAGGACTGGCCAAAAAAATGGAAAAAAAAGAAAAGAAAATGGGACAAAGGTGAAAGTATTTTGCTGCTATGATTTAGAATCATAATCAGGATGGGTGCTGGTGGCTCATGCCTATAACCCTATCTACTCAGGAGGCTGAGATCTAAGGATTGCAGTAGGAAGCCAGCATGGACAGGAAAGTCCATGAGACTCTTATCTCCAGTTGACCAGCAAAAAACTGAAATGCAGCTGTGACTCAAATGGCAGAGCAACAACCTTTTTTTAAAAAAAATTTTGGGGTCCCGTCATGGGCCTGAACTCTGGGCCTGGGCACTGTCCCTCAGCTCTTCACCTCAAGGCTAGCACTCTACCACTTGAGCCACAGCACCACTTCGGCTTTTTTTTCTGCTTATGTGGTGCTGAGGAATCAAACCCAGGGCGTCATGCATGCAAGGCAAGTGCTCTACCACTGAGCCACCTTCCCAGTCCCAGAGCACCAAGCTTGAGCAGAAAAAGCTCAGGAATAGCACTCAGGCCCTGAGTTCAGATGGAAGGAAGGAAGGGAGGGAGGGAGGGAGGGAGGGAGGGAGGGAGGGAGGGAGGGAAAGAAAAAAAAGAAAAAGGGAAGTTTATTGTGTTCCTACATGGAATTATATAATACCAAATTGGAATGTATTAAAAAGTACCACTGGGGACTGGGAAGGTGGCTCAGTGGTAGAGCACTTGCCTTGCATACATGAGGCCCTGGGTTCGATTCCTCAGTACCACATAGGCAGGAAAAAAAAAAGCCAGAAGTGGTGCTGTGGCTCAAGTGGTAGAGTGCTAGCCTTGAGCTGAAATGCTGAGGGACAGTGCCCAGGCCCAGAGTTCAGGCCCCACGACCGGACCCCCCCCCAAAAAAAAAGAAAATTAGAAATACAACTACATAAATCAATCATTGCCTGAGAACTTGGGGTCAGAAATAAAGATTATTGGAGAAGCACTATGAATACTGAAGAGCTCCTTATTTTTATTGTAGTGTGTATGTGTATGTATGTGTAAACAGCCAATTATAGTTTAAATATGTGTGATTTATTGTATACCAAGTATATGTAAAGTTGTGTTTTGTTTTTAATTATATGGAGAAATGAGAAATAAAGATATAGCATTTAAGCTGTACTACTCTGAAAAGATGCCCTTGGATTAAAAGAAAGCTCTGGACATGCCAAAAGGGAGGGGAAATTCAGCCCAGTCTTTAGGAAAAGAATATGGATTTAGAGGGAGGGGGGAAACTAATCATTTTGACTACAGCAGAAAATCTATACAGTAGAATACTTATACGGAAAATGATACACAAATGGGTGGTACATCTTTGTTCTCTGGAGCATGTAGAAATAAAGGCAGGAACTTGAGGACAAAAAGTTTATTGCAAAGTAAGAGAAAGGTCACCCAGAATAGAACTGCAGGACCCAGGAATCAGTCCATTTTGCCTGTCAGGGGTGGGATTGTCTCCTCTTATCTCCTTTGCCCCTGAGTTTAGTCCACCCTCAGGACGTATTGGTCAGTTTGATTTAAAGGCATGAGAAGCTCCACTAGACAGGAGTGGTTTGGGTGATTTTCCAGGAACAGGAGACTAGGAAGGAAAAGGTCAGTATCCAGAAGTGCTGCTAAGGAAGTAGTGTGGAGCCTCCCAGCTGTCTGCTGAGGAGGCTGGTGGGAGGGAAGACAGTGAGCTCTCTGGGATGCTAAGCAAGCCCTGGGGGATGGGTTACAGCACCGCTGCTGAAGGCACTGAGAGCCGCTTTTTCCCTCAAAAAAAAAGGAGACTGTGGAAGGGCTTAGAGTATCCAGGTTTAAAAAGTGGACTTTAGGAAGTGGCGCTGTGGCTCAAGCGGTAGAGCACTCGCCTTGAGCTGAAAAGCACAGGGACAGCACCCACGCCGAGAGTTCAAGCCCCAGGACCAACAAAAAAAAAAAAGTGGACTTTAGGGCTAGGAAGATGGCTCAGTGGTAGAGCGCTTGCCTTGCATGCATGAGGCCCTGGGTTCGATTCCTCAGCACCACATAAGCAAAAAGAAAAAAGCCAGAAGTGGCGCTGTGGCTCAAGCGGTAGAGCGCTAGCTTGAGCTGAAGAGCTGAGGGACAGTGCCCAGGCCCAGAGTTCAGGCCCCACGACCGGACCAAAAAAATAATAATAAATAATTAATAGTGGACTTTAGCCAGGCGCTGGTGGCTCACATCTATAATCTAACTACTCAGGAGGCTGAGATCTGAGGATTGAAATTCAAAGCAATCCTGGGCAGGAAAAATCAAAGATTCATCTCTAATTTATCACAAAAAGCTGGAACTGGAGGTGTGGCTCAAATGGTAGAGTGCTAGTCTTAAGCAAAAGAGACCTAGACAGCACCCAAGCTGGAGTTTAAAGCTTAAGCCTCATTAGTGGCATACACACACACACACACACACACACACACACACACACACACACACACACAGAGTGTGCTTTAAACTGCAGTTCTGCCTCTTGATGAAAATCCTAAACAAATCACTTAAATCCCTGAAATAGCCCTGTCCTCTCATCAAACTCAGGATTGATGGCTTACAAATATTCATCCTACAGCTTTTCCAAAGACAAGACCCAACCATAGGTGGCTGTATATGTTACCATTTTTTTGGCGCCAGTATAAAGGGGTGCTGTCCCTTTTAGCTTTTTGCCCAAGACTGGTGTTCTACCACTTGAGCACAGCTCCACTTCCAGCTCTTTGCTGGTTAATTGGAGAACGAGTCTCACAGACGTTTATGCTCAGACTAGCTTCAAACCTCCATCCTCAATCTCTTGAGTAGCTAGATTACAGGGGTGAGCCACCAGTGCCAAGCTGCTCATTTCATTTATTGAAAAAAATAAAATAAAATAAAGTGCAGGGTCTGGGAAGGTGGGTCAGTGGTAGAGCGCTTGCCTTGCATCCATGAGGCCTTGGGTTCCGTTCCTCAGCACCACATAAGCAGAAAAAGATGGAAGTGGCGCTGTGGTAACAGAGTGCTAGCCTAGAGCTGAAGAGCTGAGGGACAGTGCCCAGGCCTAGAGTTCAGGCCCCATAACCAACAAAATAAATAATAGCATCAGTGGCTCATGACTGTAATCCTAGTTACTTAAGGAGGTTAAGATCTAAGGATCATGGTTAAAAGCCAGCCCAGGCAGGAAATTCCATTAAGACTCTTACCTGCATAGAATTAACCAGAAAACCAGAAATAGCACTGTGGCTCAAAGTGGTAGAGCACAGCTTTGCGTGAAAAAGCTCAGGGACCGCGCCTAGGTCTGAGTTCAAGCCCCGTGACCAACCAAAAAAGAGAGAGAGAAAAGAAAATACATGTGTAATAAACACGATTTACTCAGTCTGTGACAATGGCTTTGGATTCATGAAACCCCCTGTAATCAACTATAAAAGCCCTGAGCCAAAGCTGAGTTGAACAGCTGAGCAGAGATAGAAAGCAAGGCTTGGACAGAAATTCCTTTCCTGAAAAATCTGTAGGATGGGGCTGGGAAGGTGGCTTAGTGGTAGAGCGCTTGCCTTGCATGCTTGAGGCCCTGGGTTTGATTCCTCAGCACCCATAAGCAAAAAAAAAAAAAAAAAAAAAAAAAAGCCTGAAGTGGCGCTGTGTAGCTCAAGTGATAGAGTGCTAGCCTTGAGCTGAAGAGCTGAGAGGCATCGCCCAGGCTCAGAGTTCAGGCCCACGACCGGACCCAAAATAAAAAATAAATAAATAAATAAAACCTGTAGGATGTGGGTCAAGTGGTAGAGCATATACAGAGCCTGGATTCAATTCCAAGCCCCCCCCTCACACACACACACATAATTGTCCTCGCATGAGATCTAAAAAGTAGGACAATTACTTTGTTACATGTTGGCTGCAGAACCAGACTACCAACCAACCACATACTTTTTCTCAATATCTCTAAGATATTAGCTCCAGTCTGGGAATGTGGCTTAGTGGTAAAGTGTTTGCCTAGCATGCATGATGCCCTGGGTTGGAGTCCTCAGTACCACATAAACAGAAAAAGCCAGAAGTGGCATGGTGGCTGAAGTGGTAGAGTGTTAGGCTTGAGCAAAAGAAGCTCCAGGACAGTGCCCAGGCCTATTTTGCAGACTCTTTGAAAAACAAATGAGGTGGTGATTGTAATTCAAAAGCTTATCTGAGTGGAGAAAAGAAAACCAAGCCGAGGGCTGGGAAGGTGGCTCAGTGGTAGAGTGCTTGCCTTGCATGCCTGATGCCCTGGGTTCGATTCCTCAGCACCACATTAAGCAAAAAGAAAAAAGCTGGAAGTGGCGCTGTGGCTCAAGTGGTAGAGCGCTAGCCTTGAGCTGAAGAGCTGAGGGACAGCGCCCAGGCCCAGAGTTCAGGCCCCACGACCGGACAAAAAAAAAAGATAAAGAAAATCAAGACGAGGGAAAGTTATAAAAGAAGGTTCTTTCCAGTGGCCAATATAATGAAAATACAAAAAAAAAAAAAAATACCCTTAATTCTAGACGAGAAAAATAAAAGGAGGGCCTATTTCCATCTCCTTTTATTTTTATAAAAATAAAAAATCAATACAGCTCCTCCACCCTAACTACTGCAAAAAGGTGATTAAGGACAGATTTTTTTAGGAGCTCCAAAAACATTTCCATTTTTCATGTCTTCACATACATCTAATGGAATTGAACAGTAACCCTCAATCCACAAGCAATTATGAAAGGAATGGGCAGAAAAATTAATTCAGCAAACATTCAATAAGTACTATGTGTCCACTATGCACTCGTTGGCACTAAAGATACAAAGAATAAACAGTCCAGCAAAGCCTTAAAAAAGGCTTGAACAGAAAAACCCTGAGGAACGAGAAAGCAAATGAACCACTTTTCAGACAGCTGCTGCTAGAAAGACAAGACAGAAAAGAAATGTGAATTCCTGAACGGAAGGCTTGGACAGGCAAGGTCTCTTGGACATGACTTTGGACCAGTGCTTTGCAGTCATCTGGCGCCACATTTCAGAACATGAAGTGGAAGAGTCAAGAATTTCAACGCCCCAATGAGAGCGGTACCCAGTCTACACACTCACGGAGGCGCGGATTTTTAAATATTTCATGTAACCCAATCAGGAAAGGACTGGCACCCCCCGCCCCGGGCGGGCTCTGCCCCCAAGAACCCAAAACCGCGGGCCCAGGAGCCAGGGAGCACCCAACCGACTGCCAAGCTTTAATGGCACAGCGCTGTCCCACAGTCTCATTTGTCCCAGGATCTGTAAATCGTGGCCCAAGAACCCAGTATCTCATTTGACGTGATAAAACACACCCCAACAAAGCCTCCTGGTCACCAGTCTTGCGATGGGGGAGTGGAAGGGAAGAGAAGTGAACACACAGCATCCAAGATTCCGACAAGAAAGCTAAGCAGCACAAGAAAATAAAGACGCGCTGTAGATTAAAAGGGAGACCCAGTCCAGCGCCAGGGGTTCTCGATTTTCTCATGTCTTAGGCTATGTGTGCTGTCAGGCAGGGCCCTTACACGAAAACAACTTACTTCGCAAAAAGCACGTTAAGGAAATACAAGTGAGTAAAGCTCTTTTCTGGTGAATAGGTGGGTGGCTCTGAAAAGAGCCTTTAGGAAAAAGCGACTGCTGCGCGCCGAGCCCCGGAGGGACTCACTTGGAGCTGGTGTACTTGGTGACGGCCTTGGTGCCCTCGGACACGGCGTGCTTGGCCAGCTCCCCGGGCAGCAGCAGGCGCACGGCCGTCTGGATCTCCCGCGACGTGATGGTCGAGCGCTTGTTGTAGTGCGCCAGGCGCGACGCCTCGCCCGCGATGCGCTCGAAGATGTCGTTCACGAACGAGTTCATGATGCCCATGGCCTTGGACGAGATGCCGGTGTCGGGGTGCACCTGCTTCAGCACCTTGTACACGTAGATGGAGTAGCTCTCCTTGCGGCTGCGCTTGCGCTTCTTGCCGTCCTTCTTCTGCGCCTTGGTGACGGCTTTTTTGGATCCTTTCTTGGGAGCCGGAGCGGACTTGGCCGGCTCAGGCATGGTTTAAGAAATAAGACAGACAAAAAGCAAAAACAACACTAACGCAGGTTAGCGAGGGGAAAAGAAGTATGAGGATGGGCGGGCTTGATCCTTTTATAACTACCTTATGTAAATCAGGCTTCAAAAAGTCTTTCGTTTCTATTGGTTATTGTAGAAACGTTGCTCTTCCCCCCGCCCCCACTAAACTTACGTAACAAGGACGACTCTGGACATTATTGGCCGTTTCTGCAATCATATTGAGACCAATGAAAAGCCGGTTCCTAACCCCACCCCTGGGAAAGCTTATAAAGGCTTGGCTTTCTCTAAATCCTATTTTGCTGTAAAATTGTGACCTGCCGTTTTGAGTTGTTGACTTCTGTCATGTCTGGCCGGGGTAAACAAGGAGGCAAGGCCCGCGCCAAGGCCAAGTCGCGGTCTTCCCGCGCCGGCCTGCAGTTCCCGGTGGGGCGCGTGCACCGCCTGCTGCGCAAGGGCAACTACGCGGAGCGGGTGGGGGCCGGCGCGCCGGTGTACATGGCGGCGGTGCTGGAGTACCTGACGGCCGAGATCCTGGAGCTGGCGGGCAACGCGGCCCGCGACAACAAGAAGACCCGCATCATCCCGCGCCACCTGCAGCTGGCCATCCGCAACGACGAGGAGCTCAACAAGCTGCTGGGCAAAGTGACCATCGCCCAGGGCGGCGTGCTGCCCAACATCCAGGCCGTTCTGTTACCAAAGAAAACCGAAAGCCATAAGGCCAAAAGCAAGTGATCCTGATGCCAAAATAAACCAAAGACCAAAGGCTCTTTTTAGAGCCACCCAAGTCTTCAAAAAAGAGCTAATACGCTATTGTGATCAGCCCTTCATCCGAAGCTTTGGTGGCTCTTAAAAGAGCCTTTTGAGTAAATACAGGTAGTGCCGAGCCTAATTACTTGTTCTTGCCCGGCTTGTGACTCTCCGTTTTCTTAGGCAACAAGACCGCCTGGATATTAGGCAAGACGCCGCCTTGGGCAATGGTGACACCTCCGAGTAACTTGTTGAGCTCCTCGTCATTTCTTACTGCTAGCTGCAAATGGCGCGGGATGATGCGGGTCTTCTTGTTGTCGCGGGCCGCGTTGCCCGCCAGCTCCAGGATCTCGGCCGTCAGGTACTCCAGCACCGCCGCCATGTACACCGGCGCGCCGGCCCCCACCCGCTCCGCGTAGTTGCCCTTGCGCAGCAGGCGGTGCACGCGCCCCACCGGGAACTGCAGGCCGGCGCGGGAAGACCGCGACTTGGCCTTGGCGCGGGCCTTGCCTCCTTGTTTCCCGCGCCCTGACATAGCAAAAAGGGGGGGGAAATGCTGTAACAGCTTTTTCCAAGGAGAAGGGTGTGCAAAGGGTAACCAATTTGATGTAATTTATAAGAGCTACCAGGAGGGGTGAAGGGGAGACGTCTAATTGGCTAGAAGAGGAGTAGGGCCAGCCAATAGAAAAGCAGGAAGGAAGGTGACCCCCCCTCCCGCTTGCAGCCTGCGGTACCCGGAAATGACGCATCTTAAAAGTTCTCACCAATCGCTGAAAGCCACCTTAAAGCTCCTCATTTGCATGAAGAATTCTTAAAGAGAAACGTTTCTTTAAAACAAATAAACACACAAACACTTTTACTGAGTGTCAATTTGTAGTGCCTCAGAAGGGTACTTGTCTCCATCTTAAAGCAGAAAAATCCAAAGGAGGATCATAAAGACTACAGGTCTCAAGTAGCTGGATGACCACTTCCCTTCGGCAGTTGGTTATCTCCTTGAGCCCTAGCTCAGCTTTTCTGTCATATCACAGCCAGATCCCCCCGTTAAAAAAAAAATATTGCAAGGCTGCGTGATTATCCGCAACTGAGTCGCTGGCTCCGCCGCACCCCCACCTTCTAGTGCTCACGGGAATCGTTAGATACACAGCTAGCAGTGATTCTTCCATCGTCTCAATCTCCAGGCGGCATCTGTTACCTCCTCACGAGCTCCCTTGACTTTTTTTGTTTTAGTTTTTGTCTTCTGGTCGGTCGTGGGGCTTGAACTCCGGGCCTGGGCGCTGTCCCTCAGCTCCTCAGCTCAAGGCTAACACTCTACCACTTGAGCCACAGCGCCACTTCCAGTTTTTTCTGCTTATGTGGTGCTGAGGAATCGAACCCAGGGCTTCAAGCATACAAGCAAGCACTCTATCATTGAGCCACCTTCCCAGCCCCAGCTCCCTCGACTTTTAAAATGTCATCCTGTTTTTTTTTTCCCACCTGCGTTTATTTAATTCTGCTATTAATCTGCCCACCCCTAAATCCTGATCCCAGATGAATGCTGTCCTTTTATCCCCACCTCTTCACACCTCCCTAAGCAACTTACCCACTGACAACTAACATCCAAATTTGTTGACTGTTGGACTCTGCTAGCACAGCTATCAACAAGCTTCTTAAGCATTCTAATGTAAATCATGCAAAAGCCCTCCACCCTCTTCACTCTTGCATCCGAGATTAGCACTAACAAATTTCCAGATACCAAAGCCAGAAGCTACTAAACTGGTTAGTTACTTAATATACTTTGTCTGCTGAAATATCCCTTCCTCAGATTTTAGCACCAGCCCCCAAGGGGGGAATTTCGCCTCCAGACTCTAAAGGCTAGTGAGAACCTCTACCCACACACACCCTCTCCCTTAAATCTCTCCAGCCCTTGCCCTGGGCTCACAGATCTGTAATCCTAGCTACTCCGGAGGCTGAGATCTGAAGATCGAGGTTTAAAGCCTGCCAGGACAGACAAATCTGAGAGTGGACTCCAATTAATCAGCAAAATGCTGCAAGCGGAGGTGTGGTTCAAATGATAGAAGGCAAGCCTTGAGTGGGGTGAGAGGGAGGAAGTTAAGCATAAATCCCTGAATTCAAGTTCAGGTGTGGGCACACACACACCCCTCCAGAAATTTCTTGTTTCTTCCTACTTAAAGTCTCAACCATAGGCATTCTACATTCCCCACACTGTTTTTAACTTTTCCTTAGTAATTCTGTAGGGACCGAAGGCAGAATGCTGATACAAAAAAGAATAAGATTACATTCTTTGAGTTGTTTTCTAATGTTCTCTTTTTTTTCCAGGCATTTATCCAACCAGCATTTATTGGGTGTGATATTGTGCAATGGGAATACTGATGGAGATTAACCCAAAACGTCTGTGATTAGATGACACTAGAAAATAAAGCCTGGTGAAATCTGAAGTTCAATTAGTTAATATTAGTTATCTATAGAGATTAGTCTGTCCAGTAGTCTCTCTTTTCCTCCATTTCAGTACCCAGTGCTAAGAAAAGGGATAAAAGAAAGAGATTATATTAAATTTACTATTTGATAAATCCTATCTGTGGTGGAGCCTACCTACCAAGGACATCTGTCTACCTCACAGATAAACTGAGAATATAAAAAATGAAGCACTTTGGGGGTGGGTGGATACAACATGGCCCTTCGTATTCTGGAATAAAGACCTGCAGGTCATTGCCTCTTTTTTTGTTTGTTTGTTTGTTTTTGGGGGGGTTTTTTTGTTTTGTTTTTTTTTTTTTGTCGGTTGTGTGGCTTGAACTCTGGGCCTGGGCGCTGTCCCTCAGCTCTTCAGCTCAAGGCTAACACTCTACCATTTGAGCCACAGCACCAGTTTGGGGAGTGGTTTGTTGGAGATAAGAGTCTCACGCACTTTCCGCCCCAGCTGGCTTTGAACTGTGATCCTCAGATCTCAGCTTCCTGAGTATCTAGGCTTATAGGCATGAGCCACCAGTGCCCAGCTTACTCTTTGTGTTTTGTGGTTTGGTTTTGGTTTTGTGCTGGTACTGGGGTTTGAACTCAGGGCTTAGACACTGTCCCTTAACTTTATGACTCAAGGCTGCAGCTCTACCATTTGAGCCACACTTCTACTTCCCCTACTTTCTTTTAATATTGGCCTCACCTTTCTACAACCACTCTGGGGAAAGACCCCCATGTCTTCATATTTGAATTTATTTAGTCCTTCTACCTGGCTGGGGGTATTTTTGCCAGTCCTGGGGC
The DNA here is from genome assembly GCF_024711535.1 of Dipodomys merriami. Taxonomy (NCBI): domain Eukaryota; kingdom Metazoa; phylum Chordata; class Mammalia; order Rodentia; family Heteromyidae; genus Dipodomys; species Dipodomys merriami. The sequence continues at coordinate 1,114,820 of NW_027202893.1, forward strand.
TTGAACTCAGCTTGGGCACTGTCCCTGAGCTTCTTTTCGCTCAAGTCTAGCACTCTACCACTTGAATCACAACACCACTTCCTGCTTTTTCTATTTATGGGGTGATGAGGAATCGAATCCAGGACTTCATTCATATTAGGTAAGCACTCTACCTCTGAGCCACACCCCCAGCACTAGCTGGCTTTTAATATAATACTTCATCCTAGAGTAGTCCTGGATCAAAATATTTTAATTATATTTTATTGTGGTTCCTGTCTGTAGCTTTTATACTTATTGAGCTAGGTGAATATACCTGGTCATGTCAGTGTAGCAACTCCTAATCTTTAGTAGACAATGGTTCTAGATGGATAAAATTGGTGAGGACTACAAAAACCCAGGTTACCTTTCAGACTTCCTTTTACTAGATATACTTTTAATTCTTTCTGTATCTATCCATTCAGGAACAAGTACTATATTTTTAATATTTCAATAGAGAAAGATTTAGACAGCCCCTCTAACCTAATCATAACTAATCTAATAATAATATTATAACAAATCTTATACTAATCTTTTTTTTAGGGGGAGGGTCCAATTGGGGGGGGGGGGGAAGGTCTGGTCATAGGGCCTGAACTCTGGGTCTGGGCACTGTCCCTCAGCTCTTCAGCACTTTACCACTTGAGCCACAGCGCCACTTTGGCTTTTTTTTTTTTTCTGCTTATGTGGTGCTGAGGAATTGAACCCAGGGCCTCATACATGCAAGGCAGGGGCTCTATCACTACGCCACCTTCCCAGCCCTCTTATACTAATCTTATAACTTAACCTCAAAAAAGCTGGTGAGAGAAGAGCGAGAAGAGCTTTTTGGGAATTCTGAAGCTGAGCTATAAGATCTGGAAAGGGTTAAGAGGTTGGAATGCTACCTCACTAGTGCTGAGAAGGCTGAGAACTGGACTATGAAGGTTGCAACAAAGGAAGTAGGATAAACATCTGCATTACAGTCACTACTTCTCTCTGCCCCCTGACAGTAAGGGAGTCAGTTATCACTATGTATACAAGCTCTATTTCTTGTTAATGTAACGACAAAATATGTTGAAACCTTGTTTTATGCACCCTGTACTAAACTAAATAAATAAGCTTGCTTACATGAACTCAGGATTCTTGTGCTTTGAGTCCCCTGGCCCCACTTGGTCTACTTACTCTGTTTATGTCTATTCTCATTTCTTTGGCTCCTGTATCCCATCAAACTGTTCCAGGTTGCAAAGAGCAACAAGAGCTTAACCACTTTTTCAGTTTATTTCCTGGCTTTAACTTCTGAATCTGGCCCTTTTGATATTAAAAATAATATATCTATATAATTATCTATGCATCCTGCCTCATACAATATATATATTAGAAACATAAAACTGGTGGATCTAATAGGTGTTGCTTCTAATATTCAAATTTTTGGTGGGTTTGAATTTTAGTTTTTTGTTTTGGTTTTGTTTTTGGTGTTTTGTTTTTGTTTTTATTTTGTTGGCTGTGGGACCCGAACTCTGGGCCTGGGTGCTGTCCCTCAGCTCTTCAGCTCAAGGCTAGCGCTCTACCACTTGAGCCACAACACCACTTCCAGCTTTTTCTGCTTAGGTGGTGCCGAGGAATGGAACCCAGGGCCTCATGCATGCAAGGCAAGCACTCTACCACTGAGCCACCTTCCCAGCCTTGCTTTCTGGGTTTTTTGTTTGTTTGTTTGTTTTAGGAGAATTACTGAGGTTTAAGTACAGGGCCTTCTTCTTGCTTGATAGGCATTCTACCATTTAAGTTATGCCCCAGCCCCTCTAGCTTTATTTTTGGGTAAGGTCTCCTATTCTTTACTGACCTTGGACTTCATTCCTCCTTCTTACACCTCTCAACTGGCTGAGGTCACAGCCTATCTACTAAGCCCAGTTTATAGGTTGAGATAGGAACTTGCTAAATCTTCCCCCAGGCTTGCCGCCAACCACAATTCATCAGAGCTAGGCTAGAGTAGATGAGAATTGTAGGTTCATCAGAGCTAGGCTAGAGTAGATGAGAATTGTAGGTGCGTGAACCACCACACACAGCCCATTAAAAATTTTCAAAATGTTAATTTGGGGACAATATTTAGTAGATACCTGAAAATGTAAAACATTAAGAGCATCAAATAAAATTTAAAATTATATTGTCTTGGGAAAATCTCATCTTGGTTGCATCTTTGGTTAAAACTTTCATTAGCGGGGCTGGGAAGGTGGCTCAGTGGTAGAGCGCTTGTCTTGCATGCCTGAGGCCCTGGGTAGGATTCCTCAAGCACATAAGCAAAAAGAAAAAAGCCGGAAGTGGCGCTGTGGCTCAAGAGGTAGAGCGCTAGCCTTGAGCTGAAGAGGTGAGGGACAGCACCCAGGCCCAGAGTTCAGGCCCCACAACCGGACCCCCCCCCCCAAAAAAAAAACCTTTCATTAGCTTCCCACTGGTCCTAATAAAGACAGTCACCTAACAAAACCATAGCCTGGCTACTGCCCCACTGACTCACTGACATCCCTGCCCCCTTGGACTCCAACCCTACATAACTACACCCTAACATTCCAGAAAAAAAAAAAAAAAACTAAAGATATTACACAGTCAAGAGTAGGAACAAAAACAATGCTACCAGAGTCCATTCTCCTTCACAAAAGTGAAACTAGAAAATCCCAGATGGCCCACACTCTAGACTGATGATTAAAACAGTAGCCTTTACAGCCTCTTATGGAGCACTCTTGATATCAAGGTCAAACCAAGTACCTTGAGCAGTAAGGACCACTATATGGCCCACCATTGACTTCACCTGGAAGGGTGAACAGGATTGAAAGCCCATCTTCACTCTCTCAAAAGCACAGGCAGATGACTGTCCTCACCCAGGCAGGCACTTCCGTCATCAAACTATTTGGAGAGGATCAACAGGGGAAGAAAGGGTCTTTATCCCAATTGCCCACCTTGTGCTTCAGGTGTTGTACTTCTACCTTGATAAATCCTTGTAGTGTCCTACTCTCTGTGGTTCTTTCTCTGTATGTGGGGCAGCATCCTAATCTGCACATTGCTCCCAAAGAACACAGGACCATTTGGAACAGAGGATCCTCTGGAACATCCCATCCACTAGCAATAGAATGACTTCCTCAGAGCTGGGAAGGTGGCTCAGTGGTAGAGCGCTCGCCTTGCATGCCTGAGGCCCTGGGTTCCATTCCTCAGCACCACCTAAGCAGAAAAAGCTGAAAGTGACACTGTGGCTCAAGTGGTAGAACGATAGCCTTGAGCTGAAGAGCTGAGGGACAGCGCCCAGGCCCAGAGTTCAGGCCCCACGACCAGCAAAAAAAAAAAAGAACATTCTGTCTACTACTAGCATTTTTGCACAGGACTAAGAAGTTTATTTTTGCGCTGTCTCTATTGAACTATTTGCCTAAATCTCCTTTTGGAAATTCTCTTCACCAATTCTAACAGGCTTCCTCAGAAAACTATGCTTTGTCTTATAATAGCACTTCACACACAGGACAGCAATTGTCTGCCCTCTATCTTCTCTAGTGTTGTGTAAACTCAGGGTGTTTTGTTTTGTTTTGTCTTTTACTCCAGTAAACAAAACTGTGGGGACCCACAACAGTCAGGTACTGAAGATATACAAAGGACTTGTGTTTTCTTGTACATAAAATGTAAGGCGTTGATGAGCTAAAATATCTACGTGTGATTAAAAAGTAGATGGAATTAAACTCCACCCCAAAGGAGCAGCTCTCCGCAGGAACTCAGACTTAGCACCTCAGGCCACGCCTCGAGTTGAGAGAAACAGACTACAATTCCCATGAACCCTCGCGGCATCACGTGGCGCCGGCCGCGAGCTCGGACGCGTTGCAAGCCGCCGCTGGAATTACTCGGGACGTCAGTACTGCGTCTCTCTAGGCGTCGAGAGCCCGTCCAGGTTGGCTACCGGAGCAGAGGTAAGGGAGGCTGGCCTGCAGGTAGAAAAGGATCGCCCTGGGGTTCGGGTGGGGGTGGCACAGGGTTGTACCTGCTGTATTTTTGCGTCCTCCGACTGCTCCTTCCCGGCGCCGGCGGTAGCGCACGCACCTGGCGCGCCGGTTACCGTACTTGTGCCCGGTTCCCCTGTCTGCAGCGGGGACGCGTGTCTGCCTGCCGGCTGGCAGGGTGGGCGCCCCGTGGGAGCCGGGAGGAGGTGAAGGGAGATGAGTGTTTGGGGGTACCCAGGGTGAAGCGTAAACCGGGACTTCTTCCCAGCGGCTCTCCCTTCTCCATCGCGGATGCCGAGCGTGGCGCTGCTTCGACGCCTGGTGCCCATGGCCACCCGCGTCTGTTCGTCCCGGGGCTGCGCGGGATCAGCGACCATCGGTCCGGTCGAGGCTGCCATCCGCACGAAGCTGCAACAAGCCCTGAGCCCCGAGGTGCTGGAGCTGCGCAACGAGAGCAGCGGCCACGCTGTTGCCCCGGGCAGTGAGACGCATTTTCGCGTGGCCGTGGTGAGCTCTCGCTTCGAAGGACTGAGCCCCCTGCAACGGCACCGGCTAGTCCACGAGGCGTTGTCGGAGGAGCTGGCCGGGCCCATCCATGCCCTGGCCATCCAAGCCCGCACCCCCGCTCAGTGGAGGGAGAACCCTCAGTTGGACACGAGCCCTCCCTGCTTGGGTGGGAGCAAGAAAACTCGAGGAACCCCCGCCCCCTAAGAGATGGGGAGGACCAGGATCTGAAGGGGTTGGGTGAGAATGAACTACCTCAACACTTTGGTTTGTAATGATGAGGACCCTTGGGCCCCATTCAGTTGAGGCATACATGTTCTCTAGTAGCTTGTTTTTCCGTGTGACATTGTCCATAAGGAATTGCACTACCCCTGATTATTAAAACATTAAAGACAAGTTACCCTATGAGGTATGTTGCAGCGTGCTTAATGCCAGTTCATTGATGCTACAAGGGTTACAGGGAGAGAAACAGGAAAAAAAAAAGCCAGGTGCTGGTGGTTCACACCTCTAATCCTAGCTATTCAGAAGGCTGAGATCTGAGGATCGTAGTTCAAAGGCAGCCCTAGCAGGAAAGTCCGTGAGACTCCTATTTCCAAGTAATTGCCAGAAAACTGGTAGAGAGCACTGTGGCTCAAGTAGTAGAGCGCTAGCTTTGAAGCAAAAGAGCTCAGGGCAGTTCCTATGCCCAGTTCAAGCCCTTCAACAGACATAATAATACAATAGACTAGAGAAAGTGTTCGTAGGACTGGGAGGCAGGGTAGCTCCAGTGGAGAACAGGACCCAGAGTTCAAACCCCTGGTAGCAAGAGAGATTTTTTTTTTAAAGGTGGAAGGTAAGGACCTACTTGGAACTCAAAGGAAAACAAATCAGACAGGAATGGTATTTCTGAGAAGAGAAAGAAGTAGAAACTGGACAGGGCAGTTGTATAGACAAAAATGTTTTTGAACTTCGTATTAGTGAAATGTTTTGGGACTTTGTGTATGTGTGCTAGTACTGGGGCTTTAACTCAGGACCCGGGTGACATCCCTGAGCTTTTTTGCTCAAGGTTAATGCTCTACCCCTTGAGCCACAGCTCCACTTCTGGCATTTTGGGTAACTAATTAGAGATAAGAATCTGATGCACTTTCCTATCCTGGTTGGCTTTGAACCAGGATCCTCAGATTAGCAGCTAGTATTGCAGGTATGAGCCGCAGGCATCCAGATAATATGTTTCTTTAAAGGTTCATTAGAAGATTTGGAGGAAATTTGGTTCTGTTTGTTTCTTAAGGAAAAACAGAAACATCTTAAGCATTCTACATTTTAAATCTATGAAAGGAAAAGTCAGAGCGGCAAGACCAACTTAGGAAGTGTGCCATGTTATTCTGGCTGGCCTCCAGCTTGGGGAGGGAATTGTTGACCACCGCTCTCTTCCTGGTCTGGCAGGATGACATTAGATATGATGGAGAGGCAAAGAAGCAGAGCCAGTTTGGATTTTAAAGATTAGTTTCCTTTTATTTTTCATCAATATTTTTTCACTTCATTTTTCACATCAACAGAGTTGGGTTGAGAATTCCCAGGACAGGGAGGGAGGCGGATGAGTCTCCCCTGAGACGCAGGGGAGAGGGCTGCATCCAGCAAATGAAGGGTGAAAGGGGGGGGCACACACTCAGATACTGGGCACTGAAGGAGAAGGCAGTCCTTTGAGCACAGACACCAAAGAGTTAAACAGTCACCACCTGGCTCAGGGTTACAAAATTGGGGAGTGACCATAGGGCACCAGACAGAGCATGAGGGTGAATCTGGATTTTCTTTTTTGTTATTTTCACTTTTTTCCTTTTAACTTTTTTTTTTTTTTAACATTTTACAAACACCTAAAAACTACAATACATCACAGCTACTGTGGGTGTGGGAGGAGGGCACCAAAGCAGCCACGCAGAGTAGAGCGGGACAGGGGCAGCTTCACCTACAGAGGCTATTGTGTGGGTGAGATGGGGAAACTGAGGCTCTGGTCCCTGCCTTTGGGGTCCCTCACTTACTGCCCAACCTCTCCTCTTGGAAAAGAGTTGCCAGGAGGGGCCTTGCCCCAGCTCCTTGTGCTTTTTGATCTGCTGGTGTGACCCTATATGCCTTGTTTCTTTCCTTCTCGTTTCACCATCAGCTAGGAGACAGACTGGGGCAAGAGAGGGAACTGTGCTCTTCCTAACTGCTATGGCGAGTGGGTGGAGCCTCTCACTCCAGAGGAGGCCTACATTTAAAGGAAAGAGACAGGCCTTGTCAGGTGCCCTTGGATTTCACTAGGCTACAGGACTCACCTTGGCCTGGCCTAGGACTCCTCCCTCCTAGGCTCAACACAGACACAAAGTTCAGGGAGGTACTGTGGGAGGCAGAGCGTGTGTCCATTGAGATCATCCTTGGCTTATAGTTGATAGGACAGTATAGTGGTACCCCTCCCCCGTGGCACATACATCCACATACATAAGTGTACACATACATCCACACACACAGTCCTGCTGAGCTGCCTCAGAACTTAATATCTAAATAAATAAGGATCAGAAAGGTAATTTCATAAAATCCAGGCTTCATACTTCTAGCCCAAATTGAGGGGAAAGTGGAGGCCAGAGGGCTGAGGTTTATTGCTACTCCCCCAGCATCCAACAGGAGGTGTGAGAGGGCACCCGAGGCCCTTCAGACTCGAGTTCTTTTGGTCCATAGTCTACACTCAACCCCAGCCCCCCAACATAATATCCATGGTTTCACCAGGGCCTAGGCAGAGGAAATGAGGGGAAGGCAGGAAGCCTGTTCTGGAACCCCTGAGCAGGGAAGCAAGGGCCCCTCACTAACACTGGGGGAGAGAAGGTGGGGCTCAGCCTTCTCTTGTGCAAAGTCAAGGGTGGTAGGAAGTGGGGAGTGCTTCATCCCACAACTGGGGTGAAGGCGCCTTCCCTGTAGTCCCTGCCCACGGGGGATGGGGGGAGGGGTCACACACATGCACACACACACACACACAGCTAAGACACCAAACACAGGAGTGGAGAGTGAGGGTTCTGGGGGGCTAGGATGGCAGGGCAGGGAAGGGGAAGAAGGAGCTGTTGGTCTCACAGTGTGCCTGCCATCCCCAAAACCCCAGAGACCCCCTCACTGCAGCACCTGCCCCCGGGTCTCAGGAAGCTTCAGGGCCAGAGAGCTGCCAAGGGCAAAGGCAGCTGAGGCGAAGAGGATGGGGGCTGCCTTGGTGATTCCCACAAAGGATGTGAAGATGCTGATCCCCAGCACTGCTGCCAGCTTACACAGGGCATTCAGGAAGCCAAAAGCTGTGGTTCTGCTCAGGAGAGGCCCAGTGCCATGTGGAGGAAGGGCCCAGGAAGGAGACAATGAATAGGACAGCAAGGAAATGAAATGGTGGAAGATGGCAGGCCGTGGGCACCAGGGAGATGAAGGATGGAGAGATCACGGAAGGGAAGGATAGGCATCAAAGAATATAGATAAATTGGGAGGCAAAGGGGAAAGGAAACCAAAAACAGGTTAATAGTTAAAAATGCAATGATTACACCTCTTCCTCACCCCATTTCTCCCCTGCCCTCCAGGCCCTAAGCCTGGTGCCCTGCTCCTATCACGCCCATAACTACCTCTTGTCAGAAGGGTACAGTTCAACTGTTAACACGTCCAGCGCATTCCAGGATGCAATACTGACTCCCCCAAAAAGACAGAGCAGAGCGATCATGGCTGACTCGCTGTTCCCAAAAGACAGGAAGAAGCAGGAGACACAGGACATCACGCTGGAACCCGCTGCAGCCAGGACAAGAGAGAGCAATGAAGCCCACCCAGGACCCAGCCATGGCCATCAGCAAACTCTGGGACAACCTCTTTCTCCAAAGGAAGGATTTTTTTTTTTTTTTTTTTTGCTTGTCCTCACACTCCCTTGTAATTATTAGTAATATCAGCAGCAGCCACAGGCCAAAAATCTTGGTTGGTCTCCCTCATCAATCCTATGAGGCAGTTACGATGATCATTTCCATGTTGCAGGTGACAACCAGGCTCTTGGAGGGTAAAGTACTTGTCTAAGGCAGGTAGTAGAGCTGAGATTCAAAACCATGTCAAAGCGTGTGTCCCAAACACTTGTTATCCTGCCTACCTTCTTTGCCCCCTTAAAGAAAGTTCTATACCAGGCCGACCCCATCCTATCGAAAACATGAGAGGGAGATACTCACTGGCCAATCTCTTCCACAGTCCACTGTGGGAAGCCTATGGACAGTGTCCTCCAACCCCCTAGCTCCCCATCAGTTCTGATCAGCCATTGCCCTTCCTCTCCAGCTTACCAAGCATCCTGAGCCTGCCAATCTTGTCCATGAGCAGAGCAGATACAATATTCCCAGGAAGCACAGCCAGCGTCCCCAAGAAACTGACAAAGTACACCATGTAGGCACCTTCGCCCGTCCCTGTTACATCTAGCGGGCATCCCTCCTTATTGTGCAGGAATGTGCTGTTCACCAGACGGCTGTTGACAAACTTGTACTCAAATAGGTCTGGAGGGCGAAGGACAAAACACAAACTGTGAAGGGAAGCTCCACAGCTTTTAGGCTCTGCGTTTATGGAAGTTAGCTGTAGGGGGCTCTCAAAATAATCCCTCTTTGCACTCGTTGCAAAACATTGAGTAAGATCACCATAGGAATTAGGAAGCTTTAGAGCAGTAAATGACCATAATATCTCAAACAGTGTGACTGTTTCCAAGGTTTCTCTTCATTAATCTTTGCTTCTTGTTCACTCCCTGTACACCTGAGCTGGTTATAAGCAGCCACCATGCTATGGGACTAAGAAATATATTTCTGGGCTGGGAAGGTGGCTCAGTGATAGAGCGCTTGCCTTGCATGCATGAGGCCGTGGGTTTGATTCCTCAGCACCATATAAGCAAAAGAGAAAAATACCGGAATTGGTGCTGTGGCTCAAGTGGTAGAGTACTAGCCTTGAGCTGAAGAGCTGAGGGAAAGCGTTCAGGCCCCATGACCCGACCAAAAAAAAAAAAAAAGAAATATATTTCTAAGGAAAATATGAAAAACAACTTTTTAAAAGTCCTAGCCATCCTCTTTTTTTTTCCTGTAATGTGGGAAAATCTCACCCAGTATTCAATTTAGAAGTGAGAAGCTTCAGTCTCAATCACAAAACCGGCATTTCATATTTATTTAGTTTAAGGACCACTTGTTAAGTAAATGAATGTAATGATTTTCAACCTTCCCCAATTAATACTCTTTTTACATTATTTTTTATTTTTCTAAGAACCTCATTGTATATTTCATGTGTGTGCTGGTCCTGGGGCTTGAACTCATGGAAGAGGACAATGAAGAAATGTAGTATTTTTGCCTTCTTCAAAAGTATTTTACAACTCAGGCTCTGATGGCTCACATCTCTAATCCCAGCTACTCAGGAGAGTGAGGCAGGAAAATCTGTGAGCTTCTTATCTTCAATTAACCAAGAAAAAGCCAGAAATGGAGGTATAGTTCAAGTGGTACAGTACCAGCCTTGAGGGAAAAAGCTAAGAGACAGTGCCCAGGCCCTGAGTTCAAGCCCCAGTAGCAGCACCATAAAAGAAAATAAAAAAGTTAATAATAGCTCACTGAGTTATTATCATTCCAGCTAAAAGACAAAGAAACATTTTTGTTAGATATTCTATCACAAGAAAATAGCCAATGTCCAAATGGATTTACCACACTAATGGTGGCTAGCCAGTGAGCTCCCACAATACCTACTCCTGGGCTCTCAGCTTGAAAACTAGTGAATGAGGAAGTGTCCTTCTCTCCTCATTGGATCTACCAGCCCTTTAGCTGACACCCACCAACCGCGCCCACCCCCCCACCCCATCTTACCAGTGTTATAGAATACAGTATTGATGAACGTGCAGTTGCGGAAGAATGTGTTGCTGGAGGTTACATCTTCAAAATAACACTCTTCAAACAGAGAATCCTCAAAAGACACTGACTTCAGACGCAGCCCAATGAACCTGTAAGGCCAGGATGATGAGACCCTTCCCCTTCATCCTCATCCCTTCTCCAAGACTCACTCCCTTAGGGAAGTTATGGGAAACTCAGCCTTGAGTAGAAATTGCAGTTTCAATACCTTCCCAGAGTCATCAAAGAGACAAAAGGCACAAGGCACAGGGGAGGGGTGAGATTTAAAGGTCCCCACATACTTGTCATTGAAGTACTGCCCCCCTCGGTGAATCTGATTCTCCAGCGTGAAGTTAAAAGTCACATGCTCTACCCGCTCCCCAGGGAACACTTTAGTGCGGGCTGCGTAGTCCACTGCCTGGAGATGGCGGATCATGTCAGGAAACCAGACAGTCAGGCCATAATAGCTGCAATGAAGGGCAGTGTAATCAGTCAAACCCTATTAGGGCCTCGGTCTCCTCCAGACTCATCTCACACTCCTCCCTTCCCAAATGCTTTGGTTCTGGGGACTTCCATGTTTTTGCATGTCATCGATTATTAAAAAAACATCTCTTCCCTCTGCCTAAAACACTTCTCCCAACTTCTACTTCTCAGCCTGTCTAACTTCCTTCCATTCTTCAGGATTTAGACCTCCACCCCACAGGTTCCAAGTGTTCCCATAGCACTACGCACTTCCTCCATTGTGGCCCTATCATGCTGCTTTATAGCTAGTTCTATCTATCTCTGTCCAAAATGTAAACTCCATGAGGACTGAGACACATCTACTCTGTCCCAGTACATTACTTATTACCTGCGCAGAATAGAAATGTAATACTAGTCAGCCTGAAATACAAGTTTGTGCAAGGGAGGGAGGGATGGAAGGAGACAGGGAGAGAGAATGGTCCAGACATGGATGGAACATCAGGAAGGGACATGAACAATGCTTTCCCTTGTTATTCATCCCCTTTATTCCTAATTTCATTTCTCCTCCAGCCCCCTCAATGCACATAACCACAGCCACCATATATCACCCACTTCAGCCAAAACCTCACCTGAATGACATGGTGAACCATACACCCATCATCATCAGAGTGATGCGTCGATACTCTGGCCCGAAACAGGAGAGAAAATTCCCCCAAACCTATAAGGGACAGAGCACGAGTAGTAACTTGTAGCACCCAAAGATCACTATTTTTGTCCTTCTACATCTCAGTTCACCCCTCAAGGAGCCCTCCCTTCTTCTCTCCCTCCCCCACTTCCTTTCTTTTTCCACCACCCATCTCCCATTACCTGTCCCCCCAGGCTCAAGGCGCGAACCCCCCAACGCTGGTACCAGGTCCCTGTGTCTGACTGGATCTCAATCAATTCATCCTCTTGATGAATCGTCTTAATGTGGGTAACCTGGATGGAATCAAAAGAAGGATGAGCAATCACATTGTCTGTATTTTCCAACCCATTCCAAGTGTCTCTGTTTCCCCGCAGTAGAAAAATGGAAGAGGGGATATAACCCCTGAGAATGTCATTGATCGAGAGTTTAACCTGAGATGGCTAGGAAATTGGGGAGTATCCAGGAAGACTAAGTGAGGGCTGGCATTTTCAAGGCTTGGGGGCTCGAATGGGGAGGGTTGTAACTTACTGAGAATACTCGCTCAGGATGCCCCTTGGCTCGCATGTTGGTATCATGAACCTGCTTCAGCACCATCCAGGCCTCATCATGCTTCCCATTCTAGAGTCATAGACATGATCCCAACATCCATGTCAACCCTTCCAGACCCAGGATTACAGAACCTCTCTAATCTGGCTGCAGAAGTCCCAGATGCAAAATGACTCCCGCCCTCAACCCCCACCTACAGCATGTATCAGCCTAAGCTGGGGTCTGGCAACATGTAATCAGACTTGAGTAAGAATGGAGGTCCAGGGGGAAAATCCAAGCACAAGTTCTAGTGATTTCTTAGTACAATGAACAGAGAAAACTGCAGACAAGGGCAATGATGGGCAAGTGTGTAGTCAGTGAAGGGGTGGCATCTTAACCTTGCTCAAGCCGGGTAGAACTGAAGAGGGAAGACATAAGGGGTAGGAATCTAACTTCAGCTACAAAGTAAGAGCCTGGGTCAAGGCCCCAGCCTACAAAGTCTTAGCTGAGAATATTCTCTGGTGTATTCATCCATGAAACCCCTCTGGATAAAGTTCCTCAGAGTGTGGAAAGGAGAACAGCCACACAAGATCCCACTAAACCTACAGTGACTATTTAAATATAGGGGCTTTTTGCTGCCCTCCCACCCCACCCCATTCAGCCCAGCCCCATTCACCTCCAGGAAGAAGCGAGGGCTCTCAGGCTGCGTGGTCAGAGCCCCGATGGCAAACACAGAAGGAAAGGCGCAGACGAGGACAAAGACCCTCCAGCTATGGAACTGGTAAGCAGAACCCATCTGAAAACTCCACCCTGCCAAAGACACAGCAGAGAGGCCCAAGGTGGGAGCTCCCACCATAGCAAGGAGGGAGTCTGGAGAGTGTCTTCTGAGGGGTGCTCACCATAATGGGGGATGATGGCCCAGGCCATAGCGGCTGCATATACTCCACCAATCATCCAGAACATGCAGAGCCAGCTTAAATGTTCCCCACGTTTCTCCTGGGCCAGAAACTCCGAGAAATAGGAGAAGACAATGGGGATAGACCCTCCAATCCTGGAAGACATTGGAAGAATTCAGTATTTAGGAAATGGCCATATTCCTTCATTCCTAGTCCCCTAGATCCCCGAGTCCTTTTTATCTTCCACACCTTTTTAAAAAAACTCTATCTCACATACCATGCCCTACAAATTGCCCTCACCACCAGCATCAAACACCCGTTCTTGGGCTAGTGGGAAACAGGCAAGCAGGTCTCAAGGGAAGGGGAAAAAACCCACATTAAATATTAAAGACGACCACCAAGTTAGGAGAAAAGGAAGATAATTGTAGAAAATGGAAACACTCCTGAGAAAGAAGGAAAATATGAGGGCAAAAAAATGTGATGGAGTAGCCCAGAAAAGAGCTTGAGATGAGGGAGCACCAGTGAGAGCCTGCCCGTGCATGGGGAATGCAGGCAGAGTAGCTCAAGGCTTCAACTTCTTGCCAGTTTGGGTGTCAGCAAGGTTGTTGTCAAATGCAGGGAAAAGGTAACATCTAAGAGAGGGTAACTCTAGGAAAAACAGAGCACAGGGCTGAGGCCAAGGTCCACTCGGCCTCTTGATAGGATGAGTTCTCTTTCTGAGAACTCATTTGGAGGGCTCAGGAGTGGATCAGACATGGAATGATATTCTGGATGGCAGCAGGCAGGCCCTAGATGAGGAAGCTGTCTGAAGCCGGTGGAAAAAACAAAACACAAAACATTTGTTCGTTCGTTCATTCATTCATTTCACAGACATGTAAGGTGCACTTATGCTTGCAGTTATACTGAATTCCAAAGGCAGCAGCAACCAAGGCACAATCCTTTCTTTCAAGCGTCTTAGAATGTGAACACTCACCCAACCCCAGAGAGGAGGCGACAGAAGAGGAAAGTGCCATAACCCTGGACGAAAGATGAGAAGAAAGCGAAGACACTGTTGACTGAGAGTGAGATGAGCAGACACTGTCTCCGACCCAGCCGATCAGCCAGACCTCCCCAGAGGAAGGCTCCCACCATCATGCCTAGGTAGACGATGAGGCCTGGAAAGAGGAGGAGAGGAGGAAATCAGAAGCAGAAGGAGGATGAGCAAGTACATCTCAATTCACCCAGCAACTAAGCATTATAGGAGCTGAAAATGGGATAGAATGGATGCAGGATCTGAAGAGCATCTAGTAGCTGTCTACCCAAAGATAAGACAAGCCAGTGAGAGAAGATGGATTGTATGAGCAAATCACTGTAGACCACCGATTCAAAGGTCAGAAGGTGGAAGATAGATATGGGAGAACCCCAAAACTTCTCTCTCCTTTCTCTTCTCTCTCCTTTCTCTTCTCTCTCTCTCTCTCTCTCTCTCTCTCTCTCTCTCTCTCTCTCTCTCTCTCTCTCTCTCTCTCTCTCTCTCTCTCTCTCTCTCTCTCTTTCTCTCTCTCTCTCTCTCCCTCTCCCTCTCCCTCTCTGTCTCTCTCTCTCTCTCTCCCTCTCCCTCTCCCTCCTCTCCCCTCTCCTCTCTCTCTCTCTCTCTCTCCCTCCTCTCTCTCTCTCTCTCTCTCACACACACACACACACCTTAGTTCACATACAAGGAAGAATGTCTAGGTTCCCACATCCTCCCTGGGTTCTTTCTACCCACCCTTCTTTGATGCAACAGGTCTCTTTTATTTCTTGAGAGAGGGGCCCCAATTTCTTTAAGTCTTCCCAAGGTATCTCTCACACAAAATCTGTTCTTTACTCCTTCCAGTCCCAATACTTCTAGTCCTAAAACTCCCCAGTTTATTGCTTCCTTCATAAAATCAGAATTAGAGTTGACCTTAAACATCGTCTACTCCAAACTTTTCATTTTATCCACACCTAAACCAAGCCTGCATTTTTTCTCAGTGAGTCTTAGAGGTTTCCCCCTCAAGGTCCCTATCAGAAAAGGCCATCAGATCCTACTCAGGATCTATATCAGGCCCCCTAAACACTCCCAAATCTGAAGAGTTCTTACCTCTATTACCCCAAACTGACCATCCCCCAGTGAGCATGACTACTGATGGATTTTTCCCCATTCAGGAAAAAGGAACAGAGAGGCTGTGGAGAAACACTAAACAATGACCCAACTTACCCTGGCCATATCCTACAGAACTAAGCAAACCACTCCCCACCACCTAGCCACTAGCCCAAGCCTCCATCCAGCTACCCTCTCTCAACCTCTTTCACGTGCAACCTCTTCCAAAAGAGGGTGTGTGTGAAAGGGCAGTGTGCAGAGGAACTCTAGGCCCTCTGGGGACATGTTGGAAGGAGAAGGAGGGTCCACAGGGGCCTAATGGGAAGGATGGAGACAAAGATGTTTCCGGAGTTGAGAGTAGAATAGGGCTGCAATACCTCCGATTGGTCTTACCCAGCATTCCCTTGTTGGAGTCAGACAGGCACATGTCTTTCTCTGCACTGGGCAACACGAAGCCCACCACAAAGACCTCCACACCATCAGCCATCAGTGCCAGACCAAGCACGAAATAGAGCGTCCACTGGAATCGGCCGTGGCCACACTCCCGAAGGATGGTTTCATACTGCTGGGCCAGTTCTTCACGTTCTTTCCGCCTCTGTGCCTCCCCCCTGCCCCCGGGAGGACCCTCCCCATCGCTCAAGCCTCCTCTCACTCCAGCCAGGGGTGCCCCATCTGCCATCCTCTCACTTTTGCCGCTAGACTCTGCCCGGGGAATACCCTGATACTCCCCCTCGTAGATCTCATCATCCTCGTCATGGCCCTCGGTGGCATCACTGGATGCGCCACCTTCCTCCTCATCCTGGGCCCCTTCTCCACGGTAATAGCCATCAGCAGGGGCAGGGAAGTCATCGTCATCCTCCTCCTCTTCAAAGCGGGAATAGGATCTTCGAGAATACTCATCCTGGACTCTGTCCAGGCCCTTCACCACTTTCTTGGTCGCATGCTTCTTGACTTCCTTGGCAATGTCTTTGGCCCCACGGATGAAGGCTGCCCGATCTCGGAAGCCCTCTTCCATGATGGGGCTTTGGACACTTCACCAGATCTGCCTCTTTCTCTGCTTGCTTTTCAAGTTTCTGCTCAAGGACGGGTAGAGTCAAGAAGATCCCTCCCCAAGGTGGGAACAGGTTCCAGAATCTTTGGACTCAGGATAAGAGGAAATAGGAGCTGGCCAGAGAGTGTCTAGAAGGGAAAGGGAAGGAAAAGGACTTGGATCTACATTCAGAAGGGTGAGTGGGGAAGGGAGGAAAGGAACAGGGGGATCAGAAGGGAAGGGGGAGCCAGGTTGGTCTGGGGAGCCAGGGTAACTCAGGAAGGGCTGCCTAGTTCTCTTTCAGGAGCCTTTGGAGACCTGTGGAAAGTAAGAGAGAGAAAAAGGAAGCTGTGAGTCGTAGGACAGTGACAAAAGCTAATATAGGGGCCCTCTCATCCCAGAGCCTCACCTGGGCCACATCAATACAAGTCCCCTTGCTTTGAACTCAGAAGCTGCGGCCATGAAATCTGCTCCAGAACCACAGCTACCTACTCCAGGCCCTTTTCTAACCCCTGCCCACATCTAATTCAGACATCTCACTTTATCACCAACCTGCAAGAAAACACAGGTGCTGAGGACATAGCTCAAGCAGTAGAGCACTTGTCTAGCAAGTGTGAGGCCCTGGGTTCAATCCTCAAGACTGGAAAAAAAAAAAAAAAGACCAAAACAAAAGGAAATATGAGAAATAAGAATCCCCTAGTCTACTCTGGTCTGGGGTTCTTTTGAGGGCAAATCTTGGAGGAAAATGTGTAGCAGGAAGACAACCCCCTCCCCCAATCTGAAGATAGACCTTCCACAGTCCTTCCCTCGGGTTCTAGGGTTACAAGCCTCCAAAGGAAGATTTTTCTCCCAACCTACTTGAGCCTAGTGTGTAAAAGCTTAGCTTCTAGAATCAGATAGACTTGAGTTTGATTTCCTGTTTTGACACTTCCTAGTTCAGTGAACACAGGAGTGTACCTGAATAGTCAAACCGTATCCCAAACTGGAAAAGTAGGAAGCAGAGGTATGGCTTAAGTGGTAGAGTGCCAGCCTTGACTGAAAAAACTAAGTGAGAATGTGATGCCCTGAGTTCAAGCCCTAGTACAGCACAAATGTAAAAACAAATAAATAAGAACGGAAAGGTAAAGATTAAATTAGCTAATGCATATATATGTTCCTTACCACAGTACCTGGAACCAAATAAAGTGATAAATAATATCTCTTACTACTGTAATGACAGTAATCCAATGAGATGCCCTAAACGCTTCACAGGTTCCCAAAGAAAAGCCATCCCTGAGGTTCTTTAGGATGAGTGGCAAAAGGGTCACTATCAAGGAGAATGCAGTTAAGGCAAAACATATGACTGATAGATGACCTAAGTTGAAGTCCAAATTCTACTTCTAGTCATGCTGAGCTTCCCAGTTTCTTGCATTTATTTAGTTTGAAGATAATTAATTGGGGAGGGGGGAACTCTGTTTCTCAGAGTATGAAAACCTGATTTCACAGTAAATATTCTGTAAATATTAGTTTCCTTTCTTCCCATGAAGGTGTAAGGAAAGCAGCAAGAGTCCAGGAGGGTCATATTTAGATGTTGCTGCCCAAAATCCATCCAAAAGCCCATTGTGTTGAAGCTAATTCCAACAGATAATGTGGTCCCACATTATCTCCCTCCAGACCAACAAAGAAAGACCCCCCAAAAGGGAGACTTGGTACCTGAATAGAATGGACAAGTAAGAAGATCAAAAGCTAAGGTAATAGTTGGAGACTGGTGGCTCATGCCTGTAATCCCAGCTACTCAGGAGGCTGAGATCTGAGGATCATGGTTTGAAGCCCAGCCAGGGCAGGAAAGTCTGTGAGACTCTTTTCTCCAATGAACTACCAAAAAAAAAAAAAAAAACCAAAAGTAGAGCTTTGGCTCAAGTAGTACAGCACTAGCCAAAAGAAGCTCAGGAACAATGCCCAGGCCCTAGGTTCAAGCCCAAGGACTAGCACAAAAAACAAAACAAAACAAAAAAAGCTAAGGTGATGACTGGTGGCCGCCTTCCTTCATAATGTTGTATGTGTGCCCCCTTTCCCTGGTGAGGGTAAAGAATGACTGATGGAGCATACAGTTTCTAATGTGAAGATCTAAGGTCTATGGCTGCACCTCCTTCCTCCAAGGCCTCCTTTCTAATCCCCTTTAATCCTTTCTGCTTCTCCAGGCGTCAAGGGAAAAGGAGTCCGCAAATACCGCATTGCGTAGGCGGCTAGCGAAGAATAAAGGGGTCCTTGGGTATCCCCCCCCAAAAGATATCCTCCAAAAGGAAGCACAAGATAACCTCCTTACTTCTCAGGACAGAGAGGATACAAGTCTAGCTTCAGATCAGAGATATATCCCTAAAAATATCCTGCTGCTCCAACCCATCCAGAGCCTTCATTAAATGTGACACACACACACACACACACACACACACACACACACAGACTAGCCCTGGTAGAAGAGGGTAAGTAATGCTGTGTGATTCAGAGGAAGTACTGCCAAGCACAGCCTTACCCCCTCAGGACAGATGTGAGCAGTGGACCACAGTGACCAGAAGCAGTGACCCCTACATCACCTTCTTTTCTTTGGAATTCAGGGCCCAATCATCCTCTATCCTCCATGATTAAGAGGGAACTATGGGATTCCCTCAGTGCAAGGCAATCTGCATTCTTTTCCATTCTTTCCAAAGCAGGAGCTGCCCCCAAACCCTGAAAGAAGCAGATGGACCCACCAGGAGCCATACCCAATGTTTGATGACAACCGTTTACCCCTGAGAGGTACAGGAGGGATAGAGAATGTTCTCAGAGCCACAGCAGTAGCTCAACAGCCAGCTCCCCCAGGGCCAACAAGCCCATGGGGGAGAGAAAGAAGACAAATTCTTAGAGCTGGTGAGGAAGTGGTGCTATTTTTAGCCCCCAAAGCAGCACAGAATGGCTAAGCCTGTAAAAGAGAGACACTTGGATAGGTGGAGGTTAAAGGAGACAAGATCCGGGCTTCCAAGGTCCTTTAAGATGGGCTAGCTTCACCTGACCGAAAAAAATATGCCCAGATAAAAAATATGCCCAGATTTTCTGCAGAGGGTGGAAAGGGGGGGGGGGGTCTCCTGAGCAGACGCTTCCCTTTCAGAACAACTTGCTCGACCTTAGATCAGAAAGGGATCCAGACCTCCACCAAAGCCTCTTACTTGGGGAGGGGGCACTTAAATGTTCAGCCCACCCCAGACCAGGTAACAAGGTCATTAAGAAGCAAGCACTTATTAAAACGTCTGCCGAAGCGGAGGTGAGGGAGGAAGGAGAGGAAGAAAAGAGAGGAGAAAGAAAGAGGAAGGAAGAAAGGAAGAAGGGAGAGGGGAGAAGGGGGGATGCCAAAGCGCCCCTCCCCATTACAGCTGGTGGACTGAGCCTCGATCCCCCACCCCAGGACCAAGGCTTGAACCTCCCCTCATAACCCACCCCTGGGTTAAGGAGATGAGAGCATCCACATTGGGGGAGGGGGACATGGGATGAAGGTGTCAGCTGAAAATGCAAACGGAGGAAAGCACACGGATAGGCGGAGAGGCAGGGACTCGAGAAACCTCCACACGCACCAGCTTAGAGACCGCCCCTGCCGGCAACTGCGGCGACCACCCTCCCCCATTCACCTCAGCTCTGGCACCAGGGACGAGCCCCTAGCATGGACGAAGGGTTCGGGGGCGCCCCGCACCCCCGGTACTGCCGCTGGACACGAGCCCACCATGACTCGTGCCGCCCCTCTCCCGGAATAATTGCCCACAGCCCCGGCCCTCCTCTTCCCGGTACTGGGTCGATTACCATCTCCTCCTCCCCGGTGCTTCCATTCTTGATCCCCCCCCCCACTTCCCCCTGCACCTGCCCTTCTTCCACTGCCCCCACCCAAGTCTAGGGGCGCAGGCTGAGACAGCATCCATTCTCTGGGCCCAGCCAAGGTCATTTATCATTCATGGGGGGGGGCGGGGAGACGTCAAGGTGAGGAAGCGATCAGAGTTTGGGGGACCCTCATCTACCCAACAACCCCTCCTCGGGCTAATCTCCGGATGGTACTGGAGACTTGGCTAAGGTGGAGGGAAAAAAACACCCCTCCCTCTCCCTGCACACAAACATACATATGTGTATAGCCAGAGGTACGGACAGACATGGCTATGTACATACGTATGTATATGTACACGCATATGCACGCATGTCCTGAGCCGCACAACGAAAGAGACAAATACCCTTCTCTACCCCCCAATAAAACACCCCCCCCCCCAGCAGGGACGGCCGCCCTCCCCGTAAGCAAAGCATCGGAGAATAAAATGGCTGCAAGGCAAGGATGCTCTGGCCAGGGCGGGGTGAAGGTGAGAGTCTGAAAGAGGGGGGGGGGTCTCACCTGGCTGGGTACCCCGGGTAAGGGAGTCCCAGGTGAGGGTGGGGGTCCGGCCGCGGGGCTGAGCGGTGGCGGCGACTGCTCCGGGTACCCGGGGAAGAGGCACTGCAGACCTGCCCCCCCCCACGCTCCGGCCCCGCCTCCGGCCCCGCCCCCGCGCCCAGAGCACCGGGAGAGACCATTGGGGGGCGGGCGGGGGGGCGATACAGGGGATGGGAAGGGGGGAGGGACTCAGGACCCGGAGTGATGATGAAGAAATGATGAAAGGGAGGCGGCACAGGGAAGAACCACAGGGGTCCCTGAAAATGGCACTCAGCCTTTCCCAGCTCCTTCCCAGCAAAAGATGAACGAAACCAAAGGAAGAGAAATAGTGATGTTAGCAAGGCAGGTGGGGAGAGGGACACCGGTGAGGGGACGGGGGTGGGGGGCGAGGGCAAGTGAGGCAGCCCCCTAGACAGAGCCTAGCAGTTTCTGGGGTTCAAAACATTCTCCTCACTTTCAGTCATCATCCTCTTCCACATCCAGCAGTGCTCAGACTCCAGCTTTATCTGGCTGGTTTAGAGAAAGCAGACGTTAGGAGGGGAGGTCTCTATTCTGAACTATCAGAGGCAAAAACCCTCTCCTCCAGAAATCCATATTAGTCCTGCACTGTGCAGACCTCCTCTCGTCCTCCAGTTGATGGTAGCCCAAGTGAGTACTGGAGAAACAGGTTTATTTGACAGATCAGATCCCCTTCCAATTAACTCCAATTAACTCCAAGAAGGCTCTCCTCAATCCTCTTCCTCATTTGCTTCTAACACACACACACACACACACACACACACACACACACACACTTCTGTTTCCAGAGCAGGAAAGAATTGGTTCCAGTTTGTTCCTGGCATCTTTCCTTTGCCTCTGTGTCATTTACCTGGGTTCACAGATCCAAGACACTCTGTTTGGCAACATTTGGTGACCATCTCTGCTCTAGGAGTAAGAGAGTATGTGGTGGTTTTCTGATATACATGCTAAATGTGTCTGTTCTAGGTAAGGATTTAACATATTCTAGACAGCATTGACAAGGGCTCTGACCTGGGTTCTCATGTCTAATATACAGCGGGCCAGGAGGAAAGTTCTTCTGTGAACTTCTGTAAATCTTGGGTTTCTTGGGCTGGGAAGATGGCTCAGTGGTAGAGCGCTTGCCTTGCATGCCTGAGGCCCTGGGTTCGATTCCTCAGCACCACATAAGCAAAATGAAAAAAGCCGGAAGTGGCGCTGTGGCTCAAGTGATAGAGCACTAGCCTTGAGCTGAAGAGCTGAGGGACAGTGCCCAGGCCCAGAGTTCAGGCTCCACAACCGGACCCAAAAAAAAAAAAAAAAAATCTTGGGTTTCTTGTCTTGGACTAGATGTGCTGCTTCAGGTCCTTTTCAGAGCTAAGACTGTAAGATTGTTTTACTCAATATGGAAGTTTCAGGCTGCAGAGATACATTACATAGAAAAGGCTGGCAGTCTGTATCTCAAGAAATCTCATGGATGACATTTGGTATGTAGAATTTACTGACAGGTATGTAGGCCTGAGCTTTGTAGGTGCCAATGCTGGACTTCGGAAGTATTTGTGTCAATAATGTTTACCATGTACTGAAATATTAAGCCACAATATATATTTATTTTCCATAAATATGTAGCTGTCATTCAGATTGAAAACTGACATCTACATGTCCTATACATTCACTCCTTGAAGCCAAATCAGAATCATGTCAATGTATAAATACATAATGACCTAACCAAATAGGACTTGTACCTTTAATGGCATCTGGCCATCCTCAATAAGGAATCATGCCAATGGGTCCAAATTCTTGGCTACAATTCTCTACCCCCATCTCTACAGTCTGGGAAGACTTGCCAATGCTCCTGAACTACGCTCAATGTATGGCTGAAGCACTCTTTCCAGGATGGTACTTGGAACAGCTCCTGCCCACTAGGGCCTCAGGGACACTCCATTTACTAGGCTTTCATTGACGATCCTTCTTAAAGCTGATACACTCTTTAAATATGCTATTATTTCCAATTATAGCAAAGTTTTGCTGGCAGGAAGCCATTTCTTTAAGGTGACTTTGCATATTCTTCACTGATATATTTCTGCTCTCTCTCCTCTCTTTGACAGTCTTAGGGCTCAAATTCAGGACCTGAGCACTGTCTCTAAGCTTTTTTGCTCAAGGCTAGTACTTTACCACTTGAGCCATAGCTCCACTTCTGGCTCTTTTGGTGGTTAATTGGGAGATAGTTTCATGGATTTTCTTGCCCAGACTGGCTTTGAACCAAGATCCTGTTTCCTTAGTAGCTATGGTTACAGGCATGAGAACTACCAGTGTGTAGTCTAAGTCTCTTTTCTTTGTTGGTCACAGAGCTTGAACTCTGTGCCTGGGCGCTATCCCTCAGCTCTTCAGCTCAAGGCTGGCACTCTACCACTTGAGCCACAGCACCACTCCCAGCTTTTTCTGCTTATGTGGTGCTGAGGAATGGAACCCAGGCCTCATGCATGCAAGGCCAGCACTCTACCACTGAGCCACCTTTCCAGGCCTAAGTCTTTTTAATCAGCAAAAAGCCAGAAGTGGAGACATGGTTCAAGTGGTAGAGCATCAGCCAGGAGTGTAAAAGTTCAATGAGAGCTCAAGGCCCTGAGTTCCAGCCCGAGCACAGGTACTCATACAAAGACAAAAAACAATGAGGAAGAATGATTCCAAAAAAGACATCCAGACTCACATTTTCTTGCCTAGAGTTCAAAGAAGTTCATAGTTATACAAGCCAAAGATGGAACTTCAAGGGCGTGATAGAAAAGGATTAAATGTGGCAAAGAAGTGGAGCTGTTGAGTTTGGTCCAGTTGCTGATTTTATTTTGCCAGTACTACCTGCTTTTATTTGGCCAGTCATGGGGCTTGAACTCAGGGCCTCAGCTCTGTCCCTGAGCTTCTTTTGCTCAAGGCTAGCACTCTACCACTTGAACCACAGCGCCACTCCTATTTTTTTTTTTCTGTTTATCTGGTACTGAGGAATCAAACATAGGGCTTCATGCATGCTAGGTAAGCACTTTATCATTGAGCAACATTCCCAGCCCACTACATCCTCTTGATCAGCCTTTTAGCTCATAGCTGCTGCTCTATCACTTGAGCCATGCCTCCAGAATAGATTTCTGCTGGCTAATTGAAATATAATTCACTGGCAGGATACTAGTAGCTCATGCTTGTAATCCTAGTGACTCAGGAAGCTGAGTTCTGAGGATTGTGGCTTGAATCCAGCAGGCAGGCAAGTCTATAAGGCTCTTATCTTTTTTTTTTTTTTTTTGGGGGGGGGGTCCGGTCGTGGGGCCTGAACTCTGGGCCTGGGCGCTGTCCCTCAGCTCTTCAGCTCAAGGCTAGCACTCTACCACTTGAGCCACAGCGCTACTTCCGGCTTTTTTCTTTTTGCTTATGTGGTGCTGAGAAGTCGAACTCAGGGCCTCAGGCATGCAAGGCAAGCGCTCTACCACTGAGCCACCTTCCCTGCCCAAGGCTCTTATCTTCAATAAGCTACCAAAAAAGCTGGGGGTGGGACTATACAACTGTAGCTCAAGTAGTACTTTGAGTAAAAGAGTTTTAGGGTCAGTAACCAGGCTAAGTTCAACCCCAGGACTGCAAAAAATAATAAAATAAAATATGAATAACAGATTTATCCATGATAGCTAGTAATGAATAAAATGAAACTGTCCCAATTTATTCATTTTAACTTTTGTTTGGCAATTACATATTTACATGGTTCCAAGTGAAGGTCACATTAACAATTAGTAAAAGAAATCAAGCTTTCCTCTATATCCTCCACTTCCCCAAGTAGACCTCTTCCAATGGTTTCCTAGCTTTCCATTTTATAGGCAAATACACGTATGGCATCCTAAGATAAAATACTATGAGTGTGTTAGGGTTTGAGGCCATGCATACCAAGGATATACTGTACCATCGGCAACAACTTGGTATAGTATGGTGTAGTACTACTACTGTAAGCAGCTCCGGCCTCTCCCTTACAGCTGCATAATACACCAGTGTGTATTTACCAGTTCATTCAACTAATCCCTTTCACTGATGGCTATGAATTGTTTTCAGTCTGTTTTGCCAAATAGGGCTGAGGTATCAGTGTGTTTTTTTTTCTACTTCTGCCAGTATAACCAGGTACTTTATTTCTGTTGTCCCTTAACAGTGTCCCTGTGTCTTAAACCAGAAGACCTACAGAAACAACTGCTTTAATGCACAGCAGAAAGCTATTTAAGAACACATTACAGAGTAAGCCTTTAAATGTAGATAGCCTCCTGACTCTTATTTTTCCTCCCACCATACCTTGATACAGCCTTTGAAAAAATTACTCTGCCAAGGAAAACAACAAAGAATAAACAAGAAGTATGGTTTTATTTCCTCTGAGCCATCTGCAAAACACTTAGGACCAACATTTAAAAAAAAAAAAAACCACAAAAAAGCCTCCTTTAAAAAAAGTACATTAAAAAGGGGGAGAGGGGCAGAAGCTAAGTGATTAGTATATTAGCCCCACGGAGCTATCACGATTCTGACTGGTCCAAGATATGGAAAGGATGTAGGGCAGATACAAAAAGAGGAAGGAGAATTTACTGAGGGAGAGGACCCCGAAGTGGGCCGCGAGGGGGAACTGGAGGCCGAGGAGTGGGTCTGGGTGGAGGGAGGGGCCCCCGCTGGTAGCCATAGGGTGGGGGTCGAGGAGGGCCAGTGTAACCATGGGGAGGCATCAGTGGAGGGGGCCCACGCATACCATGTGGAGGCATAGGACCGGGGTGACCTGCAAGAAAGAAAAAATTGATAAAAGTGAGAAATTGGAAATGGTTGATATTGGGAGATGTGTAGAAGACAAGAGAAAAAAGTTGAAGCTGTACGAATGTGAGGCAGGACATAGTGAACCTCTGTAATCCCAGCACTTGGGAAGGTCAGGCAGAGGAGTGCTGAGTTCCAGATCAGCCTAAGCTACCTAGCGGGCCAACCTGGGTTATACAGAAAAGAGCAGGGGAGAGGGAGAAAGGAGGAGACAAGAAGGGGAGGAAAAGGACAATGTGAGGATAAAGGAGATGGCTAGAACCTACTCACCCATGGGAGATCCAAACGGAGGCCCTCGGGGGGGCATGCCCATTGGGGGAGGTCCAGGATGAGGCATTCCAGGTGGTGGGCGGGGTGGAGGCTGTCCCCCAGAGCCTGGAGGCCCAGCATGGGGGTGTCCTAAGCCATGAGGGCCATGGTGGGCCAGCTGCATCTGAGACATCCCTGTGAAAATAAAAATGATACAAGAAAAAGGGGGTGGTAGGTAGCCAGGATAATGAAGAAAAGGAAGACAGTAAAGGTATATGGAAAATAAGGCTGGCAAAAGCACTCTATCCCTGATCCCATCCCAACAGTAAAACCCAACCACTCACTCACTTCACTAGTTCTTTTGGAGTTAGGCTCAGTAAGTGATGCAAAAGTATATATCAAAAACAGTGGTACGCCGGGCGCTGGTGGCTCACGCCTGTAATCCTAGCTACTCAGGAGGCTGAGATCTGAGGATCACGGTTCAAAGCCAGCCCGGGCAGGAGAGACCGTGAGACTCCTATCTCCAATAAACCACCAGAAAACCGGAAGTGGCGCTGTAGCTCAAGTGGTAGAGCGCTCGCCTTGAGCTGAAGAGCTGAGGGACAGTGCCCAGGCCCAGAGTTCGAGCCCCACGGCCGACAAAAAAAAAAAAACAGTGGTGAGGCTGGGAAGGTGGCACAGTGGTAGAGTGCTCGCCTCGCATGCATGAGGCCCTGGGTTCGATTCCTCAGCACCACATAAGCAGAAAAAGTAGTAAAGGGCGCTGTGGCTCAAGTGGTAGAGCGCTAGTCTTGAGCTGAAGAGCTGAGGGACAGCACCCAGGCCCACAATTCAGGCCCCACGACCGACCAAAAAAAAGAAAAAAACAAACAAACAAACAGTGGTGACAGGTTGGATAGGCTGGAGTAGCCTACATACTTCCTGAGCAAAGGTCTTATTGTAAGGGACAAATAAGAATTCTTCAGAGTGGTAAGACTGACCATGATTTTTGTAAAGAGGTACAGAAATGTCAAAATGAACCTCTCCTCATATAAGTAATATATGCTTTAAAATTTGAAGATAGGGCTGGGAAGGTGGCTCAGTGGTAGAGTGCTTGCTTTGCATGCATGAGGCACCACATAAGCAGAAAAAGCCCGAAGTGATGTTGTGGCTCAAGTGGTAGAGCACTAGCCTTGAGCTGAAGGACAGCGCCCAGGCCCAGGGTTCAGGCCCCACAACATAGATAGATAGATAGATAGATAGATAGATAGATAGATAGATAGATAGATAGATAGATAGATAGATAGATAGATAGATAGATAGATAGATAGATAGATAGATAGATAGATAGATAGATAGATAGATAGATAGATAGATAGATAGATAGATAGATAGATGTGATTGGGACAGATGTGGGAAGAAGGATAGAAGGGGTGACACTGATCAAGATGCATTGTAAAATAAGCTGGGTGCTGGTGGCTCACCCCTCTAATCCCCTCTACTAAGGAAGCTGAGATCTTAAGGATCTCAGTTTGCAGCCAGCTTGGATAGAAAAGTCCATGAGACTTATCTCCAAATAACCAGCAAAAAGCCACAAGTAGAGGTGGGCTCAAGTGCTCAAACATCGGCCTTGAGTGAAAAAGCCGAGTGAATTCAGGCCTCAGTATTGGCACCAAAAAAGGAAGGAAAAAAAAATGTACTCATAAACCCTTTTGTACATCTACTTAAATTTTAAAAATATTTTAAGAGAAAGACAACTTGCAAAGACAGAACTGATGTTACAAGCCACCTGATAATAGTTAAAACACATCTCTTAACTTTGTAACACTATTTTAGTTTGGATAGTTATGTCGAAGGGAGCATTATATGTATATAAGATATTTAGAAGCATTTCTGTCCTCTATATACTAGGTGCCAGTGGCATTCTGGCCCAATCCAGGTGTGATAACCAAAAACCATCTCCAAATATTGCCAAATGTCCTGGGGGTGGGGGATGTAACCCTTGGTTGAGAACCACTGACTAGACTATTATAAAATTTTCACTTTTCTTTTTTTTTTTTTTTGGTTGGCCATGGGGCCTGAACGCTGGGCCTGAGCACTGTCCCTCAGCTCTTCTGCTCAAGGCTAGCACCCTACCACTTGAGCCAAAGCGCCACTTCCAGCTTTTTCTGCTTATGTGGTGCTGAGGAATCGAACCCAGGGCCTCATGCATGCAAGGCAAGCACTCTACCGCTGAGCCACCTTCCCAGCCCCAAATTTTCACTTTCTTTTAATGAACAAGGCACTTGTAATTCTCAGGAGACCAAGATCTAGAGGAAGCTCATCCAGGCAGACACGTCCAGGAGATTCCATTTCCAATTAACCCAAGCTAAAGGAGTGGCTCAAAAGATAGAGAGCCAGCTACAAGCCAACAAGCTGGGCAAGCACAAGACTCAGTATCAGAAAAAAAAAGTAATTCATTTGTGGTATAAAGGCACACCAGCTTTTATAAATAATACCATAATCTCACTGGCTAAGAAAAAAAGCTTTTGCTTATGTTTCAGCCCCCTCCAAGAAAATTCTTCAGAAAGACATGACAGTGGACATGACTACCCCCGAGCAGAAACTGGGATCTGCAAATCAGAAGTATGTCAAACAGCACAGTATATCCAAAAAAAATACCAATCAGCATCAACATACAGTGGAGGGAATCATCTGTATGGTCCAATTTATGAGAATCCCTAGAGGCAGGAGTTTGAGTTTTTCTGTAGGCAAAAGGGGGCAGATTTGAAACAACTGCGACTGAACATGTTTTAGAAAAATTACTGTGAAAATAATCCAAAGATAGAAACCATAGTGTCAAAAGTGACCAGAAAATACAATAAATTAAGTACAAAACAATGAGGAAACAAGGGCCTGAACTGGGACACTGATGTGGGGGAGATGTCAGAGACAGGAATAGGACTTGGTATGAGAAGATATGGAGAAGCCCCCATTTTTTTGGTCAGTCATGGGGCCTGACCTAGGCACTGTCCCTCAGCTCTTCAGCTCAAGGCTAGCGCTCTACTACTTGAGCCACAGCACAACTTCTGACTTTTTCTGCTTATATGGTGCTGAGGCATCAAACCCAGAGCCTCATGCATACAAGGCAATCACTCTACCACTAAGCCATCTTCCCAGCCGCAGAACCTCCAAATTTAAGAACTAAGCTCCTGAAAACAAAGAGAAAGAAGAGGCATGAAGAAGGGTAGAAAAGCAGTTATCTATTAAACAGTAAGATTATGTCTAGCTGGTTTATAACCATGGATGAGAGGCCCAGAAAACATCAGTATCTACATTTTTTTTTGTCGGTCCTGGAGCTTGAACTCTGGGCCTGGGCACTGTCCCTAAGCTCTTCAGCTCAAGGCGAGCACTCTACCACTTAAGCCACAGCATCAATTCTGGTTTTCTGGTGGTTAATTGAAAATAAGAGTCTCATGGACTTCCTTGCCCCGTCTGGCTTTGAACTTCGATCCTCAGATCTCAGCTATCTAAGTAGCTAGGATTACAGGCATGAGCAATTGGCGTCTGGCCAGTATCTACATATTTAAAACTATAGACACATGTCAAACGCAGAGAAAAAGGAGCTTTATCAAAGATGGCTTAGACACATGCAAAGATAAAGAACCCTGAGAAACAAAAATAGATAATAATTTCAAACTGGAAGACACAGATAGTTATAAATATAGCAGAGATTACATCAGCTAAGGAGCAGAAGTGTCTCCTAGATTTGATAACTGGGTTACAATTAGTTGGAATGAAGTCAAGAGATAATGAGGGCAAAACGTTAAGGAAATGAAAAACACCAAGTACGGACTACTTTCAGAAAAACTTAAGAAATAGAGATAAGTTAGGAAGTGTTATACGTGTTCATGTAAGATATCTTGTATTTATTTTAATGAATGTCTCAAGAGAGAACTTGAGATATTTATCACTGAAGACCAAAGAGCAGCAAGATTACCATTGGCAGTACCCTCTACCAAGTTCACTGCTCCCTTTTCCAGCCAAAAAACACCTACCTGGATGGGGCATTCCACCTGGTGGGAATGGGTGTGGATGTGAATGTCCATGTCCAGGATGTCCAGCCCCTGGAGTTCCTGCTGAAGGGGGGCCATGTCCTCCAGCCCCGGGAGGCATAGGTGGTGGGGGCATGGCTGGGGGTATTCCAGGTGGGAGGGCGCCAGGAGGCGGTACTGGAGGTGGGAAGGACCCAGGAGGTGGCATTCCTATATAAGAAATGAAAGAAGAGCTAATGGTGGTGAGCAATGTCCTTGAAGAGCCTCCAATCTTGCCTCACGAGTGGCTGAGCACTTTACCCTCCTCTCAACACTCTAAAATCAAAAGCAATGGTTAGCAAGTCAAACTTCCATCGCCTGAAGAAACCCAACTCTGTTCATCGCTATCACCATTCCCCTCTCACTCCCCACTGACCCAGCATACTGTCCTTGCTGCTTGTTTTGTCTGCATCCAGCCCCACCCCCTACAAACCCAAAACAAACATAATCCAAACCTAAAGTTCTACCTGGTGGAGGGAGCCCAGATCCCAGCGAAGATACCACCGGATTGGGGGCAGAAGGCGGAGGGGGTGCATCTGCAAATAGCTGATGAGGTCGGTCAGCCTGGGAAAGTGGATTCTGGGCTGCCAGAAGTCGTTCAGCTGCTGAGCCATGGCGCTCACCCTTAGAGTCCTTCTTGAAAGCATAAGACACTGTGATAGGGCGGTTACAGAGATACTGCCCATTCATGGCCTCAATTGCTGCATCTGAAGCATCAAATGAAGCAAAATTAATAAACGCATAACCTTTGGAGTTGCCTGTGTCAGGGTCCCGCATAATTTTAGGGGTTTGTAAGATGACCCCAAAGGCGCTGAAAGTATCATAAAGCAGCTTCTCATCAATCTCTGGGTCCAGGTTCCCAATGAAAATGTTGGCCCCTACATCCAGGTTTTTGTTATGAGCTGATGCCTTGTTCACCCTGATGGGCTTTCCATAGAGTTTGATCATGTTCATAATCTTAATGGCATAGTCAGCATCTTCCTCACTCAAGAATTCAACAAAGCCATAACCTGGAAAAGCGGAGATGGGTAAGTTAACTCAAGCGAAGAGATTCAAAATGGAATGTAACTCGCCCTCCCCCGCCAACCACAAATAATGTGACCGAAATAAAAGTGTCACTTCAACTGTGAATGTGAACTGTGAACTGACATTTACGAGAAGAATCTCCCAAAGACAAACTGTGAACTGAAGTTTAAGGGAAAGAAATATTTAGACTGCTCATTCCCAAACAGTTATGAATACTGTTGGGACTGTTCGGGAGCACTGGTCCCTACAAGATAGGCACTGGCCTCTTGTCGCGTACTTACCTTGATGCTGGCCAGTGACTCTATCCTTTGGCATGTGGGTATTGACCACGGGCCCTGCCTGGAGAAAGAGTTCCCACAGGAGTGGTTCGCTGACCTTCTCATCCAGGCCCCCCACGTACACAGTGGCATCTCAAGAGAACAGAAAATGAGGGTCGGGTGAGAGCAGAGCAGAAAAGGAGTTGGTGGGAACATGAAGATGGGTTTCGGTACGGGGAGGGCAGGGGCCCATCACATAAAGGAAAAAGCAAAACACGTGCAGCCCTTAAACATCTCTCCTTACTGGGAGTCTAGCGAATCTGCTAGTTTGATGCTCAGCTGCAAAACGTGTGGCTCCGTGGGGATGTTTTTTCTATAGTGGCAATGCGGCCGGGAATCGGGCCTAGAAGCCGCGCGCCAGGCCTCGGCCGGCACCGGCCGCGCCCCCGCCACCCGGGGCCCAGCTCATCCCCCCGGGAGGTCTAGCCTTCCACCTCCGCCGAGCCGCCGCCTGGCTCTAGTCGGCACCCCTCACATCCCCTGGGCGCATCCCCCCCAGTTACCCTGGTTCCGTTCGGAAATCGGCCCCGCAGCCATGGCGAAGAGGCTCCCGCGCCGTCTCTTAGCGGCAGCCCCGCCCCCTGACCGCAGCTACTACTTCCACTTCCGGGGCAACATGGGCGGGGGGGGGGGAGGTGCGGGGGGGGGGGTCGCTGGGTGGTGCTGTGGAGGGAAGGAGTGGGAGGAACCGGAAACTGCAGCAGCCATCTTAGGAGTGTGTGTGTGTGTGTGTGTGTGTGTGTGTGTGTGTGTGTGTGTGTGTGTGTGTGTGTGTGTGTGTGTGTGTGTGTGTGTGTGTGTGTGTGTGTGTGTGTGTGTGTGTGTGTGTGTCTGTCTGTCTGTGTCTGTGTGTGTGTGTCTGCGTGTGTGTGTGTCTGTGTGTGTGTCTGTGTGTCTGTGTGTCTGCGTGTGTGTGTGTCTGTCTGTCTGTCTGTCTGTCGGGGATGTGTGTGTTTCTGTGTCTGTCTGTCGGGGATGTGTGTGTCCGGGGTGGGGGTGGGGGCTTGCGTAGTCAGCGGGCGCTGTGTTACTGGGGTTCTAGCGATCAGTGTTTATTTGCTGGTTAATTGGAGATGGAGTGAGGCGTACTTTCTTGGCCCGGCGTCTTCGAACTGCGAACAACAGGTCCCAGCTCCCTGCGGAACCAGGATTCCAGGCGTGAGCCGCCAGCCGACTAACGCGGGATCCGATTCGGAGCCGACGTGCCCCTGGCACCTCTCAGAACTGTGGCGGCAGAGCTGGAGCTGCCTCTTGAGGCAGTGCTAGGCCGACAGAGAATTCGGTACTCCCAAATGTGAAAAACCAAAAGCTAGGGGGGAAATGCTGGCTTTCACATACATACATATATACATATAGTGATTTCTGTGTGGGGCTATGTGTGTGCTGTACTGGGTTTTAAACTTGTGCCCTTGGCCATACGCTGTACCACTTAAGTCAGACCTCCACCCCACAAAGCGAAACTTTGTGACATAGGAAAGAGTGTGCAGAGGAATCCCCCCAACTCAGGCTCACTTGCTTTGAGGTGCGGGCAGCCTTCCATGTCGGCCCACAGCATGTGTGCAAATACAAACTCACGTCCCTGTGTCAGAATTAAAGGTGTTAGTTTTTCCATCTTGGGGATGATATGGCACAATGTCTGAGCTGTAATGGTAATCATTAATGCACAGGCAAGGAAATCTGAGGCACCATGATCATGTAAATGACATTGGGACTTCAGTCCCAACATCTTGATAAGCTTGTCCTATTTCCTAAATGAGAGAAAAGAGAACTCTTTCCCAAATTGTATGTGAATTCTGAAGAACTTCACCTGACCCAAGTTATTATCAAAATACAGGATCCCACCTCCTTTACCCACCACTCTTTACTTCCTAGGATCCTGCATTTAAACACAAGGAACAATGCCAGATCTTTATACAAATGTGATTTAATGAACTTAAATAGAAATGCCACTACAATCTGTCATTCACACACACACAAACCAATGGGGGTGGGGGGAGGGGGGAATAAAAATTGGATTTAAAGCAGCAGCAGCAAGAGGGAATAAGAACTAAGTCTCTTTTTGAACTAATAAACAGCATTTCTGACCTCACAATTTAACAGCTAGTTATCCAAAAAGTGGATGAAATTACCTCCACCCCACCTCCAAAAAAGGCAATTGCATTTTGGATTGTTTTTGTTTCTTAGTTCTTTAGATCACAAAATACATGTACATGTATTACAAGCAGACGCCTGTAATCCTAGCTACTCAGGAGGCTGAGATCTGATGATCGTGGTTCAGAGCCAGCCCAAGCAGAAAAGTCCCCTTGAGACTTTTATCTCCAATTAACCACTAAAAAGCTGGAGGTGGCGCTGTGGCTCAGGTGGTAGAGCACTAGCTTTGAGCACAAAGAGGCTCAGGGACAGCAACCAGGCCCCTAGTTCAAGCCTCATAACCGACAAAAAACAAAAACAATGAAACAAGACAGAAGAGCTGGATATTAGCACCACCATCTGCTATAGAAACTCAAAATGAGTTTCTTTAAAGAGGCTGGAATGTGAAAAGCTAAGGCAGCAAGGCCAGATAGAAAAACTTCTGGATTAAACAGAGCCCTCCCTCATCCACGCTGCCCCCGGCCATGCCTTCGAGAATGCCGGTAATTTCACTGGGATTGGGAGAGAAAAGTATTTGGATCTCTTTTCTCGCAACGATCCTGGGGAAATACTCTTGGTGTCCATTTTCTTAATAGCTCCTGAAGACAGGCTAGTTCCTCCCGAAGGCCAGAGATTGTGAGAGCTGACAGGCCCATCTGGGGAGGGGACAAAGAAGGGTAGAAATGAATATTATTGAAACTCTAGCTTCAGTAATCTGTCTGCTACTTCTTTATTGTTCTTTTTCCTTCAAACTATCCCTTCCATTCTACTTGATCTAAGCATTTCCCCACCTTCTACACCCCAAACCTACTCAATTTGATAACAGGAATAGTACTTCCAATCCCTTTAGCACTTTCTCCCACTCCCACTCCCCATCTCCCCTTCTCACCTGGACTTCAGGCCTTCCCCTCAGGTAGCAGCGCTTCCAGAGCCTGATCTGGGGTCCCAAATATCCAGGTAGCAATAGCCCTGGAGGTAAAGGGCAAGCTCCCCAATGTGAGGGGAGCCCCCACTCCTGGTCAGCCAGGCTTTCAGAGGAGGTAGCTGGTCGAGAGAGCCAACGAGAAGGGACTGCCAAAAGAGAAGGACTGTCTCGCCAAGGACAAAGCTGATGCAGGGGGGTCAGGGCCCCTCTAGAGAAAAGCCACATAGAACTTGGAGGTCCAGGAACCATGAAGTTTGGCTAAGGAGGAAAGGGAAGTCAAGTGGCAATTGAGAAAGCAGATAACCCCAGTTTGGGTCAGGAAGAGTGTCCTGCACTCAAAACTAACAGACAACTCTTCCTTTCATCTATACTCACTAGGCATCACCCAGGCCTTGGGACTAACTGAAATTGGTTTTAGAGAAACTTGGAAAATATGGGCACAAGATTGGAAGACTAATAAACAGAAATGAAGATAAAAGGGATGCCCTCGGTGCTATTCTAGGATTTCTCTTTTCTTTGCCACAGTCAGGTACTGTAAGTGACAGGTATCAAACAGGAGTGTGGTAGCTTTCCCTGCTAAACTCAGGGAAAAACATTGTATCTTTCTACTCTTCTGGTAGCATAACCTATGAAAAGTCAAGGGAATTTAGGAAGCTTAGGCCTCTCACCTGTCTAGGGAACCAGGATTCTGGGCAGTGCTCCGGGTCATAGCCAGGATTATGGAATTGTAATATCTGTTCATTGCTGTAGCGTAAATCCCAGTCCCAGACAGAGAGCTGCACATTTATACAGTTCCCATCTGGGGACTGAGAGTTTTCTGGGGTATAAACTTGTGTATAGGAGTTAAACTAGACAAAGGAATCAAGAAAAGAGATGATTAAACAATATATATACACATATTATACACATATATATGCTCACAAATATGTGTGTGTATATATGTATGTGTAGAGATATATATGTCTGTATAAATTATATATATATGCATATATATATGTGTATATATATATATATATATGTATATTCCCCCCCAATCCAGAGACAAATCACTGAACTCACGCTTTCTATTTCAGGCATCAAATGTATAATAAGGTCAATTTTCCCTTTCCCAAACACAGATTTCTCTTTTTTTTTTTTTTTTGTCGGTCGTGGGGCTTGAACTCTGGGCCTGGGTGCTGTCCCTCAGCTCTTCAGCTCAAGGCGAGCACTCTACCACTTGAGCTACAGCGCCACTTCCGGTTTTCTAGTGGTTTATTGGAGATAGGAGTCTCACGGTCTTTCCTGCCCGGGCTGGCTTTGAACCACGATTCTCAGATCTCAGCCTCCTGAGTAGCTAGGATTACAGGCGTGAGCCACCGGTGCCCGGCCTCTCAGATTTCTCTTATAAAGCAAATCAAGACAAAACTTCAGCAAAGACTTCTTGGGAGACACAGACAAAAACAAGTCAAAAACAAAGGTCACTGACCTGTCTGCCCTGCTTTCCACGCTCCCAGGGAGTATTTCTCAGGAAAGTAAGAGTGTCAGGAACCCTGACACTGTCATGCAGAGCAAGAAGGAAAAACTCAGAGAATTCAAACTCAGCTGGAAATTGCTGGAGGAGCTGCCAGACACAATCAAGGAAGAGGAGAAACACTGGGGCCTAAGAAGAGAGCAATTAAAGGTTAGGCCTGAGGTATGGCTCAAGTAGTAGAGCTTTTGCTAGTAAGTGCAAGGCCCTGAATTCAATCCCCAGTACTGCTAAAAGTAAATAAGAGGTTAGAGAGGATTGTGAGGACCTAAAAAGGTTGGATTCCATAATAAGGGGATGGGGGGGGGGGGGCACACAGGAATAGGATACTAAGGATGTCAGGAAATGAAAGTCTGAGTTGAAAGTAGTTCATCTGGGTTTTCAAGTTCAACATAACCTCAGGACCTTTCTGATTCACTTCCAATGGATAATAATGTTATTTTTCTCCCTCCCTTAGGTCATGCTCCCAGCCCTCCTAAATTGTTCTCACCTCTTCACTGGCCCCAGTTCCCCCAAACCGAGTCAGGAAGGGGTGACCAGCTGCCACCCACTCTCGCTGCACTACTGATTGAAAGCCAAACAGTGTTCGGGCTTCAGGGGCCAGAAGCAGCTGGACGAGTGAAGAGAGGAGGCCGTTGAAATCACGATCACCACGCTCTGGGTGGTAAAGAAGAAGGACAAAGAAGGAGGGGTCCAAGAAGCTAGGGAAGAAGAGAATGAGAAGAGGAAGCATGGCAAGGAGGATTAAGGGGGGGCAGGGAAAAGTTGGGGATAGTGGGATTAAGAAGGCATATAGATGTAAAGACAAAACAAAGCTTGAATGATTCACTTCATAGATGTGTGGATAGAAAGACCCAGTGTCACATGCAGAGGGCAGAACCACAATTCTCAAACCAGCTTCCATAGTACCCTTCCCACCTCAACCCCAACCCCCATCCCCTGACAGAAGGAAGGGGAGGGAGGGGCTAAGAATATCCCAGGGATCAAAACAACAAGCTATAGTGGGGAGGCAGAGGTGGTTATGAACTTGGGAACTCATGGGTAGTTCCTAGTGACAGGAAGATGCTAGCACTAGAAGACAAGGAAGATTTATGACCAACTCCATGAGCACTATCCAGCCAGGTGGGTAAGGGAAAAAAGAGAAGAAATGGAGTGGGCTGACCCAAGGAACTCACCTTGAAGTACTACAGAACGAACCCTGGATGTCACTAAAACTGAGACATCACTGGCCTTTCGAAGACAAGCCCTAGAGCAAATGAAGGAGAGGCTGATAAGCGTGGAAAAAGAAGTAATGGCTTGGAATAGAGGCAGACTCCAAAATCCTGCCCCTTCCTCCAAGCAGTAGCAATAACAGACATCTTGGGAAACCAAGAAGAGTTCATGCAACAATATTTAGAAACCCAAGTGTACAGACATTGGAACAGCCAGAATTATAAATCATGGCTAGAAGGATAGTACCTGACATAATCTAACCATCGTGTTCCTTCCAACGCTGAGAGCCATTTATCCTCAGCTACAGATGAGTCTGGTAGAGAGTATAGGAATCAAAGGGACAAAGAAATTAGGAGAATTGGGACTTGGGACTCAGGTCTATAGCCTGATGAGTTTAATAAGTGGTTACCTAAGACTGTGGATAGAAATGAAGTAAGTTTAAGGACGTGTGATATCACTGAATGGTAGAGTGCTTGTCTGCCATGAGCCACCAGTACCCAGCTGATGGTAAATTTTACAGATCTACTTTTTTTGTATGCTGGTTCTGGGGCTTGAACTCAGAGCCTGGGTGCTGTCCTTGAGCTTTTTTGCTCAAGTCTAGTGCTCTATCACTTGAGCTGCCGTTCTATTTTTGGCTTTTTGGTGGTGAATTGGAGATAAGAGTCTGAAAGACTTTTCCTGCCTGGGATTGGCTTCAAACCACAATCCTCAGATCTCAGCCTTCTAAGTAGCTAGATTACAGGTATAAGCCACCCGTGCCTCGCTTTATAAAGCTATTTTTTTTAAAGAGTATGTTGTTCCTAAGAAAATAGACAATCAGTCTATAGGAAATGCAAATTGGGTGAAAAACAAAGATCAAGCTTGGCACGGGTAGCTCATGCCTGTAATCCTAGGTATAATCCTCACAGGTCTAGGATCTGAAAATTAAAGTTCAAAGCCAGCCCCGGCAGAAAAACCAGAGAGATTCCTCTCCAATTAAACAACAAAATGTCAGAAGTGGAGGCTCAAGTAATAAAGCTCCAGCCTTGAGTGAAAAAAGCTGAGTTCAAGCCCCAGAACTAGTTAAAAATAATAACCCTAAGGCTCACTGGCTGAAGGATTAATCATCTACAGTAGACAAAAATGGTAAACCAGGTGAGAGTCAGCAGGCCGAGAGGCGAAGGGCTAAAGGTTATTCTCACCAGGCAGACACAGGGCCCTCAGCTTCAAGTGGGCAAGTTGGACATCTGCAAGCCCAGGCAGTTCATCCATTGTGTCTACAAGGACAACATCGGAATGCCCAGCCTGGAGCATGGACTCCACTGCTCTGGAGGGGAGAAGTTAGACACTCAGGAAAGGAGTCTTTCCAGAACCCCTACCCCTTGCATCTTCTC
This sequence comes from Dipodomys merriami, assembly GCF_024711535.1. Lineage (NCBI taxonomy): Eukaryota > Metazoa > Chordata > Mammalia > Rodentia > Heteromyidae > Dipodomys > Dipodomys merriami. The sequence goes on from NW_027202893.1 coordinate 1,152,848, forward strand.
ATCAGGCTCCCTCACCTGATGTCCTCTTTGTTAGGGTCACTGGCATTATAGAAACCTCCACATCGGAGAAGATCACTGCCCCCTGGGTGATGCCAGGATAGGCGCTTCAGATGGGAGAGAAGAAGATTATTGCGGTAGAAACTAGCTCCAGCGATCCTTGTCCCACAATGATGTCACAGACTTCCCTCCCTCTACATTGTTCCCTGACCCCTGTGACCCTCTTAACCCAATCATTACCCAAACCCTCACACTGACCGGTCCACGGCCCTGACGGAAGTGGCCAAATGTTCTCCTGACCTCACTGTCCAGAATTCGGCTGGGGACCCAGAAGTACCGGGGGAGGCTGCAAAATGGAGAGTGATGTCACAGCTTGGCTCAGTGATTATCTATCAGGCAAAGCTTTATTACCAGGAAGCTATTCCAAGGGATCTCAAGTTTTGAGACCAAGCAGATAACTGGGCTAGGAAGGTGGGGTTTGTGGGAAGTCCTACATTCAAAGGACAGGAACTAGGAGACAAGGAGTACAACAGGGGTTAGAGTAGACTAGAACCATCACCTGGTAGCTACATCGAACCTCTCGTTGACTGTGCTGACCCTCCAGTCCTTGGCACCCTGTTTCTTCAGCTCCATTTCCCAGTCTTCTAATGTCTCCAAGAGCGGAATAGGTGGTTTTCTGAAGCCAGAACCCTGGCCTAGAGCCCGAGTGACATACAGAGGAAGATGAGAAGAAACCAGAAACAGTTTCTGAGCTCTTGTTTGCAGCTGCTAGTCCTGCTTTCCACCCCCCACCCCTTCCCCAGACCCCACTGTCCTTTCTTTCCCTAAAGCATGCTTACGTACCAGCCTTGCTCAGGGCGATCCCTCCATACTGCTGGGTTTCACTGCTCTGAGCTCTGGCTTGGACAATAGCCATGGTTACCTATGGAGGAAAACACATCCCATCTTTTTGACTTGACTGAAGTGATAAGAATGCATTAGCGCTCCACTGACCAGAAGCGCAAAAACAGATCCTAGTGGAGGGGGCTTCCACAGGTCCTGGGGTCTGGGGTTAAAAAAAAATCAAGAACCCCCAAAACAGTATACTGATTCTGGAAATAATCTTAGGAATACTATAATCCAATATGCCTTGTTTTACAGAGAAGAAAATTCACTCATAGTCACACTGCTGGTAACTAGCAGAGCCAGATTAGAATTTAGGCCCTTTACCCCTCTAATACTAACATTTATCCGAGCCTTTTAGCTCCTCTCTGAAGAAAAGGAGGACTGATGAGAGGGACCTTAAAGGATAGGAGACTACTGGGAATTGTCAGGGAGGGGTTCCTAGTTCCTTTTATTTTAAATATTTTTAAGTTAGTTTATATTAGTTATAGGGGGACAGGGTTCATTGTTACAGTCTTCCAATGTTTACGCAGTATTCCAATCCATCTCATCCTGTTCCCCACTTCCAAATAACATCCTCAGTAGATTTCCTTGTTTCATTTTCTTTTCTTTTCCTTTTTGCCAGTCCTGGGTCTTGAACTCCAGGCCTGGGCACTGTCCCTGAGCTTCATTTGCACAAGGCTAGCACTCTACCACTTGAGCCACAGTGCCACTTCTGGCATTTTCTGTTTATGTGGTACTGAGAAATCGAACCCAGGGCTTCATGCATGGTATGCAAGTACTCTACCCACTAAGCCACATTTCCAGCCCCCTTGTTTCATGTTCATAATCTATTTCAACAGTATTCAACCTCCTGTACCCTCCCCAAAGGACCTCTAGTTTCTAAAGAGAAGAAGGATCTTCTGGCAGTGATTTTTTTTTTTTTTTTTTTACCTGAAAAGCTTGAGGTTCTAGTCCGCCAGCCTCAAAACCAATTCTGAGCAGCCGGAAGTCTCTGCCATGAATTAGAATCTCCTCAGGGATGAATTTAAGCTGGGAACCTGGATGGAGCTGAACTCGTGCTAAGCCACTCACTGAAGTCAAGAGTTAAAAGAGGAGGGTAAGCATAGTGTTGCCCTAAGAAGAGCTCTTCCCACCTATTCTCTTCTGAGAATAGAGAATGGATGAGGAGAGGTTCCAACATCCCTTTTTTTGGGAGGGGTTCCGGTCATGGGGCCTGAACTCTGGGCCTGGGCGCTGTCCCTCAGCTCTTCAGCTCAAGGCTAGCACTCTACCACTTGAGCCACAGCGCCACTTCCGGCTCATTTTTTTCTGCTTATGTGGTGCTGAGGAAGCGAACCCAGGGCCTCAAGCATGCAAGGCAAGCGCTCTACCACTGAGCCACCTTCCCGGCCCTCAACATCCCTTTTAATGACCTGCAGACTTACTAGCCTCTAGTCGCTCAATGTTGACCAAAGAAAAGTCATATTCACTGCTCAGGGGTGTATCCTAGAGAAAGCAATGACTGATGTTACAAACATCTGAAGTAACACTCATGTTTCCTACCTTGGTGATCCGTCATCCCATGTAAGAGGCCACCACTCCTAGAACCAATACCAACTATCACTGGTACATTCAAAAGAGACCCCTTAACCCATAATATTTGTCTCAATCCTTGAACTTCTTTTTTTTTTTTTTTTAAGAGTGTTGCTGTGTAGGGCACATTAGCCTCACACTCACAATCCTCTTGCTTCAGCCTCCCAAGGGCTAAGATTATAGACGTGTGCCACCACATCTAGCTTCTAGTTGTTTTTTCTACTGCCTAACCATCTTACCTGACTCCGTTGCCATCCACAAGGCTGGAAGGTGACCCTAAAGTTAGTACAGATCAGGATTCCAGGCAACTCAGGTTCCAGCCCTTTTCTCAGCCCTGGGGCCCATGCTAGGATCTGCTCCCCTAAGGAGAAAGAAGGGAAGCCAGGTGTTGCCCATACTTGCAAACACCTACTCTTCTGCAGCCAGGAATCTAAAAAGGGAAGATTAAAACCCTTGCTCACTGAATGCAAGCTTGAGAATAAAGAATTGGTAAGTTTTAATACCTCTGTAACTAGCACAGAGCATGGAAAACAGAGCCTGCACCCGAATAGTTCCTGGATAAATGAGAAAAGAAGGAACAGGGTAAAAAGAACGAATACCAAGGATTCAGTTCTCTCTGCCAGCTCTGGTCAGAGAAGAGAATAAGCTTCAGGCAGAGGCACTTTGAGCCAGGAGAGGAATATGGAGGTGTCTTCGGTGAAGAATTTGGAGGGGCTTGGGAGATCAGAGTATTACCTGGCAGGCATCCAGAGGCCAAGCTGGATGCCAGAATGCCAAGCTGCCGACTCCTGGGCTCCGGCATCCTGCTTCCCTGGAAAGACTTTGGTTCAGAATGCTGAGAAGAGTAGAGGGTTAATCCCGCTCCCTCCTCCTCCTCCTCCAGCCCCGGAGTCTGGGATTACCTCAGCAGCTGTGGGAGACTGGGGGAAACTGAGCTCAGTGTCTGCGGGGAAGCTCAGGACCAGGGTTGGCAGACACGAGAGGGAGGGGCTGGTTAATGGATAATGAGACCACGAACTTGAGACAGTAAAAAAGCAGCCCAAGCTGCAGCCACAGTTGCGAGACACACCCTCCTCCCTCGATCCCGTCCTTTCCTGTTATCTGCATAGCATCCCCATCCATGCCCCCTGCCCAGCCACCCCGATTCCTTCTCCTTACCCCCATCTCTGGTTCCTCCCGCTGGGGGGCAATGTTGAAACTCTGGCCCCGACCCCCCCACCACATCTCTCTGCCTCCATCCGGAGATGGAGCAGTCAAGGATGGAAAACCTCAAGGATGCTTCAGTCCTTCTGGGGAGAGTCTGAATCTTGTAGTAAAGAAAAAGTTTGGGGCAGGAGGGAGGACCCAAGGAACAGGAGCATTTGAGGTGCACAACTGGGGGTCTTAGGAAAGGTATGCCCTGCCTCGTCTGAGTAGGTTCCCCAGAAACTTTAGTCGACTCTGGAGAGGGCGGGAGAGATGCCCAGCCCCTTAAAGGAGAAGACACACATTTTTTTTTTTTTTAAAGTTCAGAGGAGGAGCCTGGGGGTGGGGGAAATGGAATGAGCAACGGAGACATAAATACCCAGACTCTTTACCCCAAGTCTACTTTCTAGTCTCTTCCTGCTCAAGGGTATTGGTAACTGCTTGAGGGAGGCGATTAAACTGGAATCATTTGAGCTACTGCTCCAGACTGTAAATAAGCAAAACACTCGAGGTTCAGATATTTTATGAGTCTTTCTAAAGGAGGGGAGGGAGAGAGGAATGCAAAATAGTTCAGGCCTCTTCATTTCCTCTTCTCCTAAATCTGACAAAAGTGGCTGGGAAGGGGAAGTAAATTGAGAATTGGACCTCAGAAATTCTTGCCAGGGGAGGTTTGAGAATTGAGAAAGGGCTAGTTGAAGTTTTTTGCATGTGCTTTTCCTGAGAGCAAAATGTCTCCGGTGAAGGCAAAGGGAAGTAGGGAGAGGTGAGTCACAGGCAGTAGACTCAGCCAGGGAAATTTGGGTTTAGATCCTAGGGGTAGGCCTGCGGGGGAAGACTTTTACCACTTAATCTTTCCTGTAGCACCCTAACTAGGCGCACCTCCCCCCTCCAGCACCAACAATTGACCATAATAGGTACTTGACTCCACCTCTAGCCCAGACATCTGATCACCAAATGAATGATTCAAGTCAAGTCTGCCAAAGCCCAGGGCTAGAAACCTCCACACAGCGCCTGCAGTCAAAGGCTCAACCTCCTCCTCCTCCCCCCAGCAACCCCAAGAAGCAAGGATGAGGAAGGGGGCTCAGAGGCAAATGAAAGCCAGACAGCTGAGGGTGACTGGGGGCAGAAATGCACAAATCTATTCAGACACAAAATAGAAAACAGAATGCAAGATAAGAGGAGTTAATGAGCAGCTGTTTTATTGTTACTGAGTCTGTACAGAGGCAACAATACTAAGGTGGGGACCCAGTTCTCCAAAGTGACATTTCAAGGTGCCCCTCCCTCCCCTCCACGCACACACCCTGCAGCCTCAGCTTTAAAAGTTCCTTGTTTGGCTGCAACTATGGAAATAGTGAAGGTATTGGGAGACAGTCTGGAAAAGGCAGGCTTACACCTGCTAGGAAAGGGCCCCAAAAACCGGATTCTCCAAGTCCCAAAAGCTACTGAGCATCACCACATTCCATGGACCTCAACCTCTTAGGGAGAAAAGATATTTCTCAAGGTCTATTGTAATAAGAGCATAGGAAGAGGTAGGTACCAGTTTTAAAGCCATCAACCCCTTTCCTTCCCTGCATCACTTTTTGTTCCAAACTCCTTCTATTCTTTAATACCTGCAGGTATGAGAGCAGCAGAGGAATACAGAAGAAGAAAGAAGAAGAAGAAAGAAGAAGAAGAAGAAGAAGAAGAAGAAGAAGAAGAAGAAGAAGAAGAAGAAGAAGAAGAAGAAGAAGAAGAAGAAGAAGAAGAAGAAGAAGAGGAGGAGGAGGAGGAGGAGGAGGAGGAGGAGGAGGAGGAGGAGGAGGAGGAGGAGGAGGAGGAGGAGGAGGAGGAGGAGGAGGATGATCATGGAAATGAAGGGAAATCAGAGCAATTGAGTGACTTGGATCAGCACCTAACCAGGAATGCAAAAGGTGGGGGTGGGGAGCAGCTGAGGGTCGTCACAGGCAGACTACCTCTCACCACCCCGAACACAAACCCAGAAGCTCACTGGATAAGAGGAAGGGTGGAGAGGCAAGGGACTGCATCAGATTTTTCCATTTTCAGAATTTTGCTCTGGTTGCAGGTTTGTGCCAGGAGTGAAGGCTGCTGGGAGGAGCAGCCTGAGGAGGGGGGTGGAGCTGAGTGACTCACTAGATGACTCACGGATCCAGTTATAAGCATTGAAGGAGGCCAAAGTTTCTTCCCACCCCCACTCCCTCAGCCAGCCTCCGTTGCTCTTTTCTACTGCCCCTTACCCACTTGCCAATGAGGAGAGGTGGCACCCACAGAGTCTACTTGGAGACAAGAGAATAGTTTGTTGATCAGATTGAGCACATAGGGGCAAAATACCCTATGATTTTCAGACTGGGTGTCTGCAAAGCAAACAAGACAGAGTGCTTGTATGACTCATTGACTCTGCAGTTGGAAGGGAGAAAAAATTAGAAAAATCTAGGGAGCAGGTGATTTCAGGCCAGGCTGTGTGGCTAGGACACTGCCTCCTTGGAGAAAGAAGAGGACAGATTACAGATCACAGAGGTGTCTGAGCGACTCATACATCTCTGAAATGCTCTTTATTAAGGGGGAAAAAAAAGGTTACTGTAACCTTGAACCATGGTTAAAAGGATAAGAGTAGCAAGAGCTAGCTTCTTAGAAGTCCCAGAAAACCTGTCTGTTCCTTTCTTTCGGGCACCATATAGTCTAAATATAATACAGGAAGTCATTGTTAATTTTAATGTCACTAGTCTGTGGGTGTGTTTTAAGAAACAGCCTACAGGAAAGGGAAGGACTTCCATTTTAAAGCCCTCCATAATGCTGATTTTTAACACCATTTCATAGTCCTTAAAGAGACTGAATCTTTCATTGGTTATATGAGTATGAACTGAGAGCCATGAACTTGATAGGCAGGTGCTGCTCTACCACTTACTTGAGCCGTGCCTTCAGCTCTTTTAATCTATATAGTGCTGGTTCTGGGGCTTGAACTCAGGCCTGGGTACTGTCCCTGTGTTTTTGTGCTTAGGCTAGGGCTCTACCAATTGAGCCACAGCTCTACTTCTGGCATTTTTGGTATTTAATTGGAAATAAGAGTCTCGTGGACTTCCTGTCCGGGGCTGGCTTTGAACCACAATTCTCAGATCTCAGCCTCCTGACTAGCTAGGATCACAGGTGTGAGCCACTCATGCTTGGAAATACATTTTAGCGATAAATGCCAGTATGTAAGTGGGAGCCAGTGGCTCACATCTAGTCTAGTTACTTAGGGGGCTAAGATCTGGGTTCAAAGCCAACTCTTAACCTTCAGTTAACCGGCAAAAAGCCAGAACTAGAGTCAAGCAGTAGAGCACCAACCTTGAGTGGCAGCCCAGCTCAGTGGGAGTATGTGGTCCTGAGTTCAAGCTCCAGTACTAGCACCAAGAAAAGAAAATCAGTGTGAGGGAAAAGATTTTAGTTGATTCTTGTAACTTTCCATAAAACCAGCCTGGGTTAGTTAAGGGAGTGATTTTCAGTATATAGTGCCATTTGGAAGGCAATACTGACTTAAAAGAAAAAAAATCAGTAGGTACCCCAGATGCCCTGGGTTAAAGAAACCAAGGACACTTAAATTTTAAGCCTGAAAGATGTCAAACCTCACCTAGGGTACAGGGGTCTTATCTTCCCCCTTCATTCACATCCCCTTCCTATACCAAAGAATTTTTGCTCATTTCAGTGCAGCCTGTTTAAGTCTCTCCACTCCCTTTCACTCCAACACAGTAATTGCATGGGCTTTCCTATTCACCCTCTCATCTTCCCCAAATACCACAAACCAATCGTAGTCTGTCTTCATTTCCTAGGCATTACATTCTTAACACCCATGCCACCCAAACCCTAAGATACAGCAAAATGAACTTTACTATCCCATTTATAAAAATCCTCTGTGTGTGTGTGTGTGTGTGAGCGCATGTGCTTGTGATCTCTGGGTTCCTTGTCCATAGACTTAAGAGGTTTCTCAGTGCCTTACTAACCTTCTCAAGTAAAAAGGAATCCTTAATAAAAACTATACCAAATTTACTCCTAGAAACCTTCCCCAGAATTTCCATCTTTTTCTCTTTGAAAAGAGCAAAGGGAATTGGGATTGGCTAATTTAGAAATAAAAACAAGCAGGACAGGATAACACGGTTTTTTGATTTTGTTCATTTGTTGTCTTAAAAACACATATTAACTAGAATCTATTAACAGATCAAATCCAAACACGGCAGTCCAGTGGAGAATCAAATTTCTGGGTTTTATTCTCTGGGAAAATCCAATGTTTCCATTCCTATTGGTCCTGGCCAGCATCCTATGATATGGAGGCCTACAGGAGAAAGAGGCAAGCTGTGCAAACTCAGGGTATGGTTTGACTCACAGGGTGTCCGGTGTGGGGTAGGCAATGGAGGCTCACCGGGTGGCTCATCAGTGTTGTTCTAACTCCAGAAACAAGGACATGACTTGGGTGAGGTGAACAATGCTCTCACCTGGTCACGAAATTGGAGTACTTAAAAACCCAGGAACCAAGACAAATACTATTTTGATACAGTATTTTTTTAAGCAAAAGTTAATGCTAAAAAACCTCATGCTGAACAACATACCAGTTTTTTTGTTTTGGCAGTATTGGGGCTTGAATTTGGAGCCTCGTGCTGTAAAGGCAGATGCTCTTCCACTTGGAGCCATGTCTCCAGCCCAAAGTTTTGTCTTTAAAAAAAATTATCTTTAAGTTGTACAATTTAACAATTTGTCAATTTGACATGTCCAACCCCAGATTTTAAATAAAGACAAGATCCATCCCCATACTTGCTCCATCCAGCCTCATTTCCCTCATCCAAAGCCTGGTCCTGTCAGATCCTAAGATTTTGATATTTTGTTCAACATAGGCTTTTAGTATTAATTTGTTAAATAATGAATTAAAAATGATCGATTACTGAGTAGACTTTTAAATTGTAAACCCACGTGCTTTTCATACTAGGTTCCTGCCCTATCCTGAAATATATAAGCCTCCTCCTTGGAACCTATGGCTTCTTTAAAATAAAAGCCTAGGAATACCCATGGGAAATGATCAAATCAACAGACCAACAAGTTTGGAAAATAAATGGCTTTTGAGTTCACTGAAGAGAAAGAAACCTTTCTAGACAGAATCGTTCCAATGAGGAGGAAGTCTTGACTTGCTTTGTGATTACGGGAAATAGGATGAAAACTTTCTGTATGGGGCTGAAGGAGTGTATGCAAACAAGAGTCTGCAAACAGACAGACATACACACAGACACACACACACACACACACACACACACACGCACACACACACGCCTTAGATCAGATAGGGGCAATGATTACATTCTACTAGACAGGTGCTGGTGCATACCTCAACAGCAAAACCCTAATATACAACAAACAGCCCCAATTAACATTCTGGATACTTCAGTACACTTACTCCCCTTCTTCATATGTACCCAGGAGTGTCTACAATTGCATAGATGATATTTTTCCCCAGAAAAATATAAACAAGAAAATTGGCCCAGTATTAGTCCTCTGGTTTAAAGCTCTTAGTAACGGCTCTGGCCAGAGTATAGGCTGTCCAGATTTGTGCTTTGTGCAAAATGCAAGAGTTCCTCCCTTCTGTGTCTGTATCCCCACTCCAACTCCCTGGAGAAAAGGCTTGGGTCAGGGAAAGGGAGAAATCCAAAGGCAGATGAACTCACTGGGACTAATCTGTGATCTGTGGTTATAGTTCACTAAAATAGATTTCTCTACTTACCTTTATAAATTGCCCCTAGCCCCCTTCCCCATGTTTCAACATCATTCCTAATATCAAAAATATCACTTCTTACAAAGTATTTTATTATTATTTTAATAAACTAACCACAGATTAAGGTCAGTTTTGGCTTAACAAAAGAAGCCAGGATGTTAAGTCCATTCTCCATAAGTAGAGAGGAAGGAGAAAGAATCTCTTAAATAGGAAAAAAAAAATAGCAATTAATTTTTAAATGTATTTTTGTTGGGGTCCTTTTGTTTCTTTTACTTAAAAAATTAGTCAATAAAATAAGTTGCTTTCTACAGAAAACAGCAGCAGAGGATGGTAGTGCTTGGTAGGTTTTTGGTTTTTGTTTGAAACAGTCAGGCCAAATGTCTGCCCTTCCCTAAGTGCACTCAGACCCCATGTGGTTATTGCTAAGTAGTTAAAAAATAGATCACTAGGCACCCATTCACCTGAAGAAAATTCAACACACACAGCTGCTCTTCCTATCACTTCCCTTTCCCAGAGGGAATGTTTTTGTTTGTTTGCTTTTAAATAAAATTAAAGTCTCTCTCTGTCTCTCTCTTTCTCCCTGCCAGTCCTGGGGCTTGAACTCAAGGCCTGGGTACTGTCCCTGAGCTTCTTTTTGCTCAAGGCTAGCACTCTACCACTTGAGCCACAGCACCACTTCTGGCGTTTTCTGTTTATATGGTACTGAGGAATCAAACCTAGGGTTTCATGCATGCTAGGCAAGCACTCTACCACTAAGCCACATTCCTAGCCCTTCTCTCTCTTTAAAATTACACCTTCTTAGCTTGAGCGCAGTCCTCAAAAAGGATGAGGAAAAGATAGGGGGCAATCAGCAATCTCCTCTTAAACTAGAATGGATAACAAATGACTATTTAGAAGAAAAGAAAACTTAAAAGGAAAAAAAAAATCCCCTTTTAAGTTCCTCTATTTCCTTTCTCCATAAATAGGGATTTAAAGACTATCTTCTTCCTAACAAGTACCCAAGAGCACAGATTATTGCTTTGTCTTTACAGATGCTTCAGGAGGAAAAAAAAATGTATCCAACCTTAATATCTACCTTAATTCCAATCAATAGCAAATGTGTCCAATGTCTCAGTTTCCCTCCACACTTCCAACTCCACTACCCTGGGCTTTTTTCCAACCTAAAAGAACTTTGGTCTGCTTATAATCTTTTTCTCTTTAATCCACTGAGCCTCCTTTACCTGTTCTTCCCCAAGATATCTGCCCACCTCCCACCCACACACACCAAACATTCCCTTACTACTTTCCCTTAGGTTCTGGGATGGGACCCAAAGGGTTAAGAGAATCAACATCTCTCCATCATTGTATCTCCTTAGTCCCATCAAGTCCAGCTCTGCAAAGGAATAGTACAGCCCTTTGGGCACCATCCAGCCCTGTCCTGCTCTTGCCAGTCTGGCAGCACTCCAGCGCACACACATGTAAAAGTTTCCAACCAGGCTTCCACATACATTTCTGCATTTGCCCCATCAACACCGGGGCTGGGTCTTGATAAGCCAATGAGTTGAGCTGATCTTTCTTTGTTAAGCCCCTTGCCCTCCAAGGTTCTACCCATTCAGAACCTGTGCACCAGCAGCTCCCCGCTGGGCTCACGCTCCCTCCTTCTCAGTTCTTCCCTGTAACAGCAAGAGCAGAAGTTGTTTGTCTCAGGGTGTCCGTAGAAGCTGCAGCTCGGTTGTTTACATTTGGTCTGGGCTGGGGGAAGCCCCCGGGGACCTCCAGACCATCCATCTGGCTCAGGGGGCTCTCTGTAGCCGTTGCTATAGGAATCAGCCACGCGGAAGGGGGGTGGTAGCAATGCACCCCTGTGAACTCCATCCTTGCCTGGCTCCAGAGAAGAGATGTTGTCCTGGGGGGCATAGGGTCGCCCAGGAGGGCACTGTCTGGGGAAGGTGGCATAGGGTGGCAGGCCTCCCCCACATGGACCCCCTGCCAACTGCCTCCTGGGTTCCTGGCAGTGGACTCCGCCCCCAGCAGGGCGAGGGATAGTGAAGCCCCCAGGGTAGCCAGTAGAGAAGGCCATTGCCTTGGACTCTGAGGGGGCAGTCAGCTGCTCCTCCCCACCATCTGGCTCTGGTTTTTTGGCTGGAGGAGGCCCACTACCTAACCCTCCATTCATGATCTTTCTCTCTGCCTCTTTCTGCTTCTGCTCTGCCAGGAACCTCTCCTCGGCATCAGAAAGGTAGCGCTGGATCATTTCCTCCTGATATTGGTGGCGGTGACCCATCTTCAGGGTTCCAACAAAAATAAACTTTCCCTCCCCTTGCATTGCAATCCGCATAATGCTCAGGCTTTGCATAACCTCCTGGCTATACTTGCTCCCTCCATTCCCAATTGACTCGGATGTGAGCTTCTCCGATAGAGGCCCATCCCCAGCAGCCTCCTCCTTGCCACCCTTCCAGCTCTTCAGTGAGTTTTTCTTCTTTTTCTCCAGTGTTTCAGTGCCACTGCTTATTCCCGACCCGCTCCCCACCCCTCCAGGCTTAGAGCCCTTGCTGTGCATCAGGCCGCCCATGTTCTTCTTCAGCTTGCTGCCCAAGGTTTTGCCAAAGCTTCCCAGTTTGTTAGCCACAGAATCGGCTCTCTTCTTGTCCTTCTCCCGGTCTCGCTTTGACTTGTCCTTCCGCTTGCTGCCCTCATTGCCGGTAGAACCACTGCCTACTGACTCCTTGTCTGATTCACCAGACTCGGGAGTGGATCGGGGCTCATCTCCAGCTGAGGCTGTGGGGGACTCAGGCTGGGCCAGAGGAGCCTGAAAGAGAAGAAGACACAGATATCCCTTTGGTATAGCCTGGGGAAGTCCTCCGAGACTTCCAGCAGATCACAAGGTTCCCTGCCACCAATGCCATAGAATTAGCTACATGGGGAAGGGTGGTAAGCATCCTTGGAGTAACTGCCCTGCTTCAGAGGAGGGCTGTTGCCATGGTGAGAGAAGTGCCACCCAGAAAGCCACTGTCATTTCTGGCTCCAGTCATCTCTCAAGGGCCAAGGAAAACCGTATCTAATGCCTTCCATCTCATCCATGCCAATTCCTCTCCCTTCTAATATGGAGATACCAAACAAAGCCTGACTGCTCTTCGGATGAAGGCACAAGCATACTACACACAGCTATTGGGTAAGTAGGAAAACTATTTAATAGATACCAGCGTCCTTATTATAAATTTGTCTATTTCCAACTCTGCTCAAAATTAATCTCAAGGAAGTCTTAATGAACTACCACCAACCCAAGCTTAACTGTTGTACACCCTCAAATTTTACACTTGCAGCAGTATGGAGTTTGCAGATTTGCCCTCATTCCTGTGTTCTAGTTCTAGCTCAAAACTCATGGGATCAGGAACTCTTAAGATATTCTGTCACCTTATGGCACCTCAAATAGTGACCTATCTATAATAGCATGGAACATCTGAAGTTCATCAAAAAGTCCAGGAAGAAGTATTCTTTGGAACCAATCCAACATCTTCCAGCTATCCCAGCCCTTGGTCCATTAGCTACCATGGAGAACAAATTGAGAGATCAAGCCCCACCAGATCTCCTTCTTCTTGTTGCTGAAGGTGAGGACACACAAGGGTAGGGTGGGGACAGTTGTCACCTGTGCATCAGAGGAGACAGGGATCCACTTCACATTCATGTAGCTATGTAGTAGATGCAATTTTACCTCCAGGGATAGAATTACACTGTGAACCAGAAAAAAAAAATACTGTGATATTTTAAAAGCAAAGTAGTCAAATATATTTGGGAAGTCAAGATAGGGCCATGTGGCTAAGGATACTACAGGAGTTGGGTCTGAATTATACAGCTTCATCAATTGCTGAGCTTTATGACCTTAGCAAGTCATTTCAACTCTCTGAAACCCAGCTGGAGTTGATAATGAGTTCTGATAATAGTATCTGTCCTGAGGCATTAAAACAGTGCTTAGAAGGGGCTGGAAAATGCTGTACAGAGCTGGGCACTGGTAGTCACACCTGTTATCATAACTACTCGGGAGGCTGAGATCTGAAGACGGCAGTTTGAAACCAGCCCAGGCAGGAAAGTGCCTGAGATGCTTATCTCCAAGAAACTTCTCAGAAAAAGGCAGAAGTGGCACTGTGGCTGTTTTAAGCATCATTTAGGAGATTTTGATCATTGAGAACGTATTTTTAACCAGCCATAAGTCAGCACCCAAAGAAGCCAAAAGAAGGAGGCCCTGTGTAAGAAGAGGTGAACTTTTACATTCCTATGTTCTCCCTAAGGGAAGCTATGGAGGAAGGAAGGTAGACTTAGCTCTACAGCCTATAGGAAGGGAGGATGGGGGAAGTCCATTATGGAGAAACTCCAAAAAGGCAAAAAACGACAGCAAACTATTTTAGTGGACTATATAAACTCCTTTTGGGCTTTGGCATGGTTCATATTGTAGACAGCCTGCCTACCAAGTGAGAGGCCCTGAATTCCAACCCCAATACCACAGAAACAAAACAAAAACAAGACTCTTCCTCACTAGGCCAAAAAGTATGTTTTGAGTGTCTAGGTTTTCTGTTTGGGGATTGTAGAGTGTGCATGTGCGTGTGTGTGTGTGTGTGCGTGTGCATGTGCGTGTGCGTGTGTGTGTGTGTGTGTGTGTGTGTGTGTGTGTGTGTGCGCGCGCAGGAACACTTCCCTACTGTAAGGAAAGAAGAAGCTGAGATTTCAGGCTTCCCATCTCCCACACAAAGTAGCTGCAAGATCCAAGAATCTTGGTGTCCAATCTTCTTCCACTTCTCCATTTCCCCAAAGAAACTGGAGTTAGGATGTAATTGTCTTGCCTCTGGGCTGAAGAAAAATTCCCTGGGAAATAGCCACTGTCGGTAAAAAAAAAAAAAAAAAAAAAAAGAGCTAAGCTACAAAGCAGAAGGAGAGGCGAGGCTTGCCTTACCTGGCCAATCGGACATTGTCATTGTCATCTTTTCCCCACTCCCAGGCCTTGCCTGGGTCCACAGCAAAGTGCAAGGGAAGCAGCTTATGCTCCGAATCTGTGAGTGGGATTACAGCTGCGGAAGAAAAAAAAACAACACATGCTGTCAAGAAGTCTCCTTGAGGAAGGAAGAACTCAACTAAACATAATTGTCAACACTAAAACAGGTCTACTTGTAGTCACTTCTCAGTTCTTATATTTGACTTACTCCTGACATTAAAAAAAAAAAAAAAGCTAAGCGAGTGGTAGCCACTGGTGGTCACATCTGTAATCCTAACTACTCAGGAGGCTGAAATCTGAGGACTGCAATTCAAAGCTAACCTGGGCAGAAAAAGCTGTTAGACTCCAATAAACCAAAAAACCAGAAGTGGAGCTGTAGCTGAAGTGGTAGAGTGCTAGCATTGAGCACAAAAGCTGGTGGACGGTGCCTAGGCCCAGAGTTCAAGCCCCAGAACTAGGAAAAACAAAACAGAAACACAAAAAAAAATAGCCTAGTCGTTTTCTGACATCAAGCATGAAATTTCGATTACTAACCCTCCACAACTCCCTGCCAGTCAGTGTCTCGTGACATTCTTGCCAATTATGTGCATTCAGAGAATTCAAAGTCATGAAGACAAAAGACAAACAAAACAAGACACCATTGAGAAGGCTTTATGACCTTAATATTTGCCCCGGAACAAGGAATACAGACTATGTTTTTCCCCCAAATCCTTTTTTATTAAAAAAAATTGTTTTCATCATATAGCTTAGTAAAACATGCATTGCCTGGGTTTGCATGTTCCTGAATTCTTTCCTTTTTCATTAGCTCTTATTTCTATTCTTTCAAGTGAAAATACTGTAGACCATAAGGCCACGGAGACACAGACAATGGATTCACACCTTGTTCCTTGGCATTCTCCTTCTGCTCCATGGACACAAGTGCAGAAAAGTGGGCCTGATCGTAGGCAAGCACCAGAGGGGATCGGTGACATTGGCTGGCAGGAGCTTCCAAGGGCAGGTAGATCCCTCCAAAGGGAATGGGGGCAAATGCTGTGGGAAACCATGAAGATTATTCAGACCCCATCTCATTCTGTCATCTGACTTCCCCCTTTCATTCCAACTTGTTTAATGATTCTTTATTAAGAATAAAATGTTGGCTGAGAATGTGGCCTAGTGGTAGAGTGCCTGCCTAGCATGCATAAGGCCCTGGGTTTAATTCCTCAGAACCACATAAATAAATCTAAAAAAAAAAATTTTTTTTAAAAGAAGTCTTGTCAGTTAATTCCAATTACTCTAAATCACTTGAGAATTATCTTTCCCTCTTTTTCCACCCAAATGTCTAAATATCCCCTTTCCTGTCCTCCTCCCAAGGGTTAAGCCAAGGCTTTGCAAGTGACAGAGCTTGGTGTAGCGTGATGACTGGCTGACTCACCTTCCCCACCAGAATCCCTCAGCATGGTGTCTGCCACGACCACTATGGGTCTCCGAAGCACATGAGCAAGAACAAAGACGTGGAACTCTTCTAGGCTCTCATATACAGGCTCCTCGGAACTCTCTACCCTACAGGTACAAGAGAGAAGAGTGGAGGGCGGGCAGCAAAATGGAGAGGGAAGAAAACAAGAAAGCCATGAAGACCAGATCTCAAGAGAGGGAAAAGAATATCTTTGGTTGTCCAATCTTAAGACTGCCACTAACATAGCTGATTATTTTATGTTATCATGATTGTTTCTACTTCTTCATAAACAGGAAAACACAAGAAGAGAGATTTGGAAGCTCTGGAATTGAAATGGAATTAGGAATCAGATGTAAACCCTATCTCTTCATATTCTCCCTGCTCAAAAACCTCCTCCAGTTCTCTTTATCCAGTAATATACAACTGCACAGCTTCATCTGGATTATCCAAACCACAACCACACCATACAACACACTCATGGTATCTTTTTTTTTTTTTGTCGGTCGTGGGCCTGACTGGGCCTGGGTACTTGTCCCTCTGCTCTTCAGCTCAAGGCTAGTGCTCTACCATTTGAGCTACAGTGCCACTTCCTGCTTTTACTGCTTGTGTGGTGCTGAGGAATCAAACCTAGGGCCTCATGCATGCAAGGCAAGCACTCTACCACTGAGCCACCTTCCCAGCCCCACTCATGATGTCTTACAAAAACAACTCCAAAACTCCTTTCTTATGTACCCTTCAAGAGTAACTTCCTCATTCAAGAATAATTTCTGTGAGCTTATTATCTTCAATGAACCAGCAAAAAGCTGGAAGTGGTATTGTGACTCACATTGATAGAGTGCCAGTGAGAGGGCAAGGCCCTGAGCTCAATCTCCAATACCAGCACGCGCGCACGCGCGCACACACACACACACACACACTTTTTTTTTAAACCACAACTTAAAAAAAAAATTAACAATAAGCTAGGCACCATTGGCATATGTCTGTAATAGCTGAGATCTGAAGCCAGCCTGGGTAAGAAAGTCTGAGATGTTTATCTTCAATTAACCATCAAAAAGCTGGAAAGCTAGAAGTGGAGATGTAGCTCAAGTGGTAGAGTGCCAGCCCTGAGCTAAAAAGCTCAAGGACAGTGCCCAGGCCCAGGACCATTACAAAAAAAAAAAAGTAACAATAATCAAACCATGTAAACATTTTTCACATTTCCCTTATAGTGCCCACACATTCTACTTGGTTGATATGTTTCATTAATGTCCCTGTCCTCTTTTATTTTCTTTTTTATTTATTTACTGATGCTATTGAGTCATTTGTCGTGCAGTTTCCTACAGTATAAATAAAATGCAATATAATTCCTTAATATGGTATAAGAGAAACATTAGTATGGTACACAAAAATGTAGGTTACTCTTTGGATGCCAGTGGATCATGCCTATGATCCTAGCTACTCAGGAGGCTGAGATTTAAGGATCACTATTTGAAGCCACCCCTGGCAGGAAAGTCTGTGACACTCTGATCTCCAAATAACTCACCAAAAAAGCCAGAAGTGGAGTTGTGGCTCAAGTGGAAGAGCACTAGCTTTAAGCAAAAGAAACTCAAGGATAGTGCCCAAACCCTGAGTTCAAGCCCTGGGACCAGCAAAAAAAAAAAAAAAAAAGTGGGTTTCCAAGTTTCATCTATCATTTTGTGCCACTCAGACAAAACCAATTAACTAGGCGTTCCCAGTGTGTTCTGTTCTCATGTATACTTCTGTGCCTTTGCCATGGCTCCTCTCTCTCCTTCCAACATCCTCTTAACTCAGAGCTCTGGGGATGCTACATTGTGGGAGATCTTATAGCCCAGTGAAGGCTCTATGAAGATGAGGAATTTCCTGCTCCCCAACTTAACCATACTTACCCACCACCATTGGCTCCGTTGGTACCTAGATGCATTCGAGGTTCACTTGAAGCAAGCTTTATCAATTCATTCCATTCCTTTTGCCATTCGTCCTCTGTGTATACCAGTCCTGACTGTGGAAGACATGCAATAATGAAAGGGGACATTAAACAATTAGAGGTTAGACTCTAAAGTCAGGGTCCATTCTAACTCACTCTCTGTTACTTGACTATTGTCTTAGCACTTGGCTTACACTTATATTACAAAGCCAAGTCTCTTTTTCCCTCTCCTCGTCAAGATCCATAGAACAGACTATGACCTTTCTCACACTTCCTTATCTTCTGTTCTTTTTTTGACTCACCATAATCTGACTTGTCTCTGCTCTCCACACTACTGCCCTACCTCCACATACAACTTCACCTAACTGACTCTGTCAAAGGACAGTGACCTTCAAATTAACTAATTCATTGCACTCTTTGAGTCTCATCTTTTTAACTTTCATATGGTAAGTGACATTCTTGTCTTTAGTTTCCATAGCACTGCTTTCTCTTTATTTTTCTAAACTGTCTCTACTCTCCACAAAATTCAAATTGTGCCAATTGTTTTAGCCTTGCTTGCCCTCTGGGTGATCTCTTGGTTGCCATAATCTTGTCTATTTATCTCTATGTTCATGACTGAAATCCCCTCTTAATTTCTATGTTCACAGATCCAGCTGCCTATTGAACACTGTTACCTACTGGGGTGACCTCAAACTCTATAGTCAAATTCATTCTTCTCTTCATTCTTCTTTTCATAGTCCTACCTTAGTAAATAGAAGCAACAATCATCCAAACACCCTAACTAGAAACCAGAGAGTTATCTGGTATTCTATTCTTCCTTTCACCCAGCCTATATCTGGATCCTTTCAGTCAATAATTATTAGGCAAGAACTAGTTCAGGAGATAAGACTGAGTTCAAACCACAGTACAACAAAACTAGTATGTAAGTATGAATTGCTACAGTGTTTCTTTAACTGGTTTTGCTACTTGTGGACATCAGTCTTTTGATTCATTTTCTACAGTGTTACTGAAAATGCTTTTGTAAAATTTAAATCTGATGCTGTTTACTTCCTGCCAGTAGCTCTTCTAAGAACCTCAATTTCCTCAGATATAACCCAAACTCCTACTCATTATATACAAAACCCACTTCCTGGCCTCTACCCATCTCTCCTCTCTGATAACCCCTTAATTTAGTAGTGGCCCTTTACATGTACTATGTTATTTTGTACCTCTGAACATTTGTCATAAGTCTATGCATACTCATATGTCATAAGTCTAGGCATAGGCCTAGAGCAACTCATTCACTATTCATCTGGCAAACAACTTTATGTTATAACTTTCAAGACAAAATTCAAATGTTACTCTTTTATGAAGTCTTTCTTAAATCTTTCTATAGTAAGTCAGCCACTCCTTCCTTTGTGCCTTCCCTTCCCACGTACTACACAAAGTTTTCTATTATAGAAGTCATACCTGTTACCTTTGGTGGTTGCAATCATGTATTTATAGGCCATCTCTTTATAGGCCTACCTCTTATTCTGCCTTTAAGAGCCAGGATTATGTTTTATGCAATATACTCTGTGTATATTATGTGATCAGTAATGAATAAATATGTGCCAAGTGATACTATAATTTTTGGGGGGGTTGGTCATGGGGCTTGAACTCTGGGCTTGTGCACTGTCCTTGCGCTCTTCAGCTCAAGGCGAGCACTCTACCACTTGAGCCACAGTTCCACTTCTGGTTTTCTAGTGCTTTACTGGAGATAAGAGTCTCATGGACTTTCCTGCCCAGGCTGGCTACTCAGCCTTCTGAGTAGCTAGGATTACAGGTGTGAGCCACCGGAGCCCAGGTTTGCTGGGAAAGAGGGCTCACTCCTGTTATTATGGAAACTCAGAAGGCTGAGATATGAAGATTGTCTAGGAGACTCTTATCTCCAATTAACCAGCAAAAAGCTGGAAGTAGAGGTGTGGCTCAAGTGGTAGAGAGCCATCCTTGAGCAAACAAGCTAAAGGACAGCACCCAGGCCGTAAGTTCAAGCTCTAGTACTGGCACAAGAAAAAATACATATAAATAAATAAATATGAATGGGCTTAAGGATGCATATGATGATTGGTAGACAAGTTTGCCTTATTTACTCGGTTTACATTAATGTTTTTCTATTATTATCCTTAAGTAGTTGTACAAATAAACTGCTATTTAACAAAGTCATTTATGAATACAATTTATCTTGATTCATATCGCCCCTTTCAACATCCTCACCCATCCCTCTTCTATTCACCCCTTCCCTCAGTCTACTTAGTTTTGTAGAATATACATTGTGTTCTTGACTATTTGGGTGTTTAAATGTGCTTACACGACTTGAATAAACGCTGACAGAGCAAAAGAAGGACCATAAGGGGCATGTCAAGAACATATTTAATGGGAATTGAACAGCTACTGTTAGCATGTTTTACTTTAGCAACTAAAAAAAGACCAAGCTATTTTCAGTTTGTAAAATGCTATAATAGACTTATTTAGAAGTAAAAATAACAATGCACAGGTTATTATGCACAGCTCTGGTCACTTTGATACACATATCCTAGAGGATCTGACCCTTCCTCTTTCCTTTCATGTTTCTGATTCGTGTTTTAATACACACAGCAGCCACTAGGTGGCAAACGATTCTAGCTACATCATTTTAGAAAATACTAGGCTTTGCCATCAATCTCAACACAGAAGGAGGCCCAGGAAATCAAAACTAATTTAGTTGATTCTAGGAAACTAAAAGACCTCCTCTGTCCATTACCTCTTCTTTCCATTTTCATTCCTAAGGTGGAATCCCAGATGTTATCAAAGGCTAAGCTAAAACAATTCAGTAGGCCACATTTCTAGTATGGAACTTGCACCATGCTAAGCCCACAAAATAAATTTATTTCTCTTTTACTAGCCACTCTATAAGCATGTATTTCTTTTTTCTTTTTCTTTTTTTTCAGTATTAGGGCTGAACTCAGGTCCTTTCATGCATGTATACATACACTCAGCTTGCTTGTCAATAGCCTCTACCATTTGAGCCACACCTCTGGTAGGGTAGGGCCTATTATTTTGTTGAAGGGATCAGCCACCTTTTCTGTAAAGAGCCAGATAATAAATATTTAGGTGCTACAAATCTATGTTACTTCACAACTCTGCCATGAGAAGATGAAAGCAGATGTATCAAAAAAAAATACATGAAATAGCTGAGGCTGAGTTTCAATAAGACTTTCAAACTCAAAGAAAACCATTTACCCAACTCTAGTTATGGGGATGGAACAAACAAATAATCCATTGCTACTTCCTTATGTAAAAGTAGCCTCATCGGGAGCTGGTGGCTCATGCCTGTAATCTTAGCTACCCAGGAGGCTGAGATCTGAGGATCGAGGTTCAAAGCCAGCCCAGGCAGGAAAAATCCATAAGACTCTTATCTCCAACAAACTACCAAAAAACTGGAAGGAGTGCTATGGCTCAAGTAGTAGAGCATTAGCCTTGAGCTGAAGAGTGCAGGGACAGCACCCAGGCCCAGAGTTCAAGCCCCATGACCAACAACAACAACAACAACAAAAGTAGCCTCAAGCTGGGTGCCAGTGGCTTATGCCTGAACTCCTAGCTAATCAGGAGGCTGAGATCCAAGGGTTACAGTTCAAAGGCAGCTGGGGGCAGGAAAGTCTGAGACTCTAATCTCCAATTAACCACAAGGAAACAGGACATAAATGGTGCAGTGGCTCAAGTAGTAGAGAGCTAGCCTTGAGCACAAAGGGACAGTGACCAGGCCCTGAGTTCAAACCCCACAACTAACAACAACAAAAAGGTAGCCTCAAGCCAGGTGCCAGGGGTTCTGTAATCCTAGCTACTCAGGAGGCTGATATGAAGATTACAGTTCAAAGTCAGCCAGACAGAAATGTCCATAAGACTTCAAATAAAACTCAAAAAGCCAGAAATAGAGCTGTGGCTGGAGTGGTAGAGTGCTACCTTAGAGGGGTAAAAAAAAAGTTTAGGACAGCACCCAAGTCCTGAGTTCAAGCCCTAGGACTGACTCTCTCTCTCTCACACACACATACATATACACACACAAATAGCCTCAATATCTGTTAAATTCCTGGGCAGTAAAATTCAAATTCAATTTATTAGATATGCTTTATAAATTTTAATCAAACTAAAACTCAAAATATGAAAAACAAGTGTTATGTACATCCAAATATTCATGCACTTATATTTCTATAGAAACTAAAAATATATTTATATATAAAATATATAAATATATAATAATATATTAATAATTATAATATATGATTTTATATTATGTAGTACATAATATATATAGATACATTAAAATTAATCTACCCTTTTATTTCTGTGTGTGAGTGCACATGCACACTGGGGCTTGAACTCTGGGCCTTGTGCTCTTGGCTGAGCTTTTTTGCTCATGACTGACATTCTACAACATGAATCATAATTCCAGTCTCGCATTTTGCTGGTTAATTAGAGGTAAGAGTCTCTTGGATTTTTGTTATACCCAGGCTGGCTTTGAACCACCATCCTCAGATCCCAGCCTCCTAAGTAGCTAGGATTACAAATGTATTCCACTGGCACACCACTTAATTTAGCCTTTTGACAAGGAAAAAAAAGAACTCTGATGGAATTACATCTCATTATACATA
The DNA here is from genome assembly GCF_024711535.1 of Dipodomys merriami. NCBI lineage: Eukaryota > Metazoa > Chordata > Mammalia > Rodentia > Heteromyidae > Dipodomys > Dipodomys merriami. Next base: position 1,175,183 of record NW_027202893.1, read on the forward strand.
ACTGCCACTAAAGGCTACTGAGTACTTCTCAGGTGCCAGACATAATGTTAGAATGTTGTAGGTCCTCCTGGCTTCCCACACCAATTCTCATGAGTGTATCAGAAGGCACTCAGACAACTTTAGCTGCATGTTCAACAGTTTTCAGCATTACATGGGAAAAAACACTGGTCTTACCTATCAGGAGATATTTCCTTCTGGTTGGCCTTAGGTAACTTAGATAACTTAGATAACTAGGTAACTTTAAGAAACAAGACGCTCCCATCCAAGATCTCCCACCTCTTTATTCTGCTGTGTTTGCTGCCACCTCCAGCGTCTTTTCAGTGCTTCCTTCTCCACTCCCTTCTCCATCAGTGCATATAAAGCTTTCCTCAGCATTAAGTCCCGATCGTGGAAACCCCACATCCCTGTAGCAAGAAAGCATGGTATAAACACATTACCTTGACTCAACTCCAATCTTTTTGTGTTGTTTTGTGGTGCTAGGGATCAAATCAGTGCCTCACACAAACCAGGCAAGTATCATACCACTAAGCTATATCTCTAGCCCCTCTCTAAATATGATACACACAGTCTGGCATGAAGAAAGGCTAAGTCCAAGTTCAGAGAAACTCTGGCTGTGATCTAGGGGAGAAGTACTTAATCAAGAAAGGATTTCCACTGGGCACAGGTGGCTCACAACTGTAATCCTAGCTAGGTGGCTGAGACCTGGAGCATCACAGTTCAAGGCAAGGCTATGCAAAAAAAAAAAAAAAAAAAAGAGATTCCCTCTCTATAATAATCATCTGAAAGCATGGCTCAAGTAGCAGAGCACCAGCTTAGAGGTACCTTAGTGCCACAACATGTTTTTTTAAGGGAAGGGAAAGGAAGAGGAAGCAAGAGACAGAGCAAAGAAAGCAAAGGAAAGGAAAGGAAAAGGAAAAGGAAAAGGAAAGGAAAGGAAAGGAAAAGGAAAAGGAAAAGGAAAGGAAAGGAAAGGAAAGGGGAGAGGGAGAAAGAAAGAAAAAAAGGAAGGAAGGAAGGAAGGAAGGAAGGAAGGAAGGAGAAAAGCTGTTTATACTCTGGAGATCCGGACTTTAAGAAGTGAGGGATATAAACATTTCCTACAGACTCCTGACAGGAAGTGCTCACTCCTGGAACAAGTCTAACAAACCAAAATACAAATCAGCAGCAGGTAGGATTGGTTTAGCTAATAGCCATCAGTATTAAAGCTTGAGGGATGACTGGCAAATAAGGACCTTTTTAAAAACTAAGAGAAAATAATTTACTGAATTGTAAATAGGCTGAATAATTTAAATAAGTGTTACAAAGATTACTGAAAACATCCTTTCTATATATCAAAAGAATAACTATTAAATAGAATTTACCCACCCAGTACTGCTGGCTTACTGCTTTTGGGTACTCCTAGGAATTAGCACAGAGTAGAGCCTAAGCTAAATCCTATACTTTCCACAATCTCTAAACAAGACTGAAAAACCACGACAGGGCTCTCTCCCATTTCTCCTTGTGCTGCTCATGCACATGTGCGTGTACACACACACACACAACTTTGTTGTGAATTATCACTTCTTCCAGGAATCAAGCTAACTGGATGAAATATGACAGGAGATCTGATTCATTTGTTCCCTTTCTAAAGGGAGGCAGAAGGCCGTTTTCAAGACTCACCAAGAGAGGCTGCATGCAGGAGGCAGTTCCCATCACCAGTAGTTGCCAAAGGAAGCAGCCTCTGACAGGTAGGGTCCACACTAACCCACCAGTTCAAACGCCCTGCAGAAATGTAAATGGAAGAAAAAGAGAGGAACAGATTAGCTGCTTCTAGGAAGACTACACTCTATGGTCGTTTTTTTTCCCCCTCTTCTATTTTGTTTTGTTAAGACCTGTTGTAGCTTAGTCTAACTTTGAACTAATGATCTTCCAGGAGCAGCCTCTCAAATTCAGGAATGCAGGAATTACTGGTGTGTGCCACCATGTCTTTCATTATACTTTATATTTAGTCAGAAACTAGTAAGCACATCTGGTTAATCAGTTGGCCTTAAGTAAGGACAATTTTGTCCCAGGGGCCATGAGGAAATGCTTGGAGCTAGGTCTGGAGATATATTTGCTTGCCACAACTAGTAGATACAGATTAAGGATACTTCAAATGCACAAGGGGGTTTGCACAACGAACAATTATCTGCACTGGCTAAGACCTGTAATCCTAGCTACTTCAGAGGCTGAAATCTGAGGATTGAGGTTCAAAGCCAGCCTGGGCAGGAAAGTCCATGAAACTCTTATCTCCAATAAGCTACTCAGAAAAAGCCAGGAGTGGTATTATGGCTCAAATAGTAGAGGACTAGCCTTGAGCACAAAGAGAGATAGTGCCCCGGCCCTGAGTTCAAGTCCTAGGATGAGAAAAAGAAAAAAAACAGAATTGTCTGACCACAAATGTCAAAACTTCCTCAGCTGAAACTGGTGTGGCCCTTATTCCTTTACTCTGATCAGAAGACCAGTAAATGCTCTAGCAACAAAGGTCAACATAAATTCATCATTAGTAAAAACAAAAAGAAAAACAAAAAACTTCAAGGCATGATACCGTATCATCTACATGTATGACAACATTCAGCATCTGTGTGGTATGAATTTAAAGTTAGAAGCAAAAAGACAAAGACATAAAACACCTAAGAGGATGTGTCTCAGTTTGCACAGTCAACCACGACTGCAAACCCATTTATTTATAGAAGGAAAATAGTTAGGAATGCTGCTTAAATTTTCTTGAACTACTGAAAAGTCTATGAAAAAAAAACTAGCAGAAAATTTCACTACCCAGATACCGTGATAACTTTATAAAAGTTATAAATGGTTGCATTTGGTTAAAATAGATGGCTATGAACTACAAGCTCCCTTCACATGCACCATCTCTCATCTCCAATGTTTCCCTTATGGGAGTTTTTTAATACCTGGATGGTTCCCAGAACTTCTTCACTGTGGAGTATTAATTAATTTTAATAATATTTGGGGGGAGTAGTGTTATCTTGTTATTTGACATAAGCAATAATTTATTTTTTTAGGAAAGATACAAAATAGCACTGATCTTACGTAACTTTAACCTCTCTGTGTATCACTTTTACTTATTTTTTTTTGGGGGGGGTCCAGTCGTGGGGCCTGAACTCTGGGCCTGGCACTGTCCCTCAGCTCTTCAGCTCAAGGCTAGTGCTCTACCACTTGAGTCACAGTGCCACTTCTGGCTTTTTTCTTTTTGCTTATGTGGTGCTGAGGAATCGAACCCAGGGCCTCAGGCATGCAAGGCAAGCGCTCTACCACTGAGCCAACTTCACAGCCCTGTATCACTTTTATAATAAAATTCAAAAAATAGCACTGATCATGGTAGAGCACCAGCCCATGAACAAAGCATCAGGTACTGAGTTCAAGTCCCAGTCTCATGGCAACAACAAAATGAAAATAGCACTATCCTAAAAGCTAGTAAACTGGTCTTCCTCTAACTTCAGACTTCATTTTTTATTAGCTTATATTAGTTATATAGAGGGAATTTCATCATTACCTTTCCACATGTTTATAATGTATTCCAATCTCACTCCCTCTCTATAACTTTCCCTGTCCCTCTTACCAAATTAATTTTTAATAGTAATTTAAAACTAACACAATTTTAAAACAAACAAATTTAAAACAAACCAGGTATGAGGGCTCATAAATGCAGTAATAGTTACCCAGGAGAGTAAGATCTGAGGAATCAAGGTTCAAAACCAGCCAGGCAGACAAAACTGCAAGGCTCTTGTCTCTAACTAGTGAAAAACAAGTCAGAATTGCAGGTATGACTCAAGTGGTAGAGGATCAACCTTAAGAAGAGAGTCAAGCGAAAGTGGAAGGACCTGAGTTCAAGCCCTAGTACTGGCACAAAAATTAATAAATTAATAAATCTTGGAGGACAATGCATATAAATAGATGCAACTTTTAGTGCATCACTACAGCATTGGTTTCTTTTGTTTGCAAAGATGCTCCAGAACCAATTATAACTAGTTATGGATTTTTTTTTGGTGGTTGCCACTCATATATATATACATATTCATATATATATAATTCATATATATATATATATCTGTTTTCCCTTCTATCAAATAGGAAATTTCCAGAGTAAATTGTCTAATTTGTATTATTTTTCTAACTTCAAAAGGCTCTCAGTACTTGTTTATCTGACTGACTACTGCCTTTGACTTCAATCAGATCATAGACTAAGACAGGAAGTCACTGATCAAACCCAACCCTCCCATGTGATTTGCCTCTAGATGGAGAGTAGAAAGGAAGAACACTGGAGAGGAAGTACTCACTGACCTGCCTGTTCCAAGGCAACCAGCATGGACTGCTCAATGAGGTCTCTCTCTATGAAGCTACGGAAGTCTTCATTGTACACAGTGAGATCTGGAAGCTGGAAGGCACAGATGGGCGTTTCCAGGGGGTGCTCATTGCTCCCCCCACCCCCACCATTGGAGGAGACATGGGACCGGGCCAGGGAAACAATGCTGGAGCTCGCGTGAGAGATGCCCCTAGACAGGCGTTTTTCTGCAATGAGAAATGGAGTCACCTTAGAACATACATAACCCACTCAAAGAACTCTCCACTGATGTGGTGATATGGTTATATTTTCACAAGGTTTCTAGTAAGGAAAAAAAAATCAGTCTTACCAGCTACTGAACTTTTTGATCCATTTTCTCAAACCATGTACAAGTGGAGGAATATAGAAAGTGGTATTTTTGCAGGCATACATCAACAACTAACATCTTTCAATCTTTCTTTGAAATTTTTCTCACCTTCTTCTTACAATGCTGTCTTCTCCCAATATCATTTTTCAACACAAGAGAGACCCATTCACTTAGCAACTTGGTCATTTTGGGGTGGGAAGAAAAGGGAATAAGGGAAATGGAGTTTCATTAGACTAGATTGAGTCAAATGATCTCTCTGCTAATACTCAGGGTCATGGGAATATAGAAAAGATTTTCATTATAAAAAAGAAAAATAGTAGAAGAAAAACAAGAGAGAGGGTAACAATGTTTGACAAGAAAAGTACTCATCACCTTATGTAACTGTAACCCCTCTGCACAATACCTTTACAATAAAATTAATTTTTCTTGGTCGGTCATGGGGCTTGAACTCTGGACTTGCGGGCTGTCCCTGTGCTCTTTAGCTCAAGGAGAGTGCTTTACCACTTGAGCCACAGTGGCACTTTGGTTTTCTGGTGATTTATTGGAGATAAGAGTCTCACAGACGCAGGGCGCTGGTGGCTCATGCCTGTAATCCTAGCTACTCAGGAGGCTGAGATCCGAGGATCGCGGTTCAAAGCCAGCCCGGGCAGGAGAGACCATGAGACTCCTATCTCCAATAAGCCACCAGAAAACCGGAAGTGGCGCTGTAGCTTAAGTGGCAGAGCGCTCGCCTTGAGCTGAAGAGCTGAGAGACAGCGCCCAGGCTCAGAGTTCAAGCCCCCACAGCCGACCCAAAAAAAAAAAAAAAAGAGTCTCACAGACTTTCCTGCCTGGGCTGGCTTTGAACTGTGATCATCAGATCTCAGCCTCCTGAGTAGCTAGGATCACAGGCTTAAGCCCATGATGCCCGGCTGACAACTTTTCTTGATACTCATGTTTATCAGAAATTTATAGAAGCTGTCAATTATTATCATGTTACAGAGGAAAATAGTACTGTAGATACTGCCCAAAATAATTTTATTTGTTTTGAATAAATGGCACCTTAGCAGTTCCTTAGCTGACATTCCATTGTTAGCATGGCTTGAATGTGATTATCACAGAAGGCAAGATCTGAAATGTTGGGTAGTCATTCTCAGCCCAGAGATGAAACAAAATAAATCAAGAAGCTGGGTGTTAGTAGCTTCCAGAGCCAGTGCCTGTAATGCTAGCTATTCTGAAGGCTGAGAGCTAAGGATTGTGATTCAAAGCCAGCCTAGGGAGACAAATCTGAGAAACTCCTATCTGCAATTAACAAGCAAAGAGCCAGAAGTGGAGCTATGGCTCAAGTGGTAGAATGTCAGCCTTGAAAAAAGAAGCTTAGAGTGTGTGTAAGGCCCTGAGTTCAAGCCCCAGTTCAGATACAAAAACTAAAAAATTTTAAAAAGGGGAGGGATAAGTAAGAATGTTGAAAGGGGTGATTTTGATCAAGATATACTGCATTCATAAACTGCTTTGTTAAATAGCAGCTCCTTTGTACAACTACTTAAAGATAATTTTTTAAAAAATGTTGGTGAGACTTCCAAAAAGATGGTTGTGGAGCTGTGGCTCAAGTGGCACAGTGCTATCCTTGAGCAAAACAAGGCTCAGGGACAGCACTCAAGCCCTGAGTTTAAACCCAAGGACTGGTATTAAATAAATAAATAAATACTTTTCTAAAGTTATTTTTAAAAAGTATTATTTCTAGGTTTTTAAGAAGTACCTTCTGGGATTGGCTGGGAGAAGGGAAGGAATAAAAACATCTCTAAATTATTGCTTAGACTTTCTGACTCCATTTAAGCAGTCCCCTCCCTTCCTACTCCATATACAGAAACATCCTCCAATTAGTCCAGTACCTTGAACGATGTCATCCTGCCGCTGGAGGATGGGTCGGGGAGGGCGGGTGGACTCTCTATCAGAGCATACTCTTTCAGGAGACTTGGGGCCACTACTCCCTCCACTAAAGGGTGGGGACAGGTTCTCAGCATGGACTTGCCGCAGCTGCTCAAAATCACTGAGGGCAGCACTCACATCCCAATTCTTTCCTATCAGGAGACAAAGAGAAAGACAAACTATGTACTCAGAGTATAGAGAAATTGGGGGAAGACACAGAAGACCCCTGACCAAACCATCAAAACCACCGAAAGGAAGTTACCTAAACTAAAACAACCTTTTAACAAAAAAGGAAACAAAACTCAGATAACTTGTACCAGGGCCCAGTAGGACTCAAGCTCAGGTCTCCTAATTCTGAGATCCAACGAGATTCAGTCTAGATGTATTCTAGAATGTCCTAAGCCACCTAAAATTGTATACAAAGCCATAGGTATGTACATGAAAGATTTCACAGATATCATCAACTTATCAATGGGAACTATATGGCTCCACATTTAAGAATCACTTTTCTGGGCTGGGAAGGTAGCTCAGTGGTAGAGCGCTTGCCTTGCAAGCCTGAGGCCCTGGGTTCGATTCCTCAGCACCATATAAGCAAAAAGAAAAAAGCCGGAAGTGGCGCTGTGGCTCAAGTGGTAGAGCGCTAGCCTTGAGCTGAAGAGCTGAGGGACAGCGCCCAGGCCCAGAGTTCAGGCCCCACGACTGGACCCAAAAAGAATCACTTTTCTAATAAAGCACTGACTCCAAATGATGGATTTGTTCAAATGGGTATTTTTGTTGCTTATTCCAGTGAAACTACTTAATTACATATTGCTTAATTGTTTTTACTTCTTTCTGTTACGCTGTTACTCAATTTTATCACCTATTTCCTATCTCCAATCTACTGTAAAGAATCTTTTAAGAAGCTAGGTGCCAGTAGCTCACATTTGTAATCCTGCTTCAGGAGGCTGAGATCTGGGATCAAGGTTCAAAGCCCAGGCAGAAAAGTCCATGAGACTCTTATCACTAATTAGCCATCAAAAAGACAGAAGGGGAGCTGTGGCTCAAGTGGTAGAGTGCTAGCCTTGACTAAAAAATCTCAGGGACAGCATCTAGATCAAGTTCATGCCCCAGTACCAGCACTCACACAAAACAAACAAAAAAAGAATCCTTGAAGAGAGCTAGGGATGTTTTTCAGAGGTAAAAACTTGCCTAGCATACACAAGGTTCTGGTTTTGTTCCCCAATACTGAGCAAAAAAAAAAGATAAATGATTTTCTTTCTTCTTTCTCCCTCTCTTGCTTTCTTTTTCCATTCTTTCTTCTTTTCCCTTCCTTCTTCTTTTTTTTTTTTTGCTAGTCCCAGGGCTTCAACTCAGGACCTGGGCACTGTCCCTGAGCTTCTTTTGCTCAAGGCTAGCACTCTTTTTACCACTTGAGCCAGAGCACCACCTCCAGCTTTTTCTGTTTATGTGGTACCAAGGAATTGAACCCAGGGCTTCATGAATGCTAGGCAAGCACTCTTATTACTAAGCCACATTCCCAGCCCCCTTTCTTTCTTCCTTTCAGTGCCACTATTGAGGGCCTTACCCTCTTGCTTGTTTTTCCTTGCTCAAGGCTAGCACTCTACCACTTGAGCCATGCTACCACTTCCAGCTTTTTGTGAGTTAAATGGAGATAAGAGTCTCATAGATTTTTTTTTCCTGTCTGGTTCCCAAGCTTGATCCTCAGATTACAGGCATGAACCACTGGTGCATTGATGAGATTCATGTTTCTAAAGCACAATGCTCAGTATTTTAGTTGCATGACCAGACTGGAGGCTTTCTATGACCTACCCTAATTTTCTAGCCTTTTCTTTGTTTCACTTTTGTTATTTGTAAAAATGCAGATGATACTAATAGTTTCTACCTCAGAGTTGTTATCAAGATTAAATGAGTCAAAAGTATGTAGAACAGTGCTTGGTATGCAGAAAGTATTCTATATGCACTTAGTTATGCTGCTGCTGTTCTGGTTATGATAATTTGGTTAAGCCATATTAATCATTTATGCTTTACTTCTGAATCATTACATTAAACTCCCTCTGCTCATTCTAGTCACTGCTATCCCCTTGTGGTTCTTAAAAAGTTGCTAAGACTGGGGCAACCGTAGGGCCTCTTCATAAGACTGTTCCCACTGCTTAACAAGCTCTTTTTCCAGTATACCCACACACACAAATCCTATTTGCTCAAATGTCACATTCTTACTAAAGCCTACCTTGACTGCCTAACTAAAAAAATTACCATGCACCTTACCATTCCTCTATTTGTTTTTTTTTGTTGTTGGTTGTGGGGCCTGAACTCTGGTCCTGGGCGCTGTCCCTCAGCTTTTCAGCTCAAGGATAGCACTCTACCACTTGAGCCACAGCGCCACTTCCAGCTTTTTCTGCTTATGTGGTGCTGAGCAATCGAACCCAGGACCTCATGCATGCAAGGCAAGCCCTCTACCACTGAGCCATCTTCTCAGCCCTTACTATTTTTCATAACTCTCAAGATCTTATAAAAGATGTAATTTGTAATTATATAATTTATAATAGATTATAATTTATAATAATTTATATAGTCATCATGCTTACTATCTATTGGTTGCCTTTCCTACTGCAACATAAGTGTAAAGAGTTTTGTTTTGTTCATCTAAAAGTGCCTGGCATATGGTAGGTATTTGTTGAATGGAAGACTTTTCCTGAGTCCATGCATACCTGTCTGCAGAATTTCTTCAAAGCAGTACCTTTGAAAACGCAACGTATCCAAAATTGAATGTCCATCCTCTTCCCTTTCAAAACTTACTTTCTGTCCTTCTTTTATGTTCCTAAATCAGAAATGGCATCACAATCCTTTGTTGGCCTCAAACTTCATTTTCAGCTCCTCATTATTCCTCTACTTTCTCTTCTCTCACAATCCAGTTAGTCCTCAGGATTGTTTGCACCCCCCAAAATCTCTCTCAAGTCCATTCCTTTTTTGTTCATGTTTATTGCCACTGCTTCAGTCTTCATAATCTTCTTCTGGTCTTTGGTCTTTTGAAAGGGAAACTCTCTTATCAGTCTCTCTGTTGCTAATCTCTCCCCTCTCTAATTTGTTCCCTTTCACTCAACCAGTTAACTTTCAAAGGAAAAAGCAAAAACACAAAGATAGAGATAAAAAGATATGAAGATCAGATCCCTTCGTTCTCCTCCTAAATTGTATCTAAATCCACCTAATTTCTTCTATACTGCTACCACTATGGTCATCATCATCTCTCACCTGAACTACTGCAATGTTCTTAACTAGGGTTAGCACTGGTCATCCTCTAATCTATTCCATACCCTACAACCAGTACACTATTAAAAACTCAAATACAATTGTGTTACTTCCAATGAACTTAGGATATAATGTGGTTTAAACTCCTTACCATGGCCAAGAAAGAAGATGCTCCCCCATTCTCTTTCTCTCTCTGGCTTTGTTTTTGGTGCTAGTTACTGGAGCTTGAATTCAAGGCTTCATGTTCTCACTTGGCTTGTCTGCTTAGCTGGCACTCTACCACTTGAGCTATATCTCCAGTTGTCATTTTTGCTGGTTAACTGGAGATGACAGACTCTCAGACTCTTCCACCCAAGCTGACTTGACACCATGATTTTCAAATCTCAGCTTCCTGAATAGCTAAGATTACAGGCATGAGCCTGTAACCCTGGTAACCCTTCATATTTTGCTTTTTGCCTATTTATCCAGCTTCTCATCACTCTTATACCACTTTTCTGATTCACTCACTAAAAGTTCCTCCAATAAGTCAAACTTTCTCAGCTCAGGGCCCTTGTATAAGCTATTTCTCCCGTGTGATCACCCTTTGTGACATCTTTTATCTGACTACTCCTGCTTATCCTTTAAGAATCAATGTAAATGACACTTCCTTCAACACTTTCCTACACTGTAGATCTACATGAAATTAAGTTTCTCTCTTCACTATCAATGCACTCTTAACTTTTTTTCATAACATGAGTGCTTGTGCTTATATGTTCACAGACAGTAATTTGTAATATAATGGTTAGGAGCCATGCTCTGAAGCCAAGTTTCCTAGGTTCAAATCCCAGTCTACACTATAACTTCAATTTTAAAGTGTTTTTGTTGTTGTTGTTGTTGTTGTTGTTGTTGTTTGCCAGTCCTGGGGCTTGAAATCAGGGCCTGGACATTGTTCCTGAATTTCTTTTGCTCAAGACTAACACTCTACCACTTGAGCCTCAGCACTACTTGCGGCTTTTTCTGTTTATGTGGTTCTGAGGAATTAACCCAGGGCTTTATGCATGCTAGGCAAGCACTCTACCACTCCCAGCTCCAATTTTTAAAGTTTTAACAGAGATGAAGGAGACAAGAGGGAACAACAAAGGGGTGAATTTGATCAAAGTATATTATATACATGTACGGAGCATAGAGCTTTCACAAAGAAATCTTGTATAATTAACATACTCTAATAAAAATAGTTATAATAGGGCAGTTAAAACAATGAAATAGTATATCTGAAGTAGCTTGCATATACACTCAACATTACAAGAGGAATGGAGAATGGTTAATGATGATTTTATAAAAGAAGTTAAGCCAAGTGATGGTGGCTCACACCTAGCACTCATGAGGATGAGATCTGAAGATTAGGGTCTGAAGCCAGCCCAAGTAGAAAATCCATGAAATTCTTATCTCCAAAATCTGAAGTGAAGCCATAGCTCAAGCTGTAGAACATCCCAGTACCAATACCCCCCCAAAAAAGAGCGGGGGGGGGGGCTAGGAATGAGGATTAATGGTAGAATACTTGCCTAGCATGCATAAAGCCCTGGGTTTGATTCCTCAGTACCACATAAACAGAAAAAGCAGGAGATGGCACTGTGGCTCAAGTGGTATAGTGAGTGCTAGCCTTAAATAAAAGAAGCTCAGGGATAGTGCCCAGGCCCTAAGTTTAAGTGTGTGTGGGGGGGGAGGCAGAGAGGGAAGGGAAAGGGAAGAGAGAGAGAGAGAGAGAGAGAGAGAGAAAGAGAGAGAGAGAGAGAGAGAGAGAGAGAGAGAGAGAGAGAGAGAGAGAGAGAGAGAGAGAGAGAGAGAGAGAATAATGTAAGATGAAGAGAATAATGAGAAAAAGGATACTGCATACTCTGGAAATGAAAAATGACAAGTCAAGCCTGGCTGGGGCATAGGGAGTGTTGGGAAAAATAGCAGGAATTGAAATAGTAAGTTGACAAAGCTATACTAAATTAAAATTTAAACTTTGAACTGGGCCCTGGTTGCTCATGCCTGTAATCCTAGCTACTCAGAAGGCTAAGATGTGAGGATCGAGGTTTGAAGTCAGCCCAGGCAGAAACGTTCCCATGAGACTAATTCTCCAATTAACCATTCAAAAACCAGAAGTGGAGCTGTGGCTCAAAGTGGTAGAACACTAGCCTTGAGCAAAAGAGCTCAGGGACAGCGCCCAGGCCCCAAGACCAAATACATAAACAAATAAATGTTTAAACTTCAATCTTCTCTTTCCAAACTCATACTCTTTTTTGCAAGTATTTAAACAAATGAACTTAGAATATTTTTAAAACTCTTTATTATGCCAAGAAAGTCACAAACATCCCTCCCCCCATAGTTTGCTTCCTGCCATTTAAAACCAGCTTAAAATATCAGACTATCATACCTTAACTAAAGGCCAACAAATTATGTATATATGCTAAGAACCTGACTCTTCACTATAGGCTTGCTTTTCTCTGTCATTATATACACTCATTAAAAAAGCATCTGTTGATTAAAGCCATAGCTCAAATGGAGTACCTAACTAGTAAGGGCAAAACCCAAAATTCACATGCCAGTACCATTCCAAAAAAAAAATTAATTATGACAATAAACAAAGAATCCTATGGACATGATTCCAATCCCTCAGGGCCTTAAAATCTAGAATATACAAACCTATATGCATATGCAGATATGAATAAACATAAACAGCAAAGTAAAAACATTAAATCACTTAACTTAGGACTATATGTTAAAGAACAAAATCATGCATGATCCCAAAATCTAAAAATCAATTACATATAAAGAATCTTACAGGGGGAGGGGGGAGGCTGGGAAGGGATGTGAAGGGTAAACAAAGGAGGAGGCTGCAATGCTTGGTAAGAAATGTATGCATTATCCTGCCCATGTAATTGTAACTCCTCTGTACAGTATGTTCACAAATAAAATAAAATTAAATTAAAAAAAAAAAAAAGAATCTTACAGAAATCGGGCTGGGAAGGTGGCTCAGTGGTAGAGTGCTTGCCTTGCATGCCTGAGGCCCTGGGTTCTATTCCTTAGTACCAAATAAGCAGAAAAAGCCAGAAGTGGTGTTATGGCTCAAGTGGTAGAGTGCTAGCCTTGAGCTGAAGTGCTCAGGGGCATCACCCAGGCCCAGAGTTCAGCCCCATGACCAACACACACACAAAAAAAGAATTTTACAGAACTAGAATCATGTTTTAGTGAACTAAGTTTTCCCTTGCATTACCTGAATGTAATCTGATAGTAGAAAAGTTGACTCCAGTAAGAATAAGGTAAAAGAGGATTTTGAATTTTAAAATTATAGTGGACTATACACAAAATAGATCAGAAGTAACTTAGAGGGCCTACCATTTACACAGCATCTATCTTCCTGAGTACCTTAAATATTATAAATCATCCTAACAATGAATATCGTATTTTGCTCTCTCTTCTCATTCTCTCCCATGACTCCTCACCTTCCAGAAGATCTCGGGCAAGCCCTGGCTCTGCTCCTGTTGAACGGACAAAATCTGACAGAACAGCATCCATGTCCAGGGTCATGTGATCATCAAGTACTTTCAGGCAGCTGGATGTAGGCAGGACATAGATCAAAATTCAGGCCCCTACCTGACAAAGAAATAAATACATAAGGCTCAAATTACTGTAACAGGATAGTTGTAATACAATTTCAGATTCTTAATCACATAAGGAAAATAATTATACTAGGTCATTTGCTCCATTTAAATCTGCTCATTTGAATTTTTTAAGTTTAAAATTTATTATAAAGAGTAAAATTTAATTTCCTAATATCTCTTTAGTATTAATGTCTTAATTCCTATATAAGCACAAGTCACGCTAAATAATGCTTTCCTGATAATTCTCAAGTATTATGTTTCTCCTATGATGTTGTTTATCCCAACTAAAGAAAGAACAGACTATCACCCTAAAAAGCTACCTACCTGCAATGTTCTCTAACATGGTACCTGGCTCATTTCCTTCCTGGAATTTGACATACTCTAAAATTATTTTAATCATTTGCTGTCTAGCTATCTTATTTTTTTATTTTTTTGGTTGGTTGTGGGCTTGAACTCTGGGCTTGGACGCTGTCCCTGCGCTCTTCAGCAAGAGGTGAGCTCTCTACCACTTGAGCCACAGCGCCACTTCTGGTTTTCTGCTGGTTTATTGGAGATAAGAGTCTTACAGACTTTCCTACCCAGGCTGGCTTTGAACCGAGATACTCAGATCTCAGCCTCCTAAGTAGCTAGGATTATAGGCATGAGCCACCAGCACCCGGCTTCTTAAAAGAATACATACATATTTTCGACAGTGGGGAACTTAGGTGCCTTGTTTATTAATGAATCCCCAGCATGAATCTTGCCTCTTTTTTTTTATTGTGAAAATACTATACAGAGGGGCTACAATTACATGGGCAAGGTAATGAGTGCATTTCTTATCTAACACTGTTGCCTTCTCCTTTGTTTCCCCTTCCCCATCCCCCCAAGTTGTAAAGTTCATTTTCGACATAACATCTTGTACATCTCATTGGTGCAATGGATCTACCTGTATCCCTATTTAAACAATTTGTTTTTTCCCTTCCCTTCCACAAATTATACCAACATCAAATACAGTGAAAACAGGGGTTATACCGTCGGGGAGAGGCATACAAAGCAACAAAGAAATCTTTGCCTCTTGACACAAGAGGCACACATGCCCTCAATAAATGCTTACTGAATAAATGAATACTATCCACTGGGTAATTGCAGGGTTGCCCAATATTCTGATGCTAGCAAAGGAAACAGAAGGAGTGAATCAATGGCTTGAGATACTTAAAACAGAGTGGGGAATTCCAAAGTTCATAACAAAAATCAATCTTTGTCTGCTAACCCCATGAATCTAGGGAGCATGCCTACCCCCAAAAAGTCTTTCTCACCAAGGAAAAATGATTGCCAGGTTAAGTTTAACTGAAAAAAGTAACTCCTTTCAAATGTATCCTTAGCAGACTATGACCCTGACTTGACAGTCTGAGAGACTAATCCAAAATTCTTCTGAGGTTAACAGCCCCAACTAAGGAAGTAATAACACAACAAAGAACAATTTCTGACAAAATTTTGCCAGGTTTACGATTTACATAAGGTTTCTAGGTACCCACTTGCTCTACTGCACCAACCAATTTTGGTAAAGGCCAAAAGCATAATCCTTCCTTCCTGCCTTCCTGCCTGTCTTTCCTTTCTTTCTTTCTTTTTCTTTCTTCTTTCTTTCCTTTCTTTCTTTCTTTTTTTCTTTCTTTCCTTTCTTTTTCTTTCTTTCTTTCTCTCTCTCTCTTTTTCTTTCTTCTTTCTTTCTTTCTTTCTGTGGCACTGAGAATTGAATCAATTCAAACTATTTCCAGTTCTTTCTTTCTTTCAGTGGCACTGAGAATTGAATCCATTCAAACTATTTCCAATCTCCAAAAGAAGAATTCTCAAAAGCAACAGGTCACTCAAATGACTATTCAAAAACATAGTCTATAGATAAGTCCCAAGTATTTTTTCTTCCTGTCTCCTTCTATCCCAGTCTACATCTTGTTCAGTGCTACAATTAAATCCTGATTTCCTACAGTCCTTAAATATAGTAAAGATTTGTGAGTTACAAAAATAAATCAGTAACTTTATTACTTATTATTTGGTTTCCTTTTTTTTTTTTTTCTTTGCTGTGCCTTTATTTCAAGCTTAATGGCAAATCACCTGCCATGCTGAGTAGATAGTAGATGCTAGTTGTGGGTGCCTTTGATGGTCTCAGGTTCTTCCTCCTCTTCTTTTGAGCTCAACAGGAACTAAGATTTGAATTCAGTGCCTTGCATTTGCTACACATTCTATCATTTAAGCCATGCTTGAGAGAAAAATGGCAAAGGAAGCCAGGTACTGATGGCTCACACCTATAATCCTAGCTACTTAGGAAACTTAGACCTGGAAGTTCAAAGCCAGCCTGGGCAGCTAGTCTGTGAGGCTCCACCTCTGATTAACCAGCAAAATGTTGGGCTGAAGGCCTGGCTCAAGTGGTAGAGTATCAGCCATGAATAAGAGAGCCAAACAACAGCATAGGCCCTGAGTTCAAGCGCTAGAAAGGCAAGAAAGAGCAAAAAGAAATAGCAAGAGAAAGCATTCTTTTTTGTAGAATTCTATAGTTTAAGACATCCAAGAGGGCAGTACAAGATTTCTTCATATTTGTACCGCCAATATTTAGCATTGTATCTACAATAGAGTAGGCAATTAATAAATGCCTGGTAAATAAACAACGAAATGACTAATTGAACCTCCATATGAAGGAAAGGGAAGGGAAGGAAAAGGAAAAGAAAAATGGAAGGAAAAAGAGGAAAGGAAGAAAAAGGAAGGGAAAGAAAGAAAAAAGAAAAGGAAAAAGAAGAAAGGAAGGCAAGGAAAAGGGAAGGAAAAAGAAGAAGGAATGAAAGGAAGAAAGAAAGGAAGGAAAGAAAGAAAAAGGAAAGGAGAGAAAATGTTACATTAACTTAGAATTCAAAGGTAAATAAATGGCTTTTTCCTCCTCTACTGCAAGCAAGAATTCATTGTCCACTTTATTGAGTGGCTTTGGACACAGGAGATGGTAACATCTCAAATAGAACACAAAAAGAATCCAAAACCAACAATGAAGACACAAAATCAATTTCAACTTTCAACAAATCAACAGAGCAAAGTAACAGTAAAGCCACTGTCATAATTTTGTAAAAGAATATGGGAAAGAATAGCAAAAAAAAAAAAGTGTGTGGAATGAAGGAAAAGACTAAGCCAAGGGATTGTGAACCATTTCCAGCCAGACCCAGGCTCCTGAGTATGAGTAAATTTAAACCACCAGCACAGTGGCATCATAAGATACCATATATTAACAGTAGGCAAAGCATCCTTTAAAAATATTTTAAAAATAACTCAATGGTTTCACAGGATCTAGAAGACTTGCTCATCAACAAAAATTTAAAGCACTAAACCATATTTATATTTGATGTCTCCAGGTACATGCCATGGACTCCACCCTATCCCCACCCAACAGGTAAAAACAGGACCTTTTGTTACATCACCACCAACACCTGGCTTTAGCTTCTCAAATTCCAAATGGAGAAATAGAAGCCAATGACTGAGACTCACAGCCTTTGGCTTTGTTTCAGTACACAGCAAGGAAAAACTCCAAAGAACACAACAAAACACTGGCTTTCAACCTTTCAAATATGAGAGGTAGCATTCAAACATTTGTTGAGTGAATAGTGTCTATACACAAATCTCAAAACTATGTAGCCCAATGATTGCTTCCATGCAAGAATTCTATTATATCTCCAACAGATAAATCATCCAGTTTCCATTTTAATACAAGCTCTGACAGGGAACTCATTACTTGGCCATTATTATTGGATGGCTCCAACTGTTAAAATCACTTCTGTAAGCAAAAGCCAGAGCTACCAATGGAGTTCCTTCTCCTATAGTTTTGTTCTCCAAATCAATAAAATGAATTCTATGCATGATGACTTCTTTACAGGAAATTATGTAAGTCATTTTTTGTAAATCAATGTTGTCATGTTATCAGGAGCTAGCCAGTGAGTTTTATTTCATAAAACCCTTTCTTACATCTGTACTTGCTCATACCTGTACTCATTCATGAATATTTGTATTACCTAAGAGTATAAATTCAACATGATGAATGAAGAAAATTGTTCAAAATTTACTTTTGCCATCTTTGCCTCTTGCCAACACTTCTACTTTTATGCCTGCTTAAAGTGCTGGCAGCAATCACCAGTGAATATTGACAAGTTAATATTAGTTAAATGGTTTCAAAAAACACTATCATATTCAACAATGAACTTCCTGAAGCTTGTCTCATTAATTCCAACTTACAAATAGAGAAACAAACAGGGCTGTATGCATTGGCTCAGGTCAGTAATCCCTGGACTCAGAAGGGGCAAAGGCAAAACTGCCATTTTGAAGCCAGTCTGGATTATATTGCATGTTCCAGGTCATCTTGGGCTGATCCTTGTCTTGAAAAAAAAAATCAAAAACCAGAAAAGGTTTGACAGAGTAACTCCTTCAAACAACTAATGAACTGTTGAACAAAATGGATACCAGAAGGCTAGAACGTGTTTATTTGGGGGGGGGGTGGCAAGGGCAACAAGAAGGGGGGGCACATGCAGTTACTACATTCAATATACATTAACTATGTATATTGAACTATGTAACTGGAGGGTAGGGATGGGATGAGAAAGGATAGGGGAGAATGATAAAAGGAGTAACACTAATCAAGATGCATTATGTTCCTAACTAGACTTCTGGAACTGAAAGCCCTTTATACAACTACTTAATAAAAATAAGCCCTTAAAAAAAAAAAAAAAAAAAAAGAGGTTTGAAGCCAGAGAGCCTGAATTCCTGAGCTTTCTACAGTACCACTGTACTATGCCCAGGTGAATGCCTAGGCAGGAAATGAGACCCTACCTCAAAATAACAAACAAAATATAGGGATGGAGATGTAGCTTGGCAGTAAGAATACCTGCTTTGCAAAGCACAAAACCAATAAAATTAACAGAGCAAAAAAGTTGGAGATGGGGCTGGGAAGGTGGCTCAGTGGTAGAGCGCTTGCCTTGCATGCCTGAGGCCCTGGGTTCGATTCCTCAGCACCACATAAGCAAAAAGAAAAAAAGCCCGAAGTGGCGCTGTGATTCAAGTAGTAGAGTGCTAGCCTTGAGCTGAAGAGCTGAGGGACAACGCCCAGGCCCAGAGTTCAGGCCCCACGACCGGACCCAAAAGAAAAAAAAAAAGTTGGAGATGAGGCTTAGCACACCATTTGCCTAGCAAGTGTGAAGCCCCAAGTTTAAACCTCTGTATCACAAAAAAAAGAAAGACAAAAGAAAACTGAGATTCTACTTTGTGACTGCTTTCCTAACTATGACTGATCATTTGATTTACTTCATGGAAAAAGCCTAGTTTTTTTACCCTTCTATTCTATCTACCCAAGTTGGATACCTATTACTGTAAGAGAGCAAAACAAGATCACATAGTCTTGGGGCTGGGAAGATGGCTCAGTGGTAGAGTGCTTGCCTTGCATGCCTGAGGCCCTGGGTTCGATTCCTCAGCACCACATAAGAAAAAAGAAAAAAGCCAGAAGTGGCACTGTGGCTCAAGTGGTAGAGGACCCCCCCCCCAAAGAAAACAAAAAACCAAAAAGATCACATAGTCTTGCACAGCAAAACAACTAATAATATATGGTACTGTTTCCCTCTTTTTACCGAAGTACTGCTGTCTTACTAGACTTTATTATCCCAACCAATCTTCTCAGCTACTACCCCTCACCTTCAGCATTTTCCTGGAGTCTCCTAGCCAATTCATACCATCCTACTTACTCCTGGCAAGTGGCTTTGGTTGTTTCACCAGAAAAACTACAAAAACAAAGCAAGAAGTACTCCGGCCTTGCTCTACTGGCTCATTATTCTCTGCTCCTCGGAAAACTCCTTAAAATAGTCTAATTCATTGATGCTACTTTTTCAACCTCTGTTATGTCCTTAACATACTATAATGGGCTTCTGTAGAACACTGGTTTACAGAGAAGACCATCTCAACTTTCTGTGCCTACACTAAAGGTTAGCACACTCAGAGATCTAGTCTTAGGCATTTCATTTCTTCATTGTATATCATCTCCATAAGAAAGTTCATTAGTTCCCCCAGAGCACCCAAATGCCTAGGCTTGGAATGTGACTTAGTGGTAGAGTGCTTGCCTAGCATGCACGAAGCTCTGGGTTTGATTCCTCAGTACCCCATAAACAGAAAAGCTGGATGTGGCACTGTGGGTCAAGTAGTAGAGTGCTAGCCTTAAGCAAAAAGAAGCTCAGGGACAGTCCCTAGGCCTAGAGTTCAAGCTCCAGGACTGGCATAAATAAAATAAATAAATAAATAAAATGAATATATGGCAGAAAAGTTTCTGTGAGACTCTTATCTACAATAATCACTCAAAATATGGAAGTGGTGCTATGGCTCAAGGCACTAGCCTTGAGCACAAAGAGGGTCAGGGACAGTGCCCAGGTCCTGAGTTCAAGCCCCACAACCAACAACAACAACAAAAAGAGAATATGATAGCATCATATTCCAGTGCTTTAAATTCTTCAGTGATGAAAGCTTAACATTGGAATAAACCCTACATGGCCTGACTGTATTCCCATTACTCCCTAACTATACTAGACACTTCAAATTTCAGTCTCTTTGTACATATTGGTCCTGAAATGAATCCTGATCTAAGTAAGAGTTCTCATTGCTTCTTTGTGCTGCATTATTTAAAGAACTCTGGCTTCCTAAGTTAAACTGTCTACTTCTTCCTTGGGATACCCACTGCACTCTGCACTCTACCGCTATCATAATTTTATCATAGTGCATGGAATTTATGAGGGGGTGTTGATTTTGGGGTTTTCTGTTTGTGTTGTCAGTACTGGGGTTTGAACTCAGAGCCTTGTACGTGACTAGGCAGGTGCTCTACCACTTTAGCCACACCTGCAGTCTTTCTGCTCTGGTTGGTTTTTTTTTTTTTTTCCTGCCTGTCATGGGGCTTTAACTCTAGACAAAGGCACTATCCCTCAATTCTTCAGCTCAAGGCTAGTGCTCTACATTTGAGCCACAGCACCACTTCTGGTTTTCTGGTGGTTAATAGGAGATGAGTCTCAAGGACTTTCCTGCCTGGACTGGCTTTGAACTTCAATCCTCAGATCGCAGCCTCTTGCATAGCTAGGATTACAGTCATGAGCCACTGGCGCCTGGCTGCTCTGATTACTTTTGAGATAGGGTCTCATATTTTGACTTTGCAGGCCTGGAAGACAATTCCCTATTTATGTTTCCATGTACCTGGGATGACAGGTGCACTGTACCATGCAAAGATTCTTCTGTTGAGATGGGAGTCTCATGAATGTTGTTGCCCAGGCTAGCCTGGAACTACAATCCTCCCAATCTCAGCCTCCCGCGTAGCTGGGAGGATAGGCACTTATCAATACATTCAGCTGTTGGTTTAGGTGGGCTCTCATGATCTCTGCTCCCACTCCCCTCATCCCAGGCTGGCCTGGTTCTCCAAATATCACCCTCCTAAGTAGCTAGGCACTGGAACCTGGAAAATGTGTGTTTATTTGCTATTATAAGTCAGGAGCAAT
The DNA here is from genome assembly GCF_024711535.1 of Dipodomys merriami. Taxonomy (NCBI): domain Eukaryota; kingdom Metazoa; phylum Chordata; class Mammalia; order Rodentia; family Heteromyidae; genus Dipodomys; species Dipodomys merriami. The sequence goes on from NW_027202893.1 coordinate 1,196,174, forward strand.
TTAAGAGCAAAAACTGTGTCTTGTTTGTCCTGTAGCATTCAACTAGCTAGTAGGCACTCAATTTTTATTCATATAAACATTAAGTGTATTTGTAGAATACCTAATTATACACATACCATCAGTGTTTAATATAGGCAAATCTATAACAGTGGTTCATCTCAAAGACATCTGCTGAAGATTGTTACATGATTTTATCCACAACTTTCCCTTTGGACACAGTGTTTACCTTAGACTAATACTGTGCTAAAAATCAGTCTGCATGTACCAAGTGCTAACTATTTGGTTACAGAGAAAATGAACCAAAACTACTGATGGCAGGTAACAGATCTCTGCTAAAATGCCTGAGAGACTGCTGACCTTACAATATCCCTCAAAGTTTCCACGCTCACGCAGAACTCTCCTGGCTCTACCAGTGCATTAGAGCTGCCCAAGTCCTCCCCAACTCCTCTAAAAACTCACTGGAAAATCACAACATTTAAGCCTGTCAAGAATTTTCAAAGGTCAGAGACTCCTCCAAGTCTATGATGTCAGTCCCAAGGAATCCAGACAGGAGAGAAAGGAGGGACAGAAATACTTAGAAATTTCACACAATTCTTGATCAGGTGGGAGGGAGAGTGAATGGTTACTTTGGCAGATTGCTTCGATTAACATAGGACCTTCCAATATAAGAAAATATAATCTTAAAAAGAAAGAGGATATGGCAAATTCCATACTAAAAGGACTCATGTAACACTGATACAACTTAAAAAGGAGAAAAGTGAAAGAAAATACTATATGTTAAGGCTTTAGACATATTTCATTTAAACTTCCAAACAGTATACGCAGTTTATGTCTGGATGTATCATCCATGAGATGACAAATAAAGCTCACAGATGGTAGGTAATGTATTCAAGATTGCACAGGTAAAAAGGAACCAAACTAGGACTTTTATGGACCAGCATGCATGATTCCAAAGATCATATGCTTATACTACAGCACATCTGGTCACAGGAGAAGTCTACTCTCAATGCTCCAACTCTCTCAATTCCACTCTGAAAGAAAGAAGACACTCTGGATTTAGATAGACATTGGCTCAAATCCCTCGTCTACTACATAAGGGCTGGCTAACCATGGACAATGTACCTATTTTACATTCTCCATTTCTTCATGTCTAAAACAAGAAATAACTGCATTTCAAACTTTTTTTAGGGTTAAGTAACATAAGATACATAAGGTCATTAGGCGTTAGTGCCTGACACACAATCTATCATTACAAGATCCCAATTGCCTTCTTTTTGTCCAATTCCCTCCCATATACTCTTGTTCACTCTCCCAGTGCCAAAAAGAACTTCTTACATTCTTACTCCTAAGTTTTCTCTATTTTTAACTCTCCAAATTCTTAAGTCCTATACCCATTTTCTTTTCTTTTAGCATTTATCTTTCTCATTAGTATTCATGGCTTGTACATGGAGGAAGAATCATTGTGACATTCACACATGTGTGCAAATGTATTCTAATCAACCACACTCTACAATCCCTTTTCAAAGCACAGTCTTAACACCTATATACAATATCTGATATTATTCCCATCCCAGTGTCTTCAATTTAAACCTTCAAGAATATATCTTTAAAAACCACCTTTTGTTTTATCTTCTCTCAAAAATAACCGTGAAGGAAAGATACCTGGTCCTTTCCTAAATGAATACATTCAACTAAACACTTCATTCATTCCCAAATCCCTAGGAACATCTTCACACATATTTATTCAAAGTTCTAACGTCTGATTTTACCAGTCTTACCCTCCTACCTTTACCCATTATTCTACTCATCCCAGGCCAAAATTATTTTGGGGGGATAAGGGGGTCAGTCGTGAGGCTTGAATTAAGGGCCAGGGCTCTGTCTCTGCACACTTTTGCTAAAGGCTAGTGCTCTACCATTTTGAGCCATAGCTCCACTTCTAGTTTTCTAGTTGTTAACTGGAAATAAGAGTCTTATGGACTTTCCTGCTGGGGCTGGCTTTGAACCATGATCCTCAGCCCTCAGCCTCCTAAGTGGATAGGATTACAATGTGAGCTGTAAGCACCTGGCTCAAATATTTTATAATATTCTCTTAATTTCATATATATTATTCAGCTTTTTGATGTAATCATCTCCTTTTACTCATCCTATATATTATATTCCTGGATTATGTTCTACCTCTGGTGTAGCACATACTCAGGGAATGTCTACTTTTCCCTCTAAATCAACCTAAAGAGAAAAAACAAACACTCAACCCACTCATAGAAATAACTATTCCCAAAACAATTTATCATATTCTATAGTAGATATATATCAATTCTTTTTTTTTTTTTTTTTGTCAGTCGTGGGGCTTGAACTCTGGGCCTGGGCGCTGTCCCTCAGCTCTTCAGCTCAAGGCTAGCGCTCTGCCACTTGAGCTACAGCGCCACTTCCGGTTTTCTGGTGGTTTATTGGAGATAGGAGTCTCACAGTCTTTACTGCCCGGGCTGGCTTTGAACCGTGATCCTCAGATCTCAGCCTCCTGAGTAGCTAGGATTACAGGCGTGAGCCACCAGCGCCCGGCTGATATATATCAATTCTTAAGAGTAGATCCCATGGTGTTATCAGTATGACTTTGGGGGCTTTGTGTGTGTGCATGCATATGTGTGTGTACCTCAGAATAAAACTTAACTATTTTTTCAAGATGTTCTAGTTTTTAGTATCAGGAAAATAAACAGTAAAATGACTCAAATCTAAAAGAAATACATCCCATTAATACCCAAGTATTAATATAAAGATTAGGGATGGGTTTAGAGTTTATGATTTGGGGGCTGGGAAGGTGGCTCGGTGGTAGAGCGCTTGCCCTGCATGCATGAGGCCCTGGGTTCGATCCCTCAGCACCACATAAGCAAAAAGAAAAAAGCCAGAAGTGGCGCTGTGGCTCAAATGGTAGAGTGCTAGCCTTGAGCTGAAGAGCTGAGGGACAGCGCCCAGGCCCAGAGTTCAGGCCCCATGACTGGACCAAAATAAAAAACAGAGTTTATTACTTGGCATTTATTCTTTGCTGTTTGCATTGCATTTATTTGGGAAATTTAATAAATTGGGAAGCTAGTATAATAACAGTTAATTTTGGGAAAATGGGTGCAGGCAAGTCTGTTATTATAATCTATTATTATAGTATATTATTAGCCTGAATAGAAACAGAAATCACGTTCATGTTTATTTTTTAGATCTGAACCAGAATGCCTATTTTCCACACACATTAAATTTTTTTCTTTTTCGTTTTAGAGATAAGAGTTGGGTTCTTAATAAACAACTCTGTGTGTGTGTGTGTGTGTGTGTGTTTGTGTGTGTGTGTGTGTTTGTGTGTGTGTGTGTGTGTGTGTGTGTTTGTGTGCGTGGAGGCATGCATGCATGCAGGTTATGGGGCTTGACCTCAGGGCCTGGGCATTACCCTTTAGTTTTTCTGCTCAAGGCTGGTACTCTACCACTAGAGACATAGTTCCACTTCTGGCTTAATTGGATCAGAGTCTCATGGACTTTCCTGCCCGGGCGAGCTTTGTACCACAATCTTCTATCTCAGCCTCCTGACTAACCAGGATTACAGGGATGAGCCACCTATGCCCAGCTCCAAATGTAATGTTTAAAAGATCAGTCTGTAAAAACTATTTTTCCAAGCTGGGTGCTGGGAAAAAAAAATTAAAACCCAATTTTTCCCACAACATATAATTACTAATTTTTAAAAGCCTCAATTGGAAAAAAAAAAAGTTTGCTTCTTAAAGAAATATTTGTATTATTATTTTCTAAATTTTCCATTTTTAAGTTTCCCAGTGCCATCTTTTCTGGCCGAACCTCCTAAAGGCCCAGTAAATCATCCACTCAAAATTTGCCAAAGTAGTCAACCCCCAACAGGCACTACCCAAAGGTCTGAGAATATAAACAAATAAGCCACAGCCCTACTTTTTAAGGCACTGTATCTAGTGGGAGAAATATAAACGTGCTGGTAGTGTCCAGTGGGGCAGGAAGAGGTATAAGCGACCAGTATACCTCATTGGGTTAGGAGGCTTCTCAGACTTTCAACTGAATTTTTTTTGTGTGTGGGGGGGTGGTAGGTCATGAAACTTGAACTCTGGGCCTGGTCACTGTCCCTCAGCTCTTCAGCTCAAAGCGAATGTTCTACCACTTGAGCCACAGTGCCACTTCCAGTTTTCTGGTGGTTACTTGGAGATAAAAGACTCACGGACTTTCCTACCCAGGCTGGCTTTGAACTGTGAACCTCAGATCTCAACCTCCTGAGCAGTTACGATTACAGGCGTAAGCCACTGGCGCTCGGCTTTCAGCTGAATTTTTAAATAGAAACTCACCACACTAGAGGACAAAACTACAATCACAGTAAAATTAAGATTTCTGATATTGGTTGATCCTTTTATACATTAAAACATTATAAACAGAGCCAGACACCAATGGCTCATGTCTGCAAATCCTAGCTGCTCAGGAGGCTGAGATCTGAGGATCGAAGTTTGAAGTCAGCCTGGCAAGAAAATCCAGGACATTCTTATTGCCGATAAACTACTTGGAAAAAAGCCGGAGGTGACGCTGTGGCTTAAGTGGTAGAGCACTTGCCTTGAGCACAAAGAGGTGCAGGGACAGCACCAAAGCCCTGAGTTCAAGCCCCACAACCAGCAAAAAAAAACAAACCAAAAGAAAAACAAAACATTATAAACAGGCTTAACACTGTTTAGCATGTATTACGTATCAAATATTTGTGTTTCTAAATTATTCATACTAGTTCATGTGTATAGATAACTGAGAGCTATTTATACCCCAAACAGGCTTATGAATTATTTACTAGTGTCAAGTATTTACTGTTTCCAATTTGTCCTCTCTATATGATAAAAAGGTCTGTATGAACCTTTATGCTTATATCAATTCAAAACATATAAATACAAATATATAATATGCAAATATAACTACATAAAGTTTGTGTATTTATATAAAGGTTCAGGGGCTGGGAAGGTGGCTCAGTGGTAGAGTGCTTGCCTTGTATGCATGAGGCCCTGGGTTCAATTTCTCAGCACCACATAAATAGAAAAAGCTGGAAGTGGCACTATTGCCAAGTAATAGAGCTAGCCTTGAGCTGAAGAGTTGAGGGACAGCACCCAGGCCTAGAGTTCATGCCCTATGACTGACCAAAAAAAAAAAAAAAAGGTTCATTTAAAAAGTTATACAATAGGGGCTGGGAAGGTGGCTCAGTGATAGAGCGCTTGCCGTGCATGCCTGAGGCCCTGGGTTCAATGCCTCAGCCCCATATAAGCAAAAAGAAAAAAAGCCGGAAGTGGCGCTGTGGCTCAAGTGGTAGAACGCTAGCCTTGAGCTGAAGAGCTGAGGGACAGCGCCCAGGCCCAGAGTTCAGGCCCCACGACTGGACCCCCCCCCCAAAAAAAAGTTATACAATAGCCAGTTCATTAAGTAGTTTTTCTTTTGCTGTAGTTTTTGTTTTTAAAGCGCTTTGACAAATAATAGCCTCATAATAAAAAAAAAATTTAACTATGGTGGTATATACCTATAATCCCAGCACTTGGGAAAATAAAGCAGAATTACAAGATTAAGACTAGCCTGAGCTATACACACCCGATCAAAAAACACCTAAACTGCTCTTTAAGGCTTTAATTTTTTTCTGACAGAAATATACACAGAGATGTTTATAAAACCTAAAGGATACATAGACAGCAAAGAACTATATATTCTGACTCTGCCTACAAGTTTCCTACCAGTTCTCTATGGATCTATAGCAAAATCTGATCATTCTGGTCATGAAAACTCCATGTGCTGAATAATTCTTAAAATTCTATCCATGTCAACCACTGGTGGCACACCTGTAATGTTACTACTCAAGAAACTGGAGGATCATGGTTCAAAGCCATATTGTGTAGAAAAGTCTAGAGCATCTCCAAAATAACCAGCAAAAAGCAGGTCCAGAGGCGTGGCTCCCGTGGTAGATTGTCAAACAACAGAGGAAGCCAAGCAAACTCAAGGCTCTGAGTTCAAACCCCAATACTCTGAGTTCAAACCCCAAAATACAAACATACATTCACACACACACATACACACTCACACACACACACACACACAATTTGGTGGTTCCCATTTTAGTAGTCTGTGACTGCACACATATTACTAGTTCTCCATTTCCCACATGATCAACTATGTAAATGTACTCACAAAAAAATCTCTTACGTCTATAGATGTGAACACAGAAAAAGGTGTGCTTTTACTAAATTAAATCATTTGAGCAAGCCACAATCATGAGAGAAAATCATTTATAAGGAATATCATAAAGGCATGTCAAAAATCAAACCACCGCCAGATTTGGAAACCTAAAATCTGAAACTTTATAGTAGATAATAGGACAAAATTATGTATCATACAAGATTTTCTTTTTCTTTTCTCCTGACAGTTGAATCTATATTTCGTATACACCATTTGAAAATCATAGCCGTAGTTAAAGTTTGAAAAGGGTAAAACATAAAGCTGGGAGAAATAAAGCATCTGCTTTTAACATATTATTTCTCTTTGCCAAAAAAGGTAAAGCCTGAAAGTATCAACAGTCCCCACATTCATATTTATTCAAGTTTATTTATTCAAGAGAAGCAATGCTCCTCTCCTCTAGAAGGGCAAGCACAGTGGCACCCAGAACACTACAATTCCCCCCAATGAAATCAACTTCTTATTCAGTAAGTACTTATTAAGGCCCCTCTCTTAATGCCAAGCTGGGCTGCCACATGAAAAGGATGTGTCAGGCAACAAGTCTTTATTCCTGCTTTCTACATGTTCAATTGTTTAGTGCCAAATGCCTCCACAGGTATCAGCTAACTGCCTTTATTCAAGAAAGACTTATAACCTGGATGTGGTGGTTCATGCCAACCCACAATCAAAGGATCATGGTTCAAAGCCAACCCAGGAAAGAAAGTCTGTAAGACTTTTTTTTTTTTTTTGTCAGTTGTGGAGGTTGACTCTAGGACTGGGCACTGTTCCTGAGCTGCTTTTGCTCAAAGCTAGGGCTCTACCACTTTGCAGGGTTAATTGGAGATAAGAGTCTCTGGAACTTTCCTTCCTGGGCTGCCTTTGAACCACATGCGATCCTCTGATCTCAGCCTCCTTCCCCCTCATCGCCTCCCTCCCCCACCCCACAAGCTGTTTTGTGGGGCTTGAACTCTGGGCCTGTATGCTGTCCCTGAGCTCTTCAGCTCAAGGATAGCTCTCTATCACTTGAACCACAGCACCACTTCCGGTTTTCTGATGGGTTAGAGTTTCATGGACTTTCCTGCCCCCAGGCTGGCCTGTTGAACCATGATCCTCAGATCTCAGCCTCCTGAGTAGCTAGGATTACAGGCATGAGCCACTAGCACCCAATTAACCACCAAAAAACCAGAATTGGAGCTGTGGCTCAAGAGGTAAAGTGTAGTCTTGAGCAAAAAAAGTTGACTTATGGAACCCAGGTCCTGAGTTCTAGCCCCAGTATTGGTATAGGGCAGGGGAAGTGAGGTGGGGAGGTAGAGGGGGAACTAACTACTTGGAACTATAGACTTTAAAAAAAAAAAAGATGAAGTTATAAAAGGATGGGCAGCCGGGCACTGGTGGCTCACATTTGTAATCCTACCTACTAGGGAGGCTGAGATCTGAGGATCACAGTTCAAAGCCAGCCTGGACAGGAATGTCTGTGAGACTATTATCTCCAATAAACCACCAGAAAACTGAAACTGGTGCTCTGGCTCAAGTGGTAGAACACTTGCCTTGAGCTGAAGAGCTGAGGGACAGTGCCCAGGCCCAGAGTTCAAGCCCATGACCAACGAAAAAAGAAAAAAGAAAAAAAGGATGGGCAGTCTTCAAAATTTACTAAGCAACTTACTCATTTGGATTTTAAAATATATTCCTCTGTTAAGAATGCCAGTCATTAGAAGATTACTATAAAGTTGCTTGAAAAAAACAGCTACCTACGAAATATTTTGATCAAAGGCACTATTTCCTTATTCTTGCTACATAGGAAGCCAAGCCGATACTGATCTGAGCCAACAGATTTTCACTTTCTATTATGAAATATCCATACTATAGGAATGTGGTTAACCTTACCCCAAAATTGGGATGATGCTTCCAAGACCTCTTAGGTCAAACATATGACAAATTCTGGTAAACCATACAAGAAGTAGGTCAAAGCAGTAGAGCTGCCCTTCACAACAAATGAGGCCAAGTATTCAGAATGAAAGGTTTCTGCTTTTCTCTCTTCCTTCTGCACAAAGTGTCAAAGTATCTATTAGTACATGTCATTTGGCAAATGCCTCATTGTCCTCTGAATCTTTCTCCTCAAAATTAATCCAAATATCCAAACTAGCCCTTCTAATAATTAGTTGTACCCCATTATTATCTTTAGTACTAGTAACAGTGATAACAATAGCTATCTAGTTTTGCAATTCACAAAATACTTTCAAATAAATTAAACATTCACTGAGGAGATAAAAGGAAATACCATGGGCAACTATATCAATCACTAAAAGGCAAATCCAGTTTAACTGGAATTGAAAAGAAAGTATTTTCAATTCTACTGGAGTCAAGAAGTTACTTAAAATAACATAGGACTGCAGCAAATCAAAATTACGTATTTCCCTTTAAATTATGTCCTTAAATGATAGGCTCAACTGATTCAATATCTAAATGTTAAGATCATAATCTCAGAATTTATTTACCCCAATCCCTTCACCAAATGCTTTGCCCACAGTTTAATGCTTAGTAAATACTTTTCTAAGGAAAGAATACTTAATTATGAAGAAGCTGTCCTAGGAAGACAAACTGACAGCACTGAACATTCAAATACCTCTTTAAGATTTAACTAAGAGTTGCCAGGGTTTATGCCTATAATCCTAGCTACTCAGAAGGTTGAGAAGTTTGAAGCCAGACTGTGCAAGAAAAGTCCTTGAGACTCTTTATCTGCAATTAACCACCAGAAGTGGCTCAAGTGGTAGAGCACTAGTCTTGAGTAAAAAAGCTCAAGGACAGCACCCAGGTCCTAACTAAGAGCACGGTTGTGGCTCTTAAGGGCAAGTCTATAATCCCAGTGCTATGGCACCTAAGATAGAAAGATTTTGAGTTCAAGGCCAGTCTGGGCCACATAGCCAGATCTGTTGAAGGGAAGGAAAGGAGGGAAGGAAGAAAGAAAGAAGGGAGGGAAGATTTAACATTTATTATGTACCTATCAAATATAACATACTGCTTATAAATTGAACAAATCCACATAAATAATCTCATTAATCTTATAAATTAATCTCCATAAACTAGAAGACTCCTAAACTCCAATATTAAGTTGACTAGAAGCTTAATAACTAGTAGTTCTAATACAACTTTGATCCTACCTGGAATTCAGTTCCCATTAGAACTCTGTTCCTTGCTCTCAATCTCATACTTTCTACTAAGTAATGCTCAAAAGAAACCCTCGTGCCTCTTTTTAAGCAGCTAACTCCAGAATAAATACCACTCATCCTACGTGCCATACATAGTGATAATGGCCGTAACCTAAAATACCTAAGTACACTCTGAAAACAAAAGAGTAAAGTTACAATGCTAACAAACTGATTTCAGTTAGGCAAAAGACAATGAATTTTTATCTCTCTCCCAACTTCAAAGTTCTTTCCTATAACTCTAAATGCAAAAAGCATTTTCTAGCCAGGCATGATGGTTCAGGCTTGTAATCCCAATCACTTGGAAGGTAAAAATCAGGGATCAAGGTTTGGGTTAAGACCCAGCTAAAAAGTTAGCAAGACTCTATCTCAACAAAGAGCTTTGCATAGTGGTGAATGGCTATAATTCAGCTATTTGGGAGGCATAATTAGGAAGATCATGGTCCAGGTATACTGGGAAAAAAATAACACAAAACCTTATCTGAGAAAAAAGTCACTAAAACAAAAAGAGCTGGGAGTAAGGCTCAAGTGGTAAGATGCCAGCCTCACAAGTACAAGACCCTGAGTTCAAACACTAAAACTACCGCTGTAAAAACAGCATTTTCTAGTTGAATAAACTGCAGAAAGAAAGCTTGACCCCAACCACATACACATCAGAGAGAACTAGGGAAAAAGAAATAAATATGCCTACAAGCATGACTATATTACAGTGTTAACAACACATTACTCATTGTGCTGTAAGAAAGAACTTGCAAATAGGCAAGGAACTTTCAGGAAGCCAAGGAAACAAAATTCTCCCAGTCCCCAAACACAAACATATCCAAATGCCAAAGCAGGTCACACAGTCTAGTTTGTACCCAGATATAAGTAGGGAGGAAGTAGAAAGAGAGAAAAATTAGGTGTGGCTTGTCAGCACTAAGACTTCCTCCCCCCCCCCCCCGCCCCCCCAGCAGTCCTGGGGCTTGAACTTAGGGCCTGGGCATTATCTCTGAGCTTTCCCTCAAAGCTAGCACTCTACCACTTTGAGCCACAGAGCCACTTCTGGGTTTTTCTGTTTATGTGGTATGGAGGAACCAAACCCAGGGCTTCATGTATGCTAGATACGCACTCTACCACTAAGCCATATTCCCCGACCCCAAGATATTTTTTTATTGGATGAATAAAGAGTTTTTTTCCAGCAGAGAATTATTGAGAGTTCTACCTATTTTATGACTTATTTAGATGCTCACAGAGAATATGCAATATATACAAATGGAAGCATTATTGTACTAGTAGTTGCAAGCATCGCCTTTGGAATCATCAGAACTATGTCTAAGGGCTGGCTCAATCACTTCTTGTGTGTATGCTGCTCCTGCAGTTTGAACTCAGGGCCTAGGCACTGTCCCTGAACTTTCATGCTCAAGGCTAGTACTCTACCACTTGAGCCACAGCTCCACTTCTGGCTTTTTTGGTGGTTAACTGGTTAATGGACTTTTTTGCCTAGGCTGGCTTCAAACCGTGATCCTCAGATCTCAGTGTCCCAAGTAGTTAGGATTAAAGGCATGAGCCACCAGTGCCTTGCTTCAATCACATTTTTGCTTATAACCTCAGGCAAAGTGTTTTTTAAACTTATCTATGCCTTGGCCACATAGACTTCATCTAATATTCATTAGAGTATCCTTAGCACCCTTAAATACTGCCTAAACAGTGATAAATATTTTAGTTGAATTAATTCATAAGTGGAATTAATTCCACAAGATGGAATTGTTATGCATGTTAAATGAAAAGCTATGTAGAGCACTTAGGACTTTATAATTCAATAGTAAAGTTTTCTCCACTTCACTCCCCAGTCATGTGTAAAGTCAGGACAGAAGAGCCAAAGCAAAGAACAAGACAAAATAAGGATTGGAAGATGATTACTGCTAGTTATAGGATCCAGCAATAGTTAGTCTTAACAGTAACAGGTCCTTTTAGTAGGAGCATAATGTTAGCTGATTCAGAAAATGCTAGTAGTATTTTAGTGAATTATCTGTTACCCCATAGATAAAAGCTTGCCCAAAAAGAAAGGAAGGGTGAGAATAAGCTATATCCTAAACATCCTTGACTAGATATTTTAAAACACAAAGAAGGAGGGTTTTTTTTGGTTTGTTGTTTCGGGATTTTTTTAGTTACACTTGGGGTTTCATTAAGGTTACACCTCTAGCAATGAAGATGTCTTAGAGGGCACAAAAGTCCATGGAGCTTCCTCAGAGCTCATAGTGAATCACTGACCAAAGGTTGTTTAGTGTGATCATCACCAAGTTCTAGGTACAGATCATTATAAGGATACTACTTTAGCCCTGCAGGCTGGTAGCTGAGGAATGTCTCCCCACCCAGATGAAAACCATGAGTCACAAAGCTGAAGAGCTGCGTACACATGAGATTTCAAGAAGTACATTTGGAGACGTGACCATTCAGTTCCTGATATATACATCTATGTCCCAGTATGTCTGTTCACCCAGACACCATCCCAGTAAATTTTCTACATGCATATTATACTTTTGGGTGTGGCAATGGCCCATTCTTCTGCAATCCTAGGGTAGGACCAGGGCAGCACATCTCTAGTCATGTGGAAGGCAGGATGTACCTCTAGTAGCATCATGCTCCAATGGTCCTTTGCAAACCAGACTCACAGGACCCCTGTCTTGGCCACCATCTTCTTCCACCAAGGACTTTTAGAAGATTACTCAATCCCCCAGATATCTCTTAGTAGTAAAACTACACATTGTTACCTTTTTAGGTAACAATGACTATAAGTTGTTCTAAACTGCTGACAGGGTAAAATAAGCCTGAAAATTTTGGATACAAAACTCTCCTCTCTTTACTCCAGAAGATTTTACATGTGGCTTATTAACCCAAGCAGTCTGACTATTGTCACAGGGACAAACTATTTCATTTTCAAAATTGAGAATCTGTGAGAATATTAATTTAAATCCAAAATCCAGAAATACTTCCCTTGAATTCATAGATCTGACTCAGAAAATAGCTCTAAGAAACTTGGGCCTACTTGTTGATAGATACAAGAATACATATTTAGTGTCTAAAAAGGAAAATCTAGGCAGAACTGAAAGGGCTTGTGGTTAAACCTCATCATAATGTGGTCTTCAACTTCCCATTCCATTTCCCAGGCATCTGTTTTGTTTTAACCACTTGACCCATTGACCCACCTCCTCCTAAGCAATATGATATGCTTAAAAAAAAAATAAGCCCTGAAGGAAAGTCAAAAGAATGGGCTCTACACCAAGTTCTCTACTCACTCACTGTACATGCAAACAAACTTTAGTCAAACAGTCAGAACGAAGTACTAGCAGAAAGTATTCAGCTACATTTAGTGCTTGTCTAAGGATACCACCAACCACCCAAACTCAGCTCCTTCATTGTTATAATCCATTTGAAAATGTCCACATTATTTTAACATATCCCCATCTCATGATAATCAATTAGCAAATTCTATTTCTCTTTAAATCTCTCAAATCTCCCCCCTTAGCGAAATAGCTTACCGATACCTTCTAAACTTGTATATAATGCTATATAAGCATGTAGTATTTAGTGCCTATGACTCAGAATTACTATTTATCTCTGATAGCAAATATTCAGTGCCTGCAACTAATTATTTATTAAGTTCTCGATGACTTGTAACTCAATATCTGAGGCCTAACTTTTCAAAGAGCAAATCTTAAAAAGAAAGGAATGAATGAATGAATGAACGAATGAATGAATAAATGCTGGTAACTACTATCTTGAACAAGTAATTTAAATTTTCTGGTCCTTCTTTTCCTTACCTAGAAAATGATAACAACATGTAAATTTCCTTATAATTCTAAAATGCTATATGATTATCTATGCGCTACATAATCTGATTTGTCTTTTATATTTTTTGCTAGATGTGCATTATATATATGTAACTATGTCATAAGTAATCTAATGGAAGATATCCAAAGGACTAAAATTTTTCTATACTTAGCATCTCTTGTGCATCTTGCTCAGATTCCAGGACACAAGTGTTCGGTAGAAGAGGATCTTAACTAGGCAGCAAACATCAAGGGGAACTTGCAATCTTACTTTTCATCAAGAACAAGTATATGACAAGAAAATTACAAAGGTGATACGAGAAGGAACTTAATTGTTGAAATGAGAGGTTACCTTATGCCAAATAGCTAGGAACTTATTTTAGGCAGCCAAAGAAGCTGGGATGTAGCAACTCTTAAGTCTAACTCTCAAATTCTATTTGCAGAGTTCTGACAAGAGGTATAGGAAGTCTCTATCTCTGATCAGTAAACAGCAGCAACCAAGTCTATTCATGCCAAAAGATCTTAACCCTTAGTACTGATGGAAAATTTAAGGAAATAAAGTCTAACACTCAGACAGAAGTCTTCAATTCAGAGATAAAAGAAATGCTCACAAAAGAAACACATAAAAACACATAAAAATGAGTGAGAACTTGCTACCTAAAATATAATTTTGCTAGTGGTATCATAGTTTCCCATTGGCATGATTCAGTTCTTCACATTAGACTATTTTCATGCAAATATCAAGATTTATTAACACCAAAGCCTCAGAGAAAAAAATCTCCTTTTTCTTTGATGTCATCTATTGAATCAAAAGGCCTGAATAGACCAATTTAAAATAAAGGTGACTTTTCAAAGAACTATTTTAGAACATAGAACTGATACTTTTGCTGGGTGCCAGTGGCTCACACCTGCAATCCTAGCTACTCAGAAGGCTGAGATCTGAGGATCGAGGTTCAAAGCCAGCCCAGGCAGGAAAGTCCATGAGGCTCTTTTTATCTCCAATTAACCAACAGAAAACCGGAAGTAAGTGGCACTGTGGCTCAAGCGGTAGAGTGCTAGCCTTGAGCTGAAGAGCTCAGGGACAGGGTCCAGGCCCAGAGTTCAAACCCCATGACCAACAAAAAAAAGAAAGAAAACTAATACTTTCAAAGCTACATTCTGTGTGTGTGTGTGTGTGTGTGTGTGTGTGTGTGCGTGTGTGTGTGCGTGCATGTAAAACCCAAGTAGCCTTGATATTCCTTTGAAATGGTTAAAATGCAAGGCTTACAAAGAAACCTAAACTAGCTTCTGAAGGATGAGAGGGAATACAGCCTCTTTAAATGTTTATATGTTTATACCTATTTCTTTTTGTCTGATCCTGTTCCACAATCCTGTTGTTCTATAGTATGTACTAACTCCTGCTATTTATTGTTTCTTTGCTCTTTACCCTGATTTCAGTATCCTTCCCTCACCCTAAGAACACTTCTGAAAACCACAACAGCAAAAAAGCTGAAAACAAGCAAAGGGCCAGAGACAATATTCTCTCTTAGAACTTTCCCTATCATATCTCTCTTACCAAGTATAGAAGAAGATATGGGGATGATCGGGAAGAGGAAGAAAAAGTTATTTACTTACTGGGAATGTAAGTTCATTAAAACCAACTCAACCAACTACATGATAATCATTATAATCATGATAATCAATTAGCAAATTCTATTTCTCTTTAAATCTCTCAAATCTCCCTTTCAATAGTTATTAGAGAAATAGTAGAGAACTGTAGATATTCAGAGTAAAAGTTTTTCTCAGGCTTATTTTCCAGTGCCTTCTCTGGTTAACCACTCTTATACATTCCCGTCCAAGCTTCTCAAATACACCAAATGTGTGCTCCAAAATAAAAACAGTCCACGAACATCAGTGGCTCACGCCTGTAATCTAGCTACTTGGAAGGCTGAGATCTGAGGATCACGGTTCAAATCCAGCCTTGGCAGGAAAGTCCATGAGACTCTTATCGCCAATAAACCACCAGAACACCGGAAGTGGCACTGTGGCTCAACAGCACCCAGGCACAGAGTTCAAGCCCCACAACTACAAAAAATAAATAAAAAATAAAAACAGTCCATCAAAAATTTGAGTTAGAACACTTGCGTAGCAAACACAAGGCTTGGTTCCATCCTCAATACCACCAAAAAAAAAAAAAAAAAAAAAAGAGCCATAACTGTAAAAGAAAATTGATTAAAGTTCAGAAATGCAGTTTAGAAGTATAAACAGATTTACAACTACCTACTTAGAAAACACCCATGATATCAATCTTCAGAACCCCAAGAATAAAGTAAGACTTAATTTACTGGCTTTAAACATACAAAATTACCAATACTTCATAGCTCTTTACCTACAAAATGGCAATTTCATATAGTTCATTTTAATATCTAATTTCCTACTTGGGGGTAAGGAGAGCTATTATTATGAAGCCAAAATAATGTTATACTGGGAACTATATACTATAGAATTATGTTTTGAAGAGGGTTTTTTGGAGGGTGTTTTTTGTTTTGTTTTGTTTTGATCATGAGGTTTGAATTCAGGACCTGAGTACTATTCCTGAGCTCTTTTGCTCAAGGCTAGTGTTCTACCACTATGAACCACAGTACCACTTCTGGTTTTTGAGTGGTTATTTGGAGATAAGAGTCTCAAGGGGACTTTTCTACCCAGGCTGGCTTTGAACCGTGATTCTCAGATCTCAGCCTCCTGAGTAGCTGTGAGCAAATGCTTGTAAAGCTTTTCAAATAACCTAGTCTCATCAATTAAAAAACAGAAGTGTTGTGGCACCTATCTGTAATCCCAACACTTACTGGCTGAAGCAGGAAGATTGTGAGGTTTAGATCAGCCTATGCTAATCAGACTTTGTCTCAAAAAAAAAAAAAAAAAAAGAAGTTTAAAGTACATATATTGCTGGGTGCCTGTGGCTCATACCTGTAATCCTAGCTACTCAGGAGACTGAGATCTGAGGATCACAGATCAAAGCTAGCCTAGGCAGAAAAATCTATAAGACTCTTATCTCCAATTAACCACCAGAAAACCAGAAATGGTACTGTGGCTCAAGTGGTAGAGTGGTAACCTTGAGCATAAGCAGCAGCTCAGGGACAGTGCCCAGGTCTTGAGTTTAAGCCCCACAATTGACAACAGCAACATATGCAGCCTAGCACCAGTGGCCCATGTTTATAATCCTATATACTCAGGAAGCTAAGATCTGAGGATCACAGTTCAAAGCCAGCCCAGGCAGAAAAATCTACAAGACTCCAATAAAATACTCAGAAAAGGCTGGAAGTGGTACTGTAGCTCAAGCGGTAGAGAGGTAACCTTGAGCAGAAGCAGATCAGGGACAGTGCTCAGGCCCTGAATTCATGCCCTAGAACTGGGGAGGGGAGGGGGGTTGAGTACATATACATATGCATCAATGTGTGTACAGGCTTTCTTCCTCAAAATTTCTGGTCCTCAGCAGTACTGAGTAAATGAACAAACAGACTACTTCTTAAAAGTATCAAATTCCAGCCTGGCATCTGTGGCTCATGCCTGTAATCCTAGCTACTCAGGAGGCTGAAATCTGAGGATCTCGGTTCAAAGCCAGCCTGGGGAAGGAAAGTCCAAGAGACTCTTATCTCCAATAAACCACTCAGAAAACCGGAAGTGGAGCTGTGGCTTTGAGCTCTTCAGCTTTGAGCTGAAGAGCTGAGGGACAGCGCCCAGGCCCAGAGTTCAAGCCCCACGAGTGACAAAAAAATAATATAAAATAAAATACCAAACTCTGCGAAGGTATCAAGACGCTGATGACAAAAGCAGAATTTGATAGCTAGTGAAATGGCCACAGGAGCACACTGCTTCAAAAGCCACTGGATCAATTCCCACAAGTTTCCCCATCAGGATGATATCACCTATCAATTATCCTTTCATCTTCCAGTCGAGAAGCTAGTCTTGATGCTCTCATCCTTTATAGACATTTTACTGTAATTTTCGGTGCTGAATGTTTCTTTATAAGCTTTTACCTTCTGGAGTGAGGGGGACTCACCAGTATAAAGGCAAGTACAGCTATATTTATTAATCTGAGCATGTAGTCACTAAATGTGACTAAATATATATGGAAATTACTATGGCAAGGCCCACAGGGATACAAAGATAAAAGAGACTAATCTGTTTTTAAGGAGCTTACAAAGTGGTCAGAAGAGGCATATCACTGGCATAAATAAGCCAAAATAAAAGAATATCCAAATACCATACAACAGCTACCAACAAAATGACAGAACTAAACAATAGAAAAGATCATATTCTTTTGGAGGAAAAACAAATCAGGAAATTTTTGTGGAAGACAAAACACAGACTTTATGGATAGGGACAAAAATTTAACAGGGCAAGGAGAGAGAGCAATAAAGAAAATAGCCTTCAAGATTAAATGAACTAGCTCTATAGATAGACACATATGAAAGACATTGAGAAAAAGTTACAAATTAACTGGAGTATCATTCTATTGTTTATAAATAGGCAGAAAAAATACCAACTATAGAATGATGCATACCAATTCAGGCTAGTAGTTACTTCCTGAGAAAGAGGAAGGGGAACTGATGCAGGGCAGGACTTCAACTATATCTGTAACATTTTATGTTTTATACCAAGTATATTCCTTAAATTTGGGTTATGTGCTAAAATGTTTATGACTTTTTTCCTAAAATTAGATTATTTAAAACATCTCATGCAAAAAAAACTCTTCTCATGGAAGAACTGAGGAGAGATTAACATAAAAACAAGTCAGGAGAAGATAGTCCCCCTAAAGTTTAGGGAAACACTTGACTAGTGTAGTTTTAGATTAAACAAGAGCCTTCATATCCTCAACACAATGGTACAAAAAGCTCTTAGAACAGGGGACACTGGGGCTGGATATTGGATGAGAAGGAAGAATTTATTGCCATCTCAAATCAGATAACTGAGAAGAGAATCACCTTCCCACATAACTTAAATGCCGGTGTAACCAAGTCATCTTCCCCCAAACAAAGCCAAGGAAACTTCCAGCTACACAGGAATTCAGACAAGGACTCACTGTAAGTAGCTAGTCTGTGCCTCCTCTTTCCCCTCTCCTCCCCCAAACACTCACAAACAATAACAAAATGTACCCTTGCCCACTTGAGAAAGAATTAAGAATTGGCAGCTCTGCTAAAGTGGAGAACTTCCAAACCAAAGCCCTTTTCTGGGGAAGATGTTGACAAAACTCAGAAAAAAAGAAAAAGGAAACACAACTCAGGCAGGCCAGTGGAAGGTATCCATCTTTTAACTTTCAACTGTAAGTGTCATCTCTTCCGGGAAGCTCTGTCTAATCTCTGCATGCCCAAGGTGGAACTGACCTTTGGCTCTCTAAATACTTCTATTACAGCTCCCATCACATTGCACTCCATCTGCAGATTTATACATTTCCTCTCATTAGACCCTTAGAGAAACAGTAGGGACTTAGATCCACTTCTATCTCATTAGTGCATAGGAAAGAGTTTACACAATAGGAGAGCAACATTCAACAGCTATTGTATGAAGTAGAGAAATAGGAAAAAAGAAGAGCAATTAAGATATCCCTGGAGAACAGACAAATGGTTTGGGTTTATCAGTCCTACTATCTTTGTCCTTCTCTCTCTTTAAACTCTACCCTTATAGAGCTGAATAACTTAATCTTGACTATAGCTGCTACATTTATGCCAATAAGCTGTAAAACTGCATTAATGGGTTTGTTTCTTGTTTTGTATCTTGGCAGTACTGCAGTTGGGAACTCAGGGCTTTGCACTTGCTAAGTGGAACTACCACCAGGCTATGTCTCCAACCGTTTTTTACACTGATTATTTTTGAGATAGGATCTCACCAGGGTACATGCCTATAACCATTTTATGCTTTTCATCATAGCTAAGATGGCAAGAATGAACAACCACAATTAGTTTATGTTGAGATGGAGTCTCAAGGACTTTTCTTCCCCAGGCTAGGTCTGGAACCACTATCTTCCCAACTTCAGCAACACCACTGAGCCCAACTCTTGTTGGACTTTTCTGCCAAGACTGACCTGGAACCATGATCCTCCCATTCTCAATCTTCCAAGTAGCTACAATTACAGCAGTGAGCCAACAATACTCAGCTTGGGCTTGTGAGCCATTTGGACATTTCATTGTCACTTTAAATCCAATACATCCTAAATTGAACTCATAATCTCCTTAAAAATAAGGAAACCTTCCTAACTTCTTTAGTGAATGTCTTCAACACTCACAGTTAATATATTATAGCCACACTTCATTTAGCAGCTCCATGTCTTGTATCTAGTCCTAATTCTAACTTTTCTTCACAATCTCATTTCTACTTTTTTTACTCCTTATCTTACCCTCCACAACTCAACTCAGGCCTCATCACACGTTCCTGGTGCTAATCTCCCTTCCTTCTAAGCAGAGTCTTATTGCCATGATATTGCTCATCCTACTTTAAAAAATCCTTCTGGGTTCCCTTTCTCCTATACTATAAAATATAAACTTACAAGCCTGACTTCTCAAGTCTCCTCTATAAACATAGCCTCAAACCAACCAACCCCCCTAATTTCACTTTTCACTGCTTCTCAGGTCAGTCAAGTCACTGACCACTCAGATACAGTCTTATTGCGAGGATTTTGCTTGATACCTTTCAGCTCCCAGATAACTTTGTTATCTGACTTATCTCTAGTTCCTATTAATATTTTCTGTTGTTTACTGTTTGCAACAGGATCTTACTGTGTAGCTCAGGCTGGCCTAGAACTCATTAACCTCCTATCTTAGCTTCCACAATACTGATTACGGATGGTGCTCACATCCAACTCTATTTTTTTAAAGATTAAAATGAATTACATCTGTGACATCCATCATTTGTAACTACCCGAGTGTTCTCTCAAAATATCTTTGACATGTAGTCTATACTATGTAATTAATAACATACTTTCACTTTCTAAACTTTTTTTTTTTTTTTTGGCCAGTCCTGGGGCTTGAATTCAGGGCCTGGGCATTGTTCTTGAGCTTCTTTTGCTTTATACCACTTGAGCCACAGCGCCACTTCCAGCTTTTTCTTTTTATGTGGTACTAAGGAATCGAATCCAGGGCTTCCTGCCTGCTAGGCAAGCACTCTACCACTGAGCCACATTCCCAGCCCAACACATTCTAAACTTTTTTTTGGCATACTAACACTCAGTAGGTATCCATTCTTTCCAACTCTCTTATTTGCCACTGAACTGTCAACTCATCAAGGGCACAAAGTTAGCATAGAACTGAACTCACTGAAAAAAAGTTTAGTAATTTCTCCTAGGTAAAATAATTTCTTAGAGGCAATAAAGGGATAAAACAATTTTTTTTAATTCAGTTGAAAATAATCTCAATCTAGCAGCATAAGATTCCTGTCTATTCCACGACTGAACTCCAGCTCAAAAATAATATGGAGTCTGACTCAAGATGTAACAACCTGTGCTCATGACATCACAAACACAGTTTTGTAATGATTACAAGGAGGCAGGGGTGGGTTGACATAGATGGAGAAAAGTAAGTCAATGAAAGAATAGCTGGATAGCTTTGTGATTGTTTACTTCTTACATGAGAGCATTTCCCATCCATATTTTTAATTGGCCGTATTTTCAAAGAAGTTTCCTTTAAGAGGAAAACTCTGACAGATTTTTTAGTAATGGTGACAGAAGAACCTCTGCAGAACCCAAGATTTGAGAAAGCCAGCTTCATATTCAGCTCAGCGGTGTAAGGCAGGGAGATTCCTTCAGAGTGAAGATTCATTTTGGCTTGAACATAGACATCATCTGCCAGTGATTTTTAGGCATAGGGAAGACAGCCTGACAGGCCATTACAGACTTTGAAATTAGTCTAAATTAATATACTCAATTTAGTCTAGTCATAATATTCACAAATGGATTATTTTGTGGATTTCTGAGACCAAATCTTTAAAATGGATTGCTCTTTGACATCAGTGAATTCTCCTCACCAGCAGGTAATACTGACTTAGAAGTATAAATTAAGATCAATATGATCCCCTAAATACTAAAATAAACCTAATTTTTTAAATGCATTTTAAATAAAAACATTTCATTAAGTTCTAAATTCCTATGTCAGTGCTCCCTACATTAGCAGAGGTAACAGAGTTGAATGCCCTTGAAACATAATTCCATCCTTAGCTTACCACAAGCACTTGAGGAGAACCTAGCCATAGTCTTGCAATTTCCCCACAGGTTCATACAGTGTGAGACAGGTATAAACAGAACTCAGTTTTGTAAATACACAAACTTCCAGGAAGAAGTTTATGTCTCCTGGCTGTTTCCTTTCAGAGGAGAAGCATAAGAGTCACAATGTACCGGTGCCTGCCTGACTCCTTTCCCTGAGTTCCTGAGCCAAAGAGCTCAATACTTCTCATTAAATCCACCCTTTGTTCAAGGACCTACAATGACTCTATTGACCCTTCTATCAACATCCACAAGTCTGGCCTCTGAGTCCCCTCCACCCTCTTGCTACCCATGACTTGACCAACTCACATTCTCTCCAGTCACTCATGTATTACACACACACACACACACACACACACACACACACAACTTAGTCATTCATACCATCATTGCACACTGTATATTCTAAAAGAGCTTTTCTTTTTATTCCTAACCCAGAAAAACATTTCATTTTCTTGAATGTTCATACTAATTTTAGAGCTGATTGAGAAATAACTTGTCCATAGTTATAAATTATAAAGGACCAAGGTCAATCTAATTCCATAGCCCATATTACTTTCTGATTAAACCATAACTGCCCAAGTCCATTTCAAAATTTACTGACTCAGAAAACTCCTCTACTATATCTCAATGATTGTTATTTCAAGATCTCTCAGATCATACAGCACACAAAGTTTGGTTTTATTTAGACATTGTTTCCTACAAGTTAAAGCTTCCAATAGTCTGACTCCCCATTTACACGTGACTTTATGTCCTGTTCCAAGGAAAAGGGCACCTGTTTTACATCTTTCATATCTTCCAACTTGTCACTAAAACTTAAGAGATTTCTTTGTCTACAGGAATGCTCAATCATTATTCAGCATAAAGGTTTTTTTTTGTTTTTTGTTTTTTGTTTTTTACCAAAAAAGGCCTTTCATATTAAAAAAAATTGACAGAACTGTCCTGCCTCTACCTTTCAGTTACACAACATATTAATTATCTGAACTTATCAGGAGCAATTCAGAAGGTTCCATTCTAATATTTCACAGATCTTAAGTTCCACAGGAAAGCTACTGCTGAGGTCACATTTCAAAGCATTGTTTGAGGATTTTCCCTTTGGTGAGATAAATGTTTGAGGTAAGAAGCGGGGTAACTCTAACAGAAATGTGCATGTACACACACACACACACACACACACACACACACATTCACACACATATACACACATAAAACACTATGATGGTTCTGCCAGCATGTTTAGCACACTTGTGCTATCCAGAAGTTCCAAAACTTCAACAAGTGGTGCTCAGTGTCATTTATGTGAGATCTTATATTTAATGTTGAATTTTTCTATCATAACTCTGGTTACATAGAATGAATCAAAATTCCAAACAAAGCCTTCTGAGAACTGTGAGGCAGTGGGCTACAGGGCTGGTCTCCCCTTATTCCTAGGTTTCCTCAAACCCTTTAATCCCCATCCTGTGGAATATATGCAGCTCCACAAAGGGAACTTGCTAGATATAGATATAAATAGAATTTACCCATATAGCCTAAGTGCTATTGGCACTAAACAACTTATACTGATTAAAACAACTATAGATAGTAAAGACTCTATGTGGGTATGTGTGATTTTTTAAAATCAAATTTTAGTCTCCAAATTAAAACTTTCCTGAATAAAGGACTTCAGGGGAGGGGGGAAAGAGGGAGAAAAAAAGAAATTAAGCAATTAATGTACTACTTCAGGAATACTTAAGTTGGTAATATATCACTCGCAATGTCCAACTAACAATTAGTATTCATTACTGATCATCCTGCTTACATATGACATCAGACATCTTTTTTGTTGTTTGTTTCCTGTGAGAGTCTTTGGCACTGAATGAAAGGACAAGTCAAACCAAGCAACAACAACCAAAAATATTAGTTTTAGTTTGTAAACTATTTCCCATTTCCCTTCCTGCTTGAATGGATAATACCCAAAGCAGATATCTGTTCAATTCTAAATTATTCATGTTAATGGATAATTATTGGCAGAAAGGTGCTGATAAACCAAAATGAGAGGGGAAATTGAAAAAAAATCTATTTTGTTTTTGGAATATATGTTTTCAGCATATTTATCTTCTCAATTATTCCCAGCATGAGCTAATATTTGTGTTCATTTGCAATCTCTAAGTACATAGTAACTGGCCACTTAGTAGGGGGTGGGGATTGCTCTGAGGCATGCCAGTTCACTAGTGGAAACTAGAACAGACTGCTATTCAGCCTGCACAGGAGCAACATCCATTTCAGTTATTTTACAGTTCTGTTTAGCCTCCAAAATATCAATAGACTAGCACAGCAGACTGATTTACTAGACTTTAAAAGACCTGCTTGAGAAACAATATGGCCAACGAACATAATTCTTCATTGTTTGCAAATTATGTACCACAAACATTGAACAAGAGTCTCCAGGGCCACTCAGCCTAAGTCCCAGCAGATTTCTCCACCTCATCAGGAATGTAATCTCATTTACTCAGAAGGAAATTTTCTACATATTTTTAGAAGTTATATAATTCAGAAAACGTTTTTTAAAACACTTAGAAATTATTTAAAAGAGCAGGGTCTATTCTTAACACCACCACCTCTTCTCTCTCTACACTTTGCTTTTCCACTTTTGACACAGGTTCAGAAAAACAAAGAGAAACCAGCCTCCTCAAAGGGCTCCTAAATATACAGAAGCCAAAGACTGAAAAATTACCAGCCTCCGGTTTTCTAAATAAAGCATTTTATGTAGTACTTATTCTTTTTAAAGAAAGAAAAGAAGTCTGGCTAATTCATGAAAAGAAAACTGACTAAAAAGTTAGGGGGGAACATCTTACATAAAATGCCACCAGTCAGCTTCTTTCAACTTTCCAATTTTTACACCCATATTGCTTCCTGAGAAGCCACCTAGGGTAGACAGCCACACGACCAAGGCGGGGGGGGGGGGGGGGGGGGATGGCTCGGAGCTGGTCCTTGTGAGCCGACAAGCTAAAAATACGCCGGCCCAGTAAACAAATCCCACTCCATCCCGACCGAAGCTACACCGTTAACCTAGTAATTATGAGAAGAGTGAGATCACGCAGCCCCCGGCTTACTCATCATCAGCTTCTAAAGTTTCCATCGGCTATGGCAACTTTTCTGTTTTCTAAAGTTCATAAGCCTATCCGAGGAGCGCTCTCTCTCTCTCTCTCCTCTCTCTCTCTCTCTCTCTCTCTCTCTCTCTCTCTCTCTCTCTCTCTCTCTCTCTCTCTCTCTCTCTCTCTCTCACACACACACACACACACACACACACACACACACACACTCACATCTTTTTCCGCTCCTTTCCTCCATTACTTTGGACGCACCTCAGTTGGGCTATCGATAAGGAACAAGTTTGTCTTCTTTTCATTTTTACCTTTACACTTTAAAATGAACTTTATCCTACTATGGGGACTGGATCCTGCATCTTAACCATTCTACAACTCTTCTGTCCCTCCCCCAAAAGTCTACGCTGACGAGAAAGGACCGTCCAAACAGCCCAGCGCAGCTCAAGGAGTCCAGGAAAGCCCGGGGCTAGGAGCGCGGGGTGCAGGTGGAAGACGGGGGAGGGGGGAGAGAAGGTGAGGATAAAGCAAGGGGCAGTCAGGCGACCAGGGGTGCTGAGGGGAGGTGGCTTCAGGTGGAATATCAGAACAGAGAAAGGGGGGTCAGCGGAGATCAGAGGGGCAGAGCCTGCGACTCTGCAGAGGTGGGAGGGGCGGGAGCAGACCGGGGAGGGTGTCAGGGCTGGGGGCTCCGTTACCCTCGCGACTCTCGGGGCCAGGCCCTAGGCCAGGGCGGAGAGCGGGGCCCGGCCGCCTCTCCTCATTCCGCGGCAGTGACCCAGGGGTCCGGCCGGCCCCTCCCCCGACGACGATGGAGGTGGAGGTGGTGGCGGACACTGAGACCGCGGCAGGCGCTCCACACAGGATCTGAGCCGGAGCTAGGCGGGACTGATCGGGACTGGCCTCCCCGTGGATCTTTTCTCTCTCTCTCTCTCTTTTTTTTTTTTTTTTTTTTTTTTTTTTGTCTTTTTGCCTGCTCCACGGAACCCGGTCGCCCACTCCGACTCCGGCGGCTGGTTCAGGATCGCTGGCTTTCAGCCGTCCGGCCGGAAACAAGCGCCAGTTTCCGGCCGGAGCGGGTTGGTGGTGACACCCAAGCCGCCCCCGGGCCTCCACTCTCCCTCCCGCCCTCCTCCCTCTTCCCTCCTCCCGCCTGTCCTGCCCCGCCCCGCCCCGCCCCGCCCAACAGCAGCCCCGCCTTCAGCGCCGCTCCCTGGCGGGCGGCTGCGGCGCTTGCCCCGTGCGTGACCCAGGGCTTCTTTGGCCTGCGTCCCCGAAGCCCCGGCGCCGCCCGCGAGCTTCCACCTGGGCTGGAAGGGTCGGGGTGAACTCTTAACTCCTGAGGTCGAATCCGTCGACTCCTGCCCTTCGGCAAGAAACAGAAAGCGGTGGGCAAGTTCTGGAAAGGTGAGAGGAATGAAAATTCTAGTTAATCTCCCGTCTTTCCGGCTGCTTCCCAAGCAGTCTCCACCCTGACCTGTCACTCTGTAAAGTGTTCGTACCCTTCTCTGTAAACACTTAACACCTGCATAACAAGGCCTCCCCATTGACCCATCAGCCTTAGACTGTTAGCACGATCAGGAAACATGGGCCACTTTTGTGTGCAATGCCTTTTTATAGCAATTCAGCTGTAAAGTAATTCAAATATTTATTGAGCTCCTACTATGTGCAGGGCACTATACTTCATGATTTTGGGGCGACATCTTTAACATTTATAAACTTACCAAACTTGTTAAGTGAATATTAGAATAAGAACTTTATCAAATACGAACCACTGTAGCAAGTACCTATGACAAATACAAAATAGAGCTAGCCTCTCTTATTCTTCAATAAAAAAAACGCTACATTCTAATTCAAATTCCTAACATTCTACCTCTGGTCTGTATATTCAAAATAGTGTTGCTTATGATCATTAGGACTACACAAAAACAAATATTACAGTCAATTTATTTTTGCTAACTACTTCCTGAAGCTCTTGGTTTCTGAAGGCGAGAGATGGAGTACAGCTATTTAAACTTACCAAGCTCAAATTAGGAAACTGATACTTGAAATAGGAAACTTCTAGACAGCTATATCTCATGGGGATGCTCTTGGGTTTAGAGTTGAACATTTGGGGCTGGGCCTAAAGCTATACATACATACCTCATTTGAGCCGGTCAGAGTCCCTTGTATAGGGAGTGTCCATACCAGTGTCCTACAATACAGGTTAACAGACCATTTGAGCTTCAACCATTTAGGCACAATTTTTGACCCCTGTTCACTGGCAAACTTGAAGAGTAGGATGATTCAAACTGAACTTCATAGATCATACCCACCCCTTGCTAGCTGAAGGTGAGATGGGAAGACAGATCCAGAGATAAAGAGCCTCAAAAATCTGGAGGCAGTTTGGCAATTGATCCAGCAATACCCCTTTTGGGCATCTACCCCGAATATTTCAAATCAGGATACAGTAAAGACACTTGCACATCCATGTTCATTGCTGTACTATTCATGATAGATTAATTATAAAAACAGCCCAGATGCCCTACAACAAATGAGTGGATCAAGAAAATGTGGTACATATATACAATGAAATTTTACTCATCTGTTTGAAAGAATATAATGTCATTTCCAGGGAAATGGATGGACCTAGAAAAAATGATGTTAAGTGAAATAAGTCAGGCTCAAAGAGACAAATGGTACATGTTTTCTCTCATACGTGAAAGCTAGATCTAAAATACAAACCTATGTGATAATATATACAGGGTTTTATGCATATACACACAAACTGACTAAAGGATGGTATACTTAGGGGAGGACTATGGACAACTAATGAATTATTTATCAGAATGATTACCAGGAAGTGGAAACATGTTTGGGGGAGGAACAACTGAAGGCACACAAATGGAGAGTGGAAGAGTGAGCAAATGCAGTCATTATATCAAATGTACAGTATGTAAAAATTGAACTAAGTACATAACTTGAGAGTAGAGATGTGTGGAGGGAAAATGGGGGAGAACAATATAAGGGGTAACATAGATCAAGATACATGGTACTCATAACCTGACTTATTGTAACCTCTTTGTACAATTGCTTAATAATAAATTTTAAAAAAACAAAAAAATGTGGAAGCTCTCCTCACCAAGGCCCTCCCACAATAAGTTATACTCATCAGTTAATTGTCTTTCTAGTCTTAACACACTACCACAGACTATTGCATTAGTATGGGGTTAAAAAGCACCTTCCATCCTCAGTACCAGGCAGACTTCTTTTGGCAATGACCACAAAGAGTTTCCAGATTCAAGATCTGGGCCAAGTTGCTGGTCAAAGTCATTTAAGTGACCACACATTATAGGCCTGCTTGGAAATTTAGGGACCAGGAAGTGATAGGGTTGCAGTTGCTTTGTGCCTGTTTCTTACACTGACCATCTATCACTCATTGTTATTTGTGTAATTGCTCAATGAGCTGCTTGTCTTTGGTCAGCTCAGCCTGTGTGGGTAGCTGTGTGGTCAGCTGGGCTAGAGGCCAGGCCACCTGGGTTCTAGTTCCAGCTCACCCAGCACCAGATCCATTAAGTTACTCCTTTCCCATTCCCATATGTTGGTTTTTCTGCCCCTACTCTTGTGATGTGCAGACATTTGGGTTGTCACTAGGTTAGATGCTCAGAAACATCTGTCTGGTATAGGTGGTTACAGCAATCTGAACACAGTTGATTGTTTCTTGCTGCCAGGTAAAACAGTAAGGAAAGAAAAGAGAAGCAGCAGAAATATCTTTACTAGTGTACATAGGCCATACACCCTCAACTGCTATTTGATTCAGAATTATTTTCCAACCTAATGACCTGTTTTTGTTTACCCATTTTAGCAATCCTAAGGGCTTTTCTATGAACTCCCAGAGCTTTTACTTCACTTAAACACAAGCAGAAAAACCAGCGCTTTGTATTTCCAGAGAAACTTAAAGGAGAATCTTAATATAGAGGCTAATGGATAGAGGAGGGGAAAATGTTCAGAGAAAGCTATTTTGCAGTTAACCAGGAAGGAGGAAAATTATTTACATTTGTATGCTTTTGCGGTAGAAAAGAAAATCAAACTAAAATAACTTCCTTTCCACCACCACCACTATAATTTAAACCAACGGGTACAGGGAGTGGGGGGTGGGAGGTGGTTCCTAAAACTATGTACAATGCATCCCTAGGAACCTCACATCAGAATTCTTAGGACTGAAGATCATGAATATATATGTATTATACATATATATTATATATTATATATACACACATACATCCCAAGGGTCTTTTTTTTTTTTCTTTCTTTGGGTTTTTTTGTTTTGTTTTGTTTTTGGTCAGTTATGGGGCTTGAACTCTGGACCTGGGCACTGTCCTTCAGCTCTTCAGCTCAAGGCTAGCACTCTACCACTTGAGCCACAGCGCCACTTCTGGTTTTCTGGTGGATGATTGGAGATAAGAGTCTCAGAGGGCCTTTCCTGCCGGGGCTGGCTTTGAACCTGGATCCTCAGAGCTCAGCCTCCTGAGTAGCTAGGATTACAGATATGAGCCACCAATGCTCAGCCTCCAAAGGTTCTTTTAAAGTTAAACATATTCCTAGAAATGAAAATATATGCTAAGAGCTAGTGGCATGGATCAAGTGATAAAGTCCTTGCCTAGCATACTTACAACCCTGGGTTCAATCCTAGTACTGCAAAAAGGAAGAAAGGAAGGAAGGGAGGGAGGGGGGAGGGAGGAAATATATATTCACAAGAAATTTACATATAAATGTTATAACAGCTTTATTCATAATAGCCCCAAACTGAAAATAGCTCATATGATCACAAACAGAAAAAACAAACAACTATATTGTCCTTGTAATTTTTCACGAATTATTTATTTATTTATTATTAATTAATTTATTTATTTATTTGCTGGTCCTGGGACTTGAACTCAGGGCTGAATACTGTCTCTGAGCTTCTTTGTGCTCAAGGTTAATGCCTGAGCCACCTGAGCCACAGCACCATGTCTGGCTATTTCTGAGTAGTTTATTAGAGATAAGGGCCTCACCGACTTTCCTGCCCGGGCTGGCTTCAAACCATGATCCTCAGATGTTAGCCTCCTGAGTAACTAGGATACAGGTGTGAGCCACTGGCTCCTGGCTTTAAATGAACTTTTTTTTTTTTTCCCCAGGACTGAGGACCGAACCCAGGGCCTTGCGCGCGCCGGGCAGGCGCCCTTCTGCTGGGCTAATCCCCTAAATGAACTACTTTTAAACAACAATATAGATGAATCTCAAAATCATTCATTGATTCTATATTTTCATTTATCTCTTCTGTTTTCCAAAGCTATAGCATATTTATTGGTGGAAGAGCTCAGTTGTAGAGGACTTGTCTAATATGTGTGGAGCCCTGAGTTTGATCTTTAGCGCTGCAAAAACAACAACAGCAACAACAAAGTGATTTGTGGGGCAAAACTAACTATTTATATAAAATTCAAGCTCATGAACAGGCAAAACAATCTTGTACATATAAATTAGTCCTGGTTATCTATTGGGGGAGAAGTGCAGAACAGAAAGGAATACAAGGGAACTTTCTGAGGTGATGGAAATGTTAATTATTTTTATTTTTGTAAGTCATGGGGCTTGAACTCTGGGCCTGGGTGCTGTCCCTCAGTTCTTCAGCTCAAGGCTAACGCTCTACCACTTGAGCCATAATGCCACTTCTGGTTTTCTGGTATTTTATTGGAGTTAAGAGTCTCGCAAAGTTTCCTGCCCAGGCTGGCTTTGAACCGTGATCCTCAGATCTCAGGCTCCTGAGTTGCTAGGATTACAGGCGTGAGCCACTAGCGCCTGGTGGAAATGTGACTCTTGATGAGTGGCTGTTACACGTATGTGTCAAGTTATATACTTAAAATTGCTATATGTAAATTTTACTTCAACTCAAAAATAAAAAAGATATCCAAGGGTTTGTTAACACCTAAACAAGCTGTAAATTTATAATTATTTGTGGATCATCTGATTGATATTTGCTTTACCCACTGGAGTCTGAAAGCTCCAAGAGGTAAATTCACTATTTTATATATAGAGAGAGTTTATATATATATATATATATATACACCAGCATAGTAGTTGACCTATGAAACTCGTTCATTCACTAGTGAATGCGTGAATAAATTGATAGACAACTAGAATCTGATAACCATTGCTTTAGTAGCTTATCATTTTACATTCATAGTCTTGTAAAAATACAACTGGGGGGCTGGGAAGGTGGCTCAGTGGTAGAGTGCTTACCTCACATGCATGAGGCCCTGGGTTCGATTCCTCAGCACCACATAAGCAGAAAAAGCTGGAAGTGGCACTGTGGCTCAAGTGCTAGGTCGCTAGCCTTGAGCTGAAGAGCTGAGGGACAGGCCTAGGGACAGTGCCCAGGCCCAGAGTTCAGCCCCCATGAATGATTAAAAAAAAAAATTAAAAAAATTAAAAATACAACTGGGCAACTCGAGCTGGGTATGGTGGTGTTTGCTTATAATCCCAACACTAGGGAGGCAGAGATGGGAGGATTCAGAGTAAGTCTGAAGCCAGCTTGAGTTACATAATGAGACCCTGTCCAAAAAAGAAAAAAGAAAAGAAAAAGAGCTGACTGGGTTTCTCTGTTCTCTGTCTGCTTGTATGCCATTGTTAGATCAAGCTTCCTGAATTTTACCATTGATCACTTCTCTCTTTTCCAAAGCTAGAGCATATTAGTTATTTTTTAAAAAATGTTCAAGCCAGGCGCCGGTGGCTCACGCCTGTAATCCTAGCTACTCAGGAGGCTAAGATCTGAGGATCATGGTTCAAAGCCAGCCCCAGCAGAAAAGTCCATGAGACTCTTATCTCCAATAAACTACCAGAAAAAAAATGGAAGTGGCACTGTGGCTCAAGTAGAAGAGCGCTAGCCTTGAGCAGAAGAGCTGAGGGACAGCGCCCAGGCCCAGAGTTCAAGCCCCATGACCGACAAAAAATAAAAATAAAAATTTCACAATTAGTCAGGCATTTGTGACTCACAGCTAAAATCCTAGCTTCTCAAAAGACTGAGATCTGCGGATTGTGGTTTGAAGCCAGCCTGGGCAGTAAAGTCTGTGAGACTCCTATCTCTAATTAACCATCAAAAAGCCAGAGGTAAAGCTGTGACTCAATTGGCAGAGCACTAGCCTTGAGCAAAAAAGGGCTGACAGGACCTAGGAAAGCCCAGGTCCTGAGTTCAAGCCCTAATACCAGCACCAAAAAAAAAAAAAAAAAAAAAGTTCACCTCTCTTCTTCCTTCTTGCATACAAAGCCATCTAAACGTTAAAGGAGATTGGGAGCAGGAAGACCAAGTAGGAGAGAGAGTGGTGAAACAATTATGGGTGAGGTTCTAGTCCCCTGCCAGTGCTTGGTTTAAACAGGTGATGAAGTTCTGATGTAAGAAAATCTGCTGAAGGCTTTTTGGAAATGACTTCTTTGTTCTTACAAGAGGACAAAAATAAATAAAGAGCTGAGCTCTAGTGGCTCACACGTAATCCTAGTTACTCGGGAGAGTGAGATCTGGGGATTGCAGTTCGAAGTCAACCTGGACAGGAAAGTCCTTAAGACTCTTATCTCCAATTAACCACCAGAAAACAAAGTGGTGCTGTGGCTCAAAGTGGTAGAGCAAAAGTGCTCAGGGAAAGTACTCAGGCCCTGAGTTCAAGCCCATGACCAAAAAAAAAAAAAAAAAAAAGAATAACTTTTTTTTCTTCTGTTGTTGAAATTCATTGAATTTTGGACTAATGTGCTGGTTAGAAGACTAGCTAATATACTAAGGATAGCACAGTTTAAAAAATAAAGAAAATCTGAGTCTTTAAGGAATGACTAAATAAATAAATACTATGGTAGGCATACTTTAAATTCTTTTTATAAGTACTATCTTTCTTAGCACTTAAGCCATTTTGAATTAAATTTCTGTTACTTATATAACCAAAAGCATCTCAACTAATAAAATGTCATCAACCCCAACTCCTTAGTTTCTACAGGATACAATAAAAATTCCAAAGGGATAGTTTGGGGAAACAAAGGAGGAGGCAACAATGCTTGATAAGAAATGTACTCACTATCTTGCCAATGTATTTGTAACCCCTGTACGGTATTTTCACAATAATAAAAAAAAAAAATCCATAACTTACCTTGCAAGATCCTATGCACCCTAACCCCAATCTGGTCCTAACTCCAGAATAGAGTAACTTGTAATTTTCACCTTTACATTTGAATTCTACTTTCTTTACCACCAATAGTGTGCTAGTAAATATTAACAACTAGCTCTCCAGGGAGGAAAAAGCCCTGATTTATAGCATTTACTTGTCCACAATGCGAATATTCCCACCACTGATGATTTCCCGACATAAGGGAACTGAACAAGAAGTTGGGAAGAGAGATAGTAAGAGACAGTTGGAGCTGACCTGAGCATGCCCTGTTTCTCAACATTTTCCCATCTGTTGCCTCCTTAGGTAGAGTTCAAGGCCCAATCTGTATCACTTCCCTTTATAAAGTTTTACGTAAAGTTCTAAACTATAAGGTCTTACCAATTAACTGGAACTTAATGATTGATTGCCTGAACTTACTTTCATGATTATTTGTTCATAGTCAACTACTACATAATTAATGAAAAACAGAGGAATAACAAATATTTCAGAAGACAGAAAGGTTCTGTGACACTAAATTACCTTCCTGTACTTTCTAAGGCTTCCTAGGATTAAGCATTAGGGGAACTCTTAAGAAGAAAATCTTTGTCTTCAGGCCTTAGGAGCACTCCAGATCACTGGTGTACCTTATTATAAATAGGACTTATCAGCTCACAATTATTACAAGTACCAGTCCCAGGGAGAGCTGAGTTAGGACATTAACTAAAGAGCTCTTGGCAAGACTGGGTGTGTTCCTATTCTAGTCTTGACAAATCCCCTGAGGATATACGAACAGGCTTGTAAGATCACAAGAGACTAACTGGCAGGTAAAGAGCCCATTCCTTAAGACAGCGAGGAGAGCAAATTCTATCTGACCTAATTGGAATGCCAGCCAGGTGGGTCAGCTTCATCTCCACCTTACATGTGACACACCCTCAGGCTTGAAGGAGACAAATAATTAAGTCTGCCAACACAATGACCAGGGCAAAGAGGGGAAACCCAGGAATGTAATGACTAAGTCACTCTTCCCCCTGACTAGCAGCACTGGGACGCAGGCCAAATTTAGGCTACTAGAAACTGACCGCACATTCAAAGAATAGAAGATGTAAGACTACATGAAGCTCTGATTATTATTTCAGGGCATTCATTTGAGCCCTACTGTGAACTCCCCATTTTTTATTTAACCAATGGTCTCTATTAACCTCTATAGTTACTACACACTAAGAGTATCTTCCTAAATTATACATGCATGCTCCTTTCCCTGCAGCACATGAATGTCTCAGTCATGTGCTGTCCACTGTTGCCTTCCAGATTGCTGAACTGAACCATTATGTGGCTGTTCCCATGTTGCTTATGGTCTGTGGACAAGCCTGCAGACAACTGCAACAACTCAGAGAAGCAAATGAAAGCTGTTTTTTTACCTGGGAAAATAAAATCTAGACTTGAAAATTGTGACTACTATTTAGGTAACTTTGCTTTTATATACAGAGATAAAATCCTAAGTGGCTCTGTGGCTCAAGTGGTAGAATGTTAGCCTTGAGCTGAAGAGCTGAGGGACAGGGCCCAGCTCCATAGTTCAAGCCCCATGACCCACAAAACAAAACAAACAAAAACAACAACAACAAAGAAATAAAATCCTGAGGTCAGAGAAAATTAAAATTAAGAGAATAAGACCAAGTACTTAGAGGATCCATGGATAAGTTCTCTAAGATCACCCAGGGAAAAGCATAAAAACAGAGGGCAATTTAAAAAGAAATGAACGACTATGGAAGAGAGAGGACGAGTAAGACAAAACTGAAAGACTGAATAAGAATAGGAGGCCCTGTGTGCTAACGGTGTACTAGCCTTGAAACACTTTTTAAATAGGTTAAGTGCCCTCAAGTAGTGTCCTTCTTTTTCCCTTCGGCACAGATCACACTCAAGTGGTAGCTCCAGTATTTACTAGTAAGTGATGCTGAATCAAACACCATGCTGTCTGCCTCCTTATAGAGACCTTCTGCAGGAACAAGAGCTCAGAAAAATGGGAGTTAATATATCATGTAAATTCTGCTGATATTTTAAATTCCCACCAGCACAAGACATGCAAAAGATGCAGCCAGTGCCCTTAAAGAAGTCCAAATCCTTCTCTGCTTGACACTTGTTCTTTATCTTATCTAGAAAAAAAAAGATGGAAAGTTGACTGTGTTTCTGCATACCTCTAATCACCAAGGGGATGAGGCAGGAGGATTGTGTGTTCAGGAGAATCAGGAGGGCTACACCTTAGAATGATGAAAGGGGTGACATGGAGCAAGATGAGATGTACTTCTAAACTGATTTGTTGAATGATAACTCCTCTGCATAACTACTTCAAGTTAATAAACATAATTTTATAAATAGATGGAAGGTGCTATGGGTGGTTAGGACAGTGTAGTCAAAGGACTGTTGGTATTCACTCCTGAAAGGAGATGTAAGTGCTACTCTTGCTGCCACACAGTGTATTGTTTTTTATTTCCTGCTTCCCATGAGACATTCCATTTGATCTTTGGTTTCTTCCTCCCCTCTTTCCCTGTATTAATAGTATCTGCAGAGCCTTATGCCATAAACAGCTTCTAACACTCAGCAAGAAAGTGTTGAGAGTAGCTGAAGCTACTGTTAAATGATGCACAACCCACTTCTTTGCTCTGGCCTATTCCTGTGGAATGTTGGGACGCTAGTTACAGACATATCTACAATGAGATAACATAGTTTGTACCAGTGGCCCTGCTTAAATGTTAGATTTTTTTAAATGTCTGAACCCATTGTCAATACCTGTGTATTGGATCATTTTATCAATTCCTTTCTCTCAATACTTCCTGACACACTCCTACCTCATTACTTGTGATTTAAACCTTTATCAAGGTACTCTATAACTGGTCTCTTGCCTTTAACCTTTGCCATCTATATTTCATGCCATGTTGTAAGCAAAGATCAGGTCATATAATCTCCCTATTTAAAAACCTTTAGTTGTATTCAAAGGGAAATGTAGCTACCACCAATAATAACATCATTATCTTCATTATCATCATTAAATAGCATTACCCATCCCTGAAAGACTAAAACTATTTGGAGAGCTGCTGCATTGTTTTGGTTGGGATCATTGTGTAACTGGAAAACAGTGTTATTTTAAACCAAAAATAACAATAGTTACTGACCCTTAAGGGAGGTGACATAATTCATATAGCAGAGAAACAATTCTTTAATTGTCACACTGCCTTCTTCCTCCAACAGAACTGGAGAAAAGGAAAGATGGTCTCTACAAGCCTCTACTTCTGAGACTCAGAATGGGAACTGAGAGATATGTTAAAGAATCCTTGGAAATAAGTTGAAGATTGAATCATAAGAAAAAGAACCCCACAGAAAAATAAGGAGTCTTTAAAGGAAGAGAAAGGCCCAAGTAATATGACAATATGGGACCTCACCATTGTCCTCAAATCTTCAGCAAAGATAAAATATGAGATGTATTTTCTGGTGAAAATTAAGTAGATGATTTGCATCTTAGTGCAATGTAGTACAACTAGCAGCAGCATATTAGCAACAATAAAACCACCCATCCATTGAGCTAGCTAGTAACCAGAGAAGGCACAAGGTTCACCCTCACCTTCAGAATCTGCACACGGGAATGAATAAACTTAAGGCAATTACACTTGAATCGCAAAAAATGGGTTATAAATTGATAAGAGGTGAGTACTTTACTTTTCACTCACTTTACTCCATGTGACAGCCATTTCCTACCTTATGAACAGAAAATACTTGCATGGTGATGATGTTGACATCCATGTTCCATTTTCCTTTCATTCAGAGGCCTGGGCCATTGTATGTTTTCTATTCCTTTCTAGCTCTGGTCAGCAAATAATGTTTCTCCTTCACAGTAGAACTGATTCTTGGGGCAGCTGCCCTTTACCCAAGTTGTGGAATTGGGTAGAACCCTTTAAACAGTGGTATTCTGGTAGCCTTTTCCTTAGTGAAAACATGAGTCTCTTCCCTAGACTTATTGCCACCCACATTTTTTTCTTCCCTGACAGGCCTCCCAAGGGTAAGTTTTGCTATTAAGAGAGATTCCAGATAATTAGTACAGGGAATTGGAATCAGAGAGAAATAATGGAAGACATCATCACCATAGTGTCCTATTTAATAAAACTAGTATCTGAGCAGAACAATAGATAGCCTCCCTGTGGTCTGAGGGAAAATAATAGACAAGGAAAAAATACAATGACAGGGATTTAGTAGTAGAGTTAGGAATAAAAGATAATTTCCAGATGATGAATCAGTATCACCTCTGTGGTGTAAGTAGTCTCTCTGCCCATAGTCAAGAACTTGAAACTATCTCATTCTGACCTTCCTCTAGGTACATCCTTACCCATTAGATGAGGAATCTATAGAATCAGGAGACATACACATTTGGGAACTAAGACCACCCTATGAGTACCCAGGAATCTGAAGTTTCCACCCCAAATAGCTGAGCCCATCACCAGGGACATCACAGCATTCCAAGCTGTGAAGATATATTTGTCCAGGTAAGAAAATGCAACATTTTTTATTTAACAAAACTTACTAGCTTTGTGTATAATTTTTACCTATTTAGGCACATGAGGTGTGGGCCTCTATTCTTGTCCCAGGACCTACAAAAGTTAAAGGTAAGCCTTTAACTTAAAAACTTAAAAAGTTAAAGGTAAGTGCTTCAGACTAGAGAATTATATATTTAAGAAGATATTTTTATTATTTAGTGAAAGCCTATTAAAGAAGGGGTGACATTGTCAAAAAAGAAATGTACTCTTTCCCTGATGTATATAACTATAATCCCTTTGTACATCACTTTTATAATAAAAATTTAAGCCTATTAAAACTTAAGATATTTATTTAAAGTTACCAATTTACCTTGAAATTTTTCTCTCAAGTCAGATGGCCCTTTATCATATCTGTGTATAAAATTACATATGCCTCCCAAATGTTTGGTGTAACTAAGTTATTAGCACCTGTTGATTTCTTAGTTCCCAAAAAAGATTGTGGCTCTTCATCTCTAATGGGCTTTTTCTGGCTCTACTCCAATCTCTGTTAGGGAAGCTCCTTCCATCTCTTCTTCTGCTTGACTTCAGTCTTCTCCAACTTCTTTTAGCTAGACTTCTACTAAGACAAAAGCAATATGTTCTTTTAAGTTCATACTTTCAAAGATTTTCTGTTAATTTATTGTTGTTGCTCCAGTACTAGAACAGTACTTTGTGCTTGCTAGGCAGGCACTTTATCACTGAGACACAGCTCCAGTTCTTTTTTTTTTTTTTTTTTTGCACTGATTATTTTTAGTTAGAGTCTAGCTCTTTGACCTGTCTGAGCCTGGACTTCAATCCTCCTATTTTGCACTTCCTGCCAGTTTGGATGACAGATGCAGATTACTATGCTCAGCTTCCCTGAAAACCAAGCCTTAGGAACTTTTTACTAACCTGGGCTAGTTCTTAACTATGCCCTTCCTTATCTCTTCCTCTTTAGTAGCAAGGATTGAAGCACAGCTTAATTTAAAAAAGAAAATCAAATAAATTAACCCATTTACATTCCTTTCTTGGAAACAAAACAACTATTTTAACTGACTCAATTTTTTTCTCCTTGGGAGGTCATATACCTTTGGTAGGAAACAAGATCTATATCAGATACTATATTGTTGAAGGTTTTGATGTCGCTTCTTTTTTTCCTATTGTAGATGAGGAAGAAGGCATGCCAGGTGTGTGCAGGGTCTTAGGGGTTGGGAGAACTTGAGTGAACTATTTATCTATAGAAGCTGGGAGGAAATGAAGCCAGAGGGTAAATACAAAACTATATTTGGGGAGGTGTGGCAGGGCTCAGTAATAATCTGGAGAAGCAAGATCTTCTCATCTCATCAAGTCTAAGGGTCAATTTAGAGCCAAAAATAGGAGGTGAAGTCAGAGAACAGGAACTCAGTAAGCTTCAGTCCAATGGTTAAAGCAGGTGGGAGGTGAAAGGGACCAGTGCCAGGGAGTGAAGTAGGCGGAGTCCCAGCAAACTCTGGCAAAACCAGGTTAGATATAGTGAGAAAACAAGGAAGCACCTTTCCAGTAGAACTTACATTTTAGTGCTCAATGAATACTTTTGTGTGTGCACATGCACCAGTCATGGAGCTTGAAGTCAGGGCCTGAACACTGTCCCTAAGCTG
Organism: Dipodomys merriami; assembly: GCF_024711535.1. Classification (NCBI taxonomy): domain Eukaryota; kingdom Metazoa; phylum Chordata; class Mammalia; order Rodentia; family Heteromyidae; genus Dipodomys; species Dipodomys merriami. The sequence goes on from NW_027202893.1 coordinate 1,235,037, forward strand.
CTTTTGCTTAAGGCTAGTGCTCTACCACTTGAACCACAGCTCAAATTCTGGCTTTTTGGTGGTTAATTGGAGATTAAGAGTTCACTGGCTTTCCTGCCCTGGCTGGCTTCCAACTGAGATATTCAGATCTTGGCCTCCCAGTTGCCAAGATGACAGGCATGAACCACCAGCACCACCAGTACCTTTGACATGATGAAATGGGTTTATTCATTAATCAACAATACTTGTGAAGAACACATAAGACTTATTAAAATATGCCTATGGCTGGCAAATCCAGTAGCTTTCCTAAAGAGAAGCAAAAGGGAGAAAAAGATGTGAATGTGACATTTAAATTTTACTAAAATTACATACACAGTGGTTATTTTAGATATTCTCTTGCCAAATACAACATCTAACCCAGGAGTCATTTAGAAACAGAAAATTTCTTATCCCTAAATAAATTTTCTCTCCTCTCTTCCCTCCCTTCCCCCTCTGTCTCTCCTTGCTCCCAACCTGAGTCTGAAACTCATGGTGGAAGCAATAGTAATAAATAAGGCAGGGTTAGTTCCAATCATTACCTGGGACAAACACCATACAATTTCTTGCTCAACAGCTGAAGCAGCTGACCTGGCTGAAGGCACTTTAAAATGAGCCATCTTCATGGGTGATCACATGTTCAGAGCACATAGCTTCAGGGTATAGTGCCCAGCCCAATGACAGTATATCACCTGGGAACTCACTGGGAGTGCAGACAACTGACTTGTGGGCATAGACACCATAAGCCATTTAATATCTCATTACCTTATCTCTAAAACAGGCTTCCACTTCAGGTGCCTGTGGCTCATATCTGTAATCCTAGCTACTCAGGAAGCTGAGATTTGAGGATTGCAGTCCAATGACAGCCCAGGCAGGAAAGTCTGCAAGACTCATCTCCAATTAACCACTCAAAACTGGAAGTGGAGCTGGGGCTCAAAGTAGTAGAGCACTAGCCTTGAGCAAAAAAGCTTAGAGATAGCACCCAGGCCCTGAGTTCAAGCTCTAAGATTGACCAAAAAAAAAGGCTTCCATTAACTACAAATGTGAATCTATCCTGTGGCAAATTGGTTAGAAGCCATTTTCTATGAATCTTGAGTTTTGACCAGCTCTGAAGTATTTCACCAGATTCATTTTATGTCCCATTGTTTAAGAAGTTTTTCTTCTTCCTTCCTTTCTTTCTTCCTTCCTTCCTTCCTTCCTTTTTCTTTCTTTCTTCCTTCTCTTTCCTTTTCTTCCTTCCCTTTCTTTCTTTCCTTCCTTTTCCTTTCCTCCTCCTCCTCTTCTTACTCCACCTCTTCTTCTTCTCCCTCCTCTTCCTCCTTCTCTTTTTTCTTCTTCCTCCTCCTCCTGCTCTTTCTCTTCTTCTTCCTCATCCTTCTCCTCCTCTCCCAAATGAGTATCACTATGTTGCCCAGCTGGCATGTGATTCCTGAGTATAAGCAATGCCCAAAAGTCCAGTCAGTCTCTTTGCTCAACAGCAGCTCCAGAAGCCAACAGCATTAGCATCCACTAAGGTCCTATTTTTCACCAACATTGGGCTGGTAATAGAGAACTGGGTAGAAACATTAGGGTATGTTCTGAGGGTTCTAAGAGCAGAGTATGTTCTAAGAATAGAATCAAGACATGTTGGCTTCAAATACACAAAGACAGAAGTATGGAGTCTTATTCCCATGGCCACCCAGAATGGCTATTATCCAAGAAATGATGTATGAGATGGCTCACATCTGTAATCCTAACTATCTGTGAGGCTGAGACCTGAATGATTGAAGTTCAAAGCTAGCATGGGCAGAAAAGTCTGTAAGACTCCATCTCCATTAACCAGCAAAATGTCAGGCTAAAGTCATAGCTCCAGAGGCAGAGTGTAAGCTATGAGAAAGCAAACTAAGCTGGAGCATGAGGCTCTGAGTTCAAGCCCCAGTACTGGCACACAAAAAGATAAAAGGGGTTTGGGAAGGTGGCTCAGTGGTAGAGTGCCTGCCTTGCATGCATGAAGCCCTGGGCTCGATTCCTCACTACCACATAAACAGAAAAAGCTGGAAGTGGTGCGTGGCTCAAGTGGTAGAATGCTAGCCTTGAGCTGAAGAGCTGAGGGACAGCTCAACCCAGGCCCAGAGTTCAGGTCCCACGACAAAAAAAAAAGATAACTAGAAATATAGAGAAAAGGGAAACCTGGTCCACTGTCAGTAGGAATAAGTGTGACCACTTTTGAAAACAATATGAAAGACTCAAAAAAATAGAATTGCTATCTAATCAATAATCCCACTAGTGAGTATAATTCCAAAAGAAATAAAACCAGTATGTCAAAGAGATAGCCCATATTTATTTCAGCACTCTCCACAACGCCAAGATATAAAAACATCCAGGCACTGGTGGCTCAAGTCTAATCCTAGCTACTCTGGAGGCTGAGAACTGAGAATCATGGTTCAAAGCCAGCCCAGACAGGAAAGTCTGTGACTCTTACTTCGAATTAACTACCAAAAAAGCCAGAAGTGGAGCTGTGGCTCAAATGGTAGAGCACTAGCCTCAAGCAAAAAAGCTCAGGGACAGTGCTCAGGCCCCAAGTTCAAACCCTAGAAATGGTGCACACATGCGTGTGCCCACACACACACACACACACACACACACACACACACACACACAATCGAAGTGACTGCTAGTGAATGAATGGATTAGAAAAAAAACGGCATATTCTCACAATAGAATTCTATACAATGGAATGTGTGTGTATGTGTTTTGCTAGAGCCTGCTAAGCAAACCTTTATCGAACACTGAATTATATCCCTAGCCCTATAACACAGCCCTTTGAAAGAATAAAACTGCCATTCATTACAATGTGAATAAAGCTGGAGGATATTATGCTAAGTGAAATAAATGAAAAACAGAAAGATAAACACTACATGTAAAATCTAAAGAAGTCAAATTCATAGAGAATAGAGAATAAAGAATAGAATAGTAGGAAGTGTTGCCTTGTCCCAGGTCGTAGCAGGCTGTGACAACTGAAGGTATGAGGACTGTGGATAAAGTCAGCTGTGAACTTACCAGAGGTTTGGCCCCAAGTGACAGCAGTTATGAGACAGGTATGCAAAAGGCACAGTGACAAGATTTAGCTCTAGCAGACAGCAATATTATTTCCTCCCTCATTTTGACATATCAAATAGTGCTAGGAATATAAATGGCAATTATTTCTCAGTAGAGCACCACTTCTTAGCATACTAATAAAACATATTTTCTCTACAAAGAAATGGAATAAGTATTTCATGCTGTAAGTTAAACCTACTGTTTACTTAACTTTTTTTCTAAGAGCCTATGATCTTTTTTAATATCAAACTAAAAGTCTCTTCAAATTTTGTTTTTTTTTCTTGTTAAGACTGGGACCAGGGCAAATAATGCCATGGCAACCATTTTTCTGACAGGAGTGTATCCATGATTATTGCCTCTGCACAGAGGAATAAAGGCTCTCATGGGCTTATAAGAGGACATTATCTTAAATAGGAAGGGAACAATAAAGAGGATAAAGGATTTGAGTACAAGGTGATAAAGCCTAGGAACAGATGGCTTCATGAAGAATGTTAAAGAAGGGTAAAAGGTATTGATCTCTCTGCTACTTTTAGTGGTTCTTCTTTAAAAAAAAAAAAAAAGGGACAGAAATTATACTTGAGCTCTTAAAAATTTAGTCTAAGATAACTTGATAAGAACTGTAAAGATATAAATATAGATGTTTGAGAAAAATACCCCAATATATAGAGACAACAGCTACCATTTTAGAGCAAGTTGTATGCTAGGCACACATAAAACTAAAGAATTAATGAAGGTTTTTTCAATCTTCTCAGTAACTCTTTTTTAACCTACGTTATTAGTGGTTTCATAAAACCATAACCTAGTCTTAGCTAAATTTAAAAAGGTAAAATATAGGACAGATCTCTGAAAGACTAAAAGCAGGGATTTCAATGTTTCTAGCATTTTCTACAGCTTTCATCTGAACTTCTTTGTGCAATTGAGCTTTATTCTTTCCATCTACAAACTATCTGTTTCCATGAAAAAGGGAATAAAAACTCCAGACCTTCATACCTCAGGATTCTCACCTCTCAGACAGGATGCAATACTAGATTTCTCTCTGCAAGTTCAAAAAAAGGATTCTGGACCATATTAAGACAAATGCCCACTTTACACCAATAAATTATGCTTAGTAAAAGGGATGATGAAAAATATTTTTGGTCAGGTGATCTGCTCCTAGACAATTATTATGTAAAGGAAATAAATTATATAAAACAAAAAACCAACCATATGGAGAAGAAAGACCTAGAGCTCAAGGCCAACCTGAACTACATAGCAAGAAAAACAAGGACTGAAGCTGGGAGCCTGTGGCTCATACCTCTAATCCTAGCATCTCAGTAGGCACGTATCAGAAGGAACTCAGTTCAAAGACATCATGCGCAAAAGAAATTTCAACAGGAAAATAAAAACTGAACATGGTGGTAAGCATCTGTCATCCCAGTTACTTTGGGAAACATAAAATAGGAAGATCATCTTCCAGACCAAGCTGGGGAAAAAGCAAGAACCTACCTAAAAAATAACCAGAACAATAAGGATGTGGGGGTGGGGCATAAGATAGAAAGGCTGTCTACCAAGCTCAAAGCTCTGAGTTCATATTGTCATTATCATAACATCAACAACAACAACAAGGGCAGGGATGTAGTTCAGTGGTAGAGTGCTTGCCTAACCTGTATATAGGTCTTGGGTTCAATTTCCAGCACTGCAAGGAGGAAAAAAAAAGAAATGAACACCTCCCTAGAAATTATACACATTTCTGCTTACATTCATTGGCCAGAACCTGATTCAAAACTAAATTCAAATGCCAAGGAAATGGATAAATACATTATTTATTCTAGGTGACTATTTGCCAAATTAAAATTAGAGAATATTTTATTTAAGGAGAAGACCAAGTACACATGAAGAAAAAATACTAGCAACATGTTACGGGCCATCATATAATGAATATTTATGTTGAGTAAGCATAACATATACTTCTATTTTTTTTTGGGGGGGGGGATCCAGTCATGGGGCCTGAACTCTGGGCCTGGGCACTGTCCTTCAGCTCTTCAGCTCAAGGCTAGAGCGCTACCACTTGAGCCATAGCACCACTTTCAGCTTTTTTTTTTTTCTGCTTATGTGGTGCTGAGGAATCAAACCCAGGGCCTCATGCATGCAAGGCAAGTGCTCTACCACTGAGCCACCTTCCCAGCCCCTTCTTTTATTTATTTATTTATTTTTGGCTGGTTGTAGGGCGTGATCTCAGCCTGGGCACTGTCCCTCAGCAATTCAACTTAAGGCTAACACCCTATCACTTGAGCCACAGCACCACTTCCGGCTTTTCTGTTTATGTGGTGCTGAGGAATCGAACCCAGGGCCTCATGCATGCAAGGCAAACACTCTACCACTGAGCCACCATCCCAGTCCCTACTTCTTTTCTTTGAGGAAGTTATTCTCCTACTACAACCAAATAATTCTTGAAGGGGTTTAACAATTTCAATATCCCACATCTCTATTCAAAGATATAGAAGCTTCTAACCCAGGTGGTTTCAAGCATAACAGCCCTGTTTGTTTGATGGCATAACCCAGCCATACCTACTTAAACATCTCTCTGGGACTTTCCAGTTGAAAATTTTTTTAGGTTGTAAGGCTATAATTCTAAGGCTACTTATGTTGATGGTTGAAGTATGGTGATAGCAACTTCAAAGACTAATGCCAACACAGAAAGAGAAGCAGAGGTAATAAAGAAAGCCTTTTTGGATAATATCCAAAGTCAATCATTTGTGAAGAAAACATTGATATCCTTTTTTTTTTTTTTTTTGGTCTGTCATGGGGCTTGAACTCTGGGCCTGGGCACTGTCCCTCAGCTCTTCAACTCAAGGTGAGTGCTCTACCACTTGAGCTACAGAGCCACTTCTGGTTTTCTAGTGGTTTATTGGAGATAGGAGTCTCATGGTCTTTCCTGCCTGGGCTGGCTATGAACCACGATCCTCAGATCTCAGCCTCCTGAGTAGCTAGGATTACAGGCATGAGCCACCAGCACCTGGCTCACTGATGTCCTTTCTGAAGGATGGTCAAATGAACTAATACAACTCATTTCTTTCTTAAATGCATTCCATCCTAGATTTCAGCAATTTGCAATCAGAAAATGTTTATATTTAAATTAAACATAAAATTTTAATTTTCTGAATATTTTTAAAAGCTGTGGTATATGTGTAAGCATTAGATACCATTAATCATATTCATATGCTTCTGCTCATATAATATGCTCCGGGACCTGTATGCACATTACCATTCAGATAGCATAAATCAAATGCATTGCATGTATTCTGTATAAAATAGGCACCTAGTTTACTAGGTTCTGGGGCTACCAGGCTAAATATAGCATTATCCCTAACTCCACAGTGCTTATTCACTGTAGGAGAGGGAGAGAAGTGTTCAAGTAATTCAGTACTGCTAACAGATGAGCAATGGCATTTAAAAAAAGAGTGATCAACTCTATATTTACCAAACATTATTTACTAAAGAAGATTCCTTATAGTAATGAAGTGACTAACATCTTCTAGTGGTAAAAAGGATAAGTGCCAGAAAAAGGTGAATTTTCTTAAAATTCCAAAATGAAAATATTTCTTTTCTGTCTTATTTCTGTATGAGATAATCAGATTTCAGTCTATTTTATTATATCTCAAGGAGAAGATCAAAAAAATCCAACTAATTTGTGAGTTTAAATTACTGAGATCATTATTTAGCCAGATGTATTTCTTAGGCATTTGTTGATTTTGTTGGTTTTGTTTGTTATTGGGGTTTTTTGGTAGTAGTGGGGTTTGAATTCAGGGCCTTGCCCAGGTACTTAACTACTTAAGCCACACTCTAGCCAACTGGTTATTTATCGAAAAAAATAAAAGAGAAATATTTATGAAGTGGCCAAAATGATATATTAATATCCAAATTATAAAACTATGAATTCTATTAGTTAGAAAAATAATGTTAGACATTGGATAATTTTTCAACAATATTCATGTTTTCACTGGGCCCTCTATAACTCTCCTGCTTCAAATATAACTTTTTAAAGAATAGTCTGTAAAGCTATTTTCCCAAGCTGGGTGCCAAGGGCTCATGTCTGTAATCCTAGCTACTCAGGAGGCTGAGATCTGAGGATCCTGGTTCAAAGCCAGCAGGGGCAGGAAAGTCTGTGAGATTCTTATCTTCAATTATCCACCAGAAAACCAGAAGTGGCACTGTGGCTCAAGTGGTAGAGAGCTAGCCTTGAGCTGAAGAGCTCAGGGACAGCACCCAGGCCCAGAGTTCAAGCCCCATGACTGACAAAAAAGCAAAAGAAGGAAGGAAGGAAGGAAGGAAGGAAGGAAAGAAGGAAGAAGAGAGGGAGGGAGGGAGGAAGGAAGGAAGGAAGGAAGGAAGGAAGGAAGGAAGGAAGGAAGGAAGGAAGGAAGGAAAGAAGGAAGGAAGGAAGGAAGGAAAGAAGGAAAGAAGGAAGAAGAGAGGGAGGGAGGGAGGAAGGAAGGGAGGGAAAGAAGGAAAGAAAAAAGTTATTTGTTTACACCAAACAGTTGTCAGTACTACTCTTTAATATAACAGATGCTCCAAAATTAAGCATCGAGAGCCAACCAAGTGTTAAGCTCTGTAACTGAACCTGCTCAAGCTATAGTAAATCTCATCAAAATAATTTGGCCTAATGAAAGATTCTGTGATTCTTGAGAGAACTCAGGCAAAACCAAATTAGAAGAAAAAGACTGAGACGAGCAGAAAAGGTCAGATAAGATGATGTTAAGTGAAATTAACCCCAAGATAAGGACACAAGTCGTTTTTTTCTTTCTTGCTATTGTTTCTAACGTATTTATAAGGTACCACGTGATTTTTTTTGTTGCTTTGTATGTCCCTCCCTCATGGTATAACCCCTGTTTTCACTGTATTTGCTGTTGGTATAATTTGGGGAGCGGAAGGGAAAAAACAAATTGCTTAAATAGGGATACATATTGACCCATTGCAACAATGAGATGTACAAGACGCTATGTGGAAAAAAACGGAACTTTACAATTGGGGGGGGGGATGTAGTTGTGGAGATGGGAGGGAAGGGGTGGTAAGTAAGGGAAAAACAAAGGAGGAGGCAACAATGCTTGATAAGAAATGTACTCATTACCTTGCTCATGTGATTGTAACCTCTCTGTACAGTATTTTCACAATAAAAAACATTAAGAAAAGAAAAAGAGCAAGGGGAAAGAGAAATTAAGTACTGTGCCACAGTGGTTTCGTGTGTGTGTGTGTGTGTGTGTGTGTGTGTGTGTGTGTGTGTGTGTGTGTGTGTGTGTGTGTGTGTGTGTATGCATGCGCGCGCACTGTAGTAAAAAAAAATATAGCATAAAATTCACCTTTGTAATAATTTTAAGTTTAAAGTTCTGTTTTATTGCTGTGTAACCATCACCACTATCCAACTCCAGAATCCTCTCAGCTTGAAAAATGTAAACACTCCACCAATTAAATAATAACTCCCCATTTGCTATTCTTGCTTACCTCTGGTATTTTATTTTTAGTCTCTGTTTCATAGTGTTCAGATTAGGTACCTCATATAAATGAAGCCATACGTATGTCTTTTTTTGTGCCTAGCTTATTATTTTTTTTGGGGGGGGGACGGTCAGTCGTAGGGCCTGAACTCTGGGCCTGGGCACTGTCCCTCAGCTCTTCACAGCTGAAGGCTAGCACTCTACTACTTGAGCCTCAGACCCACTTCTGGCTTTTTCTGCTGAGGAATTGAGGCAAGTGCTCTACCACTGAGCCACCTTCCCAGCCCCATGCCTAGCCTATTTTACTTATAAGCCTCCAGGTTTATCTATGTTGTAGCATATGTCAGACTTTTAAATATCAAATTAAACTCAAATACCATAAATCCTTCGGTCACTATTCCCAACCTTCACCATCATCTTCCCTTTATAACCATCACACTGCTCTTTCAAAAGATAAAAAGATAAAAGATAAAACTAGCCAAGCACTGAAGGCTCACACTTGTAAGCCTCGCTATTCAGGAGGCTGAAATGTGAGGACTGCAGTTTGAAGCTGGCCTGAGCAGAAAAAAACTGAGACTCTTACCTCCTTTTAACTAGCAAAAAGCCATATGTTGGAGGTATGGCTTAAATGGCAGAGCATCAGCCTTGGTTGAAAAAGTTAAGAAAGAGTGCAAGTCTTTAAGCTCAAGCTCTAATACTGAAACAAAAGAAAAAGAGAAATACAAAGAAAAAGGGAGGGAGGGAAAGAGAGAGGGAGAAAGAAAGGGAAGGAAGGAAGGAAGGAAGGAAGGAAGGAAGGAAGGAAGGAAGGAAGGAAGGAAGGAAGGAAGGAAGGAAGGAAAGAAGAAAGGAGGGAGGGAGGGAACTCTACCAAAAAAAATTGAGCCCTTTGTGTGTGTATTGGAAGGGATTTCTTTAAAGATTGGGCCCTATATTTACAAACCTAGGTTCTTCTAAAGCCATCCTTACACAAGTTTCTGATAAAACCTTTCCCTCCAGCATAGAGAAATGCTCCTTATTACTCAAGGTTAATTCTGCCAGTTATTGTGAAAGAGCCATCTCTTTCTGTTTCCTCAGGGAGTTTATGCCATTAAAGTTCCATTTATGACCTATATTTCAATTTCCTTCTCTTTGCTATATATCTCCCTGTAGCCCAACTAATCCTTATTTTAAAACAAAACAAAAACCAGCCTCATAAAACATTTACTGGACCCTGAATCTCCTTCAAATTACTAATCTCCCTCACAGACCAGCTTTTAGACTTTTATACCAAATATCTCTCTAATTTTTACTTCCTCAGATTCTATTTGCTCTTCCAACCTCTTTAGCTAAACGTCAATTTCCACCTGTTCACTGATACTGCTATAATGAATATGTTACCTCTTTATTAGTTTAATTGATATCTGCATTAGTTTCTTGGTTTAAAATTTTGTCCATACATTTGCTGCACATTTTATTTTTTCTAATCATATAAATTGAGATAATTAAATTAGGCTATAATATCTTTCTTAGATTTCTGTACTAAAGAAAATTATTTCCATGATCATTTTCAAAGTGGTTGCTACTGGCATAAAATACATTAATTGTATACATCAGGCTACTGTGACCGTTCTCAACAATGCATTTATTTTTCTTTTATGTAGATTATGTCATCTTGAAATAAAGATAATTTTGTTTCCAGTATGTATGCCTCTTACTGTTCTTATATCACCACACTGGCTCAACTTTCAATAAGTGTTGTATAGTAATGATAAATCCCCTTGTTTACAAATTCTTCTAAAATTGTACCACTAAGAATATACATATAATGAATACTTATCAGTATATACACTTCTGTATATATATATATATATATATATACACTTCTGAATATATATATAAGTATATATTAATATTGAAAAGTTGAACAGTTTATTCTTTTTCTTATTATTTTCATTATTCAGGTATGGATACAAAATTTTATCAAATTCTTTTCATTCATCTGTTGAAATTATCATATATCTTTCTCCCTTTAGTATCTCAAGCATCTAAGTACTTTGTGTGTGTGTGTGTGTGTGTGTGTGTGTGTGTGTGTGTGTGTGTGCGTGCATACGCACATGTGTTGGTACTGGGACTTAAACTCAGAGCCTGGACACTATCCCTGACCTTTTTTATTTAAGGCTAACACTCTACCACTTGAGCCACAGAGCCATTTCTGGCTTTTCCTGTTTATATGGTACTGAGGAATTGAACCCCGGGCTTCATGCACTCTAGGCAAGCGCTCTACCACTAACCCAGATTCCCGCCCCTTTCTGCATCTTTATGCTACAGTTATTTCTGTCTTCAATATTGGAATGTAAAGGCAGGAGCTGTGTTTATCTCATCATTTGCTAATCTCCCCACCACCTATAACAGTGCATAACACTTGGCAGGGGGTCAAGAAATAGGTGTAAGCAGAGCTCTCCCTACTTTGACCTTCGGGACACATAGTATCTTATATTAGCATTATTAATATTTCCTTATCTTCCTTACAAAATTACTGTCCCCTCCCATGGTTTTTTGTTGTGTGCTTGATTGTGGCTTGCAAGAAAAATATGAAGAAAATTTATGAAAATAATTAAACTTTAAATGACTTGAAAAAGCCATAAGCCACCATATTTTCAAATGGAAGGATGTGGGGAGTGGGGCAAACCTAAACAAACCTTTTCTCCCGGGACAGCCATCTGCATTTCACCCCCGACTGCACTACTCATTAACCTACTCTTGCTGGTTTTCTTCTGGCTCAATGCTCTTCTGCTGTCCCAAAGCGTCTGTTCTGCCTGTTTCTCCTTTCTACCTCCATACAATTTACCTGTCCTATTTTTTATTTCCTCAGGGCCTAAACTTTCAGCCAGAAAAATCACACAAACTAATTTTTATTAATAGGGAACAGTAATTGGAAAAGCCAAAAGCAGCACATATTTAGGCAAGAATATGTGTATTTTGAATATACATTTATAAAATGCCTGCTAATTATAGGAAAAAGCACCAAAAAACACAAAGAACAGATCTCAAATACATTATTATGTTTTGATTTTACTATAATATAGCAGTTAACAGCCCAGACTCCACTGCCTAAACCTGAATCCTATCTCCACCACTATGTAGCTGTTTGACTATGGGTAAGTTACTCAAACTCTATGACTCAGTTTTATTATCTGTTAAATAGGGATAACACTAGTATTTATTACTATTATTATGAGGATTATTTATGATTAATATATAGAGTTTGAAATAATTCCTAGACTAACAGGTGCCGGTGGCTCAAGCCTGTAATCCTAGCTACTCAGGAGGCTAAGATCTCAGGATATGGTTCAAAGTCAGCCAGGGCAGGAAAGTCTATGAGACTCTTATCTCCAATTAACCACCAAAACACCAGAATTGGCTCTGTGACTCAAAATGGTAGACGGCTAGCCTTGAGCTTAAGGACAGCACCAAGGCCCTGAGTTCTATCCTCATCACCACCACCACCACCAAAAACAAAAAAAAAATTCCTGGACCACAGTAAGGTCTATGTTAAGTGTTTGTCATTATAGTTTTAGCAAATACCTTTCAAGATGGATAAAACAGATTAACCAACAGATGGCAAAGAAACGTATCTATAAAATATTCCAATCCTTTAAAAAGTAAAATTAGTCTTTTTTTTTTCTTTTTATAGTACTGGGGACAGAACCAGGGCTTCATATGTGTCCGGCCAGCACTCTACTACTAAGCTAGAGTCCCACAGACCTCTTCACCCCACAGAATCTTCAAACAGTTTACTTGCTAGACATATGAAGGCATTTGAGGGTTCTTAAATCCTCGAACATACATTTTAGAAATTGCATGCTACTTCATTCTATGACTGTACCATTCTTGTATGTCTGTATGTGTTATTGAGGATCAGATCTAGGGCCTCCAACAAGTGTTCTACCACCAAATTCTATCCCTAGCCCTTACTCATAACCAGTTATTGTTTGATATTCAACTTCTCTAACTCACTACAAATAATGCTGAGAACAGTCATAACACATCTTCTTTAGATATCTTTTCAGGCATCTATTTGTCTTAGAAAAACTTTCTAAAAACAGAAATGCTAGGTCAAAGTTTTTTAAGAATTTAAAGATTTTTAGAACATATCACCCATCTTATAAAAATTATACTGTTGGAAGTGTTCAAAAAGAAACATACTCATTACTGACTTAGCTAACTACAATCCCTCTGTATATCACCTTTACAATTAAAAAAGAACTCCATACTTCACCTCCTTTAAAAATTTATAGTATTTTTTACTTAGGAGGCTAAGATCTGATGATCAAGGTTCAAAGCCAGCTGGGCAAGACTCTTATCTCCAACTAATCCCAAAAAGCTGGAAGTGGAGCTGTGACTCAAGTGTTCGAGTGCTAGCCTTCAGCTAAAAAGCTCAGGGCCAGCACTCAGGCCTTGAGTTCAAATCCCAGGATAGCCACACAAAAAATATACTGTTTTACAGTCTCTCCAGCCCATTTCCTATTAATGCAATAATATCCATCTGTTAAATATGATTGCGAACAACACCTCTTTCCAACTTTTTAAACTCATTCTTTTCCCTGCTGTCCAGACAACTAAGATGAGAATTTTAGCTGTTCCTTAAATGACATCCAAGGTTACCCAAGTGTCTCCAGGCCTCCAAGAATTTGTCAGTGGTGGGTAACAGAAGTAAGATATAGAAATCTGTCATCTACACTAACCTCTGTTATTAAGTGTAAAATTAACATTAATGTGATTACCAATGTAGCTATTAACAATAGTGATCATCTACTGCTCACTTTACTATGTTCAGGTACTACAGCAAGAATTTTACCTTCATTAATCTTCATAATAACCCATAAGATCAGGATTATTATAAGTATTACACTTAACACACTGAGCATCACACCAGTTAGAAAAACTTTTATAAGATACACCAGCCATGGTGGCTCATATCAGTAATCTCAGCACTTAAGGAAGCTGAGAGAAAAGAAGTCTGAGCTTGAGGCCAATCTGAGATATACAACAAGACCCTATCCAAAAAAACAAAAAACAAACAAAAAAAAGGGACAGGAATAGAAGGAGAGGGGGTGGTAGAGGAAGAAAGGAAGGATAAAAAGAGGAAAAGAAAGCTTATAACAATAAGTAGAAAGACTATAATTTAAGCCCAGATTAGTTTAAATCTAAAACCACAATACTGTAATGTCTGTAGGCCTCCTATTATTATAGCTAATAAACCTCCTTTGTGTAGGACTTTTAGTTTTTCAACATTACCTATTCTGACAATACCAAGAACAGATATAACTAATTCATAGATTAGGTAACTACAAAGCCTGCAGCAATATATAGTAGTAACAAACTCAAAACCTCACAAGTCCATTGCTTTCCATTAAGGTCATAACCAAGATTATATTGTAGTTAGAACTTAAAAATTACTCCCATAAGCACTTTGAGTTAGATGTAGATGACAGCCCTATAGATTTTCCACTCAGGCTTCTCCTAGCTGCAGCAGGAATGCCAATTACAGAATTATGACAGGAGTTCTAGCCTACTCCAGTCCATCCTCATTCAGCAAGTTTTCTTTTTCTATGTCTGCTCTCAGCTGACAGTGCTACTTTAAAAAAAGAAATCACTTCTGCAAACCCATTTGAAGCAACTCATCTCTCTGGCTTTTGGCAGAATAGAACTCTGCAGAACAATCGAGAAATCTATTTTTCAATGCTAAAATAGAAGTGCCTGTGTTTTAAGGGCTTTTTTTTGGTGGAGGGGGGGACGTTTTATTTTATTAGATTAAGCCAAAAGTATAAATCTACATGTAGATTTGGGGAGGCATTGAAATTGCTTTATATTTAATTTGGGGCTTTTTAAAAAAATATCAGTCATTAAAATGTCAATATGCTTTATACTAGTAAGATTCATTGTATAATTAATTTTGGCAGCTTTCTTCATAAAGATCAGCACTTAACAGAGCCAAAATTTAAAGATTTTTTTTTCTAATGAGTGATACATTGGGGATATAGTATTTCAATTCAGAGTCAGGCTTAGGGACAGACTGAACAGAAGGAGTGAGTGGGCATACAAGCAGCAAAGAAAAGGCAGCCCAAGGCCTGAGACTTAGGTGAACATAGGACCCTCCAGAAGCTCTTAATTGTAGGAACCTGTGCTCAGTAAATGTTATCAATATTGATAATGTAAGCCCATTTCCTCATAATCAAGGATTCAGATCCATTTAGTGATGAAAATGATATATCATGATTGGCTTGAATAAATAAGATCTCACACAATTATATTTTTTTCAAATTTAAGAACTGTCTAAAGTTTACTTTAAATCACTTCTGCACAGATATATAATGGCTTAATCAAATCTAAAAACATAAAGTGTAACATCAGGTATGAAATGCAAATAAACTTATCCATTGATCATTTGAAGTTCAATGATATGTGGCAAGGAAAATTATTTATAACAACCCAATATTATAATGCCTGTATTATAACTCTTCTAACTTCACAAGATGAAATGTCTGAGTTTAAAGTGGAAAGCAGAGATAGGCCAGGTGTGGGAGTACAGATCTATAATCCCAGAACCCCTAGGGCTAAGCAGGAGGATTCCCGTTTAAGACCAACTGGGCTACATAGTGAGACCCTGTCTCAAAATAAACAAAATGAAATCAAAAAAGAAGCAAAACAAAGATGTACTAGCTTTGTGAAAGTAACTCTTCAATTGTATACCTTTATGTTGACAGTTTTAAAACAGAAAAAAATTCACTATGTTTAAATAGTAGCTGTAGTCCTTCAGAGTAAATTTTCCAGTGGTGTTAAAAATTAGCAGTAATACTGCTATCGTTCAGATAAGTTATGTTCCCCAAAGCCCCATGTATTAAGGGATTAGCACTATTGAGAGTAGTCTATCTTTATTAGGTAGAACCTAGTGGGGGAAAAATTAGACTACTGGACACATGCCTTAGGAAGGGATATTAGAGCCCCTATCCCTCCTCTTCCTTTCTCTTTTCTCTTCTGCCATGAAGTGAGCAGATCCACATGCGCCTATCTTGGTTGCCTCACTATAGGCCCAAAAGCAATGGAACCAACCAATCATGAACTGAAACTTCTAGAACTGTAAACTTAAATGTCTTTTGTTCTTTTTAAGTTAGTTATCTCAGGTATTTTGTTATAGTAATGGAAAGCTGACTAACAAAAAAAAAACGCCAAGAATTACTAGACTTAGATTTCAAATCCAATATGATAAGGCACAACATTTTATCTGTTCTTAAACTAAAAGTTTGGAGGATTGGAGATGTATCTCAGTGGTACAGTGTTTACCTAACATGTGTAAAGCCCTAACTTCACTTCCTGATATTGAAAACAAATAAGAAATAAATATTATTTAGCAGATTTATAGTAGATGAGGGAAACTGTTGGAAAATGGAGCTGGGGGGAAGTACTGCATCTAACTTATTTTTTAGAATGAACTTTGATAATACAGTATTCAAAGTAAATGTTTTAATTAGATAAGTTGTTTTTTGTTTTTGTTTTTGTTTTTGTTTTTTTGTTTTTTGCCAGTTGTAGGGCTTGAACTCCAGGCCTGGGTACTGTCTCTCAGCACTTCATTTTAAGGCTAGTGCTCTACCACTTGAGCCACAGCGCCACTTCCAGATTTTTCTGCTTATGTGATGCTGAGGAATCGAACCCAGGGCCTGATGCATGCAAGGCAAGCACTCTACCACCGAGCCACCTTCCCAGCCCTTTACCTGTTTTTTTTTTTTAACATGTGTCATCTTCACTATTCTGAATTGTTAGAGTTCTACATATGTTCAATAACTAAAACAAGTTATATATTTTGCATAATATACATTAAGCTCTGACTAGTAATACAAACATAGCACTAGACTGCCGATATTTTAAATTCTCTACAATCTTAAGCTAGTCCTCAAGTGCAAAAAAATGCGAAAAGAGGCTTTCTATTTATTTTAGGATATAGATATCAATTTATAAGAAAGAGACAATTCTTAGTTAAAAGTAATTATTACAAAGCATTTCTAATAAAGCAGAGAAATAATTCCTTGTTGTTCAATTTGGAGTCTGTTGAGCCATTAAAAACTGTTTCAAAAACAATAAAATACTCTAGCATTCACTTTCCCCCAACCAAACAACCTAGTCTTAGTTCCTATGGCAGACAGCAAGAATTAGAAAAGGAAGAAACAAACACATGTTTGAGAGTTCCAGTTGTGTGGCATATAGTATAGGTAATAGTAACCCTGGAATTGAAGAGGGAAATGATCTTCCCCCACACAACTTGCTTTTCTGAATCTACTGTTACAGCCTCTAGATCCTCTTCACCATCTCCATTTCCCCAGGTAAAACTTCCCACCTCTTCCCTGGATAACTTTAAAAGCTCCTAATTGATCTCTCTTCTTTTGCCTTTGTCCCTGCAATTTGTTCTCATCCCAGCAACCAGACTGATGCGCTTACAGTTCCCCAGAGACAACCTCTCTTACTTTATTCAAAGACAACAAGCCCTATCCAAACTATTCCCCATCCTGTCTTCTCCCCTCAGTGATTCAGTTCCACTACTCTGGCAACTTTGCTGGCTTAGGAACAGACCATTCTCACCTCAGGTACTTTGTGGCGCTCTTCCCTTTACCCAAGTTTTTATTTTTTTAATTTATTTTAATTTAATTTATTTATTGCAACACTGAACTCAAGGCTTTCGGTTTGCCAGTCTCACACTCTACCATTTGAACCATCCATAGCTCTACCCACAAGTTGTTGTTTTTTTTTTGGGGGGGGGGCACCGGTCGTGGGGCCTGAACTCTGGGCCTGGGCACTGTCCCTCAGCTCTTCAGCTCAAGGCTAGCGCTCTACCACTTGAGCTACAGCGCCACTTCTGGCTTTTTTCTTTTTTGCTTATGTGGTGCTGAGGAATCGAACCCAGGGCCTCATGTATGCAAGGCAAGCGCTCTACCACTGAGCCACCTTCCCAGCCCCATACCCACAAAGTTTTTATCTGGAATCCTCATAGCTTATTCCTTTCACTTCCTTCAGGATTTTTGCTCATTCTGCAAATGATTCTTGGAAACCAGTAGCTCCTAGTTATTGAGTGCTAAGACTTGAATTCAGAACTTCTCACTCATAGCTGGCACTCTATCACTTAAGTCATGCCTCCACTTCTAGCTTTTTGCTGCTTTATTGGAGATAAGAGTCTCTGAGGTTTGTTTGCCTAGGTTTGTCTTTGAATAGAGATCCTCAGATTCAGCCTCCGGAGTAGCCAGGATTATAGGTGAGAGCCACTAGCACCCAACTAATTGATTTTTAAAAATAGGGTGGCATTATGGTTCCCAGGCTGGCTTAGAATTCATGGGCTCACAACATCCTCCTGCCTCAGCCTCTTGAATACTGTGACTACAGCCTCATAGCATCAGTGAATACCCTATTTATAACTGCAAACCTTACAGTATATATATAGAGATAGATATAGATATATGTATATAGCATTACATTATTATCACTGCAAACCTCCCCCTTGTTCCTTCTTTAGGCTAGTTTTTTTTTTCCCATAAAAGTAACAACCACATAATTACTACATATATTTACTTGCTTTGTTTGTTGTCAGATTGTCCTCATTGGTTTACAAATTCTATGAGGTTAGAGATTTCTGTGTTTTATTCAGTGTTGTATTTCTTTCTTTCCTTTTTTCTTTTTCTTTTTCTTTTCTTTTTGGTCGGTCGTGGGGCTTGAACTCTGAGCCTGGGTGCTATCCCTCAGCTGTTCAAGGCTAGCTCTCTACCACTTGAGCCACAGCACCACTTCTGATTTTCTGGTGGTTTATTGGAGATAAGAGTTTCACAGACTTTCCTGCGCAGGCTGGGTTTGAACCGTGATCCTCAGATCTCAGCTTCCTTAGTAGCTAGAATTACCAGCATGAGCCACCAACACCCAGATTCTTTTCTTTCCTTTCCTTTCCTTTTCCTTCTTTCCTTTTCTTTCCTTCCTTCCTTCCTTCCTTTCTTTCTTTCTTTTTCTTTCTTTCTTTCATCAGTTGTGGGGCTTGAACTCAGGGCCTGGGTGCTGTCCCTGAGCTCTTTTGCTCAAGGCTAGTGCTCTACTACTTTGAGCCACGGTGCCACTTCTGGTTTTTGAGTGGTTAATTGGTGTAATTAAGAGTCTCACAACCTTTGCTGCCCAACCTGGCTTTAAACTGTGATCCTGAGATCTCAGCCTCCTGAGTAGCTAGGATTACAGGTATAAGCCAATAGCACCTGGCTTTAAGTACTGTATTTCTTTCTTTCTTTTTTTGGGGGGAGGGGGTCTGAACTCTGGGGCTGGGCGCTGTCCCTCAGCTCTTCAGCTCAAGGCTAGCACTCTACCACTTGAGTCACAGTGCCACTTCCAGCTTTTTTGGTTATATGGTGCTGAGAAATCGAACCTAGGGCTTCAAGCATGCAAGGCAAGCGCTCTACCACTGAGCCACCTTCCCAGCCCTAGTGCTGTATTTCTATAGCTAGTATACACTTTGTATCCAACAAATGCTTATTGGCTGAATGAATATCCATACAAATCTAGTAACCAGTACTGTGAATAAGATAGGGGCATGATATAAGCAATAGAGGAGTACCTTGACTCAAGCATAAAGCTCAGAGCTCAAACACTAGTGCTGAAAATAAAACAGAAGAAAACAAAACACAACAAAAACACTCACAAGTAACACATACACACACACACACACACACACACACACACACACACACACACAATCAATCAATCAAGCAGATTGTGGTCCCAGCTACTGTGGAGGCAAAGGTAGGAGGATCATGATTTTTGGCCAGCCCAGACAAAGTTAGTATGAGATCCTATCTGAAAATGAAACTAGAAGCAAAAGGACTAGGGTCAGTACTCAAGTGAGAGTGCTTGCCTATGAGGCGCTGAGTTCAATTCCGAGGGCCACAAAACAAACAAAAACAAAAAAATAAAAAAATATTATATAGAAGTAATTTATGCAACAAATTGATAAAAATTTATAGTTACATAAATGAACATGTAACATAGTAGATGCGATAGTCCAAAATATTAGGGAGCACAGGAGCTGAGACAGGATCATTTGAGCCTAGGAGTTTAAGTCCTGGTTGGGCAACATAGTAAGACCCTGTTTCAAAAAATACAAACAAGGGAGGGGGGATGGGAAGGGATGGGAAGGGGAAACAAAGGAGGAGGCAACAATGCTTGATAAGAAATGTCCTCATTACCTTGCCCATGTAACTGTAACCCCTCTGTATGGTATTTTCACACACACACACACACACACAAAACAGCTACATGAAAACACACACACACACACACACACACACACACACACACACAAACCATATACAGATTTTTTTTTTCTTGTCAGTCATGGGGCTTGAACACTGGGCCTGGGCGTTGTCCCTCAGTTCTTCAGCTCAAGGCTAGCTCTCTACTACTTGAGCCACAGTGCCACTTCTGGTTTTCCGGTGGTTTATTGGAGATAAGAGTCTCATAGACTTTCCTACCCCTGCTGGCTTTGAACCACAATTCTCAGATCTCAGCCTCCTGAGTAGCTAGGATTATAGGTGTGAGCTACCAGGACTCTGCTATACACGGATTTAACAAACATTTTGTAATCCATTTCAGCTCAAACAATGTTTAAATGATTTCCGGTTGTTCTTGTAACCATTACTTACTCAGCCAGCACAAGGTATTAGTTTCTTCTTGGTAGTCCAAGGGTGCCCTCTATCTGAGTGCTGAAAAAAATCCAGAGGCAAATTAACACTTAACAAAGCTGATAATTTCTCAAGTAAATTCTTAATCCGTAGATCTATGGAATTGATTCTCTCTTTAATTACTGCTGGAAAGTGCTCAGAAAAAAACAAATGTCATGTCATTTGTTACGAGACCACCAGAATAATTAAATCTATGACTCTGTAACTGACCTGGAAATGTGGAGAAAGGTTTCTTATTTTTCTCAGTATTTATCTCATATCATGCACTAAGATTTTTGGCATGAATCACCTATATAAGTATATTGATCTCTTTGTTCTACCCATGTAAAACTATACTTTAACATGCCATTGTAGCAGTGTGCCCAGTAATGAGTTTCGCCAACATTAAATATTTATTGGATCTCTTTTAAGTGCAGGATACTATACTTGCAGAAAGGACAGAGAGAACAGAACAGAACGGAAGAGAACAGAAGAGAAGGGAACTCTCTACTGGAGAAATAATATAGTTTCTAAATCAGGTGTTTATAAAGGATGTATACAAAGAAATATGATAAAAAGCTCATTGAAAAATATGCTTCTCTCAGTTTGCTGCTTTGTAGAATCTTAGGAAAGTTACTCAACTTCTCTTAAGTTCAGTGTTTCTGTAATATGGAGATAATGTCTACTTCAAAAGAAAGTTGTAGCCGGGCACTGGTGGCTCATCCCTATCATCCTAGCTATTCAGGAAGCTAAGATCTGAGAATCACAGTTCAAAGTCAGCCTGAGCAGGAAAGTCCATAAGACTCTTACTTCCAATTAACTGCCAGAAAAAAGTGGTGTTGTGGCTCAAAGTGGTAGAGCATTAGCTTTGGGCAAAAGAGTTCACTGACAGCACCCAGGCCCTGAGTTCAAGCCCTATGACCAATAAAAAAAAGTTGCAAAGCTTAGCAGAGACATTTATGAAGGCCTAGGTGCTATTAGTATTTTGTTGGGCACCAACAAAAGGTAGCTGTTTTTATTACTATTATTATGAAAAGATTTTTTTAAATGAAAAGATTCTTGAATAATAGCATACGAAGAGATTTCATTTTCTTCTAGCGGAAATATGTGTAAGTAAAATATTTGCTTGATATTCTATTTTTTTTGGGGGGGGGCAGTATTAGTATTGCTTCCAGGGCCTTGCACTCACCTGACTTGCTTTGTTCATGAGTGACAATCTATCACTTGAGCCACACCTTTAGTCTGGCTTTTTTCTTTTTATAGTCCTGGGGTTTGAATTCATGGTCTCATGCTTGATGAGCAAGTACTCAACTACTTGAGCCACGCCTCCAGCCAGATAATAAAAGATTTCTAAAGAAAACTAAATATAAAAGTTATTATACTGAGGCTGGGGAGGTGACTCAGTGGTAGAGTGCTTGCCTCCCATGCATGAGGCCCTGGGTTCGATTCTTCAGCATCACATAAAGAGAAAAGGCCAGAAGTGGCACTGTGGCTCATTGGTAGAGCGCTAGCCTTGAGCTGAACAGTTCAGGGACAGCGCCCAGGCCTAGAGTTCAAGCTCCACAACGGACCAAAAAAAAAATTATTATACTTCAGATTCCTTTACTCTTAATGAGATTTAAGGAGATAATACAAGATACATACAAGAATATGTATTTGTGGGTACTTCAGATGGCTTGTTTGTTCCTTTGAAACATGTCAGCAATTTTGTCACATTTATGGCTATCTACATATGTAATAACATGAAAGCTCAAGAACAGAATCGAGATCATAAAAGGAATCTCAGTAATAATCTATTCTGATTGGTTTTTATGAATAAGTACTTATAAACAATGCTATTTGAAAGTTCACCTTATAAATTTTATTAATTTCTGGACTGGGAATGTAGCTTAGTGGTAGAGTGCTTGCCTAGCATACACGAAACCCTGGGTTTGATTCCTCAGTACCCCATAAACAGAAAAAGCCAGAAGTGGCACTGTGGCTCAAGTGGTAGAGTGCTAGCCTTGAGCAAAAAGAAACACAGTGCCTAGGGCCTGAGTTCAAGCCCCAGGACTTGGAAAAAAAATTCTCTGGAGAGAATATGACATATATATTTATATCGTTAAGAAATAGTGAAATTAGCATGGTATAATTTGCTAAGAAAAATTAAGGTAGGCTAAAGACTATGTACTATCTCATTTAATTTTCCTACTAGCCAGAGTTAGCTGTTACTTTCTCCATTTGCAAAGATTCTGAGGCATAGAGAGGTTATGTAACTTACTAAATTCACATAGCTAGAACATAGAATTAAATTCTGATTTTTATTAGAATTAAATTCTGGCTGATTCCACAGTCTGAAATCTTAACCTCTACCTTATAGTCTTCCTGACACTTAAAAAACAATCTTCCTATATTATTCCTCTTCCCTCTCCCCTCCTCCTTTATCGCTTTCTCCTTTTCTTTACCTTTTGGTAGTACTGAGGACTTAAACTCAGGGCTTTGGCAGGAGAGCACTGCTCCACTTGAGCCACTTCCTCACCACTACCTTTTCTTTCTTTAGTGTTTGTTCTGTTTGTTTTTTCAGATAAGACCTCATATTTTCCCCAGACTGGTCTCACTCAGATCATGATCCTCCCACCTACCTTGGCCACGTAACTGAGATTGCAGATGTAGTCACGCTATATTGATCTTATTGGCTGAGATCAGATCTTGCAAACCTTATACCTGGGTTGGCCTTGAACCCCAACCCTCCCAATGTCTTGCCTCCTGAGTTAGCTGGAATTACAAGCAGGGTAAACCACTATGCTCAGCCAATAATCTTAAATATCCATTTTGTTGCTAAACTTTCGTAGTTCCTTAACTAAAAATGTGTGCGTTTTCCCTTTTACATACCCACACCAATTTGCATTAACCCAACTAACAGACTCGTACCTGGTACCCAGCTACCATCCCCCAATTGCCCAGGTACAGGCCCCCGGGGCAGTCTGAAGCCCCCCAACATTCCTAAAAGATAGTCCCTTTGGTCCTCTCATTCAACGAATTCCTGTTTAACTGCAGCAGTGTGTTTCTCTGCGGAAAACCAACTCGGGCCTCGCTTTCAGCCACGACACACAGGCGCTCTCCCTGCCTGTCAATCGGTGTTGGCCACGGCCTCCTCATGGCTGCGTGTGATTTACCACGCGCCGTCCCCGGCGCCCGGCGGGCCTGCGGCTTCTTCCCCGCATCCCTCACGGCCACCCGCGGCCCCGTTTCGGCCTCACAGCCGGCCTCAGACTACGCGGCGCCATCCTCCCTGCCAACGCAGGAGAGGCTTCAGGCCACGGCCAGGCCTATGGGACTGAAGGCCAGGAGGGCGGGGAGGGTCTGGAAGTTTGGGGCTCGCAGACCCCCCCCTCCTGGCCGGCTGGGGCGGGACGCAGGGTATCTCAGTCTGGGGTTTCCTCCCGCGGAGAGGCCCGGCTCCCGGGACTCCGAGCGGAACTACAACTCCCAGCTCCGTGGCTTCCCGGACTTCCGGAATTCAGCTACCGCCTGGCCGGAAGCAGCTGAGACCCGGCCAACTGAGCCGGGGGCGGGGGGATTTAATTCAGCCGGAGGAAGGGGGCGGGGAGAGTCGTGGGGGGCACCTGACATTTCGCCACCATGAACGTGGTTTTTGCTGTGAAGCAGTACATTTCCAAAATGATAGAGGACAGCGGGCCTGGGATGAAAGTGCTGCTCATGGACAAAGAGACGGTGAGTGGGCTTTGGCTCGACGTGGGTTGGCGGACGGGTCCTCCCTCCCTGGGTGTGTAGCCCGTCCGAATGCCATTTAATTCGGGGTAATGAGGGTCAGTCCTGTGTCGCACTGGAAAGTCGTGTGAGGCTTTCCCAGGGGGGTTTCCATCTAAATGGCTCTGAATCGGTGCCTCGAGACTTCTTGTACCCGACACAATGTCTCTACTAAGAAATCAGCTCCTGTGTGAGCATACGTGGAAGCTTTCAGGACACTCCTGCTGTTTTCACTCAGGCTGGTGTTTTCCAAGAAAAGCTGTTACAGCTCAAACTGGAATGACAGGTTGTTGGCCACAGACATAAAGAAAGGGAAACACTTGAATGAGATGGGAAACATTTCTTGTTCAATTTATGGATTGTTCCTATTCCGACAGAGCATGTTTTTCATGCTGACACGTTACTTCCTGTTTTGGATGTTCAGTGAATGTTATTCTGTATTTTAGAGCTTATCAAGTTAGATCTTAGTGCTTTCTTAAAAAATTTTTTTTAAAGGTTTTCTTTCTGAACTAGCATCACCTGGTTAATTCTTTTCCTTTCCAGACTGGTATCGTGAGTATGGTATATACACAATCAGAGATTCTTCAGAAGGAAGTATACCTCTTTGAACGCATTGATTCTCAAAATCGAGAGATCATGAAACACCTGAAGGCAATTTGTTTTCTTCGACCTACAAAGGTACTACACAAACTTGATCTACCGTCTTCCCAGACAAATGCAGAGCATTCTGACCTGAAAGCATTATGAAGGCAAAATAAATTTATATTATCATCATTTGTGTATCATAATTATCCTAGTTTGTCCGTTACAACTTTCATTCTTCTCTTTATCATAGATCGGTGTACACCTTTCAGCCAGTTTTTCCTTTAAGATGCTATTGAGGTTCATGGCACTTCCCAAAGTTACTAACTACTCTGATAGAGACTCATATCACTTTATTCCTGGATTAACTTCCATACTTTTCAGTTAACACCACTGGCACTTACTTAATCTTATATATAGTTGTTAGTATTTTTAAACCTTTTCCATTTTATTCACATCTATACCTAGAAACAAATAGTAGTTTAATTTTACTTTCATGATTACATCTATAGTTAGTGACCCAATAGTCACTAGATTGCTAGATTGGTCTTCCATTATGTATCCTACCTTCCTGTAACTCAATTTTGCTTTTCCAGTTTCCAACTGGGCTTCTTTTGCTCAAAGTTAGCATTCTGCCATTTAAGCCACAGCTCCACTTCAGCTTTTTAGAGATAAAAGACTCATTTTCCTGCCTGGGCTGTCTTCAAACTATGACCCTCAGATATCAGCCTCCTGAGTAGCTAGGATTACATGTGTATGAGCCACCAGTGCCCAACTCATTTTTCAGTTTTTGTCCATCACTTTCTAAATTTGAGCATCTCCTTTAAAAATCTTTTGCTAGGGCTGGGAATGTGGCTTAGTGGTAGAGTGCTTGTCTAACATGCATGGGACCCTGAGTTCAATTCCTCAGTACCACATAAACAGAAAAAGCCAGAATTGGCATTGTGGCTCAAGTGGTAGAGTGCTAACCTTGAGCAGAAGCTCAGGGACAGTGCCCAGGCCCTGAGTTCAAGCCCCAGGACTGGAACATAAATTCTTTGCTATTTCTATCTTATTTTGTATATTCTCTTGTTTCATATCCATGTTCTTCAACTCTATTGCACTTTCACCATGCTTGTACATTGTGTACTTCTCAAAATAAAAATCTGAGTATATCACTGTTGCTTGAAATCCTAAGATGACTTCTCATTGCTTTTGTTACATAGACAGAACTCTTTTCTGTGGCCCATTGTGGTCTAATTTCTACTATTTCTTTAGCCTCGTTTCAAACTTTTTCCATTTTGTACTCTACACCTACACCAATAGTCTTTTAGTCCACTGCATTTCCTCTTATTCCAGCATGCCACAGGACTTCGCATGGGCTCCTCCTTTTGTCTAGAACTTCTCAAGTCCTCAGGAAAACCCTCCCAGGGCTTACTGACCAGGTCAAACTCCTTTGATTAAATGCAGCACTATCTTTTCCCTTCCCAGTCACTTGTCATGGTAAAGTTACATGGTTTGTGATTAATATTTGTCTTTCCTGTCAGCAGTAAGCTCTATGAGAGCAGAAGTTATATTTATTTTCTCTCATTAATGTGTCCTCTGTAGTTGCTACAGAGAACACTTAATAAATATTTGCTTCATATAACTTGATGAATATAAATTGTTTCATATTTGTTGTTCTGACTCATAAAATTTTGTTTCAAGACAGGTTTTAATAGATCATTTAATTCATTATTCCCCCAACTGTGAGAGAACCTCTTTCACAGCAATATGCACTCTCAAACTCTCTTAGGCTTCGTCTTTTTTACCTAGCATATTATGAGAAAGTAATCATAGATTTAAAATATTTTTATTTGAAGTCTGTAATCCTAGCTACCTTGGAGACAGGCAGGAGATTAAGGTTCAAGGCCAGCCCAGACAAAATAAGGTCTGGAAACTCCATATCAACCAGCAGCTGGATATGGTGGTGTGTACAGTTATTCCAGCTATGGAAAAAGCACAAATGGGATCAATGTCCAGGCCAGCCTGGGCAAAAAATGAGTCCCTATTTCAAAAATAACCAACTCAAGCCAGAAGTGGAGCTATGGCTCAAGTGGTAGAGTGTTATCCTTGAGTACAAAAACTTAGGAACAGGGCCTAGGCCCTGAATTTGAGCCCCAGGACTGGCATCATTTAAAAAAAAAAAAAAAACTTCGAAAAGTGGCAGATAGAGTGACTCAAGTGGTAGAGTGTCTGCCTAGCAAGTGCAAGACTGAATTCAAAACTCAGTATCACCAAAAAATAATTTTTTCCAGATGTATTGATACACTCCTGCAATTCTTAGCACTTGGATACTGAAGCAAGAAAATAGAGAGCTCAAGATCCACATAGCAGACCTACGAAGCCTACGTGACTGCCATAAAAATGTTTGTCCTTAAGATTTTGTCATTTAATTTTTAATGCATTTAAGTCTAGATGATAATTTACTTTTCTCCATTTAGTAAATAATATACCTTAAGCTGTTTTTCATAGTGTAAATAAAAATGAATATTAAATTTTAAAAGACCATAGAATGTTTAGTTTTGGAGCCAGTTTATATAAAACTTTATCCATGTGTTATAGTCTCAAATATAAATAAAATACATGTCATGACTTTTCATAGTTGGAATTGTCATAGTTAGAAAGGTCATATAAAAACTGTTGTTTTGCTTCTATCAATCATATTTTATTTTATTTTATTTTTTTTTTATTTTTTTTTGTCGGTCGTGGGGCTTGAACTCTGGGCCTGGGCGCTATCCCTCAGCTCTTCAGCTCAAGGCGAGCGCTCTACCACTTGAGCTACAGCGCCACTTCCGGTTTTCTGGTGGTTTATTGGAGATAGGAGTCTCACAGTCTCTCCTGCCCGGGCTGGCTTTGAACCGCGATCCTCAGATCTCAGCCTCCTGAGTAGCTAGGATTACAGGCGTGAGCCACCAGCGCCCGGCTTTATCAATCATATTTTAAAATAATGAAAGAAAATGTCAGCATGTTGTTTGCAAAACTTCACAAACATTACAGTCGTGCAGACCCTTCAGTCCCAATAAGTTAAAGGATTACACACATTTTAATTTTCTAAATAAAGATTTTGATTATATGAATACAATTTACAGACAAGCATCTTGAAGTAAATTTGCATAATTATTTTATATTACATTATTTGCATCATATATATATATATAATAACATTTTTATTTATTTTGCCAGTTCTGGGGCTTGAACTTTGGGCCTGGGCACTATCCCTAAAGCTAGCACTCTTACCACTAGAGCCACAGCTCCACTTCTTTTTCTGGTTAACTGGAAATTTAGGGACTTTTCTGTTTGGGTTGGCTTTGAAACAGATCTCAGATCTCAGCTCCTGGAATAGCTAGTAGGCGTGAGCCACCAGCACCCAACTTACATCCTTTATATTTTTATCTTAATAAAGCCAAGATAAGAAAACGAGCACGGGGGTAACACTGTTAAAAAAAGAAATGTACTAGCCAGGTGCCAGTGGCTCATGCCTGTAATCCTAGCTGCTAAGGAGAAGGAGATCTGAGGATCATGGTTCAAAGCCAACCAGGGCAGGAAAGTTCTTGAGACTCTTATCTCCAATTAATCACCAAAAAACTGGAATAGGTGCTATGGCTCAAGTGATAGAGTTCTAGCCTCGAGCTGAACTCGCTGAGGGACAGCACCCAGGCCCAGAGTTCAAGCCCCACAACTGACAAAAAAAAAAGAAAAAGAAAAGAAAAGAAATGTACTCCTTATTTTACTTATATAATTATAACTAACCTCCCTGTACATCACCCTTACAATAAAATTTAAATTAAAAAATAAAGGTAGTTAATATTAACTGTATATTAATTTTAATATATGTATACTATTAAATCCTATGTATGATTCTAGTTGTCATATTTAATATTTCCTTTTTGTCTTCAGCCCTCACTAGCTAACACGTAGTCTTGTCCTCAGCATACAGTCGATTCAGTAAATAAATCAATCAATGGATGATACTTATTACTTTTTGATTTAAGCAGTTTTCTTCATATCTGCTTTGTTTAATTGTTCTGTATTTTCTAGGAGAATGTGGATTATCTGATTCAGGAACTCCGAAGACCCAAATACAGTATATATTTTATTTGTAAGTATGTTAGTTCCTTGTTCAGTCATGTATATGCGTCCCAGGTTTTATGTTCCATAGAGCACTTTGTATCATCAAGTCCATTGAATCCCTCACTGTAAAAGTCTGGCTTATGTGACAGCCTTTCAAAGTAGTAAAGGTATTGTAGCCAGTATTCTCTTAAAAAGAGCTAAATATGATTTCCATTTATCATTGTCTTCTTTTTTTTTAATTTAATTTTATTTTATTTGAGAACATACTGTACAGAGGGGCTACAATTACATGGGCAGGATAATGCATACATTTCTTACCAAGCATTGCAGCCTCCTCCTTTGTTTACCCTTCACCTCCCTATCATTGTCTTCTTAAAAAGTAAAAGCCTTTTTAGTTTTATTTTGCCTTTCAAGATGCTTCATAAGTAAAAAGTTTTAAGTTGTCAAATTTTACATTCTACCTCCACCAAAAAGGAAGCAAAACCAAAGTCATGTTTACTTATTTCTATATTTCACTTACAAATTGATATATAGATGCTGATTTTATTTGGGAACATGCTATACTTGGTGCGTTAGAAAAGTAAAGATTTACTTTGCATATATCCAGCTTCTCTTTGCTACTTTATGTAATGCATGAATGTAAAAATCACCAGGTAGTTATGGGTTGGAAGTCTGGAAATAAAGTAGGTTTATGATTACTATACAATTGAGGTGGCTTTTTCTGATCTAATACATTCTGCTATGGAAGTTACATCTGTTCTCCTCTAGATGTCATTATTGATCTTTGAAGAATTAGCAATGGTTCCAAAACAAAGGACAAAACAACACTCAGTCAGTAGGACATTTAAGATGTTCTAAAGCTTTTGAGTTTTAGGGTTTACACTATAGTCCACATATTGTATAATTTAATAATTATACAAAACATTAACATTTGTAACAACACTACATTTTAAAAGAATTATCCATTTTATTTTCTTTGATCCTTTAAACATCTCAAAAGATATGAATGAGCTATTTTGTTAGTCTGTCATCCCAATTTTTGTTCATTTCTTTTAGTTATTTGTTTTTGGCTAATAGTCATCATTTTTCTTTTTTAATTACACTTTTAATTTTGAAATAATTGAAGATTTACATGTGCTATGGTTTGCATATGGTTTGTTCCCTCCAAAACCTGTGTTAGAATTTAGTGCCTATTGTAAGATATTAAACTAAGTTTTCCATAGTCTGGATCATCTGAATTATACCACCATGGAAGTAGTTTTACATGTTTCTTGCAGTTTAAAATATTCCTTTACCTGTAAATTCCTAGGTAGATGTACAGCCTTGATTGGGTTAAGTTTCCATTTGTCTTTGGCAGGATACTCAATAAGTTATATTGCATCATTTCATTACTTGTTTGTTCTTGAGACACCAACAACTGTTGATGCTCAGTGCTTAGGGTCCATCACTAGGGACATCTAATTCAATTGTAACATTTCTTCTATATTTTTGCTTTGGTAGTGATTTTGTAGGTTGTTTGTAGATTGAGTTATGTAACTCAAGCTGGCCTTGAGTTTACTGTGTGATCCAAGCAGGCCTCAAATTTACAACCTTCCTAATGTATTCTCCTAAGTGCTGGCTGGGACTACTCTGGACAGCATGTGCCACTACACCTGGCTTTCTTCTTTATTTTTAGTTTGTTTTTGTTTTTGTTTTCAATACTGGGATTTAAAATCAGGGTCCTGTGCTTGCCAGGCAAGTGATTTAACAACTTGAGCCACACTGTCAGCCCATTTTTGCATTGGTTATTTTCAGGGTAGGGACTAGTTTTATATTCTGGCTGGCATGGGCTGCAGCCTGTCTATTTATGCTTTCTGGAATCATTGGGGTGACAGGCTCACAGTACCAGGCCTACCCATTATGTTATCCCAAAGCTGGGATAGCAGGTGCCAGCTACCAAAGCTCAGCCATTTGGTTGAGATGGAGTCTTAGTCTTGTGAACTTTTATGATGAACTGGCCTCAAATCTTGCTCCCTCAAACCTTTGCCTCCCAAATAGCTTGGGTCACAGCACTTGGCTAGATGAAATATTTTATAAAGAAATTTTTTCTAGCTGGGCAGCGGTGGCTCACACCTGCAATCCTGGCTACTCAGGAGGCTGAGATCTGAAGATGGCAATTCAAGGCCAGCCCAGGGCAACCAAGTCCATGAGACTCCTATCTCCAATTAACCACCAGAAAACTAGAAGTGGTGCTGTGGCTCAAGTGGTAGAGTGCTTACTTTGAACTGAAGAGCTGAGGGACAGCACTCAAGCCCAGATTTTAAGCCCCACAACTGACAACAAAAAATAATTTAAAAATAAGAAAATTTTTCTAAGGGTTGGGAATGTAGTTCAATGGTTGAGTTTTTGGCCTATATGGGCAAAAAAATTCCTCATCTACTATTTAATATAATTTACATAAAAGAAAGGATTAAAAGGAAGCATTGCTTTTTTCCCTTGATTTACTATTTTCATATAATAACTTGATTACCTAAGAAGATTCTCTAGTATTTCCTATGGTGGTCTTTTTTGTATTATTTATAGATTTAAGCATTTATAAACTGTTTTCAATTTGAAGGCGTATGGCTTTGGCATATACCATATTTTGAACTAAACTTTACTTATTCATTAGGTTTTAACTATCAGGCCCATTTATGTCTAGTTGCAGCAGAGATAATCTCCTTACAGTCAAATGGAACTCCTGTGTCTGTTTCAGATTTCAGTAATGTGATCAGCAAAAGTGATGTGAAATCGTTAGCTGAAGCTGATGAACAGGAAGTTGTGGCTGAGGTTCAGGTAAATAAGTTGGTTTTGTAACATATCTCTTATATTAGCTCTTTGAAAAGATTTTAGTGTCAAAATAAGATGCTGTCTCAAGAGAGGCAATTGAGCAGACAAATAAATGTGCATTACACGAGACTATATTTACATGTAAAAGGTTGAAAGAGGTATAAAATTGGATCTGAAAGGAATCAGTGGAAAGAAGAATGGGCAATGAGTTGGTAAGCAGGGCTTCACAGGGTCAAGACAAGTACATTCATCAATGGGACTGTGCCTGATTGGGCGAGTAGGAAGTAAATATTGTAAAGGAGCTTTCTTTTAGTTTTGGCTAGTCCAGGGGCTTGAAGTCAGGACCTGGGCACTGTTCCTGAGCTTCTTTTGCTCAAGGCGAGCACCCTACCACTTGAGCCACAGCACCACTTGCAGCTTTTTCTGTTTATGTGTTACCGAAGAATCGAACCCAGGGTTTCGTTCATGCTAAGCAAGCACTCTACCACTAAGCCACATTTCCAGCCCTGTAAGGGAGCTTTCTTATAGTTACTGTTTGTAATTTTCTCTTTTCTAAACTTTTGTTTTTAGGTTAAATCTTGGAAACTCTATAAACATTATTTAGCATGCCATATATATGTGAGGGCATATTATGTTACCTTTTCCTGCTTGACTACTTAATACATTGTTCTTTAATACATTTATCACAAACATTTGGATATATTTATCACCTAAGTGAAAAATAGTGCCTTCATAAGCAGCAAAGTTTTGAATTTTTCAGAAGAACATCCTAGGAGATAAATTAATAAAAAGATAACTTCTTTTAAATCATATTGTCCCTCATGAGACTATATTGGAAAGAAATAAAAGGATGGCAAAGTTCTTTTATCTAGGTATAATGTAACGCTGTATATCCCATGACAGGGTTTTATTTTTTACTAATAAAATAAGGCCTGGAGGCCTCCAGAAATATGTGTACCTCTACAGTTTTTTAAAAAAAGATTTTACAATTATTTTAATTCCTTCACCCTTTTATTACTTACTTTAATGTTTTTGTATCTTTTTATATCTTGTATCATATATGAAAATATTTCTGCTTGTTATAATTGAAGTTCATAGAATGACTGATCACGGTGCTTTATTTCAGGAATTTTATGGTGATTATATTGCTGTGAATCCACATTTGTTTTCCCTCAATATTTTGGGTTGTTGTCAGGTATGGAAAAAAAAAACTTAAAACTAAATTAATTCATCAATTGGAAGTTAATAATAATTGGACAGGTAAAAAAATTAAAACATGTTTGAATTTAATGTTTTCTTAACAAACAGGGTCGAAACTGGGATCCAGCCCAACTCTCCAGAACAACTCAAGGACTGACAGCTCTCCTTTTATCTCTGAAGAAGTGTCCCATGATCCGTTATCAGCTTTCATCAGAGGCAGCAAAGAGACTTGCAGAATGTGTTAAGGTATGGCATTCCCTATCCTGGATTCCTTTTTTTTTTTTTTTTAATTTTAAGTAAATTTGTTAATCTGTTCAGTAACAAATATGTATTCATTTATTTCATGTTGGAAAATATAGAAAATACAGAGAAAGAAATTAGAAATGAGTATAATCTCATTACCTGGAGATTGTACTGTTAATTTTCTGACTCTCATATGCATAAATGCTGTGTATCTATGTATATATGTCTATGTATGTATGTGTGTTCATGCATATGTACCTATCCTTGATTCTGAAACATCAAATCCAGTCATGTCCCTCATATTTCAGAAACTATCAGGAATATTTTCTGTTAACAATTCGTTATATTTACTGGCAAAGAAGCACGTCTATAGAATTCAAAACAAAAAAGTAACAAATTAATAGCTAAGACTGTTAGGTTTAACCTAAAGCACATTCACAAGCTATTTAACACTTTGAGGTCTAGGTAAGCCACTTGTAAAGTAGGGTTTCAGGCTTTAATCTCTTAAATAGTATGCTGTAAAACTTTGTGAAACTTCTGAGTTCTTTTATGAAAGCCCATGAAGGTGTGAAGAACTGTGTATGTTTTTTATTTATTTCCTATTTTTATCATCTCTATAGACAACTAATTGACCAGGCAATTTTTCTCTTTTACATCACCAGCAAGTGATTACTAAAGAATATGAACTGTTTGAATTCCGGCGGACAGAGGTTCCTCCACTACTACTTATTTTAGATCGCTGCGATGATGCCATCACTCCATTACTCAACCAGGTGCAGAGCCTTCTATTAGCCTAAAAAAAGGATGATTTTAAGTGGTATTCGTCAAAGTGCAGATATGGAAATAAGTAATATTGTCCATTCTATTTGCCTCCTATTGTCAGCTACTCTTGGTTTTTGCCTTGTATTTCCTTGTAGTTTAGTATCATTTTTCCAGCCACATTGTTAACTCCTTGTTCTGCATTATCTTTCCAATCCCTTTCTACAAAGCTCCCACTTCTAATCAAAGTAACTCCTAAACTGTGTAGTTTCTTTTTTTTTGTTTGTTTTTTTTTGTCGGTCGTGGGGTTTGAACTCTGGGCCTGAGTGCTGTCCCTCAGCAATTCAGCTCAAAGGCTAACGCTCTACCACTTGAGCTACAGCACCACTTCTGGTTTTCTGGTGGTTTATTGGAGATAAGAGTTTCACGGAGTTTCCTGCTCAGGAGATCTCAGCCTCCTGAGGCGTGAGCCACCGGCGCCCGGCTAAACTGTGTAGTTTCTAATTTCCAATATTTCCTTCTCTCTGTTTTCTTTCCCAGTCTTGTTGTTATTTCCTTGTAGACCCTCATTTCTTGTGGAATAGCATCTATTTGATTCTTTATTTATTAATTTACTTATTTCTGGTCATAGGGCTTGAAGTCAGGGCCTGGTCTCTTTCCCTAAGCAATTTTGCTTAAGGCTAATGCTCTCCCACTTTGAGTCACAGCTGTGCTTCTACTTTTTGGTGGTTAGTTGGTGATAAGAGTCTCACAGACAAAAAAAAAAAAAGCGTCTCACAGACTTTCCTGCCTGGTGGCTTTGAACCACAATCCTCAGGTTTCAGCCTCCTGAGTAGCTAGGATTACAGGCGTGAGCCACCAGCTCCTGGCTTTGATTCCTCACTTTTAATTTATTCTCACTTGACTATATTCTACAAACCCAATGTTGTTAAGTGACTTTTCCTGAATAACAGTAAGCCTATTGATCCTGGCTTAGAAATCTTTGTTGGTTCCCATTTGCCTACTGGGTTAGAAAGAGTTTTCATAGCATGTACCAAACCTTGCACAAAACCTTCAGCTCACTGATGCAAAGATGCCATATCATTTCTTGCCATCATGCTTTTGCTCTTAACTATTGTCTAGACTCTGGAATGTTTGGAATACCTTTCCTTCCCATCTTCACCTTTCAAAATACTTGTCCTGGGCTCGGAAGGTGGCTTAGTGGTAGCGTGCTTGCCTAGCATGCATGAAACCCTGGGTTCGATTCCTCAGTACCACATAAACAGAAAAAGCTGGAGTCGGTGCTGTGGCTCAAGTGGTAGAACGCTAGCCTTGAGCTGAAGAGCACAGGGACAGCACCCAGGCCGAGTTCAAGCACCACAACCAATAAAAACAAAACAAAACAAAATACTTGTCCTTAGGACCACCCAAAAGCCACATAACATCTCTTTGGAGATTGTACTGTGTTCTTTCAGTCAGGCATGTTCTTTTCGCCCTAAACTCACTGTAGAACTCCTTGTTACATCTCATACTTCACCAAGTTGTAACTTTGGTTGTTTTATCCTGGTGAAACTATATCACCGGTGTTTATTTTCTTACACGTGAAAACACAGTTCCTTACACATAATAAGGTGCCCTGTTAATAGTGTCTGGATTTATTTATTTTTTTGGGGGGGGGTCCGGTTGTGGGGCCTGAACTCTGGGCCTGGGTGCTGTTCCTCAGCTCTTCAGCTCAAGGGTAGCGCTCTACCACTTGAGCCACAGCACCACTTCCGGCTTTTTTCTTTTTGCTTATATGGTGCTGAGGAATCGAACCCAGGGCCTCAGACTTGCAAGGCAAGCTCTCTACCACTGAGCCACCTTCCCAGCGCCAAGTGTCTGGATTTATAAGAAAGGCATAATCTATGTTTCAGTTTCTTCCCAGCTTATAATAGTGTCCAATCTGTGGTTGGAGAGTGAAAAAACTTCTCTATCGTGTAAAGGGAACTCTGCATTTCTAAAATTGTTCACTAAAGGAACTTTTGATAGTATAAAAGAATAGAAAGAAATATAATTGTCTATAATTCTGTGTTCTGAAGAAAAGCAACTATTTATTCAATAAATTTCACTGAGAACCTGTACCATGTATTGAACTAAGCATTGGCAATAATAGGTTAGAGATATAGTCTGAATCCTCAAAGAACTCATAATCCAATGAAGAAAGAAAAAAATGATCATTTTCATTATAGAGTAAGTGCTGTAGAACCAAGCACAGAATGCTGTCCACAGAAACATATAACTTTGTTGTTCTTAATTTAAGCCCTAAAGGAACTTGGTATTTCAAGGATTCCTTTGCAAATACTTTTAGGAAATAAAGTACCTTCTTTATTATCTCTTAAATTATTTCTTAATAAATTTAGTTTGAGATAAAATGCATATGCTACAAATATACAATATTTCTAGCATTTGGATTCTACTTTTGTAATGAGCCTATGAATAATAGTAATCCATTCTTCATAAATAGGGACAAAGCAAAATTGTAGTTTCTCTTTTCTGGTTTTACCAAATACATTTACATTTTTAAAGATGGAAACTGATCCTTCACAACTCATTCTAGGTAAAATATAAAATATAATAAATTCAGAGACAAGTTTCTGAATGTGCCAATGTTTTCATCAACTCACAATTTTTTTTTCTGATACTATTAGTAGTTCCAGGGTAAATATAGCACCACTCAGATCTGCAAGAACACACTTCTCCTGCTGCAGAAAACCACAGAAGCGCACAGGAAATGGTACAGCTTGTAACTGCAGTACCAATATAGCCCTATCTGTGAAGCCAAAAATATACTCTTAATTCACAGGCAAAACTTGGAGCTAATGATAGATCTAATTTGTTTTCTTTCTATCATGAATATTCATCTTGCTGCCCTTCTTCTTAAAATGTGAAATCAAAAAGTATTTTGACGTTTGGGTGTTTAACCAATTAAAAAATGACAATCTTAATACATATTGTGGCATGAAGAATTAGAGTAATGTAAACTAACTAGAGAATCTTCATGTAACACAGGCTAGTTATTAAGAATGTTAATAGTTCTGTTTGTTTTCCTGAACATTTAATATTTCCATTTACGAGTTACTACCATTTTTATTATAATTCTTTATTTAGTGGACATACCAAGCCATGGTTCATGAACTACTAGGCATAAACAACAATCGGATTGATCTTTCCAGAGTGCCGGGGATCAGTAAAGACTTACGAGAGGTGGTCCTATCTGCTGAAAATGATGAATTCTATGCTAATGTACGTGGCTTTAATTTTTTTATTGTTTCTAGTTGTCCAGCTATTTTTATGTGAGAAGATCAATGTTGGCTTGTTAGAGTGGGGACACATGAGGGATTTCATGTGAAAGGACGAGAGCAGGATGCATCTTAGTGCAACAAAATCCTTAGATTCTGATCTATTAACTTTTTTTTCATAGAAATCACATAGTTATTTACTTCCCTTCCTTCCAGTAGCTCCTTGTGAGAATAATAATGGTATTCATCACTAGATTCTGGATAATGTCCAGATTTGGTAATTAAAATGGAATTTGCCCTTCAATACTATGCTCATGATTCTTTTTCATTTCTTATTTTAAATAGTCAAACTATTTGATGAACTATACTTCCAACTTTTTTTTTTTTTTTGCCAGTCATGGTACCTGAACTCTGGGCCTAGGCACTGTCCCTCAGCTCTTCAGCTCAAGGCTAGTGCTCTACCACTTGAGCCACAGTACCACTTTGAGCTTTTTCTGCTTATGTGGTGCTGAGGAATCGAACCCAGGGCCTCATGCATGCAAGGCAAGGACTCTGCCACTGAGCCACCTTCTCAGCCCCTTCCAACTTTTTTTTTTTCACAGAATATGTACCTAAACTTTGCAGAGATTGGTAGCAATATAAAGAATCTTATGGAAGACTTCCAGAAGAGGAAACCAAAAGAACAACAAAAACTAGAATCAATAGCAGACATGAAGGTAAATCAAATACATCAATGGTCTTATATATATGTCTTTGGAACTACACATGTAAATGACATTTCTGAGATATTCTGGATCTTATTTCTACCTGATTCACTTTGTTTCATTTAAGACATTTTCTTTGATGTCCCTCTTTTAGTAAACAATACAGTGCAACATTCATCATCAGCCATGTGCTTTTTTTCTGTTTTTCATGATTCTTTGAAGACTCAATCTTTGACATAGACTTAAGCATAATAAAATGCCTTGTGTTTAAGAGTAGTAGATGTCTTTGCCTGGACAGAAAAATTACTCCTGCTTTTTAAAATTACTTCTTCATACATGCCTATCCTCATTCAAAAAGTAACACAATCTCCCACTGATGTTTTTCCCTTGGCAGGCCTTTGTTGAGAATTATCCACAGTTTAAGAAGATGTCTGGGACTGTATCAAAGCATGTGACAGTAGTTGGAGAACTGTCTCGGTTGGTCAGTGAGCGGAATCTGCTGGAAGTTTCAGAGGTTGAGCAAGAATTGGCCTGTCAAAATGACCATTCTAGTGCTCTTCAGGTCAGTCTAATTTGATGAGCACCTACTATGTGTAAAACACTGTACCAGGCAAAGCAAGAGATGCAAAGGCAAGTAAACCTTCACCAACATGGCTTAACAATTTGGCTTAAGCAAGGAGTTGAGGCAAGAACAAATGAATACTATTTAAGATGGACATATAAGAATCCCAGAAGAAATATAACATCTAATCCCAAGGGTTCAGTGGGTTCATTGAGTATTTATCAAAGCATCCTTACTTACTAGAAAGAGTGTTAGACTAGAATTTTAGTGTTTGGTTTACCACTTACTGACTCTGTAACCTGGAGTTGTTGATTTAACTTCTGAACCAGTTTTTACATTTATAAAATAGGTATAATACATATGACAGATAAGTTTTTTTTCTTTTTTTTTATTAATTTAAGATTGCTTTTTATTCCACAAACATATGAATGTCTGCTACATGTACATACTTTTTTGATGATCTAGGATAAAAAGATGAATAAGATACCTCTTTTTCAATGTGTTCGCACTATAGAAGGAAAGAAAGAAATGAAAAGGAATTGTAATACCATGCAATAAACACTTCCATAGGAGGATTTACAAATATAGAGGAAGAACAGCTGATTTCTCCAATGATGAGGCTTCTTAATGTTTCTTAGAGAACATGACATACAAACTGGATCTGGACAGATAAATTAGTAAAAATATCAAGTAGAGAAAAAAGGAGGAATATTCTCAGCAGAGAAAATGTAGGCATAGAGGTACGTGTGTGTAAACAGGTAATAGTTCAAGATATGACCCAAGGAGTGGTTTTAGATAATCTAGGACAACAGACTGGAACAGATTGAAAGGAGGTTGGGCTTTAATGTCAAAATGATGAAAGCTACTGGAGGATTTTAGAAGTGACATATTAGATCTTTACCTCGGGAA
This sequence comes from Dipodomys merriami, assembly GCF_024711535.1. NCBI lineage: Eukaryota > Metazoa > Chordata > Mammalia > Rodentia > Heteromyidae > Dipodomys > Dipodomys merriami. The sequence goes on from NW_027202893.1 coordinate 1,274,187, forward strand.
ATTTAATGTCTCGTTAAAGAGACAAAACTAAGGCAAAAACATTGGATAATATTTCAAGATAATGTTTAAGTCAAAATTGTGATGCTGACTGTAATAGGACTTAAGGGTACTAGCAGTGTTTCTCTAAAAAGACAACATTAAGAAGAACCATAAAGAGTGAACAAATTTTTTTTCTTTTTCTTTTCTTTTTTTTTTTTGATGTTGGTCTTGGGTCATGAACTCAGGCCTGGGCACTATCTCTTAGCTTTTTTGCTTAAAGGCTAGCACTCTACCCACTTGATCCACAGCTCCACTTATGGCTATTTTAGTCAGTTAACTGGAGATAAGAGACTCCTGGGCTTTCCTGCCCAGGCTGGCTTCAAACCTCAGTCCTCAGATCTCAGCCTCTTGAGTAGCTTGGATTACAGGAGTGAGCCACCAGCATCCAGCAGGCTAGTACTCTACCATCTGAGCCATGCTTCCAACCTTGAATGAATAAGATTTTGAAGGAGAATTTTTATCCAGAAATAACAAGCCAGGTGCTGGTGTCTCACTCCTGTAATACTATTCAAGAGGCTGAGATCAAGTTTGGTGGTTCAAAGCCAGCCTAGGCAGAAAAGTTCTTGATCCCTCACTAACCAGCAAAAAGCCTTTCTGGAGCTCAAGAGATAGAGTGCCAGCTGTGAGTAAGCAAGCCAAGCAAGAGCCCAAGGTCCCTGAGTTCAAGCCATGGAATTATATATGCACACATGAAAAAGAACAATAAAAGCAAAGATGCAAAAGGACACAGGAAATAATAGTTTGACTTCTTTAGCATGGATATAGAAGAGATATAGAAGATAAAATTGAATTCATAAACAGGAATTAGTATATGAAGATGCTTGTAAGAATAATTCCTATTTGCTAAAATAGACGGAGATCCAGTATAGGGTCTACATACAAAGTTGTTATGTATTTTGGGAAATTCTAATAAGAACATGCTAGAGGTGAAAAGTGGAAGCCAGAGAGCCTTGTAGAGTTACAGAGATAGTAATAAAAATGTCTAGTAAGGTACAAATCTGGGAGATATAGCAACGAGAAAAAAAAAAGAATTAAGTGACAGATAGAATATAAGGATAGAAAGAACAAATTAGAGGTAATTCCAAGGTTCCTGAGAAATGACACAATCATTCTGTCAAATGACAAAAAAAAAAAAATGATGTGTCAGAGATACCACTGACAAGTAATTTAGGAATAAATCTTTTGAGAGTTAGCTCATTTCTAAGTTACCTACAAGAAGCACAGTTATAGGACATGGTATTTTAACATTTAGTTTCTTTCCTTTCTCTGCTGCATTTCTACTTTATTTTATAAAATTATGTCAGCCTGGTATATTGGAAACAGCATAGGTTTTGGAGTCAGATTTCCCCGGCTTATATCCTGTTTCTATTTACCACTTTCTTTGGGGAAATTACCACCTTTGCCTATGTATCAGGAATAATGATTCCAAATTTTGCTGTTGTTATGAGAATTCAGTGTGCTATGCCTCACATATGATAGATGCTTTGTAATGTTGGTTCCCTTTCCCTAAATGTAACTTTTTTATATACATGGTGAAATCAAAAAAAAGGAATTCCACCTGTGACTGCTTATACCAAGGCCCTTACTAGGACTTACAAGGTTTTGTTGTTACTAGTTTAGTTTGGCTAGGTTTGTTGGGTTTCTTTTCCTCTTGTGTATGTGTTTGTTTGTAGCAATACTGGGATTTGAACTCAGGGTCTCATGCTTGCCAAGCAAGTACTCTACCACTTGAGCCATGCCTCCAGAACCTCTTCAGTTTTTTTGAGACAGGGTCTTTCTATGTAGCTCAGGCTGGCCTCAAATTCACAAGCCTCCTACTTCAGTCTCCTGCACACTGGATTTACAGTGATGTGCTCTCATGCCTGGCACCATTTTTGTTTTTAATTTTCTAAATACTTATCAAAATTTCCTCTGGAAACATCACAGTGTTGAAAATCACAATGATACTATTGCTTTATAGTTATGTAAAGTACCTTCTTATCACTGTTTTAATTTTATCTTGGTTTTTTTCCCTTCCAAATGAAAACCTGTAATATGAACTTTCCAAAGATGTTTCCCCTCATGATCTGAAAAATCTTCACCACTAGTCAAATTCATCTGTTTTGAGGATATGGATATGCTTAAATGGTGCATGTTTGGTTCTGGAACCAAATTTTTGTTAGCCTGCAGAATAAGTAGTTAGAAGTGGCAGAATATGTTCATTTTTAACTTACCATGATCAATAAAACAAATTCCATCTCAACTACAAACTTCAATTCATTGCTTTTTGACGTATTACTGTCTAAGGTCAAGCCACGAAATGTCATAACCCATAGGAGGGTTATAACCCCTTCACTTGCTGTTAAACAAAAGTTCCCTTTATGGACTATTCAAACCATGTTGTCAAAGAAATCCTTTATGATGTGGGGAGTCCATATGTATTGCTTATTGTAAAACCCTAGCATCCTGAACAAGAAAACCTCAGTAAAATTAAGTTCTAAAAATATTAAGTGAATCACAAAGCTCATATTTTTAAGTATCTGCTTTTATATTATTACCATCATCATTATTATTTGTTTTAGTTCTGATGATCAACCCAAGGCCTGTTCATGCTAGGAAAGTTCTGCTATTGAGCTACAGCCCCAGCTCACTATCTACTTTTGTGTGTGTTTGTGCTGGCTCATACCTATAGATTACTGTTGGTAAGTCTAGCTAGGACATGGACTTGAGACATGAGGTAGGTCCTGGTAGCTCGAAAGTGGGCAAAATAGACTATTCAAAGTCATCCCACAGGGGCTGGGAAGGTGGCTCAGTGGTAGAGTGCTTGCCTTGCATGCATGAGACCCTGGGTTCGATTCCTCAGCACCCCATAAGCAAAAAGAAAAAAGCCAGAAGTGGCGCTGTGGCTCAAGTGGTAGAGCTCCTAGCCTTGAGCTGAAGAGCTGAGGTACAGCGCCCAGGCCTAGAGTTCAGGCCCCACGACCGGACCCAAAACCAAAAAATAAAACAAAAAAACAAAGTCATCCCACAGATCTGTGCCAAGTCTTCAAGGGTGAGCTCAGACAAGTCAGTATATCTAAATACTATACTAAATCTCAGGAAAAATAGGAGTGGTACCATGCATTCCATGCATGGCAACTCATACATGTAATCCTAGCACTGAGAAGGTAAGGAGATAGGAAGGATCAAGGTTCAAGACAAGACCAGGCAAAATTCCTGTAGACTCCATCTCAACCAATAAAATGGGACAGAAATTGGCTTCACTCATCTGTGTTTCCCTAGCAGTGCTTGGCATACACAACACCTTGTGGAGCCTCAAAATGTATATGTCGGTTTGAGTTAAATTCTTTGCTATGCAATAAAATGTGTACCATATAAGGAGGCCCTTCAGTGACGGGAGGGAGGGAATGAGGGAGAAAAAGGGAACAGCTGATACTAAGCAAAAGGAAAGAAATGTACATATCACCTGATTTGTAAAAAACCAATAGTTTTATTGTTAAAGGTCATAGAGTTCATAAATGATGTAGATTAAGATAATGCTGACTATCATTGTGAAGATGAGAAGTGTTTGGGACTTTAAAAAAATAAATAAATATAAAAAAGGAAATCCTTGATGTAAGGATGACATAGTTTCTTCTGATTCCCATTGCTCTCAGTTCCTATACCTTAAGATGACAGGTATCAGTTTTAAATTACATGCTGTCACATTCTCATGTCTCTGGCAACCATATTGAGGCACATTGTTACTTCTGATGTTTCTTAGAAATTAATGCAGTACTATGTAAAATTCTACCAACCTGTCTCCATTGCAATGATCCATTAATAGCACTAAGAGTTTTGCAAATCATCTTGTCAGTACTAGCAAGTTCAGTTATGTATTATATTGATTGAAGTGGCAGAAGGTAGTATCTTTTTCTGATTTCAGCAAGGAAGTAACAACAATGGGAATGAATTTTCTTACTTAGATCTTATCTTGGGCAAAAAAAGGCAGTTAATTTTCTATGTTGAGGCAGTATGACCTGTACATTGCCATAGTAGTTATTTTGGTTACTATCATTCAATAGTTAACTAGATAGATCTAAGGGATTATACGAGAGATCACCTAAGTGAAAGGAGGATAACTATCAGATCTATCTTTCTTCAGAATGTAAAGAGACTTCTGCAGAATCCCAAAGTGACAGAGTTTGATGCTGCTCGTCTGGTGATGCTTTATGCTTTACATTATGAGCGACACAGCAGCAACAGCCTTCCAGGACTAATAGTTGACCTCAGAAATAAAGGTGTTTCTGAGAAGTATCGAAAGGTAACGGGGTTGGGTGGGAAGGTGTTTTGAGACATAATTCTGGGTTTGTTTGATCCTAGGGCTTGAACTCAGGGCTTAGGTGCTGTCTTTGAGCTTTTGTGCTCAAAGCTAGTGCTCTATTACTTGAACCACATCTTTATTTACAGCTTTTTGGGGGTAGTTAATTGGAGATAAAATCTCATGGGCTTTCCTGTTCAGACTGACTTTGAACTGTGATTCTCAAATCTTAGCCTCCTGAGTAGCTAGGATTACAGGACTGAGCCACAAGTACCTGGCATGGTTTTGTTTCATTTATAGAAAAGAAATGTGTAATTTTCATAAAAAAATGTATAATTTTCTCCTTTAATATCTTATTTCTTTAATAAACTTTTTTTAAAAATTTTTTTTGTCGGTCGTGGGGCTTCAACTCTGGGCCCTGGGCACTGTCCTTCATCTCTTCAGCAAAAGGCAAGCACTCTACCACATGAGCCAAGTACTACCTCTGTTTTTTTTGGTGGTTAATTAGAGATAAGAGTCTCATGGACTTTCCTGCCCAGGCTGGCTCTGAACTGTGATCCTCAGATCTCAGCCTCCTGAGTAGCTAAGATTACAGGCGTGAGCCACTGGCACCCAGCTTAAACTTTTTTATAAAGTGAGATTCTTGACCCCAAAGCAATAAAAGATTATTTCTCTCTTTTTTGTTTTTTATAGCTCGTGTCTGCAGTTGTTGAATACGGTGGTAAACGAGTTAGAGGAAGTGACCTCTTCAGCCCCAAAGATGCTGTAGCTATTACCAAACAGTTTCTCAAAGGACTGAAGGTAAGATATCTCTTCCATGCATCCTTAAATGAGAAATAGAGGAAGTCTTTGAAAGCGGAGAGTGAAAGGAATGTGATCTTAAAAGTATCTTTAGGATGGATTGCTGCTGGTTTAGTACTATGTCAATTAAATGAAATTAGAGCAGATATGCTCTTGAAAGCTTTCTTTTTTAGTGCTTTCTATATTACAGCTGTATCAGCATTGGATCAAATAGCTGAGCAGGAAATAACTAGACATTTCCAGAAAGTATTCAAGAGTAAAAAGCCAAACAGTTCCATTAGTCATAGCTATTTTTTCCATGTTTATAATTTAAGATTTGCTAGGTAGTTTCTCTTTCAAGGAAAATAAAAGAGAAAGAAAGCATTTGTTGATCTTTTTCTTCCCCCCTACCCCCCCCCCCCCAGGTTATGGGGCTTGAACTCTGGGCCTGGGCACTGTCCCTCTGCTCTTCAGCTCAAGGCTAGTGCTCTACCACTTGAGCCACAGCGCCACTTCCAGCTTTTTCTGCTTATGTGGTGCTGAGGAATCAAACCCAGGGCCTCATGCATGCGAGGCAAGCATGCTACCACTGAGCTACCTTCCCAGCCCCATTTGTTGCTCTTTTAAGAATACTACTTTTTTTTAATGGCCAAAATTATATTTTGATCTGCCAACCTGTCTTATATTTCCTGATGGTTTTGTTTTCTTGTGTGGTTACAGTCTCCTTTATACAGTCCTTTTCTTTGGTTTGCTTTACCTATATTGAACATTTTCACAGAAGAATGAAACTCTGTAAAGGTTAAGAGTTAGGCAATTGCAGTTTTTAAATTATTTTTCAATAACTAGCCTTAAATTCAGTATTTTATGTGATTGGCTTGGAATATTCTAGGTAATTAAAGTGATTTTTAAATATTCTAAAATTCCTATTTGAATATAGTCCATTAAATCTCTATTGAGTGCATGTCCTTTCCTAACATGAGTATTATTGACTGTTATGTTGCTAGATTCTAAAAATAACATAAGAACCATCTCCCCATTTTAGGGAGTAGAAAATGTGTATACACAGCATCAGCCCTTCCTACATGAAACTTTGGACCATCTCATCAAAGGAAGACTTAAGGAAAACCTCTATCCTTATCTAGGCCCCAGCACACTCAGAGACAGGTAACAAGATTAAAAACTAAAACTTGGGGCTGGGAAGATGGCTCAGTGGTAGAGTGCTTGCCTTGCATGCATGAGGCCCTGGGTTCGATTCCTCAGCACCACATAAGCAAAAAAGAAAAAAACCGGAAGTGGCACTGTGGCTCAAGTGATGGAGCACTAGTCTTGAGCTGAAGAGCTGAGGGACAGCGCCCAGGTCCAGAGGTCAGCCCCATAACCGGACCAAAAAAAAAATTAAAAAGAAAACAACTAAAACTAAAACTTGGAGACATGGCTCAATTAGCAGAGCACCAGTTGTGAGTGAAAAAGCTAAGCTAAAATGCAAGACCCTGAGCATAAGCCCTGGAAGTATCACATGCGCATGCGCGCGCACACATACACGCACACACACACACACACACACGAAACACTGAGAAATTCAGAGTGATGTTAGAGATGAACACTGAGTTTACATCATTTTGTTCTACCCCAATTATTTTAGTTTTTACATATGTCAGTATTAGATATGAATTGCCCTACTAAACTTGACATTTATTTGTTTATATAGAAACAGGTGTCTTGGAGGGCCCAAACCCCTGTATTCTGTTTTAAGAAGCACATCAGAACTTATGCCATTTAAGGTTTAGTTCTATGGCATCTGGTATTTGGAGTTTCAAACATTAAAGCCAAAAATAGATTTGCTACTTGATTGCCATCCAGAGCAGGTTGTTACTATTTGGGTTAAAGACTGGACTTTGCCAAATGTGGCCAGTATACAAACTGAGACCTAATTAACAAAGGGTATTTGTTACACAAGGGAAAAACTTGGCTTTATTTTAGTTATAATTTTCAGTGGTTAATTTTAATAAAAAACAAAACGTGTCTAGAAGAGTTTACTTAAGCAAACTTGAAATTTTAAATATATACAAATTCTGCCTAGTTAAAAAATTACATTTGCTGGCACCAGTGGCTCATGCCTGTAATCCTAGCTACTCAGGAGACTGAGATCTGAGGATCACAGTTCAAAGGAGCTCAGGCAGGAAAGTCCATGAGACTTTTATCTCTAGTCAACCACCAGAAAACTGGAAGTGGTGCTAGCCTTGAGCTGAAGTGCTCAGGGACAGTGCCCAGACCCAGAGTTCAGGCCCAATGACCAAAAAAAAAACCCCAAAAAACTTACATTTTTAAAAATTTCAATTACATGTTATAAAGGGCCTAATATATTGCTGAGCACAATGTGAAAATTTTACTATTGTTATAATAATTTCTTTTTTTGTTGTTGGTCGTGGGGCCTGAACTCTGGTCTTGGGCACTGACCCTGAGCTCTTCAGCTCAAAGCTAAGTGCTCTACCACTTTGAGCCACAGCACCACTTCCAGCTTTTTCTGTTTATGTGGTGATAGAGTGCTTGTCTTGCATACATAAGGCCCTGGGTTCAGTTCTTCACTATATAAACAGAAAAAGCCAAAAGTGGTACCATCTGTGGCTTAAGTGGTAGAGTGCTAGCCTTGAGCAAAAGAAGCTCAGAGACAATGCCTAGGCCCTGAGTTCAAGCTCCAATACTAGTAAAAAAAAAAAAAAAAAAAGAAAATCCAAGTTTGAAAAGACTAAACATGTAGTGATAAATTCAGAGACTACCATTTAAATAAAATGGTTAAGAACCTTGACATTGCTGGGCGCTGGTGGCTCACACCTGTAATCCTAGCTACTCAGGAGGCTGAGATCTGAGGATCACAGTTCAGAGCCAGCCCGGGCAGGAAAGACTGTGAGACTCCTATCGCCAATAAACCACCAGAAAACCAGAAATGGCGCTGTAGCTCAAGTGGTAGAGTGCTTGCCTTCAGCTGAAGAGCTGAGGGACAGCACCCAAGCCCAGAGTTCAAGCCCCACAACCGACCAAAAAAAAAAAAAAAAAAGTAAAATAAAATTTAAAAAAAGAACTGTGACATCAAGATTCAGAAATGTCAACTAAGTGGAAAAAATGCAGCTCAAGTTTTTCTATTTGAGAAGCTTGAAAAAAATAAGCTGTATTCTTGAGTCTTTTAATTAACTTGATAAACATAAAAACATTAATTTGCTTTATGGATTTCATATAAGAATCACTGAACAGAGGCTGGGAAGTTGGCTCAGTGGTAGAGCATTTGCCTTGCATGCATGAGGCCGTGGGTTCGATTCCTCAGCTGCTTATGCAGCAAAAAAGAAAAAAACTGGAAGTGGTGCTGTGGCTCAAGTGGTGGAATGCTAGCCTTGAGCTGAAGAGCTGAGGGACAGTGCCCAGGCCCAGAGTTCAGGCCCCACGACCGGACCCCCCCCCAAAAAAAAAGAATCACTGGACAAAAACTAGCCACTTATTACTAAAGGGAAGGGAAATCCTAGACCAGAAGAATATATTGTGTTTGACTATTGTACAATAACAGACTGTAATGCACAATAGCAGATCAGGTGCATGGTTCATTTCCATACAAAACTAAAAATGATGTCCCTCAAAAAATATATATTAGTTTGGCATTTGTTACCATATATCACTAACATCTAAATATATGTATAATTGGTTGCTTTATTCTTTTATACAACAGATGTGCTTATTGAATGCCTTCATTTTGTCAAGAACCGTTGTACATGCTGGGGGTATAGAAGTGGCAGGAATGACAAGGTACCTGCCCTCAAGGAACAGAAAATAGACAAATTAATAAAATTCTATCAAGGAAACAAATAGAGTAATAAGATGTGGGAAGGGGAAGGATCCTTTAGATGGGGACAACTGAAATAAGGAGGTAATATTTAAAATGAGTTTTGAATTAGAAGAAAGCCTATCACATGTTGAGGAAAAAAGCATCTGAAGCAAAAGGAATACCAAAATTAAGGCCATGAAGCAAAGGAGAATTGGGAACAAAGGAAAGATGTCCTGTATGGCAGAATATATGAAGAAGAATGAACTAAGAGGCAAAACAGAAAAGCAAGGGCTGCATCACCCCAGGCCTTCTTATAGGCCCTGGTAGAAAATGTTTTTTGAAAGTTTTTTTTTAATTGTAGGAAGCAGTTAAAGAGCTTTTAAGCAGGTGAGTAACATGAATTATGGTATTTTTTAGGCTTTTAAAAACTAATTTACATTAGTTTTAAATGATCACTTTGTGGACAGAATAGATTATTGAAGGTAAAATTAGCAGCAGGGAAACTACTGAACAAAACTGCTGCCTTAGTACAAGTAAGAAATGAAAATGGTCTGGACACCAGTGTCTCACACCTATAATTTTATCTGCCCCAGAGGATGAGATCTGGAGGATCAAGATTCAAAGCCAGCCAAGCAGAAAAGTCTGTAAGACTGTCTCCAAAATAACCAGCAAAGAAACATGGCTGGAGGTGTAACTCAAGTGATACAGCACCAACCAAATTAAGTTAGCTGAGTAATTTCAACCCTCAGAGCTCTCATGCTGGAACATACTGGTTTTATTGTTGCTATAATGTTAGAAAGTATCAAAGGAAATATGGCAAGAATACAACTTTGTAAAACCAAAACAGTTACAGAAATTGTTTAGCCTTAGCTATTAAATTAACCTATTTGTCAGTATGACATAGCCACAGATTGGGTTGATCATCATGCTATTTATCAGGCTATATTTTTCTTACTCTAGAATTGCTCCTTATCCCTGATTAAAAAAACAAGCAACCATTTTACTTGATAAGAAACGGGGGCAATATGACCATAAATCCCAGTTCCAAGCAATTAAAACGGAAGTGCTTTTCACATGAACGTAAATTTAATAGAATCAAAATAATAGGATAGTATGCAACAGCTTACTTTTGTTTCTATTAACCTTTTATTCTTGCATTGAATGCCCTTGAGTATTTTACTATCAGTGACTATATTTAAAATTTTGAATTTTAGACATAATAGTCCACAAAATAGGTTAAAAATTGCTTTGGGGAAGTTTGTTTATTGTATAGAGAAACAATTATTTATAGAAATAATGTATATGAATTTTTAAATTAACAAAATACAATACAAGTTGGATTAGGTTCTCAGGATATCTTTGTATAGTAGGGTGCAGCATAAACTGGCTGCTGTTTTCTAATGTTTGCTGTCTGCATTAATTAATGCTTTTGGTTGCCATGGTGAGTTACAGAGCATAAGAAAGATGCACACAAAGACTTGAACTTATGTATTCCACTTTAGCTTTGACCAATAGATAAAAAAAAAAGAGTTGCTTTTTATGTTAGCATTGGCCTCATCAGAACATCTACAGTGTGAATGTGTGGTGTGTGTATGTGCATACATGCACATCTTGGTGTGCCAAACCTGGAGCTTGAACTCAGGGCCTCGGTTCAGTACCTGAGCTCTTTTGCTTAAGGCTAATGCTCTATCACTTGAGCCCCAGTTCTACTTCAGTTCTACTTTTTGTATGTATGTGTGATTAATTGGAGATAAGAGTTTCATTGTTTTTCCTACCTTGCTGACTTTGAACTGCAAACCTCAGATTTCAGTCTCCTGAGTAGCTAGGATAACAGTCATGAGCTACCAGTGCCCAGCTCAAAATACCTACTCTGTGTGTGTGTGTGTGTGTGTGTGTGTGTGTGTGTGTGTGTGTGTGTAGTAGTAGTAATAGTAGTAGTAGCGGTGGTGGTGGTGGTAGTCATAGTCGTCGTCGTCATCATCATCATCATCATCCTGGGGCTTAAACTCAGATCCTGTCTCCTGAGTAGCTAGGATAACAGTCATGAGCTACCAGTGCCCAGCTCAAAATACCTACTCTGTGTGTGTGTGTGTGTGTGTGTGTGTGTGTGTGTGTGTGTGTGTGTGTGTGTGTGTGTGTGTGTGTGTGTGTGTGTGTGTGTGTGTGTGTGTGTGTGTGTGTGTAGTAGTAGTAGTAATAGTAGTAGTAGCGGTGGTGGTGGTGGTAGTCATAGTCGTCGTCGTCATCATCATCATCATCATCATCCTGGGGCCTAAACTCAGATCCTGGGTGCTGTTCCTGTGCTTTTTTTTGCTCAAGTATCCTGATATACCACTTGAGCCACAGCTCCATATCCAGCTTTTTGGTAGTTAGTTGGAGGTAAGTCTCATGGACTTTCCTGCCTGAGCTGGCTTTGAACCGCGATCCTCAAATCTCACTCAGCCTTCTGAGTAGCTAAGATCATAGGCGTGAGCTGCTGACACTAGGCAGAATATATTTTAAAACTCACTGGGAAAAAGAACGGTAAGGAAAAATGTCAAAGATACTTTTTTTTTTTTTGGTCATGGGGCTTCAACTCAGCCTGGGCACTGTTCCTGATCTTTTTCACTCAAGGCTAGTAGTACTCTACCACTTTGAGCCACAGCACCATTTCCGGTTTTCTGGTGGTTAATTGGAGATAAGAGTCTCATGGACTTTCCTGCCTGGGCTCCTTTGAACCGCAGTCCTCAGATCTCAGCCTCCTTAATGTCTAGGATTACAATCATGAGCCACCAGTACCTAGCTTCAGCAATATTTTTAAATATAAAATTATATACTAGAGCTTGAATAGATCATCTCTTACGATAAGGAGCATTGTATATCAAATCTTACTGTAAAGAATACTCATTTTCTGAGACTATAACATATACATCAGCTGGTCTCTCTTCCTCTTCTTACCTGTTCACTAGTATTCTATCATGATTTTATGATGTGTGTAACTCCTGAAACACTGTGGTGCTAGATATATTGTTTCGGGTGAGTAGTCTTAAATGAAATTTATTTTTCCTTAAATTCAGCATGTCAAAGGCATGATTTTAAGTCCCAAGTCCACATAGAAACAATTATTTAGGGCTGGGAAGGTGGCTAAGTGGTAGAGTGCTTGCCTTGCATGCATGAGGCCCTGGGTTCGATTCCTCAGCACCACATAAGCAAAAAAAAAAAAAAAACAATTATTTATGAAATAACTATCTCTGACAGGCACTGGTGGCTCGCACCTGTAATCCTAGCTACTCAGGAGGCTGAGATCTGAGGTTCACAGTTCAAAGCCAGCCCACGCAGGAAAGTCTATGAGACTCTTACCTCCAATTAACCAACAGAAAATGTGAAGTGGTGCTGTGACTCAAAGTGGTAGAGCACTAGCCTTGAAGAAAAAGAGCTCAGGGACAGTACCTAGACCCTGAGCTCAAGCCCCACATCTAACATATACACACACACATACACACACACACACACACAAAATACCTCTTTATAATTGGGAACTTGCATACCTTTTGTTAGGAGATCTCTGCAATTTAGATAATGTGGACATATTTAAGTAGCTTCAATTTCTCATTCTGTTTCTATGAAGTTCCACAAGAACAAATACTCTAAGTTAATTGCTTCAAGATGTTTTAGAAACAGAGAGAAACAGAAAGGAAATGTAGAATTGAGGTTTTTCATAATTTACATACAAGCATGTATATACACTGATTACAGATGTTTCTGTTTGTTTATTGAAACAGGGTCTAGCTTTCTAGTCCAGGCTGGTCTTGAGCTTGTGATAATCCTGCTTTAGCCTCCCATCCCTGCCTGGGATGACAGGTATATACCACCAGACATTGCCCTAAAGATTCACCTTCCTTGCTTGTCTTGAGCTGCATTTCCAGTTCAGCTTTTTTGGTGTTTAGAGATGAAATCTTGTGGACTTTTCTGCCCAGGCTGGCTTTGAATCTTGATCCTCCAGGTCTCAGCCTCTTGAATAGCTAGGATTATAGGCATGAGCCACCCATAGGTGCTCAACTTGGATGCTTCTTCTTGATACAGGTTTGAGTCATTTCCATTGAGTCATTTTAACATTATTTGCCACTAAGATTAAGTGGGTTTTTCCAGGAGCTGGTGCCTCATGCCTCTAATCCTAGTTACTCAAGAGGCTGAGATCTGAGGATTGTAGTTCAGCACAGACAAAAAAGTCCATGAGACTCTTTAACAAATCACAGAAAAAGCTGGAAGTGTGGCACAGTGGCTCAAGTGGTAGTGCTAACCTTGAGCACAAAGGAGCCCAAGGACAGCACCCAGACCCAGAGTTCAAGCTCAAAAAAAAAAAGGATTAAATAATTTTATCTTCTTTTGAAGAAAAATCAAATTCTAACAAATTTGAATATCTGATTGCATTGATATCTGCAGAAGGAGCTAATAAGAAGACCTCTCTTTTGTTATGGTGCCAAACAAAGCTAGTGACTGAGCTGATATGTTGGATGTCCAGTGTCAAAACTACACCCACATTTGTTTAGTTTGTTTTTAGTTTCCATGGTTTGTTTTTCTTGGTTCATCAAAGGATTCTGAAACAAAGAAGAGGTGGAATTCCTAGGAGCACTATTAATTTTTATGTGTCCCATTCTTTTTTTCCCCCCCAGTCCTGGAGCTTGAACTCAGGGCCTGGGCACTGTCCCTGAGCCTCTCTGTACTCAAGGCTAGCACTCTACCACTTGAGCCACAGCAACACTTCCATTTTTTTCTGTTTATGTGGTACTGAAGAATCGAACCCAGGGCTTCATGCATGCTAGGCAAGCACTCTACCACTAAGCCACCACCACCTCCTCCTCCTCCTCCTCCCTCCTCCTCCTCCTCCTCCCCCTCCCTCCTCCCCCTTCCCCCTCCCTCTCCTCCTCTCCCCCCTCTTCCATCTTCCTCCCCTTCCATCTTCCTCCCCCTCCTCCTTTTTTGTAGAACACCACTGTTTACTTATAATTTTAAAGATGATATATGGAGGGTTTGTAGTTACATAAGTCAGATAATGAGTACATTTTTTTTGTTTTTGTTTTTGTTTTTTTTTTTGATTGTGGGGCTTGAACTCTGGGCCTGGGCGCTGTCCTTCAGCTCTTCAGCTCAAGGCTAGCGCTCTGCCACTTGAGCCACAGCACCACTTCCGGTTTTCTGGTCATTTATTGGAGATAAGAGTTTCACGGACTTTCCTGTCCGGGCTGGCTTTGAACTGAGATTCTCAGATATCAGCCACCTGAGTAGCTAGGATTACAGGCGTGAGCCACCAGGGCCTGGCTATGAGTACATTTTGTTTTGGACAATGTTACCCCTTCACTCACTCTCCCCCAGTTTGAAATAATTTACTCTTGAAATATTCTTTCTTGTTCCTATGTTGTGGGGACATCTAACCATACTTTTTTTTTTTTTTTTGCTAGTCCTGGGGCTTGAACTCAGGCCTGGGCACTATCTATCCCTGAGCTTCTTTTGCTCAAGGCTAGTACTCTACCACTTGAGCCACAAGGCCACTTCTGGTTTTTTCTGTTTATATGTTACTGAGGAATTGAACCCAGGGCTTCATGCATGGTAGGCAAGTCCTCTATCACTAAGCCATATTCCCAGCCTACTATTTTTTTTTTTTAATGCTTAGAGACCATTGGACAGAAGCCATTATAACAACACCATAATGAAGTATTTGACACAGGACTATACCTGAAAGGATATCTGTAGTATAAGCATAGATGATTGTTATATTGATCTTTATCATCGTGTCGCACTCTACAGCCTCTTGACTATAAAAGAATAATTTCTACATTTGGTTCCAGCAAACACTATTATGCTATTCTGAAATCTACAGCACAGAAATTATATGACATCCGCTTATAAACAGAGAGCAAATCACTATTCAGCATTTCCTGCTCTGTTTCCTGCCAATTTCAGATAATTAAAACTTTTTTTAAACCTTTTATTCCATTCTGCTTTAATTCTGCTTTCTCCATCAAAAAAGGAAAGATTTAGACATTGAAATTCTGTGTATATAATAATAACAAATCTTGGCCCATTTTTGTTCCTGATCTTGTGACCTTCTGTCTCTCACCCCTCATCATCACAGACCTCAGGATATCATTGTGTTTGTAATTGGAGGAGCCACCTATGAAGAGGCACTAACAGTTTATAACCTGAACCGGACCACACCTGGAGTGAGGATTGTCCTGGGAGGAACAACAGTACACAACACGAAAAGGTAACAGGTAACAGTTGCCCCTTTCTCAGACAGAAAAGCTTTACTCTTCTGTATTCTGGAAACATTGGTCGGTGATAACTGAAGTATAATCAAACTGCTCTGGTGTTTGCAGCACCATTCCATTTGTAAGATAAAGAGTCTATAATCCATTAATTTCATAAGTCATTTCATTATGCCAAAGACATGTAGAATAAGAACAGTCCTCTGTGGTTAATAATTTCTGTTTCCTATGTTCAGAGAAGGAGAAATTTAATAGCCACAGACTAGTACTTCTTTAAGAATTACTAAGATGGTAGGGGAAAAACAAAGGAAGGGGTAACAATGTTTGATAGGAAATGTACTCATTACCTTATTCATGTAACTGTAACCCTTCTGTACAGTATCTTTACAATAAAAATATATATATTAAAAAAGAATTACTGAACACTCGGGGCACTGGCAGCTCATGTCTGTAATCCTAAGCTACTCAGGAGGCTAAGATGTGAGAATCACAATTTGAAACCATCTCAAGCAGGAAAGGCCTTAAGACTCTTATCTTAAATTAACCACCTAAAAACAGGGAGTGGAGCTGTGGCTCAAAGTGTTAGAGTGCTATACTAGGGCAAAAAAAGCCTAAGGACAGCACCCTGTCCCTGAGTTTAAGCCCCATGACTGACCAAAAAAATAAAAGAATTGCTAAAGGTAATTTTATTGTATTCTGTATTTTTCTGTTTTGTTGATTAACTACATTCATTTAACAAGTCCTTAAAAGAATACAAAAGATTAATAAACTGAAGATTCTATCTTGCTGGGTATGGTGGCTCATACCTGTAATCCCAGCTACTTGGAAGGTGGAGATTGGGAAGATTGAGGTTTGGGGCCAGTTCCAGTGATAAGATATTGAAAGCCCCCATCTCAACAAATAAGCTGTACACACTAGTATGTGTCTCTGGCCCCAAACACATAAAAGATAGCAGGGAGGTAAACTGGGCCAGGCTAGCCCTGGACATAAAACACAAGTGTGTGTGTGTGCGTGTGTGTGTGCACGTGCCTGTGTGTGTGTGTGTGTGTGTGTGTGTGCGCGCGCGTGCATATGCGTGCGCGTGTGCTGGGTTTGAACTCAGGGCCTGGGAACTGTCCATGAGCTTTTTTGTTCTGTAACTTCAGCTACAGCTCCACTTCCATCTTTTTGGTGGTTAATTGCCTAGGCTGGCTTTGAACCTCAGTACTCAGATCTCAGCCTCCTGAGTAGCTAGGATTACACCAGATTAGCACTGTGTTGCTTTACTGTGCTTTATTTAACCTTTATCAAAATGGCTCCATAACAAGAGTGTTGTCTTTGCTCCTTTTGCAGATAGCAGTGCAATCATATATTCAAAGTTGTTGTTAGAATTTGATTTGTTTTTCTTTTCTTAAATCATCAAAAGAAAATAAAATCACTTAATCTTTTTTTTTTTTTTTCTTGCCAGTCCTTGAGCTTGAACTCTGAGCCTGGGTGCTAGCCCTGGGCATTTTTGTGTTCAAGGTTAGCACTCTACACTTGAACCACTGTGCCACTTCTGGCTTTTGCTGTGATTAAACCACCAGCTGTAAGCTGAAATTTTTTCTTGCTTTTTTCAAATTTGCCTGATGTTTTTTGTTTGTTTGTTTGTTTGTTTTTATTGTAAAGATGCTGTGCACAGGGGGATATTTTTGTTTTATATCCTCTTTTCTCATCTTAAGTTTTTCATTTTCTTTCAAGTCCTATAATTTTAAAGAAAAATGTAAAATCCATAATCTGAAGTACTTGGAAGTCTGAATCTGCTGTTGTATCTGATAACATTAGCTCATGATAAATCATTTCCACATAATCTAATTCTGAACTGCAAGTTATCTTAAGCAAGGTTTTAATCTTTGGCCACATGAGGGTCCTAAATTGAAGATGTAGCTCTCCTATGTAATTTTCCTTTTGGCTAGGTATGTAAACTAAGGACATTGTCAGTCTAGAATCATTTTTTTAATGTTTGGTTAAGTCTTCTACACTATACAAAAGTCTTGTTTTTAATTTCTTTTCTTATTGAGGCTTACACATTTTTCCCTGACCCTCAGTGTAAACAATATTTAATAACATTGGCACACCACCTATCAGATAGTCACATCATTGGTTTATACTTATCATCTTAAGTCCTGATTCACTTTAGGTAATAACCCTTGGAAATGTAATTCTTTCACAAGTTAAGATACTCATTTGAAAGATATTTGTCATTTTTTTGTCCTGCATTTCTGTATTTTGTTGTAAGAGAATTTTCATCTTATGTAATGTGTTTTAAGTCCAGAAATAGAAATGTCAAGTGTGGTTAGGATCTTGAGAGAATATGAAATGGTAGGGACACTATAGGAACTTCAATTTAAAAACTATTAGATGATGATATTTGGAACGGTGTCCATGTATCTGAAAATGACAAAACGGCCGGGTGCCGGTGGTTCACGCCTGTAACCTAGCTACTCAGGAGGCTGAGATCTGAGGATCTTGGTTCAAAGTCAGTCCAGGCAGGAAAGTCCGTGAGACTCTTATCTCCAATAAACCACCAGAAAACCGGAAGTGGTAGAATGCTAGACATGAGCTGAAGAGCTAAGGGACAGCGCTCAGGACCAGAGTTCAAGCCCCATGACTGACAAAGAAAAGAAAAGAAAAGAAAGAAAATGACAAAACTAAGGTTTTATACCTAATTTGGGGGTCAATGGGGTGAACTTGAATATATTTGAGCACAGAAGTGACAAAATAGATCATAATCATTTTAGTTATATTTCTCTCTTTCCTATTGCTACTGATAGCTGCTGATCATGCCAGTTAATACTTTTGGGGGCATATACTGTGTACTAAGCACTGTACTAAGTATTTTACAAATACTTATTTAATCTTGGCATGTACTCTCATCTCTATATTTGGAAACTGAGCAGAGATTAATTAACAAGTAACTCTGGCTAATAAGAGAGCAGGATTGGAAGCCAGAACCCACCATGCAATTCTTTTCATGTATTACTGGAGTTACACAGGATGGTACATGCCAGTAACCTCACCTCTTGGAAAGTTCAAGGCCAATCTGGGATACATAGTAAATTCCAGACCAAATTGGGATACACAGTAAGGCCTTCACACTCTGTGTCTCTCTCTCTCTCTCTCTCTCTCTCTCTCTCTCTCTCTCTCTCTCTCTCTCACACACACACACACACACACACACACACACACACACAAAGGTATTATTTAAATGCTTGCTATTGTATTGTTCTCTAAATAATAGTGAATAATTTAAGTTCAAAAGGTTTTATTATTTCTTGTTGGTAGAAATATAGGATTTTATCGTCTTGATCCAAATGAGTTTCTCAAGTATTTTTAGATAGATAATCATATGTTTTTAAATAGACTCTAATAGCAGTTGTCAAAAGGATCCATTGACCTTTAAACAATCCTTGTATCTTCTGAGAGTTAATGTTGTAGCTCCCATAGTCAGTGTATCTAAGGTGCTAATCTTCCCTTTAATTTGGAATATCAGAAATCTAAAATTAATCTCAAAAATAAGCCAAATTTGGGCACAAAAAATATTGACAAAGATTTTAATATATATTTGTCATTTAATGTAATAATTTATCTTTTGAAGAATGCTTGTTTTCAGATGTGTTTGACTAACAGTACTATTAGTAAAACTTCATTTTCTTTTCTAAATAAAGGAGAAAAGGAAAAATCATACATCTACATTTTTCCTTAAATTTGTGTCCGAGTTCTTAGCAAATAATTGCTTCTGTAAAATTAAGAGGTAAGGCAGCCCTGCAAAAGGTTTCTCTGCCAGATCATCTGACTACAGCCAGCTTTGGTATTCTGTTATCTGACCTAACAGCATGCTAAGCTGTTTACATTTGAGTAAATAACTTACAATAAAGAAGTCAATAAGTTTTGGATGGAATTGTATACTGGCTTCTGACCAATGAAACTTTTAGAAAGAGAGAGTTGCTGTGGTAACCACCAAACAGGAAAAAATTAATGCCTGCAATACATACATGATCCAATATTAGGTTTTTAAGTAGTGAAATTTATCATTACAAAAATGCTAGTTAAATCTCAGAGACCAGGTACTATAAAGGCTTAAATAATTAAAAGCAGCACAGTTTTCAGCTTTTAGTGAAAGACTCACTTTTCATGATGCATGCAGGATACTTGGGGTATTACTCACCTATTTAGTAAATTTACTATTTGTTTGAGGCATTATCTCACTGTATTTCTCAGGCTGGCCCCAGACTCCTGAGTTCAACAGCTCCTGCCTCATAGGCCTTAGCTGACTTACCAGTGTGCACTACATCACCACGCCTGGGTGCACACTGATTTTGTCTTTGTTTTTCTTTGTTTAGCAGTTCTAGGATTGAACATAGGGCCTTGAACATGCTAGCCAAGTGCCCAGCATAGCTGAGGGCTCTGCCGACACCCCTACACAGCTCTTTTCTTTTTTATTAATTTACTTTATTGTTATTACAGAGGTGATGTAAAGAGGGATTTCAATGACATGAGTCAGATCATGAGTACATGTCCTTTTGTACAGTGTCTGCAGTTCCCTCACTCTGTCCTAGTGAGCTCCATTGCTGCATTCTTTTCATCCTTTTTCCTTCAAGGTCTGTACCCTCCCCCCAACCCTCCTGAAGACGTACTTTTGACTACCACGTATAAGGTAAAGAAGACAGAACCATCAAAAACTAAAATCTAAAAAAAAAGGGAGGGGGGAATCTCTTGTTTCCATATCTTGGAGTTCATTTCAGTATGTGTATTACTTTGTGTAAATATGAAAAGACACTTAGGCATTGTACCTTTGTGTTTCTCCCCTAAGAGTATCCTCTTTTGGTCTCACTGTATATCCAGAATTCTGAATATCCAGAATCCTGTATAATTTATCATATCTCAGTGCATTTTAGATCTAATTTCCACAAATCAAAGAAAACATGCACCATTTGTCTCTCTGAGCTTGGCTTATCTCACTTAACATGATTTGTTCTAGTTCCATCCAATTCTTTGCAAATGGCATTATTTTATTCTTTCTAATATGTGCATAAAACTCCATTTTTGGATCCAGTCATCTATTGTGGGACATCTGGGCTATTTCCATAGCTTAGCTATTGTGAGTAGTATAGCAGTGAACATGTATGTGCAGGTGTCCTTAGGTCCTGGCTTATGATGTTCAGGATAGATGACTGGGAATGGTATGGCTGGGTTGTAGGGAAGGTCTGTGTTTAGTTTTTTAGGAACTCCAGACTGCTATCTATAGTGGTGGGATTACAGGCACCACCAAGGTATATGTCCCTTCGGACTTAAAGGGAAATAAACATGAGTTTAACCTAAAATTCAAATTGCCACAATTTAAGTGGCTAGTTCTTACTTATTTTAGACAGTTCTTTTCTGATGATATTTTCCAGGCTGTAAGTAAGGCTTGAACTCAGGACCCTACACTTAATACTTGGCTTTTTCCTGGTTAATTAAAGATACACGTTTCTCAGAATTGTCCTGGGCTGGCTTCCAACCTTGATCCTCAGATCTGTTCCTGGCATATGATTTGTTTTTACAGGGCTCATTCTGAGTAGGTGTGATTGTGATTATCTTTGTTTAGATTTAAACATCATTTGAAATAGAAGGTTTGTACTTACTTGCTAAGATACCAAGGAGCTTTGCAGAAGACAATAATCTCCTTAGAAATATTCCTAATAAAATTGCTTTCTGAATAAAGACAGGCAGTTCATATTTTTTCTCTCCCTATTACACTATGATGAAGTTTAATATGAATGTTGTATTGCTTCCCCTTTTCCTTTGTGCATAATGAAATACAGATAGTATTGATAACATGCCTTTAAAGGTATAACTAGTTTTTATGTGTATGTATGTCAGTAGTGGGGTTTGAACTTAGGGCCTTGGCTCTGTACCTTGGCTTTTTCACTGAAGGCTGTGCTATACTACTTGAACCACAGTTCCATTTGTGTGTGTATATGTGGTAGCAGTGGTTAATTGGAGATAAAAGCCTCATGGACTTTCTTGCCAGAGGTGGCTTTGAATCATGATCCTCAGATCTCAACCTCCTGGGTAGCTAGGATTGCATGCATGAATCACTAGTGTCCAGCTATGATTTACTTCACCCTTCAGTCATAGGGCTTAAACTCGGGGCCTGGGTGCTGTCCCTGAGCTCTTTTGCTCAAAGCTAGCACTCTACCACTTTCAGCCATAGTGCCACTTTCAGTTTTCTGTTGGTTAATTGAAGATAAGAGCCTCATGGACTTTCTTACCTGGGCTGGCTTTGAATCATGATCCTTAGCTCTCACCCTTGTGAGTAGCTAGGATTACAGGCATGAGCCACCAGCACCTAGCTTTTAACTTACTTTTTTGAAGGCACAGAGCTCTCCTGGAAAAGGACCTACATAACTAATGAGTTTATCGATGATGTGAACATATGCAAGTACCTGCCCCAAGCAGTCAGCATAGTGTATTCCTGGGGTCCATGTAGACTTGCAGCATGCAGATTCTCAGCTCCTGTCTCAATAGTGCCCTTATGACATTTCTTTTTCCCTCTCCATTTGTCTCATTAATCAGATTAGCTTACTGTATCCTCAATTATGGGGAAATGTCAGTTTTTAATTTCTAAGATTTGTATATGAGTCATCACTAGAGTACAACAAATATTTTTACCAACATCTGTGTGGAACAGTTAAAAGTCATACTGCCTTATATCTACCCAGAACATCACAAGCCAGGATACCATAAAGACACTTGAATATCCATGTTCATTGCTGCACTCTTCACAATAGTCAAGTTTTGGAAACATCCCAGATACCCTACAGTAGATGAGTAGATCCAAAAAATGTGGTACTTATATACAATGGAATTTTACACAGCCATTAGAAAGCATAATATTACGTCATTTTCAGGGAAACGGATGGACCTAGAACAAATCATGTTAAGTGAGGTAAGACAAGTTCTTTCATATGTGGAAGCTAGATCTAAAATGCTCTAGGACATAATAAATTATACAGGACTCTAGGCATTTACACACAGTGAGACCAAAGGAAGATACTCTCAGGAGAAGAATAGAAAAGTACAATGCCTATGAGCATCTGATCATACAAAATAATACTTATCAGCCAGGCACTGGTGGCTCACACTTGTAATCCTAGCTACTTAGGAGGCTGAGATCTGAGGGTTGCGGTTCAAAGCCAACCCGGGCAAGAAAGTCTGTGAGACTCTTGTCTCCAATAAACCACTAGAAAACCAGAAGTGGCACTGTGGCTCAAGTGGTAGAGCTCTCTCCTTGAACTGAAGAGTTGAAGGACAGCGCCCAAGCCCAGAGTTCAACCCCCATGACTGACAAAACTAAAAATTAATAATAAGAATAATAATGGAAGCCGGGCGCTGGTGGCTCACGCCTGTAATCCTAGCTACTCAGGAGGCTGAGATCTGAGGATCGAGGGTCAAAGCCAGCCCGGGCAGGAGAGACCATGAGACTCCTATCTCCAATAAACCACCAGAAAACCGGAAGTGGCGCTGTAGCTCAAGTAGTAGAGCGCTCGCCTTGAGCTGAAGAGCTGAGGGACAGCGCCCAGGCCCAGAGTTCAAGCCCCACGACCGACAAAAAAAAAAAAAAAAGAATAATAATGGAAACAAGGTTTTGCCTTTATTGCTATTTTTGTTTTCTTTTCTTTTTGTCCCATTTGTTCATTTATATGTCTTTGGAGTGTAAGGTGAGACACAGAAATGCAGGGATGCCCTGGCTTCATCCCCAGTACCAAAAAAGAAAAAAACAAAAAGCAAATCTCTAGATGCAGTTAAACTGTGGACATTATTTACTTACTATAAATGGTACCATTTCTTTGGGTTTCTGGAACACATGATCTTTCCTTGCAAATAAATGAACATTTGGTTTGGATTTTCAGCTGGCTGCCTTATCACCTCCCAAGTCAATCAATATTAGAGTCCTAGTCCTTGCTGGCAGCAGTCAACACTTGAAGTTAAATGTGTGGACTGAGAGGACAAGAACTTGATCCATATAAGATGAAATTGTTCTCCTAATAGAATAAAGTCACATCCTTGTAGGACTCAGGACTGCAGTGGAGGGGAAAGGTGAGGAGGATAGGCGCATGTATTAGCCAACCATGCCAAATCTAATTTCCAGTACAGTCAGTAGTTCAGTACTTCTTAAGACCTTTTACAAAAAGAAGGATGCATCCTGCTAGAAGATAAGACTCAAATTAACAGTCATCTTACTGACAGATTCCTTTCAAGTCAGTAACAATTACTGCACACCTGTAATCCTAACTATTCAGGAGGTTGAGATCTGAGAATCGCAGTTTGAAGCCAACCCAAGCAAGAAAGTCCCAGGACTCCTATCTCTAGTAAACAGCTCAGAAAAAGCTAGAAGTGGAGCTGTGGCCCAAGTGGTAGAGTGCTAGCTTTGAGCAAAAGAAGCTCAGGGACAGTGCCCAGTCCAAGCTCAAACCCAACACACACACACACACACACACACACACACACACACACACACACACACACACACACACACACACACACACACACACACACACACACACACACACACACACACACACACACACACACACACACACACACACACACACACACACAATTAGGTTCAATTAAGCCCTCATTAGCTATAAAGCAACAAAATAAATAATGACCTCATTTTTCAATTACTTTCCCTAACTAGCAAAGGCATATAATATAAGCAAACAATGCATTCCCCCCAACTAGTTAATTTGTGCTCACTGTAAAAATCAAATTAATTAATATGTATAAAAATAAAATCATTTATAATAATTCTAGAGAAGTTAATATTTTGTTTGTAACATGATTCGGATAACATTGTACATACAGGTTTTGTTTTATTTTTTGTTTTGTGACTATGCCAGTCCTTGGGCTCAGAGCCTGGGCACTGTCTATGAGCTTTTTTAAATTTTGTAGGTCATGGGGCTTGAACTCAGGGCCTGGGAGCTGTCCCTGAGCTCTACCACTTTGAGCCACAGCCCCACTTCTGGCTTTTTAGTGGCTAATTGGAGATAAGAGTCTCATAGACTTTTCTGCCCTCAATCCTCAGATCTCAACCTCCTGAGTAGCTAGGCTTAACAGGCATGAGCCACTGGCACCCAGCTGATACTACTTTTTAAAATATAGCTGTTAGAACCTATTAAAAATGACCAATCTCACATTTTTATCCATTTACTTTTAATTTTTATGGAAACCCAATAATATTTTAATATAATTTTAGTGTTATTATTAAGGTATTGTACAGACAGGTTACCATTTCATAAGTCCAGTGATTTTTTTCTTTTTTTGTCAGTCATAGGGCTTGAACTTAGGGCCTAGGTGGTCTTCCTGAGCTCTTTGGCTTGTCAAGGCTAGTACTCTACCACTTTGAGCCACAGTTCAACTTCCAGCTTTTAGGTGGTTAATTGGAGATAAGAGTTTCACAGACTTCCTTGCACAGACTGGCTTCAAACTGTGATCCTCAGATCTCAGTCTCCTGAGTAGCTAGGATTACATGCATGATCCACCAGTACCTGTCCCAGTGATATTTTTAATATTACCATCAACCTCATTTTTTGATTCAGGTATTAAGGAATTTAAACAAGGGCTAGAAGATGGCTGAAGTGGTAATTACCTGTCCAGTAAGCATGAGGCTCAAATCCAAACCCCAGTACCGTTACCACCAATGAAAAAAAAAAAAGAGGTTAAACATCTTTCCTAAAGTCATAATAAGTGTTTAAGCTAATAAGTGTTTAAGCTAGAACTGGACACAGTTGATTTCTAGTCTGAGCACCCTGATGAAATAATTTTTTGGAAAGATTTACCTAGCTGTGATATTTTAATAAAATTCCTTGCTTTTAGATGTTATTTAGGAGACAGGCAAAATATGAATCTGCCTATGGAGAAACATTGCAAACCAAAGCAGGAGAAAAACGAATTCAAAAATGAGGAATCATTTAGTTGTTTTTGTCATTCCAAGATTGTTAAGATAATTAAGAATAGTATTACTTTTGAATAAAAATGATCGATTTAATTAATTAGTGGTAGCTAGTAAGAGCTTGAAACACAGTTGAGAAAATTAGAAGCTGGGAGGAGGCTGATTCATGTTATCAACAGGTACATTATAGATTTCTACCTAAAGAAGTAACACTAGAAACTTGGATCTTCTCTTGTAACCACAAGTTGGATCCATCTCTGAATTATTTACAGAAAAATTAGGATACTATAACAGAATTTGCATTTCAAAGAGAAAGGGTTACAGAAAGCACTCTTCTTCATTATTGGGCATTTTAAGATCAGTTTGAAACCTTCACCTTCTTTGTAGAGATTTTCTGTGAGAGTGTATTTCCCTCCTGTGACCAAAGTGTTAGATACTATTGTAGAAGCTATGATGGAGCTATTATGCCACTGATGAGCATTTATTTAGAGCTTATTTCATGTGTGAGGCTCTGTTCAAGAAACTAGAAATAGGGCTGGGAAGGTGGCTCTGGTAGAGCGCTTGTATGCATGAGGCCCTGGGTTCGATTCCCCAGCACCACATGAGCAAAAAGAAAAAACACCAGAAGTGGCGCTGTGGCTCAAGTGGTAGACCACTAGCCTTGAGCTGAAGAGCTGAGAGACAGCGCCTAGGCTCAGAGTTCAAGCCCCACGACCGGACCCAAAAAAAAAAAAAAAAGAAGATACTAGAAATAGGTTCTATACTTGTCAGATATTAATGTCTTATGAGAAAATAAACATAAATAATTCTATTAAGATCCTTCTTTTAAACCTGAACTTAAACCCAGGAATTTAAGTATCATCTGATTCAAATTTCTTCATGCACTGTTAACATTTTTTTAATTAAAAATACCTTTCCATGCCACTAGTGTGGCTCACACCTGTAATCCTAGTTACTCAGGAGGCTGAGATCTAAGGATTGCAGTTTGAAGCCATCCAGAGCAGGAAAGTCCGTGAGACTCTTATCTCCAATTAACTACTCAGAAAAAGCTAGAAGTGGCACTGTGACTCAAGTGCAAGAGCCCTAGCCTCAAACAAAAGAAGCTCATGGACAGTGCCTAGGCCCTGATTCAAGCCCCAGGACTGGCAAAAGGAAAAAGCATATTAAAGCAAAAAGAAGATAATGAGAATATCATAGTGTTACCACCCTACTATGGGGAATGGTGTCAGCATCCTGATTCAGTCGTTTAGATGTGCCCATGAGTGTATACACTTTTTTTGGTCTTTTTGGTTTGGGTTTGTTTTAGATGGTCTTACTGTGTAGTCCAAGCTAGCCTAGGCTCAGTTTGCCTGCCTCAGCCTCTTAAGTCTGGAATTATGGGAACTTACCACAAAATTCAGCTGTTTTTATTTAAAGGAAATAAACTGTACATGTGCTTTAATAGCAAAATCACATTCTACTACTCAGTTGTTCTACAATTTATTTAAGCAATCCTTAGGGGTTCTTTGGTTCATTCAATAAGTAGTTATTGCATACCTACTATATTTTAGGAGTTATCTTGAAACTGAACATACAATGATAAAGCAAATATTGTCTGATATTAAGTCTGCAGTTTTCACTCTTACGGTTTATAATGTTGCTTTATATATGTCTTAATGCACTTATCCATTTGTTTTCTTAGTATAAGTAATGTTGAGATTGAAGGTGTGACTCAGTTGGTGATTGCTAGCCAATGAGTGAAAGCATCTGGAACCAAGTTCAAAACGTAATAGAAAAGTAATGTACTAGACTGGGAATGTGACTTCGTGGTACAGTGCACTTGCCTTGCATGTATGAAGCCCTGGGTTTGATTCCTCAGTACCACAAACAAAAAAAGCCGGAAGTGGCACTGTGGCACAAGTGGTAGAGTGCTAGCCCTGAACACACAGAGGCTCAGAGAGAGTGCCTAGGCCCTGGGTTCAAGCCCCAGGACAAAGAAAGAAAGAAAGAAAGAGAGAGGGGGGGGAAGAGGAAGGAAGGAAGGAAGGAAGGAAGGAAGGAAGGAAGGAAGGAAGGAAGGAAGGAAGGAAGGAAGGAAGGAAAAAAAAGAAAAAGAAGGTATTATACAACAGACTGCTCACTTTACTAAATCTTCCTTCACCAAAAAAGTTGGAAGTGGAGCTGTGGCTCAAGTGGTAGAGCCCTACCTCTGAACCAAAAAAAAAACAACTTAGAGACACCAAGCCTAGGTCCTAACTTCAAGCCCCAGTAACCAACACACACACACACACACACACACACACACACACACACACACACACACACACACAAGAGTATAAAATGGAAGGAAAATATCAAACATTCTAATTATGTATACTATTTTCTAGTAATGTATGTACTTCATTATGACCTGTATCATCTACATTTGTTTGGCTTTGCTTTAATTTGGTTGTAGATAGTACTAGGGTCTGCACTTACTAGGCAGTTTTCTCCCACATAAGCCATGCTCCCAGCCCTTACATTTATGATTTAATCATCTGGAAAAAATATCAAATGTTTTATCAATTTTAAGAAATAATAAAGAGGGGCTGGGAAGGTGGCTCAGTGGTAGAGCGCTTGCCTTGCATGCATGAGGCCCTGGGTTCGATTCCTCAGCACCACATTAGCAAAAAGAAAAAAAAGCCGGAAGTGGCACTGTGGCTCAAGTGGTAGAGCGCTAGCCTTGAGCTGAAGAGCTGAGGGACAGCGCCCAGGCCCAGAGTTCAGGCCCACGACCGGACCCAAAAAAAAAAAAAAAAAAGAAATAATAAAGATGGTGGAGCAATTGTCTAGCATATGTACAACCATGGTTTTTTTCTTTTTTTGCACTGAAATTGTTTATATAGTTAGCTATCTAATTGATTGTCCTTAGTACAATTCTGAGCTGTCATTCCTCTGCCCAAACTCTGTTCCCCAAAGTATCCTTCAGGACATAGATCCTTTCACTGGAATTATCATTAGAGCTTCTGGCCTTAAGTGGAACCTGTTATTTATAAGTCAACTTTTGATACCTTTGGTCTGGTAAAAGGCAGTGTATTACAACAATAGGTCAGTATCAGACTACTTTCTTTAAATTCCAGTTTTGACATATGTCCTCTTATAGAACCCTAAGCTAATTTTTTTAGCCTTTTTGTGCCTCAGCTTTCTCAGCAGTAAAATGGAGATACTAACAGCTTTATCCCACTGTTGTGATGATTGGACGATATGCTATTTGTAAGTTGCTTAGAGGAGATCAGGCCCATGATAAGCAGCCGATAGAGGCCACTTGTTATTGCTGCTGCTGCTGCTATTACTATATTAGATTTGGAGAAAGTAACACTAAAAAGACAGGATCTTCATCCTTGCCACCTCTTTCATGACCCTTACATCCAAATCACTTGTCTTAAGAACTTTTCTCCTTCCTTTAACATAATTCAGTGGCAGAAATCATATAATTTCTAGATGAAATACACCAAGGCAGTGAAGGTACTGTGAAGGTAGTCCGTATGCCAAATGGCCATTATGTTCTGTGAGAAGAAAAATTGTAAGTAGTTCCATTTCCATTTGTGCTCACTTCAAATGTTCCCCTTAAGGCCCCCAGAGTGAGTACCTCTATAATTAAAGACTTACAGAGAGTCTTTAGCTCTGCAGTTGTTATGGCTGTGTTATTTAGAGCCTTGTTTCATGTTGGGTGTTTTTTGTTTGTTTTATAATAGCCACGTTCTACCCTTGTAGTTGTGGTTATTCTGACAAATTGATGTTGTCTTGACTGTGTATGCTCTGTGGTAAGAATACACATTTATAGGTCTTTTTATTCTCAGATGATAACCTCCTTTTAGACCTCTGTGTGACTGATAGTATGGGCAGTTCTTTTCCTGAGGAGTCTGTGCGGTCCTGTGGGCTTAACTTCCTCCTTCCTCTTCACAGGACTCTCCAACAAAGCATTCATGCACAATAGTGGATGTATGCAGAATCCCACTGTTGGCTTTTTTGTCCTGTTTCTTCTCCATGAGCAAAAAGAATAGGGCCAAGGACTCCTATTGGTTTTCTTGTTGTGTTTTGCTTTGGTTTTTTGGTTTGTTTTTGGTTTTTTATTCTCCTTCATGCTCTTCCCTCTGCCTTTCATGCTACACTTTTTCCCACCCTTAAAAATTGGTTGTCTCCCACTTCTTTTGTCCTCCCTCCTTGTCTTTCCTTTCCTTCTTCTGTTTCTCCTTCTCCCTTCTTCTCCCCCTCTCCTTCTCCCTTCTTCTCCCCCTCTCCTTCTCCCTTTCTCCTCTCTTCCCTCTCTCTTCTAAACTATACTAAACTACACCTCCATCCCTCTGTCCCTCTGTTTTGTATAGCAAAATTCTCTGAGTTGTTTATACTTACCATCTCCTATTCCTCCCTCAAATACTTTCTTAAACTCACATTATTCCTCACATTGCTCCTGTTATGTATGATCCCCAGAGACTTCTGCTTGGCTAATCCCAGAATCAATTTTTAGTCCTCATTTTATTTGACCTGCAAGCAGGATTTAACCCAATCAGTCCCTTCACTTAGAAACATTTTCATTTCTTCTACAGTGATGGCAACAGACCCCAGAATCTCACAAGTACTAAGCAAGTGTTCTACCCCTCAGCCAACTCCCTCCCTTGGGTATATGCCCCAAGAAGTATACTTTCCTGCCTTCTCATTGGCAGTATTTCTCTGTCTCTTCTGCTTTCTCCTTTTTTTTAGCATCTCTGAGACTTGGTCATTAGACTGTCTCCCTTTATCTTTACACCCACTCCCTTGGCAATCCTCTCTGGTTTCTTGGCTATTTTCAATTTTCTCACTCTCCTGCTGACTCTAGCCCAGAGCTTTTTAAACCTTAACATTACTTGTATTTGGGGCCACAAAATCTTTGCTGTGGGAGACTATCCTTTGCATTTAGGATGTTCAACTGAAGCACTGGCTTCTACCCACTAGCTGCCAGTAGCAAGCCACTAATTATGATAACTAAACTGGCTCCAGACATGGCCACATATCCCTTAGGAATAAATCACTAACCGCCAACTGAGAACCCTGTTTCTAATCTGAACTGCTACCCCAAACTTCACACTTGTATACAGCCTACTTGACATTTACACTTGAATGTCTAATAAACGTTCACACTTAACATGATCAAAAACAAACATTTGGTTAGGGGTGTAGTATGCCCAAGGCTCTGAGTTTAATCTCCAGCACTGGGGGGGAGGGGGGGGCAGTGTGTGTGTGTGTGTGTGTGTGTGTGTGTGTGTGTGTGTGTGTGTGTGTGTGTGTGTATACATACACATCTTCCTAAATATAATTGTCCTACAGACTTCCTATAATTCTACAAGTCTTTCTGGAATCTAATGTCGGGTCTCCACTACCGCTCAAGTCCAAGTGCCATTATTTCCAATGATAATTAGTATTACTGCCCCCAGTAGTCTCTTAGTATTTCTGTAGAACAATCTTGTGAAAATGGGAAAGTAGAGATAGGATCTCAGTCTATGGCAAAAGAAGAAGACTAGCTTAAAGATAAACTAAAGCAGAAAGGGCTTGGGTTGTGTCTGGAAGGGTGGAGTGCTCGCCTAGAAATCTAAGACTCTGAGTTCAAACCTTAGTACCACCAAAACAGAAAGAAAATGTGTAATTCAGGCTATGTGCCAAGCTGTGCAAAACTCTACAGATGTCCCTCATCTTTACCCAAAGTGAAAATTGAAAGCCTTACAAGGACTAGTAGGTCACACAGTCTCATCTTCATTTTCAACTGTCCTCTGTTTCATCTCTCTGATCTTATCTCTTATGGCCAATACCTTTCTCCCTTCAGCAATAGCTGCCTCTTTTCCATTCCTTGAGCCCTGTGGTTCTCAGTGCCTTTGTCCTAAGATAAAACTCTGATACCTCATTCAGGTCTTATCTCAAATGTTATTTCTCAGTGAGGCCTTTTCTGGAAAACTGGATTTAAAAATCTTATTCCAACATCTCCAGTTCTTTAAATCTGTTTTATTTTTCTGGGCAGCATTCACTTCATATTATATGGAGGCAGTATAACATCGTAGTTAAGAAAACATGATACCTGGCCTATCCCAACACTATCATTTCCAAACAAGAAGACTTCTATGCACTTTAATTTCTTTGTAAAGTGGAAAAGCTTTTACCTTATTAACACTTACCTACGAATTAATTTTATCTTGTTCACTCCCCATTGGAATATAAATTCCATAAGAGTCTGTTTACTTTTTCTTTTTTTGCTAGTCCTGGGGCTTGAACTCAGGGCCTGGGCACTGTCCCTGGGCTTTTTTATTTTTGTCAGTCATGGACTTGAACTCTGAGCCTGAGCACTGTCCCTCAGTTCTTCAGCTCACGGCTAGCACTCCACCACTTGAGCCACAGCACCACTGCAGGTTTTCTGGTGGTTTATTGGAGATAAGACTTTCAATGCCTTTCCTGCCCAGGCTGGCTTTGAACCACGATCCTCAGATCTCGGCCTCCTGAGTAGCTAAGATTACAGTTATGAGCCACCAATGCCCAGCTACCCTGGCCATTGCTCAAGGGTAGCGCTCTACCACTTAAGCCACAGCACCACTTATGGCTTTTTCTGTTGATACAGTATTGAGAAATTGAACCCTGGGCTTCATGCATTCTAGGCAAGCTCCCTACCACTAAGCCATATTCCCAGCCCTCTGTTTACTTGCTTAATGCCCTGTTTGCAGCTTCTAGCACAAAGTAGGCACTCAATAAATATTTGTTGATCAAATTGTTATCTCTGGAAAGAGGAATGGGGAGAAGAGTTCAGGGAGACTTGAGGTTTGTATATGCTGTTTACAAGGAGGATGTATTGTGTATTACTTTGTGCTCTCAAAAACTTCCTAGATTTACATGGAAAATATACATATAGATAAGTTACAACACAGTATGATACTGAGATCCTAGTCGGCAGCTTAAGAGGAAGACAGCTCCTTAGAAGAGTAGTTCTGTGAGAGATGCGTTTTGTTTTTGTTTTATTGTAAAGGTGATGTACAGAAGGGTCACACTTTTAAAAGTAAAGTAATAAGTACATTTCTTTTTTAACAGTGTGGCTCCCTCCTTCATTTTCTCTCTCTTCTCCCCACCCTGTTACCCCAGACCTCCCCTCCCCCCATATTGCAAAGTTCATTTCCAACAGAGTATCTAGTGAATGTCACTGTTGAATTGGTTCACACTTTGTCCCACTGTTTCCGTGATTCCCCCTCCCTTTCCCCAAATCAGATAAACTTATATACAAGATAGAGTACAGAAATTTTAAAAAGAAAGATGGGTTTTAAAAGATGCATAGTTCGCCGGGCGCTGGTGGCTCACGCCTGTAATCCTAGCTACTCAGGAGGCTGAGATCTGAGGATCGAGGTTCAAAGCCAGCCCAGGCAAGAAAGACCGTGAGACTCCTATCTCCAATAAACCACCAGAAAACCGGAAGTGGTGCTGTAGCTCAAGTGGTAGAGCGCTCGCCTTGAGCTGAAGAGCTGAGGGACAGCGCCCAGGCCCAGAGTTCAAGCCCCAGGACCGACCAAAAAAAAAAAAAAAGATGCATAGTTCAACCAGGTGAGGTGGCTTATCCCTGTAATTCTAGCTACTCAGGAGACTGAGATCTGGGCAAGAAAGTCCATGAGACTCTCAGCCCCAATAAACTACAAAAAAAAAAGCTCGAAGTAGAGCTCTGGCTCAAGTGGTAGAGTGCTTGCCTTGAGCAAAAGAAGCTCAGGAATAGCGCCTAGGTCCAGAGTTCAAGCCCAAGAACTGGAAAACAACAAAACTGGGCAAAATTCTCTATTTGAATTCTTGAGAAGAACTCAAAGAATTTGCTTTAAAGCCGTAACAAGCTTCTAATTACAGCCAAACACTTGGCTGGAGACATTAGGGAGGGGAGGGTGGAAGGTTTAATTGCCAAATTCACTGAGAACTCCTCTTGTAGCTTCTTTCAAGTCCCACTGCTTGCAGTTTTCAGAGCCACAGCTATGTTTCACTCCTTTGCTTTTCCACATATGAAGCCTCAGGCCTTGAACGTGTATGTGTGTGTGTGTGTGTGTGTGTGTCAGTGTGTCAGTTTTGGGGCTTGAACTCAGGGTCTCCCAGTGCTTTCTGGTAGAACTAGTGTGTGTGTGTGTGTGTGTGTGTGTGTGTGCGCGCGCGCGCGTGTGTGTGTGTGTGTGTGTGTGTGTGTTCTCAAGGCTAGCACTCTACCACTTGAGTCAGAGCTCTACTTCGAGGGTTGTGGGGCCTAGGCACTGTCCCTGAGCGCTTTTGCTCAAAGCTAGTGCTCGGCCACTTTGAGCCACAGTTCTACTTCCCCAAATCCTTATGTATTTCATTATTCTATTCAGATTTTGGATTCCTTTGGTGTTTTTTTGGGGGGTGGTCCGGTCGTGGGGCCTGAACTCGGGCCTGGGCGCTGTCCCTCAGCTCTTCAGCTCAAGGCTAGCACTCTACCACTTGAGCCACAGCGCCACCTCCGGCTTTTTTCTTTTTGTTTATGTGGTTCTGAGGAATAGAACCCAGGGCCTCATGCATGCAAGGCAAGCGCTCTACCACTGAGCCACCTTCCCAGCCCATCCTTTGGTGCTTTTGATGTAAGAAATTCACATGGAATTTTGCCTGCCTGCCTTGCCTTGCCTTTCCCTCTCCTTCCCTCCCTCCCTCCCTCCCTCCCTTCCTTCCTTCCCTTTCTCTCTCTCTATGTGCATATGCCAGTCCTAGGAACTTAAATTCAGGGCCTGGCACTGTCCCTGATTGTTTTCACTCAAGACTAGTGCTCTACTACTTGAGCCACAGATCTACCTCTAGCTTTTTATTGGTTAAGTAGAAATAAGAGTCTCAAAGATTTGTCTGCCTACACTAGCTCTTCAGTCTTCATATCTCAGCCTCCTAAGTAGCTAAGATTACAATCATGAGTGCCCTGATTTTTCTTCTTCTTCTTCATTGTCGTCATCTTCTTCTCCCCTCTTCTCCTTCTTCTCCCTTCTCCCTTCTCCTTTCTTTCTCCTTTCTTCTTCTTTTTTTTTTTTTTTGTTGGTTGTGGGACTTGAACTCTGGGCCTGGGCACTGTCCCTCAGCTCTTCAGCTCAAGGTGAGTGCTCTACACTTGAGCCACAGCACCACTTCCAGTTTTCTGGTGGTTTATTAGAGATAAGAGTCTTGGGCTGGGAAGGTGGCTCCGTGGTAGAGTGCTTGCCTTGTATGCATGAGGCCCTGGGTTCAATTCCTCAGCACCACATAAGCAAAAAAGCCAGAAGTGGCACTGTGGCTCAAGTGGTAGAGTGCTAGCCTTGAGCTGAGGAGCTGAGGGACAGTGCCCAGGCCCAGAGTTCAGGCCCCACGACCGGACCCAAAAAATAAAAAAATAAAAAGAGTCTCACAGACTTTCCTGCCTGGGCTGGCTTTAAACTGGATCCTCAAATCTCAGACTCCTGTGTAGCTGGGGTCACAGGCGTGAACCACAGGCACCCAGCTCTTCTTGTCTTTTTTGTCTGTCGTGGGGCTTGTACTCAGAGCCTGGATGCTGTCGCTAAGTTTTGTCATTCAAGGCTAGTGCTCTACCACTTCGAGCGTTAGTGCCACTTCTGGTTCTGATGGTTAATTGAAGATGAGAGTTTCATGGACTTTCCTACTTGGGCTGGGTTTGAACTGCCATCCTCAGAGCTCAGCCTCCTGAGTAGCTAGGATTACAGGCATGAACCACTGGCTCGCTGCTTTGAAATTATTTCTTAAATGATACATAAAGAAATAAAGTTTTTATGTCCTTATGGAATACCATATGATGTTTCAATACATGTAAACAATGTTTAAGTCAGAGTGTGTCTCTTCAAGCAGTTTCTTTCTCTGTCTTTTTTTGTCTTTTTTGTCTTTCTCTGTCTCTTTTCTTGCTTTCTTTTTTTTTGGGGGGGGGGGGTCTGGTCATGGGGCCTGAACTCTGGGCCTGGGCGCTGTCCCTCAGTTCTTCAGTTCAAGGCTAGCGCTTTACCACTTGAGCCACAGCACCACTTCCAGCTTTTTTCTTTTTGTTTATGTGGTGCTGAGGAATCGAACCCAGGGCTTCATGCATGCAAGGCAAGCGCTCTACCACTGAGCCACCTTCCCAGCCCCTCTTTTTTTCTTTTTTTGTGCCAGTCCTGTGACTTGAACTCAGGGCCTGGGCAATGTCCGTGAGCCTCTTTGTGCTCAAAGCTAGTGCTCTACCACTTGAGCCACTGTGCTACTTCCAGTCTTTTCTGAATAATTTATTGGAGATCAGAGTCTCACAGACTTTTTTGCCCGGTCTGGCTTCACCCCAAGATCCTCAGATCTCAGCCTCCTGAGTAGCTAGGATTATAGGTATGAGCCATCCATTTCATATTTCTCAGTGGTAAAAAGATTCAAAATCCTTTCGTGTGTGTGTGTGTGTGTGTGTGTGTGTGTGTGTGTGTGTGTGTGTGTGTGTGTGTCCATTTCATATTTCTCAGTGGTAAAAAGATTCAAAATCCTTTCGTGTGTGTGTGTGTGTGTGTGTGTGTGTGTGTGTGTGTGTGTGTGTGTGTGTGTGTGTGTGTGTGTGTGTGTGTGTGTGTGTGTGTGTACGTGTATGCACTTGGCCAAGCTGCTTTGAACTACAATCCTCAGATTTCAGCTTCCTAGTAGCTAGGATTATAGGTGTGAGCTACCAGCTCATCTAGCTTTTTTTTTTTTTTGGGGGGGGGGGAGGTCCGGTTGTGGGGCCTGAACTCTGGGCCTGAGCACTGTTCCTCAACTCTTCAGCTCAAAGCTAGCACTCTACCACTTGAGCCACAGCGCCACTTCCAGCTTTTTTCTTTTTGCTTATGTGGTGCTGAGGAATCGAACCCAGGGCCTCATGCATGCAAGGCAAGCGCTCTACCACTGAGCCACCTTCCCAACCCTAGCTTTTTTTTTAAAAGAGTTGGTAACACGTACCAGTAATTCCATGTACTTGGAAGGTGGAGATAAAGGCTTAGAGCTTGGCCCAAGGGCTAAAGTATTTCCCTAGCTAGCAAGTCCCTGAATTCAATCTCCAGTACTACCAAAATAAGATATAGATAGATAGATAGATAGATAAGATATAGATATGTATGTATGTATGTATGTATGTATAGTGCATTTCAGCATACCTTCTTGAGTACCTTTGCTAAGTAAGCCCTGGAGGAACTTTGAGGTTTACTTTGTAAAACTAGGGGTGATTTTCTCCAACCACTTTACTTCCTCTTTGTAGAACAGAGAAAGCACCCCTGAGAACAGTACAAACTAAGAGAAGCCATAGTGTTTATCCACCATTAGTCTCCCATACTTCTCTATTTATTTACGGGTCTCTCACTGAGATTGCCTTAAGGTGGGAACCATAAGAAGTATTCATCCATACACCCAGTCCAATGCAGACTCACAAGGACGCTCAGTAATCATTTGTTAAATGTGAATTTAACTGAAGTGAATTGGGTTCTAGTATCAGGGATTTTTTAGTTTTCTTTTTTAAAGTAAGCTTTATATAAAACATCTAAAAAAGAAAATTCACTTTTTTGTTTGTTTTTAAACATAGTCTAAATTTAGAGTTCAGCTTCCAATATGTTCATTGCCCATATTTTTAAAGCATTCTGCGCAATGACTCATCAAAGTACCTAAATAGATACTTTTTGAAAAGTCACAATGGCCTTAGGAAACAAAATTAGGTTTGGCAAATAAAATGTTTTCCCCCTGCAATCAAGAATATGGAGACTTATTGAAATCCAGAGGAGGATCTTCAAGTATAATTTTAGCAAAGGTGTTTTGTTTTGTTTCTTTTTTTTCTCCCCCTTTTTAGAAAAGTTGAAAGTGAAGCAAAGATCACCTGAGGAATCCCTGCAGGGGCTCTCCTCCTCAGGATGTTGTAGTACACTGCTGACAGTTCATTCTAGACCCAAATATCAGACCAGTCAGTACTTCCTGCATGCTAGTCATGAGGATCTTTTTATGTACTTCAGTGGCATGAATAAGATACTCTATTTTTAGTGATGGTTTTGTTTTTCCTTTAAGTAATCTCATATCTCCTTGTCAGTTTCCTAGAGGAAGTTCTGTCTTCTGGACTACACAGCAGAGGCAGGGAGAGCTCTCAAGTCACCTCGAGGTCAGCAAGCAGAAGATGAAATGGTGACAGAGAGTGGGTACTATGGCACAGGTTCCCCTCCTGCTTGCTCCACAGGCCTTCCCTGATGGCCAGCTAGCCTACTGGTTCCTGAACGGCCGGCGGACATCAAGACTGGGGATAAGCTGAGAAGTTGAAACCCACCCCAACCCACTTTCTCTCAGTTTCCTTATCAAATAAATGTTTCTTTGTATATTTGATAGCACAATCACGCTCCTGTCAGATAGATTTTGTTGAGATCCTATTTGGGAAAAGGATTATCAGAGCCGAGAGGCCTGAAAAAGAGCCAGATGAGGTACATACCTCCCTCTTCAATTTCCTCTCTTCCCTTGGCCCTTTCTTCTTTCTGTTCATCACATTCCTATATAACTCATTTCAGAGACCTCACCGTGTTTCTTGAGAGAACCATGGAAAAGGTATTTGTCCCCATGTTGCAATTTTCTGTGGCACTGAGAAACTATGAATGACTACAATAAAACTTCATTTTGTGGAAATATGAGTGATTTTCTTTCTTGGGATTCATTTATGGGAATTCAGGAAGTAAGGTTTGAGATGGCTTTACGCCAAACGCAATGAAGGCATTGCCTCTACCTGGAAGATATTTAAAGTATACCAAGGCAGATAATAAATGCTGGTCTCAATTTTGCTTTTCTTGAAAGCAGTAAAAAGCAATGGTATAATCATAGCAAAAATAGCAGAGCTCAATCCTCTTCCAATTCTCTGTAAGGTGTGTATGAGTTTAAATGTTAACAAATATTCTCTGGCATGGGACATTCTGTGATGAAGTTTATGTCATATTTACACGGCACTGGGAATGTTTGTGCCTCAGCTTCCTCATCCATAGAACAGGAGTAATAATGTTTTTCTCATGGGATTGCAAGAGATGGGGCAGTACACTAATATTTACAAGGCTGATTCCATTATTACTGGCCCTCTATTTTTCCTCTCTAAAAACATTTTAATTAAGGTTTTGTATGTTTTTAATAACCCTCTCCCCCACAGATTGAAATGCCCTGACCAAAACCTCACTCCTGTTTACAAAAGCCAAGAGGATGTTTTGAAACAACTGTTTCAATAACAGTTTCTACTCAGGAAACTTGTAGTCAGCAATTCACAAGATTTTACCTGTAATCATGTCCTTTTCCTAAGTGTGGTTACTTATGAAAACTCAATTGAAGCACAAAGCCACTGGCAGGGATGTCTTATGCATGAACGTATTTAGGAGGTAACCCCACCATGATTCCTCCCACTGTCTTATCTCCCTCAAACAGAAAAGTGGCTTGAACTATTTCTGAGATTTGTGCGTATGATGGTGTCAAGCTCACCGAGGAGACAGTGTTATAAAAATGTGTAAAGGAACCTAGATGTGCCTCATTCACATTTCTCACTTAAGTACTGAACTTTGGAAAACTGTCCTACATAGAGCCAAATTTATGTGCCATAAGGTTCACCTGGTAAGAGAGAAGTCAGCATGATGAACACGTCAGAGGAAGACTATAGCATGTGGGAAGAGGGGTGAGTGGCCAGAGGGGCAAGGTAAGAAAAGGTAGGGAGAGGACTAGAGGAGGGAGCTGTGCAGTACTGCCAGTTAATAGGAGGGAGAAAGCCAGAGATTTATGTAACATCTTAAGGAGCAGACAGGCAGAGAAGGTTCTTCAGCCCACATGCATCTGCTCTAGAATCTGAAAATTACTTTGGAGGGTTATTTTTTATGGGTCCCTCTGCCTGATGTTTACAAGGCCCAGCTCCTCTCTGATAGAGAGTGCGAGGAGCACAGGGCCTTACATCTAGGAGGTCCTCAAGCATTACTGACTAAATGAAACCTACTGGAAAAAAGGAAGATGGGGGAAGTCATGAATTACTTCTTCCCCCATAAGCCAAAAGTCATCTAAATAATGTAGACTTTTTTTTTCTTTGTGGTGCTCATAATTGGGTCCAGGACCTTCTGCATGCTAGACAAGTGCTCCTCTACTGAGTTAATTCCAACCCCTATTAAACTATAGATCCAAGTTATTCCTATTTGTCTGACCAACATGCCCTCAAAAAGTCGTGCAGTATACTTTCCTTACATTATTCTGCTTCCTCATATATAAAATATCCTGGACTTTTTTTTTAATGTGTCCCACCTTATTTATTTACCATACTGGGGATTGGACCTAAGACCTCTAATTTGCTAGACAAGAAGTTTACTACTTGAGCCATGCTCCCCAGCGCTTTTTGGGATAGGGAAGGGATGGTTTAGAAAATGTGTGCTGTATGTATGTGTTGGTGCTTTGCACACATGCACATGCATCTGTGTCTCCCTGCAGGCTCAAGTCAGAAAGGCTGGATTTAGCCAGTAACTTGTATAAATTTGAGCATGTCAGTGGATTCATTACACCCTGTTTCCTCATTTCCCATGAGAATATTCATACTCACTGTATATGCTTCACAAGGTGGCACTAAAGCCTTTCCATGACATAGAAAAATATTTTGAAAGGATAAAGTTCTACAACTCATCTTAAACAGGAAAATTAATTCCTATGACTAAGGGAAGGAGACAGCAGTATCACTGGATTAGGAGGAAAGGTGGATCTAAAAACACAGAGGATGCCTAATTCAACGGATGCCAGAAAAAGCCAAAGAACCCTCTACCTCTCACATCATAAATTTAACCACTCTTTTTAAATCTTGAGATGTCTCCAGAATGTTTGCCCTCTTTCTCCTGCTCTCTACCAAATATTCTTATTCATTTTGTAGTAATTATGTACCTACATACGCAGAATATGCATGTAAGATGATGTTTTTATCAGTTTATTATCATACTTAGCCCTAAAGGACAATAATTTTGTCTTCTAAGTTCTTTCCCTGGGCATCTTACATGGCCACCTAACTTCCCTTGTTGATAGAAATGTTTGTCTCTCAGTATCCACAAGTGGATGAACAGGGACTTAAAAATATTCAATGACCACAGGGGTAAAGACACGGCCACACAGACAGATTTTCCTCCACCTGTCTTGCCATCAAACACATACTGAA
Source organism: Dipodomys merriami (assembly GCF_024711535.1). Classification (NCBI taxonomy): domain Eukaryota; kingdom Metazoa; phylum Chordata; class Mammalia; order Rodentia; family Heteromyidae; genus Dipodomys; species Dipodomys merriami. Next base: position 1,314,438 of record NW_027202893.1, read on the forward strand.
ACATGAAGTTACTAAGCCACACCCCGCAGGCTCTGAGGCCGTTTTGGGTGGGAAGGGTCAACAGAGGTCTCCAGTTAAGAGTACCCTCTAGATATGGAGCCCATCCTTCCAGTGGACTCCAACATACAGACAGAAGGGAATGGTCATGGCAGAGCATCAGGGAGATAGCCAAGAAGTGAGCCATACTTGGAGCCTCATGCTGTGTACACATATGTGTACACACGTATTATGTGTATACACGTGTACACATGTATGTGTACATACATATATATCCCTGGTATAAAGGGTCCTGGCTCTGAAGACAAGAGTTCTCTTGCCAGCACTTACGCATCCGCAGATCTCTCAGCCTTCCTGTACCTCGCTTGTCTGCCCAGACATGGAGACCGTCATAACATGTACCTTATACTGGGGATTTATTCTCCTGAGGCTCAAATAAGGCTTTGTAAACTGGAAGCGATATGTATTAATAACAACAACTTTTCTCCCAATCTATTCCAACAGCATAGCCTCGGAAGCATAAAACTTTTCCCTAACACCTGACCTGCTCAGACCATTCTCTACCACCCAGAAGGCGTCTGGGTGGCGCTTCTGTTTTTGTTTGGGTTTGGGAGGCAGATGATCTCCACCTCGGTTATCCAGGCTCTTCCCAAATCCGCGAGTCTCTATGATCCACCGGGTCTGCGGGGCCGGGCGACTGGGCAGGTCCGGGTCTGCCCATCTCACCCCACCTCCGGCTGGGCTGGGATCTGGGAGCGGGTCTCCTCGGGGATCAGGTCCGCCAGCCTCCCCCCGGATGAGTCAGAAACAAAGACGGGGGGTGGGGGGAGCGGGGGAGCGCACTGGCTGCGGCTCCGCGATTCGCCCTTTATTCTGAACTCGCAACGTCAGCGGGCCCGCGGATGGAGCGGCGGGGCGCGGGCCGGGCCGGACGGGTGGGCGGCGGGGGGCGCGCTCGGGGCCCGGGCCGCGTGGGCGCCGGGATGGAGGGCGCCGAGGGGCGGGGAGCGGCCGTGCGTGAGTGTGCGAGGGCGAGGGAGTGCGCGGGAGGCCGGCCTTTAGTGTAACCAGAGCTACAAAGAGGGGGAGAGTCCCGGAGCGGGAGGGAGGGCGGGCGGGCGGCGGGCGGGAGCCGGGGAGGAGCGCGGTGGCGCCCGGGCACCTTCGCCACCCTCCCGCTGGGAAGCAGCCCCCCTCGGAGCGGCCGAGACCCCCACGCGGGGCCGCCCCTCGGCCCCTCGGCCCCGCGCCCCGCCGGGAATAATGAAGAAGAACAATTCCACCAAGAGGGTGAGTGCGCCCGCCCGGCGGCCCGCGCCTCCGCCGCCGCCGCCGACTTCGTGCTCCCGCGACCCCGGCCCGGCCCGGGCGGCGCGCGGCGGGGCGCCCCGCGCGAGCCCCCAGCCCCGGCCGCGCCCGCGCCCCGCCCCGGCCGCCCGCCGGGCCCCGGGACCTCCGCCCGCGGCCCCGCGCGGAGGCTCCAGAGGGGGCTTTTGTTTACCTGCCTCGGGGGGCTTTAACTTGGCTTAGTTTGTGCCCTGCCCGACCCGCACCCCGTCCTCCCCCGCTGACCGGCCGCCGCGTGCCTCGAGCCGCGCGCGGCGAACAGACAATGAGAAATAAAATAAGATGCCGTTAGTCGTGGCGAGGGGCTGGGGGAGGGGGCCGGCCGCGGGGACCGCGGGGACCGCGGGGAGCCCCCTCTCTCCCGGGCCCCTCCCCGCGCAGTCCGGCTGCTGATTTGGGGGGAGGGGGCGGCGGGTAAGAGAGTTCCTCGAGTGAAAACCTGTTCCCCCCAGTGAGGAGCAGACCTCGAGGGGTCCCCGGCTCCAGCTTTGGAGGCGACCGGGGAGCTCGGGGAGCCGTGGAGGAGGCCCGAGGGACGGGGGCGAGCTCCGTGATCGTTCACCGGCCGCGGCTTCTCTTGCCCCGGGCAGGGCCCCCAGGATGGAAACCATCAATCTGCACCGCCCGAGAAGGTCGGCTGGGTCCGGAAATTCTGCGGGAAAGGGATTTTCAGGGAGATTTGGAAAAACCGCTATGTGGTGCTGAAAGGGGACCAGCTCTACATCTCGGAGAAGGAGGTAGGTGCCCTTTGCCTCTAACTATCCCTGTTTTCTCCCGTCCCCACTTTTGCTCCCCATGAGATTTGGCTGCCTCCAGCACCCCTACCCCCCCACACACACACACTACCCCTCTCGATTTGTTCCAGAAGCAAGTTCAGTGGTCGCATTACTCTGTACCCTTCTCTTCTGCAGAGAAAGGTCACCTTTTACTGAGAAGACCTAAGAATTCCAAGTTGAGTTTGTTTTTTTTTTCTTGCAAAAAAAAACATCCCCCTCTCAACACTCCCTAGAAGTTTTAAGTGCACCCCCCTCCCCATCTCCTACCCTGTCCTGACCTCATGAAATAGGGGGTTGATTTGCTGTTGTTGCTGAACTCCACCCATCACGCCTTCCTGTCCCCCTACCCCAGTCCAACTAGCCTTTCCTTTCCTGCCTGAAGCAGAGGTGTAGGCAGGTCCTATCAGGTGCACAAAATCAAAATCACACAACCCGTGGTCGATCTTGGTGACCCCAGAAAAATAGCTGAGGGCCAGCTAGTTTTTGTTGGGGCCAGTGTCCAACAGTGCTGTCCCTCATCCCACTTCCGTCCCTTCCTGGCCAGCCTAATTTGTATTAAAGGAGAGAGAAATGGACATGGGAACCTCTGTCTCTGCAATGCTTTGCCTCTATAGTTAAACAGGAAAGCTACAGCCCACATTGGAGCAGAATCTGAGACCAGATCACTGAACCAGACTCTTTTCCCGTTTGTCCCTAACTCTTGGGATCAGTAACTCTTAATAGTTCCTGGAATGCTCCTCTGTGTTTGCCTAGCCTGGTAGACTGTCCCATGTTCTCCTTCCGGTGGCCCTTCTTTCCCTGATTCTGGGTTCCCTCACCCAGAACTGACTGGGAAGTCCTCCCCGAGTTCTAACCCCTTCTGCTTTCAGAAGTCGACACAGTCAGTAGATTGTATTTAGGTAAATAAATCCTTTTATGGTATTGAAATAGATATACTTGCAGCCCAAGAGCAAGTACTCATCTGTAAAGAGCGGCTACTAATACAATGAGGGAAGGACTAAGCCACTGAAGAGACCCTGTGGAAAGTATTTCATCCTAGCTGCCACTAAGCTAGAAATTTGCTGGTGGAGTCTTAGGACTCCAAGTGAAAGAAGACAGGCAGATCCTACTGAAAGTTTTCTCCACAATTTTCTGGCTTTCCGGTTTAAAAAAAAAAAAAAGATAAGCAAGTGTCAAAGTGTATTCTCTGAACTTCATAATGGCAAGACACTGAAACAAGCAGACAGAACTTCATTCCACCAAGCTCCCGGGAAGCTAGAGGACAGTTAAATGTAGAAGAAACAAAAACAATTGTGTTTTCTTGTTAATTTTTGTCCAAAGCACAGTCTGGAGGTAAAAGAATGGGTACCTTGTGTGTGAAGGAAGGTAGAAAGAGCCAGAGAAGGATGGAATGACCTCAGCCTGGACTGCTTGTCGTCCTATGAGTCAGGAACACCTGACTAACCCAGGGCCAACTGCTCCTGCTGAGAAGGGCATTGGAAAAGAGGGAACAGCATATTGATGCTGCTCTTCTTCAGAGCCAGTTTTCATGTTACAGTGGGCCTAGGTTAGGGGAGAAACTACCAGAAGACTCTAGTCTTTATTCTGACTACTTCTCAGAACCAGTGGATTCAAGATTTTTAAATATCACAGTATGGGCTGGGAAGGTAGCTCAGTGGTAAAGTGCTCGCCTAGCATGCATGAAGCCCTGAGTTTCATTCCCCAGTACCACATATGTAGAAAAAGCCGGAAGTGGTGCTGTGGTTCAGGTGGTAGGATGAGCCTTGAAAACAAGAGCCTCAGGGACAGGCCCAGGTCCTGAGTTCAAACCCCAGAACTGGCACCAAAATAAATTAATAAAATAATAAAAAATCATAATATGATATTTGTAATTTATGTGTAATGCAAAACAATAATAGTAATCCTAACCCTCTTTCCCAGTTTTCACAAATCTTTCTTCTTCTTTTTAACTTCTTATCAAAAAGACAAGGATTCCCATAACTACCTCAAGCTATAGAGTCCTTGTGTCTGCTGTGAATCTTTGTGCTTGCTCTCAGGAAAGGATACTCTCAGGAAAGGATACTCTTTATCACAGAGAGCAGGGCACCTTCTGATCGTGGACTAATGTGTAGGAACAGACGCTGGACCTTAGGAAGACCTTGTGGGAGAGGAGGTTGTGTTGGAACAACTCTTGGCAAATGTAGCAGAAAATCTCTGTCTGTGAGCCTCAGATAAAGGATCAGAGGGAAAGGGGGGGGCTAATATAGGAGATGAGTTATTGTAAGTGAGGCTTCAAGAATTAGATATGGGGGGGGAACAACACAGTGGAGACAGTGGAGAACAAGGCTGGTGGGTGAGGAATGTTTGTCTTTTCTTGGCACTGGAATATGCTTGCTTGCTTCACCCTGCCTCTTAGCCCTGCCCTATGAAGGGCTGACTTTGCCCATGCCCCTTGTTCCCAGAGCTCCTTATCAGCCTCATCCAAGCCAGAATAGAAACCTTCTCTTCCCTGTCCCCAAGGAAAACAGAACAAGTGACTCTCTTCCCCTAGCCGTGCACACACGCCCAGCACCTTCCTCTCCAAGTTCTCTGGCTCTGCTGATAGTCTCACTATAGGGAAGGAAGGGGAGAGGAGAGGTGATGCATCATCCTGCATCCTGGCCCTATGTTTCTGGGAATTGTTCTTGAATGCCCTTTGCAGCACCTTGTCACCCCTCCACCCATAGTCCTTCAAGGCTTCTGATCACTTTCCAGCCCAAAGCCAGGGAGCTTGGACAGGGGGAGAACCCCAGAGCCAAGCCATGTGGTAGCAAATGACGAGAGAGGGACAGACGAGCTGTTCCTCTGTGATCATCGTCTGTACTCCTGCCTTCAGCCCGCTAGGTCCAGCAGCAAATCAGAAGGGCAGTTAGAGACAAGACTCAGATGGAGTGGGGAATGTCATAGAGACACTTTTCCCACCTCAAGGTTATATACACTTGGTCATGTACACAATTCCTATTCTAGAACTTGGGAAATGGCAGCTCTTTTGGAAACACTTCCAGTTGAGGAGAGTAAATACCTTCCAAGGAAGACGTGAGCCTACTTTTACTTCTATCAAAATGGATACTAGTGGTTTTAACTTTTGGTGGTGGTATTGGGGGGTTCTAACTAAGGGTGAATGCTCTACAACTTGGGCCCTCTTTGGTTTTAGTTGTTTTTCAGATAAGTTCTCATGTTTTTGCCTAGGCCAACCTGGTCTGTGATTCTTCAATTTATATCTTCTTGTGAGGCTGAAATACAGGTGTACACCACCATTCCAAGCTTATTGGTTGAAATGGGGTGTCTTGCTAACTACTTTGCCCTGGGCTGGCCTAGAACCATGATCCTCATTATCTCTGTCTCTAGTAGCTATGATTATGGGCATGAGACATCAGGCCCAGTTTTGCATTTTTCTCCTAGGAATCATGACCAGTTCCTGGGTGTTCCAAACCAAGTAGAAGGTTGTTCATTGGGATGAGTGTCTTTATAGTAGATATATTAGAGGAAGGAGCAGGAACTACCATGTAAACCATAAGACCCAGGAGGCCAAAAGCAGACCTTCAGTCCTCAGCTATCCCTGATACTGGTGCTGCCTTTGTCTCCTTTCTCTGGCAGAGGCCAACTGGGTCTTCCTTACTTGGGGATATCTGGGCAGCCTGTACACCATGTCCCTGTAAGGACATGAGCCCTTTAGGTCTTGTAAACTGTGTCCTCTAGAACAGGGTGGGGGTTATGGGTGAAGAAAGGCTTTAGAAATGGTGGGGTTGGCTGAGGAGAGGTCAACAGAAATCCTTATGAGGACTCGGGACTCGGAGTCTGCCCCAGTCTCATCCCCTAAAAACAGGTCTATACACCTTTGCTGGATAGCCTTTTCCTAGCCTGCCGTCCTTCCCCCTCCTCAGGCTTCTTCTCACTCCCCAGACTGATCTAAACCAATGGGAGGGAGGGGGTCAGGGGAGGCAGCTAAGTAATTTTATCCTCCTCACCTCACCTCCAAATGTCCCCTAGGTAAAAGATGAGAAAAATATTCAAGAGGTGTTTGACCTGAGTGACTATGAGAAGTGTGAAGAACTCCGGAAATCCAAGAGCAGGAGCAAGAAAAATCATAGCAAATTTACTCTTGCCCATTCCAAGCAGCCTGGTAACACGGTAGGTTTCTCTGGCTGCTGTGGCCACTGGAGCTCTGGAGGAGGTGGGAGGTGGGTGAAGGAGAGCTCCTTCCTCTTCACATTCTTTTTTGTTTTGTTTTTGTTTTGTCCCCCCCACCCCCACCCCTCGTGGGGCCTGAACTCTGGACCTGGGCACTATCCCTCAGCTCTTCAGCTCAATGCTAGGGCTCTACCACTTGAGCCACAGCACCACTTCCAGTCTTTTCTGCTTATTTGGTGCTGAGGAATGGAACCCAGGGCCTCACGCTTGCAAGCAAACACTCTACCACTGAGCCACCTTCCCAGCCCCTTCCTCAGAGGCCCTGGATTGCTTTCCTGCTGACTTTTATTATATCATTTGCAATATACTGTGGCTATTTCCTTCCCTCCAGGCATGCCAGCCTTTAGCCACAAAGATCGTATCTGTCTCTCCCACACCTCACATACATACTGCTGCATGTGCACATGTCTCTTGAAAGAAAATGACTGGTCTGGTGGCTCAGTGGTAGAGCGCTTGCCTTGCATGCATGAGGCCCTTGGTTCGATTCCTTAGCACCACATAAGCAAAAAGAAAAAAAGCCAGAAGTGGTGCTGTGGTTCAAGTGGTAGAGCGCTAGCCTTGAGGTGAAGAGCTGAGGGACAGCGCCCAGGCCCAGAGTTCAGGCCCCATGACTGGACCCCCCAAAAAAAAAGAAAAGAAAAGAAAATGACTGGTCTTTGTGCCCTGATAAGTGGTTGAGGAAATCCAAGGAAAGTGTTTCTTTCATATTCTGTTTTTGAAAACATTCAAAGATCTTTAATACCTGTCTTTTATCAAATCTCATCTAATTATCTCCAGTGCCACATTAATATCCAGTGCATGCACCCTCCTCCCCCTCTCTTATCTCTCTTTCTCTTCAATGTCAGTGCTAGGACTTGAACTTAGGGCCTGGGCACTTACCCTTAGCTTTCTTCACTCAAAGCTGGTGGCTCCACCGCTTGAGCCACAGCTCCACTTCCAGTTTTGCTGTTTGGAGATAAGGTTCCCCAAATGGTCCAGACTGTCTTTGAACCTCAATCCTCAGATATTAGCTTCCTGAATAGCCAGGATTACAGGTGTGAGCCACCGGCACCTAACTCCAGTGCTCTTCTTAGCTCCTCTTTGTTGTTTCCTAAACCACCTTCCAACTATACTATTTGGCAGGAATGGGGAATGGGTTTCCTGAGTTATAGATAACTCTGGAAGCAGAATCATACTCCTTCCAGGAGCTGAGTCTAAGAGAATGAGATTATAATTTCTTATTTCTTCACTGTCAAGGTGAGGCACCAACTCTAAAACCCTGGCTGAAACAAGAATCTTCCCCTCATAGGCACCCAACCTGATCTTCCTGGCTGTGAGTCCCGAAGAGAAGGAGTCATGGATCAACGCCCTCAACTCAGCTATCACAAGAGCTAAGAACCGCATCTTGGATGAGGTCAGGGGGCTTATTATGGGGAGAAGGATACTGGGGCAGAGGGAGCAGCTGTGACTCACTAAAGTGAGATTATTGTTTAGGGCCCCATTTAATTGTGCCCCCATCAGCTTCTTCCTCTCCCTTTTGGAAGCCTGCTTGTTCTTCTACCTTCTCAGAATCTTTTCTCTCAGTTCCTCGTCCCCCATTCATGATGCATGAGCCAGCCTCGGGCCAGCTTTAAGGCGCCCCTTCCTGTCCTTTATACTTGCTCAGCATAGTTAATGAGATAGGCTCATTTCCCAATCCAGGAATATTCAGGTTTGGGGGGATTCTGGGTTGGGACAGAGAGTCCTGAAGAGCACCTGAGACTCACAGTGCATCTCTTCAGGTCACCGTTGAGGAGGACAGCTATCTCGCCCACCCCACTCGAGACAGAGCAAAAATCCAACACTCGCGCCGCCCCCCAACTCGGGGACACCTCATGGCTGTGGTACGTAGGACTATAAGAAAGTAAACATTTCCAAAGGGCTCGTTCTGTGTCAGTGCATCTCAGGACTGTATAGCACCAGAGGCATGCATGAAAGGCCTCCAATACCAGCACCAAAGGCCAACAAGGTCCTTCATTCTGTGTCCCTGTGTGATTCCCTAAATCAGAAATGTTGCTTAGCCAGGCACCAGTGGATTATGCCTATAATTCTAGCTACTTGGGAGGCTGAAAGATCTAAGGATTAAGATTCGAAACTAGCCTGGGCAGACAAATCCGTAAGACTTTTATCTCTAATCAGCAAAAAGCCAGAAGTGGAGTGTGGCTCAAGTGGTAGAGTGCCAAGCATTGAGCAGAAAAGCTAAGCAAGAATATGAGCCATGAGTACAAGCCCTAGTACTACCATGCGCACACATACACAAATTAAAATGTAAATAATGTAATATATATTTCTTCAGTACCTATTATATGTTCAAATATTTCTGTTCTCAATTTATTGTCTTGGGGCTAGGAAGGTGGCTCAGTGGTAGAGTGCTTGCCTTGCATGCCTGAGGCCCTGGGTTCGATTTCTCAGCACCACATAAGCAAAAAGAAAAAAGCCGGAAGTGGTGCTTTGGCTCAAGTGGTAGAGCGCTAGCCTTGAGCTGAAGAGCTGAGGGACAGCGCCCAAGCCCAGAGTTCAGGCCCCACGACCGGACCCCCCCAAAAAAAAAATCAATTTATTGTCTTTTGGGGAAAGTAAGAAAGATACATACTTCTAAAGCAAAAAATCAAAGAGATAAATGCTGTGCAGAAGGTACAAGTCATACCAGGCACTGGTGGCTCACTCCTGCAATGCTAAGTATTCAGGAGACTGAGATCTGAGTATCAAGGTTCAAAGCCAACCTGGAAATAAAAAGTCTGTGAGACTCATATATTCAGTTAACTAGCAAAAAGCCAGAAGGAGAGTTGCAGCTCAAGTGGTAGAATACCATGGCACCTTGAGTAAAAAGGCCAAATGAGATTGAGAGGCCTTGAGTTCAAGTCCCAAGCTCTGCTGAATGGCAACAATATTAAGTACCACGTGTACTCGGAGCAAGTGCCAGTGAAACAAAGTGGCAGTTTCTTGTAGAGAAGCAGTCAGGTATAGTAGGTGTTAGCAGACCCTGAGTTGGAACCTGGCTTTGCAGTCCATTCATGTCTGTCCAGTAGCGCGGTGATTACGTCTACCTTGCAGGGTTAAGTGATGAATAAACAAAACAAATATGTATAACTACATATGAAATAATGAATACAACTTTTTAAAATTACAGTATGCTGAAAATAAAAGAGCAAGCTTTATTACATGATAAAGGGTTCATAATTCAAATAGGGCAGGCTGAGGTGTGTGAGGAGATGCAGATGGACAAGAACAGTTCCTGTGCTGTTTGGAGCATCTGTGTCAAGTCCACTGTAATGTTTGGGTCTACAATCCAGAGGGAGTAGATGCCTCTGGAAACTTACAGCATAGTGCAAAGCAGGAAAAGAGCAGGCAAAATTACATTGTCACAGAAAAGTAGAAGAAAGCCCAAATCACCATCAAAGGCAAACGAAATGGCAAAGAGCAGACGGCTGTCTCTCTCATCCAGGGAAGGCTCCTTGAGGAAGGAAGTGATAGCACACCCTCCATGTTTCAGGCATCATTCCTGGAAGCCCTTCTGAAGATGATTTATCCTTTTCTTTTCCTTTTCCCACCCTCTCCCTCCCCAGGCTTCCACCTCTACCTCAGATGGGATGCTGACCTTGGACCTGATCCAAGAGGAAGATCCTTCCCCTGAGGAGCCAACCTCTTGTGCTGAGAGCTTTCGGGTGGACCTGGACAAGACAGTGGCCCAGCTAGCCAGCAGTCGGCGGAGAGCTGACTCAGACCGGATCCAGCCCTCCTCATACAGGGCAAGTAGCCTTCCTCGACCTTGGGAAAAGCCAGACAAGGGGGCCACCTATACTCCCCAGGCACCGAAGAAGTTGACCCCCTCAGAGAAAAGCCGCTGTGCCTCCCTTGAGGAGATCCTGTCTCAGCGGGACACTGGCCCAGCCCGAACCCTCCACCTGCAAGCTGAGGAATCCCCAACTCCTAGCCCACCCCACCCAGGACAGCTGTCCCGGATCCAGGACCTGGTAGCAAGGAAACTGGAGAAGACTCAAGAGCTGCTGGCAGAGGTTCAGGGACTGGGAGATGGCAAGCGAAAGGCCAAGGACCCTCCACAGTCTCCACCTGATTCTGAGTCAGAGCAGCTGCTGCTGGAGACAGAGCGGCTGCTGGGAGAGGCGTCATCGAACTGGAGCCAGGCAAAAAAGGTGCTGCAGGAAGTCAGGGAGCTAAGGGACCTGTACAGACAGATGGACCTGCAGAGCCCTGACACCCACCTCAGACAGACCACCCAGCACACTCAGTACCGGAAGAGCCTGATGTGAAAGGAGGGGTCTGGAACTCATGGGGGACAAACAGACTTATCTCCAAGTGTTGCAGGATAAAGCTTTTTTATTTACCTCGATCAAAAAAAAAAATCAAACTCATTGTTTTTGCTGATGTGTGATGCCCTCATGACCCTTCTTTCCTTACCTACCTTACTGAGATGGGGGTGGCACTGTAGCAACAATAAGGAGCTTTCACCTAAACAGAATGGGTGATAACGCCACAGTCTGCTCATTTTACACACACCACCTGCCTCTAGACCTAGTAGGGAGCGGACAAGTATGTGCTCAGGGATCTAGCTTTAGAGAGGTCTGGGGAACAAGAGGTTTTCTCGTATGTCCCATTCCAGGCTTTCAGTTTGAGGGTGAAATTTCAGCTGTGCAATTCTAGTTCTAGGGATGTGGAGGCCAGGGCCACCTGTCCATGCCATAGGAGAAGTGCAATGTATTCCAGCTCTGAGGAGCATATGTGGAATTAAACTCTCCCCAGCCTCTAACCCTGGCTTCTCACTTATAACAGTCTGACTGACATCAAGCTGCCTGGGGCTTGGCTTATAGTTCAAGCAACCTATTGGGTAACATGCATGAGGCCCTGGGTTCAATCCCCGGGACAGGAAAAAAAGGATTGAACCATCTAGACTTTCTTATTTGAGGTGCTTCCTCCTTTCTTCCATGCCCTTCCCAGCATAAATTCAAAGACACCAACTGGGATGGATGGGACTAGTTCAGTCATTTGACTGGGGGGTAGGGGTGACTAGTATGGGAACTGGAGCGAGCTGACTCCATGGAAGAATTGAACTAAGAGTGAAACTGACTTGTGATGCAGTTTTTGTAGGATGAAGGGGAAAACCAAACCTATGTCCCGGTTCCTCTTTCGATTAAGAGAGGGTTTCCTGTAGCCTCTCCCCCTCCTTCCTTAAACCTCTCCTAACACTGACCAGTCCAGCTTTAGAAAAACAGCTCTGCCCACACCACCACCCCGCCTGACTGCTGTGGTGCTGCCGGGCTTCCTAAAGGTTCTAAGGTCAGGTTCAGCCACAGTGATAAAGGTCCAGAGAAGAGCAGGCCACGTGGGGATGATGTTTTTGAAAGAAAAAGACATAATGCCTCCTGAATCAAGTTTCTACCTCACTCCCAGTGGCTAAGTCCAAGAGCTCCAGTGGTGGGGGGAGAAGGGGAGAAGAACTGCTTGTAGATCCTAACAATGAGGGTCTTCTAATGTCAGGAAAACGAGGCAAGTAAGAGAAAAGAAACCCCTTTGGGAGAAAGTCTTCCCATTCTTCAGATGTACTCCCACAGCCATGGAGGCAATGTCAAATGCCCACATTGAACCATATCGAGTCTCCACACTCAATTTCATGCTTTCTTCTACATCTAGCCTGTAGTTGGTTACCTACTTGAGCCAAGGAACAGGCACAAAGCACAAGGATGCCATTTCATTTGTCCCTCTCAGGTTCTCCTGGGTGCTGAGTTGAAGGAATCAGGGCTTCAGTCATTCAAATAAGCTCCAAGCTCTAAAACAAGCATGATTATCAGAGCCACTCATTGCCACAAATTCTACACGTCTGAGTTAAAATTATACTTTCTATAAATCACTATCTTGGGATTTTTTTAAAGCCAGTGTTTTCCCTTTCTTTTTCTTCCTTCTCACTCCTACATAATGAAGAAAAAGACAAAAGCAAGAATGGCATATGTGTCCCAACATGCCAATCATCTGTGACACCAAGGGGAGCCAGAAAGTGAGGAAGACACTGGGGAGAGTGACAGTGACAAGAAGCAGAAGAAAGATCAGGGACCCCCAGGGGACTGAGAAGAGCTGGTCACTCAGTCCTGGGATCTTCAGATACCAAAACCAACAACTTTCAGTTTGCCAGCCATTGCTCCAACACCAAGCCGTAATGTGATGAAATGAGCCCAGTTTGGAAAGGAGGTCTGGACTCAAGTTCTGAACCTGCCACTTCATGGTTATGAGGCCCTGGGCAAACACACTCTTTCCGAGTGTCAATTTTCTTGTCTGCAAATTGCAGTTGCTGTTGAATAGGCAAAGGCAACATATGGAAAATGCCTGTCAATAAATGGCTGCTGGGGTTGCTATTATTAGTTTGGCTCAGTAAGCAACAAGCAGTCAGCTCAGGTGGCCAGAGCACAGTGAAGAAGGGTTAATCGTAGTCACTGTTCTAGCCCACACACTTGATCACACCATAGGCTGTGCCCGTACCTCTGGTCAAAGGAGAGTTTAGCAGGCATAAAGCTAAAGACGAGCTGTTGAAAAAGAGAGAGGCCTGATTCCTGGGTTTCAACAATTTCAGAGCTGGCTGAGAATGTGCTCAGTGGTAGAGTGCTTACCTAGCATGCACAAAGCCCTGGGTTCAATTCCTCAGCACTACATAAGCAGAAAAGGCCAAAAGCAGCACTGTGGCTAGCCTTGAGAAAAAAAAAAAAAAAAGAAGCAGCAGCAGCAGCTCAGGGACAGTGCCCAGACCCCAAGTTCAAGCCCCATGATTGGCACAAAAAAAAAAAAAAAGCCAGGCACCAGTGGATTACAGTGGCCTGTAATCCTAGCTACTCAGGAGGCTGAGATCTGAGGATCATGGTTCAAAGCCAGCCCAGGTAGGAAAGTCCGTAAGACTCTCATCTCCAATTAACCACCAGAAAACCAGAAGTGGCACTGGGGCTCAAATGGTAGAGTGCTAGCCTGGAGCTGAAGAGCTCAGAAACAGTGCCCAGGCCCAGAGTTCCAGTCCCACAACCAACCCAAAAAAAAAAAAAGAATTTCAGATAAAAGAGTGACAGTACATTGAACAGTTAAAAAAAAAAAAAAAGAATTTCGGAACTGAATCAAAAGCCAGGCTTTCCACTAGAAAAGCAGCTTAAAGTATATGATTGTGGTGGGAAACTAGCAAATTTTCTTTTAGTGAAAATATGTGCCTTTAGGTGCTAGAGACAGGATGGTGCTCAAACTCTTGTTTCCATTCCACCAGTGTTTCGCTCCCTCCCTCTACCATTCTAATCTCTTCCTGCAAAACTGCCCTTCCTTCTGCCCCGTCGCTGTTTTGTGGTAAATGGATGATGAGTTGGGTAGGGAAGAGAAGAGCTCTGAGCCTACACAGGGCAACTTTCTTCCTGCACAGCTGCAGAGGGACAGTTTTCAGAATGTTTCTATTCCTACCTTCCTTCCTCCTTCCCTCCCAACAACTTTTGCTATCATTTTTTTCTTACACAAATGAACTGGAAAGAGAAAGTCCTAATATGGGGAGGGGGAAACCCAGAACAGGGTTGAAATGGGTGAGGGGTAGACACAGATAAAGAACCAGATGCTTCATTCATATTTCAATGGCATTTTCCTCCTCTTTTTCTCCACCATTAAATTGTTTGGAAGGGGTTGGGAGAGCTGATTTAAAAAAAAAAAAAAAAAATACAGTCCTGATCTTCCTCCATTAGAAAGAATGTCTGAGGAGCAGGCCTGGAAAGCTGATGAGCTGATTTGCATGCAATTTTCACAGCATAGCTGTAGGTTGTCTAGGGTGAAGAGAAAGGAGGAACAACACAAGAAAATAAAAGAAGAAAGTAAAAAAGGCACAGGTTTATCTAACCCCTACTCCACCTCTGCTAAACTAACCTGCACTAAGCCTAGAGCTGGGACCCCTGGGAAATAGCTCTTGCCTCCTTCCCCAGCCATTCTTCCAACCCCTCTGCCAACAGGAAATTTCCTCCTCCATCCACTAAATCTCTCTGGCAAGCAGACCTAGCCCCACTCTCTCAGCAACCCTTAGAGCCTGGCTACCCCCCCCCATTCTCACGCCCTCCCCTAAGCTTAGTTCATTTCTTTTTCTGCTTTCCTCCCAGCTCCCAGTCTCCCAACAACAGCAGCCAATCCCCAGCCTGCTCTAGAGCCACACCATATATGGAGAGGTTGGAAGGAAACCGGAGTAAAACGGGAGGCACACACACACACACACACACACACACACACACACACACACACACAGAGTTTGAGTGCCTTTCTACTTGTGACCTTGTGTCTGTCTGTGTATACCACACCCCATCCTCCCCTGTCCCTGGCTCACCCCATCACCAGAATGAGGAACCTGTTTGCTATTCTTCACCTTTATTCATGCCCCAGGAGATCATCGCTCCTATGGTTTGCCTCTGACCTAGATTCCCTGCACTAATTACAAGCCTAACGAGATCTAACAAACACCCAACTTAGCACAGCTGAGACCCTCGAGGTCAATTAGTGCAGTCCAGCTCCACTCGGGAAATGAGAGATGGAGACAGAAAGTCGTGTACATGCCACAACCCAACCTCACCACAACCTTGGGGTTGAGAAAATGCAAAAATTAGCAATCACTTGAAAATTAGGATCTTGGAGGATTAACAAGTAGGGGAGGAGTGCATTAACATGGAGAGCAGTTGGAGAATGACAGATTACCAACTTCTACATGATCTTCAACATAAACGGTGCAGCTAACAGAACCATGCCCATGACATGGTTTTCAAAAAGACTTAATAGGCTTATATAATTGTAACCCCTCTGTACATCACCTTTATAATAACATTTTTTATTTTTTTTATTTTTTTTTATTTTTTATTTTTTTAAAAATTAAAGACAAGAACACTAACTCATAACACTGCAAGGACTGGAACGCTGGATCTGCATCATGGCCTTAATACTAATCCCCTCCTCCTTCCTTGCTTCCAGCCTTGGACAGCTGGAGCTATCACTCCTGTCCTGCCTGCTATGCCAGAGCTATAGCTGAGGAAACACCCCTTGCCTTCAGAAATACTAGCCTGAACCTCATGCTTGCTTCTCCTGCTTCCAGATAGCAAAACGAGGAACGCAAACAAACCCTTCTTCCCCAGGCTCCTTAGGCAGCAAAATAACACAATAGGCTAGCTTCCTTTCCTGTCCTTGGCCTGCCTGCCAGTGTCCTCACCTCCATCTCTAATACTAGCAGCTCTGTGGGGGAAGAAGAGGGCCAGTGGAAGCAGAATAGACTTAAAGTTAGCTCCAAACAGGATGCTTCTCTCCCCTATCCTTATCAGCTCTTGACTGCGCAGAGGGCGCGGTGCTCCACAAAAAGCGAAAGCCCAACGGATGGACCCGGAAAAAAGTATGCTGAGTGACATAAGTCAGGCTCAGAGAGACAAAAGGTACATGTTTTTTCTCATATGGAAGTTAGATCTAAAATACAAACCTATATGAAAACATATATTCAGGGACACACACACACACACACACACACACACCAAGCAAACTGATTAAGTATGGTATATGCAGGGGTGGAGTCACATGGTATAACCCCTTTGAATATTTAACAATTTCACAAAATGAATACCAGGAAGCTGAGACCTATCTTGTTTGGGGGGGGGGGCGCGAGATACGATTTAAGGGGTCAGGGGAAGATGAATGGAGAGAGGAAGAGAGGAATGATGGGCAAATGCACATATGTGAAAATAGATCTAGGAAAGGTGGGGGATGGGTGAAGTTGGGCTAGACTAGGGAAACAATGGTGGAAGGCGATGCACTGTACACATGAATTACATGTTGGATGGAAACCCCTATGTATACCTATTTAAAGACAATTTTTTTTTCTCAATCCTGAGACTTGAACACTGAGCCTGGGCACTGTCCCTGAACTTCTTTTTTTGCTCCAGGATAGCGCTCTATACTTGAGACACAGTGCCACTTTAGGCTTTTTCTGAGTAGTTTATTGGAGATAAGAATCTCACAGACTTTCTACCCAGGCCAGCTTCAAACTTGGATTCTCAAAATTCAGCCTCCTGATAGCTAGGATCACAGGTGAGAGCCACCAATGGCTGGCTTTAAAGACAATTAAAAATAAAAATAAAAACAGGGCTGGGAATGTGGCTTAGTGGTAGAATGTTTGACTAGCATGCATGAAGCCCTGGGTTCAATTCCTCAATGCCACATAAACAGAAAAAGCCAGAAGTGGTTCTGTGGCTCAAGTGGTAGAGTGCTAGTCTTGAACAAAAGCAGCTCAGGGACAGTGCCCAGGCCCTGAGTTCAAGCCCCAGGACTGGCAAAAATAAAATAAAAAATAAAAATAAAAACAAATGTAATAAGTGATGGCTCATACCAAGCAAAGTTGAGAACTTCTAATTGTCACATGAGCAGAGGAGAAAAGTGTTTTAAAGCTCAGCAAGGGTTAGGAGCATAGCTCAGTGACAGAGAGCTTTCCTAGCCTGCACACAGCTCTGGGCTCCATCCCCAGCACTGGGGGAAAAAAAAAAAAAGGGACCAGCTTTAGGGAAGTGGATGTGCTGGAATCCATCTATTATTTAAGACTCACTCTGGAATTCTGGTTCATAGAAGACACTACTCACTACAGTGTCAGCATGGAGCTATTAGAGGAGCACCAACACCTCTATACTTGGCTGTAACCTTCCTCGGTAGGCCAAGGATGAAGGGAGTTACAGAGTTGTGACTCTTGATAGTGATGGACTTGACCCCAGCCCCACTGCTAAGCAAGAAAGGCCAGGTAGCAGAAATAGATGGAAAAGGGTCACAATCATCTTCTTAAGCAATAAAATTAAAAGGATATAGAAGGGGGCTTGACACAGAGAACTAATTTGGTTAACAAACATACTATGTCCCTAGGGGGGAAATAGATGGGCAGTGAACATGAGCGCTGCCATATTTAAAAAAAGAAAAGAAAAAATAACTAAAATACTGTTTATCAAAATGAATACCAGGAAGTAGACACATGCTTTGTTTTGTTTTGTTTGGGGCAGGGGCAGAGGAGGGACACAGGAATGAAGGGAGGAAAGGTGAATAAATGCAATTAATTGTATTCCATGTGAAAAGTGATCTATGTTTTTTGTGGGTTTTTTTTTGGGGGGTCCGGTTGTGGGGCCTGAAGTCTGGGCCTGGGCGCTGCCCCTCAGCTCTTCAGCTCAAGGCTAGAGCTCTACCACTTGAGCCACAGCGCCACTTCCAGCTTTTTTCATTTTGCTTATGTGGTGCTGAGGAATCGAACCCAGGGCCTCATGCATGCAAGGCAAGCGCTCTACCACTGAGCCATCTTCCCAGCCCCGAAAAGTGATCTATGTACCCAAGCACTGGTGGCTCACGCCTATAATCCTAGCTGCTCAGGAAGATGAGATCTGAGCATCACAGGAAAGTCTGTGAGACTCTAATCTTCAATAAACTACTCAGGAAAAGCTGGAAGTGACAATGTGGCTCAAGTGGTAGAGTGCTAGTCTTGAGCACAGAGAGGCTCAGACAGAGACCAGGCCCTGAGTTCAAGTCCCAGGATGAGAGAGAGAGAGAGAGAAAGAGAGAGAGAGAGAGAGAGATAGGGAGGGATGGGGGGAATGGGGTGACAGAGCAAGGGGTGACACTGATCAAGAAGCATTTTTGGGTGGGGGGGGTCTGGTCGTGGAGCCTGAACTCTGGGGCCTGGGCGCTGTCCCTCAGCTCTTCAGCTCAAGGCTAGCGCTCTACCACTTGAGCCACAGCACCACTTCCAGCTTTTTCTTTTTGCTTATGTGGTGCTGAGGAATCGAACCCAGGGCCTTGAGCATGCAAGGCAAGCGCTCTACCATTGATCCACCTTCCCAGCCCTCAAGAAGCATTGTATCATAGCCTGATTTATATAATTGTAACCACTTCATACAACTTCTTAATAATAACAGTTTAAAATGCTAAAAAAAAAAAAAAGAATAAAAAATAGGCAAGTAGGGGACTAACTAGAGTTAGCATAATAAAAAGCTTTTATTTGTTTATTATTTTATGTGCCTGTGTATGTGTGTCAGTCCTGGGGCTTGAACTCAGGGCCTGGGAACTGTCCTTGACCTTTTTATTTTTATTTTTTTACCACTTTAACCACAACTCTATTTCTGGCTTTTTGGTGGTTAATTGGAGATAAGAGTCTCATGGACTTTCCTACCTGGGCTGGCTTAAGCCTCAGCTCTCAGCCTCCAGATTAGCTAAGATTGAGCCACTGGCATCAAGCCTGCTTGCTTATTTATTTATTTTAGAGGTGTGGGCTCTCTTTGTCTTTGTCTTTGATGGTACTAGGGTTTTGAATTCAGAGACTTTCACTTGTTAGGCTATCACTCTCCCACTTGAGCCACACTAAAGCCACCATGCAAAGTAGAGACTTGGAGTGGACAGGGATAGTGAGCCTGAACAGAAAGAGAGACAGAAATGCTATTACACAGCACAATAGGAAGAGTTGTTGCCTTTAGGCTCCCTCCTCACACCGGACTCTAGCTCAGTAAGCACAGCCCAGTGAAGGGTGGGGATATTGGAGAATCTGACTCCCTAGAGAACAAGAGTTTGTGTTACACCACCAGGTAAGCCTTCAAGCCACACAACGATGATACTACTACTATCATCTTTATCAGGGAATGAGAGTAGGATTAGAATGGATAAGGAAGCTGGGCATGGTGGCTCATACAAGTGATCCTAGCTACTTGAGAAGCTTTGATGACCAGGATGGCAATTCTAGGTCAGCCCAGGTAAAAAGTTTATAAGACCCCATCTCAACCCATAGCTGGGCACAGTGATGTGAACTTGTCAGCCCAGCTATTGAGAAGACTGAAATCAGGAAGATCTCAAGTTCTAGGCCAACCCAGGTTAAAAAAAAAAAGAAGAAAAAAAACACCTTTTCAACAGTAAGAAGCTAAGTATGTTGGCGCATATCTGTTATCCAAGCTACTCCAGGAAGCATAAAATATGAGGATTACACTCCAGGTGTGGGCCTGGCAAAAAAAAAAAAAAAAAGCGAGACCCTATCTAGAAATAACCACTGCAAAAGAGGGCTGGGAAATAACCACTGCAAAAGAGGGCTGGGAAATAACCACTGCAAAAGAGGGCTGGGAAATAACCACTGCAAAAGAGGGCTGGAGATGTTGGCTTAGCGAGTACAAAGGCCTGAGTTCAAATTCCAGTACCAACCTCCCACCCCCCACACACACACAAAAAAAAGAATGGATAATGGAGAAAGGAGTTAAGCTACCTGTAACAGCCCAGGTCTTTCAGAAGAGCCCACTGGAATCCTGAAAGAACCTCCCCTGATGTGTGTGTGGAAAAGTAGATCCCATGTGGAACAAAAGTAAGACTCTAGTAGCCATGGAGATGCCTCACTTGGATCTGAATTCAAGAAAGACCTTGCTCTTCAGCTGTAAGGGGTACAGTGAGCTGCCAGCCTCTAGCTGTTAGCACCTTCTGGATCTGTCTTGATTTTCTAAACAAAGCAAATTCCTTCCAGGCAGCTTCCAGCCAATGTCTGAGCAGAGAGGGTAGTTACTAGGGCTTCATTCAACGTTTCAGTCCAATAAGAAAACTCGGATTCTAAGAGACACCTTTACACTGAAGTTCCCCCAATGGGTCTCCCAAGATTTTGTCTACATTTCAGTCTGAAGGTCCTGCTGCCTGACTCTACTTCCTCCCCCTTTTCCTGTATAGGTGTCGTCTACTTCATACAGCTCTGTCCTAATGCCTCTGTATCTGCTTCCCAGAGACTCTGCTAGCATAGCTTTCTACCTCTTACTTCCCCTATCCTCAGCATCTAACCCATTAGCAAGCTTTTTGAGGTTCTACCTTAAAATCATTTTTAGAATCTGACCTTTTCACTTCCTCATCTCTCCCAGCCCTCAACTAGTAACTGGTCCCTTGACATCTGCCACTTCCTCCTCCTCCCAGTCAGCAGCTGGAATATCTTATTTAAAGTGAATCAAGCCAGATCCTCCTTAAAACCATCCAAGCTTGACATTGCTCTTAATAAAAACCCAAATCCTTTTGCTGCCACATAGGTACTTCATCATCTCATGCCTGCCCACCTCAGGCCCATTACCCTTTCAAATATTCTTTTTTCTCCTCCTCAAGAATTTTTGTTTGAATATCAGCTTCTCTGAGACCCTTTCTCTGGCTACCATATCTCAAGAAGCTCCCCTTCCAATGGACTTGCAACAATATCAATTCTGTTGGTCAGCCAGGTGCATTTGATGTGTGCATATTATCCCAGCTACTCAGGAGGCTGAGGGAGGATCCCTCAAGACCAGAATATTAAGCCTAGCATGGGAAACATAACAAGATTCTGTCTCAAAAAATTTAGAAGTGAAAAGTAGTAAAGAAAAAAAGAAATGTACTCTTTACCTGACATATAACTATAACCCTCCTGTATATTACATTTATTTATTTATTTATTTGTCAGTTGTGGGGCTTAACTCTGGGCCTGGGCATTGTTCATCAGCTCTGCAGCTCAAGGCTAGTGCTCTACCACTTGAGCCATAGTGCCACTTACGGTTTTTTGTTTTGGGGTTTTTTTTGGTGGCTTTTTGGAGATAAGCATCTTATGGACTTTCCTGCCCAGGCTGGCTTTGAACTGCAATCCTCTCAGATCTCAGTAGCTAGGATTACAGGCATGAGCCAACAGCACCCAGCTCTCATTTGCTTTTTTATTACCTTTCTCCCTGAGTAGTGTACTCAGGGTCCTGACTTTTTTTTCCCTGTTATCTCCCAATTGCCTGCACACAATATAAACCCAATAATTGTTTGTGTAATGAATGATTGGATAAAGTCTTGTCTAAGAACCTATCCCTCTAACCACATTCATCCCTATCATTAGTTCCATTGTAATAACATAATGAAACAACTATCATTCAAATATTTTGATGACCCTTTACAGTTTTCAACAGTTCTCATTGTTAATATAACCTTTTAAATATATTATTTATTTAGATTCCAATTTTCTAATTTCTATTTTCTGTGAAGAAAATTAAGGATAAAAAATTTGAAGAGGGGGGGAGGGGGAAGGATGGGAAGGGATGGGAAGGGGAAACAAAGGAGGAGGCTACAATGCTTGATAAGAAATGTACTCATTATCTTGCCCATGTAATTGTAACCCCTCTGTACAGTATTTTCACAATAAAAAAAAAAATTGAAGCACAGGCTTAGTGGTTGAGTGCTTGTCTAGCATGCACAAAGCCCTGGGTTTGATTCCTCAGTATCACATATACAGAAAAAGCCAGAAGTGGCTCTGTGGATCAAGGGGTAGAGTACTAGCCTTGAGCAAAAAGAAGCTCAGGGATGGTGCTCAGGTCCTGAATTCAGGCTCCAAGACTGGCAACACATACACACAACACACACACAATACACACACACACACATTTGAAACATAGTGCTGGGTGCGGGTGGCTCACACCTATAATCCTAGCTACTCAGGAGGCTGAGATCTGAGGATCACCATTCAAAGCCAGCCCAGACAGGAAAGTCCATGAGACTCTTAATCTCCAATTAACCACCAGAAAATTGGAAGTGGTGCTGTAGTTCAAGTGGTAGAGCACTAGCCTTGAGCAAAAGAGCACAGGGACAATGCCCAGGTCCCCAGTTCAAGCTCCCCAAATGACAAAAAGAAGGAGGAGGTAGGGGGGAAGGGAGGGGAAGGAGGAGGGGGAGGGGAAAGGGGAGGGGAAGGGGAAGGAAGAGGGGAGGGGGAGGGGGAAGTAGCAACATCACAGAGAAATAACCAAGCCAGGAAGTACCAAAATGTAAGTGTAAATGTCAGTTTGGGGAGATGCAATGATGTCTGTCCATCAATTACTCCAGTTAGACAAGACTTCTCTGGGTAAGGACGCAGGACTCCAGATTTTCTAGTATCCTCTCTGGTTGCATAACAGCTAGAATGACTCCATGAACTCATGAAAGCATAATACTTAGAATCAAATTTTTATTACAGAAAAAAATCTGAGCTAACCAAAAGAAGAGATACATAGGGCAAGATCTGGGACAGGCCCAGTCCGGCCTCCATCTCCTGTGGAGTCCTAACAACCAGTCACTTCCTCCCTGCTGAGAAGGATGGCAAAGCTCTAGCACCGTGGAAGTTTTTCCAAGTCTTTTTTTTTTTTTTTTTTTTTTTTTGTCAGTTGTGGGGCTTGAACTCAGGGCCTGGGAGCTGTCCCTGAGCTCTTTTGCTCAAGGCTAGCGCTCTACCACTTTGAACCACAGTTCCCCTTCTGGGTTTGGGGTGGTTAATTGAAGGTAAGAGTCTCTCAGACTTTCCTGCACCAGCCAGCTTTGAACTGTAACCCTCCGATCTCAGCCTCCTGAGTAGCTAGGATTACAGGTGTGAGCCACCAGTGCCCGGCTATCCAAGTCTTCAGTGTACAATTTTCATTGGGGCTTGATCACAACATGTTTGACCTCTTCATTTCCTTTGGAACTGACATTGCATGTTCCCAAACCCCCACTGTAAATCACATGGCTCAACAACTGGTGGCCAAACTTCCCAGGCCAAAAAAGACATTTTCATTGACAGGACATTCCAGGGGCCAAGAGATCATCTGTCAGGAACTAAGGGATAGGGCTACACCTTGCTTTGGATAAAGCTAATTCTTCACTCTAAAGGTGAATTCTACTCTTTGTTCTATAATCCCAAATCTAGAACAATCCTGTTAAACATGTGATCACTAAGTCTTTGCTCTATCGTCCTCCTTCAGGCCACCTGTGTTGCTGGGAGCCAGAAGCATGAGCAGAGCAAAAACCAGCTATGACCCCAAAAGAGCAAGAAGACAGAAGTAGGCAAACAAGGAATACATTGTTAACAAAGAAGATGAATACAAAGTCTTTTTTTTTTTTTAACATATTGTTAAGGTAAGATTTAGTAAATGTATCTGTAAGTAAGGAAAAGACCAAAACAGCCGGGCGCTGGTGGCTCACGCCTGTAATCCTAGCTACTCAGGAGGCTGAGATCTGAGGATCGCGGTTCAAAGCCAGCCCGGGCAGGAGAGACCATGAGACTCCTATCTCCAATAAACCACCAGAAAACCGGAAGTGGCGCTGTAGCTCAAGTGGTAGAGCACTCGCTTTGAGCTGAAGAGCTGAGGGACAGCGCCCAGGCCCAGAGTTCAAGCCCCACAACCGACAAAAAAAAAAAAAAAAAAAAAGACCAAAACAATGCTGGGCAGTGACATCAGAGTATATAATACTATAATCTACTTTACATTCTCTGATGATATATTACAGTACTGTAGCTTGTAATTTCTTTTTTTGTTTGTTTGTTTTGTTTTTTGTTTTTTGGTTGGCCGTGGGGCTTGAACTCTGGGCCTGGGCGCTGTCCCTCAGCTCTTCAGCTCAAGGCGAGCGCTCTACCATTTGAGCTACAGCGCCACTTCCGGTTTTTTCTGGTGGTTTATTGGAGATAGGAGTCCCATGGTCTCTCCTGCCCGGGCTGGCTTTGAACTGTGATCCTCAGATCTCAGCCTCCTGAGTAGCTAGGATTACAGGCGTGAGCCACCAGAGCCCGGCTGGCTTGTAATTTCCTACACATTAATATGCCAAGAAAATGACAGTTACTGGGGCTGGGAAGATGGCTCAGTGGTAGAGCGCCTGCCTTGCATGCATGAGGCCCTGGGTTCGATTCCTCAGCTACCACATAAGCAAAAAGAAAAAAGCTGGAAGTGGTGCTGTGGCTCAGGTGGTAGAGCGCTAGCCTTGAGCTGAAGAGCTGAGGGACAGCGCCCAGGCCCAGAGTTCAGGCCCCACGACCGGACAAAAAAAAAAAAAAGTATGTATACTCCAGAGTGACTTATTTCTGGCCTCAGCTGTTTATCTATATGTCTTCTCTGAGCTTTGATTTTCTTCTATCACTCTCTCTGAGCTTCAGTGATGTCATTTGTTATATAAGATTAAAATGTGCCTTGGCCCAAAAGGTTTGCTAAGGGGGGTCTAAATTAGATCATTGTTGCTAAGATCCCTTTGCCAGCCATAAAGTGCTACATAATATCAAGAAATCCGGTAGGAATTCCTATAGATGATACACTTTCAGGAAGAGTTTCGATACAGCATATAGGGTGTGGGAGGCTTGGAGTAGCAGTCACACCCTGGGAAGAATGGAATATGCTCGTATCTAGTGTCTTGGGTTAGATAACACATTGCCTTATAAACGCCATTCCAGTAGAACCTTGGGAAAATGTAAAATGAAACATAGGCTCTTTTGCATCTTTTGGCCTTTTCAATCTTCCTAACGCTTGTGCCAACTGGGAATTTGCCCCTTTTACAAATGGGGAAACTGAAGCTTGGAGATGTCACCCAAGATTGTGCAACTGCTAAATGGCTGCAGCTAAAACAAATTCTTCCAACATCAGCAGGGAGAGGACAACATGTACTTAAATAGAAAGGAGAACTGATGGGGGGGAAGGAGGGTAGCCTGAAACAATGACTCATTTTCTCTTTCCTCCCTGATGCTTGTTACTCAGATCAGTAAACCTATTTTGTATCTTTTTCAGATACTACATGTTTCTCATGATGGCAAGGGTGCTGGGAGAAATAGCCATGATAATAGGTCAAATCAGGAAGCAACAGAGTGACAGCCATGGATGGGCAAGAATGTGTTTCTGCTGAAGAGGGATGTGGTCAGTGTTCATACCTCTGAAAGCCACCTTCCCTAAAAAGGTCTTCAATTTTGGTATAGTGGCAGTTGTGGCTAGCTTCTCTCCATCCATATAAGAAATAACCAGCTTGTAAGTCCCCTCCCCATACATTGAAAAGTCTGCAAAAATACTCACTACTCCTCACCTCCATCCTCAGAAAGATGTTCACTCTACAGACTGGAGCAAGTCAAGAGTAGCTTCTCAGAAACAGAAATGCTAGGAGTCTTTGCTTATAGTTAGAGACTTTTCCTGTACCTATAACTCATTATATAATTATTTAATTTTTATTGCCTCTTCTTTATATAAAATTTAATTCAAATGCCAACATTAAGAAATAGCTCTAGTATATCCCAACAGTTTGGAGACCAATTTAAATAGATTACAATATATGGGGCACTGGTAGCTCAGGCCTATAGTCCTAGCTACTCAGGAGGCTGAGATCTGAGGATCATGGTTCAAAGCCAGACCAGACAAGAAAGTCTATGAGACTTTTATCTTCCATTAATTTCCAAAGAAAGCCAGTAGTGGAGCTGTGGCTAAAGTGGTAAAGCACTTGAGCATGAAAACTAAGGGACAGCAAGAAAGCTGAGTTCAAGCTCCAGGAATGGCAAACATACACACACACACACACACACACACACACACACAAAAATTACACAAACACATTCACACAGTGGACTATCCTTGAATATATTTCTTAGATTGTATATTGCAGTCTAGTAAAATGGATTCCTCTTCTAAAGTAGTTTTTCATTGAAATAATGAACTGGGTGCCTTGGTTGTGGGCCCTGAACTCTGGACCTGGGCGCTGTCCCTCAGCTCTTCAGCTCAAGGCCAGCACTCTACCACTTGAGCCACAGCGCCACTTCCGGCCTTTTCTGCTTATGTGGTGCTGAAGAATCGAACCCAGGGCCTCATGCATGCAAGGCAAGCACTCTACCACTGAGCCACCTTCCCAGCCCTAAATAAAATATTTCTAACATACACAAAAACCATGAACAATCATTGACTGTAGTTAAGGAGACACACTTGCATTGTCTACCTTCACTGCTATTCAGATTTTACTAGGCATGCATTAACCCTTTCAAATTAAAAAAAAAGAAAGAAAGAAACTTAAAACTCAAAATCGTTTTCCATCAAAGTTTTACTTGTCTATCCTGCTTTGTAAATATTTCCCAAATTCTCCTTCCTTCTCCCTCTGGCCTGGCCTAGCCACAGAGCTCACAATACTGTGCCTGAACACTAGCACAGAGGACAAGGGTGTGTGTGTGTGTGTGTGTATGTGTGTGTTTATAGCATTGTTTTTTAAAAAAATAACACCTGGTTATCCCGCTAAATTAGAAACTATTAGTACGAAAAGTTTTTGAGATATTCTCAACTTAATTACAAAGTCCAAGGGCAAAGGAAAAGCCGGTGGCTGGTCGTGGACACCTGTAATCCTAGCTACTAAAGCAGCTGAAAACTAGAGAACTGCAGTTAAGTAAGCCGGCTGAGGCAGCAATGTCTGAGAGACTCTATCTCCAGTCAATCAGCAAAGTTAGACTGGTGCCACAGGGAAAGGGGCACATGTGAATGGAGGGAGAAAGAGTGAGCAAATACAGTTAACATATTCAATGCAACCTGAGAGTAGGGATGTGGTGGAAAAAGGGGATGGAAGGTATGACATTAACCAAGATGCACTGTACTCATAACCTGACTCCCATCATTCAAATGCCTTTGGACCACCACCTAATAATAATAATAATAGGGCTGGGAAGGTAGCTCAGTGGTAGAGCGCTTGCCTTGCATGCATGAGGCCCTGAGTTCGATTCCTCAGCACCATATAAGCAGAAAAAGCTGGAAATGGCACTGTGGCTCAAGTGGTAGAGTGCTAGCCTTGAGCTGAAGAGCTGAGGAACAGCACCCCAGCTGAGTTCAAGCCCCATGACTTGCAAAATAAATAAATAAATAATGATAATAATAAATTTGAAATGCTGGACTGAGCTGGGTGCTAGTGGCTCACATCTGTAATGGTAGCTACTCAGGGGACTGAAATCTGAGGTTCTCAGTTCAAAGCCAGCCTGGGTAGAAAAGTCCATGAGACTCTTCTCTCCAATAAACTACTCATAAAAATCCAAAAGTGGCCCTATGGCTCAAGGGCAAAAGCCCTAGCCTTGAGTACAGAGAAGCTCAAGAACAGAGACCAGGCCCTGAGTTCAAGCCCCAGGACCAGCAAAAAAAATGCTGGACTGGAGGCATGGCTGAAGTGGTACAGCACCAGCCATGAGTGGGGTGGGGGGAAGCCCAGTAACAAGGCCCTAAATTCAAGCCCTGATACTAGAACAAAAATAAAACAATAATAAATAATCAAGGAAGGCCTATAAGGGAAGCAAATATGCTAATAACTTCTGGCCAAACCAAACCAAAGGGCTGCTCTACATTCCTAAAAAGTGTGTTGAAGTGTGGGAGGCAGCTCAGAGTTAGTGTTGGCTAGCATGCCTGAGGCCCAGCACTGAAAGCAAATAACTAATTAATTAAAACCCAAGGGCTGGGAAGGTATCTCAGTGGTAGAGTGCTTGCCTCCCATGCATGAGTGCCTAGGCTTGATTCCTCAGCACCACATAAACAGAACAGAAAAAGCTGGAAGTGGCGCTGTGGCTCAAGTGGTAGAGCACTTGCTTCAAGCTGAAGAGCACAGGGACAGTGCCCAAGCCCAGAGTTCAAGCCCCATGACTGACAAAAACAAAAAACAAACAAAAAAAAACCCAAGATGTGTATCTAGGCACTGAGGATTCATACTCATAATCCTAGCTACTAGGAGGCTAAAATCTGGGGAACTATGCTTCAAAACCAGCCCAGACAGAAATGACTGTGAGACTTCATCTCTAATTAACCAGCAAGAAGCTGGGCTGGAAGTGTGGTACAAATAAAAGAGGGTCAGCCAAGAAAATGCAAATTCAAGGCCCTGAGTTCAAATCCATGATACCGGCAAACAAAAGAACAACAAAAAAGCCAGGAGACAAACCTTGAAAGTGCCACCATATTCTTCTTGCACTACGAATCAAGAAGCAAGCAAGGAGCCAGTGGCTCACGCCTGTAATCCTAGCTACTCAGCAGACTGAGATCTGAGGATTGCAGTTCAAAGCCAGCCCAGCCAGGAAAGTCCGTGAGACTCTCATCTCTAATTAACTACCAGAGTGGCGCTGTGGCTCAAGTGGCTCAAGAGTGCTAGCCTTTTGCTGAAGAGCTGAGGGACAGTGCCCACGTCCAGAATCCAACCCCACAACTGACCAAAAAAACATGGGCTGATTTCAAACCACAATTCTCAGATCTCAACCTCCCCAGTAGCTAGGATTATAGTCATGAGCCACTGGCACCCGGTGCAAGGCATATCTTGAATTACAAGTTGAAGGTTTGGTTTGATTTGCCCTGAGTGCCAAATTTGCCATTCACAGTTTTGCCCTTACTACTTCAGACTATCAACCTCTCTCTTCCACCACCCCTACAATCTCACTGATTCTATGATTTCTCATTCTCCCTCTCCCACAATCCATGCCTCTACTGCAGTCAGATCGATCTAAAACCTTGAATAGATATTCCTGTTCCCCATTGCCTGATAGTCATCACCAGGCCTTCTCTATCTAAAACAGCTTCCTTCTGTAGATTCAACCCCTTCTCCCTTCCCTGGATAGATACTTAGGGCTGTCCCACCCCCTCCAGCATACCACATATGTATCACACTTTCTATTCCCTGAACCAGCATTGACCTCTCTGGCCTCTCATACTCTTTGAGAATCCCCATTCCCCAGCTTGACTGCTGAACAGTGACTAAAATATATTACCAGGGAGGCAAAAGAGACTAAGAAGCAACTGCCACAGGCTTGTCTCTCTAATGCATACCCTTCTCTTGTTGGAACAAGCATACTTTCAATTGAAAGCCATAAATCTCTTGTGTAAGTGGCAGATAGCTAACGATTGTTACCTTTACTTTCCTCTAAAAAAAGGAAAGAAAATTACATGGCATAGAAATGAGAAGTGACCTAATAGTAAGACCAAGAAATAACTTGCAGCAGCCAAAGCACACCAAAGCCTTCACCCCAGGGTCTCCTAAAAGCCCCTGCTGCTTCACCCCAAGCACTCTGCATGGCCACTCCTAAAGGGAGAGTCTAAGTTGTAAGAATTAAATTGACAAGTGAGACCCAACAAAAGTAAGAAACTGCTCTGGTGACATGGTAAATATTTGTTATGTCTCAACCATAATTTCAACCATTAAACTTCTGTTACCTACTTCTAAAAAAAATAAAGTTCTAGGAATCTAGGTTCCTTCTCAAAGGTGAACTGGACTTTCCAAGCTTACTCATAAGATTGTGAATCACCTGGACTCCACCTCCCTCTCACCCTAAGCCCCAAACCCTTTCTGCTTTCATTTCAGTCAGGAAAAGAGAATTTCTCTCCCTCTCAGTTTGCAGGATTCTGGGCAGCAGTCCTTCCTGGATACGCACTCCAATCTAGGACAGGGCTCACAGACTTCCTTTACATTTGAATTTAAGGATATACATTTCATGTATATCCCCCAAACAACACAGACCATTCTTGAACATCATATCACGTTTTCTAAGTAATTTCAGTCAACAAACTCTTTTCTATATGAAGCCACAAAAAGGTTTTCAACTTAGCACTTACATGTTGTCTTGAATTGTTCTTTTACACTACAAGGCAATTTCAACAATAGTAGTGTGGACAGAAACCGTATTGGAAGGACAAAGGTCTGGCTTTTCATCAAGAATCTTCTATTAACTCTGTTTAAACTCTGCACAAGTATCCTTCCTGGTCTTAGTGCTCCCTACAGAGTAAAAGGAGGACTGTTGATCTTAAAAGTGCTTCCAGAACATGGCTGTACAACTCTGAACTCCTCAAAGTGCAGGGCCATAGGCCACATCCTTTCCCAAGGCAGACACATCACAGGGTCACTGTTAGTACTTGAATGGGCTCCATTGATGAAGCCGCTGCCTGGCCCCAGCCTTTCTCTATCAAACCAACACACTATGGATACTCACATAAGAAGAGCTCTTTCAAAGTCGACGAGTAATCCCACAACTTTACTGATACCCATTTAATAACCTTTCATATCTTGGAAAAGCCATCCTTTAGAGTAAATTAAATCTCTCTAGATTATCCTCCAAGAAAACAAGAAACTGGGAATCATGAATTAACTTATCAGCCTCAAATCTGCCTCACTTCCCTGACCCTAGCACTACCTTCTACAGCAGCACACAGAGTTTAGTTCTGAAAGGAGATGCATCAATGCTGCAGTGTTGATGTACCAAGGAACCTACAGCCACCATCACCACCCAGGTCCTGTGCCCTCAAACCAAGCCCAGTGACCATGGGATTCGCTAACTGCCTGACCTCCAAAGACGCAGCACAAATAAAACCAAAGCAAATACCTTTCTGGAATTCCATTTAGAAAACCAAGAATCACAGGGGGAAGGAATAATTTTTGAAGCTTTTGGGCTGTTGGGGGAGAGCTGGTTTCCAAAAGGCGCTGCATACCAGACAATGTGCTACAAGAGCCCCCCACCCCCCTCGCCAGGCTGCTGTGTCAATGAAGCCTTTCAGGCCCTCCACACTACCTCACTTGTTCCCCTGAAGTACTGATTTCTGGAAGCTAAACCCTCAGCTGGCAAGAACAGTGAACCCTGTGCCATTTGTCCATCAACTTCTTTAAAAAGAAAAAAAAAAAAACCTCCTGGACAGCTGTCTTGTTTTGCATTTTCTATTCTGTACTTCAGTATGTGCAATGACAAACAGGCGGCAAGGGTCTTTTCAAACTGTGAAGAAAGAAGAAAGTAAAAAGTGCCCAGAAGTCTCTGCTTTCAGCTACTAGAGAAAAGTTTGCATCCCATAGAAACAGCACTAATTAAGGGGGAAAAAACAATTCTAAATTCAGTCCTGAGTACTGGTAATCAATACAAAAGAATTACAATTTCAATTACAAAAAAAATTTTAAGTAAGAAATGAACATGCATAGTCCAACTCAAACACTTTTTCCAAAATGTAAACATAAAAATGTTTTTCCTTTGTGAGTTTCACCTCAATAATTACTTTTTCTAAGTTTTTTCACATTCACTCACTTTATTGGCACTAAAGAAAATAGTTAATGCAGGTAATCCAAATAAAAAAATATTCACCCCAAACATTTTTTTACTGTATGTTACTATACCCTACATAGATTTTATAGAAAATTTATCTTCATAATTCTGTTTTGTTCAATTGCATAGTGAAAGTAGTTTACCCCTCTGAGCACATATGTACTAACAAGCACAGGAAAGCAAAGAAAAAAAAGTCACTAAAAAGACCTGAAACCAAACGTTTCCTACAAGTAAGATATAAAAAGCCAGGAGCCAGTGGCACACGCCTATAATTCTAGTTATTCAGGAGACTGAGATCTGAGGGTAAAGGTTCAAAGCTAGCCCAGACAGAAAAATCCATAGTAGGGGGGCAAGGGGGAGGATGGGAAGGGATGGGAAGGGGAAACAAAGGAGGAGGCTACAATGCTTGATAAGAAATGTACTCATTATCTTGCCCATGTAATTGTTACTCCTCTGTACAGTATTTTCACAATTAAAAAAAAAAGAATATAAAAAAAAAGAAAAATCCATGGTGGTTAATTCTAATTAACCACCAAAAAGCTAGAAGTGGAGCTGTGCTCGAGTGGTAAAGCACCAACCTCCAGCGCAAAAACTAAAGAACAATGCCCAGGACCTGAGTTCAAGCCCCAGTACCAGAACAAAGAAAGGCCAACACCTACAATCCTAGCTACTCAGAAGGCTGAGATCTGAGGATCACAGTTTGGGCAGAAAAATCTATGAGACTCTTATCTCCAATGTACTACTTAGACGTAAGGCCATGGCTCAAGTGGTAGAGTGCCAGCCTCGAGCACAAGGAGGCTCAGAGACAGTGGCTAGGCCCTGAGTTCAGGACCAACAAAAAGAAAAAAAAAAAAGAAAAGAAACCACTAGTAGTAATTAGGTACTATGACTAGTGAAATAATCCAACATAATTGACAACAGGAGCCAGGCACTAGTGGTTTACACCTGTAATCCTAGCTTTCTTAGTAAGCTGAGATCTGAGGATCAAGGTTCAAAGCCAGATGGGGCAGGAAAGTCCATGAGACTCTTATCTCCAATTAACCACCAAAAAGCCAGAAGTGAAGCTGTGGCTCAAGTGATAGAGTACTAGCCTTGAGTGGAAAAGTTAAGTGATAATGCCCAGGCCCTGGGTTCAAAACCAAAGACTGGCACAAAAATAAATTAATTTAAAAACAAGAGAACTCAAAGGAGGAGGCTGCAATGCTTGGTAAGAAATGTACACATTATCCTGCTCATGTAATTGTAACTCCTCTGTACAGTATGTTCACAAATAAAATTAAATTAAAAAAAAAAAAAAAGAGAACTTTGCATTGCCACGGGCATTTTGCACCATCCTGTAGTTCCAAGCATCTCACCTGAGTCCAACCTATTGTTCAGTTTTCAGAATTTTCAGTTGCGGAAGTGGCGCTGTAGCTCAAGTGGTAGAGCGCTCAGCCTTGAGCTGAAGAGCTGAGGGACAAGCGCCCAGGCCCCACAACCCCACAACCACCAAAAAAAAAAAAGAGTATCACAGAATTTTCAGTTGCTACCAACCATACTATCACCACTCTTCCATGCCATAAACACCCAAAGTCATAAAAATTTCACATGTTTCTATGAATCACCCAGTTAACACCATGAGTTTGGTCAAATTATGTGCTTTCAAAGTTTGGAATCCTTCTTGGGGTTTTTTTGTTGTTGATTTTTTGGGTTGGATTTTTTTTGGGGGGGGCGGTCATGGGGCTTGAACTCTGGGCTTGGGCACTGTCCCTGCACTCTTCAGCTCAAGGCAAGCGCTCTACCGCTTGAGCCACAGCACCACTTCTGGTTTTTTAGTGGTTTATTGGAGATAAGAGTCTCATGGACTTTCCTGCTCGAGCTGGCTTTGAACCGTGATCCTCAGATCTCAGCCTCCTGAGTAGGTAGGATTACAGGCGTGAGCCACCAGCGCCCAGCTGGAGTCCTTCTTATATTATAGTACATATTAGCCACATGCAGCTATTGACCATTAAAAACATGTTTCTGGCAAATTCCAACTAGAATATACAAATCATTTGAAGGTTGACTGTGAAAAAAATATAAATATATTGTGATAATTTTTATCCAGCTCACATAGTAGAATATGTTTTATATCTAGGTTAATAAAATATTTAAGTAAAATTAATTTCATGCTTTAAAGTGTGGCTATTAGAAAATTGCCATGCAAAGTTAGTTTTTTTTTTTCATTTCTATCGTAGACTAACTTAAAGGATTAGACTAGTGAGGCACATAGGCTCATAAATATAATCCTAGTTACTTGGGAGTCAGAGATCAGAGAATCAGCGTTTGAGACCAAACCAAGAAAAATGTTATCAAGATTCCATCTCAGTCAATAAGCTGGGTATGGTGGTTCAGCTATGAGAGAGGCTAGAGGTAGGATGATAGGTACGAAAGCAGACTTCAGACAAAACATGAGAGCCTGCCTAAAGAAAATAAGGAAGACAAAAAAGGGCTGGAGGGGCTGGGAAGGTGGCTCAGTGGTAGAGCGCTTGCCTTGCATGCATGAGGCCCTGGGTTCAATTCCTCAGCACCACATAAGGAGGGGGAAAAAAGCCGGAAGTGGCACTGTGGCTCAAGTGGTAGAGTGCTAGCCTTGAGGTGAAGAGCTGAAGGACAGTGCACAGGCCCAGAGTTCAGGCCCCATGACTGGACCACCCTCCCCCCCACACACACACACAAAAAGGCTGGAGGCTTTGCTCAAGCAGTAGAGCAAAATCCTGAGCTTAAATTCCAGTATGGGAACACACACACACACACACACACACACCTAGGGTAGTTGGGAAAGATTAGACTAGAGGACATCACAGAACCCTGCCAGATTTAAACAATAAAATCCAAACTGGGCTGGGAAGGTGGCTCAGTGGTAGAGCGCATGCCTTGCATGCCAGAGGCCCTGGGTTCAATTCCTCAGCACCACATAAGCAAAAAAGAAAAAAGCCGGAAGTGGCGCTGTGGCTCAAGTGGTAGAGCGCTAGCCTTGAGCTGAAGAGCTGAGGGACAGCGCCCAGGCCCAGAGTTCAGGCCCCACAACCGGACCCCCCAAAAAAATAAAATAAAATAAAATCCAAACTGCCTAGCTTCAGTGGCTCACACCTGTAATCCTATCTACTCAGAAAGCTGAGATCTGAGGATCCTGGTGCAAAGCCAGCTGGAGCAGAAAAGTTCAGGAGATTCTTATCTTCAATTAACCACCAAAAAGCCAAAAGTAGAACTATGGCTCAAATGTTACTGTGCTATCCTTTAGTGAAACAGGTAAGGTACAGTGCCCAGGCCCTGAGTTCAAGCCCAAAGACTGACACAGAAATAATAATAATTCTGGTTTCAAATTTCTGTTCTCCCCCTTAACTCTTTAACCTTGAGCAAATACTGAAACTCTGTTTAGTTTCCCCATTGATAAAAATGGACATAATACTAATAATTGTATCAACTTTCTGGGTGGTTATATGGATCAAATTAGTCTATACAGGTTAACCACTTAGAATAGTACCTAATAGGTGTTACCTTACTCACCAAAAATGAAATGTTTTCATTAACATTATTATTCATCATGACACAAACTACATGTTTATTGTATAAAATATTGGATGGAAATAGGTAATGTCTTATATAATTCAAAATATAGTGTTGCTTAATATTAAGTGATATAAATATCCAAATAGTAAATTTTAAACTTTCGTTTCATGGATGTTGTTCTTCATATCCATTCATTCAACAAATGTGCATTGAACATATACTATAAGTAAATACTACATATTTTCTGTAAGTACAGTAATAAAGTTAGATGGAAAGTACTACTTCATAGAGTCTTTATTCTCGCAGAGTGATCAATAATTTAGTCTGACTTTTTAGATAACTTATTTTTGGATATTTGAAAATCACCTGGAAAGGAAGATTAAAAAATAATGTAAAGCTGGGTCACTCAGGAGGCTGAGATCTGAGGATTGTGGTTCGAAGCCAGCCTGGGCAGAAAAGTCCCTGTGAGACTCTTATCTCCAATTAATGACTCAAAACATGGAAGTGGCCCTGTGGCTCAGAGTGGTAGAGTGCAAGCTTTGAGCAAAAGAGCTCAGACACAGCTCTCAAGCCCCAAGTACAAGCCCTATGAGTGACAAAAAAAAAAAAAGTGCTAGCCTATTATTCCCCAATGCTTTTCCCACTCCCAGCGTTCTCTCCAAAAGGAGATAAACCATCTAATCTATATTTTCCTCCAATGTAATTATCCATACCACCTAGAACAAGAAGAAGAAAGCTACAGCAAAGATGTGCTTACAGCTCTTAAACCAAGTGAGAACAAGATTCAGAGAATTCTTTTTATTTCTTCAATAATCTTAGGAAGCATATAATCTGATGGTGCAGATTAAGGATTTTGTATCTTCAAATTTAATTTATAATAGCCAGGCACCAATGGTTTAGGACACAACTATCATCCTAGCTACTGAGGAGGCTGAGATCTGAGGTTTCAGATCCAATCATAGCCCAGGCAGAAAATCCATTAGGCTCTTTCCTCCCCTACTATCCACCCTGCCCAGTTGCAGGGCTTGAACTCCGGGCCTGGGCGCTGTCCCTGCGCTCTTCAGCTTAAGGCTAGCATTCTACCACTTCAGCCACAGCACCACTTCCAGTTTTCTGGTGGTTTATTGGAGGTAAGAGTCTCACAGACTTTCCTGCCTCAGCTGGCTTTGAACCACAATCCTCAGATCTCAGCTTCCTGAGATAACCAGTATTATAGGCGTGAGCCACTGTGCCAGCCCATTAGATACCTACCTCCAATTAACCACCATAAAGCCACTGTGGTACAAGCCTTGAGCCAAAAACTCAGTGAGTTCTAGCCCCAGAACCAGCACACACATACAAAAATTAATTGATAAGACAGTAAAAAAATATGAGTATGGTCAACTCAGCAATTCCATTCCATATATACAGTAGAACAGGAATTGTTAAACTTTTTCTATAAAGGATCAGATTGAAAATATTTTAGACTTTTCAGGCCATCCAGTCTCTATTACAACAACCCACAAGTCCTAAAACAACCAGAGACAATATACAAATACTTGAATATACCTATTTCAAAAAAAATTTATTTATAGGCACTGAAATTTGAATTTTCCATTACAAAATATTAGTCTTTTGAATTTAAAAAACCATTTAGAAATATAAAAACCAACTTCTTTATGGGCCATATGAAAAATAGGTGAATAGGGTGAACAAATGCAATCATGCTATTCAGTATGCACTATGTGGAAAATGAACTATGTAACTTGTGGTCAGGGACTGGAGGCAAAAACTGAGAGAAAGCAAAGGAAAGGGTGAAATTGTCCTAAAAAGAAACATACTAACTACCTGGCTTACAAAATGGTAACTCCTCTGTACAACTTCTTAATAATAACAATAAAATGGCATTTTAAAAGTAGGTGAATGAGCCAAGCCATAGTTTGCCAACAGTAGGGTTTTTTTTTCGTGTTTTTGTTGTTGTTGTTTTTGTCCATTGTGGGGCCTGAACTCTGGGCCTGGGCGCTGTCTCTCAGCTCTTCAGCTCAAGGCTAGAACTCTACCACTTGAGCCACAGAGCCACTTCCTGTTAATGTGGTGCTGTTTATGTGGTACTGAGGAATTGAATCCAGGGCTTCATGTATGCGAAGCAAGCACTCTACTGCTGAGCCACCTTCCCATCCCTTTTTTTTCCATTTTTGGGTTTTTTGTTGTTTTGTTTTGTTTTTATTGGCTTTTGGGTCTTGAACTCTGGGCCTAGGCATCGGCCCTGAGCTCTTCAGCTCAAGGCTAGCACTCTACCACTTGAGCCACAGCGCCACTTCCAGCTTTTTCTGCTTATGTGGTGCTGAGGAATCAAACCCAGGGCCTCATGCATGCAAGGCAAGAGCTCTACCACTGAGCCACCTTCCCAGCCCCTTGTAAAGACTCTTGTACATAGAGGGGATTGATGGCTCACCCCCTAATCCTAATCAGGAGACTGAGATGAAGAGGATCATGGTCCATGCCTGCCTGAACAAAAAAGTCCACAACATTCCTGAGCATGGTGGGCACACCTATCCTCCCAACTATGATGCAAGTCTAAAATACACAGATCTAGGCACACAATTGCAAGAACACAAGGCTTTATCTAAAAAATAACCAGTGCACAAAAAGGGCTAGATGTATGGCTCACTAGTAGAGCACCTACGTGACAAGTACTACCAAAAGAAAAAGAAAACAAGGAAAACCTCTTGCACATGAACACACTCAGTTATATGGGACAATTATAATGCCATTTCCATAGGTTCTTTAAATATGCAGAAATTATATATTACAGTGCATACTTGACATATATAACACAAGCAGGAAGAAATACATGGGAATATTATGGACCTGGAAATGGTAACAAGCTGGGGATAGGAGATGGGTGCAACTGGAGAAGGGTGTGTACCTGGGCTTCCACTGGGTTGTTAAGGTTTCATTTAAACTAAGTGTTGGGGACTGGGAAGGTGGCTCAATAGTAGAGCGCTTGCCTTGCATGCCTGAGGCCTTTGGTTCGATTCCTCAGCACCACATAAGCAAAAAGAAAAAAGCCAGAAGTGGCATTGTGGCTCAAGTGGTAGAGCGCTAGCCTTGAGCTGAAGAGCTGAGGGACAGCGCCCAGGCCCAGAGTTCAGGTCCTATGACCAACAGAAAAATAAATAAATTAATTAAATTAAATAAGTGTTGGGTTTATGGATGTCCATTCTTAATATCTTATTGTACATCTTAAGTATTCAGTTATAAATAAAATGGAATTGTAGATTTATTGTGTACTTAGCAAGTGGTTTCATCTATGTGAGGAGAGAGGAAGACCAATTTTTATTACAATATCCAAAAATATAGGTTTGAGCCTGGACCTCTGATACTAAAAAGGAAAACCTGGGGGCTGGGAAGGTGGTTCAGTGGTAGAGCGTTTGCCTTGCATGAATGAGGCCCTGGGTTCGATTCCTCAGCATCACATAAGAAAAAAGAAAAAAGTCGGAAGTGGCGCTGTGGCTCAAGTGGTAGAGCACTAGCCTTGAGCTGAAGAGCTGAGGGACAGCGCCCAGGCCCAGAGTTCAAGCCCCAGGACCAGACCCAAAAAAACAAAAAACAAAACAAAAAAAACCTGGGCTGGGAAAGTGGCTCAGTGGTAGAGTACCTGTCTTGCATGCATGAGGCCCTAGGTTCGATTCCTCAGCACTACGTAAGCAGAAAAAGCCAGAAGTGGTGCTGTGGCTCAACTGGTAGAGCACTAACCTTGAGCTGAGGAGCTGAGGGACAGCACCCAGGCCCAAAGTTCATACCCTAGGACTGATAAATAAAATAAATAAATAAATAGAAAAACCTTTTGTTTCATTTTTTAAAATTAAACCAAACCTTAAAAAAAAAATAGCCTGTCACTGGTGGCTTACACCTATAATCTTAGCTACTCAGGAGGCTGATATCTGAGGATCAAGGTACAAAGCTAGCCCTGGCTGGAAAGTCTGTGAGATTCTTATCTCCAATAAACCACCAGAAAACTGGAAGTGGTGCTGTGGCTCATGTGGTAGAATGCTAGCCTTGAGCTGAAGAGCTGAGGGACAGAGCCCAGGCCCAGAGTTCAAGACCCACAATCAACAAAAAAAAAGGGGGGGGGG
Source organism: Dipodomys merriami (assembly GCF_024711535.1). Classification (NCBI taxonomy): domain Eukaryota; kingdom Metazoa; phylum Chordata; class Mammalia; order Rodentia; family Heteromyidae; genus Dipodomys; species Dipodomys merriami. The sequence continues at coordinate 1,353,236 of NW_027202893.1, forward strand.
GGAGAAAGGAAAGGAAAGGAAGGAAGGAAGGAAAGAAGGAAGGAAGGAAGGAAGAAAGAAAGAAAGAAAGAAAGAAAGAAAGAAAGAAAGAAAGAAAGAAAGAAAGAAAGAAAAGAAAGAAAGAAAGAAAAGATTAAAGTGCATTTCCGAATAGTGGGATGGTTAATCTAATGGTCAATTTGACTGGCATGAGAAGCAACTAGGAGATTAACAAAGCACACCCCACGTGTGTCTGTGAGATATTTCCAGAGAGGACTAACTACGCGGAAAGGCTCTTGAATGAAGGTGGTGCCATTGCCCAGGAGGGGGGTCTAGACAGACTATAAGCAGGAAAAGGAGCAAACAACTATGTAGGCATTTTCCCTCCCGTCCTCTCTCCTCTCCTGTTCCACTTTCTTCTCCCCTCTCCTTCCCTTTCCTTCTCTCCCTTCCTCTGGTAATTATTGATCTGCTCAGAGAGCTTAGTTCAACTCCAGCTGTCTAATGGGCTCAATAATGATGCTTTGCCTGTGTTCTCCATTCCCCTGTGCCATACACCTTCCACAGCACTGCAATGATCCACATGCCCTAGGAATAGCAACTTCCCATCACCCACTCTGAGACAGAGCAAATAGAAGTGTAAGTGGCAATGACGTTAGTGTTCTGTATGTGAAAACCTAGCATGAATCTTCTCTCTCCTCCTGCAGAAGCTCTCAGGCACCATAACATGAAGAGAAAAAAAAATTAAAAAAACTCATAGCTGTGGAAAACTGTCTTTTGGTTTAGAATTACTTCAATAATTCTTTAAGGGTCACCGACAGCCACGTGTTTCCTAGTTTCCTGAATTCCAAGCTTCTTTTATCCTTCAAAGACCCTCAAAAGAAAGAGCAGTTGTAACTGTTGAGCAGGTACTGCCCTCTAGTGCTTTTACTTTCATAATAAAAATTTTAAACACTATGACATCAAAGCAAAGAAAGTCTACCAAAGATTAAATAATAGTTATTAATCCAAGATTTTTCACCTATATATTATCAATTGAGTATTTTTTCGTTGCTTTTTTTTTTTTTTTGGTCCGGTCGTGGGGCCTGAACTCTGGGCCTGGGCGCTGTCCCTCAGCTCTGCAGCTCAAAGCTAGCGCTCTACCACTTGAGCCATAGCACCACTTGCAGCTTTTTTATTTTCTGCTTATGTGGTGCTAAGGAATCAAACCCAGGGCCTCATGCATGCAAGGCAAGCACTCTACCACTGAGCCAACTTCCCAGCCCCAATTGAGTATTTTTTTGCAGGATTGTTTCCTCCATTGTTAAATGTTTAGCAGTTATCCTGGTACCTACCCACTAAAAGAATAGCATGTACATCAAGCACACACATGCACATATACTAATTGTGATAACCAAAAACAAAATATCTCTAGATATCACTAAATTCTCCAGGGAGTAAAATCATCCCTGTTTGAGAACCAGTGCATGTAGGTTGTCCAAAATATTAGTATTAGAGGTGAAAATTATACAGAAGAAAATAAAAAAGGGGGGCTGAGAAGGTGGCTCAGTGGTAGAGTGCTTGCCTTGCATGCATGAGGCCCTGGGTTCGATTCCTCAGCACCACATAAACAAAAAGAAAAAAGCCAGAAGTGGCTCTGTGGCTCAAGTGGTAGAGTGCTAGCCTTGAGCTGAAGAGCTGAGGGACAGCACCTAGGCCCAGAATTCAGGCCCCACAACCGGACCCCCCCCAAAAAAAAGATTTCTTCTCTGAACTAATCCCAACCCCCTTGGTTGTTTTGTTGTTTTGGGGGGAGGGGGAATCCGGTCATGGGGCCTAAACTCTGGGCCTGGGCGCTGTCCCTCAGCTCTTCAGCTCAAGGCTAGCACTCTACCACTTGAGCCACAGCGCCACTTCCAGCTTTTTCTTCCTGCTTATGTGGTGCTGAGGAATCGAACCCAGGTCCTCATGCATGCAAGGCAAGTGCTCTACTACTGAGCCACCTTCCCAGCACACCCCCTTAGTTTTTTGTTTGTTGGTTTGGTTTAGTTTTCTTTTCTTTTCTTTTTTTTTGAGACAGGATCTAACTGTGTAGATCAGGCTAGCCTAGAACTCACTATGTAGCCCACACACTGACCTCAAATTTTCTTTTTGGGGGGGAGGAGCAGGGGAGGGGGTCCAGTCATAAGGCCCGAACTCTGGGCCTGGGCGCTGTCCCTCAGTTCTTCAGCTCAAGGATATAGCTCTACCACTTGAGCCACAACACCACTTCTGGCTTTTTTCTTTTTGCTTATGTAGTGCTGAGGAATCGAACCCCGAGCCTCATGCATGCAAGCAAGTGCTCTACCACTGAGCCACCTTCCCAGCCCTGGCCTCAAATTTTCTATCCTCCTACCTCAGACTCTTGAGTTGCTGGAATTACAGGCATGTACCACCACACCTAGTTAGATTAATTCCTTATTCATAATTTTTAAAAAATTATGAATGAAGGACAAAAAATAGATAATTAAGATTTTTACCATCTCTCCTCCAAATCCCTGGCTATTTCTTATATCTGTTCAACACCTCAAAACAGAAACAAAGCTTGCTGTTCTAGCCAAATACTGTTATTGGGAAGGGGAAAAGGGTTGAGAAGTACAAGTGTTTATATTATTTTAACAAAATGCACAGGATCAGCATTAATACTACAGGCAAATGAGATCCTGCATGGATTGCTGGCATGAAAATTCTCAAAAAGAAAAAAAAAAAAAGCAGGGGGGAAGGGGGTAAGAAAAGAAAAGTCTCAAAAAAGATCGGGTTTCACACCGGACATTGATGAAAGTGATCTAAGCAATTAAGGCTGGTGATGGGAAGGAGAGAATGAGAGAAAAGGAGGGAACAGCTGATACTAAGCAAAAGGAAAAAATGCAAATCACCTGATATACGTAAAGGTAACCCCGCTGTATATCACCTCTAAAATAACAATTTAAACATTTTTTAAATTTAAAAAAAGAAAGAGGGTTCAGAGAAAGAGGGTTCCACCCATGGTTTAAAAATATGTATAGCCAGACACCAGTGGCTCATACCTGTAATCCTAGCTACTCACAAGGCTGAGATCTGAGGATTATGGTTCAAAGCTAATCTGGCAGGAAAGTCTGTGAGATTCGTATCTCCAATTAACCACCAGAAAACCAGAAGTGGCATTGTGGCTCAAATGGTACAGTGCTCACCTTGTGCTAAAGAGCTTAGGGACAGTGCCCAGGCCTGGAGTTCAAGCCCCACAACCAACAAAAATAAAATAAATTTAAATTAAAAATAAATTAAGCTGGGCACCGGTGGCTCACACCTGTAATCATAGCTACTCAGAAAGCTGAGATCTGAAGATCACGGTTCAAAGCCAGTCTGGGCAGCAATGTCCATGAGACTCTTATCTCCAATAAATGACCAGAAAACCAAAGTGTCACTGTGGCTCAAGTGGTAGAGCACTTGCCTTGAGCTGAAGAGCTGAGGGACAGCACCCAGACCTAGAGTTCAAGCCCCACGACCAGAAAAAAAAAAAAAATTAAAAGTTAGGAGAACTTATTCAAATCTGAAAAGGTGAATCTATTCATGTTTTTCCCCCCTGTGCCAGGACTGGGGCTTGAACTCAGGGCCTCCCATGCTCACTTGGTCTTTTCCCTCATAGCTGATGCTCTACACCACTTGAGGTACACAGACCTCCACTTCCAGTTTTTTTGCTGGTTAACCAGAATGAAGAGGGTCTTGGATTTGTTTGCCTAGGCTGCTTTCAACTTGGAACTGGGCCTCCTGAGTAGCTAGACTCAGATGTGAGCCACCGCTGCCCAGACCTGCTTCTACAAATCATAATACCTGCAAAAACTGAAAATTTGATATTAAAAATAATGTTTTGAACTGACATTACATGCAACTACCTCTCCCATCAAATTTCTCACTGACTTAACTGATTTCAGCAAGGAAATAAAAAATGAGAATAAAATTTTAAGCCAGGTACTGGTGGTTCACACCTGTAATCCTAGCTACTCAGGAGGCTGAGATCTGAGGATAAAGGTTCAAAGCCAGCTCAGGCAGGAAAGTCTATGAGACTCTGATCTCCAACTACCAGAAAACCAGAAGTGGAGCTCTGGTTCAAAGTGGTAGAGCTTTAGCCTTGAGCAAAAGAGCTTAGTGACAGTGCCCAGGCCCCACAATAAAACAACAACAACAAGCCGGGCGCTGGTGGCTCACGCCTGTAATCCTAGCTACTCAGGAGGCTGAGATCTGGGGATCATGGTTCAAAGCCAGCCTGGGCAGGAAAATTTGTGAGACTCTTATCTCCAATAAACCACTAGAAAACCAGAAGTGGTGCTGTGGCTCAAGCAGTAGAGCGCTTGCCTTGAGCTGAAGAGCACAAAGACAGCGCCCAAGCCTAGAGTTCAAGCCCTACGACCCACAAAAAAAAAAAAAAAAAAAGAATACAATACTGCGTGTATGTGTGCCATTCCTGGGGCTTGAACTCAGGCCCTGTGTTAGCTTACATGACAAAAGGGGTTGCAAATGGATTGAGTTAAGAAATTTGAGGTTGCTGGGCGCTGGTGGCTCACGCCTATAATACTACCTACTCATGAGGCTGAGATCTGAAGATCACAGTTCAAAGCCAGCAAGGGCACGAAAGTCCATGAGACTCTTATCTCCAATAAACCACTCAGAAAACCAGAAGTGAAGTGGCACTGTGGCTCCAGTGGTAGAATGCTAGTCTTGAACTGAGGAGAGAAAGAAAGAAAGAAAGAAAGAAAGAAAGAAAGAAAGAAAGAAAGAAAGAAAGAAAGAAAGAAAGAAAGAAAGAAAGAAAGAAAGAAAGAGAGAAAGAGAGAAAGAGAGAAAGAGAGAAAGAAAGAAAGAAAGAGAGAAAGAAAGAAAGAGAGAAAGAGAGAAAGAGAGAAAGAAAGAGAAAGAAAGAAAGAGAAAGAAAGAGAGAGAGAGAAAGAAAGAAAGAAAGAAGAGAGAGAGAGAAAGAAAGAAAGAAAGAGAGAGAGAGAAAGAAAGAAAGAGAAAGAGAGAGAGAAAGAGGGGGAGAAAGAAAGAGAGAGAGAAAGAAAGAGAGAGAAAGAGGGGGAGGAAGGGAGGGAGAGAGAAAGAGGGGGAGGGAGGGAGGGAGGGAAGGAGGGAAGGAAGGAAGGAAGAAGAAAGAAGGAAGAAAGAAAGAAAGAATAAAGGAGAAATTTGAGATTATCTTGCACCCAATATCTTCATACATGAAAAAGGGCAACAGGAAAGTGACGTTAGAGAAGGAAATATGATGAAGGAAACAGAAGTAAATGTGATGCAATAGCTGGACTTGTAGAGGATAACCAGGAGACAGGAAATCCAGGCAGTGCTGAGAAACTAGAAAGAGCAAGAAATGGTTTCTCTCATAGAGCTTCCAGAAGGAAAGATGTTCTGTACACAACTTGATTTCAGGATTATAATAATCATTTCAGACTTTTGGCCTCCAATATAGTAAGAATATCAATCTTGGGGCTGGGAAGGTGGCTCAGTGGTAGAGCTCTTGCCTTGCATGCATGAGGCCCTGGGTTCGATTCCTTAGCACCACATAAGCAGAAAAAAAAAAAGCCAGAAGTGGCGCTGTGGCTCAAGTGGTAGAGCGCTAGCCTTGAGCTGAAGAGCTGAGGGACAGCGCCCAGGCCCAGAGTTCAGGCCCCACGACCAGACCCCCAAAAAAAGAAAAAAGAAAATCAACCTGTATTCTTTTGTTTGTTTGTTTGTTTTGGTCGGTCGCGGGGCTTGAACTCTGGGTCTGGGCGCTGTCCCTCAGCTCTTCACTCAAGGAGAGTGCTCTACCACTTGAGCTACAGTGCATCACTTCCAGTTTTCTAGTGGTTTATTGGAGATAGGAGTCTCATAGTCATTCCTGTCCAGGCTGGCTTTGAACTGCAATCCTCAGATCTCAGCCTCCTGAGTAGCTAGGATTACAGGCGTGAGCCACCGCCGCCTGGCTGTTCAATCTGTATTTTTTTTGTTTGTGTGAAAATACCGTACAGAGCCGGGCGCTGGTGGCTCACGCCTGTAATCCTAGCTACTCAGGAGGCTGAGATCTGAGGATCGCGGTTCAAAGCCAGCCCGGGCAGGAGAGACTGTGAGACTCCTATCTCCAATAAACCACCAGAAAACCGGAAGTGGCGCTGTAGCTCAAGTGGTAGAGCGCTCGCCTTGAGCTGAAGAGCTGAGGGACAGCGCCCAGGCCCAGAGTTCAAACCCCACGACCAACAAAAAAAAAGAAAAAGAAAAAGAAAATACCGTACAGGGGGGTTACAATTACATGGGCAAGATAATGAGTACATTTCTTTCTTTTTTTTTTGGGGGGGGGGGTCCGGTCGTGGGGCCTGAACTCTGGGCCTGGGCCCTGTCCCTCAGTTCTTCAGTTCAAGGCTAGCACTCTACCACTTGAGCCACAGTGCCACTTCCGGCTTTTTCTTTTTGCTTATGTGGTGCTGAGGAATGAGGAATCGAACCCAGGGCCTCATGCATGCAAGGCAAGAGCTCTACCACTGAGCCACCTTCCCAGCCCCCATGAGTACATTTCTTTTCTTTTCTTTTCTTTTTGGGTCCGGTCGTGGGGCCTGAACTCTGGGCCTGGGCACTGTCCCTCAGCTCTTCAGCTCAAGGCTAGCGCTCTACCACTTGAGCCACAGCACCAGTTCCAGCCCTTTTTTTTCTGCTTATATGGTGCTGAGGAATCGAACCGTGGGCCTCATGCATGCAAGGCATGCGCTCTACCACTGAGCCACCTTCCCAGCCCCCATGAGTACATTTCTTATCAAGCATTGTTGCCTCCTCCTTTATTTCCCCTTCCCATCCCTTCCCATCTCCCTTCTCCCCCCTCCTCCCTGCCCAGCCAAAGTTGTAAAGTTCATATTTCAACATAATGTCTTGTACATCTCATTGTTGCAATGGGCCTACCTTGTATTCCTATTTAAACAATTTGGTTTTTTCCTTCCCCTCCACAAAGTAACATCAAATACAGTGAAAACAGGGGTTATATTGTGGGAAGGGACATACAAAGCAACAAAGAAATCATCTTATAAATGTGTTAGAAACAATGGCAAGAAAGAAAAAACATTTGAATCCTTATCTTGGAGTCAATCTGTATTCTTATAAGCAAAGTTTGTGGTGAACGGTTATCCAACAGCAATAGAAAACCAATACAAATGACTGGGAATTTGGTTTAGTGCTTGCCTAGCATGCATGAAGCCCTGGGTTCAATTCCTCAGTACCACATAAGCAGAATTGGAGCTGTGGCTCAAGTGATAGAGTGCTAGCCTTGAGCAAAAGAAGTTCAGGGATAACACCCAGGCCCTGAGTTCAAGCCCCAGGACTGGCAAAAAGAAAAGAAAACTAAGGGCTAGGAAGGTAGCTCAGTGGTAGAGCACTTGTTTTGCATGCATGAGGCCTGGGTTCGATTCCTCAGCACCACATAAACGGAAAAAGCCAGAAGTGGTGCTGTGGCTCAAGTGGTAGAGTGCTAGCCTTGAGCTGAAGAGCTGAGGGACAGTGCCCAGGCCCAGAGTTCAGGCCCCAGGACTGGCAAAGAAAAAGAAAAAAAATGAAAACTAATACAGGAATATTTTGTTAGTCTTTTAGTACTTTATCTTGTTAAGTCAGAATGTCAGCATTTGGATAATTATATCTCACACTGTTACATTTGTGTTCTAAAACTGTGTGTGTTCTTTTTATGATTGCTAACATATTTTCATTAAAATATACTTGCCATTTATCTTTAAAAAACATATTCTAAAATTCAACTATTCTAATATATTCTGAAATTCAAACTCAGAATCCAACACACATGCAGCGAGGAGAGGAGCCGCCACTCTAGCGCTGCCAGGCACGGTTAGTGGACATGACATATACACTTCAAGTATGTGGCAAATTTTAAGCAGCTACCAATCAAACTCAAGACATAAAGCAAAGCCAGCCACCCCAATTGGATTCAGAAAATAGAATGTGACTTCAGAAGACAAAAATGGCAACATTAACAATGCTGCTTGGATGTGGCCCTGCTGCAGAAAGCTGACCTTTTTAGCAGTCTTTAAAAATGAGTCTTTGGAAGAGACAGCTGAGCTTCACAAAGGATGAAAAATAAACCCACTTCCTTAATTCAGAGAGAGAGAGAGAGAGAGTACATTTACTTCTCCCTTTTTCCACCAGCATTCTAGCACAGAAGTGGCACTATGCAAACTCTTTGCACAACATCTGGAAAGCCTAGGTTGACACAGCTTCCCTTATCACAAGCATGCGGGCACCCTTCCTTCTCATGATGAGGTATGTATGATTCAGATACTCACTAAGAGCTATACTAACAACTTTGTGTGAGTGTGAGTGAGTGTGAGTGTGTGTGTGTGTGTGTGTGTGTGCTGGGACTGGGCCTTAAACTCAAGGTCTGGGCACTGTCCCTGAGCTTCTTTTTTTGCTTAAGGCTGGTGCTCTACCACTTAAGTCACAGCTCCACTTCTGGGATTTTGGGTTAGTTAGAGATAAGAGGTTCATGGACTTTTCTGTCCTGGCTGGCTTTTCTCATTTTCTTGCTTTGTTTATTTACATCAACAACAGCAGGCTTCCTTAATTTTGCTTTTCATTTTAATGGAAACATCCTTAGTTCTTTATGCCATTAAGAATGTAGAAAGCGGCTGGGCACCGGTGGCTGTAATTCTAGCTACTCAGGAGGCTGAGATCTGAGGATTGTGGTTTGAAGCCAGCCTGGGCTGGCTTGGACTCTCATGTCCAATTAACCATTCAAAAAACAGAAGTGGCACTGTGGCTTAAAGTGGTAAGCCTAGCCTTGAGCAAAAGTGCCCAGACCCTGAGTTCAAGCCCCATGACCAACAACAAAAAAAACAACAAGGAAAAGAATGTAGAAGACCAAAATATACCATTCCAAAATATACTACTTTGGCTTGAGGATTTGAGCCAAAGGCAACTGAGACAAAATAAATACAAAAAAAGCTCTCTGCTCTCCCCACCTTTATTTGCCTAAAAAGCAAAACAAATTTACAAAAGCAAAGGCTCCCCTCCTCCCTCTTGCCACCAGGAAAGACAGTGGTTGATCTGAAGAATACTTTAAACCTTATCATCCACAAAAACACTAGAGGAATCCACAAACACTCATTCATTTGTCATCCTTCAAGTGCTGCCCATGAAGACTCGAAGTCCTTTTTTTTTTCCAGTCACTTCCCTAAAAATGTACAGTTCTTTGTAGACAATGCTAAACCAGAATTCTAGGCCTCGATTTTGACATTTACTAATGTCTCTGGGCATCTCCCATACACATGTTAGGCATATGTGTGAATAAACTTGTGTTTTTCTCTTGTTCACCTGTTTTTGTTTTTGTTTTTTGATACAAGGGTCGGTCCCAGCTAAGAAAGATTAGAGGAAAAATTATTTTCCGGGCTGGGAATGTGGCTTAATGCTAGAGTGCTTGCCTAGCATGAATGAAGCTCTGGGTTCAATTCCTCAATACCACATAAACAGAAAGTCAGAAGTGGTGCTACAGCTCAAGTGGTAGAATGCTAGCCCTGAGCAAAAGCTCAAGAACAGTTCCCAGGCCTAAGTTCAAGACCCAGGACTGGCAAAAAAAAAAAAAAAAAAAAAAAAAAAATTCCTCCCCTAAAATAATTAATTCTGATTGTTTGTTGTTGCTGTTGTTGATTGGTTGTGGGAGGGCTGGGAAGGTAGCACAGTGGTAGAGCGCTTGCCTTGCATGCCTGAGGCCCTGGGTTCGATTCCTCAGCACCACATAAGCAAAAAGAAAAAAAGCCGGAAGTGGCACTGTGGCTCAAGTGGTAGAACGCTAGCCTTGAGCTGAAGAGCTGAGGGACAGCGCCCAGGCCCAGAGTTCAGGCCCCACAACCAGACCCAAAAAAAAAAAGATTGGTTGTGGGACTTGTGATCAGGGCCTGTGCCCTATCCTTGAGCTCTTTTGCTCTACCACTTTGAGCCATAGCACCACTTCCAGTTTTCTGATGGGTAATTGGATATAAGAGTTCCAAGCTCGGGGCTGGGAAGGTGGCTCAGTGGTAGAGCGCTTGTCTTGCATGCATGAGGCCCTGGGTTCGATTCCTCAGCACCACATAAGCAGAAAAAAAAGCCGGAAGTGGCTCTGTGGCTCAAGTGGTAGAGTGCTAGCCTTGAGCTTCATGAAGAGCTGAAGGACAGTGCCCAGGCCCAGAGTTCAGGCCCCACAACAGGACCCCAAAAAAAAAAAAAAAAAAGAGTTCCAAGCTGGCTTTGAACTGTGATCCTCAAGATCTCAGCATCTTGAGTAGCTAGGATTACAGGATGAGCCACCAGCACCTGGCCTTGATTGATATTTTTAATTACACATTTTAATATTTAATATTATTCTATTCCATTCTTAATAAAGATTTAAAATAGAATGCTTACTGCTACCAAGTATCTGTTGGCATATAAGAAGATCTTGTGTTTTTTAAATATTCAGTGTTTCAGGTTAGATTCCTTATTCTCAAATTTCTGACATAAGCACTTCTCAATTATGAATTTTTTAATGTTTTGTAACATATACTGGCTTTGTTTTTATTTAAAACTTAGAGACATTAGAGAAGTATCTAGTATTAATTATAATATCCAATACTGTTATTAATATTATTTGTTAGAGTTGGGGGGGGTACTTGCGCTTCAAGTCAGAGCTTTAAATCTGTGCTTAGCACTCTCATTTAGCTTTTATACTCAAAGCTGGCACTCTGTCACTTGAACCATACCTTCAGTTCCAGGTTTTTTGCTGGTTACTTGGAAATAGGAATCTTTTGGCTTTGTCTGTCTAGCTGACTTTGAACCATGATCCTCAGATCTCAGCTTCCTGAATAGTTAGGATTACAGGTGTGAGCCATAGGTGCCTGCTTTGTTTTGTTTGTTTACTTGTTTTTGTGGCAATCCTGGAGCTTGAACTCAGGTCCTGGGCACTATACCTGAGCTTTTGTGCTAAGGGCTAGGGCTCTACAGCATTTTGGTAGTTATTTGGAGATAAGTGTCACAGATTTTCATTGGACTGGCTTTGAACCATCCTCAGATCTCAGCTTCCTGAGGTTAGGCATGGGCCACCAGCACCTAGCTGTCTTTTTTTTTTTTTCTTTGTCGGTCGTGGGGCTTGAACGCTGGGCTTGGGTGCTGTCCCTGTGCTCTTCAGCTCAAGGCGAGCGTTCTACCACTTGAGCCACAGTGCCACTTCCGGTTTTCTAGTGGTTTATTGGAGATAAGAGTCTCACGAACTTTCCTGCCCGGGCTGTCTTTGAACCACGATCCTCAGATCTTAGCCTCCTGAGTAGCTACGATTACAGGTGTGAGCCACCGGTGCTCAGCCTTAGCTGTCTTATTTTTTAATGGTTCATTTTATTTTCAGATTGAAGGGCATCATTTAGGTAACTGAAAAAAGATGACCTACCTTATTGGCTATTTATAGTTACAAAGGAATAATAATTACAATTAAACCTTCAGGAATCTAGAATAGTGTTTGTCCATTGCTATCCAACCCACTGCAGCTAGCTTCTAGTTCCCCTAAGTAAGGAGATTTCCATACAAAGCAGATTGCCCATTAACACTGATGTTAAGCACTCAGGAAGCAGCTGGCTACAAAAGCAGAGCTCAAGACTGTGCCCTCTACTGGATGGATGAAGAAAAACTCACGATTACAGGCCTGGTACTGTGGCACTCTATGGATGGTAAAATCCTCTGAATTTTTAATTCACAAATTTCCTTCCTTATAAGTTGTGCAAGACTTCGGTACAAATATTCATTTACAGAGTATAGCTACCAGTACTTTTCAGGAGCCAAGTGAGGCCTATCTCATTGGCCTTTCTGAATGTACCAACTTGTATGCTAGCCATGCCAAGTATGCAACAATTATGACAAAAGACATACAGTTAACATGCCACATACATAGAGAACAGGCTTAAGAATATACTATTGCATTCTTTCATAAAAAAATTTTTGTCTTCTACTGGGCATTGTGGCAGGTACCTAAGTTACTTGAGAAGCATAAATAGGAAGATCAGAGTATGGTCTATCTTGCCTAAAAGAAAGACAGAGGAAAGGGGAGGGCATATATATACATATGTATACGTATATGTATACATATACATATATATATATTATTATTAGAAGCTGGGCACTGGTGATTCATGCCTGTAATTCTAGCTACTCAAGAGGCTGATATCTGAAGATCTTAGTTCAAAGCCACCTGGGCAGGAAAGTGTGAGTCTCATATCTCCAATTAACCACCAGAAAACCAGAAATGGAGCTGTGGCTCAAAATGGTAGAGTACTAATCTTGAGCACAAAGAGGCTCAGGGACAGCAAGCAGGCCTTGAGTTCAAGCCCCGGGACAGACAATAATAATAATAATAATAACAACAACAACAACAGCTTGAGCAAAAAGGGCTCATGGTGTGGCTCAAGCAGTAGAATGTCTCCCTAGCAAATGTGAGACCCTGAGTTGAAACCCTAGTTCCACCAAAAAAACCTCTCATCTGTTTATGGTTTTATGAATGTTAGTAATTTCTTTTCTATGGCATAAAAAGTATATAAGCATACTACCAAAAGTAGAAAAAATTGACAGCTTTTCAATCTTAACATGTATATGAATTTTTAATATTAAAGCCAGGAGATAAAGCATTACTGGAAGGTAAAATGTTTCCATAGACAAGTATAATAGACCTTCTTCAAAACAAATATAAGTAGACCTACCTGCCATTATTGACAGCAACTAAATAGCATTTGTGTCTATCACTGCTTTTCTGAACTGTGGTACACAATCTATGCTGTGACAGTTTACTATTAAAATATATTAAACTAAGTGGCGCTGTAGCTCAAGTGGTAGAGCGCTCGCCTTGAGCTGAAGAGCTGAGGAATAGCGCCCAGGCCCAGAGTTCAAGCCCCATGACCGACCAAAACAAAAACAAAAACAAAACAAAAAAATATATATATATATATTAAACAAAAAAAAAACAACAAAAAACAAGAATCCAAATATATCCTGAAAGGAAAATAAACCTACTTGAAATTTTTTACTCTAATTAAACAGAAAACTATTAAGTGTTGTCTTAACTTGGATTCTTTTTTATTTATTTATTTATTTTGTCAGTCATGGGGCTTGAACTCTGGGCCTGGGCACTTTCCCTCAGCTCTTCAGCTCAAGGCAAGCACACTACAATTTGAGCCACAGACACACTTCCAGTTATCTGGTAGCTAACTGGAGATAAAAAAATCTCACAGACTTTTCTGCCTGGCTGGCTTTGAACTGAGATCCTTAGATATCAGCCTCCTGCGTAGCTAGGATTACAGGTCTGAGCCACCGGCACTGGGCTTAACTTGAAAGTTTTCTATTACAGAAAATTCATTACAAAATCTGTATCCAAGAGGTTAATGATTATATGTTGTTTCCTAGTCAAGTCAGTTCTTCATAAACATTTGTTCCACACATGTAGAGTCAATCAGTTGTGGACAGAAAATATTTGGGAAAAATGAGGCCAGGTATGGTGATGCACACCTGTAATTCCAGTTACTCAAGAGGAGAATGGGGAGACTAAGGTTCAAGGCTAGCCTGAACAAATAGATACTATCTTAATCAACAAGGTGGCCTTTGTGATCCCAGCCATGATGGAGAGGGATGGGGAGGAGGACTGGGTGAGAGGCCAGTCCTATCTGAGCTTTAAGACTGTATCTAAAAAATAAGACAAAAGAATACTAGAGGCATAGCTCAAGTGATAGAGTGCCCATCCAGTAACTGCAAGACCCTAAAGTCAAATCCCAGTACCTCCCCCTCCAAAAAAAACGCATCTGTACTAAACATGTGTACACTTTTTCTTGGCCTTATTCCCTAAATAATACAGTACATCTGCTATAACACATTGCTAAAATAAAATGTAGAATTTTACAAGTCAAGCAGAGACATTATTAAACAGTAACTCAAATGACATGTACTATATAATTGTCTCTCTCTTTTAAGAGAGAGACAAGCTAATAAATGATTACCCTCTCACCTGATGGTCTGTGTTTCTCCAAAGCCCCAAATCATGCCAGGTAAAACTTTCCTTAGGGGCTGGGAATGTGGCTTAGTGGTAAAGTGCTTGCCTAGCATGCATGAATCCCTGAGTTCGAGTCCTCAGTACCACATACACAGAAAAAGCCAGAAGTGGTGCTGTGGCTCAAATGCTAGAATGCTAGCCTTGAGCAAAAGAAACTCAGGGACAGTGCCCAGGCCCTGAGTCCAAGCCCCAGGACTGGCAAAAAAAAAAACAGCAAAAAAAAACCAAAAAACAAAAAAAAACGTTCCTTAATGTGTTTGAATTCCATTATGTATGGAGCTTGCTCAACAGTGATGTCAAAACTACTACAGCTTGTTTCTTCCATTTGCAAAACAGGCAGATTTCCCTACTTCAGATCAATTCTACATTAGCAAGCCCTTCTTCTGAGTTGTACATATATTCATGGTCACAAATAATATAAAAATTACAGAATTTACTTCACCTATAATAATACGGGTCTCCAAAGAAAAAGCTGGGCTTGAATGTCTTAGTCACTCTCCATTGCTGTGACAGAATACCCGAGAGGAACCGTTTAATAAAGGAGAAAGTGGGGGCGGGGCTGGGAAGGTGGCTCAGTGGTAGAGCGCTTGCCTTGCATGCCTGAGGCCCTGGGTTTGATTCCTCAGCTTTTTAGCCGGGCGCTGGTGGCTCACGCCTGTAATCCTAGCTACTCAGGAGGCTGAGATCTGAGGATCGCGGTTCAAAGCCAGCCCGGGCAGGAGAGACCGTGAGACTCCTATCTCCAATAAACCACCAGAAAACCGGAAGTGGCGCTGTAGCTCAAGTGGTAGAGCGCTCGCCTTGAGCTGAAGAGCTGAGGGACAGCGCCCAGGCCCAGAGTTCAAGCCCCACGACCGACAAAAAAAAAAAGATTTACTCTAGCTCACAGTGTCAGAGGTTTCAGCCTGTTGTCACCTGGTCCCCCATATCAGGGCCTGCAGCGAGGCAGAACATCATGACAGTGAAAGAATGTGGCATGGGCTGTGTGCCTTATGGTGACTAAGAAGCGAGAGAAAAAGAGAAAGAGGCAAGGGATAAGATACATTTTTCCAGCTGACGCTTCAACTCAACCTGTGGATTTTTACCACTGCTGTTAACAAGAAGGAAGAAGAAAGGAAGGAGGATGAGAAAGGAGGAAGAAGAAGAAAGGAGGAAGAGGCGGCGGAGGCGGAGGCGGAGGCGGAGGAGATTTAATCAGGTGCCAGTAGCTTACACTTATAATTCTAGCTACTCCAGAAACTGAGATCTGAAAATCTAGGTTAAAGACAGCTGGGATTCTTACCTCCAATTAACCAAAGCTGGAAATGGAAGCATGGCACAAGTGGTATAGTGCTAGCCTAGGGAGAAAAAAAAAGCTGAGTGAGGGGCCTGGAGTTCAAGCCCCAGTACCAACACACACACACACACACACACACACACACACACACACACACATACACACACACCCTAGTTCTTAAACTGCAGCCATCTCGCCTGCAGTTAATTTTTCAAAAACATTAGGTACAATATACTCTTTTGCTAGCATTTCTCCCAGACAGATTGAACTTCCAAGTACGTTCTGCTTTTGGCACAGATAATTGTTCTAATTTCCTGGGAAATGAGAGGACACCCACGGAGGTGGAGACAGCCTCTCATTGTCAAAAATGTTGTGTGACATTTAAAGGAAGTTTACTACATCGTTCCACAGTTTCATCTGCATATATGACGATTTATTTAAATTCCAGACTCTGAAAATATACTATTGTTTAATTATGACTACAGACATTAAAGATAGAATTTAAAACTTCTCAGAAATAGAAATAGTAAATACAAGTAAGGATGCTTTCTTATTAAATTATAGAATATAGATGCATAAGCTTTACAGATTGGATTAAAACATTTTTAGTTTTAACTTTATAAAGTTGTCTTTTTTTTTTTTTTGTCGGTCGTGGGGCTTGAACTCTGGGCCTGGGCGCTGTCCTTCAGCTCTTCAGCTCAAGGCGAGCGCTCTACCACTTGAGCTACAGCGCCACTTCCGGTTTTCTGGTGGTTTATTGGAGATAGGAGTCTCACGGTCTCTCCTGCCCGGGCTGGCTTTGAACTGCGATCCTCAGATCTCAGCCTCCTGAGTAGCTAGGATTACAGGCGTGAGCCACCAGCGCCCGGCTTTATAAAGTTGTCTTAATGTTAATTTATTAATATTTTATTTATACTTTGGTGACATATGGGTTTGAACTCAGGCTTTGTGTTAAGTAGGTAGGCACTCTATTATGTCCTCTGGCTACTTTTTGCTTTAATTATTTTTCAGATAAGAGTCTCATATTTTTGCCCAGGGTCAACCTCAGACCACAATCCTCCTACCTATGCTTCTTGTGTAGGTGGGATTGAAGGTATGTACTATCACACCTGACTTGTTTTGTGAGATGAAGGTATTGTTAACTTTTTGCCTAGGCTACACTTGAACTTTGATCCTGCTCATTTCCAACTTCCAAGTAGATGGGATTACAGGCAAGTAACACCATGTCTTGCCTACAATTTTTTTTTAAGTTAGTTTTCTGAGACAGGGTCTACTGTGTTTCTCAGGCTGGCCACAAATTCCCAAACCTCTTCAGTTGTGGGGAAAGTGCCCACACCCAGCATCTCTTGCATTTCTGATAGATCTTTCTTAGCTTTTTTGCTCTTCACTCCCTCAACTTTTTTTTTTTGCCAGTCATGGGGCTTGAACTCAGGGTCTAGGGACTGTCCCTGAGCCTCTCTTGCTCAAGGCTATTGCTCTACCACTTGAGCCACAGCACCACTTCTGGCTTTTTCTGCTTAATGGGGTGCTGAGGAATTGAATCCAGGGCCTCATGCATGCAAGGCAAGTGCTCTACCACTGAGCCACCTTCCCAGCCCTCACATTGATTTTTTTTTTAAGTAAAGTTATTGGGGCTGGGAAGGTGGCTCAGTGGTAGAGCGCTTGCTTTGCATGGTGAGGGCTGGGAAGGTGGCTCAGTGGTAGAGCACTTGCCTTGCATGCATGAGGCCCTGGATTCAATTCCTCAGCACCACATAAGCAAAAAGAAAAAAGCCGGAAGTGGCACTGTGACTCAAGTGGCAGAGTGCTAGCCTTGAGCTGAAGAGCTGAGAGACATTGCCCAGGCCCAGAGTTCAGGCCCCATGACTGGACCCCCCCCAAAAAAAAAAAATTAGTGTGATTACTAGAAAAAGCTAAATACTTCTGTAAATTACATTAGTAGACTGTATTACATTTCTATTGTTGAGCATTGGTCCACAGCATAGAAGACTATTGCAATCAATGTAAATACACATCTTCCCTGGAAATTAACACCGCCCTAGTTTAGACATCTAGATTTTAGTTTTTTAAGGGTAGAGTCGACCCATCACACCTGGATCAACTTTGCATTAATACCATCAAGCCTAGAAATAGTCAATCAGACCTTCACTGAAGTGAGCAAATCAGAATCTCTGAGCTTTCTGAACAAAAGCTGTCAGCTCAGCCATTTCCCTGTCATTTCTCTTTAGCTCATAATTTTCGGTTCAGACTTTTGCTCTCCAAAGGATAGAGTCATGAATTATTCATCTTTGCTTTCCTACTACTACAATTAATTTGTTAAATAAGCATTCTCCATTTGATGTCTTTGATCATAGCTATATGCTCCCTTGACTCAAAAAGAATCTTACCTGTCTCCATTGTTTTATTCATCAATTACAAATAAATTATAAAGACTGAACAATTAAGACTCAAAAAAAGACAGTTTGTGCCAGACACCAGTGGCTCATTCCTATAAACCTAGCTACTCAAGAAGGCTGAGATCTGAGGATCATGGTTCAAAGGCAGCCTGGGCAAGAAACCTGGTGAAACATTTATCTTCAATTAATTACCTAAAAAGCCAGAAGTGGAGCTGTGGCTCAAGTGGTAGACTGCTAGCCTTGAGCACAAAAGAAGTTCAATGACAATGCCCAGGTCCTTAGTTCAAGACCCAGGACACACACATACACACACACACACACACACACACACACACACACACAAAGACAAAGTTCTTAGTTATGTAAAAGAAAACTTGATATCCATTACAGCACCTTTTATTATCAAGGACAAAGCCTTAGATACAGATCACAGAACTGATACTTCATTATTAAAGGACAGCCTACATTATTTAATTTATTTGTTCCTAATCTCTCATAGCTACCTCAAGAATGAGGTATCCTGTAATCCTAGCTATCCAAGAGGCTGAGATCTGAGGCCCACGGTTCAAAGCCAGCCCAGGCAGGAAAGTCTGTGAGACATCTTATCTCCAATAAACCACCAAAAAACCAGAAGTGGAGCTGTAGCTCAAGTGGTAGAGCACTAGCCTGGAGCTGAAGAGCACAGGGACAGCACCCAGGCCAAGAGTTCAAGCCCCACAACCAACAACAACAACAAAAAAAAATGCTGAAAATATACACATACTCTCAATATAAGAAAAAATTATTAGTATTTACTCAAAAGGGAAATCCTTTTCTGAGAAATGCTATAACCCAAAAGAAAATGATTTGGCTTCTTAAGTAAATTATCACCTTTTTGTAATGCTAGTAGTGAAAACCAGGGCTGTGGAAATGTTAGGTAAATGCTGTCATTGAGCCATATCCCCAGACTTTACTCCTATTCAAAGAACAAAGTAGATGGTTTTCATTTTACCTAGTTTTTGTGGCTGTTATAAAAGTCATTAAAAATACCTTAAAGCTGAACAGGGTGGAACCTATAATCCTGACTATTGGGAGACAAAGATCAGAGCCCAGCCTAGTTTTCAAGACTCCATCCCAAAAGTGGTTAGTTGTCCATGATGATAGGAGGGAAAAACTGGGAGAGAATGAGGGAAGGAATGACATTGTCCAAAAAGAAATGTACTCTTTTCCTGACTCTAACCTCTCTGCATATCACCTTAACAACAATTTTTAAAAAATTAAGTGGTTTGTTGCAATGCCATGCACCTGTTAACCCAGCAGGAGAGGGAGGAGCACAATAGCTGGGTGCAGTAGTGGTGAGAACCTGCCATCCCAGGGACACAAGCTAACCCAGGGAAGCACAGGTAGAAAGACCAAGTTGAAGCCAGTGCAGGAATAAAGACCTTACCTCAAAATTACCAGTGTAAGGGGAGAATGATGAAGATGGGACTCTGATGAAGAAGTAATGGGCACTTAAATGGACATATTAAATTGTAACCCCTAAGGGTACGACCTTTGAAAGTTCAGAAAAAAATTAACAATGCAAAAAGGGGCTGGAAGCGGGTGCTGATGGCTGTAATCTTACCTATTCAGGAGGCTGAGATCTGAGGATCGTGGTTCAAAGTCAGCCCGGGCAGGAAAGCCCATGAGACTCTTCTATCCAACTAACCACCAGAAAACCAGAAGTGGCTCAAGTGGTAGAGCGCTCGCTTTGAGCAAGAAAAGCTCAGAGAAAGTGCCCAGGCCCTGAGTTCAAGCTCCAGGACTGGCAAAAAATAAAACCTGAGCCGGGCGCTGGTGGCTCACGCCTGTAATCCTAGCTACTCAGGAGGCTGAGATCTGAGGATCGCGGTTCAAAGCCAGCCCGGGCAAGAGAGACCGTGAGACTCCTATCTCCAATAAACCACCAGAAAACCGGAAGTGGCACTGTAGCTCAAGTGGTAGAGCGCTCGCCTTGAGCTGAAGAGCTGAAGGACAGCGCCCAGGCCCAGAGTTCAAGCCCCACGACCGACAAAAAAATAAATAAATAAATAAATAAAACCTGGTACCCATTTTTCTCTGTGTGCGTGTGTCCATCCTAGGGCTTCAACTCAGGACCTGGGTGCTGTCCCTGAGCTCTTTTACTCAAGGCTAGTGCTCTACCACTTCAGCCACAACTTTACTTCTGGCTTTTTTTTTTTTTTTTTTTTTTGGAAGTTAATTGGAGATCACTCTCTCACAGACTTTCCTGTGTAAGCTGGATTTGGGGGTCCAGTTGTGGGGGCTGAACTTTAGGCCTGGGCGCTGTCCCTCAGCTCTTCAGCTCAAGGCTAGCACTCTACCGCTTGAGCCACAGCACCACTTCTGGCTTTTTTCTTTTTGCTTATGTGGTGCTGAGGAATCGAACCCAGGGCCTCAGGCATGCAAGGCAAGCGCTCTACCACTGAGCCACCTTCCCAGCCCCTGTAAGCTGGATTTGAAGATGTTGGCCTCCTTGAGTAGTTAGGACTACAAGAGAGTGAGCCACCAGTGCCTGGCTTCATCCTATTTTATTAAAAAAAATTGTGGGAGAACAGAAAGGCACAGTGCCTATGTGCATCTTAAATTACAAAATGAAATTTTATCAACATGAACTCCAAGAAATGAAAACAAAAGGTTTTTGTTTTTTTTCTTGTTTGCTGTCTCTTTCTCCCTTTCTTTCTTTGTCGTGGAGCTTGAACTCTGGGCCTGAGCCCTGTCCCTAAACTCTTCAGCTCAAGGCGAGCACTCTACCACTTGAGCCACAGTGCCACTTCCGGCTTTTTCTGGTGGTTTATTGGAGATAAGTCTCATGGCCTTTCCTGTCCAGGCTGGCTTTGAACCACGATCCTCACATCTCAGCCTCCAAAGTGGCTAGGCTTACAGGCGTGAGCCAGTGTTATGTCCAGATCTGGATCCCCAAAGACCACCAAGGAGCAGATTCTGATGCAAGCATACGAGAGTCGTTTATTTCAAGCTCGAGCCTGGACTCACAACTGTCAGCAATGCAGCGGGTAAGAGTTGAGAGCCCTGACTTCCAGTTTAGCAGGGTTTTTATTATGGTTACAGCAAGGATAGGGGCTTCCAACTTAGTGGGTACATGATTGGTTAACATTTAGCAAGTGAGTCTTGTAACAATCTATTGGCTAAAGTGCACATGCTAAGCAGCTAAGCAGCAAAAGATGTTGACTATGCTATCTTAAGAAACATCTGGAAAGGACAAACTAATGGCATTTGCAGGGAAATGGATGGAGCTAGAAGAAATCATGTTGAGTGAGGTAAGCTAAGAGCAAAGAGACAAACAGCACATGGTCTCCCTGATAAGTGGATGTTAAATCCAACAGGTAAGGTGATATGACAAAATTAACAAGACTTAAGAAACAAAGGACTTCCACCCATCTGGTCGAATCACTACTAAATAACCCCATGCTGCTAGCAGACCACATATATGGTATATATGTGCACACCAGAGGGAAACCAGGAGGACAACACAGAACTAGAGGGAATCAGGGAAAAACAACAGCGGGACCCATCAGCTGCACTGGACATTGATCAAAATGAACTAAGCAACTCAATGGCAGTAATGGGAGGGAGGGAACAAGTGGGAAAGAGGGAACAGCTGATGCTATGGAAAACAAGAGAAATGTACATATCATCCAATGTGGAAGAAATAACTGTATTGTCAAAGCTTATAGAACTCATAAATGTTATAGACCACGATAGACAATTTGCCCCATGAAAGATAGAATGTGTTTGTGACTTTAACTAAGCATCACTCTCCCACAATACTGTAAAATTTGGGAAATTAGATAATCACTTAATCACAATAAAGTATTTGAAGAAAAGAAACATCTGGGGGGGAGTATAGTTGAGGACGGAAGGGATGGTAGGAAAAAAACAAAGGAGGAGGCAACAATGCTTGATAAGAAATGTATTCATTCCCTTGCTCATGTACCTGTAACCCCTCTGTACTGTATTATCAAAATAAAAAACTTATATAAAAAGGTATTTTAAAAAAAATCTGGAGCTTTAGGTAGCTTCCTGCTGGTTACTGATTGGCTGTTGCTAGGGAGTTATCGGTCAGGGTGCTCTCAGTCAGAACTGTCCTGTGATTTTTTTCAGGAACCTGAGCTCAGGTTTTCCCGTAAAGGCTTTCTCTCGGAAGGGAGTCTGAGTCCATGATGGCTGTACTCCAGCTAAGGTCTCTCACCAGAAGTCCCTGGCTAACCCTTCTTTCCTTTTAGGAGAAAGAAGAGCCTTCATGCTAAGATTTGACAGGTAGACTGTGTTCCATTTTCTGGTGGTTTTCCTCAGGGTGAAGGAGGATAACTTATGGGAACTGAGGCCTGGTGTAGGCAACTAAGAAATATGGTATCTGAAAACTCAGAAATACTAGCTTTGCTTCAAAGAGAAGCAACTGAATGCATTCTTTCCTAAGGGATACATTTTTCACCCCAGAATTCACAACTGCCTGACAAGATGCCCCAAAATGTAGATAGCAAGAAGTCTCCTTGTTTCAAGGATAAGGATCTGTTTTACGGCAGGATGCATTTTTACCTGGAAACTCAGAGAATAACACTAGGTGTAGTTAAAGCAAAGACAAAACACCGAATTTTGCATAACTTAAAGCCAGACCCCCTGCCTTTACCTTATAAATACCCAACAGCCCAGGGAGCTGTGTGTCTCTCTGGGTGTCTCCATGTCTGAGTCTGTGTCTTTGTGTCCCTATGAGAGCACTCACACTCTGCTAGTGTGCCCCTGCCCTTCTGTCTGCTTTTGTGTTTCCTTGCTTGTTTACTTAATAAACCTCTGCCAAATTTTCTTATCATTGTGACTTGTGCAAACATTCTTATTCTGCCATCGAGGTCAAGAACCCTAAGTGAAGAATTCCTATATTTAAAGGGGAGCTTCACTAATCCTCACCTCTGTCCGGTGACAAGGGTAATTGGTTGCTCTGATTGGCGGAATTTAAGGACCAACATGACTGAATGAATAATCAATTCCGCCGGGAAACAGGAACTAAAACAAACGTGGAACACCTAGCTTCCTGGGGCAGGGACCAAGTAACCCAAGTTCCAACTTGAGCCGCACTCGGCACACACACAGGGGAGAAGCAAAATGGCCTCATCTCCAAACTCAGCCCTGGAAGGGGGGGTGGGGGGAACGTCGGGCGAGAACCCACACGAATTCGTCCTTATTTCTTGCCAACGTACACAACACCGCTACTTTAAAATGCTGGGTCGGGGGAATAATCATGAACGCAGGAATCTGGAATCGTTCAGTACCTGAAATTAAATTTGAAAGAAAATGGCTCGGTAAATCAAGGAAAAGTTTTAAAATGTAAAACAATAAAAAGAAAGACCCAAAGGACCAGGTTCCGGATGGCTGGGCGGTCCAAAACAAGGAAACGGAAGCAGGTTCCCGAGCAGCCGCAGGCTCTCAAAGTCCGGGCGCGACGCCTTCAAGCGCACTGCGCATGTGTACTATGACGCTGCGCGTGCGCACTGCCACGCCACGCATGCGCAGACTAGCTTTGGGCCGGCGGTGGAGCCTGCCCTTGGCGATCGCGGTGGGGGCGTGGCTGTGTCACGTGACGTCCATTGCGGCATTTGTGGTCCAATCCGAGGCGTTCCGCAGAGCGCCCTTGTGAAGCAATTTGGGTAGCCCGGGTCTTAAATGAGCTGTGACCTGTTTTTCCTGCTTCTTGTTTTTCTTGCTCCTGGTTTCGCTTCTGTTCTAGAATTTAGCAGCCTGACCCCGCAGAAAGTTTTTGCCTTGTGACGCGTGAGTCAGTCGAAGAGCAAGTGTCGAGCGCTTTTTAATTTTTGTCTCTGTAACAGAGTAGCATTTCCCTAGTGCCAAGTCCTATTGTTCTTCTACCCTAGACGCACAAATCCTATTCTTTCCACCTGAGGTTCCAGAGTCGCTGGGGGCGCCCATTGGTAAAAACAGCAGGCTCAGGAAAGGAAAGTTAAACAGGTTAATTTGTATCTCAAAGGTCAAGATAATTTGGAGGCAAGTGTCCCCAGGGACAACAAATAACTGATGTTGATTTCCGAAGAGATCATAGTCAAGTTAAAGCATTTAGTAAAATGTGTTCTGTTCATACAAGCGTCCTACGGAGAGTCTGAAGTAGGGAGGTTGGGGTTAACTTGTTTGCTCCCGGAGTGCGGTGTGAGAAACAAGAACATAGAGAAATGTAATCTTAACGGTGGAGTACTTGAAATGAAGTTAAAAACAAAATTAGGCAGTTGGCAGAGGCTTTGGCCTGCAAACTCAGTTACTGCAGAGATAGGAAGGATGTTGGTTTGGAGAGCCCACTTGGGTGGGGACCTGTTTTAATCAATATCTAAATGTGGTGAGCTAACCTGTCATTCCAGCTACTTTGGGAAGTATAAATGGGATTGCTGGGCAAAAAGCAGAACCTATGTCGAAAATACCTATAACACGACTGGGTGATAGAGTAACTAGGAAACGCAAAGCTCTGAATTCAAGCTCTAGTACTACCAAAAAGGGGGGGAGGGAGAGAGCAAGCAAGCAAGCAGACAGGAAAGAAAAGGAAGGAAGGGAAGGAAGGAACAAAGGAAAGAAAAAGAAAAAGGAAGAGTCTGTGTTCTGGAGCTTTGATCCTTCCAATACTGACTGCTTTGGCCCAGGAAACTTGGCAGTAGATCCTGCCATACATTCCAATATAGATAGATGACTTAGTAAGATCACCAACTCTGATACAAAATTCCTCACCGGTAATCTTACTAAGAAGTATTTTACTACCAGGTACTGGTACCTGTACTGTAATCCTAACTACCCAGATTGTGACCTGAGGAAAGAGATTTTTAGACAGCCTAGGCAGAGAAGACTGAGATTCATCTCCAGATAACTAGCAAAAAGCCAGAAGTAGAGCTGTGGTTTAAATTGTAGAGCAACCAACCTTGAATGAAAAGCTAAGGACAGCACCCAGACCCTCAGTTCAACCCCAAACACACACACACACACACACACACACACACACACACACACACACACACACACAAATACACACACAATCTACATATAATCTTCAACACTGCAGAAACAAGTTTGCTCTTAGAATACTTTCAGAAAAGTGGTGATAGGGTAAAAAACAAATAAAAACACTGCACTTAGCTGGGCGCTGGTGGCTCATGCCTGTAATCCTAGCTGGAGGCTGAAATCTGAGGATCACAGTTCAAAGCTAGCCCGGGCAGGAAAGGCCATGAGACTCTTATCTCCAATTAACCACCAGAAAACCAGAAGTGGCTCTGTGGCTCAAGTGGTAGAGCGCTAGCCTTGAGCTGAAAAGCTGAGGGACAGCCCCCAGGCCCAGAGTGCAAGCCCCACAAGGGACAAAAAAAAAAAATCACTGCACTTGCACTAAGTTCACTGCAGACCTGCAGTATGATAGGCCAGTTTCACTTGATTGCAGCTAGTCAGCCCTTAAGAACTATTTGTAAATACTAATGAAAAAGTTATACTTGCCGGGCGCTGATGGCTCACGCCTGTAATCCTAGCTACTCAGGAGGCTGAGATCTGAGGATCGCGGTTCAAAGCCAGCCCGGGCAGGAGAGACCGTGAGACTCCTATCTCCAATAAACCACCAGAAAACCGGAAGTGGCGCTGTAGCTCAAGTGGTAGAGCGCTCGCCTTGAGCTGAAGAGTTGAGGGACAGCGCCCAGGCCCAGAGTTCAAGCCCCACGGCTGACAAAAAAAAAAAAAAGTTATACTTGTTTCTGATTCTTTCCTAACTCAGAGTTGTTAAATGGAGTAATCCAATGTTAAGATCTAATCAAAAAAGTGACTTGAATGAAATAAAAGCATTATACCAGCATGTAATCTTTTTTTCTTCTTAATGGTGCTAATTCTGAGGCTTGAACTCAGAGCCTGCACTCTGTCCCTGGGCTTTTTTGATCAAGTTTAGCACTTTTGCCACTTATGCCATAACTCCACTTCTGGTTCCTTCTTTGGTGGTTAACTGAGGATGAGTCTAATGGATTTTTCTGTCTGGGCTGACTCTGAACCTAGATTCTTGGATCTCAGCTTCCTGAGTACCTAGGATTACAGGCATGAGCCACCAGTGCCCAGAAGCATATATCTTCAAAGATTCTCCTCAAATCAGCTCATTTTGTAATTGTTATTTTATAGTGAAACCTATTCTTGAAGTTTGGGCTATTCAATACACTAGTAATCCAAATAGCTACCTTAGGCCAAAGTATTCATGCCATGTGCTCAAATCTTAGGTTGATTAGTACATGAAAAAGACATGTGGTAGTACAAAGCTATATAAAGCAACAGCTGCAGAATACCATTACATCCAGTACATTCACAACGGTGGAAATCTCAAGCAACTGGAAGAATTAATGTGTCAAAGATTTTTTTTGAAAAAAAAGGAATAAACAAGCTAAGAGTACTTAAGGCATGGCTCAAGTGGCAGAGCACCTGCCTACCAAGGAGATTCAGTTCGCACCCCACTACCACCAAAAACAAAGAATGTTGAATCAATGTCTCATTGAATTGCTTGATTATCTAATTATACTTGACAGATTTAAGAGCTTTACGTTTTTAAAGTATAAAATAAAAATCATATTAAGTAGTTACCTGTAAATTGAAAATACTTCAATATATGCCATTATCCAGAAAGCAAAATACTATAATCAAATATCTTCTCTATATAACTACATCATGAAAATGCTTTTTTGATCAAGGTTAGCACTTTTTTTTTGGGGGTCCGGTCGTGGGGCCTGGGCGCTGTTCCTCAGCTCTTCAGCTCAAGGCTAGCACTCTACCACTTGAGCCACAGCGCCACTTCCGGCTTTTTTCTTTTTGCTTATGTGGTGCTGAGGAATTGAACCCAGGGCCTCAGGCATGCAAGGCAAGCTCTCTACCACTGAGCCACCTTCCCAGCCCAAGGTTAGCATTCTTGCCACTTAAGCCATAGCTCCACTCCAAAAAGCTCAAGAAGAGCAATCATGAAAATGCTTAGCTGGGAGGGCAGGGATGACAAGCGGAAACAAAGGAGGAGGCAACAATGCTTGATAAGAAATGTACCTTGCTCATGTAATTGTAACCCCTCTGTATGGTATTTTCACACACACACAAAAATGCTTAGCTTGTGCCTTGAGGTTAAAAGAAATATTCCAGAACTGTCCACAAATTAAACATTTAAAAAATCATGTAAGGGAAAAAAAAACTAGAAAACAGAAAACAATGAATTATATGTATTTGTATTCCCATTATCAAAAGATTCTGCAACAGACAGGTGCCAGTAGCTACACCTGGCTAATCCTAGCTACTTAGAAAACAGATCTGAAAAATGGGGTTCAAAGCCAGCCCAGGCTCCAGTGTTGGTAGCTGATGACTGTAATCAGGAAGTTGAGATCTGAGAATTGCCGTTCACAACCAGCTAGGGCAGGAAAGTGACACTCTTATCTCCAATTAACCACCAAAAAACCAGAAGTACCTCTGTGGCTAGAAGTGGTAGAGTGCTGGCCTTGAGCAAAAGAGCTCAGGAACAGCACTCAGGCCTGAGTTCAAGACCAGGGCAGATATACACACAAAAAAAATTTTTAAGAGTAAAACTAATAACTTTTTAATGTTTTTATTTTTAAAAGACCTTCAGAGCTACCAATGGTATTGCAGAAAAAGCAAATGTCATACACTGAAACTAATCATTATAACAAATCTTCAATTTATTTGAAGCAATTCAGTTTCAAAAACTTTTAAGTTACAGCAGTCACAAAAACCAGGGAATAGTCAGAAACAATGAAAGAATGATCAGGAGTACTGCATTTTTTTGAATTTTTTTTAACACTGTCATGGCTTTATTCAAAACACAGTTGCACAAAAGTATTCAAAATTTTAAGGAGAGATTCTTGAAGAACTTAACACATTATATACATACTGCCATACAAAGAGCATTAAAACAGGACCCAAAACTACAAAATATAAACCCACCCTTACTTATTTGCATGAAAATACCACCCACAGAGCTAAGGAAGTCTTAAAAGTTATCTGGAGGCTCTAAATGTAGTCTTCAAACCAAAGAACTCTAATTTTGATTGCACAATAGATGATTGATAAGTCAATATATAGATTTCATTTTAAAATAAGTATTTTATAATTGGCAGAGTGAGAATGTTTTAGGAATGAACACAGGCATTTCAATTGATAAAATTAGGAGAGAAAAAAATGTCCATCTTTTGGAGATTTCAATCTCTACCGCCAAATTTATCTCAAGTGTTTTATTTCAGTCAGTTGTGCAGCCTATTTAGTTTGTCACAAACTTCATAAGTATTTTAAAACACTAAATTATATGTCTTAAAACAAAAAGGGAGTGACAGCAATACTATACTCAGTGATTTGTGCCTCAGAGAGAAGAACATCGAATTTGTCAAAGCTGTCTTGAACATGGAGCCTCCATGACCAAAGGGAGATAGACTTTTCTACTGTTTTAGTTAGTAGCCATATAAGGAAGAAACAATCACAAATATTTTTTCTATCTTTAATGGGCAAACAATTTGAAAATAAATCTCAATTTTCCTATCAATTTAGTTTCAAATATTCTTCCAACTGCCTACTACACTCCAATGATTATGCTTTAAAACTATAGATAGGAAATTAAAGGTTCTACTCAAAAAAGCTGTAAATACTTTACAAGGTCAGTTTCCAACTCATTTTGGAAAACCAGTTTAAAAACTCCAGTCTCATCAACAGGCAATCACTCTGACTTTTGAGAAATGCTGATGCTACTTTCTAAAGCCTCCTCTACTTTTCTCTCTTTATTTTGATACAGTATTACATGTTATCAACCAAGAAAGATTTAACAGTAAGCTGAGCTTGTTGCATAAAACTGTATTTTATCTAAGAAAATTCTCTAATTCTCCCACTTTGTTTAAAACCCAGACAAGCCTGAAAAGGTACTTGAGGTATTAGACTAAAGGTTTTCTGGACAGCTGCAAGTTTCCCATCTTTCTTTTGGGATAAGAGAGGGAATGAAGCTAGAAGGGAAGCTAATCATAAAAAAAAGACAGGCATTTCTAAAACAAAATAAAACCACTAGCATGTCATGATCTACAGCCTGAAGAAAGGACTCACCTGCAAGTCTCTGGACTTAGCATAAGCAATTTGTCCTTCCAAAAGAAAATCTTCTCAGTCACCATAAAAACTCATGGTCTAATTACTGAATAGAACTTTCCCCAAATCCATGAACTACACTAACTGCTACATGGACCTTTATTATTCTGATTCTACTTTCCAATGTAGTCAAGTGACAAGATGGCCCCCAAATGCTTATATCCAGAATAAAATAAAAATCACTGCCTTCAAACTAAAAATCTGAATCACTGCTTAAAAAAAAAGTCAACTTATCAATCAAGAGGCTATTTTCCTTTCATATGAGAGCTGACCATAATTTCAGTTAATTTATAAATAACTTTAAAACCTTATAAATGAAATGCACCAAACTATACCTGTGTAAAATTGATCATGTTTTAATTATGGGCTAAAAATGTCTAAGACAGTCAGCCTGAATTAGAAAAATTAAGATTCCAAATACATTGCTAGAGAATTGCACAATGGAGGGATGAGGGAGTTAATGAAAATTTTTCTCTACATACAACATGATCATTAGCAAACTAGTAAATCTTAATTGGAATGATAAGGCAAAAATAGTAAAACCACACTTCTCCTATAAAAAAGTTACAGATTATCTTCTGGTAGGGAGAGCTATCATACATGAAAAAGAAAGAAGATGTGATCACTCTGTTGCACACCCAGGAGATCTAGGAAATTGAATCTTAGAATGATCTAGTCATCTTCTTCTTCTCCATCATCCTCAGCATCTCGTTTTCTCTTCTCTCCACGAAGGCCTTCTTCTGAAAGAATGGAAGAAATGCAAATATTTAAAACAAATGAATGCTGCTGGGCACTGGTGGCTCACGCGTGTAATCATAGCTACTCAGGAGGCTGAGATCTGAGAATTACAGTTCAAAGCCAGCCCTGGCAGGAAAGTCCATGAGACTCTTTTTTTTTTTTTTTTTTTTGGGGGGGGTCCGGTCGTGGGGCCTGAACTCTGGGCCTGGGCGCTGTCCCTCAGCTCTTCAGCTCAAGGCTAGTGCTCTACCACTTGAGCCACAACACCACTTCCGGCTTTTTACTTATGTGGTGCTAAGGAATCGAACCCAGGGCCTCGAGCATGCAAGGCAAGTGCTCTACCACTGAGCCACCTTCCCAGCCCCTCCATGAGACTCTTATCTCCAATAAACCACCAGAAAACCAGAAGTGGCCCTATGGCACAAGAGGTAGAGCTCTAAGCCTGGAGCTGAAGAGCTGAGGGACAGCGCCCAGGCCCAGAGTTCAAGCCCCAGGGAAAAAAAAAAAAAAAAGCTTATTAAGTTACAAAGTCTTAGTATCAGTGGAAAGTTAATAGCAGAAACAAAAAATAGATTAAGTTTGCATCTGAGATCTTCAGTTTCAATGTAAACAATGTTTAAACGAACATATACAAGCACATAGAAATCCATAAATAATGAATTTGCTATGCACTCTTGTGGCCAAATCATGAAGTACAGGTCAAGAAACAGCTTGCCAGAGCTAGATTTCTGAAAGGGCTAGGAAAAGAGCTCCAAAGAGCAAATCTAAAGGGTGTTATTCCTTCAAAATAAAAGACCATTAAAAAATAATGAATTGAACATAACTTACTGAGCTATCTCTTCACTCCTATTTTGTTTCTTTCTTTCTCTGGGGTTGTTTGTGCCTGCACCTAACCCAGACTGGCCTCCAGCTCATAACCACCCTGCCTCAGCTTCCCAAGGGCTGAGATTATAGGCATCAACCTCTACACACAGACTTCATTCCTTTTTTTTTTTTTTTCCAGTGCTTGTCCTGAGCTTGAACTCAGGGTTTGGGCACCATCCCTACTTTAACTCAAGGCTGGTGCTTTATCACATGAGTCACAGCTCTACTTTCAGCTTTTTGCTGGTTAATTGGAGATAAGTCTCATGGACTTTTTTGCCCTGGCTCATTTTGAACCTTGATCCTCAGATCTCAACCTCCTAGGATTACAGGCATGAGCCACCAGTGCCCAGCTCGGTGCTGTTCTTATGTATGGTATCAGATGTTCAATTTTTTTTTTAGTGGAATTAAATTAATGCCCTGAGAAATTACTCAAAGAGAAGTAATAGTTTGCATTATAGACTATGCCTTGAAAACCATTAAACATATTTGCATTTTAATTTCAAAATTTGTGGCTTTTGTAGCTCACCTTCTTCCTCCTCTTCTTCCCCTTCTTCAACATAGTCATCATCATCTTCTTCATCCTTGAAATTCAAACATTCAGTTTAAAGAATAAATAAACCACGACACTGACTTTTCCATTTAACACATCCCAGAAAGAGCAAAGAGACCATACATACTCTTGTGTCCTGATAACCACAACCTGTGCCTATCTAAGGTGTCTTTTACAAGAAAAAGACTAAGCCAGGTGCAGTGGCTCATACCTGTAATCCTAGCTATTCAGGAGGCTGAGATCTGAGGATTGCAGTACAGCAAGGAAAGTCTCTGAGATTCTTTTGTTGTTGTTGGTGGTGGTGGTGGTCGTAGGGCTTGAACTCTGGGCCTGGGCACTATCCCTCAGCTCTACAGCTTAAGGCAAGCACTCTACCACTTGAGCCACAGTGCCACTTGCAGTTTTCTGAGGGGTTTATTAGAGATGAGTCTCATGGACTTTCCTGCCCTTGCTGGCTTTGAACCGCGATCCTCAGATCTCAGCCTCCTGAGTAGCTAGGATTACAGGCGTGAGCCACCAGCGCCTGGCTTTGTCTCTGAGATTTTTATCTCCAAGTAACCACCAGAAAACTGGAAGTGGTACTGTGGCTCAAGTGGTGGAGTGCTCACCTTGAGCTGAAGAGCTCAGGGACAGCTCAAGCCCAGAGTTTAAGCTTCACAACACAACAACAACAAAAGGAAAAGAAAAGAAAAGAGAAGAGAAGAGAAGAGAAAAGAAGAGAAGAAACGAAGTAATGCTTTAGACCTCCACTGTTCAAATCAACTTTCTACAACAATGTTCTCTATTTGTTTTATGTAACAGAGTGACTGCAGGCCATACATGGTTACTTACTCACAAGTAACCAGAGAAAAATCAGGAATTGAGTTTTTGGGGGATTTTTTATTTAATTAGATAGCAACAAAAAAGAGATACTAAATGACCTATGTAACTTGTGGACAGGGATGAGAGGGGAAAACTGGAGGAAAGTGAAGGAAGGGGTGACATTGTTTTAAAAAAGCAATTTACTGTGTTGAGCGAGGTAAGCCAATAGCAAAGAGACAAACAGCACATGGTCTCCCTGATAAGTGGATGTTAAATCCAACATGATATGACAAAATTAACAAGACCTAAGAAACAAAGGACTTCCCCCCATCTGGTGAAATCACTACTAAATAACCCCATGCTGCTGATCACATATATGGTATATATGTGCACACCGGAGGGAAACCAGGACGACGACACAAAAAAGAAATGTACATATCACCCAATGTGGGAGAAATAACTGTATTGTCAAAGCTTATAGAACTCATAAATATTATAGACCACGATAGACGATTTGCCCCATGAAAGATAGAATGTGTTTGTGACTTTAACTAAGCATCACATTCCCACAATACTATGAAATTTGGGAAATTAAGTAATCATTTAATCACAATAAAAAATTGGGGGGAAAAAAGGAATATACTAATTACCTGATCCATAAAATGGTAATCCCTCCACACAATACTTCAATAGTAACAATGAAATTATATTGAAACACACACACATCAGGCAGCAGTGGCTCACGCCTGTAATCCTAGCTCCTCAGGAGGCTGAGATCTGAGGATCACAGTTCAAAGCCAGCAAGGGCAGGGAAGTCCATGAGACTCTTATCTCCAATAAACCACCAGAAAACTGGAAGTGGTGCTGTGGCTCAAGTGGTAGAGCACTAGCCTTGAGCTGAAGAGCTGAGGGACAGCACCCAGGCCCAGAGAGTTCAAGCCCCATGACCAAAACAAAAACAACAAAAAGATGAGACTTGGGTCTCATCTTCCCCATCTCATTATGTAGTTACAAATATTCCCCCCCCACACACACACACAAAAGAAGCAAATCAGATGAGGAAGGAAGCAGGGAAAACATGAGTATGTGCAGGAAGGAGGATAGAGGGGATGAATATGGTCAAAGTAGATTGTTTGCATATAATGAAAATAGAACAATGAACCCTGCAGAATTTTAGGAAAAGGGAAAATGACAGAAGCCATTACATCGATTGGAATATACTATAAACAAATGTCACAATGAGATTTCCCCCTCTATAGTTAATATATAATAATAAAAAACTTAAAAACAAAAATAAGAAATTTAAGCTGGACACCGGTGGCTCACGCCTGTAAGCCTGGCTACTCAGGAGGCTGAGACCTGAGGCTCACAATTCAAAGTCAGCCTGGGGAGAAAAAGTCCATGAGATTCTTAGCTCCAATTAACCACCAGAAAACCAAAGTGGCGCTGTGGCTCAAGTGGCAGAACACTAGTCACAAAGCTCAGGGACAGCACCCAGGCCCAGAGTTCAAGCCCCACGTCAGCACCCCCCCCCACCCCCAGCAAAAAAAGAAATCTAAAACAATGAAGGGCTCATGCACTTCAGATAAAGTATACCCAACCCATACTCCCTGCTCTAGCCCTCAGTCCACACAGAAAGACCTGCAAGTTCCTTCCATATCTAAATATTTACACAATAGAATATTGTGCTGCATTGAAAAATTATAGCAGGGACTGGGAAGGTGGCTCAGTGGTAGAGCGCTTGCCTTGCATGCTCGAGGCCCTGGGTTCGATTCCTCAGCACCACATAAGCAAAAAGAAAAAAGCCAGAAGTGGCACTGTGGCTCAAGTGGTAGAGCGCTAGCCTTGAGCTGAAGAGCTGAGGGACAGCACCCAGGCCCAGAGTTCAGGCCCCACAACCGGACCCAAAAAAAAAGAAAAATCATAGCAAAATGAACTTGAGATCCTTCTGCCTTTGCCTCCTAGGTTCTGGGATTACAGACATGAGCTGCCAGTGCCCAGCATGATCGCTTCTTTTATGGTTACTATTTTGATCATGGAAACTGTACAGATAAGCATATAATATACTGATTGCCTCAGAAGCTATATATGTAAGATGCTTTTCTTCTTTTCAAAATGGCCCTGGCCCACTTTCAAGTTTTTCTAGTTTTTCTACCCTCTCCTTTGCAGGCAGTTACTATTTCAATTTTATTTTGCTATGAAACCAGAGCCTCCAGCCTCTTTTGCCCTGATTTTTAAATTTTTTTAAAATTCACTTTTATTAGTTATACAGGGAGCAGGGAGTTCATTGTTATACCTCCACACATGTTCACACTAATTTCAATCCATCTCACTACTCTGGTTGTTTTTTTTTAATAGGGTCTTGCTTTTTGTTTTTTCACCTAGGCCAGTCCTATTTACTCTTCCCTGGATAGTTGGGATAATAGGAATGTACTACTACCACACTCAGTTTTTTCTGTTGAAATGAGGGTCATATAAATGTTTTGCCCAGGCTGGCCTGGATCCTCTGTCCTCCTACTAAGTAGCTAGTAATCTCGTCCTTCTAAGTAGCTAGTATCACAGTCATGAGCCACTAGTGCCTAGCCTAATCAGGTATAAAGGCTAAGAGGAAGGGTGATTGCTAAGAAAAAAATATACAAAACTCCACACATAAAATTTCACGGAAGTAAACATAAAATTAGTATGCTTTGCATGTTTTGTAATGTTTGTGTTTACTTCAACACAAGTCAAAATTAAGTTCATCAGGGAGCATGGGAAAAAATCATTTCAGACAGAGTGAACAATGTATATACAACATAAGGCCAAGTAATTTGATATTGAAAGAAATGAGGCTAGGGAGACTGGGAAGGTAGCTCAGTGGTAGAGCGCTTGCCTCACATGCATGAGGCCCTGGGTTCAATTCCTCAGCACTACATAAGCAGAAAAAGCTGGAAATGGCCGGGCGCTGGTGGCTCACGCCTGTAATCCTAGCTACTCAGGAGGCTGAGATCTGAGGATCGCGGTTCAAAGCCAGCCCAGGCAGGAGAGACCGTGAGACTCCTATCTCCAATAAAAAACCACCAGAAAACCGGAAGTGGCGCTGTAGCTCAAGTGGTAGAGCGCTCGCTTTGAGCTGAAGAGCTGAAGGACAGCGCCCAGGCCCAGAGTTCAAGCCCCACGACCGACAAAAAAAAAAAAAAAAAAGCTGGAAATGGCACTGTGGCTCAAGTGGTAGAGCACTAGCCTTGAACTGGACAGTGCCCATGCCCAGAGTTCAGGCCCCACGACCAACAGAAAAAAAAAAAAGAAAGAAAGAAATGAGGCTAGGGAAGGAATCAAAGGCCATAGTTAAGGAAGAATGTTGTATGTTTTAGTGACAACAGAGAAATACTGAAGACCTCAAGAAAGCTAGTGATATGATCACATTTGCATCTGACTGCACCTGAAACACAGTGGAGGGTATTCCTAAATGAAGACGCTGTATTAAGAGAGACCATTTAGAGAGCTATTATAAGAGTATAAGGCAAGAGATAATTAGAGAGAAGAAATTAAGTTTCCTTAAGTATCTACAATGTGCTAAGGGCTAAATACCTCACAAACATTATCTTATTAAGTCCTTAATAACAATCCTTGAAGGTTGGCATAATCTCACTTCTATAACTGCAAAAGTATTTGTAATCTGTTTTCATCATACCATGCCATTGAAGGCAGGATAGATTTGAAAGCAATATACCTGGAAAAAAAAAATCAATAGGTATATATGATTAACTGGATACAGTACGGTAGGAAAAAAGATAGGCAAAACAAAACAAAACAAAACAAAAAAAACACATGCATTTCCACAAGTTCACAAACAACTCAGATTTCTACACAATCACTTTTTTAGGACATAGTAGCCCTTCACCTAGGTAATTAATTTTCAGTGCAAGTATGTTCACCTGAATTTCTTCTTTCATTAAGTATGAAAGGCCCACTTCCTCTTCTCCTTCTCCCAGTTCTGAATCTGCTTCATCTTCATCTTCCTCTTCTTCCTCCTCCTCCTCCTCCTCCTCATATCCTTCAAGTAGACCAGTTTCATCTTCATCTTCATCTTCATCTTTTAAAATATTTTAAATTATTATTTATTATTTATTTTGTGCTTATAATAGGGCTTGAACTCAGAGCCTAGGGACTATCCTTGAGCTTTTTTGCTCATGAATAGCACTCTATCACTAGAGCAACAGCTCCTCTTCCCTTTGTGGTAGTTAATTAGAAAGTGGTGCTGTGGCTCAAGTGGCAGAGTGATAGCCTTGAGCAAAAGAAGCTCAGGGGTAAGCCAGGTGCTAGTGGCTCACGCCTGTAATCCTAGCTACTCAGGAGGCTGAGATCTGAGACTCAAGGTTCAAAGCCAGCCCAGGCAGGAAAGTCTG
The DNA here is from genome assembly GCF_024711535.1 of Dipodomys merriami. Classification (NCBI taxonomy): domain Eukaryota; kingdom Metazoa; phylum Chordata; class Mammalia; order Rodentia; family Heteromyidae; genus Dipodomys; species Dipodomys merriami. The sequence goes on from NW_027202893.1 coordinate 1,389,438, forward strand.
TGAAACTCAACTCCAATTAACCACCAGAAAACCAGAAGTGTAGCTGCGGCTCAAGTGGTAGAAGGCTAGCCTTGAGTTGAAGAGCTGAGGGAAGCACCCAGGCCCAGGGTTCAAGCCCCATGACCGATCAAAAGAAGAAGCTCAGAGGTAGTGCCCAGGCCCTGAGTTCCAGTCCCAGCACTAGCAAAAAACAAAACATGATCCTCAGATCTCAGCCTCCTGAGTAGCAGATAGCATGAGTTACTGGTGCCCAGCAAAAAATAGTTTTGAAAGATGAGCAAATCTCTAGGCAAATGTTTCTAGATAGCATATTGGCCTTTTAACCCTTTCCCAATCACTTTATTTTTTTATTTTTCTTTTTTTTGGTCGGTCGTGGGGCCTGAATTGTGGGCCTGGGCACTGTCCCTCAGCTCCTCAGCTCAAGGCTAGCACTCTACTACTTGAGCCACAGCGTCACTTCCGCCTTTTTGCTTATGTGATGCTGAGGAATCAAACCCAGGGCCTCAGGCATGCAAGGCAAGCACTCTACCACTGAGCCACCTTCCCAGCCCCTCCCAATCACTTTAAAGTCATGCCAATGGATGGAAAGTATTGTCAGTAACTTTTGACCATCATTGTGTCAAAAGTTGGTTGTTGTTGGCTTTTGATTTTGTTTTGTTTTACTTTTTGGTGCTAGTACTGGGGCTTGAATTCAGGGTCTGGGAACTGTCCCTTAGCTTTTTCACTCAAGGCTGGCACTCAAAAGACTTGAGCACATGGGCTGAGAAGGTGGCTCAGTGGTAGAGTGCTTGCCTTGCATGCTCGAGGCCCTGGGTTCGATTCCTCAGCACCACATAAGCAAACTTACTAAGATGGTACTCTATTGGTTAAGTCACGGTGCCAGCCCTTTTGCTTTGGTTATTTTTGAGATAGGATCTCACTTTATGCCTGGACTACAATACTATTTATGCTTCCCTGAGCCATTGGGATGACAAGTATGTGTCACAGAGCCCAGTCTGTTTCCTTTAACAGTGAAAAACTTTTTTAAACCAATAATAGAAAGCACTCTCCCATTACTTTTAACATCTACTCTGCCATCTGATGTGAGTCTCCTTTTATCTCAAGAAAATATCTGTATTCCCTACCTAATTCAAGGATATTTTCATCACTTCAAAAAGAAGCCCAAGCCAGGCACCCAGTGGCTCACACTTGTAATCCCAGCTACTGCTCTACCATTTTTGAGCTACAGTGCCACCTCCAGTTTTCTGGTGGTTAACTGGGGATAAGAGTCTCATGGACTTTCCTGCCCCAGCTGGCTTTGAACTGTGATCCTCAGATCTCAGCCTCCTGAGTAGCTAGGAATTACAGGCATGAGCTACCAGCACCTAGCATCTATGAAGTCTTATTTCCAATTAACTAGCAAAAAGCTGGAAGTGAAGTTTTGGCTCACGTGGTAGAGCACAGGAACAGCACCTTGAGTTTAAGCTGTACTGGCATCAAAAAAAACAAAAAGCAGGCTGGGAAGAGGCTCAGTGGTAGAACGCTTGCCTTGCATGCATGAGGCCCTGGGTTCGATTCTTTAGCACCATATAAGCAGAAAAGGCTGGAAGTGGCACACAGTGGCTCAAGTGGTAGAACGCTAGCCTTGAGCTGAAATGCTAAGAGACAGTGCCCAGGCCCAGAACTCAAATCCCACAAGGCCAAAAAAAAAAAACTCCAGACAATCCAGGTTCCAGTAGCACAGTTCTATAATCCTAGCTACTCAGAAAAGTTTAGATCTGAGGATCAAGGTTCAAAGCCATCCAGGGCACACAATTCTAAGACACTCTTATCTCCAACTAACCACCAAACACACAGGACTGGAGGTGTAGCTCAAGTAATAGAGCATCAGCAGAGTGAACAAAGCTGAGCAAGAATACAAAGCCCTAAGTTTCAGGATTGACAATGAAAAAAAAGGCTATAGCCATGGATTTTTAATTTTTCTTGTCTTAGTAATATCTTACATGGGCTTTTTCTTACTGAAATCTCTAAGCCCAATCTAATTTTCATGACTAGCTTGGAGTCTATGATTATGACACACTTAAGAGTACTAAGAATGATTACCCTCATCATCTTCCTCTTCCGAGTCTGGTGCTTCGTTATCCTCCTGATCAAATCCATCTAAGTATGTGATTTGCTGCAACAGCTCAAAAATACTTTCTCTGTAATCTTCCAGGTTTGTGATCTCACAGTTGAACAAGTCAAGACTTTTCAAATTTTTAAGATTTTGCTGGAAAAGTAAAGTTAAAATTTACAGTCAATACTTTAAATAGCACGGTTCTTTTTTTTTTTAATTTGTGGTCTAGAGGACATATATTTAAAACTGAAAGACAGTCTTGTATTTTTAGAATTTTATAAGGTAAATTTATGAAACACAACCAACTCTCTTAGTTAGACCTCTTTGGCATATAAATTCCAAATTTGTTTTGTTCAGTCTTACCTCTATTATCCTACCTGTCTTAGTGTCTAATTTCATTGACTGACCCTGTATATAAATATTTGGAGGTGACAGTTCTTATTTTTTGAAATAAAGGTTTTCTTTTAGATAGGGGGAGAAAAAGAGACTGGAATGAGCTGGGTACCTGGGACTTAAGACTGTAATCCTAACTACTCAGGAGGCTGAGATTTGAGGATTTCAAAGCCAGCCTAGGCAGGGAAGGCTTTCAGACTCTTACCTCTAGTAAACTACTTAGAAAAAAACAGGAAGTGACACTGTGGCTCAAGTGACAGAGCGCAAAGAGGCTCAGGAACAGAGCCCAGGTCCTGAGTTCAAGCCCCAAAGACAGGAGGGAGGAGGGGGTGGGAAGGCTGGAATAATATCACACACCTATAATCCCAGCACCCTGGAGACAGGGTGAGGCAGGACAATCAAAGAATGCCTTAGCTGAGCACCTTTGACTTAAGCCTATAATCCTAACTACTCAGGAGGCTGAGATCTGAGGAGCAAGGTTCAAAGCCAGCCCAGAGGAAAGTCTGCAAATACTCTCATCTCCAGTTAACCACTAAAAAGGCCAGAAGAGGAGCTGTGACTCAAGTGGTAGAACACTAATCTCAAGCACAAAAGGTCAGAAACAGTACCCAAGGGACTGGGAAGGTGGCTCAGTGGTAGAGCGCTTGCCTTGCATGCATGAGGCCCTGGGTTCAATTCCTAAGCACCGCATAAGCAAAAAGAAAAAGCCTGAAGTGGCACTGTGGCTCAAGTAGTAGAGCACTAGCCTTGAGCTGAAGAGCTGAGGGACAGCGCCCAGGCCCAGAGTTCAGGCCCCACGACCAGACCCCCCCCAAAAAAAAAATAAAGAAAAGAAATAGCATCCAGGGCCTGAGGTTAAGTCCATGACCCCCCCCCACACACACACACAAAATAAAATCAAAGAGCAAACTCTTGAAACTGATAACATTATTTTATCTTTTTTAAAATATCTTTTTCTTCTCTTCTCTTTTCTTTTTTTTTTGTTGGTCATGAGGTCTGAACTCTGGGCCTGGGCGCTGTCCCTCAGCTCTTCAGCTCAAAGCTAGCATTCTACCACTTGAGCCACAGCACCACTTCTGGCTTTTTCTGTTTATGTGGTGCTGAGGAATAAAACCCAGGGCTTCAATGCATGTGACGCAAGCGCTCTACCACTAAGCCACCTTCCCAGCCCTCTTTTTGTTTTTTGATACCAGTACAGCTTGAACTCAGGACCTACTAGGTGCTTTTTTTTTAAGACAGATTCTCACTATGCAAGCACAGGATGGCTCAAATTCATGATCCTCCAATTGAACCTTACAAATGCTGGGATTCCAACACTGGCTTGATATTGTATTCTAAGGGAAAAGAAAAGCAGTAACCATCTAGATTAGAACATAAAGAGATTCAGAAATTAAGAACTAGCACCAGTAGCTCACGCCTGTAATTCTAGCTATTCAGGAGGCTGAGATCTGAGGATTGAGGTTCAAAGCCAGCCCGGGCAGGAAAGTCAGTGAGACTCTTATCTCCAATAAACCACTAGAAAACTGGAAGTGATGCTGTTGCTCACGTGGTAGAGCACTTGTCTTGAGCTGAAGAGCGCAGGGACTGCACCCAAGCCCAGAGTTCAACTCCCACAACCAACCAAAAAAAAACATTTTTTTCAAGAACTGAATAGAAATTAGAAAAACAGAAACCAAATCTCTGAAAAACTTACCAAAGCTTCCACAGTACTGAGGTCTTTGATTTTGTTTCCGCTCAGATTGAGGTAGGTAAGATTTGGACATTTCTCTGCCAAGACTTCCAAACCTCCAGAAATTATATTGTCACCAAGTTCCAACTATGTATTCAACATGGAGGGAGGAAAAAAAGAATAAAAAAAAATGAAGGCTTAAGATGGCTCCAACATTTTACAAAGACACAAATTTGAAGAAAAACATGTGTAATCTCTCTGTTTCAAAAGACTGCCACTGTAAATCATCAATTTCCAAATTCCCATCTATATATGGCATGTAACACATTAGAACCCCTATCCTGATGGACTTCTACGTTACATTTAGATTGCATGATACAGAGAAAAATATTTGGTAGATATTAAATCCAAATTTTTGCCATATAACAACTGCATTAATAAATTTAAATTCCTAAAAGTATCATATCCCAGAACCAACAAAAGTAAAATAAATAAAAACAGTATTAGAGTCAGCTGCACACCACTGTAATTCTAGCTACTCAGGAAGCTGAGAGCTAAGGATTGTTGCTGTTCAAAGAAACACTGAAGAAAATCAGTGAGACTCTTATCTTCAATAAACTACCAAAAAGCTGGAGGTGGTGCGGTGGCTCAAGTGATAGAGCGTGGGCCTTAAACAAAAAGCTCAGGAACAGCACCCAGGCCCTGAACTCAAGCCTCAGAACCAATACAGATAAACAGATTCAGTATTAGACGAAAACTCCTATTTCAAACAGGCAAAATGGTTGTTTCAGTGGCTAAGAAGTAAATATAAGAGCCTTCACATTGAAATCTTGATACTTTCCGATTCATTTCAACTTACCTTTCGAAGTTTATTCAAGCTAGGGAGCCGGGCCAGTGAACTTAATTTCACATTAGCCATACTCAGAAACTCTAGTTCTTTAAAAGTGTCATTCAGGCCTTCAATTTCCCCATTGACACACAGGCAATTATCAAGGACTAACTCTGTTACCTGTAAAAGGAAAGGAACACTTTAATGATTAATTTGCAATCTGTTTAATAATAGAACTGGGCTTTGACACTCTGAAACTGTGAATATTAAAATACCAAACTCATCTGGGCACTAGTGACTTGCACAGGTAAACCTAGCTATTCAGGAGGCTGAGATCTAAGGATTGAAGTTCAAAACCAGTTCAAAGTCCATGAGACTCTAATTTCCAAATTAATCACCAGAAAAATGGAAATGATGCTGTGGCTCAAAGTTGTAGAACACTAGCTTTGAGCAAAAGAGCTCAAGGACAGTGCACAGACCCTGAGTTCAAACCACAAACAACAATAACAAACCCAAAGTTAGTGTGGTGGCTTACACCTACAATTCCAGCACTCTGAAGATACATTACAAGTTTTAGGCCAGACTGAACTACAAAGTAAGTTCTAGACCAGTCTAGGCTATAGGAAAAAAGCCTGTCTCAAAGAAACAAGACCCCTAAGCCAGGTTCAGTACAATATTACACATTTGTAGTTTTAACTATTCAAGAAATGGAAAGAGAAGGATCACTTGAGACCTCAAGTTTGAGGCCAGCCCAAGCAAGACCACATCTCAAAAAACTAAACAAAATCTACTTATATATTCATTCCCCTTCAAAATTGAAACATAATCTAGTCCTCACATGTTCAACCTAATATGCTTTAAATCGCTGAGACATGAAAAATAAAACTGGCTGGGTATAGGTGGTTCACGCTACCTATAATCCTAGCTAGTCAGGAAGCTGAGATCCTCAGATCTCAGTTTGAAGTCAGCCTGGATAAGAAAGTCTATGAGACTCATCTCCAGTTAATTTCCTTAGGGGAAAGGGGGGGCACTAGAGTCTCATACCTGTAACCTGAGCAACTCTGAAGGCAGAGATCTGAGGATCACAGTTAAAAAATAACTCTGGGTGGGGCTGGGAAGGTGGCTGAGTGGTAGAGTGCTTGCCTTGCATGCATGAGGTCCTGGCTTTAATTCCTCAGCACCACATAAGCAGAAAAAGCTGGAAGTGGTGCTGTGGCTCAAGTGGTAGAGCACTAGCCTTGAGCTGAAGAGCTGAAGGACAGTGCCCAAGCCCAGAGGTCAGGCCCCACAACTGACCAAAAAATAAAATAATAATAATAATAATAACCCTGGGTAAGAAAGTTCATGAGACTCTAACTTCCAATAAACAGCAAGCAAGCAAGCAAGAAGGGAGGGAGAGAAGGAAGGAAGGAAAGGGAGGGAAGAAGGAAGGAAGGAAGGAAGGAAGGAAGGAAGGAAGGAAGGAAGGAAGGAAGGAAGGAAAGAAGGAAGGAAAGAAGGAAAGCTGTGCTAGCCTTGAGCAAAAAAACAGGGATAGCACAAAAATAAACAGGGAGGAATCTGGTGACTCAAGCCTGTAATCTTAAGCTACACAGGAGGCTGAGATCTGAGGATCAAGTTTCTTAGCCAGCCACACATGAAAGTCCAGAGACTCTCGGAAAAAGCCAGAAGTGGCGTAGTGGCTCCAATGATAGAGCACTAGCCTTGAGCAAAAAGGCCACAAGGACAGTGCCCAGGCATGGAATTCCAGCCCCGGGATGGGCTAAATAAATAAATAAGCAAGACTTTGAAAAAAGTCCCACATGAATCAAGTTTGTGACACTGGTAACGAAGACATTTATGCACGTAGAGGACACCAAAGCTACAGAGAAAAGATTTCTGTGGGCAATCCTGAAGTGTAGGAAGGGAGGAAACTTTTATCATTTTTTTTAACTTTAAACCTCCTTATCTCTGGTTATAAATGCCATAACTCAGGAAAACTTTGTTACCATCCCTGAAGAAAAGTCAGCAAGCTCCCTCCCAAATCAGCCCAGCTTCTGTGTTATCTGAGGCCAAACAATATCACCTAGAACAATACATCCTTGACAAAATGTTATTTCTTCTTGCCACTCTAGTAGCAATTTTGTGGGCTTTTTCCTACTCTTGGAGAAAGAAAGACTAAATTCCCTATAAGGCCAGAGTGGCAGCAGACATTTAACTGGTGTGAGCCTGATGGACTTGAGGGAGGCAAGAGGCACTGGTTCTTTATCCCAAAACAAAAATGTTTACTTAGGTACTAAAAAGTAGCAACAAGGGCCGCCATCTTCTCTATTTGAGTATGACTTGGATAGAATTGTTTCAGTGAACGGAGATAGATAGCATCATGATCTCCCTTTTAGAGATGCGGAAGCCAAGGTTCAGAAAGCAAGAGTGACTTGCCTTAGGTCACAAAATTAGCGTGTGACAAAGCTGTGCCTTGACTCTTAAGTCTTTCTATTCCCAGTATTTTGAGCTCATTGGCAAGGTTATTAGATCTGCTGTCAGAAAACCAGTTCTTCCACTTGAGTAAATCACTTCATTACCCTGAAACTCCGTTTGCTAATTTGGATTCTAGAACAATACAACCCACCTTACAAGTTTGTCCAAAAAAGAAAAGTAAATAAACTCGACAAGTGCTTTGTAAACTGTCTACACAAATATGAGACCGTTATTACACCACATCGGAGGCAGAGGGAGCCTGAGAAACAGGCAAGGTCCTGCAATCCCTAAAACTGGCAAGGAAATGACTATCGTAAAGGAGTCAGGGGGGCGGGGAGGGAGGGGAATCCATTTCCACCCAAAGACTTTTTTTTTTTTTTAATTGAAATGTATGATTCTAAGAAATAGCTTTTAAAGTGTTTGAGGGTGTTTTCTCTCTCTCTCTCTCTCTCCCCCTCTCCTCCCCACCCCCCAAAGCCCCAAGAAATAAGCAGGAGCCAACAAGTTCTCTCTTGGATAACCCTTGATGTCAAAGGCTATTTCTTCCCTCCCGCTCCCCGCCAATTTCAGAGAAAGATCCCTTTCCCTCACCCCACCCCCCAAAAAGTACAAAAAGATCTGGAGTTCCCACTCCGCACACTGAACGCAAGAGCCGGGCAGACCCTACGGATCCTTTGATCCTTTCCGAAGGTTGGTGCTGGCACCCAGACTTGTAGCTTAGACAGACAGACAGACAGACAGACAGACAGACAGACAGACAGACAGACAGACAGACAGACAGATAGATAGATAGATAGATAGATAGATAGATAGATAGATAGATCTGTCTTCTTGCAATCCTAAGGCTTGTTTCCGAAGTGGCCAACTAGCCAGACTCTAGTTCCCAGCCTCCTGACCACGAGCGCGAGGCCGGGCCGGCTGTGCGCCCCGGTCTGCAGACCTGCCGCCCCTACCCACCGCGATCCCACACCGGGCGGGGACTCCCCATGGGAAAGAGGGTGCCCCCGGCCCGGCCCGAGCCAGCGTTTCCCGCGGCCTCCGCCCCGGCTGGGTGAGGCCGAGGAAGAGCCCGCGAGGCTGACACGGAAACGCCTCCCACTGGACCCCGAAAAGTTGACTGCGTCCCCGCCTCACGCGGCCCCTCCCAAGCCCGACTCTTTAACTAGGGAGACCGCCGCGAGAGCGCCGTCCGGCAGTTCCGCCGGGCCCACCTGGGGAGCGCAGACCCGCCACGACCCCCATCTCCCGTCTCCACGGATCAAATCCCGAGTTGTGGCCGCCACACCACGCCACACGCCGAAAACCGAACATCGTTCCCGGCGGCGGCGGCGGCGGCGGGGGGAAGTGGGGGAGGGAGGGAGCGGATGACGCCTCGTGTCCGCTTCCCCACCTCTCCGGTCACCGCGACCGGTCCCAGAACTCACCCCGCCGTGCGGGGACGCGCCGCTGACCCAGATTCCGCGGGTGGCGGCCGGCGCGCGCCGCTTCCCCGGGACAGTGGGCGCCGCCGCAGCGCGCGGCGCGGGGACTCGGCCGGCGACCCCAGCCCGGGCCCGGGGCGACGCCCGACATCCCCGAGCCTCGGGATCGGGGCGCCCACCCCCACCCCCCGGGAGCCCCGAGTTGGCAGCATCGCGGAAAAGTTGGAGTAACTTCTCAGGTGGCGATGGCCGCAGCAGCAGGGGCCGGTGGGCTGGGGGTCGCGCCCACGCCGGCGGCCCCCGAGCCCGAGCGAGCGCAGCGCAGCGGCCGGGCGCCCCCACACCACCCTTTTCCCGCCCCCATCAGGCCGGGACGCACGGCTCCCCGAGAACCCAAGGGGCTAAGCCCCCGGGCACACACACAAAAACGCCCCTAGAAACTTAAGCCCTTCGCCATTTTAAGTAGAGGAGGTCTTAATGATTTAAAACTTAGAATTAAGCATTTCCTCCCACCTCCTCCACCCTCGGTGAGGATTAATTTATTAACCCTCCCCTCAAACGCTTACAGATAAGATACCCCCCCAAAAAAAACCAACCCCCAGAATATAGGGTGGTGGGGAAGGGGTGGGGGCTGAGTCATCTCACCTCCTCCGGGGCTCTGTTCCGTAACTCCAGACTAATCCTCTTCTTCATCTCCATGTCCTCCTGCTTTTCTGCTGCTACTCTCCTCCTTCACCCCCTTTTCCACTACCCCCAACCCTAAAAAAAATTATTTTTAAGATCTGGAAATGAATGAAAAGAAAAGCAAAATACAAACGCCCACAAGCAACCAAATAGGTGTAGAGGAGAAAGAAAAGAATAGCAAATGGAGTCCAAGGAGTTAGGACTCTTAACTCGGCTGCCCCCACCTCCTTGTCCACACACCCGCGCGCGCGCACACACGCACGCACGCACACACACACACCACACACACACACACTCCCGCAGTTCCTTCCCCTTCAATGGCTGCTCCGAGACTGAGCCTCCATGACACGGCACTGCCAACCCCCTGGCCAATACTCCACCCACCTCCCGAATGTATTGGTGGATTTTTCGGTGTCACGCTATTCCATTGGGCTAGGTGGATGCCTGTCACTCTTTAGGGTAGACCTGGGCCAGAAACCTTGCATCTATTGGCCACGATCAAGCGCGCAGTTAACTCGGATAGGTTCGGGACAATGTACGTCCCAGGGAAATGATTTTGAATCCCTGTAGCCCCCCTCCTTTTCTTTGTGTGGTTGGCGCGCTTTCCCTAGGTACTTAGAGGGGCTTTGGTGCCTCCGTTGGATTTGTTTTGGGTTTGGTTTGTTTTCTCTTCTGGTTTTAGAGAAAGCAGGCATCCTGGTGTGCCCAACTTGTAAGACTGGTAATTTAGCACTGGGCAGCCAGTAGCTCTTGGCAGTGTCTGCCTTGCAGTCAAGGTGTAAGCTGCGTGCACATCCCGTTAAAGCCTGACTTTGTTGCTCTTCCTTGCTGGTGACCGGCTTTTCACCCAGATTGCCCCTCCGCGATGCAGAACCACAGCCAGAATGAAGATGGTATCTTAACTTCCACTCTGAAAGCACTTTTGAAAGCAGTTGAGTGAAGCATTTAAGTTAGGATTTCAAAACCATCCTGGTGGACTTAATAGGGAAGAATTGTTGCTGGTAAGAAAATGGCTGAGACCAGGGGAGGAGATGGGACACAATTCATGCCTAATGAAACTCAAGCAATTCTCAGAAACCGCCCAGCAATATCTCTTTGACTTCCCTTTGGTTAGTTTCCATAAATATGTGTGGATAAAATGTGCGCTTAAAATCCATGTGGTGTATATCAAAGAGATGAAACTGGGCACTACTGGCTCACGCCTGTAATCCTAGCTACCCCGAGGCTGAGATCTGAGGGTTGTGGTTCAAAGCAAGTTCCTGAGACTCACTCATCTCCAATTAGCCCCCTAAAAAACAGGAAGTGGAGCTGTGGCTCAAAGTAGTGGAGCCTTAGTCTTCACCCAAAAAGCTCAAGGACAGCACCCAGGCCCTGAGTTCAAGCCCCTGACCAGTAAAAAGAAGAAGAAACTGGAAAAGAAAAAGAAAGAGTGGGATGAGAGTGGATGTGGGGGTGCCAGTCCTCACTGTCCCTGAGCTTTTTTGTGCTCAAGGATGATGCTCTACCACTTGAGCCACAGTGTCACTTCTAGCTTTTCTTAGTGATTAATTAAATAAGAATCTCCTGGACTTCCCTGCCTAGGCTGGCTTCAACTGCAATCCTCAGATCTCAGCCTCGTTAGTAGCTAGGATTACAGACTTGAGCCACCAGTGCCTGGTGAGAATTGTTTTTTAAATCTTATATTCAATGTCTTTTTCTTAGTACTTGCATAAACTCTATCTTCGTTCCATTACACCATTCCTAGGATAATTACTCAAAGAAATTCCAGATGATCAGGAAAAGAAGTAAGTGATTTAGATTCTAGTGTGGCCAAAACTGAGTGTTTGCCGTTTGTCTAGGTAGAGACTTTTGGCTTTCCAACAAACTTCATCACATCATAACTTCGTCAAATCAAAAATGGCTTACATTTAATAATATAAATAATGACTGGCACGTTTAGGAAGTATTTAAGGAGTTGGGTGTGTATGTCTGTGTGTTTTCATTGCTAACAATGCTAAAGAAAGCCTGGATGATACAAAAACTGAACCAACATGAACCCAGGAGCAAGCTCAAAGAAAAGTTCAAAAGCTAAGGAACAGCTGGGCACTCAGGAGGCTGAGGCAGTAAGTTCAAGATTCTAATATAAGCCGAATGCCGGTGGCTCACATGTGTAATTCTAGCTACACAGGAGGCTGAGATCTGAGGATCACGGTTCAAAGCCAGCCCGGGCAGGAAAAGGCCATGAGACATTAATTTCCAATATACCACCAGAAAACCGGAAGTGGCGCTGTGGGTCAAGAGGTAGAGAGCTAGCTGAAGAGCTGAAATATAGTACCCAGGTCCAGAGTTCAAGCCCCACAACTGAGAGAAAAAGAAAAAGATTCACATATACAGAGCAAGTTCAAGGCCAGCTCAGGCTACCTACTAAGGCATTGTCTCAAAAAAATAAAAATGAAGGAAACACATTTTAGTACTAGCCTGGGAATTCGTTCAGAGTTCTGATACTATCTGCCATTGCAAGAAGAAAAAAAAAAAATCAAAGAGTTCAGAAAAGGAGATTTAGACCTGAATCACTGGCATGCAAGTAATAGTTGAGGCCAGGAAAAAGAAAAAAAAAAACAGAGGGAATGTGTACAGTGTACAGTAAGACTAATCAGGAAAAGGAGAGTTAAACATAGTTGATAGGAGAAAAAGAGGAAGGAAGGATTATTTACCAAACTACTCAAAAAGACTGAGAAGTTGGTAAGGAGAAGAAGAAGAAATGTATAGGACCAGAATCCATGACTCACACCTGTAATCCTAGCTACTCAAGAGTCTGAGACAAAGGAAGAGGCTACAATGCTTGATAAGAAATGTACTCATGGAGCTGGGAAGGTGGCTCAGTGGTAGAGCACTTGCCTTGCATGCATGAGGCCCTGGGTTCGATTCCTCAGCACCACATAAGCAAATAGAAAAAAGCCGGAAGTGGCGCTGTGGCTCAAGTGGTAGAGTGCTAGCCTTGAGCTGAAGAGCTGAGGGACAGCGCCCAGACCCAGAGTTCAGGCCCACAACCGGACCAAAAAATAAAAAAAATAAAAAATAAAAAGAAATGTACTCATTATCTTGCCCATGTAATTGTAACTCCTCTGTTCAGTATTTTCACAATAAAAAATAAATAAAAATTTTAAAAAAAGTCTGAGATGAGGATTGTGGTTCAAAGCTAGCCTGAGCAGGAAAGTCCCTGTGAGACTCTAAACTCCAATTAAACACTCAGAAACTGGAAGTGGCACTATAGCTCAAGTAGTTGAGCACTGGGCTTGAGCACAAGGAGGTTCAGGAATAGCACCCATGCCCTGAGTTCAGGCCCCATAACCAACCAAAAAAAAAGAAAAGAAATATATCATAATAGCATAAACAGGGATCCACCAAAGTATGATTTCCTCCCCTTACTATTATTCCTCCTCACCATTATTATCTTAAAATTTATGTTTCTAGAACAGGGCTTCATAGCTATTTGGGAGGCTGAAATCCAAAGGATTGAAGCTGGGCGCCAGTGGCTCCTGCCTATAATCCTAGCTACTCAAGAGGCTGAGGTCTGAGGATCTCAATTCAAAGCCAGCCGGGGTAAGAAAGTCCTTGAGACTCTTATCTCCAATTAACCACCAGAAAACCAGAAGTGTTGCTGTGGCTCAAGTGGTAGAGTGCTTGCCTTGAGCTGAAGGGCTCAGAGATATCACAGAGGCCCAGAGTTCAATCCCCACTGTCAAAAATTAAAAAAGGATAAAGGCTAGAGACTAGCCCAAGCAAAGAGTTTGCTAGACTCCATCTCAGCCAGTAAAAACCTGGGGGAAAAAAAGCTTGCCATTTCAGAAGTGTAAATAAGATTGTATGAGAGGGGTGAGAAAAACATAGGATCCTATCCTAAATTTAACTAAAGCAAGAGAAGCTGAGGAAGTGGCTCAAGTGGAAGAACACCTTCCTAACAAGCACAAGACTCTTGAGTTCAAACCCTAGAGCCTAATCTCTCAAGTACATGTATGCATGTTACGTATATATGCATATGTTTACCTCTTTCCAGTTTTAACCAAGAAGCCAGTATAAAGGAGGGTTAGTTCAGTAGTACCACACTTCTCTAGAATGTATGAGAGCCTAGGTTTAATCCCCAGACCCACTTTTTTAAAAAGTCAAGATAAATTAGTTTCTGAGGAAGGAAAGTCCCCATAGGACTGGTAACTATAAGAATTGTCTACAAAGTGAATGGATGAAAAATATTACCAGAAGCCGGGCGCTGGTGGCTCACGCCTGTAATCCTAGCTACTCAGGAGGCTGAGATCTGAGGATCGCAGTTCAAAGCCAGCCCGGGCAGGAGAGACCGTGAGACTCCTATCTCCAATAAACCACCAGAAAACCGGAAGTGGTGCTGTAGCTCAAGTGGTAGAGCGCTCGCCTTGAGCTGAAGAGCTGAGGGACAGTGCCCAGACCCAGAGTTTAAGCCCCACGACCGACAAAAAAATATATATATATATATTACCAGACTATAAGACGGTTGGTTCCTAGAATTAAAATGAAGGTGAAAGAGTAAAATATATTCAGGAGAAAAGCCAATTCATGAACTAGAGCATGTTTTAAGATGAAATAATACTAGACAAGTCTTAAATGGTAGACTAAAGGATGAGGTTAAATGATCAGAAGGTCAATGGAATGGATGAGTGGAAGGGTAGTTCCGAAGACTCCTTTAATCCACTAATAAGAAGCAGACATCAGCATATTATCAAACTCAACATTTTTCAACATTCAGAAACTGAGCTCATCCTCAGCCTCTGGATATCTTGCTTGTCCCTGGAGATCCTTTTTTCTCCCTTCTCTACCCTGTTCCATAACCCAAAACCCACATGAACTGTATCAAGTCACATAGCTTCCTGGGTTTGGCCTTGGTAGGAAATCTCAAGTCAAGAGGCGAGTAAGATTGGAATATGTATTTCCCCAGCTTCCTCTCTGCCAGATCATTACAAAATGGCTGAAGGTGTCTACTGAAAACCACAGATCTTGTTGGTGGTACATTGGGATATACTACCCTGCTTTTCTTACAGAAATGAGGAACTTATTCTCTTAGCTGCCAGGTCTACAGCTGGAAGATAGTCTAGTGGACCACAGCCCTTCTGCGGAATTACTTTGACTTAACTTGAGATAATTGCCTTGCTCAAGGTTATACTTCCTTCTGAGGGAAGCCACATCAATGATGGATCCATACAGATGTACAAAGGCCCACCCTACCATTTTGCCCAAACTTTTACTAACTCTGAATCATCATTCCAACTCCAGAGCACACTTTGGGACAGCTGAGGTCTTTCTTAGAACTGTGTTACCATTCTCTGTGTACTCCTGCTTCTTTCTCGTCCTCCCACAGGTATTGGTCCAATATAACTCAGAAATAAATGTCCTGAAAATAACTGCTACCTCAGAGTCTGCTTTCTGAAGAACCCAATATGTGATAGTGCCTGTCTCCAAATACCCTCTGAGAAAACTCCAATTAATCTAAAGGAGGGATCACTTGAAGAAGTCTAGATCCGGGCACTGGTGGCTCAAACCTGTAATCCTAGCTACTCAGGAGACTGAAATCTGAGGATTGCAGTTCAAAGCCAGCCCAGGCAGGAAAGTCTGTGAAATTCTTATCTCCAATAAGCCACCCGAAAACCTGAAGTGGCGCTGTGGCTCAAGTGGAGCACAGGAACAGAACCCAGACCCAGAGTTCAAGCTCCATGACTGACCAAACAAAAAAAAGAAGTCTTGAGACTCATGATGAGAATGAGAATCGAGCAACCAGTCTCCAGCTTCTTCAGCCCCCATCTTCTCCAGTTCTAACCACAGTTTGATCAAAACAACAGAAAAGAGATCCTGAGTGAGAACCACCCAGATGAGCCCTTTCCAAAATCCTTCCCAAAAACAATGAGAGATAATAAAATGGTCATTACTCTTCAGTGTCTAAACTTGGATTTGGAGTTCTTTCTCTTTTTTTTTTGTCAGTCCTGGTGCTTGAACTCAGGGCCTGAGCATTGTCCCTCAGCTTCTTTTGTTCAAGGCTAGTACTCTACCACTTGAGCCACAGAACCACTTGGGGATTTTTCTGTTTATGTGGTACTGAGGCATCGAACCCAGGGTTCCATGCATACTAAGCAAGCATTCTACCATCAAGCCACATTCCCAGCCTCCTAAACTTGGAGTTCTGATGCAGTAGTGATCATTGAAACAACTCCCTAGATCACAATTTTATTTTTTATTTTTTAATATTTTGTTCATTGTGGGGCTTGAACTCAGGGCCTTGGGTTCTGTCCCTAAGCTCTTTAGTTTAGTTTTGTTGGTCCATCATGGGGCTTGAACTCTGGGCTTGGGCGCTGTCCGTGATCTCTTCAGCTCAAGGCGAGTGCTCTACCGCTTGAGCCACAGCACCACTTCCAGTTTTCTGGTGGTTTATTGGAGATAAGAGTCTCGTGGACTTTTCTGCCCAGGCTGGCTTTGAACAGTGATCCTTAGATCTCAGCCTCCTCAGTAGCTAGGATTACAGGCGTGAGCCACCGGCGCCCGGCTGACCTAAGCTCTTTTGTTCAAGGCTAGTGCTCTACCATTTTGAGCCACAGCACCACTTCCAATTTTTGAGTGCCTAATTGGAGATAAGGATCGAGGTTCAAAGCCAGCCTGGGCTGGAAAGTTCCTAAGACTCTTATCTCCAGTAAACCACCAGAAAACAAAAGTGGCACTGTAGCTCAGGTGGTAGAGGGCTCGCCTTGAGCTGAAGAGCGTAGGGATAGTGCCCAAGTCCAGAGTTCAAGCCCCACGACCAACCAGTAAAAAAGAATCTTACAGGGTCTTCTCTGCCCTGGCTGCCTTCGAAATGCAATACTCAGATATCAGCCTATGAAGTATCTAGGATTACAGGCATGAGCCACTGGTACCCAGCCACATTTTTCTTTTCTTTTCTTTTTTTTTTTTTGGGGGGGGGTCCTGTCGTGGTGCCTGAACTCTGGGCTGGGGCGCTGTCCCTCAGCTCTTCAGCCCAAGGCTAGCGCTCTACCACTTGAGCCACAGCACCACTTCTGGCTTTTTTTTCTTTTTGCTTATGTGGTGCTGAGGAATCGAACCCAGGGCCTCAGGCATGCAAGGCAAGCACTCTACCACTGAGCCACCTTCCCAGCCCCCACATTTTTATTTTCTAAGCAAGTCTTACTGTTGCATTTTTTCTGTACTATCACAGGTGATAGTCATTCTAACCTTTTTAATTGTGTTTATCCTATTCTATCTAACCAAAGTGATTTTCCTCCTCTGGATTCTTAGCTCTTACTAAATAATTCTGTTCATTCAGTCTGGTTCTTTCCAAACAGATTTGGATTTCTTGGACAAAGACCAAGGCAGTAACAGGGCTTCTTCTGGCATCTCTCTCAGAACTTGGCGCCGTGCTGTGCATATACTGGGTACTCGAGGCATGTGTAGTAATTGATTATGTCTCAAATAACTTTCAGTAGGAGTTTAAATTCATACTTTCAACAGGAAATAAAGAATTTGTGGGCTGGGAAGGTGGCTCAGTGGTAGAGCGCTTGCCTTGCATGCCTGAGGCCCTGGGTTCGATTCCTCAGCACCACATAAGCAAAAAGAAAAAAGCCGGAAGTGGCGCTGTGGCTCAAGTGGTAGAGCGCTAGCCTTGAGCTGAAGAGCTGAGGGACAGCGCCCAGGCCCAGAGTACAGGCCTCACGACCGGACCCAAAAAAAAAAAAAAAAAAAAAGAATTTGTGATGCTTTCTTGAGGAACAGGTGATGAAGTAGGCATTAAGGATAACTTCAGACTGCTCTACCTCTTAACTTTTAACTCCACCCTTTCAAAACTCGTTCATTTTCAGACCCAAGAGAACGCTAAACCAGTGCAACTAATTCATTTTCACCAGAGTTTAGAAATTGTTCTCACCCCCCAAAAAAGGATCATAATTGCTCCCCCCCACTCCAGGAAAGAAGACCAATACTCAGCAAACACCAACAATTCTAGTTTCCTGTTGTGCTAATATTTGTAAAGCTTCTAAGCCAGATGTCCGTGGCTCATGCCTGTAATCCTAGCTACTCAGGAGGCTGAGATCTGAGGATCTCAGTTCACAGCCGGCCTGGGCAGAAAAGTCTTTGAGACTCTTATCTACATCCTTGAGACTCTTATCTCCAATTAACTAGGAGAAAACCAACAGTGGTGCTGTGGCTCAAGAGGTAGAGTGCTTACCTTGAGCTGAAGAGCTCAGGGACAGCGCCCAGGTCCAGAATTCAAGCCTCATGACCAGCATAATAAAATAAAAAATAAAACTTCCAGGCCAACACCTGTCAAGAAAAGATAGGATTTTATATCAGTATGGGTCCTCAGAGGGGATCCTGATATCCCCAGCATGGGAGTGGCAATGTGGCTAAAAAGATAAAATGTTAGCCTAGAGTGAAAGAGCTCAGGGACAGCACCCAGCGCAGAGTTCAAGCCCCATGACAGACAGACAAAAAAAAAAAGTCTCACAGATATCCCCAGCTGTCCCAGACACCCCAGGCAACGATCAGCCATGCCAGTGAAGTCATTTTAGTTTCTTCAATTCTTGTCAAACTTTCTCAGACGTATTTCAGAATTCTGGAATAATTATAGCATGGTTGATCTTTTAAACTACCCATTTTTCTAAAGGTTTCTTACCAATAGATAAACACTAACAGTAATAGATAACTACAAAAAAAGGTAAACCCAAGGCTCTGTCATCTGTAACTAGTGAAGATAATCTGAAATCTGGTTCCTCTGATAAAAGTTCAACCTTTTTGCCCAAAGTGAATCCTCTTTAATACATGAATGTACAAAACATTATGTTCCCTAAAATATCATTCTTACAGATGCTCAAAGTACAACAGATAGATATTTAATGGTACAACCCTTGTTGAGGTACAAAAACTTTGAGATAAGTGACATTTTGTCCTGTTAAGCCTTAGTTGAAGATATTTGTCAGAATGTTTTTTAAAAGGAAACTATAAAATGATTGAACTACTCTATATTTCCTAGTCTCATTATTTAATTTGGGTTCTTTTTCTCTATATAAACTGTCAGAAGGGAAGCTTACATATTGCTCTAGTAAACTTGATAATTGTCATATGAAAACCAAATTCTGCAGAATATCTGCAAAAATGGTTAATACCACCAGAGACCTGTAATCCTCACAAATCAGAACAGTGAAATATGGAGAATCATGGTCTGTGAAACTTCATCTCCAATTAACCAGCAAAATGCTGGACTAAAGGCATAGCTCAAGCAGCAACCATAAGCAAGAAAGCCTAGTTAGGCATGAGGCTATGGGCTCAAGTTTCAGCAAAGGTATAAAAAAGGCGAAACTTTCCTAGTTTGAAATCTCTCTGTGTTAAAAGATTATAAACTTTTTTTTTTTGGCGGGGGGAGGGGGGGTCTGGTCGTGGGGCCTGAACTCTGGGCCTGGGCGCTGTCCCTCAGCTCTTCAGCTCAAGGCTAGTGCTCTACCTCTTGAGCCACAACGCCACTTCCGGCTTTTTTCTTTTTGCTTATGTGGTGCTGAGGAATTGAACCCAGGGCCTCAGGCATGCAAGGCAAGCGCTCTACCACTGAGCCACCTTCCCAGCCCCAAGACTATAAACTTTTTTGAACTATTTTTATATTGTTATCATACAGATGATGTACAGAGAGATTACATAAATCAGGTAATGAGTACATTCCTTTTTTGACAATGTTACCCCTTCCTTCACTCTCCCAGTAAAGACCATAAACTATTTTTTTGTTGTTGTTGTTGGTTGTGGGGCTTGAACTCTGGGCCTGGGGGCTGTCCCTGAGCTCTTTTGATCAAGGCTAGTGCTCTACCACTTGAGCCACAGCAACACTTCCGTTTTTTTAGTGGTTAATTGGAGATGAGTCTCACGGACTTTCCGACCCAGGCTGGCTTTCAAACTGCAATTCTCAGATCTCAGTCTCCTGAGTAGCTAGGATTACAGGCATGAGCCACGGGACCCAGCTAGGACTCTAAACTTTTACCAGTAGCCAAAACCAAACAAAACTAGATGACTGTCTCCTAGAAATAAAGCCATGTTGAAATGTCAAATACAAATGTTTTCAAAGATTTTGTACTCTAAGAATTATTGCATCAGGGGCTGAGAAGGTGGCTCAGTGGTAAAGTGCTTGCCTCGCATGCATGACATGAGGCCCGGGGTTCGATTCCTCAACACCACATAAGCAGAAAAAGCTGGAAGTGGCACTGTGGCTCAAGTGGTAGAGTGCTAGCCTTGAACTGAAGAACTGAGGGACAGTGCCCAGGCCCAGAGTTCAGGCCCCATGACCGACTAAAAAACAAGGCTACTTTTGCCAGGAGCTGGTGGCACGCATGTCCTTTTAAAAGAACCTTCCTTCAATCAATCCTCTGTCTTACCTCAAGCTTCACCCTTATCTTTATCGGCTCTTAATGCCCCAAAGTCTGGGGATCCCCCGTGTAAATCAGTTTGTCTCTTTAGAAAAAAAAAAAAAAATGGGCCAGGCACTGGTGGCTCACACCTATAATCCTAGATATTCAGGAGGCTGAGATCTGAGGATCATGGTTCAAAGCCATCCCAGGCAGGAAAGTCTATGAGACTCCTACCTCCAATTAACCACCAGGAAATGGGAAGTGGCGCTGTGGCTCAAAGTGATAGAAGACTAGCCTTGAGCCAAAAGAACTCAGGGACAGAGCCTAGGCCCTGAGTTCTAGACCCATGACTGATAAATAAATTTTTTAAAGATTGTTGTTATTAATGGAGGGGGTAACAATGTTCAAGAGGAAGTGTACTCATTACCTCACTCATGTAACTGTAACCCTCTGTATAGTATCTTTACAATAAAAAAAATTAAAAAAAATAGGGATACAGGTGGACCCACTGCAACAAAGAGATGTACAAGTCGTTATGTGGAAAACGAACTTTACAACTTTGGTGGGGGGGGAGGGAGCACAGAGGAAGCGGGGAGGATTGGGGGGGGCGGGGAGGGGAGGATAGGAAGGGATGGGAAGGGGAAACAAAGGAGAAGGCTACAATGCTTGATAAGAAATGTACTCATTATCTTGCCCATGTAATTGTAACCCCTCTGTACAGTATTTTCACAATAAAAAAAGAAAAAAATATTAAAAAAAAAAGATTGTTGTTATTATAAAGGTATGTACAGGGGCTGGAAAGGTGCCTCAGTGGTAGAGTGGATGCCTCACATGCATGAGGCCCTGGGTTCAATTCCTCAGCACCACACAAACAGAAAAAGCCAGAAGTGGTACTGTGGCTCAAGTGGTAGAGTGCTAGCCTTGAGCTGAAGAGCTGAGGGACAGTGCCCAAGCCCAGAGTTCAAGCCCCACAACCAACATAAAAAAAAATTTTTTTTTAATGGGCTGGGAAGGTAGCTCAATGGTAGAGTGCTTGCCTTACATGCATGAGGCCCTGGGTTCGATTCCTCAGTACCACATAAGCAGAAAAAGCCAGAAGTGGCACTGTGGCTCAAGTGGTAGAGCATAAGCCTTGAGCTGAAGAGCTGAGGGACAGCGCCCAGCCCAGAGTTCAAGCCCCATGACCAACAAAAAAATTTTTTAATTAAATTAATTTTTTTAGAAGGTATGTACAGAGGGGCTACAGGTAGAGTACATTTCTTAAAAAAAAAAAAAAAAGTGGGGTGGGGGACTGGGAAGTTGGCTCAGAGGTAGAGTGCTTAACCTCACATGCATGAGGCCCTGGGTCTGATTCCTCAGCACCACATAAGTAGAAAAAAGCCAGAAGTGGAACTGTGGCTCAAGTGGTAGAGTGCTAGCCTTGAGCTGAAGAGCTGAGGGACAGCGCCCAGCCCAGAGTTCAGCCCCACAACTGACAAAAGAAAACAAAAACAAAAACAAACAAAAAAAGTACATTTCCTTTTTTTCTTTCTGTCTTTGGTCACAAGGCTTGAAATCAGAACTTAGGTGCTGTCTTTGAACTCTTTTGCTCAAGGCTAGTGCTCTACTACTTAGAGCCACAGCACCATTTCCTGTTTTCTGGTTGTTAATTGGATATAAGAGTCTCACAGGGACTTTTCTTCGGGAGCTAGCTTTGAACCTGGAAGCTCAGAGTAGCTCCTGAGTAGCTAGGATTACAAATATAGCCCTCAGCACTCAGCAAGAGTACATTTCTTTTTAAATAATGTCACCCACTCTTTCCAGTTTTTCCCTCCCACCCCCACCCACAAGTTGTGGAATTCATTTTCAACACAGTGTCCAGTGAGTACCATTGCTGCATTTGTTCACCCCTTGTCTCAGGTTGTCTCTAACCTCTCACAAGCTATTAGGTTTCATTTTCTTTTCCTATTAGTTAAAACAATTAGTCTATCAGGAGCTCTGATAGGAACTCCAAGAAAAGCATTTGTTTTGAACTCAAAGCCTTGAGCTTATTAGGCAAGCAATGTACCACTTGAGCCACAACTTCAGCTCAACAACCTTCAAACCAATATCCATTCTTCTTATTCTGTGTTGATAGATAAGGATGTGAGTATGTTTCATAGAGAAACTTAGGGATTTGATGTGCTAAGTTTGGATAAACACAAATGAACTTACTTAGTGAACAACCCCTGAAGACAGAATTTTAGTATGCTCTTTTGCCATGGATTTCAGGAAGTATATTCTCCTACTTAGTAATACAGCTCGGGTGGATTTTTACCCCCAAAGCTGAATTTGTTTTTCCATTTATTTTTATCTCAATTAAGCTAAATGCATCCACAAAACATGAAAAGGAAAAAGGAAAAAAATATACCTTACACTAAAACCAAAATGAGATAGCATTATGCACCTATTTAAAATGGTTTTTAAAACTGATAATATTAAGTGCTGAGAAGAATAAGAAGCCATTGGACCGCTCAGACATTTCTGATAGTAATAAAAAAAAAAAAAAAAACAGTACAACCACACTGAAAAAGTGTGGCAGTTCCTTAAATAGTCAAATGCACACTTACCATACAACCCAGTCTTAGGTATTCATTCCTACTCCTAGGTATTTCCTTGAGGACAATAAACACATGTCCACTCAAAAACCTGTACTAAAATGTTCTTAGTGGTTGTACTCATGATTTCCTGAAACTAGAAATAGAGGGTTGGGCTTGTGGCTCAGCTGGTAGAGCACTAGCCAATGAGCAAAAGCATTAGGTACCAAATTTGAGTCCTCGTCTCAGACCAAAAAAACAACCAAAAAACTAGAATAACTCACATGTTCTTCAACTATTGATAATCAAACAGTGGTGGTAAATCTATCTACATGATAGAAAAAAAAACAGACCCATAAAGTGGAGCAAATTTCTGATATGCAACAACATGAATGACTGAGAAGTGTAAGAAGTCAGATTCAAAGAGCTCTATACTAGATAATTGTATACATAAGACATACCGAGAGGGACAAAATTATAGGGCCAGAAAACAGATCAGTAGTTACCAAAGGGTGAGTGTGGGAAGAAAGGTTGACTACAAAGGGACACGAGGTACTTATGGTGGGGGTGGGGTTGATGAAATTGTTCTGTATCTTGATTATGGTGGTGATTACATGTAAGTGCAAAACTCTTAGAACTGTACAATAAAAAATGATGGATTTTACTGTCTGAAATGTTAACTTCATAAACTTGACATTAAAAAAGAAAGTTTGAAAATGTCCATTAAAAAAGGTAAAAAGGGGCTAGGAAGGTGGCTCAGTGGTAGAGCGCTTGCCTTGCATGCCTGAGGCCCTGGGTTCCATTCCTCAGTACCACATAAGCAGAAAAAAGCTGGAAGTGGTGCTGTGGCTCAAATGGTAGAGCGCTAGCCTTGAGCTGAAGAGCTGAGGAATAGCGCCCAGGCCCAGAGTTCAGGCCCCATGACCGGACCCCAAAAAAAACAACAAAAAATTTTAAAAAAGGTAAAAAATACTCAACCACTTGCAATTCTAGGAAACAATTGGACAGGTGTATAAATATATATGAAAGGCTGGGAAGGTGGCTCAGTGGTAGAGCGCTTGCCTTGCATGCTCGAGGCCCTGGGTTCGATTCCTCAGCACCACGTAAGCAAAAAGAAAAAAATCCAGAAGTGGCGTTGTGGCTTAAGTGGTAGAGCACTAGCCTTGAGCTGAAGAGCTGAGGGACAGCGCCCAGGCCCAGAGTTCAGGCCCCATGACCGGAACAAAAAAATAAATAAATAAAAATAAATAAATATATATATATATATATATATATATATATATATATATATATATATGAATGAGAATAGTCTAGTTGAAAAACTGTCATAGGTAGGAACTGAAAACAAGGGGACTTGGGGATTGGCTCAGTGGTAGAGCACCTGACTAGAAAATTCCAGGCCCTTAGTTCAACCTTACAACCACCACAAAAATGAACAAGCTGGGTGCTGGTGGCTCATGCCAGTAATCCTAGCTACTTAGGATGTTGAGAACTGAGCATTGTGATTTAAAACCAGTCCAGGCAGGAAAGTCCATGAGACTCTTATCTCAAAAAAACTACTCAGAAAAAGCTGGAAGTGACATGGTGGCTCAAGTGGTAGAGCCCTAGCCTGAACACAAAGAGGCTCAGGGACAGCATCCAGGCTCTGAGTTCAAACCCCAGAACTATCAACCAACCAACCAATCAATTCTAAAAAGAAAGAACAACAGCCCAGATGCAGATTAGTGATATGTGTTAGACTGGGGCTGGAGCATAGCTCAATGATAAAGGAAAACGTGTTTAGCATGCACGAGGCTCTAGATTTAATCCAGAGCAACAACAAAAGAAATTAGGCTACCTCTAACAATACTTTGTAGTCATTAAATTGATTACATGGATGTAGATTTATTACACTGAAAGATTTTCACATATTATGCATACAATATGATCCCATTTTATAAAGAATGTGTATATACCTCAAAATATATACATTCATAAAAAGCTTAATAGAAAGATAAAAGTACAGAAGAAAGCCAGGCGCTGGTGTTTCATGACTATAATCTTAGCTACTCAGGAGACTGAGAACTGAAAACCACACTTCAAAGCCAGCCTAGGTAGGAAAGTCCTGGAGTTGTTTATCAACAATTAAAAAACAAAAACAGAAGTGGTAGAGGTAGAGTGCTAGCTTTGAGCAAAGAAGCCCAGGGACAACATCCAGGCCCTGAGTTCAAGCCCCAGGAAGGGTGCCCCTGCGCGTGCACATGCGCGCGCACACACGCACACGCACACACACACACACACACACGTTTAGAA
Organism: Dipodomys merriami; assembly: GCF_024711535.1. Lineage (NCBI taxonomy): Eukaryota > Metazoa > Chordata > Mammalia > Rodentia > Heteromyidae > Dipodomys > Dipodomys merriami. Next base: position 1,414,206 of record NW_027202893.1, read on the forward strand.
AATATCAGGAATCTGGCACTAGACTTGTAATCCTAGCTACTGAGGAGGCAGAGATGAGGAAAATCACAATTGAAGCAACCCTGGGGAAAATGATGTCAAGGTCCGATCTCAACCAATAGCTGGGGCACAGTGGTTCTTGTGCCTGTCAACTCAGTTACAATAAATTGAAGATCATGGTATAGGCATACTCAGCACAAAACAAGATTTTAACCTCAAAAATAACCAGAGCAAGCCAGGCGCTGGTGTCTCATGCCTGTAATCCTAGCTACTCAGGAAGCTGAGATCTGAGGATCACAGTTCAAAGCCAGCTCAGGCAAAAAAGTCCATGAGGCTCTTATCTCCAATAAACCACCAGAAAACTAGAAGTGGTGCTGTGGCTCAAGCGGTAGAGTGCTCGCCTTAAGCTGAAGAGCGCAGGGACAGCCCCATGACTGCAAAAAAAAAAAAAAAAAAAAAGAACAGAGCAACCTGGGCACCAGTGACTTAAACCTGTCATCCTAGCTTCTCAGAAAGCTGAGATCTGAGGATCATCGTTCAAAGCCAGCCTGGGCAGGAAAATCTGTGAGAGTCTTATGTGCAATTAACTACCAGAAAGCCAAAAGTGGCACTGTGACTCATAGTGGTAGAGTGCCAGCCTTGTGCAAAAGAGCTAAGAGACAGGGCTGGAAATGTGGCTTAGTAGTAGAGTGTTTGCCTAGCATGCATGAAGCCCTGGGTTTGATTGCTCAGTATCACATAAACAGAAAAGACAGAAGTGGCACTGTGGCTCAAATGGTAGAATCCTAGCCTTGAGCACAGAGAGGCTCAAGGACAGGCCCTGAGTTCAAGCTCCAGGATGGACAACTGACAAAAAAAAAAAAAAAAGATATCAGAATGATAAATGGTTATCTATAATCCAGAATTTTTATTTGTCAGTTGTGGGGCTTGAACTCTGGGCCTGGTGCTGTCCCTCAGCTCTTCAGCTCAAGACTAGCACTCTACCACTTGAGCCATAGTGCCACTTCTCATTTTCTGGTCGTTTATTGGAGATAAGAGTCTCACAGACTTTCCTGCCCAGGCTGGCTTTGAATTGTGATCCTCAGATCTCAGCCTCCTCAGTAGCTGGGATTATAGGCGTGATCCACCAACACCTGGCTTAATCCAGAAAATGTTGAAAGATGTTATTTGTTTTTTACTTTTCTATTTTTTTTGAGACAGAGTCTTGATATGTAGCACAAGCCAGGCTCCAAGTCAACAGTCCTCTTGCCTCTGCCCCTTGAGTGCCAGAATTACAGGAATGCACCATCATGGCCAGACATTATAAATATATATTAGTACTTTTCCAGAATTTGCAAGATCCTGGCTTCAAACCCAGTACCATCACCACTATAAAGAGGGACAAATACATACATATATATTATATATATATATATAATATATATGTATGTATATAGAGAGAGAGAGGAGAGAGAGACAGAAAGAGAGAGAGAGAGAGAGAGAGACAGGGAGAGAGAGAGAGAGATGTGGTGTAGCATCCTATAACCCTAGCACTTAGGAGGCTGAGAACGGTGAGTAGTCAGCCTGAACTGTACAATTTATAACCAACCTGTAATAGTAATTTTTAAATGAAAGTGGAAGGTATATAGAATAATAAAACAAGCATGTTGGATAATAGAAAAACAAGAAAATGAAGAATCCATGAGTTCATTAATTACTGCTTTTCATTTTTGTAAATGTTATCTTATAATAAGTTTAATTTTTTTTAAATTGCTGCTTTGGAACTCGAGGGGAAAAACATGAAATGAAAAAGTGCAGCAGGGAAGCTCACTGGACAAGGATGAAAGTGAACTATACAACTTGTGGGTGGCGATAGGAGGGAAGGACTGGGAGAGAATGAGGGAACAGAAGACACTGTACGAAAGGAAATGTACTCATTACCTGACTCATGTAATTGTATTCCCTTTGTACATCACCTCTATAATAACAATAAAGTAAATTAATTTTTTTGAAATTGCTGCTTTGGAAACACAAACAGCGCATGTTTTCTCTCATATTTGGAAGCTAGATGTAAATTGTACTGGGACATGTTAAATTACACAGGACTCTAGACATTCATACACAGTGAGACCAAAGGAGGATAATCCTAGGAGAGGAACATGAAGGCACAAAGCTTATGGTACATCTGATCGTATAAAATAATATTTATCTAAATGAATTCTGGGAAATGGAAACAAAAGATTTTCTTCCCAGGTGCAGGTGGCTCACACCTGTAATCCTAGCTACTCAGGAGGCTGAGATCTGAGGATCACGGTTCCAGCCCAGGCAGGAAAATCTGTGACACTCTAATCTCCAATAAACCACTACAAAAACTGGAAGTGGCGCTGTGGCTCAAGTGGTAGAGCACTAGCCTTGAGCTGAAGAGCTGAGGGACAGGGCAAAAAAAGTATTTTCTTCTTTGTTACTGTTTCTGTTCTCTTTTCTTTTTGTCTCTTTTTGTTCTCTTTTCTTTTTTCTCTTTTCTTAATTTATTTGTCTTTGGGAGGGCAAGGGGGCACAGAAATGGAGGGACAAAGAATAAACAATGAACAGATGCAGCCATGGTACTCACTAGATACTATGTTGAAAATGAATTGTACAATTTGTGGGTAGGGAAGAGAGGGAAAAACTGAGAGAGGGATACAGGATGACTCATTGTAACAATAGGATATACAGGACACTATGTTGAAAATGAATGTTACAACTTTTGGGGAGGATGTGGGGGGAGAGGAAAGGGATTGTAGAGGAAAATCAAAGGAGGGGGTAACTATGTTCGATAGGAAATGGACTCATTACCTTGCTCATGTAACTGTAACCTCTCTGTACAGTATCTTTACAATAAAATATATATTAAAAAAAGAAAAACTGAAAGAGCAAGGGAAAGGGTGATATTGTCCAAAAAGAAATGTATTCTTTACCTGATTTACATAACTGTAACCCCTCTGTACATCACCTTTATAATAATAATAAAAAATTTAAATTGCGGCTTTGGTGGCTGGAAGTATAGCTCAGTAGTAGAACACCTATGTAGCAAGCACAAGGCTCTGAGTTCAAACCCTGCTACTGCCAAAAAATAAAAATAAAAATAATTGCTTGGTTCTTTTATTTGGCCATGACTTAGACACCTCAGCCAGTTGGGAACATCCTGTAATGACTTGAAATATTTTTGGTTTTGTTCAAGAATCCTAAGATGTTTTGAGCAAGTGGCCAAAAAAGAGCTCAGTGTTTTTTTTTGTTGTTTTGTTTTCTTTTGGTTTTTTATTTTTTATTTTGTCTGTAGTGGGGCTTGAACTCTGGGCCTGGGCACTGTCCCTGAGCTCTTCAATTCAAGGTGAGCACTCTACCACTTGAGCCACAATGCCACTTCCTGTTTTCTGGTGGTTATTTGGAGATAAGAGTCTCACAGTTTTTCTTGCTCAGGCTGGCTTTGAACGGCAATCCTCAGATTTTAGCCTCCTAAGTAGCTAGGAGGCGTGAGCCACCAGCAGCCAGTTCCCAGTTGTTGCTGTTTTTTAAATAATATTCGTGAGTAACTTCAGTCAAGTCACTTTGCCTTTCAAGACTCAGATCCTTCTAAGAAATAAATAAATAGAGCCAAGTTCTGATGGTGCATATTTGTAATCCTAGCTACTCAGGAAGCTGAGACCTCAGGGTCAAAGCCAGCCCTGTCAGGAAAGTCTGTGAGTCCCTTATCTCCAATAAACAACAGATAAAGCTGGAAATGGTGCTGTGGCTCAAGTGGTAGAGTGCTAGCCTTGAGCATAAAGAGGCTCAGGGACAGTGCATAGCACCTGAGTTCAAGCCCCAGGACTGAGATAGATAGATAGGGCTGACATGTAGCTCAGAGTACTTGCTTAGTATGTTCATCCCAGGGTTCCATCCCAGCACACAGGAAAGAAAAGAGAGGGGGTGGGGGAGACATGGGAGAAGAAAAGAAAAGGAAGAAGGTTGAGACAGAAAGAGGATGAGAGAAAGAAGTTGTTTTAAGAAGGTGTAATAGGGATGGGAGTTTGGCTTAGTGGTAGAGTGCTTGGCTAGCATGCATGAAGCCCTGGGTTCTATTCCCCAGTACCACATACACAGAAAAAGCCAGAAGTGGTGCTGTGTCTCAAGTGGCAGAGTGCTAGCATTGAGCAAAAAGAAGCTCTGAGACAGTGCTCAGGCCCAGAGGTCAAGCCCTAGGACTAGCAAAAAAAAAAAAAAAGAAGGTGGAATAGGCAGAATGATAGAGGGATGAGTTTGATACATTGAATGCATGTACAGAAATAAAACCTCGTTCTTGTACAACTACTCTATGCTAAGCAAAAATTAAAAATGTTTCTCACATTGAAGGGAAGTGACAGGAATAATGTGTTTTTTTTTTTTTTCTGGGGTTGGTGGTATACAACCTTCATCTGAGTTAGACAAATGGTAGAAAAGAAAAATGAAGTAGAAAATACAGGTGGAATGAGGAGCAATCACAATTTCAGAACACCAAGATAACCTTTGCCCTCCCTTGACCAGAAAAAGTACTTCACAAAGGATATGAAGAAGGATCTTTTGGTGTCATTCTCAGAAACAATGAAATATGGGTCTGCCTTCCTTGAATTGACAACTGTTAGCTTTTGGTCTATGAAAGAACACAGTTAAATCGCCACGATTATGTTGCCAGCCTGTGAGAAAGATTGCTGATAGGTAATATAGGGCTCACCACTAGTAATTCCTCATTTCCACCTTGGTTCTCCTAACGCTGCTGCACCTCTTTTATATCTTGTCACCATTCTATTCTAGAATAGATTGCCTCCCTTAGAGATTTATTTCTAGGTCATGCCATGGGCAGCACCTGTCACTACGTAATATGTGTTTGTAAACTAGAGACTTCTCTTCAAAGTCACTTCCTACAGGGCGTAACGGCAAAGCCTGGGGGCCCTTATAGTCTAAAATTCTATGAAATACCAGAGGCAGAAGCAATGGTTTCAATGACTAGACACATTCACTTAATCTAAAAGTTTTTTGTTTTGTTTTGTTTTGTTTTGGTCTGGTCGTGGGGCCTGAACTCTGGGCCTGGGCGCTGTCCCTCAGCTCTTCAGCTCAAGATTAGCACTCTACCACTTGAGCCACAGTGCCACTTCTGGCTTTTTCTTTTTGCTTATGTGGTGCTGAGGAATCGAACCCAGGGCCTCGTGCATTCAAGGCAAACGCTCTACCACTGAGCCACCTTCCCAGTATTTATGCACTCACTGTTCAACACATGGAATAAATGACTGACACAGAACCACACCTTTTCTTTTCTTTTCTTTTTCTATTCCTTTCTTTCTTTCTTTCTTTCTTTTTTGCTAGCACTCTACCACAGTGCCACTTCCAATTTTAGAATGCAGAATCACTCCTTTTTAATTCAATAAGTTGCAATATTTCAAAACACAAACTTTGATTTGTGCATGTGTGCTGGCCCTGGGGCTTGAACTCGGGGCTTTGAGAATTGTCCCTTAGCTCTTCACTCAACAGTGGTGCTCTACCACTTGAGCTGCCCCACTTCCAGTTTTTTTGGTGGTTAATTGGAGATGAGTCTCTTGGACTTTTCTGCTTGAGCTGACTTTGAACCATGATCCTGAGATCTCAGCTTTCTGAGTTGCTAAGATTACAGGTGTGAGCCATCAGCACTCAGCTCAAACCACAGACCTGTACCTGTCTTCAATCTACAAGATTCTCATACTGCATCTACTGCACACTAGGAACTAAAAAGCTGAAGAAAAAAAAAGGGATTGGAAGTGCAATTCAGCTGAGAGAATACTAGCCAATGAGTGAAAGCAGAAGGTACTGATCCAAAGAAATCTGACCTACCTACTCCCCCAATGTCCCTCCCCCTAATTACTTTGAAATTCCTGCACACTTTTGTGATTAAGAGGTTTCAATACTAAAATGTTAGAAGAAAAACATGCCATATTGAATGTGATTATGAAGTGGCGCTGTAGCTCAAGTGGTAGAGCACTCGCCTTGAGTTGAAGAGCTGAGGGACAACGCCCAGGCCCAGAGTTCAAGCCCCACGACTGACAAAAAAAACAAAACAAAAACTATATTGAATGGGATTATGAAGTTAGAATATCTCTGGGTCTAGCTTAGCTCTGTTAATCAGGTTTTCTAGAAAGTCTAATTCTATCTAATTCTGTTTCCTCACTGATTATTTCTTCCCAGCAATTAGTCGCCAACCACCTGTACTGCTTGCATAGTAAGTTCCTCTATAACCATTCCTGCTTCTTTTTTTTTTTAACTATTGTTGTCATTTTATTTTGCCTTTCTCTTTTTTTTTTTTTTTTGGGGTCCGGTCGTGAGGCCTGAACTCTGGGCCTGGGCGCTGTCCCTCAGCTCTTCAGCTCAAGGCTAGCGCTCTACCACTTGAGCCACAGCACCACTTCCAGCTTTTTTCTTTTTGCTTATGTGGTGCTGAGGAATCGAACCTAGGGCCTCAGGCATGCAAGGCAAGCGTTCTACCACTGAGCCACCTTCCCAGCCCTTGCCTTTCTCTTTTACTGAACTGCCATATGTCCCACCACACAAACCCCAGAGAGGTAGTGGGTTTGTGTAATGCTTTAAACTTGTGAGCTTAAATATCTGTACTAATCAGGGCTGGGGATGTGGCTTAGTGGTAGAGTGCTTGCCTAGCATGCATGAAGCCCTGGGTTCTATTCCTCAGTATCACATAAACAGAAACGCTGGAAGTGGCACTGTGACTCGTAGTATCCTTGAGCACAGAGAGGCTCAGGGACAGTGCCCAGGCCTGAGTTTCAAGCTCCAAGATTGGCAAACAAAAAAATCTGAATCAATAGATATAATTTAAATATCTAGGTCTTTTAAGAAAAGTAAAGAACAACAACAAAAAGCCTCATCAACGATAGCACTCTGTGTTCTGACGTTCACCTTCCACTGTAAGTTGGAAGGACAGGAGATGGCGCCAGAGGCAGTGGAATGTGTTGATTCTTGTAGGTGAGGAAAGAGCAAAAGGGAGAAAGGCAAAACTAAACCAAAGATGCCAGAGTTTCAATAGAAATGGGAGAGGGAGGGCTGGGAAGGTGGCTCAGTGGTAGAGTGCTTGCCTTGCATGCATGAGGCCCTGGGTTCGATTCCCCAGCACCACATAAGCAAAAAAGGAAAAAAGCCGGAAGTGGCGCTGTGGCTCAAGTGGTAGAGCACTAGCCTTGAGCTGAAGAGCTGAGGGACAGCGCCCAGGCCCAGAGTTCAGGCCCACAACTGGACCCAAAAAAAAAGCCAAAAAAAAAAAGAAATGGGAGAGGGAAAGGTGGATGTGATCACTTACAAATAAACATATTAGGGCACCCTTGCCTCTACCCCAAATCAGCAAGACTGAAAAGCCAAAAGTGAAATGTGCACAGTAAAGCCAAAGATCAGAATAGAGTCAATCCTGCAGCACAATGCTAGCCTCTTCTCTCTCTCTTCTACAAACCCCTTTGTCCATTAGGGAGCTCGAGAACCCCCAGAGACTGCTCATCCCAGAGTGGGAAGTATTGCCTTTATGAAAGCAGTGTTCAACTGTGTAGGCAAAACCCAAGCCTACCAGCAGTGAGTATTTCCCAGGAGGAACCACACACACAAAATATTTTAAATTAAATTTTTAATTCACAGACAAGCCAGCAGGTGGCGCCTGGAATGACACACTAACCTGCCTTGGAAAGCTAAATCTCAGACACTCCAGGGGAACTCTGTCCTGACAGAGGTCATTCCGTCCAGATCTCTTCTTTCCTGCCATGGAAAGGGGGTCTCTGCTTGCCTTTTTTTTTGTTCTCCCCTTCCCTCTCTGTGTTAACCACTGTGATTCCAAAGATGTCTTGTTAGTTTACCCTATCTACCTTTCATTCTTCCTAGATGGGATGGATGGGGCTTTGGGAGGAGCCTCACAAACAGAAAACTTCTCTCTAGGTGAAAAATAATTTGGAGGGTGATAAGAGTAAAAAAGGAAATGGCGTCTGCCAAACAGGCTTGCTCTGCAGAACTATCACAGGGAACAGCAAGGCTGGGGGGGAGCTCCTGTCTCTGCAGGAGCTGATGACCCAGCACATGCATTATTCTGTTCATTTCGCTTTTAGCCCGCTCCCTTATTTAGCTTCTGCTCTTTGTTTAGGACTATTTATTGCTACCTGGGAGGAGCAAGGAGGTCAGAGGGAGAAAAGCAAATGGGCTCATCCTCCCTCCCAGCTGGTGATGGCACTGAAGGGTATGGAGGAGAAAAAGGTTTCAGGTTTCAATGTCCAGCTTGACATTATCTGTGTTTTTCACATTCTCTAATGAGGGATTTAGGATGTACATTCCAATCGGGATTTCCAGTCCCGTGGGAGAGAACACACATAAGCCCACATTCCTGAGACTCCAAGACTCTCTGCTCCACTGGCCCAGCTCCATGGTGGCAGGTTTCACGCAGTCTGGCTGGTCCTGCTTTGACCTTTTGTTGGGCAACAGGGAATGGCCTGAGCCCTTCTTCCACAAGGGATTCTCTCTAATCATTCTCTCTTTCTTTAGAGTCTACCTTTTTTTTTCTTTCCTTTTCTTTTTCTTTTTTTTCTGATTGAAGGTAGTGATTGTTTCCATAGTCTGCCCATCTTTCCTGCCGGGGCCTCTCTGCAAAGGGTCAGTGTCCTCTTCAGTGACAAAAGCCGCCCTAGATCTGAGCTCCCAAGGGAGGGAGGTGGCTGGATCTGGCAGTTAGAGCCGCTGTCTCTCCATGGTGCTGTGGGAGCCCCTCCCCCGCTGGGCATACAAATGGGCTTTATACAGCAAACAAAACCACCCCCCCACACACACTTCTTCCAGGCCACACAGGCACGTGGACTTGGTCTTCACCGTGGGAAGGGGGTGGCACAGGAGACAGACAGAGCTCAAGACAAGTTCTGCCCCTGCCTCATTTCTCTGACTCCACAACCCAAGTTTTACACCCTGATTTCCCAACTATTCCACTTGCACCCTGAGTCTCCAGCTCCTTCTGATCTTCTTATCTCTTCATTCTGGACTCTTCCAATTTCCAGGCAGCTCAGGGGCTGCCAGGGTGTGGAAACAGGTTCCCCACCAGCTGTCCACACCACCCAGGGAGGAGAAGCCAAGCAGGCAAATGAGAACACAGTGTCCTCGTGAAGAGGGGGGGGGGAATTGGGCCCCAAAGCCCCCCTTCCTTACCCCGGCCTGCTGCAGGAGACACCCATCTGAGCACTAGTGAATAACAGAAGGAAGAGCTCACCCCCAGCTGGGCTCCTGAGTCAGGGCCAGGGCTCCAGTGAGACTCGCGCGCTCAGGCTCTGCACGGGGGCCATCCTGCATGCCTAATCGGCTATTTAAGGAGCTGCACGCCAGCAATCCAGGCACCTTCCCCTCCCCACTTACATTCGGCCAGAGCCACCTTAAAAGCAGGAGGCAATTGCGAAGTCGCTGGCCAGCAAGTGGAGTGGAGACGGCAGAGGGAGATAAAGAGAGAGGCGGCAAGAGAGTTATCCTGGGACCCAGAAATCCTTGGTACCTAGAAATCCTTGGTACTCCATTGGGAACCAAGTCCCATTGGAAGTCTGCAGAAAGAAGAGATTAAAAAGACATACTTAACTCCAGGAAGCCCTCTCTCCCTCTCTCCCTCTCCCTCTCCCTCTCCCTCTCTCTCTCTCTCTCTCTCTCTCTCTCTCTCTCTCTCTCTCTCTCTCTCTCTCTCTCTCCCTCTCTCTCTCTCTCTCTCTCTCTCTCTCTCTCTCTCTCTCTCTCTCTCTCTCTCTCTCTCCCCCCCCCCCAATCATCACTCTCCTCCACTTTCCCTAGTCCTCTAGTCCCCAAAGTCCTGGAGCCCTGGTTCACCGCGCCCTAGCCTCTTGGATATACCATGTTGTTCTTCACCCTCCTGTTAGAGGTGATTTGGACCCTGGCTGCAGATGGGGGTAGGTACAACTGGATGTTTGTGTGTTGCTCTGAGCTAATGTCCACATGTCACCATTGTGCTGAGTTGGGGGAAAGGGGAGGAGTGGAAAGAAAGCCTAGCTCAAGTGTTGGGGGGGGCGGTGGGGAGTATAAATATCACTCCTTAATTTATCTTTCCAATCCAGCTGATATTGGGGATGGAAGAGAACTGTGGGAGAGGGCAGTGAATACACACCCAAGTTCAGGAATTTCTTTACAGGCTACAGATTCTCTCCTGAGCTCCTCTTTCTCCAACGTGCTAGTCCCAGGCAGCCTTCCTAGCCTTCTTTATTTGTGAACTCTGCTGTTGAGAGAGACAAAGAGAATTGGGGGAGGGGGGGAAAGCATGCCTACGTGACCTGCCCAACTCAGTCCCCCGGTCTCCAAATGATCATCTGATCACTTCACTGCTGGCTAGCTGGCTGTCCGCCGCTTGAGTTTGCAGTAGTAGGAATAATAGCCAATATTTGTTTGGTATTTTATAGTTTACAAAAGACTGTGAGGGTCTCCCAGGTGATACGGAGAGACTGGGGAGAGAGAATGGGCCAACTTGTGTGCCCTAGGAGTATCTCCAGGGACCTCATTTTTGTGTTTTTCATGCCTAGTACAGTATCCAGCACACAGTAGGTGTGTAATTAAGGTTTGTTGGAAGAATAAGGTGAGGAGGCTATCTAGAAAACAAAATGAGATCCAGGCACCAGTGGCTTATGCCTGTAATCTTAGCTACTTGGGAGGCTGGGATCTGAGGATCGTGGTTCAAAACCAACCCAGACAAGGAAGTCCATGAGACCCTTATTTCCAATTAACCACCAAAAAGCCAGTATCTAAAGTGGTAGAGTGCTAGCCTTGAGCATAAAAGCTCAGGGTCAGCATCCAGGGTTCAAGCCCCAGGACTGGCAAGATAAAAAGAAAACAAAATGAGAATGTAAGAGAAGAAAGAAAAAAAGTAGTAAGGAAAGAGGAGAAAAGGATATAGACTCAGCATGGCAGATTTGATGGCAGTAAAAGGACACCTTCAGAGAGCCAGGAAATTCTAGTTATTGGGGTGTCCTTCAGGCCATCTCCTGCCCTCCCTAGGGCTGCTTTACAGTTACCTGAATTAGGGAATGGATGGTGGAATAGTCTTAAGAATTAGATCCAAAACCGGGAGCCGGTGCCTCATGCCTGTAATCCTAGCTACTCAGAAGGCTAAGATCTGAGGGTCGCAGTTCAAAGCCAGCCAGGGCAAGAAAGTCCTTATCTCCAATAAACCACCAGAAAACTGGAAGTGGCACTGGGGCTCAAGTGGTACAGCAGTAGCCTTGAGCTGAAGAGCTAAGGGACAGTGCCCAGGCCCAGGCCCAAAGCTCAAGCCCTACAACCAACAACAACAATAACAACGAAAGAATGAGATCCAAGACATCTTGCAAGTCTGAAAAATTGAAGGGTAATTGTAAAGAGAGAAAAAAAGAAATTTGGAATTTTTCTCTCCAGTTTCTAGCAGTTTAATATTGCAACGAAAGACCTCCCTTTTAAGCTTAAAGCACTTTGGCCCTGGGTAGGGGCTGGACCAATAGACACCCCCCAGCCCCCACCCCCCAGCCTTTCCTCAGGAGACGGGACTGCACTGCGAGCCTGGCATGTGACCCAGCTGGCAGCTCTCCTTTCTACACACAATGCTTCACTTTCATCCTGTCCCTGCCAGTCTGGCTGCCTGAGCCCACCCACCACCCTGAACCTAGTGTAGACCCTGCCCTGACTCCCGCCCTTCCTTAGTCCTCTAGAATGTGGGTAGCAGAGGCTCCTGGTGGTAGGGAACTTCCTCTACACTGTGGAAACAGAAAGGAGGGATTTAATTTATAGTTCAGAGCCTTCATTCATGCAATGCTTCAAGGCGAAAGAATAATTCCTCCCTTTTTTTAGTCCCTGTCCTGGAAGTCCTCTTGTCCTCACCCCCGCCCCACCCCACTTCAATCTTTTAAGTGTTAGATTGATTTGGCCCAGGCTGTAGAAAAGTAAGGGCTGTATCAGTTGCACTGGACATTGACCAAAATGAACTAAGCAACTCAATGGCAGTGATGGGAGGGAGGGAACAAGTGGGAAAAAGGGAACAGCTGATGCTATGCAAAACAAGAGAAATGTACATACCACCCAATGTGGAATAACTATTGCAAAGCTCATAGAACTCATGTTTTTTTTTTGGGGGGGTCCAGTCGTGGGGCCTGAACTCTAGGTCTGGGCGCTGTCCCTCAGCTCTTTAGCTCAAGGCTAGAGCTTGAGTCACAGCACCACTTCCAGGTTTTTTCTTTTTTGCTTATGTGGTGCTGAGGAATCGAAACCAGTGCCTCATGCATGCAAGGCAAGCGCTCTACCACTGAGCCAACTTCCCAGCCCAGAACTCATGTTATAGACCATGATAGACAATTTGCCCCATGAAAGTTAGAATGTGTTTGTGACTTTAACTAAGCATCACTATCCCACAATACTGTGAAATTTGGGGAATTATATAACCGCTTAATCGCAATAAAAAAATTGCAAAAAAAAAAAAAAAGTAAGGGCTGGACTGACTGCACTCTTGGATCCAGGTTAATTTTAGTCTCCAAGCTTTATCTCTTTCATTCCTCCTCCCCTTTACTCAGCAAGCACAAGCACAGCCTAGCTGGTGATTTTTAAATGCACACACACACACACACCCCAACCTTTCCACTGGGGTATCCAGTTTCAGGGCTTCCTTTGGGAAGTATAGGAGCAGTGGGAGGAGGAATGAAGGGGGGAGGGGGAGAGTGGAGGCCAGGGCTCTGCCTTTAGGCTGTTGGCTATAACCCAAACCATTCTGCCTTGCAGGTCACCACTGGGCATATGAAGGTGAGAGCCGAACTCTGGCCACTCTGGGACCTCCTCACCTGCTAGGAAGACTTGTCCCTGAGGAAAGGAAAGAGATTTCCTTGAGCTTCACCACTAGCCCTTTTCTTCCCTTTCTCTCTGCACCCTGCCCTGGGTTTTACATAGATGACTCCCAGACCTTGTTCTAATCATTAAATCCCACCTCCTCCTGATTCAGCAGAAAGGCCAGTCGAGTCCCTAGTAAAGCGTGTGGGAGTTGGATTGGAAAGGACCTGAGCATAGCTGCTGTTTTGGCATTCTCTATCCTAGCCAGTCCTGTCCCCAACCTACCTCTGAAACTGGACTGAGCATAAAGTCAGGGGTGACGAGGCTGTAGTCTGTGAGCCTGGGGAAAGGAGATCTCAATGCCTTTGAACTTCTGCTTAATGACTTTGCTGAAATGCAGTCTACTTTGAGAGCAAGAACTGAATGCCAAAAAGTCAAGATCTTTGGACCACCTGATAGGGGGCCCCGAGGAGATTCCATCTCTCTAGGATCATTTATTTCCCCTCATTTTATTACTCCTCCTCTCTAATCCTACCTCTCTGGGTACTCAAGCTTTCTATCCATCTCCTCTTCCCCTCATTCAGCTTTCTTGTCCTCACACTGTAGGTAAGTAAAGAGCCATCCCTTCCTCGATGATCAGGGTAGTTGGGAAGCCATTCCTGCCTCTGGGAACTACAGCATGAAGTTTAAGCAGGGAGGGACTCCTGCCTCACTCAGCCTTTCCTAACTGGGTGAAGTGCATTTCTACCTTCACACATTAGTGGGTTGGGGGGGGCGGGGAGCAGGGTGTTGAAGGGAGGGCTAGGGCTGGAGGGCAGACAGATGTCTGTGGTGACCTCCACCAGGCCCACATGGTCAGGACCACTGGCCAGTCTCTTATCCGGAGTGTGGAAGCAACGCCCAGTCCCCCATTGACATCCAGACAGACAGTGTGACATTTGACCCCACGTTACCTGCTCTGCAACCCTATGGATATGACCAGCCTGGCACTGAGGCTTTGGACCTGCACAATAATGGCCACACAGGTAAAAGCCCTGGCACCAAGGAGGTGGAGGGTCCATTTGAAATCTTAGAGGAGTCATAGAAAACCTTCTCACAACTTGTGAATTCTCACAAAGTTCTACCCATTGGAGATAGAAGGATGGTGATCAAGTTCCCATAGCCAGGGTGGGAACGGAATGTTCTTTGCCATCACTGAAAAGAGGGGATTGATAGTAGAGAAACACTGGCCTATGGGAAGAACTGGGTGATTTTTGGGGGGGGGGGTCCGGTCATGGGGCGGAACTCTGGGCCTGGGCGCTGTCCCTCAGCTCTTCAGCTCAAGGCTGACACTCTACCACTTGAGCCACAGCGCCACTTCCGGCTTTTTTCTTTTTGCTTTATGTGGTGCTGAGGAATCGAACCCAGGGCCTCATGCATGCAAGGCAAGCGCTCTACCACTGAGCCACCTTCCCAGCCCTAGAACTGGGTGATTTTGAGGAAGATGGAAGTGGTGCTAACTTTACAGGTGGGAATGGCCCACATTCCTCCACCAATCAGGTTTTGTTCTTTCCTTGTAGTTCAGCTCTCTCTGCCCCCTACTTTGTATTTGGGTGGACTGCCCCGAAAATATGTAGCTGCCCAGCTCCACCTGCACTGGGGTCAGAAAGGATTGCCCGGGGGATCAGAACACCAGATCAACAGTGAAGCCACAGCTGCAGAGGTACCGGAAATGAACGTGAACTAGGAGACGTAGAAGACGCAGGGATGGCTGGTCCTGAGGGAAGGATACACACACTGGGGAAAGGCACCTTAGAGGATGAGGCTAAAATCTGGGGGACAGATTTAGGACATGCCACGGGTTGAGATGATGAATAGGGCCTTGGAGGAAGTGAGGAAACATTCAATGACTCAGTTCCTTCTCCCTCCCCCAGCTCCACATCGTGCATTACGACTCTGATTCCTTTGGCAGCTTGAGTGAGGCTGCCCAGAAGCCTCAAGGCCTGGCTGTCCTAGGTATCCTAATTGAGGTCAGTGGTCCCCAACCCCTTCCACGTCTTTCTGTCTGCTGCTTCTGCATCTCTTAGGTCTATTCTGTTGCTGGCCTCTCATTCAAGGCAGACAGCCAAACAACCCTAAGCATTTACACACAAATGTCTTACATGAAACATGGGCTCATTCCTCACTCCCTGCCTTTCCTTTTCTTCCAGATGGGTGAGACTGAGAATCCAGCTTATGAACACATTCTGAGTCACTTGCATGAAATTAGACATAAAGGTGAGCTCTAAAAATCTACACAAGGAAACTTCAAAACCTGACCCAAAAAGCTTTGGGAAGAAGCAATGAGCAAGGGTTTCACTTCAGAGGAAGATGAGTCCTAGTCTGTTCTCTCCAGATCAGAAGACGGCAGTGCCTCCCTTCAGGCTGGGAGAGCTGCTCCCCCCACAGCTAGAGCAGTTCTTCCGTTACAATGGCTCGCTCACAACTCCCCCCTGCTACCAGAGTGTCCTCTGGACAGTCTTCCATCGAAGGGCCCAGATCTCAGTGGAGCAGGTGAGTCGTAGAGAGGTAAAGGAAGAGACATTGTTGTAACTTCAGGGTCTTTGCCATGCCTCCAAAGTGACTTTTCTTGTCTTCCCCAGCTGGAAAGGCTTCAGGAGACATTATTCTCCACAGAGGAAGAGTCCTCTGAGCCCCTCGTGAAGAACTACCGAGCTCCTCAGCCTCTTAATCAACGAACAGTTTTTGCTTCTTTCACCCAAGGTGACCATGCAGGGCCCAGAAGGGATGGAAAACCAAAGAACTAAAAGCAGGGACTATGGGGGCCCTGGGAAGGTAAAAGCTAAGAGGGTAGGGGTTCTGGGAACCATACTCCAAGCCGTGGGTACCCAGCTGATTTTCCAAAAGTATAGAATCGGTGTGCTGCTCCCAAAGGGCCATGATCTGAAGCTTCACTGACCCAATTGCTTCACCCCTACAGTGGAATCCTTGTATACCACAGGTAAGAAAGCCCCACCCAGGAGCTGGGTGAGGAGCAGGGTTGATCCTCATCAAGTTGGGGAGGGCTCAGTTATCTATCAGTCTCAGGATGATACCATCCATCTTTGTATCCCTCCAGGTGAAATGGTGAGCCTAGGCGTAGGAATCTTGGTTGGCTGTCTCTGCCTTCTGCTGGCTGTTTATTTCATTGCTCGAAAGATTCGGTGAGATCCTACTTTCTATTCATGCAGTAATTGTCTATGAAAAAGCATTGTCTATGAAAAAGCATTCTCTATGTCAAAGAAGTTTGTTTGCATGTAAAAAAAGAACAATGAAATCTGCTGAAATTGTGGACAGGACAAAGGAGAGTAAAATTTTAAAGAACAGTACTCTGTAAATTAAAAAAAAAAAAAAGCCAGGTGCTGGTGTCTCAGCTGGTGGCCTAGCTACAAAGGAGGCTAAGAAGTGAGGATCATGGTTTGAATCCAACCCAGGCTGGAAAATCTGTGAAACTATCTCCAATAAACTATTCAGAAAAAGCCAGAAGTGGGGGCTGGGAAGGTGGCTTAGTGGTAGAGCGCTTGCCTTGCATGCGTGAGGCCCTGGGTTCGATTCCTCAGCACCACATAAGCAAAAAGAAAAAAAGCCAGAAGTGGCGCTGTGGCTCAAGTGGTAGAGTGCTAGCCTTGAGCTGAAGAGCCCAGGACAGTGCCCAGGCCCAGAGTTCAGGCCCCATGACCGAAAAAAAAAAAAAGAAAAAGCCCAGAAGTGGTACTGTGGCTCAAGTGCTTGAGTGCTAACCTTGAGCACAAAGAGGCTGTCACGCCCAGGTTCTGAGTTCAAGCCCAGAATCAGAAAAAAATAAAATAAAAGAGCTGGGCGCTGGTGGCTCACGCTTGTAATCCTAGCTACTAAGGAGGCTGAGATCTGAGGATCACGGTTCAAAGCCAGCCCAGGCAAGAATGTCCATGAAACTCTTTATCTCCAATAAACTACCAGAAAACCAGAAGTGGCGCTATGGCTCAAATGGTAGAGTGCTAGCCTAGAGCGGAAGAGCTGAGGGACAACGCCCCGGTCCAAAGTTCAAGCCCCACAAATGACAAAAAAAAATAGCTATCCTAATGGATATGAATGTTAAAAGACTTTTGAAATATTCGATTATTTTCCTAAAAAGGACAAATTCTCATATTCCACCTTTAATCTGTTTCTCTGAGGACACTAATCACTCTCATTTCAGGAAGAAGAGGTTAGGAAACAGGAAGAGTGTGGTCTTCACCTCGGCCCGTGCTGCCGCGGAAGCATAGACTCCCTCTCAGACACCGTGGATGCCTTCTCTGCACCACTATCAGGGAGCTTCTACAATGGGGTGCAGAGACTGGTCAGAAAACACTGCTAGGAGTAGTAGGCAGATACCCATCCCTCTTTTGGACATTGCCCCACAGTGAGGTAAGGACCTCAGTTCTTCAAGGAAGAAAAGCCAAGTCTTGAGCCTCTCAGTGCACAGGGGAGGAGGTCAAGAGATCCCTGTGTATTCATATAGAAGGCAAATTGTATTTAGTTATGAGAAGTGAGGATATGTCCCACAGGTCCTTTACCCCTCACTTTTATGCCCTTTCCCCAGTTAATATAGGATCTCTCTTTAGAGATAAGGCTGCTATTGGGATTTTGTGTGTGTGTGTGTGTGTGTGTGTGTGTGTGTGTGTGTGTGTGTGTGTGTGTGTGTGTGTGTGTGTGTGTGTGTGTGTGTGTGTGTGTGTGTGTGTGTGTGTGTGTGTGTGTGTGTGTGTGTGTGTGTGTGTGTGTGTGTGTGTGTGTGTGTGCTCAATATATCTGGATATTTGGAAATTAAAGTCTCTGACCTCAATTCTAGCTTAGCCTATCATTTGGGGTTTTAAAGGTGTAGGTGTTCCCACACAGAAAGATTACTTCATGGGATCGAGATGGACAAAGGATAGGAAAAGCAGCCTGAGTGATTAATTCCTTTTATGCCACCATTGGAAGGGAGGATTTACTTCTGGTTAAATACTTATCCCTAAGTTTCTACACATTAAACCACCAGCCCAGATTTCTGCTATTACACCACAACTGTGCTTAGAGACCCGTGGTTGCCATGTTAGGAAGGAGGCTGGACAAGTGATGTAGGAGGGCATAAATTTCCATTAGTATGTGATCCCCTGCCTTAAAAGCCAAGTTCCCCCACAATTATAAAGTCCTTTTTATTAGTCAAAATCACAATCACCTTGATTAAAAGGATGGGACACGCCACCCTCAGCAGAAAATGATACAGTTTATATAGAAAACCTCCCCATCCCTCCCATACCCCAATTTAAAAACTAGAAAAAAATCTGCCCCTCTGCCCTGCAATGGATGTCATGGTAGACTGACTCCTCCAGCGGTACTGCGGCTCTGGAGGGGGCCAGCTCCTCACAGCCCCCTCCACTTCACCTTGGGGAGAGGAGGGATGCTGGTGGTCAACGAGGTCAAAACCATTAGTTCCAGTAATACCAGTTCCCAAACATGCACTTCCTTCCTTTCCCTACCCCAGGCTGGGGACCAAGGGTGAAAAGGATAGAAATGAGCCCAGCCATGAGGAAGAATTTGCGGGAAAATAGAGCCCAAAGAGGTTAGAAGAGTTCCCTCCCCACACTTGAAAAGAAAAGAAAAGAAAAGGCAGTTTGGGGTCTTTATCACACTGAAAAAAATGGTTCCTTTCAGACCTGAGAAAATGACCAAGATATCTAGTCTGGGGAAAGAGTACTGGAAAACTCAGAGCTCATCTAACCCTTGAGCCTCCATTAATTTCAGCTCCAAGGCAATAGCTAAACTAGGTCCCTTTTCTTGGCAACCTGCACTGTCCAGAGCTAGAGATGAAGCAATACAGAGCGAGGAGATCAGGAGGGCACCCCAGGCCCAGGGGTCCCCCCCCAGGTTCCCTCAGTCCTCGGGTGGGATGCGCAGGGCAGAATACACCATCACCCGACTGTCCTCCTGCCGTCGGCCTGCAGAGGGGAAGGTGGGTGAGTCATGGGCAGGGTGAGAGTAGACCACTGACACATGGGGAGTCCTGGACAACAAAGGGGTTCCCAGGTGGTCGGGATAAGTCCAGACTCAAACCCACCAGTCACTGACTGGCTGAACCCAGACTGGTGTTGGTAAAGCTTAGAGACCGAAGGTCACAAATGGACAAAGCAAAACAAAACCCGGAAAGTGGTAGGACAGATCAACAAGGAGGTGGAGGAGATGGGAAATGGACCTGGGCTAGGGCTGGGTTCAGTCATGGGCAGTGGACAAGCAGGTGGGATCTGTCAGGCGATCAGTCCAGGTAGTCAGTCCTTACACGAAAGGCTGCGCTGAATACTTCGGAGGGACCCTCCAGCTGTGATGAAGGCCCAGAGCCCCATGGAAACAGTGACTGCATAGATGGGCAGCAGGCTAGCCTCATACCAAGGGTTCAGGAATGTCTGGGAATGAGGGTAGAAAACAGGTTAGATTCTCCCCCCACCTAATCCCCGTATTCTTTTTGTGCCTCTGATCCAAACCTGCCCCAGGTACCTCAAATTTCTATCCTTACCTTCAGAACACTAATGTCTTGAGGAAAAGGAGATTTTTTTTTTTTTTTTTTTTTGGTGGGGCCTGGGGCCTGAACTCGGGGCCTGGTTGCTGTCCCTCAGCTCTTCAGTTCAAGGATAGCATTCTACCACCTGAGCCACAGTGCCACTTCCGGCTTTTTCTGCTTATGTGATGCTGAGGAATGGAACCCAGGGCCTCATGCATGTGAGGCAAGCACTCTACCACTGAGCCACCTTCCCACACCAAGGGGATTTTTTTTTTTTAATTTTCAGTTCCCTCAGTGGTTTTTGTCACTTCCACTCACCTAAGGCCCTCTGGGTTACAGCCTGATTAGTCCATTCCAACTCCTCCCCAGAGGATCCCTAGAGCTGGCAGCATACCTGATGTAGAACTAACAAACTTTTAAAAGACTCACCTCCTGCCTCTACCCCAAGTTAAGAAGCGTGGACACACCACCACATCCCACTCACCATTAAATGTTTGTTCCCTAACGCAGGCCCTTATCTCCAACTCACCAGTCCTGATGTCAGTAGGTGACTCCCAACCACCAGGCCCAAAGCCCAGTACCGTCTCCTCTCACAGGCATCAAAGAACACAACTCCCCAAAACATATGGAGCAGGATAATGGCTGCTGTCAGAAAGGCTGCAAGGAAGGAGATGGGGATGAGATATATCCCTGATCTTCTCCCAGCCTCCTGAGATGTTGAGCCAAAGACATCTCCCAAGGAAAGTCAATAAATCAGATTAGGGCCAGGGATGGATAGGGCATGAAGGCAACATTGGAAGTGAGCCTTACCTGAAGTCAGGAAGTAATAGGGAGAATCTCCATGGATCCCAACCACACCTGGCCCAAGTGCATCAGCCAAAATATTGATAACAGAGAAGACACCACTGATGATACCGAAGGACAGACCAGAAACTGGGGGGGAGGGAGGGTCTCATCAATGTCAGAGATCAATACAAATTCATTACCAGCGACCCCTACCCCTCCCCAGCAAATTTTCTCCCACATCTACTCTCCCTCCAGACCACTTCTCCTTGGAAGAAAAAGCAGCCACTTAGAATACATGAATATTTTGAGATTTCCCAAAGGGAGGGTGAGGGTGACCAACTCCCTCCTCAGGTCCCTCTCCCTTCCTTGGCTTACCATAGGCCATTTGGCGGATGGAGATGGGTGATCTTCCATCCTCACTCAGCGAAGCTAACCCCTCATCTGCCTTCCTGAGGTGGGGTAGGGGAAACATAAGGGAGGTAGGGATGCTCCTGTCCCCCTAGAATCCTCCCTTGGTGTCTTTCTTTCCAAACCACCACCCTGGGGCTGCCCACTTCCCATAGTCCAAACCATCCCATGGTCCTTACTTAAGCAGCTTGTAGTAGGCAAAGCGGAACACCTCCTGTAGAAGAACAGACACAGCAGCACCAAAAATCAGGAGGCCATACTGGAGCCGAGCATCTGACCGGTCTGTCACATGGACCAAGATGAACCACACCACAGAGGCCAGGAGCAAGGAGACCAGCCAGAAAAATGCCCTGGGAAACAGACAAGGGCAATGAGACAGGCAAGGATGGTGCCAGCCAGAGTCATCAAAGGAGGAGTCGGGTCAAGACTGCAGCATCAAAAGTAGAAGTTAGATTTCCGGATTGTCAGAGAAACAAGGACCAGGACAGAGAGTATCTCTAACAAGGTTTTCATCTTTAGGAATCTGAATGCGGTGGGAAGGGAAGGGATAGGGATCTATCAGCGTGGACACGCAAAGGCGAGGGATCCATTCCTGAATCCTCCAGGGCTCCCGACTCGGGTGACCGAGGTCAGCCCAGCCCACTCACAAGGCCCTCGGCCTTGGGCCTCCACAGACGTCGCGGGGAGCACTAGGGGAGGAATCCGTGCGCTTCCTGGAAGGCGTAAACCAACTGCAGGAAAGGGCAAATCACTCGGCCCCGGATCCCGATCCTGGCCAGCCTTCACCGATTTATCTCCCCCGGCTCAGGCTCCCACGTTCGTCCCAGTGACTCCAGCCCTTTCCGTGTCTCTCGCTCGCTCGCTCGCTCGCTCGCTCGCTCGCTCTGTTCGTCGTCACTCCCCCACCTCGGCACGAACCTCCTACTCACCCCGCGACCAGGATGATTACACGAAGCGGATCCCCAGCCACAGTGATCAAGAAAAGCGCGAAAGCTGGGCCAAACGCGACGAAAGTGCACCCGAAAAACACCGCAGCCCCCATGGCTGGGCAGCTGGGGGCGGGATGGAGCCCCCGGCAGGAGAGACCAGTGGGAGGAGCGCGCCAGCTGGGGAGCCGCGTGGGGCGGAGACGCAGCCCCAGGAGGGGCGCGGCGCAATGTCACCCCCGGACCCCGGGGAAGGGGAAGGGGGGGCGCTGAAACCCCAGATGAAGGTCCGCCGGACCTCTACGGAAGCCGAGGAGGAGACAATTCCCGGCCGCAGCCCCATGGCCACCTCCCATCTAATCCCCACCCCCGGAAGGCCAATGGAGACTCCGTGGGGGCGGGGCTACACCGGAGGGGGCGGGGATACACGACCTGCCGGGAGTTGTAGTCTCCAGGTCTTCTGAGCCCTGGACTGGGTCGTGGGAGGGGCTCCAGCTCGTTAAAGGGAGTGGGCTGATACTGCGCCTAGTTAGACCACTGATTCCAGAGATGCTATCGTTATTATATGGGGAAGGGTGGCAGCAATCCTACCTCTCCTGGAAGGGCTACAGAAAGGGGAAGATCCTGTTGAATCTAAGGGACAAATAAAAAGAGATTACAGGATAGGGGGTGCAGGGAGATAGGGACGGGTATTGTTCTTACTTGAATAAGAGGAAATGAGCTAGAGCTGCTACCTAAGTATGAAAGTTAAAGAGACTTAAAAGAAGAAACTCTTTTTATAGGCTAGTATAGGAAACATGGAATACAAGAGTGTCTCCAGTGAAGCCTTTATCTGTACTCTGGAATAATTGAATTAGAGAGAAGCAACAGGAACCTGGAGAGAAATGTTAGGAAGATGTTTAGAAAAAATTCAGGAATTAAAAAGCAATTCGAGTGATGGGAAAATGACACATATTGTTCCCCTCCCCCCAGTTCTTTTTATGTCATACTTCCTTTATTTATTTTCTGAAAAATGAACTGCAGTAGTGTCTTTTCCTCTGGCGGAGCAGATTTTATATTAGAATAACAGGAAGTTAAAGTAGTAGAGGAGGGTATGGTTACTTCATTTGAATGTGGAGAAATTGGTCCATATCGAGATGCCTAGGACAGAAAAGTGAGAGAATCTGGAATAGTAAGTAAATCAAAATTAAAAAAAAAAAAAACAAGACAAACTAGAAATTGTTTGAATAGAACTAGACTTCCTGAAAGTGATTTATGATCCAATGAGTATATGTACATTCATATAGGTATTTTCTACCTTTTTACAGGAAATTCTGGAAAGGATCTGATAAATCAATTTTCACCAAGCAGATCTTTCCCCAGACAGTGCTGGCCAGTGCTCAAAACTCCAGTGTGATCTGCTTCTTAGCTCAGCAGGCAGAGTCAAGGGAAGTAGAGAAAAGACAACTCATGTTTCTCTCCTTTTAGCTGTTAGCAGAGAAGCTAACAGCTGCAGAGAGCAGGCTCTAAACTTTGTTCATGAGTGGCTCCGCAGAGACTTGCATAGTGCTTTGCTCACTGTACATGTTGAGCAGGCATTTATTTGTTCTACATATGTGTGTGTGTTCTTTTCATATTCTCTTGCCTGTGAGCTGAATGGCTTAGCTGACTGTTCCTAGCACACTGAGCCTAGCACGTATGTTACTATTTTTAAGTTGAGTTGAATTGAATGAAAAAAAAAAAAACTGTAAGCCTAAAGGAAAAGCTAAATCGTTGAAAATGGGAGATGGGGATTGGCACCTGTCAATGGGGAAGATACTATTAGCTTCCTCTTCTTTCCTGGGTCCAGGAAGTTGAGAAGGTGTGTTAAGGACAGCACTGACCACAAAGGAAGTAACTAGCCTTGGCAGATTTTTACCAGCAGCAACACAGTAGGTGCTTTGCAAGTCACACAGTGATGGGCCTCCTGTCTTGATCCTCTGCCAAGATGGGCAGAGAAGGGGGGCTTTTCGGTCAAGAACAAATGCTCACCCCTTCCTCTGTAGATTTCCATCAGGTTGAAAGAGACTATGTGTAAGCCTTAGAAAGCCAGGCAATCCTGGATAGTGATGGTAAGTTAAGGATAGTAAGAGGAAGAATGAGCTTTTTTGTATTTTTTTTTTTCCAGGACTGAGAAAGAACAAGAAAAGCTGGGGAAAGACTAGGCTTCTTGGTTGACTTCGGTAGCAGCTTTAGGAGCCCTGAATATATCTAATCTAGAGTTTGGAGAGCTGTCCAAGAACAAGTTTCCATCAGAACT
Organism: Dipodomys merriami; assembly: GCF_024711535.1. Lineage (NCBI taxonomy): Eukaryota > Metazoa > Chordata > Mammalia > Rodentia > Heteromyidae > Dipodomys > Dipodomys merriami. The sequence continues at coordinate 1,437,919 of NW_027202893.1, forward strand.
GACTTTGCCTCTCTCAATCCAGGCAGTTCTGGCAAAGGAGAACCAGTAGTAACCAATGTTCTTGTCAGCAAGTAGGCGGAGAATTCTGGTCCCAAGAGAAAATAAGGGCTGAAGCTCCCTCCCAGATTTAGAGAGGCAGAAGAGGCGGGGTAAGTTTGGTGGGAAACTGTGTAATTTCCTCTTTTTACTTTCACAGCGATAATTCCAAGTCCAGAATGGATGTCCTCTTTGTAGCCATCCTTGCGGTGCCACTTATCTTGGGTAAGTCTACATCTTTCCCGGAGCTTTGGAGCCAGATTTCCTACCATAAGTGGGATGGCAAAGAACAAAATGTTAAGGAGACTCATTGGGAAGTGCATTCCAGTGTATGGAGTAGAAAGTAGAGCTTTCTCATCTGTGCCAGAGCTCAGATTGGGGGCAGAACAGAGATATCAAAGAGAAAGCCAGGAAACTGGAAGTAAAACAGAGTCCTCCTGTCAAAGAAGCGAAGACTCAGGGAAGATGGAGCCCCAAAGGGAAGACCTGGACTCAATTTTCCGTTACAGGAAAGTTGAAAAAGAGAGAGACCAGCATGAGAATGACAGAAAAGATGGACTTTTGGAAGTTGGGACAATCTGAAACTAGTGAGGGAAGACAGGGTATCTCCTGTCCCAGAGAGTTGGAGGGAAAAAATGTATTAGTAGAGACAGAGTTGTGGGTTGGACTATAACATAGTGGAAAAACTGGTTGTCTTCAGGGACAGGGTCCCAAGAGTAGCTTGGCTCCTTCCCTCCTTTGTTTTCCAGTCTGCCAGGTGTCTCCCATTGTTTTCCTTTCCTCTAGATTCTTATGTCATTAACTAGGGGTTGGAGGGAGAACATTCAAGAAGCTCAGAGAAGTGCTTAGCAGGAAACCTGAAATTTCAGATTCAATCGTCAAAGCTACAATATTTTTAGTTTTGGCAGGGAAGAAAAATTAATGGTGATGTTTCATGGAGTTCAGCTGACTCATTTTAAGAAAATGGATGTTAAGAGGCTTGTTCACTGCTGGTTACCCATGAAGCTAGGAGGACTAAATTCCAAATCTAAAAGCCTGAGAATGTGAGTTATTTATGAAAGACACTGATAAGAGAGGCTCCCTTACAAATATAATCAATTCTGAAGCACACTGAATAAAAAGTTCTTACTTTCCGTTTCTGTCTTCTTCCTACATTTTTTTTTAAGGTTCAGCTCTCCCTCTGGGTTTTTATTGTATATAAAGGGACTTGTTTTCTGTTCAAGGAGTTTCTGGATTGAAAGATCACAAAGTAGCTGGCCTAATTCTAAATAGGGAGCCCAGGATTTTGGGACCTACGGAGGCTGAGAGATAATATGACCCTTGGAGGCAAGACAGAAAGAAGGAAAACTAGTAGAGCTAGAATCAACTTCACATGTCCTTGTTTTCCAGCCTATCCCTTGATTTATAATCCTTGCTCCCTTCCCCATAGGACAAGAATATGAAGATGAAGAAGGACTGGAAGAGATTGAGTATTATCAGGTGATCTATTATTACACAGTCACTCCTAATTATGGTGAGTATGTGAAAAGCTCTGAGCTTTAGTGGGTGGAGACTTTGGAAATATTTAGTTCTGAGATTACCCTTCATTTTAAACTTTCAAGAGTCATGCGATAGTCACGCCTGTAATCCTAGCTACTGAGGAGGCTGAGATCTGAGGATCTCAGTTCAAAGCCAGCTCAGGCAAGAAAATCCATGAAACTCTTATCTCCAGTAAACCACTAGAAAATCGGAAGTGGTGCTGTGGCTCAAGTGGTAGAGAGCTAGCCTTGAGCTGAAGAGCTGAGAGACCATGCCCAGTCCCAGAGTTCAAGTCCAACAAAGAACAAAATAAAATTTTTTTTTAAAAGTCATGATATTATTACTCAAGCTAGTGATTTTTTTATTTTTAAGTTCTGGAGTTTGGGTCTGGGAAGGTGGTTCAGTGGTAGGGTGCTTGCTTTGCATGCATAATGCCCTGGGTTCAATTCCTCAGCACCACATAAGCAGGAAAAGCCGGAAGTGGCGCTGTGGCTCAAGTGGTAGAACACTAGCCTTGAGCTGAAGAGCTGAGGGACAGCATCCAGGCCCAGAGTTCAGGCCCCACAATCGACAAAAAAAATAAAAAATAAAAAAGGTCTGGAGTTTGAACCCAGGGCCTTGCATGTACTTAGCAAATGCTCTGTCACTTGTGCCATGTACCCAGACCTGTAATTTTTTTTTGAGGTACTAAGGAATAAACTCAGGGCTTCAAGCTTACTAGGCAGGTGCTGTACCACTTGAGCCACAGTTCCACTCACTTTTTGTCTTTGGTCCTGGGGCCTGAATTCAGGACCTAGAAGCTGTCCTTGAGCTTTTTTGCTCATGGCTAGCACTCTACTACTTGAGCCACAGCTCCAGTCCTAGCTTTTTAGGTGGTTAATTGAAGACAAGAATCTCATGGACTTTCTTCACCTGGGCTAGCTAGCTTCAAACTACAATCCTCCGAGTTCAGCCTCCCGAGTAGCTAAGATTATAGGCATGCGCCTCCAGTGCCTGGCTGCTTGGGTTATTTTTAAGATAGGGTCTTGCTTTTTCTTGGGGGGGTGGTCCGGTTGTGGGGCCTGAACTTTGGACCTGGGTGCTGTTCCTCAGCTCTTCAGCTCAAGGCTAGTGCTCTACCACTTGAGCCACAATGCTACTTCCAGCTTTTTTCTTTTTTGCTTATGTGGTGCTGAGGAATTGAACCCAGGGCCTCATGCATGCAAGACAAGCACTCTACCACTGAGCCACCTTCCCAGCCCCAGGGTCTTGCTTTATGCTTGTTTTCCTTGTATCATTGGGGATGACAGGTATGTGCCATTGTACCCAACTCTTGTTTGAGGTATGCCCTGACTGGCCTTAAACCCCCTATTTTCACTTCTCAAGTAGGTAGGATTCTAGGCTTGCCCCATTTAGACTCAAACTCAAGATCCGCCTGCCTCCACTTCCTGAATAGCTAGGATTACAGGTATATGCCACTATACTTGGCTAACCTAGTTTTTCTGTTTTCTTTGGTCAGTCATGAGGCTTGAACTCAGCCTGCGTGCTGTCCCTGAGCCTCTTTGTGCTCAAGGCTAGTGCTTTCCCACTTGAGCCACACCACCACTTCTGCTTTTTGAGTGGTTAATTGGAGATAAGAATCTCAAGGGGACTTTTCTGCTTGAGCTGGCTTTGAGCCGCAATCCTCAGCTCTCAGCCTTCTGAGTACCTAGGATTATAGGTGTGTGCCACCAGCACCCAGCAAACCTAGTGACTTTTTAATTCTATGTAAAATGGGCTGGGAATGTGGCTTATTAGTAGAGTGCTTGCCTAGCATGCATGAAGCCTTGGGTTCGATTCCTCAGTACTACATACACAGAAATAGCCAGAAGGGAACTGGGAAGGTGGCTCAGTGGTAGAGCGCTTGCCTTGCATGCCAGAGGCCCTGGGTTCGATTCCTCAGCACCACATAAGCAAAAAGAAAAAAGCCGGAAGTGGCACTGTGGCTCAAGTGGTAGCTCACTAACCTTGAGCTGAAGAGCTGAGGGACAGCGCCCAGGCCCAGAGTTCAGGCCCCACGACTGGACCCCCCCCCCCAAAAAAAAAGAAAGAAATAGCCAGAAGTAACACTTTGGCTCAAGTAGTACAGTGCTAGCCTTGAGCAAAAGAAGTTCAGGGACAGTGTCCAGACACAGGACAAGAAAGAAAGAAAGAAAGAAAGAAAGAAAGAAAGAAAGAAAGAAAGAAAGAAAGAAAGAAAGAAAGAAAGAAAGAAAGAAAGAAAGAAAGAAAGAAAGAAAGAAAGAAAGAAAGAGAGAAACTTAAAAAAATGGTTACTAATTTTGGAAAATTTCCGGTTTGTAAATTATTTTATGTACCAGGTTAAAAATATAAATATAATGGGCTGGGAAGGTGACTCAGTGGTAGAGCACTTGCCTTGCAAGCATGAGTCCCTCAGCACCACAAAAACAGAAGAGGCTGGAAGTGGCACTGTGGCTCAAGTGGTAGAACGTTAGCCTGGAGCTGAAGAGTACCCAGGCCCAGAGTTCACGCCCCACAACCAACAACAACAACAATATATATATATATATATATATATATATATATATATATATATATGATATGTTTTATATAAATACATACACATTCACAAAATTAATTAGAAGTGGATTATACCAATAAATTTTACACCTTAAGTAATTGGATCATTCTGAGCATTTTCTTCACATTCCCTTTATCTTTTGCTACAACTGATTATTTTTTCCCTCCCTAGATGACTTTGGTGCAAATTTTACCATTGACTACTCTATGTTTGAGTCGGAGGACAAGTTGGTGAGTGACCTCTAAATTTAAGAGGGGCAGAATAAGTAATATCAAAATAAAAGGAAGAAAGAAAGAAAGAAAGAAAGAAAGAAAGAAAGAAAGAAAGAAAGAAAGAAGGAAAGAAAGAAAGAAAGAAGGAAGAAAGGAAGGAAAGGAAAGGAAAGAAAGAAAGAAAGAAAGAAAGAAAGAAAGAAAGAAAGAAAGAAAGAGGACAATGTTGAACTGTAACTGATTAACAAAAAATAAAAGTGAGTAAGTGGGAAAATACCTAGGAAATGAGTCCCAAAATAGACTTGTTAGCCATGCCTGGGAAGCAGAAGGAAGCCAGAACCAATAGGTTCACTAATATACTAAGAAAGAGGGGCAGGCAAGGGTCTTGTCAGATGTAAGCACAAAGCAGGGCAAATCCCTAAGCTTGAGTCTTTGCAGGAATGAGTGGGGGAATAGGCTGTTAGTGCAGGCAGAGATAGTGAAGGGGAGAACTCTCAACAGAGAGTCTGTGGGAATGTTGGCATGTTGGATAGTGATGATAATTGTGTTGTTTCCCAATTCTCTTCTGAGGGCAGGATAGGTTGGATAAAGAGGTAACAACACAAACAGCAGAGACGACCATTAGTCTTGAAACAGAACAAGCCAACTACCAGAAGCCTGTCACCACAAAACCAATAACAACAGAACCAGTGAGTTGAATGGAGATGAGCATGGAACCCCCAAAAGATCCTAGGGCTGGTAACATAGAGTAGACAGAGAACTGAAATACCAGGCTTTGGTGGAGAGAAGAGCCAAAGTTAATATACCACAATGCAGGTGTTCATCTGAACTTGGCCTTCACATCTCTTACAGAACTCTCTTACTCTGTATATAAAACAATGGGAAGATTTGTAGTTAACTTTCAGTTCAGTAAAATTCAATGTGTATGTAATTTATGCTTAAGGCTTCTAAGGATGCTGATGCCGATGCAAAAGAAATCTAGGAGGTTGTTACTGCCAAGGAGTTTTAAAAAATATTTACATTTATGAAGTACTTAGAACAAAATGAAAAGGTATGTTACCATGTTAAACTACATATAAGTTTGGGTACATATGATACAGGCAAGTATCTTAGCCAGTGTTGGACAGACAGTGTAGAATAATCTCAAAGGTTTTAGGAAGTGAGCCATACCTTGAGCCATACTTCACTTAAGCCACACCTCTACTTCTAATTCTTTTTTTTTTTTTTGTCAGTCATGGGGCTTGAACTCTGGGCCTGGGCACTGTCCCTCAGCTCTGGCTCTTTTCTTTTCTTTCTTTCTTTTTGAGTAGTTAATTGGAGATGGGAGTCTCATGGACTTTTCCTGTCCAAGCTGGCTTTGAACTGTAATCCTCAGATCTCAGCCTCCTGAGTAGCTAGAATTACAGTCATGAACCACCACAGTCCAATGTGATTGTGGTTTAGATACTACTTGAAGAATAAGTCATCTTTTGGTTGGTAAAAAGCTATGAAAGCAATTAGGAGATAATTACAAATTAAAGATAGGTAGAAGGGAGTGAGTAGAACAAGAATAATGTGTTTAATGAATAGGGCAAGATTGAAGAAAAAAGTCTATAGAGGGGAGCAGTAGAAATTAAAATAGAACTTTTGACTATATCATGATTTCTAGGCCAACTAGAACTACCTAGTAAGAGCTGGGCACTGGTGGCTCACACCTGTAATCCTAGCTACTCAGCAGGCTGAGATCTGAGGATCATGGTTCAAAGCTAGCTCAGGCAGGAAAGGCCGTGAGACTCTTATCTCCAATTAACTACCAGAAAACAGGAAGTGGTGCTTAGGCTTAAGTGGTAGAGGGCTCACCTTGAGCTGAAGAGCTCAGGAATAGCACCCAGGCCCAGAGTTCAAGCCCCACAACAACAACAACAACAAAAAGTGTAAGACTCTATAAGCAAACTTAGTAATATCACATGTGGTAAGATGGGCTAAATTATAGTCTGAAATATCAGAGTAAAGTTTGGATTTATAAGCAATAGGGAACTTAATTACATCTTTCAGCATAGTAAAGCCACAATGAAGTGCATTTGAGGAAAACAAAAAACCTCTTTATCTGTTTGGATGTAAGATGCAATTTAGTAGCTGAATGCTGATGGTTCATGCCTATAATGTAGCTACTCTAGAGGCTCATGAGTTGAAACCAGACCAGGCAGAAATGTTCATGAGACTCTTATCTCCAATTAACCACTAAAAAACTGGAAGTGGTGCTGTGGTTCAAGTGGTAGAGTGCTGGCCTTGAGCTGAAGTGCTGAGGGACAGCACCCAGGCCCAGAGTTCAAGCCTCACAACTGACCCCCCAAAAAATCAGGAAGTTGTAGAGCCCTAGCCTTGAACAAAAAAGCTCAGCCCTGAATTCAAACCCCAGGATGGGCACAGACACACATAAAATGCAATGTAGTAGAGAGAGATTCACGAGACTTTTATTGTTCCAGGGATAATCTGTTAAAGTCTCAGACTAAGGAAATAACATTATGAATTGAGAGGAGTAAAATAAGAACTAATTTTTGCTTTGATTCAGTGACAATTCATATGAGGAATAGGAGAGAGTTAATATAACTTATAGGTTTTAAACATGTTTGGGAAGATGGCTGACAAACTATAGGAGACCAGAGTGGTTTAGAAGAGAAGTTATAAATTTGGCATTGACCAAGATGAATTTGTGTTGACAGCCCTATAAGGATATCCTAAAGTCAGCAGAACTAGGTCAGGTAGAGTTCCAAGTGCAAAGGCACAGTTACGAAAGAAATGAGCTCAACAGAAGCAGTACACACAGATCAAAAGGTCATTAAAACCTCAGCCTGTCATTCATAAGAGGAGGAAGGGTCAACCAAGGAAGTTAAGGAGGATTGATAGGAAAGGGAGGCAGTTTGTACTATAGGAACTAGAAGAGAAACTTGGGATAAAAAAATCAAAAGCTTGGGGCTGGGAAGGTGGCTCAGTGGTAGAGCGCTTGCCTTGCATGCATGAGGCCCTGGGTTCGATTCCTCAGCACCACATAAGAAAAAAGAAAAAAGCCGGAAGTGGCGCTGTGGCTCAAGTGGTAGAGCACTAGCCTTGAGCTGAAGAGCTGAGGGACAGTGCCCAGGCCAGAGTTCAGGCCCCACGACTGGACCAAAAAAAAAAAAAAAAATCAAAAGCTCCAAAGTGTCAAAGGATTAGTTTTAATAGAATGATTAGAGAAGGTTAGATTTTGTGGAATTAAAAAACAAACAAGCCAGTTGAGGTAGCACATGCCTATAATGCCAGGCACTTGAAAGGTGGAGACTAGAGTATTTCAAGTTCAAAATCTCATTATACTATTTCATAAAAACAGAGGCTAATATGTGGAAATTGCCCAATGAAATCCCCTTATATAACTAATATGTGCTAAAAGGGAGGTGGGAACTGGAAATTAGTTCAATGGTAAAGTGCTTACTTAGCATGTAGATGGCCCTGTGTTCCATTTGGTGCCACAAAACAAAACAAAATACGGAGAACATGAGTACACTGAGGGAATAGAGACAAGTGGAGACAAACCATCTGAAAAACGTAATATGAAAAAAGAATAGAGCCAGGCACCAGTGGCTCACACCTGTAATCCCAGCTACTCAAGAAGCTGAGATCTGAGGATCGTAGTTCCAAGCCAGCTTGGGCAGGAAAGTCCATGAGACTCTTTTTTTTTTTTGGGGGGGGGGGAATGATCCGGTTGTGGGGCCTGAACTCGGCCTGGGCGCTGTCCCTCAGCTCTTCAGTTCAAGGCTAACGCTCTACCACTTGAGGCACAGTGCCACTTCCAGCTTTTTTCATTTTCTTTTTGCTTATGTGGTGCTGAGGAGTCGAACCCAGGGCCTCATGCATGCAAGGCAAGCGCTCTACCACTGAGCCACCTTCCCAGCCCCCATGAGACTCTTATCTCCAATAAATCACCAGAAAACCAGAAGTGCTGCTCAAGGAGTAGAGCATTCACCTTGAGCTGAAGAGCTCAGGGATGGTGCCCAGGCCCAGAGTTTAAGCCCAATGACTGACAATAATAAAAAAGAATAGCAATGGCTGAACAACAGGACTAAAGAGCATCTGGCATATACTTGGAACACAGATGGGAGGAGCCAGCAGGAATGGAAAGCTTAAGTCTGCCAATAGGGACAGATTTATATTTTTATAGTATGTAGGTGGTTTCCGGTAGATTGTAGGGAACAGGAACTTGTGGATAGGAACCATGACTTGTTCTTACTCATATGCATCATATACCTAGCATATTGTCACACTCATTTTTTTAAAAAATTAGACATGATTGAATTTAGTTAAGGGTATTGAATTGACATCTCTATAGTGATGGGAAGGAGGGCTGGATCTTTCTTCTGGAACTAGAGTAAAGAAAGACAGGCTTAATGTAAAGAGGTGGCTATCCTTTTGGAGGGGGAGTGGGAACCGGTAGGATAACCCTGGATTATTTTGGGGGGATGTCTGTATTTTAGCAGAGTCCAGACTTGAATGATGCTGTATCTAGTCTGCAGAGTCCTGTTTCCTTTCTCCTGTCCTGGGCCCTCCTACAGGGGGGGATGTATTTCATGTAGAAGGTAAGATACAGCCACTAGCCTTGGGGGAGTCTGAAGTAATTCTTACCAGTTATCTTTGGCTAGCATTTCCAGCCTGGTTATTTCTCAGCTGCTTAATAAGAAGAATCACATTTAGGGAGAGAAAAACACCTCTTTATTATCTAGTCTTAAAGAAGTTTGGGAAATATGAGGAAACTCAGTAGTTTTTCTGAATTAAGAAGACTTCAGGACCTCCTAAAGCAGAGCAAGTGGAATAGAGGAGCTGCTCCAGGCTTCCAGTATGCCTTGAGAAATCAGAGGTGGTTCTATTCTGGCTGGGTTTGAAGGCATGGCGGGTGTCAGAAAGCAAAATAGGCAGGTCATGTAACATGGTGGAGTAAGGAGTCAAAGTTCAGAGTCAGGAGTGGGTGTAGGTTCCTTATCTCATGAGAGAGACTGTAGGGGAAAGGAGTCAAGAGGAAGCTGTAATATATGGAATGAAAGTTGGGAGTCTACTTAACTATAAAACAAAAGACATTTAGCTAGAGGAGAAAGGAGGAATGGAGGGGACAGATCTTTCTCAAGAATTAAAACATGGGAAGGTAGAATTAAAACATAATCTACAGAATATGAAATCTGTGAAGTATTTGCATAGAATTGGGAACCACAGAAGAGCTTCATGGATTCCTGATCTGTTTCCATTATTTCTCCCCTCCCCCCCTCCCCACTCTCTTTCAGTGCCCTTTTAGGTGAGAAAAAGCTGCTTTGACTCTTTGGATGAAGCTTTAGCAAGAAGTTGGAAATTTTTTTTTTTTTTTTTTGTCAGTCATGGGGCCTGAACTCTGGGCCTGGGTGCTGTCTCTCAGAATTTCAGCTCAAGACTAGTGCTCTACCACTAGAGCCACAGTGCTACTTCTGGATTTTTCTGCTTCTGTGGTGCTGAGGAATCAAACCCAGGGCCTCATGCATGCAAGGCAAAAACACTCTACCACTGAGCCACCTTCCCAGCCCCAGAAAATAAATTTTTAAAAAAATGAAATAACTTCATTACTATCTATTTCTTCATGAGTGTCTACGCTAAAGTCACAACACTAAAGAGATCTCCAGGACTTGGGGGCAGGAAGGGGAGATTAGAAAGGGAATTAGGCAATAATAGATGAGAGGAAATTATGGGCTGGGGATAAACCTAGAATTTTGTACCGATTTGTAGAACACCCACAGAAAACAAGCCTATTCTAGTCATTCAACTCTCTTTAATTCTATTTTATTTATTTCTTTATACGGTATTGAGATTATATGTTGGGGAAAACTAGAGATTTATAGACCTTTTTATAAAATAAATACATCACTAAACATGGAAAATGTTAGGTATTAGAAAATACTTAAAATGATTCACGCATATTCTCATTTACTACTCATATCCTCGTCCAACAACGCACCTTTTGTATACAGTCATTATGATAAGCACATACTTAAAAATTTTTTTAATTCTTTTTTTTTTTTTTTGTCGGTCGTGGGGCTTGAACTCTGGGCCTGGGCGCTGTCCCTCAGCTCTTCAGCTCAAGGCGAGCGCTCTACCACTTGAGCTACAGCGCCACTTCCGGTTTTCTGGTGGTTTATTGGAGATAGGAGTCTCACGGTCTCTCCTGCCCGGGCTGGCTTTGAACCGCGATCCTCAGATCTCAGCCTCCTGAGTAGCTAGGATGACAGGCGTGAGCCACCAGCGCCCGGCTAATTTTTTTAATTCTTAAGTATACGGTAGACCCTAATCAAAATTAGGCTGCCCTCTAGTGGCCTGTTCCGTGTCATCTGGTCAACCGGTCTACACTAGCCGAGGATCCTGCATTCTTTTCTCCCCGTCGTTCTCTTCAAACACTGCCACCGACAACGAACAGTTAACATCTCCGATATTGTTTGAGACTTCCCAAATTTTAGTCTCGCCTTCTTCCTTCAAACTCCTTGGAATCTTCTACAGGAGCAAATAAGGAACTGAAGCAGGACAAAGCCGTAACTTCGTTGATCAAGGGATCTTACCCTCCTCTGACTCCCTGTGCTCAGAGTCTGAGAATTCAGGGTCTGAAAAGCCCCGGCCGAAGGGTCAAGAACAACCGAGTTCGGCTTTGACCTCTAGCGTCTTGGCGGGCTGGCATCAGCGCTGGTAACGTGCGTGGCAGGTTATGTAAGACCAGGGCTGGAGGAGCCGCCCCAGCGGGAGCCCGGGAGAGGACGTGGTGTTCTCGGCCGCCGTCCCCACCCTTCTCACCCGGCAGGGCAAGAGGCACCCAACTTGGACGAGAGGAAGGGAGGGTGAAACAGAGACCGGGGGAGTCACGAGGGCTGGGCCGCCGAGAGCAGGAGCGGGACACACCGTGTCTCACGTCCATGCTCTCTCACACGTTGCAGACACAAGTCGCTGACGGTTTCCACGTGTGGCGCTCGTGAGCGGAGGCGCGCGGTGGCGGGGGGGGGGGGGGGGGGGAGGCAGAAACCCCGAGGGGTGGAACCGGAGATCCCACGTCCGGAGGCACGCGCCTCCAGTCGTGCGGCCTTTCTCTCCAGCCTGACGCCTCCCAAGCATCACCAGTCTATTTAAGGCCATGGGTTCCGCCTTGTTCCTCCTTTCTCTCCTTTTTTTTCCCCTTCACTCTTTTTGCAATCCTCCTCTCCCGCCCCCCCGCCCCCCCTTCCCCAACATCACCGGGTCCTCTCCCGGAGCCGCATGTAGGGGCGGAGCACGGAATGCTTTCCTTCCAGCCAATCACCACCTTGCTGCTTCTCTATTGGCCGAGCCCCTGTGCGCTACAGCAAATGGCTTGTGAATTTCTGTATGGAGAGTCAAGTGTTACCGGCTAAGCAACCAATGAAAGCGCGAGATCTGTATACGCAGGAGGAGGCACGTGCGGGACCGCACGTGTCTGGGAGGGGGTAGGGGCGGGACCCACGGAGAGTGAGGCGGAGGTGGGTAGACTAGACTGAAGAGTCTGACTGAGAAGCCGCCGGAGACAGAGCCTGACCTGAGCTGATCGATACAGGTAAGGAGACCCGGGGGACAAATAGACATTGGGGAGGGCTGCACCCAGAGAGAGTGGGTTTGGAAGAGTACACACAGATTTTAGTTTTAGGAGGGATTGCATCACCTGGCCGGGCGCGAATCGGAGGTACCAGAGCGGAGATCTTGATCCTGAGAGATTGGAAAAGGGGCAGCCAGGCCAGTAAGGGTAGGGGCGGTTCCCGTAGGAATACTAGGTAGGTGCCGGTGTAGAGGTTTGCCACTAGCTGGTGGTATGATCTGGGCAACAGCCGAGGGAAACTGGGCAAATGGGAAGGTGTCAATTCAGGTATTTACTCTGAACCAAAGGAAAAAACATCAGACGCTTTTTGTCATGCCAAGAGCTTCTCTGCAGAAGCTAGAGAGTCAGTACCAGGTGTGTGTGTGTGTGTGTGTGTGTGTGTGTGTGTGTGTGTGTGTTATGGGTAGAGGTGGGTGCAATATACCCTGTCTCCCAGTCCATTGTCAAATCCTAACACTTTGATTTCAACCTCCCCTCGCTTTGCTCTTCAGTTGCAGGTTCGGATCTTTGGGTACTACAGGAGCTGCTCTCCAGCCCCTTCTGGACCTATGGATTCCCCATCTAGCATTTCTTCTTATTCCTCCTCCTCTCTCTCTCCTTTTTCCACCTCCCCAGTGAACAGTGACTTTGGCTTCCCCTCCGATAGTGAGAGGGAGGACAAGGGAGTCCTGGGGCCCCGGCCAGACACTTTTGGGCAGAGGGGAGGGTCCCGGCCCAGTCCGGGACCTATCCGATTCAGGCATCGAACCAAGGTTTCCAGGAGCCAACATACAGCATCTCACCTGGAACAGCAAGGCTTGGCTTCTCCTATGTCAGGATCTGGGGTCAAAAGATCAAGACCTGGTGAATTGGAGACCAGTCAGAATACCCAAAGTTGTACCACAGAGGGAGACCTTCTCTTTGCTCAGAAGGTAAGACAAAGCAGTAAAAGGAGACCCTTGGCTGCAGTGCTTAAACACCTAATTGGGTGATCAAGACCTAAGAATCATTACTCCTGGAGTAGGCAATCCTTGCTGTTGTCAGAACCTTTGTGCTGTTTCTCTGCAGTGTAAAGAGCTCCAAGGATTCATTCGCCCTCTTACGGACCTACTGAATGGGCTGAAGATGGGCCGCTATGAAAGAGGTAATTATTTGATTAATTGTATTTTTCCGGGCTCCTACCCAAGGGCCTCTACCCTTGTCTCTGTATGTCTATTTTTGCCAGTTTTCCATCTTTGTAGATATATTTCTGTCTTTTTCAAATCTCTCTCTTCCTCTCCCCTCTCTCTCCTTCTCTCTTTCTGTCTCCTGAACTAAGGGTTTGAAGTCAAGGCCTTATACTTACTAAGCTAGCACCTTATCACTTGAATGCACCTTCAGCCTGCAAGAAGTAGCTGGGGGTAGGGGGAGATGATTTTAAGTCTTGAGAGCTAGGATTTTTCTTTTTGTTGCTTTGGTATCTTCTTTAGGTGAATCAGTTTCAGTACTCTCTGTCCTTCTTTAACTGACCATTTTGGATTGCAAACCTTACGCCTTTTTTTTTTCTCTTCCTCACCCAGGATTGAGCAGTTTCCAGCAGAGTGTGGCAATGGACAGGATCCAGCGTATTGTGGGTGTTTTGCAGAAGCCTCAGATGGGGTAAGTCTCCCTAGTTCTTTACTCAGTACCTCATTAAAAGGAAAGCTGTAAAATCTAGGGTTTGTTTCTTTTCTTTTCTTCCACACTGAATGACTTTCTTAAAATGTTCTTTTCATAGGGAGCGTTATCTTGGAACCCTGCTACAAGTAGAAGGGATGTTAAAGACTTGGTTTCCTCATATAGCTGTCCAGAAGTCATCACTGAGAAGCAGCAGGCACCAATTTGAAAAGCAGGTAACAATTTGAAAACTAGAGGCAGTGGTAAAAGAATAATCCAGTACTGGGATAGCATACAGAAAGGTGATTCTCCCTCCATTTTCTCTGGATGTTTTTCACAAGTTTCTTTGAGGAAAGGAAGGACATGCCCAAGTTTCCTGAATTGTCTTGATTTCTAGATTTGTTTTTGTTTTGTCTGCATGTTTGTTGTTGTTCTGTTTGGATGCCTGGGCACACATCCACAAAGTTTAATCCTATCCTTCATGTAGCTTATCTGCTTTCTGCCTAGAGAAAGCTTTTTATCTGTCCAAATGATTCCTGAAGGAAGATGCCTCAGCTTTTTTTCTGTTGCCCCTTTTCCTCTGTCCATCTTTTCACTCCTGTCCAAGTATCTCTACTGGGTTTCAAGGAATGGTCATAAGAGATAAATCACTAGGAGTGAGGGAGAAGACATCCATGAGACATGTACAGGGAGGAGCATCAGATAGATTCCTTTTTTTTGGGGGGGGGGGTCTGGTCGTGGGGCCTGAACTCTGGGCCTGGGTGCTGTCCCTCAGCTCTTCAGCTCAAGGCTAGCGCTCTACCACTTGAGCCACAGCGCCACTTCCAGCTTTTTTCTTTTTTTGTGTATGTGGTGCTGAGGAATCGAACCCAGGGCCTGAGGCATGCAAGGCAAGCGCTCTACCACTGAGCCACCTTCCTAGCCCTGGATAGATTCTTATACCTGATTTTTAGGTGACCTGTTTTCTGTGCCATCAAATAATAGGGTATTGACATAGAATTAAGTAAATGGGGAAAGGAGGGAGCTTCTGGAACATAATAACCTATCCTTTGGTCAACCACACTTATTAATGCTGTGAAAGTAACTGGTTAAAAAATAAGCAGCAATGGGCTGGGAAGGTAGCTCAGTGGTAGAGTGCTTGCCTTGCATGCATGAGGCCCTGGGTTTGATTCCTCAGTACCACATAAGCAGAAAAAGCTGGAAGTGGAGCTGTGGCTCAAGCGGTAGAGCACTAGCCTTGAGCTGAAGAGCTGAGGGACAGCGCCCAGGCCCAGAGTTCAGGCACCATGACTGGCAAAAAATAAAAAATAAAAATAAGCAGCAAGATCTTGCCTATGGGTTAGTTTATACTTGTGTTAGTTTATACTTGATACTAAAGGCTGGTAGAACACTTATATGAGACCCTGGGTTCATTCCCAGCATGGCCAGAAAAAAAAAATTAAAACCAGTATTTAAGAGGCCAAGGCAGTAGGATCACATTTTGAGGTTAGCCTGAATTGCATAGCACGTGCCAAGCCAGTTTGAAGTACATAGTGAGGCCCTAGCTTAAAAAAAAAAAAAAAAACATAGAAAATAAGAACTTAAACTATAGCCAGGCATCATGGTGGTATACTCCTGTAATCCATGCGCTCAGGAGGCTGAGGCAGGAGATTCTCAAATTTAAGGCTAGTTTGGGCTACATAATAAGACCCTGTCTCAAAAACAAATAATTTGTTTTAACTTTTCTTTGGTCTTTTCTTTTTTGGTACTGGGGATCAAGCCCAGGACATTATATTTGCTGGGCAAGCACTTTGCCACTGAGCTATAGCCCAGCCAGAAAACTAAGAATTTAAAATACAGAAATTGAGAAATGATTATTTCAATTCAAAATAGACTTCTCTGGGTAGGGTTGTTGCTCATTGTGAGAATATGTACCCAGTATATATAAGACTCCTGAGATTGATTCCTTAGCACCATTAATTTTTAAAAACTACAAAAAATGATTTTAAGGAAATTCAAAATTAATTACCTCATAAACAGAACCTATAGAGTTTTCTTTTCTTTTTTTCTGCTTCTTCTTCTCCCCCCATCCCCCCCCCCACCCCCGTCCTGGGGCTTGAACTCTGGGCCTGGGTTCTGTCTCTGAGCTTTTGTGCTCAAGGCTAGGACTCTACCACTTGAGCCACACCTCCACTTCTGAATTTTCTGGGTAGTTAGTGGAGATAAGAGTCTCACAGACTTAGCCGGGTGCCAGTGGCTCACACCTGTAATCCTAGCTACTTAGGAGGCTGAGATCTGAGGATTGCAGTTCAAAGCCAGCCCCGACAGGAAAATCCAAGAGACTCTTATCTCCAATAAATGACCAGAAAACCAGAAGTGCTCCTGTGGCTCAAATGGTAGAGCACTCCTCTTGAGCTGAAGAGCGCAGGGATGTACCCAGCCCAGGGTCCAAGCCCCATGACAAAAAAAAAAAAAAAATCTCATGGACTTCCTTGCCCTGGCTGGCTTTGAACTATGATTCTCAGATCTCAGCATCCTTAATAACCAGGATAACAAGCAGAACCCATCATCACCCAGCAGGGTTTTATTTCTTAATATTCAGTGCCTAATATGGTACATGGCACATAGTAGGCCCTCAACTGCTTGTTGAATATGTGATATTACTAGACTAAAAGTTTTTACTTAATTATACTCTGGTAAGAACATATCTGTTACACAAAACAAGGTATATTTGCATTGCAAACTGAATTCCCAAGGAAAGCAAGGGTTTGAGAAGTTAGGTGGAGCTAATATGAAAGTTTTTAAATGTTTTTATTTTCATTCCCCCCCCCCCCCCCGATCTAGCATTTTCCCAGCCATCACAGAGATTCAGCTGCTTCTTCTCCTGTACCTCCCGTGGAGAAGATGGGTCAGACACAGCTAGGACATTTCATTTTGAAACCAAAGCAGCCTTGGCAGGTTACGGAATGGCCAGCTATGAACCTCACCTGGATTCACACCACTCCAATTTGTAATCCCCCTCTTAGTTCCCCAGGTACCATCTCCTTTAGCCATGGTCCCTTAGACAGTGGAACCAGCATTGGTGTCATCCTTTTCCTCCAACATGGAATGCAGCCATTCACCTACTCGGCTCCAACCACACCAGTTCCATCTACTACAGTGCCTCCTGTTGTTCCTGGTGATCTTAAGAAACTATCTGGAGAGGGGCCTCGTTGTCACAGCTTGCCAGTAACTCTGTCATCAGATTGGAACTGCACCCTCTCACCTCCTGGTCCACCCACCATAGCCAGGGAGATGACTATGGGACACCTAGAGGAGCAGACGAGAAGCTCTCTGCCAATTGCTCCCAAGGCTCATCTCCTCAACCCCTAACCCAGGCTATATACCTGTCCCATGTGATTATGTAAATATGTATTTTTTACTTTTAATGTATTTGTGTTGAGGGAAGAGAAATTCTTTCTGATTAAAGAGCTGTATTTTTTTTTTTTTTACTCAACCACTTTGTGATTAGAAACTTTTTGTCTCAAATATCCATCTTTATTTCTCTGAGCTGCAGAAAAGATGGGGTGGGAGCTGGGAAGGTGGCTCAGTGGTAGAGCACTTGCCTTGCATGCATGAGGCCCTGGGTTCAATTCCTCAGCCCCACCTAAGCAGGAAAAAAAAAAGCAGGAAGCGGCACTGTGGCTCAAGTGGTAGAGCGCTAGCCTTGAGCTGAAGAGCTGAGGGACAGCACCCAGGCCCAGAGTTCATGCCCCAGGACTGGACCCCCCCCCCAAAAAAAAAAAAAGAAAAGAAAAGATGGAGTGGGAATGTTTGTGAACATGAGTTCCACCAAGTTATCAAGTTTTGATGGAACACCATGGGTCCTATGGGAGAAGTAAAGAGACTCTTGCTGTCGTTTTTTTCTAGTGAAGACCTTTGGGAT
The DNA here is from genome assembly GCF_024711535.1 of Dipodomys merriami. Classification (NCBI taxonomy): domain Eukaryota; kingdom Metazoa; phylum Chordata; class Mammalia; order Rodentia; family Heteromyidae; genus Dipodomys; species Dipodomys merriami. Next base: position 1,455,381 of record NW_027202893.1, read on the forward strand.
GGTTACAAGATTGAATTGATTTTTTTTTTTTTCAGATTCAGGCTAGTACCTTCCCTTTTTCTTTTTTTGTCAATTGTGAGGCTTAAATTCTGGGCCTGGGCGCTGTCTCAGTGCTCTTCAGCTCAAGGCTAGCACTTTACCACTTGAGCCACAGCACTACTTCTGGTTTTCTGGTGGTCTATTGGAGATAAGAGTTTCACAGACTTTCCTGCCCAGGCTGGCTTTGAACTGCAATCCCCAAATCTCAGCCTCCTGAGTAGCTAGGATTACAGGCATGAGCCACCAGTGCCCGGCTTAGCACCTTTCCTTTTGTGTCTTTCCCATGTAATCTTCTAGCTGGCCCAGACTAACAGGTTCTTCTGCTCAGAGATAGCTCTTTGCTTTGATGAGTGCTGTTGATATTTATGGGTAAATGAGTGTGTAACTTGCTGCTGCTAGAGGAAGGGCACAAAAGCTGAAACAGCCGGTTTTGAAGAGGGTAGTGGGGTACTCTAACTAGAATTGTCAGTTGGGTGGATGGGGATCCTTTCAGACAATGGATCACATCTTTATTCAAAGGTGCATCAGCTAGATGGACACTAGACTAAGGAAAGCAGCCCAGCATTCTGAGGATGCAAAAATGAAGTCCATGAATGTATCTGTTTCTACCCTTCTCTGTGTATTACTCTCTTTTTTTATTTGTCCTAGTTTCTACCAAAACCATTTCCTCTCCCATCCTAAGCCTTTGCAGTGTTATCAGACTATTCTGTCATCTTAGTCATTGCTTACTGGCTCCTTAGTGTATTTCTCACAGCTCGTCAGACATCTTTCTCCCAGTTCTCACGTCCTCTGTTGTCAGTGAATAATTGCCTCCTTGTACTTCAGAAAATATGACCTCCTTTCTGAAGAAAACTTTTTATTTGTGCTTTTTTTGTATTGGGGCTTGAATTTAGAGCATCATCTCTTACTTACCTTTTTCTCACAGGCCTGGTGTTCTACCACTTGAGCAATAACTCCAGTCTAGCACTTTGCTGGGTATTTTAGAGTGAATTTTTCTTTCTGGGCTGGCTTTGAATGGTGATCCTCCAGGTCTCAGGCTTTTAAGTGAGCCACAGACACTGGGCCTCTCTCTATTTGTGCTTTTGATTGTTGTTCACTTGTGAAACTTGAACCATCTATCCCCATTTTATCTTACATTTTATTTTCTATTTGTTCTCTATAATAATTTCCTTTACAAGTGCAATCAGGAGCTGGGAATGTGGCTTAGTGATAGAATGCTTGCCTAGCATACATGAAGCCCTAGATTTGATTCCTCAGTACCACATAAGCAGAAAAAGCTGGAAGTGGTGCTGTGGCTCAAGTGGTAGAGTGCTAACCTTGAGCAAAAAAAGGCTCAGGGACAGTACCCAGGCCCGGAATCCAAGCCCCAGGACTGGGGGAGGGAGGGAACAGGTGCAATCAAATGTCACATTTTGGACAACATCTCCTGAACCTGATTATCTTTTCTCTTTGCTCCATAATTTTTTTTAATGCTCAGTAATGGGGATCAAACCCTATGTCTCATGTATGCTAGTCCAATGCTCTTCCACCTAGTGACATCCCCAGCCCGCCCCGCCCTATAATTCCTGACAGAGTAGTCTTTCTGGTTCCTTTCTACCACTTGGCCCTGAACCTCATTGCAGCCTAACTGCCATTGCTTTCACTTGGTTACACTTTCCAAAGTCATTAGTAGCCCTCAGAATCAGTATTACAATGTAGCTTTCTCCCTAATCAACACCTAACTCAGCTGTCCTTTACAAAGTCTATGAACTTCATGTTTTCTGTATCATTTGACACTTGATGCTGCTGACTGAAACTGTCCTCCCTTGGATCCCATGACAGCACTCTATCCTAATTCTCCTCTTACCTAACTGGCAACCATTTCTAGGCCTCTTAATGGTCTCACTCTGCCTACTCCAGAGTGTAGGTGTTCCCCCAGGCACAGGCCTTGGTCTTTCTCTATGATTGTATTCTTCCACATAAAGGTTTCATTTTCTACTGTGGCTTTAATTACACCCTCAACTTAGATGACTGCTAAACTTTCATCTCCTGTCTCACCTTTCACCTGAGAGGATACTGAATGGATACATCTCTGCTGGGAATATTTATTTATATATCGCTGACACAAGCTGACACAAAACTTTCTGAGCCAGGTGCTGGTGTCTCATGCCTGTAATCCTAGATACTCAGTAGGCTGAGATCTGAGGATTGCAGTTCAAAGCCAGCCCAGGCAGGAAAGTCTGTGAGGCTCTTATCTCTAATTAACCACTTAAAAAGCAGAAATGAAGCTGTAGCTCAAAGTGGTAGAGTGCTAGCCTTGAGCACAAAAGTTAGGGACAGCACCTAGGCACTGATTTCAAGCCCCACAACTGACAAAAAACATGTCAGTGAAAAGCAAGATACACTTTTTTGTATCTAAAACTCAAATCAACTCTTATTGGTAAGTGAGTAAACTTACATGATGTATATAGCATGTGGCCCACAACTCTTAGTTTCCAGTCTTGAGCTTTTTCCAGTGATAGCCAATACAATTTTCCTTTCTACTTATCTTCTATTTTCACAGTCTCTTTTTTTTTTTTGTCGGTCATGGATCTTTAATTCTGGGCCTGGGTGCGGTCCCTGAGCTCTTCAGCTCAAGGGGAGTACTCTACCACTTGAACCATAGGACCACTTTTGGTTTTCAGGTGGTTAATTGAAGATAAGTCTCATGGACTTTCCCGACTTTCCTGCCACGATCTTCAGGTCTCAACCTCCTGAGTAGCTAGAATTATAGGTGCAAGCCACCAGTGCCCGGCTGGAGTGTTTCTTTTTTTAAAAAAAATTGTTTTTTATTGTGAAAATACTGTACAGAGGGATTACAATCACATGAGCAAGGTAATGAGTACATTTCTTTTTTTTTTTTTTTTTTTTGGTCCAGTTGTGGGGCCTGAACTCTGGGCCTGGGCGTTGTCCCTCAGCTCCTCAGCTCAAGGCTAGTGCTCTACCACTTGAGTCATAGCGCCACTTCCAGCTTTTTTCTTTTTGCTTATGTGGTGCTGAGGAATCGAACCCAGGGCCTCATGCATGCAAGGCAAGCGCTCTACCACTGAGCCACCTTCCCAGCCCGGTAATGAGTACATTTCTTATCAAGCATTGTTGCTTCCTCCTTTGTTTTTCCCCTATGGAGTGTTTCTTAATATCCATCTCTTCCTATATATTCTGTGTGTGTGTAAGTTTAGACTATTGTTATAGCCATAGACTTTCTTATCTCCACATATTTCACACTGGTAAACAGATTAATTTTCATAAAACAGAGGTTTGCACATCACTCTCTATTCACAACCTTTCCAGCTTCCTAAGGCTATGAGAAGTCATCCAAAATCTTTAGTCTAGGACTCTATTCTCCCTCTCTTCCCTTGAGTGACCTTTCACTCCCTTACTACCAATACTGTAAGCCTTTGTGTTTCAAAACTTGGTTCATGAGGCTGGGAAGGTGGCTCAGTGGTAGAGTGCTTGCTTTGCATGCATGAGGCCCTGGGTTTGATTCCTCAACACCACATAAGCAGAAAAAGCTGGAAGTGGTGCTGTGGCTCAAGTGGTAGAGCCCTAGCCTTGAGCTGAAGAGCTGAGGGACAGCGCCCAGGCCCAGAGTTCAGGCACCATGACTGGCAAAAAGAAAAAAAAAAAAAATTGGTTCACATTGTTCAAATGCACAGCATTTTCTTCTATTATCTAACCCTACCCTTCATTCAGTAATTAATTCAGGTCCCTCCCCTCCTATTGTTTCTGTTAAACATACTATATAGACTTAGTCTTTGGCCTTTTACTATATCAAATAGTATTATATACATAAAACACATAAGCTGGGTGCTGGTGGCCCACACCTGTAATCCTAGCTACTCAGGAGGGTGAGATCTGAGGATTATGGTTCAAAGCCAGCCCGGGCAGGAAAATCTGTGAATCTCTTATCTCCAATAAACACCCAGAAAACCAGAAGTGGTGCCATGGCTCAAGTGGTAGAGCACTAGCCTTGAGCTGAAGAGTTAAGGGACAGCACCCAAGCCCAGAGTTCAAGCCCCATGACAGCCAAAAACAAGCAAGCAAAACCAAAAAAAGCCACATAATAAAGAGTTTGGTATAATATAGGCTCTCAAAGAAAGTACTGGGCCTATACTTTTCTAAGTATCTTTATATTCTATAGCATTTGGTTCCCATAACAAATTTTGCAAGATTGACCGGGCAAATACCAGTATCAATATGAGGAACAGAGTATAAACCTGGCAAGAGCTGGGCACCGGTGGTGGCTCATGCCTGTAATCCTAGCTACTCAGGAGGATGAGATCTGAGGATTGCGGTTCAAAGCCAGCCCGGGCAGGAAAGTCCTTGAGACTCTTATCTCCAATATCTCCAATAAACCACTAGAAAACCAGAAATGGCACTGTGGCTCAAGTGGTAGAGTGCTCACCTTGAGCTGAAGAATGCAGGGACAGCACCCAAGCCTAGAGCTCAAGCCCCACAACCGACCAAAAAAAAAAAAAAAAAGAAACCTGGCAAGGATCAGATAGTATATATTTTAGACTTTAACTGTCTATCTTTGTTTCCACTACACAATTCTGCTATTGTAGGCCAAAATATCCATATTTAATAAACTGAGCATGACCTTGTTCCAGTATTTTTATTTACAAAAACAGGGGAAAAAAAAAACAGGGATCGACCTGCAGGTAGTAGTTTTCAGACCCCAGTTTAAGTGCTTATTCAAGGTCATATAACTGATGACTATCAGAATTGGGTACACTTCCTGCTTCTAATCCAGTGCCTTTCCATCACATTAAGTTGCTGTCCATACAATTTCTTTTGCATTTATTACATGCTACCCTGTCTTACTATTTATATTTTATGTCTACATACTGTTTTCTAGTGGTGCAAGAGGCGGCAGATTAGTGCCAACAGTACCTGGCACAGAAGAGGCATTCAAATTTCTTGATAAGCATAATGATGTCACAGATAGCTCTATTTTTGGCTCTTTGGATCTGGTTTACAATGAGGCAACCTTAATTTTTTTTGTGTGTTCCTATTACCATAACTTGATGAGGATGCACCTGTGTATTCTAGAGGAGGTACATTTCCTGGTAGCTATGAGATCTGAACTTACCTGGAAGATAATGGTAAATAGATGTGTATAGGTCACATACCAATAAAGTTTGTCTAAACAGTGTGGAAGAATTTTTGTTGTTGTTGTTGTTGTTGTTAAAGATATGTCTATCAGTTCTTACTAGAAGGCAAATGGCCAAGCTGACATAAAAATCCTGCAGCTATTTCCCATGACTTTTAGTGATTTCACCCTATTTAGTGAAATGGCTAGGAAAATGATGTCATAGAGAATTCGCTCATTTCAAATGCTTAGTTTTTAGGCAGATGAGGGAGGTGGGCCTGTTTTTCACTTGTGGGGGTGGGGGGAAGGCAGACCTGTGACCTTCACTAAGAGAAAACAGGAAGTGTGCTGCGGAAGCCTGGCACGTTTCATTGTCCTTCCAGAAAAAGAAATTCAATCTGGATGGGGATTTAGGAGCTAATGGGATTTAGGGGTTATGGAACCAGACTAAGCTCCCAGGCGCGGGGGCTGCCACTCCAAAGGAAAATGGAGAACTTGAATGAACGGGCACGTCGCTTGTTCAGGGGACCAGCCGCCGACCTGAACCCGGCGAGAGCGTTGCCATGGTTACTACGCAGTTTGTGGCTGGTTGGGGTTTTGTGATAGCGCGGCGCGGGGGATTCCGTAGTTTCCGCTTCCGGTTGCGAGGCCGCTCGGGTCGGCTGCGTCCGCGGAGTCCTCAGGGTGCTGTCAGGCAGGGCCCGTGCTGGGGCTGGGAAGGCCAGGGCGCTGCGAGTGGGTGGGTAAGTTTGCGTGCTGTTGTCCCTCCACGCAAGACCGACAGATCCCTTTTCCGACTCGCAGCCCAAAGCTTCCTGGGGCGGAGAACGGTGTCTGGGGACACCCTGCTGCTCCAGCCTCCGGCCGGCCGCTCGAGTAGCGGTGACACCTGCCACCGCCTCGCTTCTTCCATACGTAGGGTTTGTGCTAACAGAGAACGAGAAAACCTTTCTTTCTTTCTTTTCTTTCTTTTCTTTTCGTTTCTTTCTTTTCTTTTCTTTCTTTTCTTTCTTTTCTTTTCTTTCTTTTCTTTTCTTTCTTTTCTTTCTTTCTTCTGTCATGGGGCTTGAACTCTGGGCCTGGGCGCTGTCCCTCAGCTCTTCAGCTCAAGGCGAGCGCTCTACCACTTGAGCTACAGCACCACTTCCCGTTTTCTGGTGGTTTAGTGGAGAAAGAGTTTCACAGCCTTTCCTGCCCGAGCTGGCTTTGAACCATAATCCTTAGATCTCAGCCTCCTGAGTAGCTAGGATTACAGGTGTGAGCCACCGGCGCTCTCTCTCTCTCTCTCTCTCTCTCTCTCTCTCTCTCTCTCTCTCTCTCTCTCTCTCTCTCTCTCTCTCTCTCTCTCCTTTTCTTTCCTTTTTTTTTTCGTGGCAGTACTGGGGCTTGCGTTCAAGGCCACGATCTTGCTAGGCCGGTGCTCCAGCATTGAGCCAGGTCTCCAGTCCCAAGGGAATCAGTAGATGCTTTGTGTGAACTTTCTAAAAGATGACAAAGCATACGTTTCATTTCCAGATGTCCAGTAAAATGAACAGTAGTTTGTGTTTCCTTACCCGTGCTTTGTTCTCTACATCATCACGTAGGTCTTGCAGCGTGAAGACTTAAATCCAAGGTGATGGCAAAACATCTGAAATTCATTGCCAGGACTGTGATGGTACAGGAAGGAAATGTGGAAGCTGCATACAGGACGCTTAACAGGTAACCAACTGGTAAAGAATCGGAAGCATGGGCTGGGAAGGTGGCTCAGTGGTAGAGTGCTTGCCTTGCATGCATGAGGCCCTGGGTTCCATTCCTCAGCACCACATAATCAGGGGAAAAAAGCCGGAAGTGGTACTATGGCTCAAGTGGTAGAGTGCTAGCCTTGATCTGAAGAGCTGAGGGACAGCGCCCAGGCCCAGAGTTCAGGCCCCATGACCGACAAAAAAAAAAAAAAAAGAATCAGAATCATGACCAGATCCAACTCTCAGATGTATCCTGGTTTATTTCCTTCTTTCCTTGGAATAGATTGGGCTCAAACCACTGTTAAGTCACTTGAATCTTATCAGCCCCTTAGTTTCTTTCTTTCTTTTTCTTTTTCTTGTGTTGGTCCTAGAGCTTGAACTAAGGGCCTAGGAACTGTCCCTGAGCTTCCTTCGGCTAAAGACTAGTGCTCTACCACTTGAGCCAGAGCTCCACTTCAGGCTTTTAAGAAGTTTATTGGAGGTAAGAGTCTTACAGACTTTCCTGCCTGAGCTGGCTTTGAATCCTGATCCTCAGATCTCAGCCTCCTGAGCAGCTAGGATTACAGGTGTGAGCCATCAGTGCTCAACTAACAAAGTTGTTTTTTAGATTAAAAACTACAGGCTTACACCTGTAATCCTAGCTACTCAGGAGGCTGAGATATAGTTTGAAGCCAGCCTCAGTAAGAAATACTGTGAGACTTTTATCTCCAATAAACTACCAAAAAGCCAGAAGTGGAACTCTGAGTCAAGTGGTAGAGTACTAGCATTGAATGAAAAAGCTCAGGGACAGTACCCAAGCCCTGAGTTCAAGCCCCAGGACCTGCACAAAGAAAAGAATATTTTCCCCCAAAACGTAGCTTTATAACACTTATGCAGGGAGCATTCATCATCCTTTTAATGAAAACCTTGACTTTTATTCAAGACTTACAATATAGCCCTTAGTGTAATCAAGATGTAAAGTCCTAGCGAAACAGAAACATAGTATATGGTAAGTGGTTGAGGAAGGGTTTGCTGTGGAACAAAAGCTGATGGAAAAAAATAAAAGCTGATGGGATTTTGGAGAAACAAGCAGATGGGAAGTAATTACAGATTACAGGGTACTTCCCTGCATAAGTGAAAATACATAAATGGAAACAAACTGGCTAATGTGGAGCTGCGGTATGGAAAGGTTTTTGAATGCCAGGCTATGAGGTATAGAGATAGCCCTAATTATGTCTTACCGCTCTTAATTTCTCAAGCTCCATATTCCTTAGCCTTCTTCCCTTACCAATAATAAGGATTCTAGCCAGGCGCCGGTGGCTCACATCTGTAATCCTAGCTACTCAGGAGGCTGAGATCTGAGGATCTTGGTTCAAAGCCAGCCTGGGCAGGAAAGACCATGAGACTCTTATCTCCAATAAACCGCTCAGAAAACCAGAAGTGGTACTGTGGTTCAGCTGAAGAGCTCAGGGACAGCGTCCAGGCCCAGAGTTCAAGCTCATGACCAACAAAAAATAAATAAATAAAATAAGGATTCTGATGCTTGGTTTTGGGCATGCCTCTTTCGTCAGTCATTGTCTCACTTTAGTGTGGAGCAGGAATTGAAGACACAAACTGTTGAGTTATCAAAGAATTGTATGTAGGAAGGAGATTATATGAGGGGCTAGGAAAGTGGCTCAGTGGTAGAGTGCTTGCCTGGCATACATGAGGCCCTGGGTTTAATTCCTCAGCACCACAAAAGCAGAAAAAGCCAGAAGTGGTGGGGCTGGGAAAGTGGCTCAGTGGTAGAGCGCTTGCCTTGCATGCCTGAGGCCCTGAGATCGATTCCTCAGCACCACATAAGCAAAAAGAAAAAAGCCGGAAGTGGCACTGTGGCTCAAGTGGTAGAGCGCTAGCCTTGAGCTGAAGAGCTGAGGGACAGCGCCCAGGCCCAGAGTTCAGGCCCACGACCGGACTCAAAAAAACAAAACAAAACAAAAAAAACAAAAAAAAAAGAAAAAGCCAGAAGTGGCACTGTGGCTCAAGTGGTAGAGAGCTCAAGGACAGCGCCCAGGCCCAGAATTTAGGCCTCATGACTGACCCCCTTCCCCCCCCAAAAAAAAAAAAGATTATGTGAGCTGGCCCTCAGGTCTTCAATGATGTTGTAACTATTTCACAAAAAAGGAAAGCCTACTAATTAAACTGTTTTGTGGGTCACACAAATTGAGTGATGTGGAGGAACACAAAACACACCTTTTTTGGGGGAGGGGTTGTAGTTTGCTGCATATTGAACCCAGGTCTTTTTTTTTTTTTTTTTGTCGGTCGTGGGGCTTGAACTCTGGGCCTGGGCGCTGTCCCTCAGCTCTTCAGCTCAAGGCGAGTGCTCTACCACTTGAGCTACAGCGCCACTTCCGGTTTTCTGGTGGTGTATTGGAGATAGGAGTCTCACGGTCTCTCCTGCCCGGGCTGGCTTTGAACCGCGATCCTCAGATCTCAGCCTCCTGAGTAGCTAGGATTACAGGCGTGAGCCACCAGCGCCCGGCTGAACCCAGGTCTTTACAAGTGCTGTATCACTAAACTACATCTCCAGCCTTTCAAAATACATCTTGTTTTATTTTGTTTTAAGACAGAGTCTTCTTTTTTTTTTTTTTTTTTTCAAATTTTTTATTGTGATTAAGTGGTTACATAATTTCCCAAATTTCACAGTATTGTGGGGTAGTGATGCTCAGTTAAAGTCCCAAACACATTCTAACTTTCCTGAAGCAAATTGTCTATCGCGATCTATAACATTTATGAGTTCTATGAGCTTTGTGATACAGTTATTTCTTCCACATTGGGTGGTATGTACATTTCTTCTGTTTTGTATAGCATCAGCTCTGTTCCCTCTTTCCATTTGTTCCCTCCCTCCCATCACTGCCATTGAGTTGCTTAGTTCATTTTGGTCAGTGTCCAGTACTGCTGATGGGTCCCGCTGTTATATGTAAAATTTTCCCTTTCCCTCTAGTTCTGTGAAGACAGAGTCTTCTTATATTGCCCAGATTGGCCTAGTAATCCACCAGCGCCCGGCTCCTGAATTTCTTTTGCTCAAGGTTAGCACTCTATCACTTGAGTCACAGTGTCACTTCTGGCTTTTTTGTTTGTTTGTTTGTTTATGTGGTACTGAGGAATCGAATCCAGGGTTTCAGGTAAGCACTCTACCACTAAGCCACATTCCCACACTAAGCCACATTCCCAGCCAAGCACACATCTTTTTTTTCTTTTTAATTTTATTTTTTTGTGAACATACTGTACAGAGGGGTTACAATTACATGGGCAGGATAATGCATACATTTCTTACCAAGGATTGCAGCCTCCTCCTTTGTTTACCCTTCACATCCCTTCCCAGCCTCTTCCCCCCCCCCCCCCCCCACAGCACACATCTTTTTATATTAGCAGCTTTTTTTTTTTTTTTTTTTTTTTTTTGGTAGGTCATCTGGCTTGAACTCTGGGCCTGGGTGCTGTCCCTGAATTCTTCAGCTCCAGGCTAGCACTCTACCACTTGAGCCACAGGGCTACTTCTGGTTTTTAGGTAGTTAATTAGAGATAAGAATCTCATAGGTTTACTGCCCACGCTGGCTTTGAACCATGATCCTTAGATCTGAGCCTCCTGAATAGCTAGGATACAGGCTTGCGCCACCAGGACCTGGCTCTAGATTTTTTTTTTTGGGGGGGGGGTGTTCAGTCGTGGGGCCTGAACTCTGGGCCTGGGCACTGTCCCTCAGCTCTTCAGCTCAAGGCTAGCACACTACCACTTGAGCCATAGCAACACTTCCGGCTTTTTTTTTCTGCTTATGTGGTGCTGAGGAATCAAACCCCAGGGCCTCATGCATGCAAGGTTAAGTGCTCTACCACTGAGCCACCTTCTCAGCCCTCTAGATTATTTCTTATTTGCTTGTTTTGTTGGAAATGGGGGGTGGGGGATAAAGAAACCTATTGCAGTTTTTTTCCAATTAGAATACTTGTTTGAATAATAGGTATGGTAGTGAATGCTTGTAATCCCAGCTACTCAGGAAGAAGAGATGGAAAGATGAGGATCCAGGCCAGTTTGGGCAAAAAGCTGAGACTTCATCCCAACAAACTAATCTATTGTTGTGGTGCACCCCTGACCTCCCAGCTGCTGGGGAACACATAGGTCAGAGGAAGATCACAGTCTAAGGGCAGCCTGAGCAAAAACATGAGAAACTACTTGAAAAATAAGTAAAGCAAAATGGGCTAGGTGCGTGGCTCAAGTGATAAAGAGCCTATTTAGGAAGTAAGAGCCCTGGAGTTCAAAACCCTAGTACTGCTAAAATAAATAAATAAATAAATAAAAATACCTAATTTCAGACTAGCTGTGCCACTTACTAGCCTCCTGATCTCTGGTAGGCAAATTGTGTCTCTCTGCCTCAGTTTCTTCATGTGTAAAATGGAGCTTATTAATAGTACCTACCTCATGATAGACCTAAAACAGTGTTTGGTTCATATTTAGTATTATATGTTAGCTCTTACCCCAATTAGGTTTTTTGTTTTTGTTTTTGTTTTTGTTTTATTTTTTGGGTCCGGTCGTGGGGCCTGAACTCTGGGCCTGGGCGCTGTCCCTCAGCTCTTCAGCTCAAGGCTAGTGCACTACCACTTGAGCCACAACGCCACTTCTGGCTTTTTTCTTTTTTTTGCTTATGTGGTGCTGAGGAATTGAACCCAGGGCCTCATGCATGCAAGGCAAGCACTCTTACCACTGAGCCACCTTCCCAGCCTTTTACTCCAATTTAGAAGTCATTGTAATGAAATTTTTACCTTCTTAGTATTTGTTTTATGGATTTTTTTTTTTGGTTGGTCGTAGGGCTTGAACTCTGGGCCTGGGTGCTGTCCCTCAGCTCTTCAGTTCAAGGCGAGCGCTCTACCACTTGAGCTACAGTGCCACTTCCATGTTTTATGGATTGTTAATTGGAGAGATTGAGATTTTAGCTATTTTTCTTGACTATCAGATTGTGCCTAAGATAGCTTAAGACAAAAACAATGATAAAATAATTAATAAACTTTATTCTGACATGCAAATCAGTTTACTATTCATATCAGAATTAATTTTCTTTTTTTTTTCTTTTAAAGTCTGCTGTAAGGTTTTGTGCATTTTTCAGCTCTGGAACCATCAGTGACATATCGTAAAGCAGGCAGACATCTGAAGGAAGTTAAAAGTCCAGAAGAATATTGTTGTTCAGTTGCTTTGTAGTTCAGAGGCAATAGGGCTCCAGTATCAGACAAACGATTCGGAATTCTGTGAAGACATGGGAAAATTCAGACACACCGGGCAGATCCCAGTTTGTGCAAGGAAGTGATCCTCACCCAGGAAAACCAGATTGTTGGAGTTCTCAGCATTACATTCCTCTACAGAGTCCTCTGAGCCGGGGCTAGGCGTTTTCACTCCTATGTGCACTATACACTCACATCCCTGGAGGTCAGCAGAGCCCAAGCTATAGCCTTTGCCTTCTCGTCCTGTTCTCTTCTGGGTCCTTTCTTCAGGTAACATTTTTTTTTAATTTTTTTTTTTTGGTCCGGTTGTGGGGCCTGAACTCTGGGCCTGGGCGCTGTCCCTCAGCTCTTCAGCTCAAGACTAGCACTCTACCACTTGAGCCACAGCGCCACTTCCGGCTTTTTTCTTTTTGCTTATGTGGTGCTGAGGAATCGAACCCAGGGCCTTAAGCATACAAGGCGAGTGCTCTACCACTGAGCCACCTTCCCAGCCCACTTCAGGTAACATATATGCAATTGGCCAGGTTGTAAAATTCTAGCTGCTCAAGCTGGGCGCTGGTGGCTCACGCCTGTAATCCTAGCTACTCAGGAGGCTGAGATCTGAGGATCGCGGTTCAAAGCCAGCCCGGGCAGGAGTGACCGTGAGACTCCTATCTCCAATAAACCACCAGAAAACCGGAAGTGGCGCTGTAGCTCAAGTGGTAGAGCGCTCGCCTTGAGCTGAAGAGCTGAAGGACAGCGCCCAGGCCCAGAGTTCAAGCCCCACAACCGACAAAAAAAAAATTCTAGCTGCTCAATCCACTTCTGGGTTTGCCTGGAATAAATTTTCATTCTTTTTTTTTTTTTTTCTGAGACTCAGACTCAAACTCAGTATCTGCTGTTTTTGCTCATTGACTGGCACTGTACCACCTGAGCCTCATCTCCAACCCTGAATTTTCTTACAGATTGTGATACTTTGCAGGCAAGTCCTCACTTGTTTAGCCTATTGCTGACCTCCTTTAAAATACTAGCATTCATAACTGGGCACAGGTGGATCATGCCTGTAATCCTAGCTACTCAGGAGGCTGAGAACTCTGCGGATCATGGTTCAAAGCCAACCTAACCAGGAAAGTCTGTGAAACTCTCCCACTTAAACCACCAAAAAGCCAGAAGTGGAACTGTGGCTCAAGTGGTAGAGCAAAAAAGTGGTCTTGAGCAAAAAAGCTTAGGGATAGTACCCTGCCCCTGAGTTCAAGCCCCAGGAACCACAAATAAATAACAGCATTCATTCCTTCTTTATGCATTTTGCATAATGGGATGAATCCACATTTCTGCTTTCAAGAATTAAAGAACCAAAGAAGTAAAGCATTTCTAATATCCTGTCTGAAGGAGTATATTGTCCCTTCATTGTCGCCATTTCTAAAGGAAGTGTAAGGCCAACTCTCCTGAGTGGCTTCTGTTTTTTGTTTTTTTTTTTTTGTTTGGGTTTTTTTTTTAACTGTATTTTTTTTGTCTTTTCTTTTTTGGTACTGGGGATCGAACCCAGGACGTTGCACTTGCTAGGCAAGCGCTTTGCAACTGAGCTACATCCCAGCCCTTGTTTTTTTTTTTGAGTCCGGTCATGGGGCCTGAACTCTGGACCTGGGTGCTGTCCCTCAGCTCTTCAGCTCAAGCCTAGCACTCTACCACTTGAGCCATGGCACCACTTCCAGCTTTTTTTTTCTTTTTGCTTATGTGGTGCTGAGGAATCGAACCCAGGGCCTCATGCATGCAAGGCAAGCGCTCTGCCACTGAGCCACCTTCCCAGCCCCTGAGTGGCTTCTTTTACTTGAGATTGTTCTGATTAATGTAGAGCCAGACCTATAACTCTGCCAGTTATAAGTTTCCTATTTAGCCACTATCTTTTTTGCTCAATTAATACTAGGTTCTTGGTTTTCTGGTATATTTTTTTTCCTTTATTATTTTTCATTTTTATCTAAAACCCTGATCCTTAGGTGCAAGTAGGTACTGGGTGAGGGACAGATAAATTAATGGCAAAAATTAGAAGCATATGTGAGTAACTTCTGCCACCTTGTACTATCTCAAACCTTCTTCTGAAGAATCTTTTCAAATCTACTTGTACTCTCCTCCCTCCTTTTTTTTCACTACTAGGGCTTAAACTCATGCTTGTTCTGTTTTCTTGCTTACAGCTTGCACTCTTACCACTTGAACCATGCCTCCAGCCTGGCATTTTGCTGATTGGTTTGGAGGTGGGATCTCACTGACTTTTTGCCCAGGCTGGCCTCAAATCTTGGTCCACCAGGTCTTAGCTTCCTGAGTAGCTAGGATTACAGGTGTCAGCCACAGGGCACCCAATCATGGCTCCTTTTTTTTTTAAACAGCTATTTCACACTTCTTTAAATTTTTTCTTTTTAGTAATGATTGGCAGTTTACACCTACTTTTATCCTGGGTGGAAGTGTTAATTTTAGTCAGAAGCTGCAGGAGTCTAGTTCATGTGATACCTTGCAGTTTCCAACCTGGCTACTTATTAGAACCACCTGGGCAAACTAGAAAAGAAAAATTGTTTGTTTTATGCTGGTCCTGAGCGTGAACTCAGGGCCTGGGCATTGTTGCTAAATTTTGAGCCACAGCTCAATTTCCAACTTTTTTTGGTGGTTGGCTGGAAATAAGAATATCACACACTTTCCTGCCCAGGTTAGTTTTGAACCACCATCCTCAGATGCTGCTCAGCCTACTGAGTAGCCAGGGTTGCAGGCATGAACCACTGCCACCCAGCTGCTGCTTTTTTTTTTTTTTTTTTTAACCGGTCTTGGGGCTTGAACTCAGGGCCTGGGCACTGTGCCTGATCTTTTGCTCACTTGAGCAACAGCACCTCTTCTGTTTTTTTTCCGTTTATATGGTACTGCAGAATCCAACCCAGGGCTTTGTGCATGCAAAGGAAGTACTCTACCAATAAGCCATATTTTCATTCATTGCCACTGCATTATGGGTCAGTAACCCCACCCTCATAAAATTGGTGCACTGGGAGAGAGTATGAACCTCAGTGATAGAAAGAATAGCTTGTGCCAAGGCCCAGGGCTTCATCCCTAGCACCACAAAAAAGAAGTGGACAGATGGAAATGGTGGGTTGTCCAGACGGATGTTTGAAATGTATCTAATGCTTGGTACCCTTTTCAGTACCCTAGTTAAGAAGTATAAAGTACGTTTTCTCACTTTAGGGATAAAACACCAGGGACCAGGGGAGTTGTAGGTTCTGGGGGAGAAAGGTTCCATTAAGAAAAGAAGCTGTGGGGGGTGGGAATGTGGCTTAGTGGTAGAGTGCTTGCCTAGCATGCATGAAGCCCTGGGTTCATTTCCTCAGTACCACATACACAGAAAAAGTACTCTTTTCCTGGCTTACGTAACTGTAACTCCTCTATCATTTGTAACGACAAAAAATTAATTTTTTTAAATGAAAAAGAGGGGCTGGGAAGGTGGCTCAGTGGTAGAGTGCTTGCCTTGCATGCATGAGGCCCTCGGTTCGATTCCTCAGCACCACATAAGCAGAAAGCCGGAAGTGGTGCTGAGGCTCAAGTGGTAGAGTGCTAGTCTACAGCTGAAGAGCTGAGGGACAGCAGGCAGGCCCAGAGTTCAGGCCCCATGACCGACAAAAAAAAAAAAAAAAAAAAAAAGGAAAAGAGGCTGGGCATTGATAGCTGTTCAAGAAGCTAAGATCTGAGAATTGAGGATCAGAGCCAGCTTGAACAAGGATCTTATTTCCAATTAACCAGCAAAAAACCAGACTAGAGGCTTGGCTCAAGTGGTATAGCACCAGCCTTGAGCAAAAAAGCTACATGTGCACAAAATCCTGAGTTCAAACCCCATTCCCAATGAGAGGAAGAAGATTAGAATGGAGAGGGAGAGGTGAATGAACTTTTATGAGATAGAAGAGGGATGATTAGAAAAATAAACTTAGGGGCTGGGAAGGTGGCTCAGTGGTAGAGTGACTGCCTTGCATGCATGAGGCACTGGGTTCGATTTCTCAGCACTACATAAACAGAAAAAGCCAGAAGAAAGAAAGATGGAAAAAGAAAGAAAGAGAGAGAAAGAGAAAAAAAGAACGAAAGAATGAAAGAAACTTAGAAATTTAGGTCCAGAGACTCAAAGCCTGAGGTTTAATCTCTTAGGCTTCCTTTATGAATTTGGAAAACTGGAACTTTGTTCCTGGGATTGCCTTGGAAACAAGTGCAAGAGTATATTGGATAAAAAAATAATAATAAATAAAAACTAGCTTACAGTGAGTGTTAATCTTTAGGAAGGATACTTTTGTTGTTGTTGTTGGTCATGGGGGCTGAACTCTGGGCCTGGGCGCTGTCCCTCAGCTCTTCAGCTCAAGGCTAGCACCCTACCACTTGAGCCACAGCACCACTTCCAGCTTTTTTCTGCTTATGGGTGCTGAGGAATTGAACCGAGGGCCTCATGCATGCAAGGCAAGCACTCTACCACTGAGCCAACTTCCCAGCCAGGATATTTATTTTTTTCATTTTGATTCACCCTTTAGACATTTGTATTTTTAGGATAAAAAGATTCTTTTTTATTTTTTCTTTTTCTTTTTTGGTCAGTCATGGGGCTTGAACTCTGGGCCTGGGCACTGTCCCTGAGCTCTTCAGCTCAAGGCTAGCACTCTACCACTTGAGACACAGCGCCACTTCCAGTTTTCTGGTGGTTTATTAGAGATAAAGAGTCTCAGGGACTTTCCTGCTGAGGCTGGCTTTGAACCGTGAAGCTCAGATCTCAGCCTCTTGAGTAGCTAGGATTACAGGCGTGAGCCACCAGTGCCCTGCTGATAAAAATATTTTTAAGAGAAGAGAAGAAGAAAGCTGCAATGTGTTCCTTTTTTAAATCCTGGAGTGTTGGGTAAATTGTACTTTAAATTGTATTTTAGCCTCAATGGGAAACAGTGAACAAACAATGCTCCTAGAATACTCTTCTAGGCAAAGACTTACAATATGCACATGTGAGTGACCAATTCTTTAGTGTCTTAGTCTTCTTTCTTCCTACCTGCTAAATAAATAGTATTTTCTGACCAATACACTTTACCACTTTAGTGTCATCTCTGGCCACCTTTCCTATGTACCCTGCTGGTATCCCAAGCTTCTCTTTACCTCTTTCAGCTTTCTAATAGTAATTTAAAAATAAATTGCTCGTTCTGTGCCCTAATTACAACAGGTTAGGAGAGTTAGTGAGAAGAGACAGGAGGTTAAACCTTTACCATGTTTGGCGCATAGAGGGAGTCTTATAAAGGAAACAGCCTGTGACTGCCCAGTGAGATGCCACAAAATGCCTGTTATATAACCAGGGGCCCTCATTGGTGCCCTGAGATGAGGAGATAGAGAGTGTGGGTTGTTAGGAAGTCCTGTGTTGATTGGCTGGCACCCAAACAAGGAAAGGCAGGCAAGTACCCTGGAAGCATGCCTGGTTGACCCCCTTTACTCCTGGTGGGCCAGCTTCTGGGCCCATTGAGTCCTTGTGCACACGTTGGTCCTGACGTAGGCTGGCTACAATGACATGTGAGTCTGCCACCCCCGGCTTTCCCCTCAGGCAGCTTGGCAACCTTTTACATAATCAGTTGAATTTCACTAAAACTGGCAGCTGGTTTCTCCTTCTTGTTAGGTTGCCAGGCACCAGAACTCCAGGCTGATCTGTTTACACTGTGTTCCTGGTCTGCTAGTCCTTGAACTACCTTTGGGTCCGGTCGTGAGGCCTGAACTCTGGGCCTGGGCGCTGTCCCTCAGCTCTTCAGCTCAAGGCTAGCGCTCTACCACTTGAGCCACAGAGCCACTTCCGGCTTTTTTTTTTTTCTTTTTGCTTATGTGGTGCTGAGAATCGAACCCAGGGCCTCAGGCATGTGAGGCAAGCGCTCAACCACTGAGCCACCTTCCCAGCCCCTTGAACTACCTTTGGAAGCAGAAGCATTGTTATAAACACCCTCACTGTTTACTTTTTCTCTTCCCCTCACAGGTGGGGATTGAACCCAGGACTTTGTACATACTGCACTAATGTTCTACCACTGAACTGTATAGTCCCCCAGTTCTTGAGTTCTACAAAAACTCTTCTGCATCCATTTTTGAAATGAAGTCAAATGGATAACTTTACTCCAGGGACTCATTTGAAGTTACTGTATGATTTTTAGGGTGACTAGATGGTCCAGGGAAATAGAATCCCTCATCTGGCATCTTGATATTTATCAGTCTGTATGTTTGGTAGTTAGAACCACCCAGGGACAGTATTTTCCGACCCTGTCATTTTGGTCTTTCCTACCTCTTCCTCTGTCCTTAAGTTCTTTTTATTTTATTTTTTTTTTTTTCTTGCCGTTTTTGTTTCACAGCATAGGAATTTACTTAGTAAAATGACCAACTCTGTTTTAAACACTCTTTCAAAACGAATAAAGTATTGTAGTATTTAAATTCAGTTGCTGTATTTTTAATTTTAGACTTTGCTCTTGTGATAGCTTTCATTTTAATTTTTTTTTTTTTTCAGTCATGGCTCTTGAACTCTGGGCCTGGGCAGTGTCCCTCAGCTATTCAGCTCAAGGCTAGCGCTCTACCACTTGAGCCACAGTACCACTTCTGGTTTTCTCAGTGGTTTATTGGAGATAAGAGTCTCACAGACTTTCCTTCCTAAGCTGGCTTTGAACCAGGATCCTCAGATCTTAGCCTGCAGAGTAGCTAGGATTATAGGCATGAGCCACTGGCGCCAGGTTTCCTTTCACTCTAATTTTAAATTATCATTCCAATAGGCTCTTCGTAGGTGATAAATTTATTTATTTATTTATTATTTTGGTGTCTGTCCTGGGCCTTGAACTTAGGGTCTGGGCACTGTCCTTGATCTTTTTTGCTCAAGACTAGTGCTCTATCACTTGAGCCACAGCTCTGCTTCCAGCTTGTTGGTGATTAATTGGAGACAAGAGTTTCACCAGCTTTGCAGCCTGGGCCAGCTGGAGCTTATACTGGTGGTGCTCAAATTTGTCTGCATATTGGAATAAGTTGGAAAAAGGGAGGGAAAGAAAGAAAGAAAAAAGAAAGAAAGAAAAGAAAGGAAGGAAGGGAGAGAAAAGAAAGGGAGAGAAAAGAAAGATAAAAGGAAGGAAAGAGAAACTTGCTATGTCCCTTTTTCTTCCTTTGTACCCTGTGATTTAAGGTCTATGGTGTGATCTAGAAATTTTCAAGATTCCCCAGGTGATTGTAATGTACAGATAAGTCTGGGAATCATAGGCTTATAGTGGTCTGTGTGATCTGATTTATGTTTTAGGACAATAATTGATGTAGAAAAAGAATAGAAATAGGGCAACCTACTTACTCTTCAGATTTCAAATAACGTGCATTAGGAAGCCTTCATGATACTCTCATTCTCAAATTCAAGTTAAATGCCTCAGCTGTGTGCTTTTATAGCAGTGTTTCTCTATATATCTCTCTTACAGTATTATAATTTTTGCAGAATAAATGTGGCAATGAAACATTGTTTTCTGTAGAGTTAGAGATGATTAGAAATAGTAGACTATAGTTAAAATTGGGACTACAGAGATAAGGGTATCAGCAGTGTCTGGGTCTCTTGTTCTCAATGTCTGGGTCTCTTGTTCTCAATGTCTGGGTCTCTTGTTCTCAATGTCTGGGTCTCTTGTTCTCAATCATGGCTCTACATTAGAGTCATCTGGAAAATTTAAAAACAGTACCAGTGCATGGCCTGACTCTAGACAAAGTCAAGAGCTAGGCCATCAGTACCTTATAAAAACTCTAGATGACTTCGTTGTACGTCAGGGTTTAAGTCCTCTGGCAAAGGTTAAAGGAATCCTGGAACCAGAATGGAGGAAGTTTACAGTTAGAATCAGGAAAGATAACATTAATGAGTCAGGTGAAGAGAAAAGGTTACCTTTCATGGCCTGAGATACTATATATGTTTTTTTTTTTTAAGTTGTGGGGCTTGAACTCTGGGCCTGGGCACTGCCCCTCAGCTCTTCAGCTCAAGGCTAGCGCTATACCACTTGAGCCACAGCACCACTTCCCGTTTTCTGATCATTTATTGGAGATAAGAGTCTCATGGACTTTCCTGCGCAGGCTGTCTTTGAACTTCGATTCTCAGATCTCAGCCTCCTGAGTAGCTAAGATTATAGGTGTGAGCCACCAGCACCCAGCTGATATTGCTATATTTCTAACAAAACTTGTACTGATTTGCTTCTCCTACTTTTGGGAATTGATAGCAATTCTCTTGTTTCCATCTCCTTGCCACTAAACAAATACAAATATAACTTCCTAGTATTGTACAAATTATTCTTTAGGTGGGCCTCAGGCATATCTGGTCATTTACAGGAGACTAGTACTACCACTTAAGCTATGCCTTTAGTTGGGGGGGAAGAAGGGGGAAAGCAGTTGGGGATTTAACCCATGACCTTGTATATGTTGGGCATTCTACAACTGAACTACAACCTCCAGCTCCAGCTTCTCTTTTTTTTTTTTTTTTGGGGGGGTCCAGTCATGGGGCCTGAACTCTGGGCCTGGGCGCTGTCCCTCAGCTCTTCAGCTCAAGGCTAGGGCTCTACCACTTGAGCTACAGTACCACTTCCAGCTTTTTTTTGTTTTTGCTTATGTGGTGCTGGAATCGAACCCAGGGCCTCAGGCATGCAAGGCAAGCGCTCTACCACTGAGCCACCTTCCCAGCCCCCAGCTTCTCATTTTTTTATATTAAACAGTAAGAGACTGGGAAAGGAGCTTACCGGACAGTGTTTCCCATGCCTATTCACACTTGTAATTTACCTAAAGCCCAGTTCTTTTCAAGTTCATGACCAATCTGTTGTTACCTTGGACTTTGTAGTACAACAAAGGCAGTGAATGGAGTTTCCCACTGTGCAGAAATAGCTGGTGGTTTTTCTTGTTTTTATTTCCTTCATCCATTTTCCTCCAATTATAATGACTAGGTCTCCAACTCCTTATCTCCAGTTGTGTTTGACTTACTTTTTGCATAGAAAGAAGAGATAGGGTAAGAGTGAACATGTAAACAGTGCCTAGAATAGAGGGCAACCTAGTAGGTACCTTGACTTCCTCAGGAACAAATGATAAGTAGTGAATCAGGACCAAAATAATGACAAATTGTAGATTGGAGTCAGAGCTCTCAGGAGCCTAGAGATTAGTTCGGTTATATAATAGGTACAATATACAATAGATACAATATCTTAGCTTAATTAGAACAAAGAGATGAGTTTGAATTGGGGAAGTTATTAATACAGTGTGAAAAGCTGCATTGCAAGGAATTGGATAGACAGGGAAGAAGCAGGTTCTAGATCTATTTCATAGACATTGAGGGTAATATTAATAGAACGTAGTGCCTGGTGCTGGTGGCTCAGCTGAGTGCTGGTGGCTCAAGCCTGGCTACGCAGGAAGCTGAGATCTGAGGATCTTGGTTCAAAGCCAGCCTGGGCAAGGAAAGTCCAAGAGACTTTTATCTCCAGTTAACCACAAGAAAACCGGAAGTGGCGCGTGGCTCAAGTAGTAGAGCACTCACCTTGACCTGAAGAGCTCAAGGACAGAGCCCAGGCCCAGAGTTTTTTTTTTTTTTTTTTTTTTTTTTTTTTTTTTTTTTTTGTCGGTCGTGGGGCTTGAACTCTGGGCCTGGGCGCTGTCCCTCAGCTCTTCAGCTCAAGGCGAGCACTCTACCACTTGAGCTACAGCGCCACTTCCGGTTTTCTGGTGATTTATTGGAGATAGGAGTCTCATGGTCTCTCCTGCCCGGGACGGCCCAGGCCCAGAGTTTAAGCCTCACAACTGAAAAAAAAAAAAAGAGCATAGCTTTTGGCTTAAGGGATTTTCAGCTTAATGAGGGACACATTTATTAAATAGCTAGTAGAATAACAATGAAATAATTGCTGAATAAGAGTATAATAAATTATTATTTTTAAGAGGAGAAGGGTAAGCTGGGTGCTATAGTTCATTCCTGTAATCCTAGCAATTCAGAAGGTTGAGATCTGAGGGTTGCAGTTTGAAGCCAAGCCAAGCAGGAAACTCTATGAGGCTCTTATCTCTAACCACCGGAAGTGGAGTGGTGACTTAGGAGATAGAGCACTAGCCTTGAGCAGAGAAGCTCAGGCACAGTGTTCAGACCCTGAGTTCAAGACTGGCACCAAAAGAGAAAAGAGAGAAGAGCTGAAGGGTGTGACTCAGTGGTAGAGTGCCTGCTTAGTATATGTGAAACCCTGCATTCAATTCCAAGCCCTTCCTTTACCCCTACCACAAATGAGAAGAAGAAAAACTTTTGAAGTAACTAGGCTTCCCATCAAAATTGAGAAAAATTCTAGTAGTGGGGAAGGTAGGAGTTGGGGTGGCATTTTTGCCTGAGGCTACCACATTAGTGTTAACATTTCAGAGTACCTAGGGGTAGTAGTTTACACCTGTAATCCTAACTACTCAGAAAGCTGAGATTTGAGGAACATGGTTCAAAGCCAGTCTGGGCAGTAAAGACCATGAGACTTTTTTTTTTTTTTTTTGGTCGGTCGTGGGGCTTAAACTCTGGGCTTAGGCGCTGTCCCTCAGCTCTTCAGCTCAAGGCGAATGCTCTACCACTTCAGCCACAGTGCCACTTCTGGTTTTCTAGTGGTTTATTGGAGATAAGAGTCTCACCTTGCCCAGGCTGGCTTTGAACTGTGATCCTCAGATCTCAGCCTCCTGAGTAGCTAGGATTACAGGCGTGAGCCACCGATGCCTGGCCCATGAGACTCTTTATGTCCAATAAACTACTCAGAAAAAGCTGGAAATGGTACTATAGCTCAAGTGGTAGAGCGCTAGTCTTTTTTTTTTTTTTTTTTTTGTCGGTCGTGAGGCTTGAACTCTGGGCCTGGGCGTTGTCCCTCAGCTCTTCAGCTCAAGGTGAGTGCTCTACCACTTGAGCTACAGCGCCACTTCCGGTTTTCTGGTGGTTTATTGGAGATAGGAGTCTCACGGTCTTTCTTGCCCGGGATGGCTTTGAACCGCGATCCTTAGATCTCAGCCTCCTGAGTAGCTAGGATTACAGGCGTGAGCCACCAGCGCCCGGCTAGAGCGCTAGTCTTGAGCACAAAGAGGCTCAGAGATAGCACATAGGCCCTGAGTTCAAACCTCAGGACCAGCACAGGGGAAAAAAACTGATAGTTAGATACATGCCTATAAGTCCTGATACTCTGTAAGGTGAAGCAAGAGGATCATAAGTTCAGGTCTAACCTGAGGAACTTAGTGGGACCCTGTCTTAAAATAAATTAAAAGGAGGGCTGGGAAAGTGGCTCAGTGGTAGAGCGCTTGCTTTGCATGCCTGAGGTCCTGGGTTCGATTCCTCAGCACCACATAAGCAAAAAGAAAAAAAGATGGAAGTAGCGCTGTGGCTCAAGTGGTAGAGCGCTCGCCTTGAGCTGAAGAGCTAAGCAGCTGAAGAGCTGAAGGACAGCACCCAGGCCCAGAGTTCAGGCCCCACGACCAGACCCTAAATAAATAAGTTAATTAATTAAATTAAAAGGGGACCAGGTGCCAGTGGCTTATGCCCCGTAATCCTAGCTACTGAGGAGACTGAGATCTGAGGATTGAGGTTCAGTACCAGCCCAGGTAGGAATGTCTATGAGACTTATCTCCAGTTAACCACCAAAAAGCCAGAAGTAGAGCTGTGGCTCAGGTGTGAGAGTACAGAGATTATAGGCAAGGCATGCAACATCACACCTGACTTGGAATCAGCTCTAATGAGTTTTTGGTGGTCATTCTTTTTTTTTTTTTTTAATCATTCATGGAGGTTGAACTCGTCTTGGGTGCTGTCCCTGCGTTCTTCAGCTCAAGGCACACACTCTACCATTTGAGCTACAGCACCACTTCCAGTTTTCTAGTGCTTTATTGGAGATGAGTCTCACAGACTTTCCTGCCATGCTGGCTTTGAACCGTGATCCTCAGAGCTCAGCCTCCTGAGTAGCTAGGATTACAGGCACGAGGTATCGGCGCCCAGCTGGTGGTTGTTATTGTTGGATTTTTGTTTTTTTGTCAGTAATGGGGCTTGAACTCAGGGCCTGGGTGCTATCCCTGAGTTTTTTTTACTCAAGTTTAGCACTCTGCTACTCTGAGCCACAGCTCCACTTCTGGTTTTCTCATAGTTTATTGGAGATTAGAGTCTCATAGACCTCCCTGCCCAGGCTGGCTTTGAACCACAGTCCTCAGATCTCAGTTTCCTGAGTGGCTAGGATTAAAGGTATGAGCCACCAAAGCCCAACACTTTTTTTTTTTTTTAATTACAAATGACTAATCCCATTAGATGTTTCTAAAATGCCTCCTTGATTGAATATTACTGCCATAGGAAGTTACTGTTTTTGTGAAACTGTGTCATATCCCTCAGGTTTGTTACAGTAGAGAAAGTTTGAGAATACAGGCTTGGCTGAAACCTCTTCAAGAGCAAGATCCATATAATTGCTTAATTTCTCCACAAATTCTTACTAAGACCCATATAAATAGGCAGTTAATATTGTATTGGCACCATTGTACACTGTGATTTTTTTACAAACACCAATTGTTTTGGACAATTGAGTTTCTGTTTGTGAAACTGAAATAGTAATGAGTCAAGCTTTTAACTTCATGGCCTGTCTTTACACAGAATCCTCACAATGGATGGGCTCATAGAGGACATCAAGCGAAGACGATATTATGAGAAGCCTTGTCGCCGCCGACAACGGGAAAGCTACGAGACCTGCCGGAGGATTTACAACATGGAAATGGCTCGGAAAATCAACTTCTTGATGCGAAAGAATAGGGCAGATCCATGGCAGGGTTGCTGAGCCTGTGGGTAGGAAGCCTACATCTACTTGGTGCCTCCATCCCTTTTCTTTCTCCAGCCTCACTTTTTGTTACCTTTCTCTACAATAAACTCAATCATGTGTATGCAAGAAGGCCTGGGTGTATAGAAACAATCCCATTAAGCAACAAAGGACCCTCATTTTTATTAAGAAAAATAGTCCAGAAGTAGTCCTCGAGTAGAAAGGGGGTTGCTAAGGGCTAGGGGAGTATGAAGGTGGAAGTTACTGTTCAGTGGATACAGAGCTTGAGTTGATGAAGATAAAAAAAGTCTGAAGATAAACCGGAAGTGGTGCTGTAGCTCAAGTGGTAAAGCGCTCGACTTGAGCTGAAGAGCTGAGGGACAGCGCTCAGGCCCAGAGTTCAGGCCCATGACAGACAGAAAAAAAAAAAAAAGTCTGAAGTGATGGCTACAGAAAAATGTGAATGTATGTAATGACACTTATCTGTACACTTACTTAAATCAGTAAATTTTATGACTATTACAACTTAAAAACATTTTAAGCCTAGAAGACAAGAGGAAAATTTCCAAAATATATGTAGCTATACAACTACATATGTGTGTAAGTGTGTTTCTATTTATTTCTCCTAAAATACCAAACCACCAGACTAGAGTGCCTGGATCCTTTTCAGAGGAATCTTTAAGATGCATCTAACACTGTTCACTCCTGCTTTTGGTCTTTCCTTTAATTCTCCTAACGGAGACAAAGGGAAAGCTAACAGAGAAGAAATAATAAGTAAATGGTTGTAAAGCAATAGATGCACGATAGGAGTTAAGATGAAGACCAGAAATACCCTGGAGACCTAGAGCTGTGGTTCTCAGGGTTCTCAGATCAGCATCAGTATCACAGAAGAAACTTACCTTAGGTCTTCTGAATTGGAAATTAGGATTGAGGTCCAGTGATCTGTTTTACCAAGCCTGCTAGAGTTTGAGAGCTGGTGCCGAGTATGTACAAAGAGCTAAGGGGAAACTGCCACCACATTACCCCTTTCCAGCAGACAGCATCTGAGTAAGTTGGTTCAAACACTGTGAGGAAACCAGGTGCTCTGCTTTCTCCCCTGATATCTGCTTCCACTGCTCTTGGTCCCCAGATAGCAGTGCTGCCAGGATTAGGAGAATTGGTACCATCTCAGCAGGACAACCCAGAGAGGAAGTGAGGATGACCAGCCCACCTGTCATTAAGGGTGCAGCCATCTCAGCATATTAATGGAAATAAACAGCAGTTGGCCAGACCTTGCATTTAAAGTTATGTTCAAGCTCACATCTCTAATCCTAGCTACTTAGGAGGTTGCGATCTGAGGACAGTGATCAAAGCCAACCTAAGCAGAAAAGTCTGTCTGTGAGATTCATTTCCAATTAACCACAAGAAAACTAGAAGTGGAACTGGGCACCAGTGGCTCACGCCTGTAATCCTAGCTATTCAGGAGGCTGAGGCATGAGGATCAAGGTTCAAAGCCAGGCTGGGCAGGAAAGTCTATGAGACCCTTATCTTCAATAAACTACTCAGAAAACCAGAAGTGGCTCAACTGGTAGAGTGCTAGCCTTGAGTAGAAAAGTTTAAGGACAGGGCCCAGGCCCTGAGTTCAAGGCCCACAACTAACAAAATAAAGTAGTGTTCAAACATTGCCCTCTTGTGGAGTAACAGTGGTTTCAGATTTTTAGCTTCCTTTTTTTTTTTTTTTCTTTAGATATTTTTGCTAGGTAATCATAGCCCAAGTTCCTTATTGGCCCTGAGACCCTCCTGCCTTAGCCTACTGAATTCTGCAATTACAGATGTTTACCACCACATCTGGCACCTTTTATTTATTTTTGTCGAGCATGGGGCTTGAACTCGGCCTGGGCATTGTTCCTCAGCTCTTCAGCTCAAGGGTAGCACTCTACCACTTGAGCCACAGCGCCACTTCCAGTTTTCTGAGTGGTTTATTGGAGATAAAGAGTCTCATGGGGGCTGGGAAGGTGGCTCAGTGGTAGAGCGCTTGCCTTGCTTGCATGAGGCCCTGGGTTCGATTCCTCAGCACCACATAAGCATAAAAGAAAAAAGCTGGAAGTGGCACTGTGGCTCAAGTGGTAGAGCGCTAGCCTTGAGCAGAGGAGCTGAGGGACAGCACCCAGGCCCAGAGTTCAGGCCCCATGACCCCCCCAAAAAAAAGTCTCATGGGTGGGGCGTCAGTTCAAAGCCAGCCCGAGCAGGAAAGTCCATGAGACTCTTTTCTCCAATAAACCACTGGAAAACTGGAAGTGGTGAACTCTTCAGCTCAAGGTGAGTGTTCTACCACTTGAGCTACTGCATCACTTCTGTTTTTTCTGGTGGTTGAGGTAAGAGTCTCATGGACTTCCCTGCCCAGGCTGGCTTTGAACTGTGATCCTCAGATCTCATCCTCCTGAGTAGCTAGGATTACAGCGTGAGCCACCACTTGGTTACATTTTTACAACCTAATATTAACTTCTGAATCACCTTTTAAGGTTGGAACTTAGCCCAGTGGAAGCATAATTGCTCCTTATGTGCACACCCCAATTGAAATCTCCAGCACTGCCCCACCCAAAAAAAATGTTTAAAAAGCAATAGAGGAGCTGGAAAATATAGTTCAAAGTTGGTAGAATAAACCAGGCAAAAAGAAGTTATAAACCAGTGGTGTGGCAGAGTGACATGTGACTCATCCCCAACAACACAGGGAAGGACAAGTAAGTTTGCAGCCCAGGCACTTGAGTATAAATGGAGACTAACTAAAAACAAAGGGGCTAGTAGTGTGGCTTAGGTGATACAGCTCTAGCTTATTAAGTTCCATGTCTTAGGTTCAAATCTAGTTTTCCCAGACCAAAAAACTACTGAATCACTTTTCAGTCTTTACTCTTTAGTGCCTCACTTTTGGATGATTTTCTATCAAGTGTCCTTTGCCGCAGTAGCATGTTTGTAGAAGCAGAACCAGGCCTCTTACTTGACAATATTTCCTGGGGCTGAAGTTGCTTCTGAGCTCTCTTAAAAATACTTAGCCAGGCGACAGTGGCTCACACTTATAATCCCAGCTGCTCGGGAGGCTGAGATCTGAGGATTGCAGTTCAAAGCCAGCCCAGTTAGGAAAGTCTGAGACTCATATCCAACTAATCACCAGAAAACCGGAAGTGGCACAGTGGCTCAAGTGGGAGAGCACTAGCCTTGATCTGCAGAGCTGAGGGACACCACCTGGGCCCAGAGTTCAAGTCTCATGGCTGGGAAAAAAAAAAACAAAACAAAACTTAAGGGTTACCCAGTTGGCAGTGGCCCATTCCTGTAATCCTAAATACTCAAGGTTGAGAGTTGATGATCATGGTTTGAAGCTTGCTGGGCAGGGAAGCATAAGACATCTCAAATTAACCACCAAAAAGCTGGAAATGGGGGCTGGGAAGATGGCTCAGTGGTAGAGTGCTTTCCTTGAGGCGTTGGGTTCGATTCCTCAACAGCACATAAGCAGAAAAAGCCGGAAGTGGCACTGTGGCTTAAGTAGTAGAGCACAAGCCATGAGCTGAAGAGCTGAGGGACAGCACCCAGGCCCAGAGTTCAGGCCCCACAACTGACTTAATTAATTAATTAATTTCTCCATCCTGATAATTGTTCATGCAGTGAACAAGGATGGGTCTTAGCAGATAGTTAAGATGCAGAAGACATGACATGGTGGTTTAATGAGGACGGGCTCCCTCCACTGGGTTCAGAGCAAGAGTGGCTTGCATTTGTTCAGTTACCAGGTGGGTAGATAAATACATCCTATTCTTATCCTGGGAACAAGTGAAATAGCTAGCAGTTCATTGATGTGCCTCTGATATCCCTGTTCCCATCATAATTTAAAGATCTTATACTTCTGTGAATAGATACCCTTTCAATACCAAGACTACATTTACTTTGACATCATACATTTCAAAAGTACAAGTATGAAATAAGAGTATATGTTAACTGAAAATACAAAGGACTAACGCTATATACTAAAAGTAAAGGAAATAGGGAACTATGTATTAAACATAGGTGATTGACAAGAAAGGAAAATGTTGGCACTTCTATGTCAGTTTACATATGTAATTTTTTGCTTTGTCAAAAAGATCTGGATTCAGCGCTGGGAAGGTAGCTCAGTGGTAGAGTGCTTGTTTTGCATGCATGAGGCCCTGGGTTCGATTCCTTAGCACCACATAAGCAGAAAAAGCCAGAAGTGGCCCTGTGGCTCAAGTGGTAGAGTGCTGGCCTTGAGCTGAAGAGCTCAGGGACAGCACCCAAGCCAAGAGTTCAAGCCCCACGACCAACAGGAAAAAAAAAATCTTGATTCAGTCATGATATTAGCAAGTTATTTAATGCTGCTTGTTACACAGAGAGAAATGAGGATAATGGTATCTACAGGTCTATGGTGATTGATAAATTATTAAATAATTGTGTCAAGCATTTAGCATTGAATCTGGCACACAGAACCAACATCAGTATTTAATAATTGCTAAATCAATCTTTGTGCATCAGCTTTACCAGTAGCTGGGACTACAGATGTGTATCACCCTGTATTCTCATTTTATAATGAGAAATTTTATAATGGGGAAACAATCAGTAAAATTAATTATTTGGGCAGTGGTGAGTCATATCTGTACCCTAGCTACTCAAGAGGTGAGATCCAGAGAATTAAGGTTTGAAACCAGCCCTGGCAGAAAAGTCCATCAGACTCCATCTCCAAAATAGCAAGCACTGCTAGGTGCCAATAGCTTACGCCTGTAATCCTAGGTACTCAAGGTGTTGAGATTTAAGGATCATAGTTTGAAGCCAGCCCCAGAAGAAAAGTCTGTGAGACTCGAATCTCCAATAAGTGGTACTGTAACATTAGTGGTGGAGCACTAGCCTTGAGCACAAAGAGGTTCAGGTACAGTGCCCAGGCCCTGAGTTCAAGCCCCAGGACTGGCAAAAAAAGGAAGGGGGTTGAAGGTGTGGCTAAAATGGTAGAGTACCAGTCAAGTAAGCAAACTACGCAAACTTATGACTGTGAATTCAAACTCCAGTACTGAAAAAAAAAATTTTTTTTGATGGAATCATGTGTAGGTAATAACTGGGAGAGTAAAAGATTAGTCCCTAGAGGAAAAAAAAAATTCCCTATAGGCAATTGAACCCTAGCTTTTAAAAGCACTGAATAGGCTGGGAAGGTGGCTCAGTGGTAGAGCACTTGCCTTGCATGCCAGAGGCCCTGGGTTCAATTCCTCAGTATCACATAAGAAAAAAGTCAGAAGTGGCGCTATGGGTCAAGTGGTAGAGCACTAGCCTTGAGCTGAAGAGCTGAGGGACAGCACCCAGGCCCAGAGTTCAGGCCCCATGACCAGACTCCCCCCGCCCCCCCCCCCCAAAAAAAAAAGCACTGAACAAAAAATATGTATAACATTCCTACAGATTTGGAACTCATTTACTTCTTCAACTGATTTTTTTTTTTTTTTTTTTTTTTTTGGTCTGTCATGGGGCTTGAACTCTGGGCATGGGCCAGAGTTTTTGGAAGTACTGGGGTTTAAACCTCTGGCCACCCTAGAATACAATTCTCCAATTTAGGCTTCCCACCATATCTGGGATGACAAGCGTGACCCACTGCCCTCAGCCATTGGTTGAAATGGGACCTCTCGAACTTTTTGCTTGGCCTCAAACTTTGCTTCTCCCAATGTCTGCCTGCCAGGTGGCTAAGATCCACTGGCACTCTGTTTAAAGGCTTTGTCTGAATATTTTCTAAAACGTTGATATTAAGTGCTATTGGTAGCAACCTGAGGCATGAATAAGTTGAGCAACATGTTATCAAGTTCTGCCAACTTGTTAACTCAAACCTTGTAGCTCTCCGAGTGAAGAGCAATACAATCAAAACGCTACAAGCTAAAAACCTTCAAGTGTTTGTCATATTAAATAAACAGTAGCAGTCAGTCAGGACTGCAAGACTTAATGCGCTAAAGGAAGAGTAGTAATCTGCGTGCTCACCAGAGGTAAAGGAATAGTATATACCTTGTGGTGCATGTTATTCTGGCAAATGCAAAGCCAACACATACTCTTCTATGTGTTTTGTCCTTTTTTTCTGGGTGATCTCTGGCACCATTGTTATGGAGAAAGGTGAAGGAGGGATGGCTAATGCTCGTGATCACTGCTAAGTTTATTTTCTACAGAAAGGCCGTGTTTGAGTACGAATGAGGAAGCTCAGTTTTTACTTGTAGCATAGTTTTAGCCCACTTCCTTTTGTGTGTGTGTCGGCTGTGGGACTTGAACTCAGGGCTTGAGCGCTGTTTTTTTGTTCTTTTGTTCAAAGCTAACCCTCGACCACTTTGAGCCACTGCGCCACTTCTGCTTTTTGAGTGACTAATTGGAAATAAAAGAGTCTCACGAGGACTTTTCTGCCCCGGCTCGCTTCGAACCCGGAAACTCAGATCTCAGCTTCCAGAGTAGCTAAGATTGAAGGCGTGGTGCCCAATTTACCCTCAGGCATCACTGGGGTTTGATCTCGGGGCCTCCAGCTTGCTAGGCAGGAGTTCTACCCCCTAAGCCCTACCTCTAGCCCTGCGCACTTTTTCTTGCCACAGCCCCATCTCTGCTGCAGGCGACCATGACTTTCAACTAACCTAGTTATTAGATTTGGATGGGAAAACCTCCAGCCCGCGAGCAGTGGGAAGGCGGACGGGGAGGGGAGGAGCGGGAGGGTGGGGGTGGAGGAATGATTTAGGCTATCATACGCATGCGCCAGGCCACAGGGAACGTGGTAACTGCGGCTGCGCGAATGGGCGGCCCGGCCTCCCCTGATCACGTGTTGGGGGACCGCGGCGTGGCGCGACGGTGGCGGTAGCGACGGCCGGCCGTAGGGCGGTCTGAAGGTTTCCGGTTCCGGTGTAACGTTCGGGCTCCGTCTCAGGGGCTGAAGTTTGTGAGGTGAGTAGTGTCCCCGGGCCCAGCAGGGTTATCCTTCGGTCCAAGCCACGGAGGCCCGGGCTCAATCCAAAGGGGGCACCCGGGCGGGAGCGTTCCGCGGGGAGGAGGCCGAGAGAAGTACGGGGTTCTGCGAGGGGAGTTAGAATGAGGCAAAGGGCGGGGGCGGGAAGGGGACAGGGTGGGGCATTTGGGGAAGGCTTAATGGGGTGGAAGGGGCAACTGGAAGGAGTCAGGAATCGGATGGGAGCTCCAGAGTAAGGAATTCCTGAGCGAAGCCTCCATCCTGCTACCTGCTCATTCAGAGGAGAGCTTTCTGCCCTTCGCACCCCAGCTCCCCACCGCCAGACAGTTACTGTCGAGAAATTGACAAGTGGCCAAGCTAGTTACTGTTTGCAACTTTTTTTGGTTCACTGACTGTTTAGTTTGCACAGCTTTTTGTAGAAGGTTGTGTCCAACGGAGTACATGTGGTGTGACAGTACTTAGGCACACTTTCCAGCTTGGACAATCATGGTACTTGTTGTATTGTTTTCCGTTTCAAAATGCTTCCACTTTTTCTAGCCTGTGATTCAGTTCTAGTGGAAATGAAGCCTCATTAGTAAGGCGAGGGTTCTTGTCTGTTTTGTTCTACTGCTGTGCAGCGCCTAGTAAGCACTCTTCTTGACACTTAAAAGTTACTTAAATATTGAATTACAATGTAGATAATAAGGCAGATGTCCTTATTTACTAAGATGAGTAAAGAGAGGCTCTGAGGAATTAAGTCACCTAAGGGGTTGTAAATGGTGTGGCTCATTGTCCTGATGAATGAGCTTATTTTTGTACATTCTAGTGCTGAGTGGTCTACAACTCCCATTGTGGTGCTTACATATGCATCTTTTTTTTTTTGGTCCAGTCGTGGGGCCTGAACTCTGGGCCTGGGCGCTGTCCCTCAGCTCTTCAAGCTCAAGGCTAGCGCTCTACCACTTGAGCCACAGCGCCACTTCCGGCTTTTTTCTTTTTGCTTATGTGGTGCTGAGGAATCGAACCCAGGGTCTCAGGCATGCAAGGCAAGCTCTCTACCACTGAGCCACCTTCCCAGCCCCCTACATATGCTTCTTTTTAACAATGTATATTATATTGAGTATGCAGTAATTGATAGACTTTACTGCCATTACATGATGGTATAACAGCCACCATAGATCATCCATATCACTTGTCACTAAGGCACAGAATCTTTCCATCATAATTTCATGACTTTAATCTGCCAGCTTTATTTACCAAATTATTAAATCAACTATTGGACAATAGATCTTCTAGGAAGTTACTTGCCAAGAAGGTAGATGTTAATCAGACTGTCTTTTAGAAGAAAAAAAATGTCTTAACACATTTTGAACAATTGATACCCAGATCTACTATGATGCCTGGCAATATTAAGAAGAGGTTAGCTGGGAAATTGAGGTCAGTATAGTTTATTGACTATCATAAAGCCATATGTAGAAAACAAAAAAAAAATGAGTTTTCTCAGCCCATAAAACGATTTAACATTTAGGGAGGAATGAAATGTAAATATGAATAATGTTGAAACTTTATAGTAATTTGAATTAAATGATAAAATGTTTTCTCTGCTGAGCTAAAAAAATAGAAGAATAAAAGAGAAAAAAAGGAAAGAGTGAGATCCAAAACATACAGTGTGTGTGTGAGACAGAGAGAGAGAGAGAGAGAGAGAGAGAGAGAGAGCACGCATGAGTGAGCATGGGTCCTGGTGTTTGAAATCAGAACCTGGGTGCTGTCCCTTAGCTTCTTTCAGTCAACATAGTGCTCAAGCCACAGCTCCACTTCTGGATTTTTTGTAGCTTCCTGTAGGTAAGAATCTCATAGACTTTCTTGCCTGGGCTGGCTTGAACCATGATCCTCAGATCTCAGTCTCCTGAATTTGCTAGGATTACAGGTGTGAGCCACTAGCAACTAGTTGTGGAGTTATTTTTTTGTTTGTTTGTTTGTTTTTGTTTTAGTTTAGTGTTTACTCTTGGTTGAGTCAGCTGAGAGACTCAGTAAAATATGTAGCATAACCTGTGTGTAGAATTCCCACTGCCATGAATAAATAGAGAATAAATAGAGAAATTTAACAGAACATTCTTGATTGTAAGATTTAGTACAGGATGACTGGTTCAGGTAAAGACTCCTTAATTTATGTCCCTTAGGAGAAGGGAAACCAACAGGTCAAGCCTGGATTAGTGTTAATACTTGCCTAGAAGAAAAAGGAATAGGCTGGGCACCAGTGGCTCACGCCTGTAATCCTAGCTACTAAGGAGGCTGAGATCTGAAGATCTCGGTCCAAAGCCAGCCCGGGCAAGAAAGTGCATGAGACTCTTATCTCCAATAAACCACCAGAAAACGTGAAGTGGCACTGTAGCTCAAGTGGTAAAGTGCTCGCCTTGAGCTGAAGAGCTGAGGGACAGTGCCCAGGCCCAGAGTTCAAGCCCCACAACTTGCGGGGGGGGGGGGGGGGGAGGAATAGAAAAACTGATCTCTGGGGCTGGGAAGGTGGCTCAGTGGTAAAGTGCTTGCCTTGCATGCATGAGGCCCTGGGTTCGATTCCCCAGCACCACATAAGGAAAAAGAAAAAAAGCCGGAAGTGGTGCTGTGGCTCAACTGGTAGAGCG
Source organism: Dipodomys merriami (assembly GCF_024711535.1). Lineage (NCBI taxonomy): Eukaryota > Metazoa > Chordata > Mammalia > Rodentia > Heteromyidae > Dipodomys > Dipodomys merriami. The sequence continues at coordinate 1,489,802 of NW_027202893.1, forward strand.
CTAGCCTTGAGCTGAAGTGCTGAGGGACAGCGCCCAGGCCCAGAGTTCAGGCCCCATGACCGGAACCCCCCCCCCAAAAAAAAAAAAAAAAGAAAAACGGATCTCTGACAGGGCTTATTTAGTTAATTTATGTAGTGCTGGGGATGGAACCTTGGATCTTGTTCATACTAGGCAGACACACTACCATTGAGCTCATTACCCAGCCCTTAAGATCTATTTTAAACCTAGAACTCATTTCTCATACTAGGTTTTCCCAAGATTTTGGTTATTCCTCTGATGTCATTGATACTTACAGAGTTAGCATTAAAAGTCAGGTGGAGAACTAAAGCTTAGTCGTGGAGTGCTTGCCTAGCATGCATGAAGCCCTGGGTTCAATTCCTCAGTACCACATAAACAGAAAAAGCTAGAAGTGGGGCTGGGAAGGTGGCTCAGTGGTAGAGTACTTGCCTTGCATGCCTGAGGCCCTGGGTTCGATTCCTCAGCACCACATAAGCAAAAAGAAAAAAGCCGGAAGTGGCGCTGTGGCTCAAGTGGTAGAGCGCTAGCCTTGAGCTGAAGAGCTGAGGGACAGCGCCCAGGCCCAGAGTTCAGGCCCCACAACCGGACCCAAAAAAAAAGAAAAAGCCAGAAGTGGCTCTGTTGCTCAAGTGGTAGAGTGCTAGCCTTTAGCAAAAGAATCTCAGAGGCAGTTTCCAGACCCTGAGTTTAAGCCCCAGGGGTGGGGAGTGGGGTCAAATGAAGCTGGGCATGGTGGTGAATATCTGTAACTAACTATAAAAATCAGAGCATAGAAAAAAAAAAATCAGAGCATAGGCAGGAGGGACAAGAGTTGGCATACAAGCTGGGCGCTGGTGGCTCACACCTGTAACCTAGCTACTCAGGAGGCTGAGATCTGAGAATCCCACTTCAAAGCCAGCCTGGGGCAGGAAAGGCCGTGAAACTCTTATCTCCACTAAAACCACCAGAAAACTGGAAGTAGTGCTGTGGTTCAAGTGGTAGAGTTCTAGCCTTGAGCTGAAGAGCTGAGGGACAGTGCCCAGGCTCAGAGTTCAAGCCCCATGACTGACCAAAAAAGAAAAAAGAGTTGGAGTACATCCTGGGTTACATAGTGAGACCCTGTCTTAAAAAATAAATAAATAAAAGGACTTGTTTTCCTCTTCTTTGAAGCAGTTCTTAGGGAAAGTATTTTTCTTCAAATTAAGTAGAAAAAGTTGCCTTAGGATTGACATTTACAATAGAGTTGGGAAGGTATTCCTGAATTCCTGACATATTAACTATGGCCCTAGATCCCCTTAGTTCTTTTGTTTTTGGTTTTTTGTTTTCTGTTTTCTAACTTAACTCTTTCCTAGTTTCTTTTAAGGTGTGTTGAGTCCCATTTGAGTTACTGTTTGCCTTTTCCTGAAAAATGGCACTGTCTAAGAGGGAGCTGGATGAGCTGAAACCATGGATAGAAAAGACAGTGAAGAGAGTGCTGGGTTTCTCAGAGCCCACTGTGGTAACAGCAGCGTTGAACTGTGTGGGGAAGGGCATGGACAAGAAGAAGGCAGCTGGTATGTACCTCTCTGACTCTTTTGACGTAGTATATAGGATAACCCTTAAACATTACTTTGAACTTGTCCAAATCCTTCCTACTAGGAGCATCTAAAGAAAAGTCAAGACACACTTTATTTTGTATCTTTTATTATCATGAAAATAGATTAAATAACTAGATTTTTCTCTTACTTTGTATCATTCTACTTTTCTTATTCTTTGTCAAATTTGTAGCATATTTTGCATCTCAGACTGAGTCCCTTCTGCTATCATACTGAGTCACCTGAGTTAGATTTAATACTGAAGTCAAATGTGGATATTCAGATTCTGACTGATGTCTCATTATATGGAAGTCTTTATGAGATACATTAAAAAGGTCCTACAACTTGCTATTTGAGAAAGTCTGGAGTGATTATTTATCATAAATTTTTATGCCTATGTATACTTTTTGTTTGTTTTTGTGTGGTTTTGTTTGGTGCTGAGAATGGAACTTTATACCTTGCACATATTAGGCAAGTGCTTTACTACTGAGCTATACTCTAAGCCCGTATCTTAAAGTTAGATGCTCATATTACATAGCTTTCTATAGCAATAACACGTCCTACTCCATAGAAATTGTAATTCTGTTGTTACACATACCACATGGTCATTCAGTATAGCACATTTTAAGAACATTAACATTATTTCTGTCCTTCCTGTGTTGGTGACTTACATATCTAATATATATTATTACCTTTTCAGTTTTACCACCTCTTTTTTTTTTTTTCTTCTCTCAGACCATCTGAAACCTTTCCTTGATGATTCTACTCTCCGATTTGTGGACAAATTGTTTGAGGCTGTAGAGGAAGGCCGAAGTTCTAGGCATTCCAAGTCCAGCAGTGACAGGAGCAGAAAACGAGAGCTAAAGGTAGGTTACTGTTTACCATCTAATGAGCTCAGGAATATTTGATAAAATTGCTGACCTTCTTTGGCTCACACTTCAATATTCATTAGTAGCATACCTAATGTTAAAAAGAGGTCCTTAGATATTAAAGTAGAAAAGGTAGTTATATTATCACTGTTTTGTAACAATGAACTACCTGAGTTCATTTGAAATATTCCTAAGAAACAATTGACAGCTTTGTCATTTTTTTCATATATAGTTAGGAGTTTTGGTTCTCATGTTTTCCCAGGTCTCTCTTTATCTTCCATTACTACTATCTATAAATTCATTGCTCTAAAATTCGATACCTTTGATTTATTTTAAGCCTAATAAGGTGCTTCAGAATGTGACTCCACTGCTACTTGACTGTAGAGCTTATTGATGCTCCTTCATAGAGATTTTTCTGCAGTGTACTTATAGATAAGATATCTAAAACTAACTATATTTTTCATATGTTGAGAGCCTACCGTTTGTTATGTAGTATATTATGGGTCATCTGGTCCCATTAGTGGGGTACCTAAAAGAATCAGTATCCCCTTTACTACATTCTATGGTTGCTGATTGGTCATGGCCTTTTTAAATGTTAGTAGAGTAGCTTATCTTTCTGATCTCATTTCCCTAAATTAGCTAGTTTCTCTTAAAAATTTCTCTTCTCTCTTAAAAAAATGTTTCTGTACTCCTATCAAACCCTCCAAAAGTCTTTTCCTATGTTGGCTATCCCATTGCTTTTCCTAAGACACAAAGAGTGGATAATAAATGTCTGCTTGGTCCCCTGGCCTGGCTGTAGAACCAAGAACAATAGAAATTTCTATGCCTTCTGGTTTTAAGTGATAGTCCCTTACCTTAAGAGAATTTGCAGTATACAAAGTTAGGAATGCAATAAAATAGTCACAAATTACAAAAATAGCAGTTTTATGTAAGTTTTAGGGTTAATTATAGTTTCAGATTTATATTGAATTTTGTTATATTTAGTCCACAGTATATACAGACTGATACATACAGTGAGAATTATGTTACAATAGGGTATGCCACTGTGAAAGTGCTGATGCCATGCTCTAAATGAAGTGACTACATTGGGTGGGATAAATAAAAGTAGTTTCTTAAAGAAGGAATCTAGATAGCCATGGGATATGGGTCCCGTTTTTGGTCCATTCAAGTCCCCACTCCACACAATATATTATGGGAGAGTCCTTTTTCTTGAACTGTAGGAGTTCCAGGAAGCGCTCGCCCCTGGCCGAGGATATGTCCTTGCAAAACACGAGCCCTCCTAGTGAAGAGGGGATGTCACCCAAAGCCTACCACCGGTGTGTACATTTGCTTTTTCCCATTGTCCCTTCCAGTTGGCCACTCTTGGTCCTATTAAATTCATCTTGCAAATTAGTCAACATATTTGAGTTCCCATTATATGATAAGAACAAACTGTTATTGGGGAATACTAAAAAAGAAAGAGAAAGCCCCTGTCCTGGAAAAGTTTAGACTCAAGTTAGAGCTGGGCACCATGGCTCATGCCTGTAATCCTAGCCACTCAGGAGGCTGAGATCTGAGGATCACAGTTTGAAGCCAGCCCAAGCAGGAAAGCCCATGAGACTCTTATTTTCAGTTAACCAGCAGAATGCCAGTAATGGAGCTATGGCTCAAGTGGTAGAGTGCTAGCCTTGAGCAGAAAAGCTTAGGGACAGCACCCATGCCTTGAGTTCACGCCCCAGGACTAGCACTAAATAAATAAATAAAAATAAACTCTAGTTGGAATAACATTACTACCATTGAAAGACCTAACACTTAGCAAACAGAGTATCAACAGTGTAATTTAGCCTAATATGAACCAAGCTTTTAAGTGCTAAGAGGATATGAAGCAAAAGTTTGATCAGAGTGGGATGAGTTTATAATGAGGAAAAGTGCCTGGAGGAGGTGAGTTTTAGGCAGGATGGAACAGGGGTTGTGGAAAAGTTAAGAAAGAACATTACAAATGTGGGCAATAGCTTTGCAAAGAGGTTGAGATAGGATGTTCTTGTAGGAACACCTATAAGAACATGGGGTTTGCTTGACTGGAGTAGGAGGATGATGAAGTTGAGTGAAATGGTCCACTTGGTGGAGAGTCTAGAAAACCCTGCCTCCTACAAGTAGTTATTTGCAAGATTGCATCATATTCCCCTAGGAAAAGCCTTAAAGTGCTGGTAGGTGTTAGGATGATTCTTTCTTCTCCCCATGGGGAGGGATACAACTCTTCTTTCATCTTGGGCTCCCTTAGGAGGTGTTTGGTGATGACTCTGAGATCTCCAAGGAATCATCAGGAGTAAAGAAACGACGAATACCCCGTTTTGAGGAGGTAGAAGAAGAGCCAGAGGTGATTCCTGGGCCTCCATCAGAAAGCCCTGGCATGTTGACTAAACTCCAGGTTAGTTAATAGACATTGGAAGCAAAGTGCATTGAAGCAAAGGATTTTATGGGTCCATACTTCTGTGATCTGGACTTGAATTAGTGTTTATTTGGGGAGATTTTATTTCCTGCTTTATATTTTAAGCATTCTTTGATTTAACTAAGATTATTCTAGTTATGGATTATTGAAACTCCGTTTACTAAGCACCTACTATTAACTGTGTATATACATTGGTTACCCAGTTACCTACATCATTTGTCATTGGAAAAATTAAGTGATCAGCACTCATCTTGATAAGAGACATGAAGAATCTTCAAATGTGCAAAATAGGTTGAAGAATCTTCAAATGTGCAAAATAGGTGTAATCCACTTACAAGTAATTTCAAGTGGAGATGGGAAATTAGCTAAATAGTTAATATTAGCCTACCATGCCCTGGGTTTGAACCCAAACATAAAAAAAAAAAGTGAAGTGTATATTTTAACACTACATAAGTAATAAATCATGTATCTTTTAAAAATTGGAGAATAGGGCTGGGAAGGTGGCTCAGTGGTAGAGCGCTTGCCTTGCATGCATGAGGCCCTGGGTTCGATTCCTCAGCACCACATAAGCAAAAAGAAAAAAAGCCGGAAGTGGCGCTGTGGCTCAAGTGGTAGAGCGCTAGCCTTGAGCTGAAGAGCTGAGGGACAGCACCCAGGCCCAGAGTTCAGGCCCCACGACTGGACCAAAAAAAAGAACAACAAAAACTGGAGAATAGCCAAGTGCTGGTGGATCATGCCTGTAATCCTAGCTACTCAGGAGGCTGAGATCTGAAGATCATGCTTCAAAGCCTGCCCAGGCAGGAAACTGTAAGACTCTTTTTTTTTTTTTAGTCTGGCTTTGGGGCCTGAACTCTGGGCCTGGGCCCTGTCCCTCAGCTCTTCAAGTGAAAGCTAGCCCTCTACCACTTGAGCCACAGTGCCTCTTCCGGCTTTTTTTTTTGCTGCTTATGTGGTGCTGAGGAATGGAACCCAGGGCCTCATGCACGCAAGGCAAGCATTCTACCACTGAGCCACCTTCCCAGCCCCTCTGTAAGACTCTTATCTCCAATAAGCCACTCAGAAAACGAAGTAGCGCTTTGGCTCAAGTGGTAGAGTGCTCACCTTGAGCTGAAGAGCTGAAGGACAGCACCCAGGCCCAGAGTTCAAGCCCCATGACTGACAAAAAAAAAAAAAAAATTGGAGAATAGTTGGGCACTGCTGATGTGCATGTATAATCCTAGCTACTCAGGAGACTGGGACTGGGATCTGAGGATTGCAGTTTAACGCCATTCTAGGGGAAAAGGTCCTAGAGATTCTTGTCTCCGATTAACCACCAAAAACCAGCACAAAAAAGGAAAAGAAACTGATTTATTTTAGATGCCAGTCCTAGAGTTTGAACTTAAGGCCTGGGTGCTAGGTGCTGTCCCAGAGCTTTTTTTTTTTTTTTTTTTGCTTTTTAAAAAAAAAAAAATGCTGGTTCTGGAACTTGAATTCAGGGCCTGGGTACTATCCCTTTTCCCTGAGCATTTTTGCTCAAGGATAGTGCTTTCCCATTTAAGCCACAGGTCCACTTCTGGCCTTTTGTTAGTTAATTGGAAATAAAGGTTTCATGGGCTTTCCTTCCTGGCTGGCTTTGAACCATGATCTTCAGATCTCTGCCTTCTCAGTAGCTAGAATTACAGGTGTTACTCACCAGTGTGCTCAACATGATTTTTTTTTTTTTTTTTTTTGTCGGTTGTGGGGCTTGAACTCTGGGCTTGGGTGCCATCCCTCAGCTCTTTAGCTCAAGGTGAGCACTCTACCACCTGAGCCACAGCACCACTTCGGTTTTCTGGTGGTTTATTGGAGATACGAGTCTCATGGACATTCCTGCCCGTGCTGGCTTTGAACTGTGATCCTCAGATCTCAGCTTGCTGAGTAGCTAGGATTACATGCATGAGCCACCGGTGCCCAGCTCAACATGATTTTTTAAAATTTAATATAATTGAGGTGTTGTTAGGCTTATATGCACCACTTAAATGTTCACAATAGGAAGATAGATTAATGCAGGGAGTAAGTCTGCTTAAGGAACATTAGGTACACATAGAAACGTGTCAAAATGAACTCTTTTTGTATTGATGCTAATAAAAATAGAACCACGACACACACACAAGAAAACATACTTAAGGAGAAATTAGATGAATAAGTATGACTTCTCTATCAGGAAAACAAAAATGAATTTTCCTAGTAACCTTTTATATTCTTGTGAGTTTGAGATATTACACAGGTAGTAAGTAGCACAGATAAGAGGAATACTTAGGGGACTGGGAAGGTAGCTCAGTGGTACAGTGCTTGTCTCACATGCACACCCTGGGTTCAATTCCTCAGCACCACATAAACAGAAAAAGCCGGAAGTGGCGCTGTGGCTCAAGTGGAAGAGTACTAGCCTTGAGCTGAAGAGCTGAGGGACAGTGTCCAGACCCAGAGTTCAAGCCCCACCACCGACCAAAGGGGAAAAAAAAGAAAAAAAAGATGAATACTTAGGTTTATCTGAGTCATAATCTTGCTCTAGGAAGAAAGAGTTGTAATATTGCAGTTTGACAATGAAAACTTACCTTTACTCAATTTTCTAGCCTATGGTAGGTAGGTACAATATGGTAGGGACATTTGAGGAACATTTTTGGTTTCTAGACCCAAATGCATTTTGGTTATAGGAACCTGTATGGGAGAAATAATATGGAGAAATTTAACTTTCAATTTTTTCCTCTGGAGAGCAGATCAAACAGATGATGGAGGCTGCAACACGACAAATTGAGGAGAGGAAAAAACAGTTGAGCTTCATTAGCCCTCCGACACCTCAGGTATTATGTCCTTGTTACTCTGAAAATAATAGTCTTTAGCACAAAATTTTGTACCATCCATTCAACTGAGAGTTCAGAGGGTCATACCCCATAGTCATCTACCATATGAGAGTGTGCGTATCTCAGCCCCTCTGATTTCTTTTGTTCTCTGTCCCATAGCCAAAGACAACTTCTTCCTCCCAGCCAGAGCGACTTCCAATTGGCAATACTATTCAACCATCCCAGGCTGCCACTTTTATGAATGATGCTATTGAAAAGGCAAGGAAAGCTGCTGAACTACAAGCCCGAATCCAAGCTCAGCTGGCACTGAAGCCAGGACTAATCGGCAATGCCAACATGGTGGGCCTTGCTAATCTCCATGCCATGGGCATTGCTCCACCGTGAGTACTTCCTGGAATCCCTTGTCGCTTCTCAGGCTTGAGAAGCAGTAAATAGCCCTAAATACTATTGAACTTCATTTTCCATTGAACTTAAAATAATTTCTTAAGGTTTCATATTTTGTACATATGATCTGCAAATACCAATTGACTTTTTTGGCTTTGTTATAAGGTGTATTATCTTTTTGTAATTGGTAGAATTGAAATAAAAATTATTTATCTAGTATTGGGACTTGGAATAGAATCAGACTGTGAGTTTCTAACTCAGAGCTTTTGCCATTAAGCAACATTGAGTGAGACCAAATCTATGAGTTTTCTACAACTAGGCAAAGATATTAAGTTTGAGTTTTAGTATTTCATTGGTCTGTAATATAACCAATGAATTTTGTGTGGGCTAGAGATATAGTTCAGTAAGAGAGCACTTACCTATCTTGCATTAAGCCCTGGATTTGAGTCACATACATATACACACACAAAATTCAGAAGAAACATAAGATTACAAAGTCTTTTCAATATAATTTAAAAATTAATTTCATTTGGTGCGCTATATTCAAATGTCCTGTTTGTTTTCTTCTCCTTTTATTATTTTGAACTCAGGGCCTTACTGTACCACTTGAGCCATTCCTCAAACCCTGTTATTTTATTTTTTTTGTCAGTCATGGGGCCTGAACTCTGGGCCTGGGTGCTGTCCCTCAACTCTTCAGCTCAAGGCTAGCGCTCTACCACTTGAGCCACAGCACCACTTCTGGCCTTTTCTGCTTATGTGGTACTGAGGAATTGAACCCAGGGCCTTATGCATGCAAGACAAGCACTCTAACCACTTAGCCACCTTCCTAGCCCAAACCCTATTATTTTTTCAGACTGAATCTCACACTTTTTGCCTTAACTGGACTCAGACTAAGACTATGATCCTGTACCTGTGGCCTTCTTTGTGGCTACAACAGTAGGTGTTTGCCCAACTTATTTATCCATAGAGGACTTGATAAGTAGCCTGCGTTTTGTCTACTGAAATTAAACTACAGTCCTCTCCAGGCACTGGTGGCTTGCACCTGTAATCCTAGCTACTCAGGAGGCTGAGATCTGAGGATCACAGTTCAAAGCCAGCCTGGGCAGGAAAGTATGTGAGACTCTTATCTCCAATAAACCACCAGAAAACTGAAAGTGACACTGTGGCTCAAGTGGTAGAATGCCAGCCTTGAGCTGAAGAGCTGAGGGATGGTGCCCAAGCCCAGAATTCAAGTCCCACGACAGACAAAAAAAATTTAAAATAAGGTACAGTCAGTTCTTTTACCTCTGTTTCCCTTGTAGCCAGGATTGTGGGCATAAGCCCATGATTAAGTGGTTGATTTCTATTTAATTTTATTATTATTGCCAGTCCTAGGGCTTGAACTCAGGACCTGGGCCCTATCCCTGAGCTGCTTTTGCTCAAGGCTAGTTTTCTACCACTTGAGCCATAGCAGCACTTCTGACTTTTTCTTTTGATGTGGTACAGAGGAATAGAACCCGTAGCTTCATGCATGCTAGGCAAACATTCTACCATTAGGCCACATTCCCAGCCCAATTTTTTTTTTTTTTTTTTTTTTTTTTTTTTTTTTTTTTTTTTTGTCGGTCGTGGGGCTTGAACTCTGGGCCTGGGGGCTGTCCCTCAGCTCAAGGCAAGCGCTCTACCACTTGAGCTACAGCGCCACTTCCGGTTTTCTGGTGGTTTATTGGAGATAGGAGTCTCACGGTCTCTCCTGCCTGGGCTGGCTTTGAACCTCGATCCTCAGATCTGAGCCTCCTGAGTAGCTAGGATTACAGGCGTGAGCCACCAGCGCCCGGCTACCAGCCCAATTTTTTAAAATTCTTTGTGGATTTAGTTTTGTAGCGCTTAGGTCACACTCACTGCCTGGCACATGGTGGCAACTTTTCTATCACTATATCTCAAGCTTCAGTTTGATGTTTTTACCCTTAATCTTATATTAAAAAAAGAAATTATTATTTTAGTGTTTTTAATCAAGATTTTATACTTCACAGATGAGGTTTTACTACCTAAAATTATGTTTTGTTTTATATTCTGTTTGTTTTTGGCTTTAATATTCTATGGGATTTACTTTTTTGTTGGCTGTTTTTCAGGAAGGTAGAGTTAAAAGATCAAACTAAACCTACACCACTGATCCTAGATGAGCAAGGTCGAACTGTAGATGCCACAGGCAAGGAGATTGAACTAACTCATCGCATGCCTACTCTGAAAGCCAATATTCGTGCTGTGAAGAGGGAACAATTCAAGCAACAGCTAAAAGAAAAGCCATCAGAAGACATGGAGTCCAATACCTTTTTTGACCCCCGAGTCTCAATCGCCCCCTCACAGCGCCAGAGACGTACTTTTAAATTTCATGACAAGGGCAAATTTGAAAAGATTGCTCAACGATTACGAACAAAGGTATCTGACTTAGCATATATTTGAGAATTTTAAGTAGGAAGCTGACAGAAAAATATGGCTAATTCAAGGTTCCCTGTTTTGAGGAATTAATTTAAAGCAATGGCTAAATTTTTTAAACTATTTTTGTAATATGATTTTCAGCTATTTCTAATTACTGCCTACCTAGATGGAAATAAATGAAGTTTAAAATGTTCATGTAAAACTTACAGTGGAGAGAAACAATTCAGAGCCCTTGAGTGAGAGAGAAGCCTGTCTAGTGTTAAAATTCACTGCAGCCAATCCATCATCTGGAAAGTTCACTTGACTGTATTCTGTTAGTTTTGTCTGTAATTCCATTTCTGCATATCTAATCTAGGCACGCACTACAGGGTAAAGGAGAGGAGTGGGTTTGATATATGTGTATATACCAAGTAAGGGATAAAATAAAACAATGGCTCTTTTTCTAAACTTTGAGAAATTATGAATGCTACGTTAGCTAAGAAATTTCAACAAGGGCACTTCAAAGTTTAGGATTATACCACTTTTCTGTGGCAGCAACTTGTCTTGGTTTATCTTGCTTTTAGGCTCAACTGGAGAAGCTACAGGCAGAGATTTCACAGGCTGCTCGAAAAACAGGCATTCATACTTCAACTAGGCTTGCCCTCATTGCTCCTAAAAAGGAACTAAAGGAAGGAGATATCCCTGAAATTGAGTGGTGGGACTCTTACATAATCCCCAATGGCTTTGACCTGTGAGTTTGTTGTTATCTTTTTGTGTGTGTGCCAATCCTAGTGTTTGAACTCAGGGCCTGAGCTCTGCCCTGAGCTTTTGTGCTCAAGGCTATTACTTTACCACTTGAGCCATAGCCATTTGTAGTTTTTTTGTGGTTAATTGGAGCTAAGAATCTAAGACTTTTCCTGCCTGATCTGGCTTCCAACCAAGGTCCTCAGATTTTAGCCTCCTGAGTAGTTAGGATTTTAAGCATGCAGCACTGGCACCTGGCTCAATACTTTTCTGTGTGTGTGCTGGTCTTACAGCTTGAACTCAGGGCCTGGGCACTGTCCCTGAGCCTTTGTACTCAAAGCAAGCACTCTATCACTTGAACCACAGTTCTACTTCCAGCTTTTTGCTACTTAATTGGAGATAAGAGTCTGACAGACTGGGCTGGGACGGTGGCTCAGTGGTAGAGCGCTTGCCTTGCATGCCTGAGGCCCTGGGTTCGATTCCTCAGCACCACATAAGCAAAAAGAAAAAAAAAATCCGGAAGTGGTGCTGTGGCTCAAGTGGTAGAGCGCTAGCCTTAAGCTGAAGAGCTGAGGGACAGCACCCAGGCCCAGAGTTCAGGCCCCATGACCGGACCCCCCCCCCAAAAAAAGAGTCTGACAGACTTTCCAGCCCAGGCTGGCTTTGAACCTTGATCCTCAGATCTCAGCTTAAGTAACAGTCTGTGCCACCAATGCCTACCTTGCTAATAACTTTTTTTGTGTATGTGTGTGGGTCCTGCATCTCGAACTCAGGGCCTATGTGCTGTCCCTGAGCTAGCACTCTTTAACCACTTTAACCAAAGCTCCCCTTCTTAGTACTTTACTGACGATAAGGGTTTCACAGACTTTCCAGCCCAGGCTGGCTTAGAACTCTGACCCTCAGATCTCACTGAGCCTCCTGAGTAGCTAGGATTACAGGCATAAGCCACTTTTCCACGGATTTGTTGTTACTACTGAGAGACTATGGTATCTTTCAGGAGTGTTAGAATAGAAAAAAGATTGAAGATGACTTGTGTAGTGAATGGAGCTAGTCTTAATAGGACCTTATTTTCCTAAAAATTAAATAGCAGCTAAATACATGTTAGAGATAAGTACTAAAAGCTCTGTATAGAGAATGAATTTTCTCATGTCTCAAGGCTCCTTTCTCAGCATCATCTCTATCCATATATCTTGTTTTTTCTTCTTCCTCCAATTTTAGTACAGAGGAAAATCCCAAGAGAGAAGATTATTTTGGAATCACAAATCTTGTTGAACATCCCGCCCAACTCAATCCTCCAGGTAATACATAAATTGCTCAATGAAGACACTAGAGCAGAATTAGCAATAAATCTTCACACAGTAATGGACGTGTCTATCTGTGCTGTGCAGTGCTATGAGCATGATCCACGTGTGATCAAGCACTCAAAAACTGAATTGTACTAGTGAAGTTTAGACCTTGAGTTTTTCATTTTATTCAATCTTAATTAGTTTAAATGATACATTGACTAGTGACTATTGAATATGCAACATTGACAGTACTGAGGCTTCAATTAAAATACTAAGGCTTTTTAGACAGCTTCACTTATGTGTATTACGAGCTGGGCTTTTGCCAACTCCAACTCCAGTCTTGTACAGTACACTTAATTCCTGCCCAAATATAGGTTTTGTTTTTAGTATTTCTTTGTGGGTTTTTGTTTGTTTGTCTTGCTCAGCTTTGGGGCTTGAACTCTGGGCTTGGGGGCTGTCCCTCAGCTCTTCAGCTCAAGGCAAGTGCTCTAGACCACTTGAGCCATAGTTCCACTTCTGGTATTCTAGTGGTTTATGGGAAATAAGAGTCTCATGGACTTTCCTGCCCAGGTTGGCGTTGAACTGTGATCCTTAGATCTCAGCCTCCTGAGTAGCTAGGATTACAGGCTTGAGCCATCGGTGCCTGTCTTGTGGCTTAAAAAATTAGCTGTTTGTCTTGAGACATGATGCATTGAGAATTGAGAATACTTAAAACATTGAGAATTTTCCCTACATATATAGATAATAACTGATAACACTGTCTTTTAAGTGTTGTATGGATCATAGCCAGTTGCTAGTGAGTCATACCTAGCTACCCAGGAGGCTAAGATCCAGAAGATTAAGCTTCAAAGCCAACCTAGGCAGAAAAGTTTGTGAAGCTGTCTATAGAAATAACCGGAAAACAAAAACAAAAACTGGACTTTGCTTGTGCTGGCTTCAAACCATGATTCTCAGATCTCAGCCTCTTGAATAGCTAGGATTATAGACACAAGCTACCAGTGCCCAGCAACACTTGAGGTGTTTTTTTTTGGGGGGGGGGCGGGTTTCTTTTGGTTGTGGAGCTTGAACTCTTGGCCTGGGCACTGTCCTTCAGCTCTTCAGATCAAGGCCAGTGCTCTACTACTTGAGCCACAGCACCACTTCTGGCTTTTCCTGATTAAGTGGTGCTAAGGAATCAAACCCAGGGCTTCATGCATGCAAGGCAAGCATCCTACCACTGAGCCACCTTCTCAGCCCATACTTAAGGTGTTTTCGTTGTTGTTGTTGGGTTTTTTGTTTGTTTGTTTTTCTTTTTGTCAGTCGTGGGGCTTGAACTCTGGCCTGGGCACTGTCCCTCAGCTCTTCAGCTCAAGGCTAGCACTCTACCACTAGAGCTCCAGAGCCACTTCCTGTTTTCTGGTGGTTTATTGGAGATAAGAGTTTCACAGCCTTTCTTGCTCGGGCTGGCTTTGAACCGTGATCCTCAGATCTCAGCCTCCTGAGTAGCTAGGATTACAGGCATGAGCCACCAGCGCCCGGCTTGTTGTTTTTAGGGGGTGCCAGTCCCAGGGTTTGCACTCAGGACTTGGGCAATATCCTTGAGCTTTTTTTCTCCCCCTCAAGGTTAGCATTTTATCACTTGAGTCATAGCTACACTTCTACCTTTTTTGGTGATAAATTGGAGAGAAGAGTCTCACAGAAGCCCATGCAAATAGCTCATGTCTATAATCCTAGCTACTCAGGAAGCTGAGATCTGAGGATCATGGTTCAAAGCCAGTCCAGGCAAGAAAATTTATAAGACTCTTATTGCTAGTTAACCACCAGAAAACCATAAGTGGTACTGTGGCTCAAAGTGGTAGACTGTTAGCCTTGAGCAAAAAAGCTCTAGGACAGCCCCCAAGCCCTGAGTTCAAGTGAGACCTACCCCCCAAAAAAAAAAAATCTCACAGACTTTCTTACCCAAGTTGACTCTGAACTGCGATCATCAGATCTAAGTGACCTGAGTAACTAGGATTACAAGTGTGAGCCACTTGTGCCTAGCAACTTGAGCATTTTTAACCTAAAAACTTGAAATACATGCCAGGCACTGACATCATTGGTATGAATCATTAGAAGAATGTGGGGTTTGTCTGTTTTTAACTATTGATTGAACCTTCTTGAGAGTCTGGAGGATTTTTTTCATTTCCTATGACTAAATGTAGGCTAACAAAATGGCTCAAATGGTAAAGGGTTTTCTAACAAGTGCAAGGCCCTGAATTCAAACTCCAGTACCACCTAAGAAAAAAAAAAAATCAAGGGGCTGGGAAGGTGGCTCAGTGGTAGAGTGCTTGCCTTGCATGCATGAGGCCCTGGGTTCGATTCCACAGCACCACATAAGAAAAAAGAAAAAAGCCGGAAGTGGCGCTATGGCTCAAGTGGTAGAGCGCTAGCCTTGAGCTGAAGAGCTGAGGGACAGCGTCCAGGCCCAGAGTTCAGGTCCCATGACTGGACCCAAAAAAAAAAAAAAATCAAGTAGGCCAGTGCTTTTCAAAATCATATTCCATGGGAACATCAAAATATAAGGGATGACATAGTAGAACTTTAGATACCTTCACCTACCCCAATCCTTACCCAAAGTAACTAAAGCAGTAGTAATCATGTTTTTTATATTTGCGCATTGTTTTTGATGAGTTTTACTACTTAATCAACTGAGAAAAGTACTTACGAAAGATAAAAATATGCCTCTTTTAATGTTTAAGCAAGGACTTAGTATAACAAGTCAAAGTGGGGAGAAATGGAGAAGAGAGAAACATTTACTATTACCTATGCAGAAAGTGAGAGTTAAAGACTGGAGACTAGGGCTGGGAAGGTGGCTCAGTGGTAGAGCGCTTGCCTTGCATGCATGAGGCCCTGGGTTCGATTCCTCAGCACCACATAAACAAAAAGAAAAAAAGCCGGAGTGGCGCTATGGCTCAAGTGGTAGAGTGCTAGCCTTGAGCTGAAGACTCAAGACTAACCAGGTGCAAGTGACTGACACCTAGAATCCTAGCTACTCTAGAGGCTGAGATCTGGGAATCTTGCTCAAAGCCAAAGAAGCAGGAAAGTCATTGAGATTTTTTTTTTTTTTCCCTTGGTCATGGGGCCTCAACCCTGGGCCTGGGCACTGTCCCTCAGCTCTTTAGATCAAGGCTAGTGTTCTACCACTTGAGCCACAGCACCACTTCCAGCTTTTTGCTTTTTTCTGCTTATGTGGTGCTGAGGAATCAAACCCAGGGCCTCCTGCATGCAAGGCAAGCACTCTACCACTGAGCCACCTTCCTAGCCCCTATCAGTGAGAGTCTTATCTCCAATTAACCACCAAAAAAGCCAGAAGAGGAGTGTGGCTCTAGTGGTGGTGTGCTAGCCTTGAGCAAAAAAGCTCCAGGACAATACCTGGGTCCTGAGTTGAATCCCAGGACTGGCAATTTTTTTTTTTTGTTGGTCGTGGGGCTTGAACTCTGGGCCTGAGCGCTGTCCCTCAGCTCTTCAGCTCAAGTCGAGCGCTCTACCACTTGAGCTACAGCGCCACTTCTGGTTTTCTGGTGGTTTATTGGAGATAGGAGTCTCACGGTCTCTCCTGCCCGTGCTGGCTTTGAACCGCGATCCTCAGATCTCAGCCTCCTGAGTAGCTAGGATTACAGGCGTGAGCCACCAGCGCCCAGCTGGCAAATGTTTTTTTAAAAATCAATTTTATCTTTTTATTTTTTATTTTTATTTTTTTGGTTGTGGGACTTGAACTCTGGTCCTGGGCTCTGTCCTTCAGCTCTTCAACTCAGGGCAAGACTCTACCACTTGATTCACAGTGTCACTTAGGGTTTTCTGAGTGGTTTATTGGAGATAAGAGTCTCAGACTTTCCTGCCTGGGCTGGCTTTGAACCTTGATCCTCAGATCTCAGCCTCCTGAGGATTACAGGCATTAGCTTCCAATGCCTGGCTAATATTTTTTGTTTGTTTATTTTTTTGCCAGTGTTGGGGCTTATACTCTGGGCCTAGGCACTGTTCCTGAACTTCTTTTGCTAAAGGCTAGTGCTCTACCACTTGAACCACAGTACCACTTCCAGCTTTTTCTCCTTGAACCTCGGCACTACTTCCAGCTTTTTCTGAGTAGTTTATTGGAGATAACAGTCTCACAGACTTTTCCTGTCCTAGCTGGCTTCAAATTGATCCTCAGAACTCAGCCTCCAGAGTAACTAGAATTATAGGCATGAGCCACAGCTTTAAAACAACAGTTAAAAGGGCTGAGAAGGTGTTTTAGTGGTAGAGTATTTGCCGTGCATGCATGAGGCCCTGGGTTCAATTCCTCAGTACCACATAACCAGAAAAAGCCAGATGTGGGGCTGGGAAGGTGGCTCAGTGGTAGAGCACTTGCCTTGCATGCATGAGGCCCTGGGTTCGATTCCTCAGCACCACATAAGCAAAAAGAAAAAAGCCGGAAGTGGCGCTGTGGCTCAAGTGGTATAGCACTAGCTTTGAGCTGAAGAGCTGAGGGACAGCGCTTAGGCCCAGAGTTCAGGCCCTACGACCAGATCCAAAAAGAAAAAAGAAAAAGCCAGAAGTAGAGCTGTGGCTCAAGTGGTAGGGTCCTAGCCTTGAGCTGAAGAGCTGAGGGACAACACCTGGGCCCAGAGTACAGGCCCCAGGACCGACAAAAAAATAAAAATAAGTAACTAAAACAACAGTTATTTTTTTAATGCTGCTGATATCCACCTAAGCCCCTCTAATATTCTACTGGTTTGGTACACTCATTTCTCTGACAGTTGACAATGATACACCAGTTACTCTGGGAGTATATCTTACCAAGAAGGAACAGAAGAAACTTCGGAGACAAACAAGGAGGGAAGCACAGAAGGAACTACAGGAGAAAGTTAGGCTAGGCCTGATGCCTCCTCCAGAGCCCAAAGGTACACTTTTTTAGTTGGCACTGCTATTAAAAGTTTATCTGTCAAGTTTTATCTTTTTAGTTTTAGAAGGATTTTAACAGTCATCTGAGTGTTTTCTGTTTCTCAGTTATTTGCATGATTTATTGTGGATGTCACTTAAGGCTTATTTTTCAGAATTATTAGTTGTACAGTCTAGGAATGTGGCTTAGTGATAGAGTGCTTGCCTAGCATTCATGAAGCCCTGGGTTCAATTCCTCAGTACCATAAACAGAAAAAGCCAGAAGTGGTGCTGTGGCTCAAGTGGTAGAGTGCTAGCCTTGAGCAAAAGAAGCTCTCAGGACAGTGCCTGAGAGTTCAAGCCCTAGGACTGGGGGGAAAAAAAGAATTATCAGTTGTATAGTGCTCTGATTTTCCTGGAGTGGTGCTAGTCTTGAAATTCATGAAAATAGAAATTGCAATATTTGCGGAGTTATTATTCTTAACATTTCAAATTTTAAAATGAAAAATAGAGAGTTGGTATGGAAGCTCACACAAGAGGATATCAAGTTCAAGACCATCTGGGTTTTATAGCAAGAAGGCCTGGGAAGGTGGATCAGTGGTAGAGTGCTTGCCTTGCATTCAATGAAGCCTTGGATTCAATTCCTCAGCACCATTTAGCAGAAAAAGCCAGAAGTGGTGCTGTGGCTCAAGTGGTAGGGTGCTAGCCTTGAGCTGAAGAGCTGAGGGACAGTGCCCAGGCCCAGAGTTCAGGCCTCACGACCAGCAAACACACACACACAGACATACACACAGACACACGGGCTGGGAATATGGCTTTGTGCTAGAGTGCACACACACACAGACACACACATGCACATGGGCTGGGAATATGGCTGTGTGCTAGAGTGCTTGCCTAGCATGCATGAGCCCTGGGTTTGATTCCTCAGTAGCGTATAAACAGGAAAAGCTGGAAGTGGCGCTATGGCTCTCAGGTGGTAAGAGTGCTAACCTTGAGCAAAAGAAACTCAGGCAGTGCCCAGCCCTAGGACTGTAAAAAAAAAAGTAAAAATAAAAACGCAGAAAGAGCTAGGCACTGATGGCTCACACCTGTAATCCAGCTACTAAAGAGGCTTAGGTCTGAGAATCATGATTTGAAGCCAGCCTGGGCAAGAAAGTCAATGAAACTCTGATCTTGAGTTAACTTCCAAAAAGCCAGAAGTATGGCTGTGACTCAAGTGGTAGAGCACTAGCATTGAGCAGAAAAGTTCAGGGATAGCTCCCAAGCCTTGAGTTCAAGCCCCAGGACCAGTAATAATTAAAAAAACAACAACAACAAAACACCAAGAAACTTAAACTCAGGGCCTAGGCATTGTCCCTAGGCTTTTTTTGCACTTGCACACACACAAATAAAAATGAAACAACATACAGAGCTGCTATGATGAAACACCTATAATCCTAGCACTTGGTATACTAAGGCAGGAACATTGAAAATATGAGACCTAAGTTGGCTATATCAGAAGACCTTGTCTCACTAAAAGAAAAAAATAGTACATTAAAAACTTACCCTGGGGGGATGGGAAGATGGCTCAGTGGTAGAGCGCTTGCCTTACATGCATGAGGCCCTGGGTTCGATTCCTCAGCACCACCTAAGCAGAAAAAGCCGGAAGTGGGGCTGACGCTCAAGTGGTAGAGTGTTAGCTGGGTTCAATTCCTCAGCACCACATAAGCAGAAAAAGCCAGAAGTGGCACTGTGGCTTAAGTAGTAGAACGCTAGCCTTGATCTGAAGAGCTGAGGGACAGTGCTCAGGCCCAAAGTTCAGGCCCCACAACCGACCAAAAAAAAAAAAAATGTACTCACTACCTTATGAATGTAACTGTAGCCCCTCTGTACATCATCTTGACAATAAAATTAAATTTTTAAAAAATGAGTCCATTGGAGTGGTATTTGCAAGGTAGGAGTTATTAGAGGAAGTAAGTTTTCAGCAGAGCTTTTAAATACGTAAACAATAGCAAATGGTGGACAAAACAGGTCTTCCCAGCCAGAGGAATAACTTAGACGATTGATCTCTGTCCTCTCTCCACTGCAGTGAGAATTTCTAATTTGATGCGAGTATTAGGAACAGAAGCTGTTCAAGACCCTACGAAGGTAGAAGCCCATGTTAGAGCTCAGATGGCAAAAAGACAGAAGTAAGTGCCATGGGGTTGGGTGGAAAACCCGGGCAAGTGCATTTTCCAAAGTGTTTTGGGGGGTCCATATTTGGAGGGGGGGGAGAGTCCTCTGTTGCTCTCTCTTTCCCTTAGCCCTGCCTCTGATCTTCAATGCCTTTCTCACTTGTGGATGTCCTTCCTGTCACGACAGAGCGCATGAAGAGGCCAACGCTGCCCGGAAACTTACAGCAGAACAGAGAAAGGTCAAGAAAATTAAAAAGCTTAAAGAAGACATTTCACAGGGGGTACATATATCTGTATATAGGTAGGTGTCCACAGTAGGCCAACTTTCCCCTTAGAAAAACAAATACTTTCCAAGTGCTTGAGACAGATTCATTATAGCCTAAAAGCATAACCAACAGTAGTCCCTGTTGTCAAGAAATAACATTCCTTAATCAGTGGGGAGTAAGTCTATATTATAGTGGTGAGAGTTGGGTTTTTTTGTTCATTTGTGTTTTTTTTTTTTTTTTTTTTTGTCAGTCCTAGGGCTTGAACTCAGAGCCTGGGCACTGTCCCTAAGCTTCTTTTGCTCAAGGCTAGCACTCTACCACTTGAACCACAGTTCCACTTCTGGCTTGTTCTATTTATGTGATACTAGGTAATCAAACCCAGGGCTTCATGCATGCTAGACAAGCACTCTACCACTAAGCCACATTCCCAGCCCCTGTGGTGAGAGTTAAAGACTTCATTTTTATGACTATCCAGTTCTCTCTCAAGTCATCTTTGCTAACCAGTAAATAGTGTTTGTTCAGAAAAATAAACTAATGAATGTACTCACTCAAGTCACATTGTTAACAATTATCCTTTGTGAAGTAATTTATACAGAAAGCATTAAAAATGTTTTCACCAGTAATCATAGCCTTATCTGATGAATTGCAGTGTTCCTTTTATCCTCATTCCAAAATGCATTTTTACAGTGAAAATAGTTTTCTACTTTTGTACTGATTGAATATTTTTGTTTTATTCTTTTAGTTGAATTGATGTGTATCTTTTATGTTTTAAATGTGCTTATTTCTAATACTAGTTCATTATCATAGAAGTGGCACATTAGTCCAAAACTAATGAGTACTTATTAAGTCTTAAGTTTGTAACATGAGAGAAATCCACTTACTGAAAAAGTATCCTTCCTTTTCTCTGATCTCTTAGGACCACTCTGTAATTAATTACTGTTGATAGTTTTTCAGGTCTCCATCTAGAAAACTTTTATGCATACATGACATCTACATTACAGGTACCTAGAGGCCACAGGATTTATATTACACTGTCAGGAACAGTCTGAGGAACAATGAGTTTATAAATATTTTTGGATGATATAAATGCCTCTCCTTTATTCCTGCTATTTGTTGTAAAGTATATAGTTATACACTTTAAAGACAATAAGAAAGTGAAAATATTTGCTCCAGAAGCCTTTGCTTTTAGAGAAAGAATCATTTTGGATTCATCTTGTTAATTTGCTATTCCATTTAGGCAGCTACTGATGCTAAGACTGAAGACATAACTAAACTTTCCCTCCTCCAGAGTTCGAAATTTGAGCAACCCAGCCAAGAAGTTCAAGATTGAGGCCAATGCTGGGCAACTGTACCTGACAGGGGTGGTGGTACTGCACAAGGATGTCAACGTGGTAGTAGTGGAAGGGGGTGAGTCTGAAAAAAATTGAGAGAGTATTTTAAAGCCATACTTGGATGTAATATACTGGCCCTCTTATTTCTGTGTTTATTGGAGTGAAAGGCTACATGGTAGCTCCTGGGATGGCTCCAACTACCACATTAACGTCTGAGCATTAGATGAGCTCAGAGGTTCCTTCCACCTGATCATCTTAACAGCTCTGGCAAAATTCTTCTCTGTTTCCAGGCCCCAAGGCTCAGAAGAAATTTAAACGCCTCATGCTGCATCGGATAAAGTGGGATGAACAGACATCTAACACGAAGGGAGATGGTGAATGGGGGTTAGAGGGGATTAGGTGGCAGAGCTGTGGGAGGTTGAGGTGGAACATCTGCCTGCTCATTGTCTTCACTTCCTGTAACATTCTTGTTAATACTAAATAATGTTCAGTAACTTTTGAATGACACATTCAAATATAAACCTGCTAGACATTCATACACAATTTTGTGTTTCATGTGCGTATTTATTGAGCATATGCGTAAGTTCAAAAATTATTCTTCCTGTCCTTGAAGGCTTTTCTGACAGCTAGTTTCTCTGTCTTGGATGTGGATGCTGGTTATATGTGTTACTTTGCACAAATTTAGTAAGCTATGCATTTGTGTTTCCTTCTATTATTCTGATAAAAAAAAAGTTCTTTAAAGTATTAAGATATAAAAACATATTTTAGACAAAAACCTTTATTTGATTAGGAAAAGATACTGTGACAAAAGTACTTGCCTATTACACACAAAGTCCTGGTTCTAATCCCTAGTGCTGCAAAAAAGAAAATAAAGAGAGAATACTTCTTTTCATTATATTTCCGACCTTTATCTTTTTGTTATTGTTTTGGTTTACTTGCTTGTAGTGCTGGGAATTAATCCCAGGATTTCCTGCTTACTAGGCAAGTGCTCTACCACAGTTCCACTATCAGTTTTTGAGTGGTTAATCGGAGATAGTTTCTCACAGGACTTTTCTGCCTGGGTTGGCTTTGAATTATGATCCTCAGATCCTTAGCTCTCAGCCTCCTGGTTTGGTAGAATTAAAGGCATAACCACCAGTGCCAAACATCCTCCATGTTTTTATCTTTTTGTTTTGTTCTCTGGCTTGGGGTTTGAGCTTAGGATCTTAGATGTGCTCTCAGGTAATGCTGTGGCACTTGAATAATGCCTCCAGCCCTGTTTTTTTTTTCCCTTTCTTTGTGCTGGTCATGGTGCTTGAACTCATGGTGCACTGTCCCTTAGATTTTTTACTCAAGGCCAGTGATCTACCTACCACTTAAGCCATAGTTCAACTTCCAACTTTTTCCTGGTTAATTGGAGATAAGAGTCTCCTGGAGTTTCCTGCCTAGGTTGGTTTTGAGCTGTAATTCTCAGATCCCAGCCTACTGAGTAGCTGGGATTATAGATGTGAGCCATTAGTGCCCAGTATCCTTAATCTTATTTGTATGTGTATGTGTGTGTGTGGACACATACGTGTACTTATTTGTGCCTGTGTTTGATATTCTGTAGATCATCATATTTCCATCAATGTTCATTCTTCCCATCTTTTGTTGTTATTGTTTTCTGTTTTGTTTTGTTTTGGGGTTTTTTTTTAGTGGTGGGGCTTGAACTCTAGGCCTGGGTGCTGTCCCTCAGCTCTTCAGCTCAAGGCCAGCACTCTACCACTTGGGTCACAGCACCACTTAGGGTTTTCTGGTAGTTTATTGGAGATAGAGTTTCATGGGCTTTCCTGCCCGGGCTGGCTTTGAACTGTGAACCTCAGATCTCAGCCTCCTGAGTAGCTAAGATTATAGGTGTGAGCCACCAGCACCCGTCTCCATCTGTTTTTTTTGTTGTTGTTGTTGTTGATGTTGTTTGGTTGGTTTGTATTTTCTCAGTTCTGGGGAATTGAAAACAGGGTTTTGTACTTGGTAGGCAAGTGCTCTACCACATGAGCCTCATCTTTGGTCCTTTTGCTTTTAGGTTTTCAGTTAGGGTCTCATTTCTTGTCTTTTCTTGGACTTAGATTGTCCTATCTCCCAGTAACTGGGCTTGCCACTACAACTGGTCTGCATTTTCCCCATCTTTGACAGCATGAATTAGCTTTTTGTTGTTGGTGGTAGTGGTGGTCATAGGGCTTGAACTCTGGGCCTGGGTGCTGTCCCTCAGCTCTTCAGCTCAAGGCTAGCTCTCTAGCGCTTGGGCTACAGTTTTCTGGTTTTCTGGTGGTTTATTGAAGATAAGAGGCCTTTCCTGCCTGGGCTGGCTTTGAACTGTGATCTTCAGATCTCAGCCTTCTGAGTAGCTAGGATTACAGGCATGAGCCACTGGCACCTGGCTATAAATTAGCATTTAATATCCTCAGAGAAACTTATTGGAGATTTTTTTTTTCAAGATTACTTCTTGCTGTTTTTCCCAGGCTGGGTGTCAGCTCATTGATTCCAACAATCCTCTCACATTAGTTTGCCCTGGAGCTACGATTACAAACACATAGCACTATATTCCACTCAACCTTACATTTCTTTTTTTTTTTTTTTTTTCCTTTTGGTGGGTCATGGGGCTTGAACTCTGGGCCTGGGCGTTGTCCCTCAGCTCTTTAGCTCAAGAAGAACACTCTACCACTTGAGCCACAGCACCACTTAGGTTTTCTGAGTGGTTTATTGGAGATAAGAGTCTCAGTGACTTTTCTGCCCAGGCTGACTTTGAACGTAATCCTTAGATCTCAGGCTTCTGAGTAGCTAGGATTACAGGCGTGAGCCACCAGCACTGGCTTCAGCCTTACACTTCTTTCTTTTTTTTTAATGTTTTTTATTTTGAAAATACTGTACAGAGGGGTTACAATTACATGAGTAAGGTAAGGAGTACATTTCTTATCAAGCATTATAGCTTCCTCTGTTTTTCTCCTACCATCCCTTCCCTTCCACCTCCTCAACTATGTTCCCCCTTCCCCCCACTCCCAGCCTTACATTTCTTGACTTTACCTAACTGTGGCCCTCTTGTACTTACTGTCCTTAAAGTACTTAAGGTATACTTTTTTACTGTAACTGACACATACTTTTTTTGTTTGGCAAATGTTAAAGACATTTATACTTGGTTTATTCACCCTCCACCATTATCCTTGAGATTATTTTTATCATGTTAGCATCTGTAGCCTGGCTCACCAAATATCTCTCAAAAATTTTTTATTATTGACTGCTTGTCTTTAGTTCCTTATTCTAAGTATATAGCCCAGCTATACTGAACATAGTAGATAGACATAGTAGTAAATGTTGAATTAAAATCCTTCCCTATTTGGAGCTTCCAGTCTAATATAGAAAATAAAGATTAGCAGAAAAGAATATTTGTAATTCTAACATATGGGAAAAGGTGGCAATATGTGTAAGTATTTGAGTGGACTTGAATACTGATTTAGCTATATTGTCTTTTCCAGATGATGAAGAGTCTGATGAGGAAGCTGTGAAGAAAATTAACAAATGTGTATTAGTTTGGGAGGTAAGTGACAATCTTTAACTATTCACCACCTATAATCTTAACTACTTAAGAGGCTGAGATTGAGGATCTCAGTTTGAAGCCAACCCTAGACAGCCAGATTTGAGAGCTTTTATTTAACTAGCAAAAAGCCAGAAGTGGATGTGTGGCTCAAGTGGTAGAGTGCCGGCCCTGAAAGAGAAAGCTAAATGATAGTGAGAGGCTCAGTACTGGCACAGACAGACTGACAGAAAGACAGAAAAATAGAATATTGTGAAAGGGTAAGGCTAGGGATAGCTCAGTGGTAGAGTACATGCCTACCTGGGTTTGATCCTTAGTACCTGAAAGAAAAACAAGTAGGAAAGCCAGGTGCTAGTGTCTCAGGCCTGTGATCCTAGCTACTTAAGAGGCTGAGATCTGAAGATCATGGTACAAAGCTAGCCTGGGCAAGAAAGTCTGTGAGACACTTAACTCCAATAAACTACTGAGAAAAAGCAGAAGTAGAGCTATGGTTCACGTGGTAGAGCCCTACCCTTGAGGACAAAGAGGCTCAGGGACAGCACCAGGCCTTGAGTTCAAGCCCCAGGACCAGCAAAAAACAAAACAAAAAAAAAGTGAGAGGCTAGGAGACAGTCCTGCTTTTATTAGTTACAATCTGAGTAAAACACTTAGGTCAAATAGTGTTGTCATATCTGTAAGATATGGATATTATTTTCTTCCCTGTTGTCAGGTTTTTATTTTTTGAGAAATAATGATAGTGCTTATTAAAAAATGTGACTAAATTGATCTTCAGTAGATCTTTTTTGCACTTGTCCATTTCTTTCATCCTTGAGATCTTAGCATATCAATATTGTTTTTATTCATTTAGGTAGAATACATAAGTATCTTCTGGAGTTTTGTTTTGTTTTTTTGTGCTGGTCTTAGGGCTTGAACTCCTGAGGTTTTTTTTTTGTTTGTTTTGTTTTTGTCAGTTATGGGGCTTGAACGTGGAGTCTGGGCTATCCCTGGGCTCTTTTGCCCAAGACTAGGGCTCTACCATTTTTTGTTTATTTATTTATTTATTTATTTATTTTTGGGTCCGGTCGTGAGGTCTGAACTCTGGGCCTAGGTGCTGTCCCTTAGCTCTTCAGCTCGAGGCTAGCACTCTACCACTTGAGCCACAGCACCACTTCCAGCTTTTTTCTTTTTGCTTATGTGGTGCTGAGGAATCGAACCCAGGGCCTCATGCATGCAAGGCAAGCGCTCTACCACTAAGCCATCTTCCCAGCCCCCGGCTCTACCATTCTGAGCGATAGCTTCACTTAGAGCTTTTGGTGATTAATTGGAGAGATAAGAGTTTCATGAACTTTCCTGTTGGGACTGGCTTTATACTGCAATCCTCAGATCTCAGTAACTAGGTTAACAGGTATGAGCCACCAGCACTTGACTTCTCTGAACTTTTTTGCTCAAGGCTTGTAACTCTACCACTTGAGCCACAGTTCCACTTCTCTAGTGGTGATTAATTGGAGATAAGCGTCTCACAGACTTTCCTGTCTGGGTTGACTCCAGACCAAGATACTTGGGTCTCAGCCTCCTGAGTAGTTAGAATTACAGTTGTGAGTCCCCAGCACATAGCTTTTTCTGTATTTATTATTGTTATTATAAAGGTGATGTTCAGCTGGGCACCGGTGGCTCACACCTGTAATCCTAGCCATTCAGGAGGCTGAGATCTGAGCATCTCGGTTCAAAGCCAACCCCAGGCAGGAAAGTCCCTGAGACTTATCTCCAATAAACCACTAGAAAACTGGAAGTGGCGCTGTGGTTCAAGCGGTAGAGCACTTGTCTTGAGCTGAAGAGCACAGGGACAGCGCCCAAGCCCAGAGTTCAAGCCCCATGACCCACCAAAAAAAAAAAAAACACTCAAAAACCAGAAGTGGCACTGTGGCTCAAGTGGTAGAGCACCAGCCTTGAGCTGAAGAGCTCACAGACAGTGCCTAGGCACAGAGTTCAAGCCTCATAGCCAACAAAAAAAAAAAAGGTGATGTACAGATTGGTTACAGTTACATAAGGTAATCAGTACCTTTTTTAAAAATTCACTTTTAAAGGAGGCTTTTTTTTTTTCTATCTTTTCTTTTTTCTTTTTTTTTTTTGGCAGTCATGGACCTTGAACTCAGGGCCTGGCCACTCTCCCTGAGCCCTACCACTTTGAGCCACCTCCACTTCCAGTTTTCTGGTGGTTAATTAGAGATAAGAGTCTCACTGATTTTATTTCTTGGGCTGGCTTTGAATGGCGATCCTCAGATCTCAGCCTCCTGAGCCACCAATACCTGGCTACAAAGGTGGGATTTGTACATTTCTTTTTGGACAGTATTACCCCTTCACTGGATCTCTCCCAGTTTTTCTGTCCCATATCCACCCTCTTCTGTTTTGTAAATGTGTTTGTTACTATTGCTATTAACTCATTTATTTTGAATGTTGCTCTATTATTGCAAAAGCACTACAGGTTATAAAGATTAAGCAAAGCTTTATAAAACTGCAGGTAAGCCACACCAGTGGTTAATTGGAGATGAGTCTCAGACTTTCCTGCCCAGGCTGCCTTCCAACATCGATTCTCAGATCTCAGCCTCTTAGCTAGGATTAGAGGTGTAGCCACTGGCGCCTAGCCAGTTGCAAACTATTTTAACCTCTTACCCTCTTTGTTAATACAACCCTCTCTTACTCCATGACAGTCCGTTTCTCTTTACTTGTTCGCCATTTCATTTTTTTTCCTTCTTTTTTTGGCCAGGCTTGGGGTTTGAACTCAGAGTTTGGGCTCTGTCCCTGAGCCTTACTGTGCTTAGGGCTAGCACTTAAGCCACAGCACCACTTCCAGCTTTTTCTGTTTATGTGATACAGAGGAATCGAACCCATGACTTCATACATGCTAGGCAAGCACTCTACCATTAAGCCATATTCCCAGCCCTTTATTTTTTATAGGTAATTGGAGATAAGAGTCTTAGAGACTTTACTGCCTAAGCTAGCATCAACTGATCCTCAAGTCTCAGCCTCCTTCCTGAGTAGCTAGGATTGCAGGTGTGAGACCAGTGCCTAGCTTCCATTTCTCTATGGCTCAGTGTCTTTCACTAAGGTTCTTTATGATGTTTTCATCTATACTTTGTAGTACAGAATTATTTACTGTCTTTATCCTTTCCCTTCCTTCTCCAAAGTAGTCCCCTAATTAGATCTATGTTTTATATTTATCATATATATGAATGTACATGCTCATGGATATGAATATCTTTTAGGAAGATCTTTTTTTTTTTTTTTTGGTCCAGTCGTGGGGCCTGAACTCTGGGCCTGGGCGCTGTCCCTCAGCTCTTCAGCTCAAGGCTAGCGCTCTACCACTTGAGCCACAGCACCACTTCCGGCTTTTTTCTTTTTGCTTATGTGGTGCTGAGGAATCGAACCCAGGGCCTTATGCATGCAAGGCAAACGCTCTACCACTGAGCCACCTTCCCAGCCCCAAGATTTTTTTTTAGGAAATTGCTAACAATAATTTATCACATTCATGTTTTATCCCAGATCTTTTGATTTATACATATAAATTTCACATAATCCTACTTCTCCGTCTCATAAATCCCTACTTATGTATTATTTCTCATTTTCTGTTTTGAAAGCCCTCAATTATCTCATAGCCAAATGTTGATGGTTCATGCCTGTAATCCTAGCTACTCAGGGGGCTTAAGGATCACAGTTCAAAGCCAGCCTAGGTAGGAAATATTCTCAAGACTTTTATCTCTAGTTAACCACCAAAAATCAGGAAGGATAGCTATGGCTTAGTAGAATGCCACCCTTGAGTAAAAAACTTTTAGAGATAGCACCCAGGCTCTTGAGTTCAAATCCAGGACTAGCACCCTCCCCCCAAAAATTATCTCAGGAAACAAACCATTTTCTCCTCCTTTATAGAGTCTTCCTATTGAATGTTCATTAAGATAGTACTTCTCTTCTCTTTTTTTTTTTTTTTGGTCGGTCATGGGGCTTGAACTCTGGGCCTGGGCGCTGTCCTTCAGCTCTTCAGCTCAAGGTGAGCACTCTAACACTTGAACCACAGTGCCACTTCCTGCATAACTAGGATTACAGGCATGAGCCACTGGTGCCTGGTATTAGAAATATTTAGTAGGAAAGCAGAGATGAATTTGGGCAATGCACTGAGGGAATCAACAGGTTTCTCTCTTTCCTTCCTTTTCTTTC
The DNA here is from genome assembly GCF_024711535.1 of Dipodomys merriami. Lineage (NCBI taxonomy): Eukaryota > Metazoa > Chordata > Mammalia > Rodentia > Heteromyidae > Dipodomys > Dipodomys merriami. The sequence continues at coordinate 1,518,657 of NW_027202893.1, forward strand.
CTTCCTCCCTTCCTTTCTTTCTCTCTTTCTTTCTTTTCTTTTCTTTCTTTTCCTTCCTTCTTTCCTTCCTTCTTTCCTTCCTTCCTTCTCTCCCTCCTTCCTTCCTTGCTTTGCTTTCTTTACTTTTTTTTATTGGTCATGGGGCTTGAACTTTATGCGTAGGTGCTGTCCCTCAGCCCTCAACTCAAGGCAAATGCTCTACCACTTGAGCCACAGCACCACTTCTGGTTTTCTGGTGCTTAATTGGAGATAAGAATCTCACACCTTTCCTGCCCAGGCTGGCTTTGAACCGTGATCCTCAGATCTCAGCCTCCTGAGTAGCTAGGATTACAGGCATGAGCCACCAGCACCCAGAACTTTTTTTTTTTTTTTTTTTTTGGTCAGTTGTGGCCTGAATTCTGAGCCTGGGCACTGTCCTCAGCTCTTCAGCTGTAGATTAGTGCTCTACCACTTGAGCCTCAGCCCCACTTCCCATTTTTTCTGCTTATGTGGTGCTGAGGAATCGAACCAAAGGCCTCATGCATGCAAAGCAAGCACTCTACCACTGAGCCACCTTCCCTGCCCCCCCCCCTTTTTTTTTTTTGATTGGTTGTGGGGTTTAAACTCAGGGCCTGGACATTGTCCCTGAACTTATTTGTTCAAGGCTAGTACTCTACCACTTGGAGCCACACCTGGCTGGTTAAGTGGAGATAAGAATCTCAGATGTTCCTGCCCCTGCTGGCTTTGAACCACATTCCAAAGATCTCAGTCTCCCAAGTAACTAGGCAGTTGACTAGACATGAGCCACTAGTATCTGTCAAGGTAGTACTTTTTTTAAAGTCAGGGGCTTGAGCTCTGGGCCTGGGCGCTATCCTCAGCTCTTCAGCTCAAGGAGAATTCTCTACCACTTGGGCCACAACACCACTTCTGGTTTTCTGAGTGGTTTATTGGCAATAAGAGTCTCATGGATTTTCCTGACTGGTCTGGCTTTAAACCTCGCACCTCAGATCTCAGCTCCTAAGCAGCTAGGATTATATGCATAAGCTACCAGTGCCTAGCTGGGAAGCACTTTTCAAAGCACCTCACTACAATAACTAATGCTAAGAACTCAATGGTCTTCAAAATGTTAATAAATTTTGTAACTTTTTTTGGCTCCAAACTAGGACTTGCTCATTAAGGGACAGTCAACCACCTGAGCCATACCTCCAACCCCACATGTAACCTATTTTGTATTTGTGCCAGTCCTGGGGCTTGAACTCTGTCCCTGAACTTTTTTGCTAAATCTAGTGCTCCACCACTTGAGCTACAGCTCTGATTTCTGGCTTTTTGTGGTTCATTATAGATAAGAGCCTCACAGACTAAGACTGGCTTCCAGCTATGATCATCGTTAATCTCAACCTCCTGAGTAGCATGAGCCATTGGTGTCTCCCTACATGTAACCTTTTTTGGAAGGGGGAAAAAACGTGAAATTCTGTCTGGGTATAGTAGTGCACATCTGTAATCTTAGCACTCTGAGGCATTCTCTACCTGTTCTCAACAGAGACCAGCCTAGTTTACATAGCAAGATTTGGATTTTTGGGTTTTTTTTTTAAAGGACTGGGGAGCTGGGCGCTGGTGACTCACACCTATATCCTAGCTACGCAGGAGGCTGAGATCTGAAGATCGTGATTCAAAGCTAGCCCAGGCAAAAAAGTATTTTTTGGGGGGGTGGGGGGAGGGAAGGGTCGGTTGAGGGGCTTGAATTCTAGGACTGGGCACTGTCCCTGAGCTCTTCAGCTCAAGGCTAGTACTCTTATCACTTGAGCCACAGCGCCATTGCTGGGTTTTTCTTTTCATACCATACTGAGGAATCGAACTCAGGACTTCATGGCATGCTAGGCAAGCACCCTACCACTAAGCCTCATTCTTGGGCCCCTTAAGACTATTATCTCCAGTGAACCACTGAAAGCTGGAAGTGGCACTGTGGCTCAAAGTAATAGAGTGCTAGCCTTGAGCAGAAGAGCTCATGGACAGCGCCCAGGCCCTGAGTTCAAGCCCCATGATTGACAAAAAAAAATAAAAATAAAAAGGACTGGGGGCATAGCTCATGTGGTAGAGTGCTTGTCTAGGAAAGGGATCCTTAGTTCAGTCAGTCCTCAGTATTTTGAAAATACTTTTCTTTTTTCCAGGGTACAGCTAAAGACCGGAGCTTTGGAGAGATGAAGTTTAAACAGTGCCCCACAGAGAACATGGCTCGAGAGCATTTCAAAAAGCATGGGGCTGAACACTACTGGGACCTCGCACTTAGTGAATCTGTGTTGGAGTCCACTGATTGAGACCACTGCAAGCCCTGCCTCTCCCCCTTGCCTTTGTCTCTTCAGTCCTACCCCGTACGCTACTTCCCAACCTACCCCACTTGTGTGTGTGATTGCAGAACTGTGCCAAGCAGACATTGGGGCAAATGGAGAATACTTGGCTCCTTTTGCCCAGTCAGCCTGGTGTTACTCTTCATTCCCCATATGTGCATATGATTAAAGAGTTATTTTTAAATTTGGCATGACATTTTTCACACATTCACAGATATTAGACTTTAAGTTTCCAGATTATCTTTTTCTAGACTCCTAGAGGTTTTTGACGTCTAATGGACACGTGTGACATCTTCCTAAAGCAAGATGTTAAATAATCTGTGCAAGATTATAGCCAGTAAGTGGTGGTAATTAGGTTGGTTTGAAGCCTAAACTAAGCCACTAAGTATATACATTATTATTTGTAAAATGAGATGTAAGAAGCTCAGATGAACCAGGCAATGATGGTTCACACCTGTAATCCTAGCTACTCAGGAGGCTGAGATCTGAAGATTGTGGTTTGAAGTCTAGGCTAGGCAGTCTATGAGGTTCTTTTCCGATTAATCAACAAAAAGCCAGGAGTGGAACTGTTGTCTCAAGTGGTAGAGCAATAGTCTTGAGCACAAAAGCTCAGGGACAGTGCCTAGGCCTTGAGTTCAAGTCCTGGGACCAACACAAAAAAAGTTCAGATGTATTCTGTTTTATAAATGGACTGTTAACACTGGAATGCATTGTGAACTTTAGTAGTTTCTTCCATTATCTATTTCACATCTTTTAAATGTCTAGTTATTTCACTATAGAGAGTTTGGGAAAGAGTTTTTTTGTTTGTTTTTTTGTTGTTGATTTTTTGGGTCCAGTCGTGGGGCCTGAACTCTGGGCCTGGGCTCTGTCCCTAAACTCTTCAGCTCAAGGTTAGCGCTCTACCACTTGAGCCACAGTGCCACTTCCGGATTTTTTTCTTTTTGCTTATATGGTGCTAGGGAATCGAACCCAGGGCCTCATGCATGCAAGGCAAGCGCTCTACTACTGAGCCACCTTCCCAGCCCAAGAGTTATTTTTTTCTTGGAGTACTGTGATTAAACTCTGAGCCCTGATTGTGTTATGCTGGGCAAGTGCTATACTACTGAGCTACATCCCCAGCTGTTTTTTTTTTTTTCTGACAGTACTGGGGTTTGAACTCAAGGCTCAGCTTTATTCACTTGTGTGCTCAGCTAGTTCTCTATGTGGCTGTGTGTGTGTGAGAGAGAGAGAGAGAGAGAGATGGTATTGGGGCCTGGGTGTTATTCCTTAGCTTTTTCCCTCAAGGCTCACTACCATAAGCTGCAAGCCACACCTCCACTTCCAGCTTTTTGCTGGCTAACTGGAGATAAGTCTGGAATTTAGCTGCCTGCCTGGCTTCACACTGAGGTCTTCAGATCTCAGCTTGCTGAGTAGTTAGAGCCATTGCCACCAGACTCAAAACTTTTCTTTTTTTTGCTGGTATTAGAGTTTGAGCTTACCCGCTCACTTTTTATGTTCAGCTGTCCTGTATCACTTGAGCTATGCCGCTAGCCCCCCCCCCCCCTTTTTTTTTTTTGGCCAGTCCAGGGCTTGAAGTCAGGGCCTGGGCACTGTCCCTGAGCTTTTGCTCAAGGCTGGCATTCTACCACTTGAGCCACAGTGCCACTTCCAGCTTTTTCTGTATATGTGGTACTGAGGAGTCGAACCCAGGACTTTGGATTCGATTAGGCAAGCACGCTACCAATAAGCTGCATTTCCAGCCCCTATCACTGCTTTTTTTTTTCAGTTGGTCATGGGCCTGGGCATTGGAACTTGGCCTGGGCACTGTCCCTCAGCTCTTCAGCTCAAGGCAAGCGCTCTACCACTTGAGCCACAGCGCCACTTCCGCTTTTTCTGTTTATGTGGTGCTGAGGAATCGAACCCAGGGCCTCATTGTGTGCAAGGCAAGCACTCTACCACTGAGCCACCTTCCTAGCCCTTATCACTGTTTTTTATTGGTTATTTTGGAGATGGAGTATCTCAGACATTTCTACCTAGGCTGGCTAAAAACAAGATAGGTCTCAGCCCTTCTTGAGTAGATAGGATTAAAAGCTTCAACAACCAGCAACAGGCTGCCTAAAAACAGCTTTTGAAACTTTCCAAAGCCATGTTCCAGTAGCTCATGCTTATAATCCTAACTCAGGAGATTGAGATCTGAGAATTGTGGTTTGAAGCCAGCCTCAACAATAAAATTTGTGTCTCCAATTAACCACTAAAAAGTGGGAAGTAGAAGAGTGAAGTGGTAGCCAGTCTTCAGCAGAAAAGGCTTAAGGACAGCACCTAGGACCTGAGTTCAAGCCCCAGTGGGATCACACAAAAAATGAGAAAAATAAGGGCTGGGAATGTGATCACTCAAGTGGTAAGGTGTTAGCTTTGAGCAAAAGAAACTGGGTCAATGCCCAGGATCTAAGTTCAAGTCCCAGGACTGGCAAAACAAAAGTAAATTTACAAGGAAATTGGGCATCAGTGGCGCACCTGCAGACTTGGTGGATAGTAATAGTCCAGGCAGAAAAGTCTGAGGCTGGGACCCATGCTCATACATGAAATCTTAGCTACTCAGAAGGGTAAGATGTATGCATTGTGGTAAGAAGCCAGACCAGGCAGGAAAGTCTATGAGACTTTTGCATCCAATTAACCACCAGAACACTTGAAGTCACTGTGGCTTAAAGTAGTAGAGCACAGCCTTGAGTGATAAAGCTTAGGGACAGTGCCCAGGCCCTGAGTTCAAACCCCACAACCACTACCACCAACAGAAAAAGTCTCAGAGACTTAAGCTCCAAAATAATACTAAGGCCAGACTGCTGCAGGTGTGGCTCAGGTGGTCAAGCTTAGAGAACAAGCGGAGTTCAATCTTGGTAATGGCAAAAAGAAAAAAAACACATTCACACTCCAGAAATGAAATAGAGATTAAGTCTAGGAAAACATCTTAAGAGATTTGTGTGAAGACAATTACAAAACTGATGAGAAATTAAATGTCAAAACATTACATGTGGGGCTGAGAAGGTGGCTCAGTGGTAGAGTGCTTGCTTTGCATGCATGAGGCCCTGGGTTCAATTCCTCAGCACCACATAAGCAGAAAAAGCCGGAAGTGGCGCTGTGGCTCAAGTGGTAGAGTGCTAGCCTGGAGCTGGAGAGCTGAGGGACAGCCCCCAGGCAGGCCTTGAGTTCAGGCCACATGACCAGCAAAAAAAAAAGAAAAAAGCTGGAGGTGGTGCTGTGGTAGAGCGCTAGCCTTGAGCTGAAAGAGCTGAGGGACACCGCCTAAGCCCCGTGACCGGACCCGCCCCCCCCCAAAAAAAAAATTACACATTCCTTGAATGGAAAACTCAATTTTGGAAAGATAAAATTCTTCCCTACTTGATATCTAAATGTAGTGGCATTCCCAACTAAAACTGCACCAGGTTACTTTATGGAAATTGATGGGTTGAAGCCACATGCTGATGGCTCACGCCTGTAATCCTAGCTACTCAGGAGGCTGAGATCTGAGGATAGCGGTTCAAAGCCAGCCCGGGCAAGGAAAGTCTGTGAGATTCTTATATCCAATAAACCACTAGAAAACCGGAAGTGGCACTGTGGTTCAAGCAGTAGAGGCTCGCCTTGAGCTGAAGAGTGCAGGGACAGCATCCAAGCCCAGAGCTCAAGTCCCACGACCGACAAAAAATTTTTAAAAAGGGCTGGGAAGGTGGCTCAGTGGTAGAGTGCTTGCCTTGAACCCATGAGGCCCTGGAGTTTCTGCACAGCTAAGGACATAGTTACTAAACTAGAAAGACAGCCAACCACTTGGGAAAAGATCCTTACTAGCAATACATCAGACAAAGGCCTAATAGCTAATATATACAAGGAACTCAAGAAACTAATCCCTCCTAAATAATAGTCCAATTACCAAATGGGCAAGGGAGCTAAGAAGAGATTTCTCAGAAGAGGTAAGAATGGCAAAGAAACATGAGGAAATGCTCACCATCCCTGGCCATAAAAGAAATGCAAATCAAAACAACCCTGAGGTACCATCTTACCCCACTTACATTGACTAATATTTTGCTTTTTTTTGTTGTTTTTTTGTTTCTGGTCTGGTCGTGGGGCCTGAACTCTGGGCCTGGGCATTGTCCCTCAGCTCTTCAGCTTAAGGCTAGCGCTCTACCATTGAGCCACCTTCCCAGCCCCTAATATATTTCATCTTAACAACAAATGCTGGTGGGGATGTGGAGAAAAAGGAACCCTACTGCACTGCTGGTGGGAATGTAAACTAGTACAACCACTCTGGAAAGCAATCTGGAGGTTCCTTAGAAAACTAAACCAGACCTTCCCTATACCCCAGTCATACTACTCTTTGGCATCTACCTCAAGCATCATGAACCAGGATATGATAAAGACACCTGCACATCCATATTCATTGCCACAGTATTCACAATAGCCACGATATGGAAGCAACCAAGGTACCCCACAATAGATGAGTGAATCCAAAAACTGTGGTACCCATATACAATGTAAATTTATACAGTCATCAGAAAGAATAAAATAACATCATTTACAGAGGAACTCAACTGAATAATTCATGTTAAATAAGATAAGCCAAACTCAGAGAGACAAATGGTACATGTTCTCCCTGAAATGCAGAAGTTACATCTAAAATGCACTGGGATATGACAAAGTACACAGAATTCTAGGTACTCACATACAGTGAGACCCAAAGAGATAGGAGAGGATCACAAAGGTGCAATACCCAAGCTCCTCCTCATATGTATATAAAATAATATACATACTGAAACAAACTTCAAAGATATGGAAACAAAGGACTTTTTTCTTTCCTATGTCTCTGTATTCTTTACTTATTTATGGTGTACTTGTGCACATCTTGGAGCGGGGGTGGGGGGAAGGACACAGGAAAAAGGGTGAAAAGTGCAGTAGTGGAGTGCACTGGACATTGATGAAAATATACTATGCAACTCGTGGATGGAGATGAGAGGGAGAGGATGGGAGAGAATAAGGGAACTGATGACACTATGTAAAAGGAAATGTACTTATTACCTGACATATGTAAAGGTAACCCCACTGTATGTTACCTCTAAAAGAACAATTAAAAAAAAAGCTGGGTGCTGGTGGTTCACACCTGTAATCCTAACTACTATGGAGGATGAGATCTGAGGATCAAAGTTGGAAGCTAGTACCAGCAGAAAAGTCCACGAGGCTCTTACCTCCAATAACTACTCAGAAAAAGGTGAAAGTGGCACTGTGGCTCAAGTGTGGCTCAAGTAGAGCACTAGCCTTGAGCAAAAGAAGCTCAGGGACAGTGCCCAGGCTCAAAAAAACCTGCAGTAAAAGACTGAAAGAATGTATTATAAGTTGATGCAGCAGGAGAAGCCTGAAATAACTGAACATGGACCTAAAAAATATCTAGACCCAGCTATACCCTTAAAAATCAATTCAAGGAACCCAGCGTCACTGGCTCACACCTGCAATCCTAGCTATTCATGAGGCTTAGATCTGAGGACCACAATTCAAAGCCAGGCAGGGCAGGGAAGTTCACGAGACTCTTATTTCCAATAAACCACTCAACTGTAGGTGACATTGTGGCTCAAGTGGTAGAATGCCAGCTTTGAGCTGAAGAGCTGAGGGACAGCACCCAGGCCCAGTGTTCAAGCCCCACAACTGGAAAAAAAAAAAAAAATCAAGAGCCTGTGGCTCACACCTGTAATCCTAGCTACTCAGGAGGTTGAGACCTCAGGATCACTGTTCAAAGCCAGCCTGGGCAGGAAAGTCTGTGAGACTCTTATCTCCAATAAACCACTAGAAAACTGGAAGTGGTGCTGTGACTCAAGTGGTAGAGCGCTAGCCTTGAACTGAAGAGCGCAGGGACAGCACCTAGGCCGAGAGTTCAAACCTCACGACCACCACCACCAACAACAACAAAAAAATCAAGGGCTCAGAATGTACATTTAGTGGTAGAGTGCTTGCCCAGCATGCACAAAACCCTGGGTTCGATTCTTCATACCACCTACACAGAAAAAGCTGGAACTAGCGCTGCAGTTCATGTGGTAGAGTGCAGCCTTGAGCAAAATGAAGCTCAGGGACAGTGCCCAGGCCCTGAGTTCATGACCCAGGCTTTCCTGCCTGAGCTAGTTTCAAATGCTTAAACACAAATCAAAGGCTCCTAAATAGCTAGTATTACAGGTGTGCACTACAGGTACCTAGTGATCTCTGAGTAATCTCTAGTAATCTCTGAGGCTCAGAGATTAAGAGACAGAACCAAGGCTCAGGGAAGGCTCATAGCTAAACAGTAGGAACCAGAAATAAGTTGTCTAGAGTAAAGATGCTACTCATGATGGGAACATGTCCTAATATTTGGAAATATTGTAAATTGAAAATAAATTGAATACACTGCTATCCTCAGATCTGTCTCCTGAGTAGCTAGGATTACTGGCAGGAGAACCAGAGCCTGTCACATTTATTTTTTGGGGGGGGAGGGGGGGTAGTGTTGCTGAATGGAACACAGGGCCTTCTGCTCTTCAAGTATGGTATTTTTTTTTTTTCCTTTCCAGTTCTGGGGCCTGAACTCTGGGCCTGGGCGCTGTCCCTTAGCTCTTCAGCTCAAGGCTAGCGCTCTACTACTTGAGTCACAGCACCACTTCCGGCTTTTTTCCTTTTTGCTTATGCGGTGCTGAGGAATCGAACCTAGGGCCTCATGCATGCAAGGCAAGCGCTCTACCACGGAGCCACCTTCCCAGCCCCCCCTGAAGTCCAATCTTAAGTGGCAAAAATGGCCACATCCTACTATCCTTTCCTCGCTTGGAAAATTTCACAAGGAAGTTTTTCCGCTTCATTTCCTCATCTGCTTCCCCATCCTATCACCCAGATGGCCGAGTGGCTGGCCTGTGAATGCTATCCATCCCAGGATCCTGCGGTACCGCTTAGGGCTCGGCTTAGCGCATGCGCACTTTCTGCGACGCGGCAAGATGGCTGCCGACCATTTTGTACTCTGTCGGTACTCGAGTCGGCGTCGGCAGCGGATGCAGCCACTGGAACTAGCAGGACCCTCTGAGCCAGTGGACAACTGCTGGTGGTAATTTCTTGGCTCAGCTGTGTGAACTGGACCGCTCCCAGACCAGCGACACCCTTGGGAAGCAAAAAGCGGGCGAAACGCTGGAGCCCCACCCGCTAACTCTGCTAACCTGCCTGTACGCCCTCCCATTCCCTGTTGAGTGGTTTTTTTTTTTGGGGGGGGGGGGGAGGATCTGCTGCGCAGGCGCATAAATAAAACGCAGTGCCTCCTGGGCCCTCGGGGCTAGAGGACTGCTGCGCGCGCTTCCCAGATCCTCCCGATTGGTCGAACGGCCCGCAATCACGCCTCCTCGGCTCCCAAGGTTGAGGAGGAAGCGGAGGGGCAGGGCTGGTCCACGCGTGCGCAGAATCCTGCTGCTCCTCTTCTATTGCGTTGCAAAAAAATCTTGCTTAGGTCGCCTTGGGCCTGTTCTGTGTTGGGGAATCTAAAAAGGCGAGGGAACGATTCCTGCCACGGAAGGGGCAGTCGGGGGAGTGATAAAAACTTTTTAAGGATATTCACGCCCGCCTTGGCTCCCGCGAGTTGGAGGCTTCGCGGGGGTGAGGAAAGGGCCTTCAGCGTTGAGAGCCGTGTAGAGTATCAAACCCATTTGTTTCGGCGCCAGTAGGTTTTGCAGGTCCTGGGTTGTGTGTGTGTGTGTGTGGTTTTTTTTTTTTTTTAATTTTGTTTTCTGCGCAGATTCTCTCCTGATTACTGACTGGTTTAAACACGACCCCTTCACCATACCGATACACCTCGGGAGCCCGCGCGGCGCCCCTCTTAGGACGTCCGTGCGCCCGCCCGCCCGCGCGCGGAGCCGCCGCCAGCGTGCCGGGCAGCTCGTCTTCCCGAGCGTGCCTCCGGACGAGCCCGGCGCGCGCCCTGTCCCCACCCCCCTGGCCTCCCTCCCCACCGGCGGCTTTCACGCACTCGCACTGATTGTTTTGCCCGCTCCCGCCGCCGCGGCCGCGGCCGCCAGAGGAGCCAGCAGCGCTTGTGCAAACCGGGAAGATGGCGGCCGGCGGTGGCGGAGGCAGCAGTAAGGCCTCCTCCTCGTCGGCCTCTTCGGCTGGGGCTCTGGAGTCCTCGTTGGATCGAAAATTCCAGTCGGTAACCAACACTATGGAATCCATTCAAGGCCTGTCGTCTTGGTGTATCGAAAACAAGAAACACCACAGTACTATCGTCTACCATTGGATGAAGTGGCTCCGGAGATGTGAGTGTGTGTGTGGGGAGGGGGGGGGAGGGTCGGCGGCGGTGTGAGGACTAGAAAGGGGAAACTGAGGAAATGTGGCCCGAAACGTCTGGAGAGGGCCGGGGGCGGGGGGGTTCCCTGACGGATCTCTGTGTTCGGTTGGCGTTGTTCACGTTACCCGAGTGGACCCAAACCCAGGCTCCATTCCTAGCCAGGCTTATTCCCAACTGCAGGGAGCTCATTTCTTGGGTGTTTTTTTTTTTTAAGCCATTGACTTGGTGTGACCTTGGGCCGTTGGGCCCAGATCCATAGAGCTTTACGGATTTTTTTTTTTTTTCCCAGAGCTTTGTAAGGTTGTGTTGTTGATTTTAATGAATCTCCATGGAAATGGTCGCGTCCGTTTATTTCTTACAGGCCTTGACGTGTTAATGATGTCTGGTTTTTCTGATGGTAGATGAGCCGGAATATGTTGGGCCAGTCTGTGGTTTATTTTTTCCCTGATCTGAAACTTGTGATAATGTAATATAACGAGGGTTTATGTGACTGAATGTCCCTAAAAGTTGTGATGTGTTATTAAAGAGAGACTTAGCTGGATATGAGGTGTGCGTGGATCGGAGGTGACCACCTGCTTTCTCTTTACCTGTGTTTACTACAGTAAAATAGAGGTGTTGATACTAGACATGACTGCAGTAGTGTAGTCAGTATCATGATCAGTACCTTAAAGTGTAAAACGTATGGGACTACGTTTTAGTCCCCTGTAGACACATTTTACAGAACTGAGTTTGAGTTAATAGAGTTTCTTGTGTATCTATCTATCTATCTATCTATCTATCTATCTATCTATCTATCTATCTATCTATCTGTTTTTTGTCTTTATCCTGTGTTAGCCTCCTCCCTGTTAGCCTCCCCTCCCCTTTGCTGCTTTATATGTAGATAAGAAATTCGCTAAAGTATGGTAGTTTGCAAAAGATGTCAAATCGCCGGCCCGGGTGGCTCACACCTGTAATCCTAGCTACTCAGGAGGCTGGGATCTGAGGATGGAGGTTCAAAGTCAGCCTCAGCAGGAAAGTCTGTGAGACTGTTATCTCCAATAAACCACCAGAAAACCGGAAGTGGCGCTGTTATTCAAGTGGTAGAGTGCTAGCCTTGAGCTGTGAAGAGCTGAGGGACAGCGTCCAGGCCTAGAGTTCAAGCCCCATGACCGACAAAAGAAAACCAAAAAAGATGTGAAGTCTAGGAGGAAACATGGAGAAGTCACTGTTGATTCCTGCTGAGAAGATTCTCTGTGTATTCCCTAACTCCATATATATTATTTGTTTTAGTTTGCTTCCTGTCTGTGGCATGTCATTAGAAAGATCCATCAGCTAGTTATTTCTAGGAAACAGATGGATTAAACTTGCAAAATGATAGGCCCAAATCTTAAAACCATTTGTGTTTAAAGTTAACCTTTGGAGAGTAGTTCTTTGGATCGTTGATTCCTAATGCTAAGAAATACTAAAAAAGACAAGATCTGTATTTGTATTTGCCAGTAAGAGCTCTAATAGTTACTTTCTTATCAAGAGGTAAAATTAGAACTTGTAATATCAAATATGCTAACTAACGGTTATCATTAGACTCTTACATATCATATATCTGTGATGAGCCCAGCCATTACATTATCATAATCTACTAAAAAGTAGAGTTTTAAATCACTGATTAACATTTGGAAACTAGTGCTTAGAAATGACAAGTTGCTAAAGGTAACATAGTAAAATGGTGGGGGAGGGGGACTGTGGCCTGGCTGAAGTGATAGAGCAGCTACTTAGCCCTGAGTCAAAGAAATCCCAGTGTCAAAAAACAAGGTATAGGTAGGATTTGACTTCATCATTAATTTTGTAAGTAATATTGAATGTATACCAGTGGTAGTAAGTAGAGCTAATGCAAGTATAAAAACATATTCTTCATCCTGTTTAAAAAACATTTTTACCAAATTATGCAAGCAGTTTACAATCTCTACCTTTGCACTTGGGTGTTTTAACTCTGTCATTACATAATTTGCAAGAATAAGTTGGTCTCCATATCCTTGCCTACTCATAAGTAACAACCATATATTTTTTTCCACTCAGCCAGAATTTTTATGCCTCTCTTTAGTCAATATATGAAGGTGGTAATATTCCATTTGAAGCTCCTTTTTTTTTTTTTTAAGCGTTACTGGGGTATAAATATAAAATAAGGCCTTGCTTGCTAGTCTGCAATTCTACTACTGGGCCACACCCCCAAACCATTGAAATACATTCTATATAGTTTATATAGTTAAATGCTTTTGGCTTTGTAAAACCTGACACCATTTTCCTTGAGGGATGAAATTAAACTTTTGTCATCTAAGGGTAATTTCACTTACATTCAGTGAACACTTGGGGTAAAGTATTTTGAGAAATATCTAGCTGAATGGTGAAGATAGAATAATAGCTCATAGGGGCTGGGAAGATGGTTCAGTGGTAGAGCGCTGGCCTTGCATGCCTGAAGCCCTGGGTTCGATTCCTCAGCACCACATAAGCAAAAAGAAAAAAGCCAGAAGTGGCGCTGTGGCTCAAGTGGTAGAGTTCTAGCCTTGAGCTGAAGAACTGAGGGACAGCACGCAGGCCTAGAGTTCAGGCCCCATGACTGGACCCCCCCCCCCCAAAAAAAGAATAATAGCTCATATATTAGGCTCCTTTTAATTTTATATTTGTATATGATTAGACTTGGTTTGAATTCACTTGCTGAATCTGCTTTAGTTAAAACTGAAGCAGATGTCTTTGACATTACTAACTAGTCTTTCTGTCCATTTATTTTTCTGATTTTGCTTCTTACATTCATTTAGTAATATAGATCTCTATAAATTTAACTAACTGTAGTGGCTATTCTTTTTCTTTCTTTCTTTCTTTTTTTTTTTTGGTCGGTTGTGGGGCCTGAACTCCGTCTGGGCTCTGTCCCTCAGCTCTTCAGCTCAAAGCTAGCACTCTATCACTTGAGCCACAGTGCCACTTCTAGGTTTTTCTTTTTATACTGTACTGAGGAATCGAACCCAGGGCCTCATGCATACAAGGCAACAACTCTACCAGTAAGCTACCTTCATAGCCCTGTGTCTATTCTTTTATCATATGTTGTCTCGGTTGCTTTTTGTTTGTTTGTTTTCTTATTTATCTGTCTGCCCACATGCTTCCTAAGTATTCTCTACTGCTGAGCTGTATTCTTAGTCCTCAGATTTTTTTCATTTTATCATTCAATTTCATAATTGCAATAAAAGGCTCATTCATAGTAAATAATGGAAATGGGTTATAGTTAGTTTATTCAGACTTCTTTTAATTTGCTTGAGTATAGTATTCATTATATTTTGAATTTTTTATTAGCTTCTATTGTGCAAAGGGATTTCATTTTCACATATCCATATATGTGTACAACCTTGATCAAGTTCATTCTCTGTCACTCTCCCTCATCACTCTCCCCTTGATTACTATTGCTTTTTAAAATGATCTTCCTGTAATATAAGCATATCATTTCTTTGCTTTATATCTGATGATACAGTGTTGCAACAGGGTTAATTTGTGAACTTCTTTTACTATGGTTTAGAAAAGCATATGTCATCTGCTTTGCCTCTCTTAGACTTTTTAAAGATCCTGTTGCCTTCTCATCTTTTTTTTTTTGCCAGTCCTGAGGCTTGGACTCAGGGTCTGGGCGCTGTCCCTCAGTTTCTTTTGCTGAAGGCTAGTGCTCTACCACTTGAGCCACAGTGCCACTTCTGGCGTTTACTGTGTGTGGTATTGAGGAATCCCCCAGGGCTTCATGCATGGTAGGCAAGCACTCTACCACTAAGCACATTCCCAGTCCTCATCATTTATTTTTATTTATTTATTTTTTATTTTTATTTTTTTGCTGGTCCTGGGGCTTGAACTATCAGTGTGGGCACTGTCCCTGAGCCTCTTTGTGCTCAGGCTATCAGTCTACCACTTGAGCCACAGTGTTACTTCTGGCTTTTTCTGAGTAGTTTATTAGCGAAAAGAATGTCTCGTACGTTTCTGTCCAGGTTGGCTTTGAACCATGATCCTCAGCTCTGAACCTCCTCTATAGCTAGGATTATAGACATGAGCCACTGGTACCTGGCTCTTCTCATCATTTAGATGTAAGCTCAGATATTACTCCCTCAGAAGGGCTTCCCTCATCACCTTCCAGGCTGTATAATCTTTTTTTTTTTTTTGCTGGATGTGGGGCCTGAACTCTGGGCCTGGGCTCTGTCCCTCAGCTCTTCAGCTAGAGGCTAGCGCTCTACCACTTGAGCCACAGCGCCACTTCCAGCTTTTTCTGCTTATATGGTGCTGAGGAATCGAACCCAGGGCCTCATGCATGCAAAGCATGCACTCTGCCACTGAGCCACCTTCCCAGCCCAAGGCTGTATAATCTTATTTTCATTATGTAAAATTACTTTATTTATTTGCTACATCTTTATTTGATAACAGCAATGTTTTGTTTGCTGTTGTATCCCCAAGCAACTAGAACGGCACTTGCGATATAACAAGCTATTAGTAAATATTTGCCAACACAATGTTGTGAAATAGTTAATCAAAAACCTTAAAAGCCTAGCCCCGGTGGCTCACGCCTGTAATCCTAGCTACTCAGGAGGCTGAGATCTGAGGATCTCTGTTCAAAGCCAGCCTGGGCAGGAAAGTCTGAGAGACTCTTATCTCCAATAAACCACTAGAAAACCAGAAGTGGCACTGAAGCTCAAGCAGTAGAGCGTTCGATTTGAGCTGAAGAGCTGAGGCACAGCTCACAGGCCCAGAGTTCAAGCCCCACAACCAACAAAAACAAAAAACCTTGAGCCCAGTTTAGTCACACATGCCTGTAGCCCTATCACTTAGGAGGCTGAGGTAGGAAGATAGTGAGTTAGAAGCTGGCCTGGGCTACACAGTGAGACATTTTCAAGAAAGCAATGGGCTGGCCAGGCCCAGGTGGCTCATACCTTTAATCCTAGAAACTCAGCAGGCTGAGATCTGAGGATTGCAGTATAAAGCTAGCCCTGGCAGGAAAGCTGGTGAGACACTTATCTCTAATTATCCAGCAAAAAGGTGGAAGTGAAGGGTTAGAGCACTAGCCTTGAGCAAAAGAGCTCAGTGATAGGACCCAGGGATAAGCCCCATGATTGATTTAAAAAACAAAAGAAACCCTGAAGATAATGTTTATATTTTAGCACAGGACCTCAAACAAAACAAAACATTCAAATTATCTACTGTTCGTGTAAAAGATAGTCTTAAGATCCTGAATAGTAACACATAAACAAAAAGTTAATCAAAAATAATTACACCAAAATTTTGTTCCGAGTACAGTGGTGAAAATTACATTCTAGTAAGTGAAAGATGAACTAGACCTGCCTTTGTAGTGTAATTAACAGGTGCTCTATAGAAGGATAAAATAGAAAATGCTGGGGCTAGGAAGGTGGCTCAGTGGTAAAGTGCTTGCCTCGAGTGCATGAGGCCCTAGGTTCAGTTCCTCAGCACCACATAAGCAGAAAAGGCCAGAAGTGGCGCTGTGGCTCAAGTGGTAGAGCGCTCGCCTTGAGCTGAAGAGCTGAGGGACAGCGCCCAGGCCCAGAGTTCAGGTCCCACAACCAACCAAAAAAAAAAAAAATGCTGTGTGTTTGATGTTTCATTCTGGCTTCCTCCTTCCCTCTTTTCCCTCTTCTTTTCTCCCTCACTCTTTCGTTCTACTAGAACTAGAACCCAAGAGCCTTGTGCCTTTGCTTAGCTTTCTTGCTTATACATGGCATTCTACTACTTAAGTTATGCCTTCAATCTGCCACTTAAATTTCTTTAGGAAAGGTAGAAGGGTAACTGACAACCAATTGTAGAGCACAAAAATATATTCATATTTTCCTATTTTTGAAACTAATTTTGTGTTCAAAAATAGAAAAGTAAGGTTGGGTGCCAGTAGCTCACGCTTGTAATCCTAGCAACTCAGGAGGCTGAGATATGAGGATCTTGGTTCAAAGCCAGCCCAGGCAGGAAAGTCCACGAGACTCTTATCTCCAGTAAACCACCAGAAAATCGGAAGTGGCGCAGAGGCTCAAGTGGTAGAGTGTTAGCCTTGAGCTGAAAAGTTGAGACAGCGCCCAGGCCCAGAGTTCAAGCACCACGACCAACAAAAATAAATAAATAAATAAATAAAGTAGTGGGTAAGGAGGCACTTGCCTGTAATTCCAGCAATCAGGATCCTGAGGCAGGAGGATCTAGTTTAAGACTAGTAAGTTTGAGGCCAGCAAAAAACCCAAAACAGCCAGGCATTGGGAAAATAAAGTCCATGGACAGCACCCATATCCTGAGGTTCAAGCCCCAGGACACAAACATACACACATTCACACACACACAAAATGGGTGGGTGCTAGTGGTTTAAGCTTGTAATCCTAGCAACTTGGAAGTCTAAGATCTGTACAATTATAGTTTGAAACCAGACTGGGCTTACCAGACCCCATTTCAATCAATAGTTGGTTCTGATGGTGCACTTTTGTCATCCCAGCTACATGGGAAGCTGAGATTGAGGAAGATTATGGTTCCAGGCTAACTTGTATAGAAGAGCCTCTGGGACTCCATCCAACTCGATATAGAGTTTAATGGTGTGTATCTGTCATCTTGGTTATGATGTAAAATAGTTGGATCTCAGTACAGGCATGAGCCAGGGCAAAAAGTGAGACTACCTCAAAAATAACCTGGGGGTGGGGGCATGGCCTAACTAGCAGGAGAGCTTTTAGTTCAAACTCCCGGTATTGGGGGGCTGGGAATGTGGCTTAGTGGTAGAGTGCTTGCGTAGTATTCATGAAGCCCTGGGTTCAGTTCCTCATACCACATAAACAAAAAGCTGGAAGTGGTGCTGTGGATCAAGTGGTAGAGTGCTAGCCTTGAGCAAAAGAAGCTTAGATTCAGTGCCCAGGCCCAGAGTTCAAGCCCCAGGACTAGCAAAAGAAAGAAACAAACAAACAAAAACAGTACTGGGGGGGGGGATTATGTAAAAGTAAAAGTAATGATATTACCTTCTACTTTTCCTTTCTACTCATCACACTTTTTCTTCTCTCTCTCTCTCTTTTTTTTTGGTCGGTTGTGCGGACTTGAACTCTGGGCACTGTCCCTCAGCTCTTCAGCTCAAGACTAGCATTCTACCACTTGAGCCACAGCACCGCTTCTGGCTTTTTCTGTTTATGTGGTGCTGAGGAATTGAACCCAGGGCCTCATTCATGCTAGGCAAGCGCTCTACCACCGAGCCACCTTCTCAGCCCCTCTCTCCCTCCCCTCGCTTTTTCTTGGGTGCTAGTCCATCCTGGAGCTTGACTACAGGGTGTAGGCGCTGTCCCTGAGCTTCCTTTTTTCTGGGCTAATGTTCTGCCCCTTGGCTGGTGGTGGTGGTGGTGGTGGTGGTGGTGGTGGTGTGTGTGTGTGTGCACGCACATGCTTAATTGGAGATAAGAGTCTCACAGATTTTCTTCTCTGGCTGGCTTTGAACTGTGATCCTAGATTCAACTTCCTGAATAGCTAAAGTTACAAGAAAAGCCTCAGTGCTTGCCTACTCTTTCCTTTTTTTTTTTTTTTTGGTCAGTCGTGGGGCTTGCACCCTGGGTCTGGGCGCTGTCCCTGAGCTCTTCAGCTCAAGGCAAGCTCTCTACCACTTGAGCTACAGTACCACTTCTGGTTTTCTGGAGGTTTATTGGAGATAAGAGTCTCCTGGAGTTTCCTGCCCAGGCTGGCTTTGAGCGGTGATCCTCAGATCCCAGCCTCCTGAGTAGCCAGTATTATAGGTGTGAGCCACCAGCGCCCCGCTCTTTCCTTTTCTTTTTCATTCTTTTCTTTCTTTTTTGGTGCCAGTACTGGGGCTTGAACTTTGCACCTCATACTTTTACTTGGCTGCTTTGTTCAGGGCTGGTTCTTTGTCACTTTAGACACATCTCTACTTGCAGTTTTTTGCTGGTTAATTAAAGATGAGTCTCTCACAGACTTTACTCCTGGGACTGGCTTTGAACCATGATCTTCAGATCTCAGCGTCCTAAGTAACTAGGATTACAGGCTAAGTCACTAGCACCTGACTCCTCATCATTCTTCTTCAGCAGTTATCAACTCAGTTTTTCCATTTATCCTCCCTATTTCTTCTCTTATTAGTTTGAAGTTAAGTTGTACTTTTTTGATCAATAGTAATGGTTTTGCAGTTTGGATCTCAAGATCCTTAAGTAGATCATAAAATGTATATATATATTTTTTTAGTCGCTTGTGGGGCTTGAACTCTGGGCCTGGGCATTGCCCCTCTTGAGCCATAGCACCACTTCTAGTTTTCTGGTGGTTTATTGGATATAAGCGTCTCACGGACTTTCCTGCCCAGGTTGGCTTTGAACCTCGATCCTCGGATCTCAGCCTCTTTAGTAGCTAGGATTACAGGCATGAGCCACGGGTGCCCAGCAAAACAGTATTTTATAGCTAATTTATTTTCAGTGCTTACTTTGGGCCAAATACTATCCTAAGCAAATTTATACATATTAATTAAATCCTCAGAATGACTCTTTAAATCAGAATTATTGACTTCCATTTTACATATGAGAACATAGAAGCACCCAGAAGTTAAATAACTTATGGTTAAAAAAATAACATAGTTATAATGCCAACAAATAGTGTAGCCAGGATGCCAAGGTTTTTTTTTTTTGTTTTTTTTTTTTTCCAGTTGTGGGGCACTGTAACAGTTGAGCCACAGCTCCATTTGGTTTTTGGGTAGTTAATTGGAGATAAGAGTTTCACAGGGACTTTTCTGCCTGGGCTGGCTTCTAACCACAATCCTCAGATCTCAGCTTCCTGAGTAACTAGGTGTGAGGCACCTGGTTAGGATGCCAAGATTTAAACCCAGTTATTGCTTTTTTTTTTTTTTTTTGGTGCTAGACAGGGCCCGGGCACTGTCCCTGAGCTTCTTTTGCTCAAAGCTAGCACTCTACTGCTTGAGCCACAGGGCTACTTCCAGCGTTTTATGTATATGCAGTATGAAGAATCAAACCCAGGGCTTTGTGCATGCTGGGCAAGCACTCTACCACTAAGCCACATTCCCAGCCCATGGACTTTTTTTTTTTTTTTTTTTGGTCAAGGGGCTTGAACTCATAGCCTGGGTGTTGCCCTTGAGCTCTTTGGCTCAAGGTGGTTTAAGCCATAATGTCACTTCCCATTTTCTGGTGGTTAACTGAAGATAAGAATCTCCCAGACTTTCCTATCTGGGCCAGCTTTGAACTGGGATATTCAGATCTCAGCCTCCTGAGTAGCTAGGATTGATTACAGGTGTGAACCACCAGTACCTGGCTTACAATGCAGAAACTTTTAATAACTTGCATATTTAGTCATGCTAAAGCTACACAGAGGGCTGGGAAAGTGGCTCAATGGTAGAGTGCTTGCCTTGCATGCATGAGGCCCTGGGTTCAATTCCTCAGCACAAGCCAGAAGTGGCGCTGTGGCTCAAGTGGTAGAGAGCTAACCTTGAACTGAAGAGCTGAGGGACAGTGCTCAGGCCCAGAGTTCATGCCCACAACCGACAAAAAAAAAAAAAAAAAAAAAAAAGTTCATTTAAAAAACAAAAGCTACACAGAGTAACTAGAATGTTGTTTTAAATATTTCCAGTGTTTTTTTTTTGGGGGGGTCCGGTTGTGGGGCCTGAACTCTGGGCCTGGGTGCTGTCCCTCAGCTCTTCAGCTCAAGGCTAGCACTCTACCACTTGAGCCACAGTGCCACTTCCAGCTTTTTCCTTTTGGGTTATGTGGTGCTGAGGAATCGAACCCAGGGCCTCATGCATGCAAGGCAAGCGTTCTACCACTGAGCCACCTTCCCAGCCCTATTTCTAGTGTTTTAAATTGGCATATAAAATTATACATATTTATGGTATGTTGTGTGTGTGTGTATGTGTATACGTATGTGTGGTGGTGGGGTGCCCATGCACCAGTACTGGTACTTAATACTGGTACTTGCACTAAGGTTCGCACTTGGCTTTTTTGCTCAAAGTCTGTGCTCTTATAATTTCACCCACACCTCTGCATAGGCCTGAGCTTCCAGGCCCTCAGCCTATGCGATTTTTTTTTGTTGTTGTTGTTGATCAGTGGGGCCTGAACTCTGGGCCTGGGCGCTGTCCCTCAGCTCTTCAGCTCAAGGCTAGCGCTCTACCACTTGAGCCACAGCGCCACTTCTGGCCTTTTCTGCTTATGTGGTGTTGAGGAATCAAACCCAGGGTTTCATGCATGTAAGGCAAGCACTCTACCACTGAGCCATCTTCCCAGCCCCGTGTGATGTTTTGATACATACATACATTGTATAAAGTTTAAATCAAATATTTAACCTTTCTCTATAGGGAGTAATGAAATTTAAAATCTTTTGTGGCTTTTATATTTTTCCCCCAGTGTGCTAATTTGATATTCTGATAGGCATTTGTTTGGTTTTGCTTAATAAAAGAGAAAGCAATTTGAGAAAATTTAAGCTGACTACTAGAAGAAAACTCTAAATGTGAAGCTAACTTAGGCTAAAAATATACAATTTTGGCCGGGTGCTGGCATGAGCCACTAGCGCTCAGCTCTTTTAACGGTTTCTTTGTAATCTATCCTGTTTAGTAGATCTGTTGGGTTAGACTTGGAGTATATGAATACTACCATAGACACAAACTATTTGATGGAACTAGGATTTGAACCCATTCCAGTCTTGGTTGGCTTACTTGGCTCTAGCCCTACTTTTGGCTCTTTATTTTGGAGATGAAATGCATGGACTTTTCTACCCTAGCTGGCTTCAGACTGCAATCCTATGTACTTCAGCCTCCTGAATAGCTAGAATTATAGGAATGAACCACCAGGGCCTATCTTTTGGCATAAAGCTTTCCAACAAAGCTTTCATATAACATCTGTACAAATGAGCCACAGATATGCTAGAGTCAGATAATGACTTTTGAGTGTTGATGATTGTGCTGTAGTTTGGAGATGGGATTTTGCTATGCTGCCCATGCTGACTTTACACCACTCCTGAACTATATTTCGGCCTCTCCAGTAGCTGGGATTATGAGCATATACCATTGTGCTAATTCCCAAGATGAATTGCACTTTTAAGTACTTAGTTTGCGTTTAGTTGTTTCAGCAAATATTTGTTTTCAATTTTTAAGATGTTTATAAAGCTTATATTGGTAAAAGCAACACATAGTTTTTTTGTTTTTTTTTTTTTCCTGGTTATGGGTCTTGAACTCTGGGCCTGGGCATTGCCCCTCAGCTCCTCAGCTCGCATTCTACTACTTTGAGCTACAGCTCCACTTTCAATTTTCTGGTGGCTATTTGGAGATAAGAGTCTCACAGACTTTCCTGCCCAGGCTGATTTTGAACCACAATCCTCAGATCTCAGCCTCCTTAGGAGTAAAGATTATAGGTGTGAGCCACCAGCACTCAGCTTTAACTGCAGGCTTTTTTTTTTTTTTTTTTTATTTTAAACATTAGTTTTGTTGTTATTGTTGCTGTTGGTCATGGGGCTCGAACTCTGGGCTTGGGCGCTGTCCCTGCGCTCTTCAGCTCAAGGCGGAGTGCTCTACCGCTTGAGCCACAGTGCCACTTCTGGTTTTCTGGTGGTAGTTAATTGGAAATGAGAGTCGCATGGACTTTCCTGCCCGGGCTGGGTTTGATGATCCTCAGATCTCAGCCTCCTGAGTAGCTAGGATTATAGGTGTGAGCCACAGCGCCCGGCTTAACATTAGTTGTTTTTAAAATTTCAGGTATCTGCCAGGTGCTGGTGCTTCAAGACTATAATCCTAGCAGCTACTCAGGAGGTTGAGACCTGAGGATTGTGGTTTGAAGGTAGCCAGGACAGAAAAGTCTGTTAGACTTTAATCTCCAATTAATCACCAAAAAAAGCTTAAGTGGAACTTTAGCTCAAGTAATAGAGTGCTAGTCTTGACCAAAAAAGTACAGGGACAGGGCTGGGAAGGTAGCTCAGTGGTAGAGCACTTGCCTTGCATGCCAGAGGCCCTGGGTTCGATTCCTCAGCACCACATAAGCAAAAAGAAAAAAGCCGGAAGTCGTGCTGTGGCTCAAGTGGTAGAGTGCTAGCCTTGAGCTGAAGAGCTGAGGGACAGCGCCCAGGCCCAGAGTTCAGGCCCTGCAAGCGGACCCAAAAAAAAAAAAAAGTACAGGGACAGCACTGAGACCTTGAGTTCAAACTTGAAAAAAAAAAAAATCAAGTGTAAATCTGGCTCTAGCGGCTCACGCCTGTAATCCTAGCTGCTCAGGAAGCTGAGATCTGAGGATTGCAGTTCAAAGCCAGCCCAGGCAGGAAAGGCCATGAAACGCTTATCTCTAATAAACCACGAGAAAACAGGAAGTGGTGCTGTGACTCAAGTGGTAAGGGCTAGCCTTGAGCTGAAGAGCTGAGGTTAGTGCCCAAGCCCAGAGTTCAAGCCCTGCAACCGACCAAAAAAAAAAAAAATCATGTCTCAGAACTAAGGGTATATGAAATTTTTAATTCATAGGAGCTCAAAGACCCTAGTAGCCCAAGAACTTAATACTGTGCGCAAACTAGCTGCACTTTCACATCTCTTAAGGAAACAAAAAGTGGTTGTTTGGAATAATGTTTTCACCCTACAGATTTTAATGATAGTGCAGTTAGGAAATGCACATCTTGTACAGAACGTAGTAGAATTTAGCTATTCCTTTTGTGAGAAAGGCAACAGTTCCATCTTTTGTTTTAAACATTAAAGCTTTTCTAGATAAGATAAACACAGGTTTTAAAAATATCTCATTTTGCTGAGTGCTGGGTTTATGCCTGTAATCCAAGCTGTTCAGAAGATTGATATCTGGGGTTCTGACTCAAATGTTAAAGTACCATCCTTGAGTGAAAAAGCTAAGGGATATTGCCCAGGCCCCTGTATTGGCACAAAACAAACAATGTTCTGTTTTTTGGAGAAGGTTTAATTCTGGGGTGTAAACTCGGGATGTCATACTTGCTAGACTGGAATTATACCACTGAGCTTCTTCTGGCTTGAACTCAGGGCTTCATGCTCTTGCTTGGCTTTTTTCTGCTCCTTCCTTCCTTCCTTTTTTTTTGCAAGGTCTCCTAGATGGCTTTGCTTTTTTTTTTTGTCATGGGGCTTGAACTCAGGGCCTGGGTGCTGTTTCAGACTCTTCAGCTCAAGGCAAGCATTCTACCACTTGAGCCTCAGTGCCACTTCTGGTTTTCTGGTGGTTTATTGGAGATAAGAGTCTCACAGACTTGCCGGGTGCTGGTGGCTCACACCTGTAATCCTAGCTACTCAGGAGGCTGAAATCTGAGGATCGCGGTTCAAAGCCAGCCCGGGCAGGAGAGACCGTGAGACTTCTATCTCCAATAAACCACCAGAAAACCGGAAGTGGCGCTGTAGCTCAAGTGGTAGAGCACTCGCTTTGAGCTGAAGAGCTGAGGGACAGCGCCCAGGCCCAGAGTTCAAGCCCCACGACCGACCAAAAAAAAAAAAAAAAGAGTCTCACAGACTTTCCTACCTGGGCTGGCTTTGAATCGTGATCTCAGCCTCTTGAGTAGCTAGGATTACAAGTGTGAGCCACCAGCCCCTGGTACCTTTGCTTGATAATATAGAATTATTAAGTTTCTATCCTGCACATATCCAGTTGTTACTTAACAGTGCATATTGTTCAGAGGTTTCTGTGCAATTTTTTTTTTTTTGGCTAGCCCTGAGGCTTGACCTCAGGGCCTGAGCACCATCCCTGAGCTTCTTTTTGCTCAAGACTAGCACTCTACCACTTGAGCCACAGGGCCACTTTCAGCTTTTTCTGTTTATGTGGAGCTGAGGAATTGAGCCCAGGGCTTTGTATATGCTAGGCAAGCACTCTACAACTAAGCCATATTCCCAGCTTCCATGCAATTTTATTAACCAATCTTGACTATGTAGACCAGGCTGAGCTTGAACTCATAATCTTCCTGCCTTAACTGCTTGAGTGCTGTGCTATGATTGTAGGTGTGAACCACCATACGCAATATAACCATTAGATGTTTCTTATTTGTGAAGTCATAAGCCTACAAGTTGTGTTTTTTCAAAATACTGCCGTTAATATAATCACAATCATTTTATAAACTACATGTTATAAAGCTTAGATTTTGTTAAGATAGTATCTCAATGAAGATGAACCTTCAAACTATATGAATCTAGTTATGTGAAAACTTTCCCTGATATCTCTCTCTTTAACATCTTGTCATCTCCTAAAATGCTGTTCCCCTCTCTGATAATCCTTACTAAGAATCAACTCTTCCCCCCCCCCTTCCCATATCATTCTTTTTTTTTTTTTTTTTTTTTTTTCTTTTGGTCTGGGCTGGAACTGGGGCTTGAACTTGGCTTGGGCCCTGTCCCTGAGCTCTTCAGCTCAAGGCGAGCACTCTGCCACTTGAGCCACAGCGCCACTTCTGGTTTTCTGGTAGCTTATTGGAGATAAGAGTCTCATGGACTTTCCTGCCTAACTGGCTTTGAACCATGATCCTCAGATCTCAGCCTCCTCCTCCTCCTCCTCTTCCTCTTCTTCCTTTTCTTCCTCTTCTTCCTCTTCTTCCTCTTCTTCCTCCTCCTCTTTCTCCTCCTCCTCCTCCTCCTCCAAGCCTCCTAGGATTGCAGGCGTGAGCCACTGGGACCTGGCTCATTCTTTTATTATATACCCTATTCTATTCTATTCTATCTTATTTTGTTTATTTTATTTTATTTATTTATTTTTATTTTTTGCCAGTCCTGGGGTTTGAACTCAGGGCCTGGGCACTGTCCTTGAGCCTCTTTGTGCTCAAGGCTAGCATTCTACCACTTGAGCCGCAGCGCCACTTCTGGCCTTTTCTGATTATGTGGTACTGGGGAATCGAACCCAGAGATTCATGCATGCTAGCCAAGCACTAGTGCTACCACTAAGCCACATTCCCAGCCCCTATTTTGTTTATTTTAATTTAATTTTATGTATACTAGGATTTGAACTCAGGGCTTAATGTTTGCTAGGCAGAAGTTCTACTACTTGAGCCATGCCTCAGCCCTTTTTTGTTTTAATTATTTTTCTGGATAGGAATTCTTGCATTTCACCTGAGATGAGGCCTAACTCTGTGCCTCTGACTGCACCTTATCTATGCTTTCTGTGTGGCTGGGATTCAGGCATGGGTAACCACACTTGGTTACTGTTATATCATTTTAAATGCAACGTCAATATAAATTTTATACTATTTCATGTAGGTCTGTTTGCTTAAACTTTAAATTCTTCTGATTAGTCCTGCATATCCTCCATAAAAAGCACAAGTGGTTCACACTTGTAATTCTAGCTGAGATCTGAGGATCACAGTTTGAAGCTAGCCCAGGCAAGAAAGTCCATGACAGCTCGGTGACACTCTTATCTCCAGTTAACCACCAACAAAAAAGCTGGAAGTGGAGCTGTGGAAGTGACAGAGCTCTTATCTTAGCAAAAAAGTTCAGAGACAGGACCCAGGCCCCTGAGTTGAAGCCCCAGGACGGCCCCCCCAAAAAAAAGGTTAATTCAAAACAGTGAATATGAATTTCGTTTAGCCTTATTAAACAGAGACCATAATTTGGAAACTATTTTGACATTTCCAGTACCTGTTGATATAGCAACATCTTATGGTTTCAGAAATTCTGAAATTTAAAAATCTCTTATGGTGAGGCTGGGAAGGTGGCTCAGTGGTAGAGTGCTTGCCTTATATGCATGAGGCCCTGGGTTTGATTCCTTTGTACTACATAAGCAGAAAAAGTCGGAAGTAGTGCTGTGGCACAAGTGGTAGAGCACTAGGCTTGAGCTGAAGAGCTGAGGGACAGCGCCCAGGCCCAGAGTTCAAGCCCCACAACTGACACAACAAACAAACAAACAAACCTCTTATGGTTGGGTTATTGTGCTAATATGAAAATGCATCTCAAGGGATTTAAAAGAGATAGCAATATCTGTGTTACTGTATTAAAAAAAAAAAGGAAACAAATTTTTGAAATTTGAAATTGTAAGTTCTGCACGGGGACACCTCCTCCCTTTTGCCTAAGTTTCCACCGGTATCTGTTACCTAGGTAACTCGCTGCCCTGGAAGCAGTCACCTTCCCCTCCTACTAGGTCACTCCCTGGGCCACCTCTGGTCACATGCCTCCCATCTGACCTTAGGAGGGTCCCTGACCCTGAGGTCACATCCAGATCTAGTGTGGCCACACCTTTCCCCCCCACCTGCCCACACCTCTTCCTGTCCCTGGCCTAGAGAAGTTCTGGCCCAGAGGTGGGTCACCCCTCTTCCTCCCCCCCCGCCTTTCCTTTTTCAGCCATGCTTCTCCACCATGCATGGCAGGGGCAGCAGTTCGGTAAATTAACTTCTTTTCCTGCCTGAATAGCTGGTGGTGTTCTCTTCATCGGCTACCTAATGAAACAGACCTACCAATTTAATATACCTTACAGAAATTGGATCAATACCAAATTATCTTGTTGGGGGGAGGGGAGGAGAAAATTGTGAGTTTGAGAACATCCTAGGTTACATAGTGAGACTTATGTCTCCAAAGAAAACAGTTTTATTTAAATTCCTAATAACTTGTTTCAGTCTTTTTTGTATATGTGTGTGTGTGTGTGTGTGTGTAGGCGTGTGCTCGCGCACACGAGTGCACACATACATGTGCATTTGGGTACTGGGCCTTGAACTCAGGGCCTAGGGGTTGTCCCTGAGTATTTTATTTTTTATTGTGAAAATACTGTACTGAGGGGTTACAATTACATGGGTAAGATAATGAGTATATTTTTATCAAGCATTGTAGCCTCTTCCTTTGTTTCCCCTACCCATCCCTTCCCATCCTCTTCCCCCCCCTCCCCCACCCTGAGTATTTTTGCTTAAGGCTAGTACTCTACCTCTGAACCACAGCTTCATTTCTGGGTTAATTGGAGATAAGAAGCTAACAGACTTTACTGCTGAAGCTGCCTTTGAATGTGGATTCTCAGATTAGCCACCTGATGAGATAGTTTTGTGCTGGTTCTGGGGCTTGAACTCAGAGCCTCTGTTCTTGCTTGGCTTTTTGCCTTATGGCTGGTATTCTACCACTTGAGCCATATCTTTCCTTTTGGCTTTATGCTGATTTAATTGGAGATAAGAGTCTTCATAACTTTTCTGCCCAGGTTGACTTACAACCTCCATTCTCAGACCTTTGGTTCCCAAGTAGCTAAGATTACAGGCCTGAGCCACCAGCAAAATTTAAAGAAATTTTTTGTATTTCATATTGGAAGATCATTTTCAATGTTTAAAAATATTCAAAGGGATGGGAATGTGGCTTAGTGTTAGAGTGCTTGCCTCGCATGCATGAAGCCCTGGGTTTGATTCCTTTGTAACACATACACAGAAAAAGCCAAAAGTGATGCTGTGGCTTAAGTGGTAGAGTGCTAACCTTGTGCAAAAACAAGCTCAGGGACAGTGCCTGGGCCCAGAGTTCAAGCCGAGAACTGGAAAACAAACAAACAAACAAACAAACTTGATAATAAATGAACAGCTACTTGGGAGGTTGAAATGGAAAGATCATTTGAGCCCAGGAGTTTGAATGCAATCTAGCAATATGCTGAGATCTTACAAAAAAACTAAACTGTGCATGGTAGCACACATATCTCTAATTCTAGCACTTGGAAGCTGAGGCAGGAGAATTTCAAGTTTGAGGCCAACTTGAACTGCAAAAGGAGTTCCAGGCCAGGAACTGAGTGCATCATAGCTCAAGTGGTAGATCAAAAAAGTAAAGTGATTTAACAAAATGAATAATAGGATGCTGAAATATGTTGGGGCTGGGGGGGAGGGGGATGGGCAGTGAGAAAAGGAGCACACAAATGGAAGGAAGAAACCAAATATATGATATTCAATGTACATTATATTCAGGGTACATTATAAAAATAGAGCTATGTAACTTGAGGGTAAGGATGGGATGGGGAAAGAACGGGGAGAAAGATGGAAGGGGTGACATTGACCAAGAAGCATTGCATCAAATAAAAACAAATACTACACATAAATATTATTTCAGTATAAATCATTAGCTGCCACTGGCTTGGCTGCTTCTTTGGCTTTGGTCCTTATGCACCAGACATCCTTACAGTTGTGTGTAATGTAGCTAGTTGGGTTGGATTTGGATTTAATATCTTTTTGCTGTTTTTAACCATCTCAAGGGCTGGGAAGGTGGCTTTGTGGTAGAGTGTTTGCTTTACATGCATGAGACCCTGGGCTCAATTGCTTAGTACCACATAAACAGAAAAGGCTGGGAGTGGTACTGTGGCTCAAGTGGTAGAGCACTAGTCTTGAGCTGATGAGTCAGGGACAGCGCCCAGGCCCAGAGTTCAAGCCTCATGACCTACCAAAAAAAATTTTTTTTTCAAGTGCTTTTTTTTTTTTTTTTCCTCCAAGACTGGGACTCAAACTCAGTATCTGACACTTTTGCTCATTGCTGGTTCTCTACCACTTGAGCCACACCTCCAACCCCTTCAAATGCTTTTCTGTTCAATTCAAGATTGTATTCTTTTCTTGGCTAATTTAGGAAAGATGTTCCTAATTGGAGGCTTAGTCTTCTGTTTCCCCCAGGGGTTCTAAAATGTTTGTTCCTGGAGTGCATATTCTTGTCATTTTTTTTCCTTTTTCCCTTTTTCTTTCTCCTCTTTTCCCTTTTTTGTAAGCATGGGGTGGGAGGGCAGTGTATCTTTGAACACCAGGCTTTGTAAGCTATGTCTCCCAGCCCTCTCAGTCTTTTAGCTAAGAGGTGACAGTAGCTTACCTGTAATCCTAGCTGCTCAGGAGGCTGAGACCTGCAAGATTGTACTTTGAAGCCAGCCTGAGCAGAAGAAAGCCTTGCTGGAGGCGTGGCTCAAGTGGTAGAACACAGTGGTCCAAAATAGAAGTAAGTGCCAGACCCCTGAGTTCAAGCCACAGTAGAAACATAAGAAAGGAGAAGTTGGGCTGGGAAGTTGGCTCAGTGGTAGAGCGCTTGCCTTGCATGCATGAGGCCCTGGGTTCGATTCCTCAGCACCACATAAGCAGAAAAAAAAAAAAAAGCTGGAAGTGGTGCTGTGGCTCAAGTAGTAGAGTACTAGCCTTGAGCTGAGGAAAGTGCCCAGGCCCAGAGTTCAGGCCCCACGACCGGACAAAAAAATAAAAAAAAGAAAGGAGAGGTTATAAAGTGGCACCTGGCATGTGGTAGACACTCATTATCACAGAATGGAATGAAAGACTCATCATTTTAGACTAAATACAGTGTCCACCCCCCCCCCAAAAAAAAAGAAACAAAAAAGGGAAGAAAGAAAGGAGAGAGGAAAGAATGGGAGGTGTTCCCTGATCTGAGAAACATGTAGAGTAGGAATTTGTATTGAGAAAGTCAGAAATGGTTCAACTAGACTTGAGCATTGAAACTCAGGGACAGCACCCAGGCCCAGGCCTGACAAAAAAAAGAAAAAAAAGAGTTGAGGGTGGGGGAATGCATTAAGATAATCAAGAAAGAAATGTACACACACTTTTAAGAATCCAAACCAGCTGTAGCTACATAGTGAATCGAATTGGTCGTGTGGTCGTTGTGTGGCTTGAACTCTGGGCCTGGGTGCTGTCCCTCAGCTCTTCAGCTCAAGGCAAGCGCTCTACCGCTTGAGCCACAGCACCACTTCCAGTTTTCTAGTGGTTTACTGGAGATAAGAGTCTCAGGAACTTTTCCTGCCTGGGCTGGCTTTGAACTGCAATCCTCAGATCTTAGCCTCCTGAGTAGCTAGGATTACAGGTGTGAGCCACCAGTACCCAGCTTGAATTGCTTTAAAAAGAAATAGAGCTGCTTTTGTATTATACCATCAAGAATACTATGTTTTATTATTTAAAACAACACTGAAAACTGAAGTATCTGAAACTGGTATTGCAAATGCTAGAAACAATAGCAAGTTCAAGCTCAACCTGGGCTACATAGTAATTTCTTATCACTATATAAATAGAGAAACTATAAAGTGTCTGGGGGAAATGTTATAACAGATGGCAAAAGTTTGAAATTTTATTTTTGAAGGTCAAACTGCAGGTACATATGTTCACAGTTGCTTGGTTGATTATCTTTTTGGTCAGTCGTGGGGCTTGAACTCTGGGCTTGGGTGCTGTCCCTGCACTCTTTTTTTTTTTGGGGGGGGGTCCATTCATGGGGTCTAAACTCTGGGCCTGGGCACTGTCCCTCAGCTCTTCAGCTAAAGGCTAGCGCTCTACCACTTGAGCCACAGCGCCACTTTCGGCTTCTTTCTTTTTGCTTATGTGGTGCTGAGAAATCGAACCCAGGCCCTCTGGCATGCAAGGCAAGTGCTCTACCACTGACCCACCTTCCCAGCCCCAAGGTTGATTATCTTTTATCTTTATCTTTTTTTTTTCTTTTTCTTTTTTTGCCCTAGGCCTCATGCTCTCAACCTTTTTACTCAAAGCTGCTGCTCTATCACTTGGGTCATATTTCTGCTTCTAGCTTTCTGCTAGTTAGAGATGAGAGTTACACAGACTGGTCAGCTCTGCCTGGCTTTGGATCTCAATCTTTAGAACTCAAGACTCCTGAGTAGCTAGGGTTACAAGCATGAGCCAACCAGTATCTGGCTGGGTGTCCACTTTAAAATGTTGTGTTAAATGAGAAGAGAGGGCTCAGAAGGTGGCTCAGTGGTAGAGCGCTTGCCTTGCATGCATGAGGCCCTGGGTTCAATTCCTCAGCACCACATAAACAGAAAAGGCTGAAAGTGGCACTGTGGCCAAATGGTAGAGCGCTAGCCTTGAGCTGAAGAGCTGAGGGACAGCACCCAGGCCCAGAGTTCAGGCCCCACAACTGACAAAAATGAATGAATGGATGAATGAATGAATGAATGAATGAATGAATGAGAAGAGAATGAGCCCAATGAAAGAACTCTGGAAACATCAGAGTTTGGAAGGTTGGTAACAAGGAAAGATGTTTTAGGGAAAAGAGAAGATAAAAGAACCAGGTGGCTTCTCAGAAGCTAAGTAAAGTCAAAGCTTGCTATAGGGAAAGGAATTTGATAGTATAGTGCTGAATGGAAGAACTTCTAGTGAAGAAATAGACTGAGTACTTTGCAGCATCTTTCCCCTGAAAATACAACTAAATTCTGCCCAACAAGAATAATTATAAAATAGACCTTTTATGTTAGTATAGATTTAGACATAGAAAAGTTACAAAGATAGTTTAAAGAGTTCCTGTATACTCTGTACCAGTTCTCCTTAGTAGTTTTTGCCTAATTACTTTTTTTCTCCCAGAATCCCATTTGGAATTACACTCTCTATATAACTGTCTTGTATCTTTAGGCGCTTGTAGACTCTGTTGACAGGTTTTTCTTTTGTTTTGCTTTGTGCCGATCTTGGGGCTTGAACCCAGGGCCTGGCCACTGTCCCCGAGCTTTGGTGCTCAAAGCTAGTGCTCTACCACTTGAGCCACAGCTCAACTTCCAGCTTTTTGCCTGGCAAAAAGGTTTTTGAAATGACAAAAATTCAGAAAAAATTTTCAGACTGGGGACATGGCTCAAGTAGTGGAACATTTGTCTAACAATTACAAGATCCTGAGATCAATCCCCAGTTTCAAAAAAATAAAACATGAAATGTTGAATAATTCATGGTTTATTGTAATAGAAACAAAAACATAAATATAGCACTGAACAGTAATAAGACTGCTGTCTGCCAAAACTAATATGACTTATTGAATGCCTTTTATGTGCCACTTAAGATCCATCATCCTTAAGAGTTTTTATCTAATGAGGCTAATGTTTGATAGAGAAATGATAGACAATTTAAAAAATGAAAAAGTAAGTATTGTATGAAAAGGTGATACAATGAATGGAAAAAACAAGTAAAAATAGGCCAGGTGCCAGTGGCTCATGCCTGTAATCATAGCTACTCAGGAGGCTGAGATCTGAGGATTGTGGTTTGAAGCCAGCCTGGGCAGGAAAGTCTATGAGACTCTTA
The DNA here is from genome assembly GCF_024711535.1 of Dipodomys merriami. NCBI lineage: Eukaryota > Metazoa > Chordata > Mammalia > Rodentia > Heteromyidae > Dipodomys > Dipodomys merriami. The sequence continues at coordinate 1,551,195 of NW_027202893.1, forward strand.
TTTCCAATTAAACACCAGCAAAAGTGGGGGGGGGCGCGGAAGGGGGGGAGATAGCAGAGAGATTGTTGGATAAGTTGATCACCTCATCTGAAAATTCAAAATATAAAATGGTTCTGAAAGTAAAAGCACTCTGGTCTCAAGCAGTCTCAAGGAAGCAGTCAAGATAGACTTTGAGAGAATGAAAATTGAATATAGCTCTGAGTTAATTGGGTAGATATAGAGATATGGAAAGTATCGTTAGAATTAAAATCCTAAGGTATAAACATGTCTTGTATGTTCAAGGAGCAGTGTAGCTAGAATAGAATGAGATGAAAATTAGATGATGGTAGATGAGATGGCAGAACATGCAGAGCAAGGTCTTTGTCTTTTATTTATTTTTATTTTTTTGGATGGTCCTGGTGTTTGAAGTCAGGGCATGGGTAGTGCTCTACCACTTGAGCCACAGTGCCACTTCCAGCTTTCTAGTGGTTTATTGGAGGTAAGAGTCTCATGGACTTTATTGTCTGGGCTGGCTTTGAACTTCGATCCTCAGATCTCAGCCTCCTAAGTATCTAGGATTATAGGCATGAGCCACCAATGTCGGGCCATTTGGTAGTAATTGAAAGGAAAAAGCAGATTTGGACATTTGGGTGGGTTACGTTAGAAGAGTGTCTTTGGTTAGTATTAATTTATCCAATAGAATTAGTAATTATAGACCTGCAAAATACTTGTTTAATGTTAACTGTGAAGTTACTGTGCTCATGGAGTTCATGGTGTGGTGGGAAGATGTTTAACAATAATAGATATTTTCAGCTGCAAGTGAAAAGTGTGGTATCTAGCTGTGTATGAATTGAATGGTTTTTGTTTTGTTTCCTGTCTTTTGGTTTTGAGGATCCAACCGAGGGTCTTGTACTTCCTAGTAGGACTCTACTATAGAGCCACATTCTAGTTCTCTATACAGTGTCCATTAAACTACTGATGAAGAGCATAGAATGTAATAATATGAGGATATAAGAATGTAATAATATGAGGATATATATAATTAAATTTTTTTTGGGGGGGGGGTCTGATTGTAGGGCCTGAACTCTGGGCCTGGGCGCTGTCTCTCAGCTCTTCAGCTCAAGGCTAGCACTCTACCACTTGAGCCATAGCGCCACTTCCGGCTTTTTTCTTTTTGCGTATGTGATGCTGAGGAATTGAACCCAGGGCCTCATGTATTCAAGGCAAACGCTCTACCATTGAGCCACCTTCCCAGCCCCTAAAAAAAATTTTTTGATTGTGTTGAGGTCTGAAGGCCCTGTACCACTTGAACTACGCTATCAACTTTTTTTTTTTTTTGCGAGTCCTGGGGCTTGAACTCAGGGCCTGGGCACTGTCCCTGAGTTTCTTTTGCTCAAGGCTAGCACTATACCATTTGAGTCACAGTGCCTCTTCTGGCTTTTTCTGTTATGTGGTACGGAGAAATCGAACCCATGGCTTCATACATGCTAGGCAAGCATTCTACCACTAAGCCACATTCTCAGCCCTCAGCTTTTTTCTTTTGTTGGTCATGGGGCTTGAACTTAGGGCCTGGGCCCTGTCCTTCAGCTCTTCAGCTAGCACTCTACCATTTGAACCACAATGCCACTTCCAGTTTTCTGTTGGTTAATTGGAGATATAAGAGTCTCAAGGACTTTCCTGCCCAGGTTGGCTTTGAACCTCAATCTTCAAATCTCAGCCTCTTGAGTACCTAGGATTACAGGCATGAGCCATGGGCTTTCAACAGCTTTTAAAAAAAATTATTATTATTATTTTTTTTGGGTCTGGTTGTGGGGCCTGAACTCTGGGCCTGAGCGCTGTCCCTCAGCTCTTCAGCTCAAGGCTAGCACTCTACCACTTGAGCCACAGCGCCACTTCCGGCTTTTTTTTCTGCTTATGTGGTGCTGAGGAATTGAATCCAGGGCCTCATGCATGCAAGGCAAGTGTTCTACCACTGAGCCACCTTCCCAGCCCCTATAATTAATTTTTTTTTTGTTGGAAAAATGTTGTACAGAGGGCTTACAGTTACATGAGTAGGGTAAGGAGTACATTTCATAGTGAGCATTGTTACCTCCTCCTTTATCCCCCCCCCTTTTTTTTTTTAACTCAGCCTGACTGGCTTTTTGCACAAAGCTCTATCACTTGAGCCACAGCTTCACTTAGGCTTTTGTGGCTGTTAATTGGAGATAATAGTCTCATGGACTTTCCTGCCCAGGCTGGCTTCAAATGGTGATCCTGAGATCTCAGCCTCCAGAATAGCTGGCATCACAGGTGTGCACCAGTGGTTCTGGCTTATCAGCTCTTTTTGTATTGGTTATTTTCCAGAGAGCCTTACTTCAAATCCAGCCCTTTTCCTGGTTAGAGATAAAGGTCTTAGGTGGTCTTTAGGCTTTTTCTGCTCAGATTTTTCTTCAGATCATCCTTACTAGGTATGCTTCACAGGCACTCAGCTCTGTTGGGTTTCAGTTTCTGATGAAAATTCAGGGCTTATTCCCTGGTTTATAAACAGATGGTGTGGCTATGTCTTCACTTTGCAAGTGTTGGGGAGGCATTAGTGCTTCTGTCTAAGGCCCTACATTATGACCTCTGACATCTTTTAATGATCAACTTTCTAAGTCCTGTCTCCAAATAAAGTCACTTGGAGAGTTGGGGCATTAATATATTAATTGGTAAAGGGTATATACATACTAGCAGCAAATTTGTAACTTCAATCAAACTCTCAACATCAGGAAATGAACTGTTATCTAATATAATGTCTAAATAATGGTACTGATTGATTGTTGATACTGGTGCTTGAACTCAGGGTCTGGGCATGTTCTTTTTGTTGTGTTGTTGGTTGTAGAGCTTGAACTCAGGGCCTGAGTATGGTCCCTGAGCTCTTTTGCTCAAGGCTGACACTCTACCACTTTGAGCCACAGCACTGCTCCCTGGCCTGGCTCAAACTATGATCCTCAGATTTTGCCTCCTGAGTAGCCAGGATTACAGGTGTGAGCTACCGGCACCCCGACCTCTCTTAACTTTTTTGCTCCACTTCTAGCTTTTTGGTAGTTAATTGGAGGTAATAGGTCTGAGAACCTTGATCCTCAGATCTCTGCTCCCTGAGTAGCTAGGATTACAGGCTTGAGCCATCAGTTCTATCTGTGTTTATCAGTGTTTGATCTCTCAGTTTCACATGCTGAAAGTTTCAACTTAGTGATATTAAGAAATGGTAGAGGCTGGGAAGGTGGATCAGTGGAAGAGTGCTTGCCTTGTATACATGAAGCCTTGGTTTCGATTCCTCAGCACTACATAAGCAGAAAAATGCCAGAAGTGGCACAGTGGCTCAAGTGGTAGAGGGCTAGCCTTGAGCTGAAGAGCTGAGGGACAGTGCCCAGGCCCTGAGTTCAAGCCCCATGACCCGACAAAAAAAAAAAAAGAAAGAAAAAGAAAAGAAATGAAATGACAGGTCCTTTTAAAAGGTAGGACCTCCTAGAATAGTTATTAGGTTATTGAGGTGGTCCCACTTAGGAGTATTATTTGTCTCATGGAGTGAGTTTTCTTTTCCTTTTTTTTTTGTGGGTCCTGGGGCTTGAACTCTGGGCCTGGGCACTGTCCTTGTGCTCTTTAGCTCAAGGCAAGTGCTCTATCACTTGAGCCACATGGCCACTTCTAGTTTTCTAGTGGCTTATTGGAGATAAGTGTCTCATGGACTTTCCTGCGTGGGCTGGCTTTGAACAGAGATCCTCATATCTCTGAGTAGCTAGGATTACAGGCATGAGCCACAGGTTCCCAGCTGTTTTTGTTTTTGGTTTTGTTTTTTGGTTTGTTTTTAAATTGGTCCTGTAGATTTTATGCCATTTACTTGTTGATGTAACTGGGCCAGTTATCCTGTAATATATCTCTTTTTCTAGATTTGTCTAGTTGGTTCCTTATGATGTAACTACTTTTTATTATTTCTACTACTGAAATTATTTACCACCTTTTCTAAAACTCTCCTGGAGAGAAGCTTTTTATGACAAGCACTAAAACTTTTTATATAGTAGGCCTGGAACTCATTATGTAGATCAAGCTGGCCTCAAGCTTGTGATCTATCTTTCTTTTCCTTCTTTTCTTCTTTCTTTCCTTCCCTCCCTCTCTCTCTCTCTCTCTCTCTCTCTCTCTCTCTCTCTCTCTCTCTCTCTCTCTCTCTCTTTCTTTTTTTTTGGGGGGGGTCTGGTTGTGGGGCCTGAACTCTGGGCCTGGGCGCTGTCCCTCAGTTCTTCAGCTCAAGGCTAGCGCTCTACCACTTGAGCCACAGTGCCACTCCGGCTTTTTTCTTTTTGCTTATGTGGTGCTGAGGAATCGAACCCAGGACCTCATGCATGCAAAGCAAGCGCTCTACCACTGAGCCACCTTCCCAGCCTCTCTCTCTCTCTCTCTCTCTCTCTCTCTCTCTCTCTCTCTCTCTCTCTCTCTCTCTCTCTCTCTCTCTCTCTCTCTCTCTCTCTCTCTCTCTCTCTCTCTCTCTCTCTCTCTCTCTCTTTCTTTCTTTCTTTCTTTTCTTTCCTCATGGGGCTTGGCCTCTGGGCCTGGGCACTGTCCCTCAGATTTTCAGCTCAAGGCTAGTACTTTACCATTTGAGCCACAGTGCCACTTCTGGTTTTCTGAGTACTTTATTGGAGATAAAAGTCTCTTGGACTTTCCTGCCTGGGCTGGCTTTGAACCGTGATCCTCAGATCTCAGTCTCCTGATTAGCTAGGATTACAGCCGTGAGCCACTGGTGCCAGGCCTGGTGATCTTCTTTCTTAAGCCTTTGGAATGCTCTGATTATAGGCCCATACCTGGCTGAATTTTGAATTTCCATCTCTTTTTGGGCCAGCACTCTTTTCTGTGTGGTGTTCTTATAATAGATGGCAGCCATGAGCCACAGTTCTCAAAGGGTCATGTACTCATGAGAGTAAACACTACTCTTGGGAAGCCATGATATTCATCCAATAACATTGGTATATTGAATTCATTTTCACCTTAGAATAATGATTTGATCTGGGTGTAACCCAACTGTAAGCTCAAAGAGCCCCTTTATATAGGAGTTTTTACTATCAGTGGTTTCAGGCCCCCACTGGGGGTCCTGGAACTCCTGCACATAATTGAAGACTACAACACTTCTGTGTGGAGGTGGAGTTGGGGGTATTGGTACCCATCTTGAGCTTGAATTCAAGGCCTGAGCACTGTCCCTGAGCCCTTTTGCTCAAATCTAGCACTCTACCATTTGAGTACTCTACTTCTGGCTTTTTTTGTTGATTAATTGTAGAGAAGAGTTTCTCAGACTTTCCTGCCTTGGCTGCCCCAAACCATGATCCTTATATCTCTCAGCCTCCTGAGTAGCCAGGATTACAGGGGTGAGCCACTGGCACCCAGCTCTACTTTACTTGGTTGTTTGGTTTTTGTTTTTGTTTTTGTTTTTTTTGCTTGTTTTTGTTTTTAGAGAAGATAATTTCCATCCAAGTATTTCTGCTTTTTCTGCAAACATAGCTATTCACTTATCTTCTGACAGTAAGAGAGAATGTGGATAGAAGGCTTAAGAATAGAATTATAGGGCTGGGAAGGTGGCTCAGTGGTAGAGTGCTTGCCTCACATGCATGAGGCCCTGGGTTCCATTCCTCAGCACCACATAAGCAGAAGAAGTTGGAAATGGTTCTGTGGCTCAATTGGTAGAGGGCTAGCCTTGAATTGAAGAGATGAGGGACAGTGCCCAGGCCCAGAGTTCAGGCCCCACAACCACCACCACCACCAACAACAAAAACTATAAAAAAAAAAGAGTGGAATATGTTGGGCTGGGAAGGTGGCTCAGTGGTAGAGTGCTTGCCTTGCATGCATGAGCCCCTGGGTTCAATTCCTCAGTACCACATAAGCAGAAAAAGCCAGAAGTGGCACTGTGGCTCAAGTGGTAGAGTGCTAGCCTTGAGCTGAAGAGTTGAGGGACAGCGCCCAGGCCCTGAGTTCCAGCCCTACAACAACAACAACAACAACAACAACAACAACAACAACAACACACACACACACACACACACACACACACAAAAGAATGCGCACACACACACACACACACACACACAAAAGAATGGAATGTATTTGAAATACCTTTACGATAATTGAGAAGATGTTAATTAAGAACATATGGAAAGGGCCGGGAAAGTGGCTCAGTGGTAGAGTGCTTGCCTTGCATGCCTGAGGCCCTGGGTTCAATTCCTCAGCACCACATAAGCAAAAAGAAAAAAGCCGGAAGTGGCGCTGTGGCTCAAGTGGTAAAGTGCTAGCCTTGAGCTGAAGAGCTGAGGGACAGCGCCCAGACCCAGAGTTCATGCCCCACGACCGGACCAAAAAAAAAAAAAAAGAACATATGGGACTGTAACAATTAGGTTCCAGTTCAAGAGGGAAACCAAGTTTATTCCGTCTCTAGCAGACTCCAGCAGCAGAAACAAAGATATAATAAAGGCGTTTAGATCAGTCCAAATTTAGAATGTGAATGAGTACACCTGATCAAAGGCTAAATTAGGGGAAGAAAGAAAAGAGAATGAGAGTTTTGAAAAGAGTGATTTAAATAATGTGTCAAATACTATGGAATTGATAGACAAATAATTGAATACTAGAAGAGACTGATGAGAGAAAATAAAGATCTGAGATTGTGCTAGGCATTATGGCTCATGACTATAACTCTGGCTACTTGGTAGGCAGAAATTGGCAGGATTGGTATTTTGAGGCTGGCCCAGGTAAAGAGTTTGTAAGACCCCCCTCCTTGGACCAATGAAAACCTGGACTGGTGATAGGCACTTGTCACCCCATCTGAAGGCAACCTAAGAAGGAGGATCACAGATCCTGCCAAATAACACATAAATACAAGATCCTATCTTAAATAGCTAAAGTAAAATGAGCTAAGAGCATGACCCAAGTAGTAGAGCACTTGCCTAGCAGGCAGAAGACCCTGAGTTCAAACCCCAGTACTGCCACCACAGTGAGATCTTAACGAAATTGATGAACAAATATAATGAAAATCTGAGTGCGTATGCGGTCTAGTGAAGGGGTTAAGGAGTGATTCTTACCAAATTTGAGATCAGGGAACTTGACTGACTTAGCAAAACATGATGGATCATCCATTGGATATTAAGAGTTCTCCAGCACAATAATGAAACTTGGGAACTCAGATTCTAGATAATAAAGGTATAGTTGTGGGCCTTTGGAAAGTTTAGCCTAGGTATGTATACAGATCAAATTATTTGCAGAACACTCAACCTAGCAAATGAAAGTAGCCACAGAATCAGTAAATAGGTCTGAGTAATATCTAGATTAGCTAATGAAAAGGTCTGATTAGAATCTTTCTACCAATCTTGGTCTGTTTCTGCCTCCATTGGAGTTTATTCAACTCAGTTTTCTTTGACTTCCCAAATAATTGAGAGAACAGTTGTGTTTTATTTTAGCTTCTCTGGAATTAATGGTTTTTGTTTGTTTGATTGTTTTTCTTAGTATCTAAGTGATCTACTTAACGAAACAGAAACTTTGAACAGAAATCAATTTCTAATAGTTTTTGTAAACTGATCCATTTTTTTAGTCATTCTTCCATCCATGTAATTACATTTATCCTTTTTATATCCATATAATAAAAGGAGTTAACAGCTTGAAAACAATTTATTTGTAATAAGTTGAACTAATTTCAAAATGACCCATTTTGTTCCCTTTGTTTTTTGTCACCTCTAGCTGCATACCCCCATCGTTTGAATCTCTTTTACCTTGCCAATGATGTCATACAGAATTGTAAAAGGAAAAATGCAATCATATTCCGTGAATCGTTTGCTGATGTACTTCCTGAAGCAGCTGCTCTAGTGAAGTAAGTAAATTATTGCTCTTTGGGATCTAAGATTTAGAGTTTTAGTTTGCCCACTCACCTGTTAGCAGAACAGTAATTGCACATAGTTGAAAATAAAAGGAAATTTTGCCTAAGTTAGCAAGAACAGTAATTGCACATAGTTGAAAATAAAAAGGAAATTTTGCCTAAGTTGTTCAGGATAACTTTCATGCTTATTCACAGTTACCTTTGTTCTGTTTTTTTTTTTTTGTTTGTTTGTTTTTTTTGGGTCCGGTCATGGGGCCTGAACTCTGGGCCTGGGCGCTGTCCCTCAGCTCTTCAGCTCAAGGCTAGCACTCTACCACTTGAGCCACAGCACCATTTCCGGCTTTTTTCTTTTTGCTTATGTGGTGCTGAGGAATCGAACCCAGGGCCTTGGGCATGCAAGGCAAGCGCTCTACCACTGAGCCACCTTCCCAGCCCTGAGGGTTTTTTTTTTGTTTCTGTTTTGTTTTTTCTTTGCTGCTGGTTATTGAACCCAAGGCCAGGTATATACGAGGCTAAAGCTTTACTTTGAGCTATGCCCTCCAGTTTCCACTTTTTTATTTATTTTTATTTTGTTTTTGTTTTTTTGTTGGTCATAGGGCTTGAACTCTGGGCATGGGCACTGTCCTTGCGCTCTTCAGCTCAAGGTGAGCACTCTACCCTTGAGCCACAGCACCACTTCCAGTTTTCTAGTGGTTTATTGGAGATAAGAGTCGCACCGACTTTCCTGCCCAGGCTGGCTTTGAACCGTGATAATCAGATCTCAGCCTCCTGAGTAGCTAGGATTACAGGTGTGAGCCACTGGTGCCTGGCTCCACTTTTTTTTTTAGTGTGCGTGCGTGCGTGCGTGCGTGCGTGCGTGCGTGCGTGTGCGTGCGTGTGTGTGTGTGTGTGTGTGTGTGTGTGTGTGTGTGTGTGTGTTGGGGGATGGTGTCCTGTGGCTTGAACTCATGGCCTGGGTTCTATCCTTGAGATTTTTTTTTTTTTTTTTGGTCATTATGTGGAGCTTGAACTCTGGGCCTGGGCACTGTCCCTGAGCTCTTTAGCTTAAGATAAGCACTCTACCACTTGAGCCACAGCACTACTTCTGTTTTTTTGGTGGTTAATTGGAAATAAGAGTCTCATTTCCAGACTTTCCTGCCTGGGCAGGCTTTGAACTGCGATCCTCAGATCTCAGCCTCCTAAGTAGCTAGGATGACAGGCATGAGCCACCAGTACTGGCTTCCTTGAGAGTTTTTGCTCAAGGCTACAATCTACCACTTGAGCCAAAGCTCCGCTTCTGGTTTTTTAGTGGTTAATTGGGAATAAGAGTCACATGGATTTTCCTACTTGGGCTGGCTTCAATCTATCATCCTCTAATCTCAGTCTCCTGAGTAGCTAGGATTAAAGATATGAGCCACAAGCACCCAGTTCACTTTTTCTTTATCATTTATCATCCCAGCTGTGGTCAGAAGCATAAATGGAAGAATCATGGTCTAGGCCACCCCAGGCAAGAAAGTAAGACACTACCTCAAAATAATCAGCGATGAGTGCCAGTGGCTCACGCCTGTCATCCTAGCTACTCAGAAGTCTGAGATCTGAGGATTGCGGTTCAAAGCCAGCCCAGGCAGGAAAGTCCATGAGACTCTTATCTCCAATAAACCACTAGAAAACCAGAAGTGGCACTGTGGCTCAAGTGGTAGAACAGTAGCCTTGAGCACAAAGAGGCTCAGGGACAATGCCCAGGCCAACAAAAATGAAGAAGAAAAAAATAATCAGGGGGCTGGGAAGGTGGCTCAGTGATAGAGTGTTTGCCTTGCATGCATGAGGCCCTGGGTTCGATTCCTCAGCACCACACAAATAGAAAAAGCCAGAAGTTGCACTGTGGCTCAAGTTGTAGAGTGCTAGCCTTGAGCAAAAGAAGCTCAGTGACAGTGCCCAGGCCTTGAGTTCAAGCCTCAGGATTGGCCAAAAAAAAAAAAAAAAGATTAAAAAGAAAAATAATCAGAACTGGGTGCCTGTGGCTCACGCCTGTAATCCCAACTACTCAGGAAGCTGAGATCTGAGGATTCAAAGCCAGCCCAGGCAGGAAAGTCCGTGAGACTCTTATCTCCAATAAACCACCAGAAAACTGGAAGTGGCACTGTGGCTTACATGGTAGACCACTAGCCTTGAGCTGAAGAGCTGAGGCACAGCGTCCAGGCCCAGAGTTTAAGCCCTACAACTGACAAAAAAATAAATGAATAAATAAAAATAGAAATACTCTGCCACTAGCCATGACTTCAATAAGTTACAGATTACAATTTTTTTTAATTTTTATTTTTTTGGTGGGGCTTGAACTCTGAGCCTGGGGGCTATCCTTCAGCTCTTCAGTTCAAGGCCAGCACTCTACCACTTGAGCCACAGCACCACTTGCAGTTTTTTAGTGGTTTATTGAAGATGAGTCTCACAGACTTTCTTGCCTGGGCTGGCTTTGAACCACGATCCTCAGATCTCAGCCTCCTGAGTAGCTAGGATTACAGGCGTGAGCCACTGACACCCAGCACAAAATAATAATTATTATTATTTTGCCAGTCTTGGGTCTGAACTCAGGGCCTAGGCACTGTCCCTGAGCTTCTTTTTGCTTGAGGCTAGCAGTGTACTACTTGAGCCACAGCACCACTTCCAGCTTTTTCTATGTATGTGGTACTGAGGAATCAAACCCAAAGCTTAATGAATGCTAGGAAAGCAATCTACCACTAAGCCACATCCTAGCCCTTATTTTTTTAATTTTTGAGATAGGGTGTCCTTATAGGTCCTATCTTAACCTCCAACTAGCAAGCCTCCTGGCCTCAGCTCCCCTAATTCTGGAACTACAGACATGTACCACCAAACCTAGCTAAGAAGAATACCTTTAGGGAATGGAAAGTTTGTTTGATGTGTGTATGTGTATGTGTGTGTGTTAGAGATATAACTTAGGGCCTAGGTGCTCTCTTAGCTTTTTCATACAGAACTGGGGCTCTGCCACTTGAATTACCCCTCTACTTCTGGCTTTTTGGATTTATTGGAGATAAGAGTTGCATAGACTTTCCTGCTAGGTTGGCTTCAAACCATGATCCACAGATCTTGAGTAGCTAGAACTATAAGCATAAGCTACTGGCCACCCAGTTTAAGAACTAAAAATTTACTGAAGAGGGCTGGGAAGGTGGCTCAATGGTAGAGCACTTGCCTTGCATGCATGAGGCCCTGGGTTTGATTCCTCAGCACCACATAAGCAGAAAAAGCTGGAAGTGGTGCTGTGGCTCAAATGGTAGAATGTGGTAGAATGTGGCTCAGGTGGTAGAAGTGGCAGAGTTCAAGTCTCATGACCGACCAACAACAACAACAACAAAAAGAAATGAAAAACAAATATATATACATTTGATTATAACAAGATTAAATTTCTGGGCTGGATAAGTGGCTTGCTGATAAGACTGCTTGCCTAGCTTACCCAAGGTACTGTGTTCAGTCCTCAGCCCTGAGAGTAGTGGGGGAAGGAGGAAGATGTTTAAGGGATGTTGGCAATTGAATCAAATCAGAATATGGAGAAGTTAATGTCAGCTACAGGGTGGGTAGCACAAGAACCATACCTAATAGGGATTAAACTGGCAAGGAGTGGTAGGTTTTATATGTTTGTGGCTCACTGAAAACATGAGGATTTCCTTTATATCCCTGGTCACAAGTTTAGTAACCTTACTTGCTTATATAATGTAACCATTTGGGGGATCTGCTTTTAATTTGAACTAGGGTTACTAATTCATTAAATAAATTAAAAAGAACCATGAGAAAAATAGAGGGCAGGGATGGGGTGTGTGTAACTCATGTTCTAGAGCCCTTACTTACCTAGGAAGTCTTAGGTTGAATCCTCATTACTAGAGATGGAGAGAGGGATATTTGTATACCCATTATTCACAGTAGCTAACCACAATAGATGAAAGAAAGAAAGCAGTCCAAATGTGTATTTAATGACTAAAATGTGATACATATATATGATAGAATTTTACTGGATCTTAAAAGAAAGGAAATTCTGATACATGTTAAACAAGTATTGTAAGATTCCACTTACATGACTTAACTTAAATAGTTAAATCCAGAGACAGAATATAGAGTGGTTATTGTTAGAGGAAAAGGAGAATGGGGGCTGGGAATGTGGCTCAGTAGTAGAGTACTTGCCTCATATGCATGGGGCCCTGGGTTTAATTCCTCAGTATCACATGAACAGAAAAAGCAAGCCAGAAGCGGTGCTGTGGCTCAAGTGGTAGAGTGCTAGCCTTGAACACACAGAGGCTCAGGGACAGAGCCTAGGCACTGAGTTCAAGCTCCAGGACCGGCCAAAAAAGGGAGAATGGGAGTTATTGGTAAATAGGTATAGTTTGTTTTGCAATGAGAAAAGAGTTTGGCTGCCTAGCACATTAATGTACTTTACTGAACTATATATTAAAAATGGTTAAGATGAGCTGAGTGCTGGTGGCTGAATTGCAGAGGATCTAGGATTGAGACCAGTTTGGGCAGAAAAGTTTGTGAAACTTCATCTCCAAAATAACCAACAAAAAGCCTGGCTGGAGTATGGCTGAAGTGGAACTCGCTAGGCAGATGAACAAGCTGACAAGCTTGAAGCCTTGAGTTCAAACCCTGGTACAGGCAAAATGGAATAAGATAAAGGTGGTAAAGATGGTAAATTTATGTGTGTGCTTTTACCATTACTTTTTAAAAAACAACAAAATTTGGAAACATGCTACAAAATGACATGAGCTTTGAAAACATCATGCTGAAATAAACCAAGAATAGCACAAATACTGTAGAATTGCATTTGTATCTAGCCCAGCAGCTGTGGCTCATGCCTATAATCTTAGCTACTCAGAGATCTGAAGGTTGTCATTCTAAGCCGCCCTGGTAGGAAAGGCCATGAGACTCTTAGCTCCAATTAACTCAGAAAAAGTTGGGCCTGTAGCTCATATAGTAGAACATCAGCCCTGAGTAAAAAAAAAAAAAAAATTAAGGAAGCTGGGTGCCTGTGGCTCACGCCTGTAATCCTAGCTACTCAGGAGGCTGAGATCTGAGGATAGCTTGTTCAAAGCCAGCCCGGGGAGGAAAGTCCGTGAGACTCTTATCTTCAATATCTTCGAAAACTGGAAGTGGCGCTGTGGCTCAAGTGGTAGAGCGCTCGCCTTGAGCTGAGCGCAGGTACAGCGCCCAAGCCCAGAGTTCAAGCCCCATGACTGACCCAAAAAAAAAAAAAAAAAAAGCAAAAAAAAACCCCTAAGGAACAGCACCCAGGCCCTGAATTCAAGCTTCAGTACTAGCATACTAAAAAATAATAATAATAAATAAGCAAAATATCTAGCCAGTGGCACACAGTTATAATCGTAGCTTCTCAGGAATCTGAGGATTGAGGTTTGAGGCCAGGTTGGGCAGAAAGTATGCATGAGATTCTTACCTCTAATTAAATTCACCAGCAAAAAAATGTGGGATGGAGGCATGGCCTCCTGTAGAGCTCTAGCAGTGAGGGGGGAAAACAAAGCAAAAACCCCCCAGCAAGAGCATGAAGCCTTGAATTCATGCCCATCCCTCCTCCCCAGCAAAATGTAGAATAGGTAAATCCATAAACATAGAAAGTAGATCAAGGCTACCAGGAGCTGGTCAGAGAGAGGAAGGGCAATGAGAAGTTAGTGCTCTAGCAGTGAGGGGGAAAAACAAAGCAAAAAACCCCCAGCAAGAGCATGAAGCCTTGAATTCATGCCCACCCCTCCTCCCCAGCAAAATGTAGAATAGGTAAATCCATAAAGATAGAAAGTAGATCAGAGGCTACCAGGAGCTGGTCAGAGAGAGGAAGGGCAATGAGAAGTTAGTGTTCAATGGACAGAGTGATATGCCTAAATGTGGCTCTTCTTTTCCCTACATAATATTGAAACCTTACTACCCCATTTTGGTACTATTAAGAGTAGAGCTGTTGAGGGGTGATTAGGTCATGATGGCTCTACCCCCACGTTTGGAATTAGTGTTTGTTTGTTTTTAAAGGGGTCTGAGAAAGTTAATGAAAAGTTTTGGCAACATTGGCAGTGGTGATTACATACATTGTGAGTATAATTGGTGCCACTGAATTACGCATTTAAGAGATGTAGCTCTGTGACAGAGTGCTCACCTAAGTGGTCATCCAAGTTCATTTATAGGGGAAAACAGAGGAAGGAGGAAGGAAGAAAAGTGTGTGTGTGTGTGTGTGTGTGTGTCTGTATCTGTGTGTGTGTCTGTGTGTGTGTCTGTGTGTGTGTGTGTTGTAAGATATATATGATAATTCTACCTAGTTTTTATTTTTTTCCCTGTCATGAGCCTGAACTCAGGGCCTGGGTACTGTCTTTTGCTCAAGGCAAAAAAAAAAAAAAAAAATGGAGCCAGAGCTCCATTTCTGGCTTTTTTGGTAGTTTTAGTCTGACAATCTTGTCTTGCCTACCCCAGCTGGCTTTGAACCTTGATCCTCAGACCTCAGCCTGCTGAGTAGGTAGGATTACAGGCTTGAGCCACTGGTGCCTGGCAAATTATGGCAGATTTTATGCTACATATATTTACTTAAAGTTTTATAAAAGGAAAAGGCCAGGTATGTGGCTACTCAGCAGGTAGAGGTACTAGAGGGTTGCAGTAGGAGGCAAAAACGTAAGACCCACTCTGGGAGAATGGGGGAGGCAAAAGGACTGAGGTGGGTTTCAGGTGGTAGCGTGCTTGCTTAGCAAGCTGGGGGTTCTGAATCAAATCAAAGCAGCTAATGATTTAAAAAAGAAAAAAAAAAGCCGGTGCCAGTGGGCTCATGCTGTGATCCTAGCTACTCAGGGGCTGATATCTGAGGATCACTGTTCAAAACCAGCCTTGGCAGGAAAGTCAGTGAGACTCTTACTGCCAATTAGCCAATAAACCACCAGAAAACCAGAAGTGACACTGTGGCTCAAGTGGTAGCCATGAGCTGAGGGACAGCGCTCAGGCTCAAAGTTTAAGCCCCATGACTAACCCCCCCCCCAAAAAAAAAAGTGGTACTTAAACTGACAGACTTGTCAACAGCAACAGTGAAAGATAGAAAATGTTTTGTGTCATTGATAGTAGCTTATATGAAACCAAATCAAGCCCATTTTTGCCATTCTCTCTTCTAACATGTGAGAATGCTACAAGAAGGCCTTTACTAGACACTGAGGCTGCCTAGTATCTTGATCCTAGACTTTTCAGCCTCTGTAAGAAATAGTTTTTTTGATGCCAGGTGTTGGTGGCTCACGCCTGTAATCCTAGCTAATCAGGAGGCTGAGATCTAAGGATCACGGTTCAAAGCCAGCCCAGCTGGAAAGTCCATGAGACTCTTATCTCCAATAAACCACTCAGAAAACCAGAAGTGGTGCTGTGGATCTAGTGGTAGAGCTGAAGAGCTCAGAGACAATGCCCAGAGTTCAACCCCCACAATGACAAAAAGATAGACAGACAGAGAGACAGAGAATGGAAAAGGAAAGAAAGAAATCATTCTTTTGGTTTTTTGGTTTTTTGGTTTGTTTTGTTTTTTGGTTGGTCCTGGGGCTTGAGCTCTGGGCTTGGGCGCTGTCCCTCAGCTCTTCAGCTCAAGGCGAGTGCTCTACTGCTTGAGCCACAGCGCCACTTCTGGTTTGCTAGTGGTTTATTGGAGACTAGAGTCTTACAGACTTTCCTGCCTAGGCTGGCTTTGAACCGTGATCCTCAGATCTCAGCCTCCTGAGTAGCCCGGCCATTCTTTTTGTTTTTTTGTGCAGAAGCTGGGTGCTGTCTCTGAGATCCCACACCCACCGTCCTCCCCAAGGCTAGTGCTCTGTTTGAGCCACAGCTCCACTTCTTGGAGATACGAGTCTCATGGACTTTTTTCTTTTCTTTTTTTCTTCTTTTTTCTTTTGTTGGCCGTGGGGCCTGAACTCTGGGCCTGGGCCCTATCCCTCAGCTCTTCAGCTCAAAGCTGGCGCTAGTCTACTACTTGTGCCACAGCACCACTTCTGGCATGCAAGGCAAGCACTCTGCCACTGAGCCACCTTCTCAGCCTTTTTTTTTTTTTTTTTAAGAGTCCTAGAGAACATTATCAACTACCTCTTTGCTTCCCTTTTTGCTCATTATTTTGGCAAATTACTGAAAGATGATGGTTCCAATGAAAAGGACTAAGTCAATATTTTTATACTGTTTTTCTTTAGGGATCCATCTGTCTCTAAATCTATAGAACGAATCTTTAAAATCTGGGAAGATAGAAATGTATACCCAGAAGAAATGATTGTGGCACTTAGAGAAGCTTTGAGTAAGTATCTTTTTTTCCTCCTTAAAAATTTTTTTCATCAGTGTCTACAATTCTGTATACATAGGAGATAGAGGATTCTATTATGTAATAAAAATTTTAATCTGGCTTTAAAACTAAATTCTTGTGAAAATCTAGATCTGTTTGAATGAAAAATTTAAGTAGAATTAGTTTTGGGCTGAGAGATTGGATTTTATTTCTATTGACTGAAAACATCAAGCACATTGATAATGGCTATCTGATTATTTTCATGCATTTGCTTTAATTGAACATTTTAAAACTGTTCCTTAATCGTATTTAATAAACATTACTCTTGTCTTCGTGTTTGGAAAGTTTTGGACAGTTTTTGTACTCACCAAGCTATTTGGTAGTAAGTATATATGAAGTCTTTTTTTTTTTTTTAAAGCATACATTAGCTATGCAAGGGGAAGGATTTTACCGTGACATTTCCATGCATGTATATAATATATTCTAAGTAATTCCCCCATCATTTATCCCCCTTCCCTTCCTAATAAAATTTCAGTCAGTGTTTTCTTTTTCTAAAGTTAATCTAGTTCTTAGATATTTGACGCATATAATTAATCAAATAGAAGTTGGTGATAATCTACTACCATGACCATTGTTTGACTAGAAATTTGTTTTTAAAATAACCATTTTCTAAGAAGCTGTTAAATTCTTACTTGAGTGTGTTAACTGGAATCTTTAAGCCTCCTACCCTATTCTTTGCACAATGAGGAATTTCATTGATTATAAACATTGTTTGACAGCTTCTTAGATCTAGTGGGTGTTTCTATTTTTTTATAAAAATGAAAGAAAAGGAAAGAGAAAAACTACAGTCTCGGATTGCCTTTTTTCATGCTGCAACTTTGGCACTGAAGTGGACAAACAGAACAGCTTCCCATAATGCCAGATTGCAAAAACTGAAATGTTTTCCAGGTACCTCTTTCAAAACTCAGAAGCAGCTGAAAGAAAATCTGAACAAACAACCGAATAAGCAGTGGAAGAAATCACAAAGTAAGGAACAAAATCTCAACTAATATAAAATTATCTCCTCTTTTGGAGCAGAAGAAAATGTAGACCATTTGACATCGTACCTGGCATAAACCATGGGCAAGCCTGTGTTTTCCAGGCCTGGGAGGCTCCCAGTTACTTACATTAAACAAGCCATGATGAAGTTACTTCCTAAAAATTCTCTTACACAAAGGAAAAGCAGAAAAAGGGTTTTACTGAGTGAAGATTCACAAGTAGTTGGGGGATTAAAAGAAGAAGAAAATACTTGATAGTGCCCAGGCAAATTCTTAGGTTCAAAGATATATGAAGTTAGAGGCAGCTGACATTAAACAACAGAGCTGAAGAGGAGACTAGGCATTAAGAAGCATGTCTGTGGTAGCCATGAAATCCTTCTGATTTGGGGATACGCTCTGCCCAGTTAGACTTGAGCCTCATATCTCATATCCTGGCAAGAAGCTCATTTTCTCACAGGAGCTCCTATTATATTGACCGTATTTACCCAGCATGTGATCAAGGGAGTGAAATACTGCATGTGATAGGCTGCTATGGGAAAACTGAGGAATACTGAGAGACTTGAAGGTGTGGAGGGAACAAGGTAGAAGACAGAATTGGGAGGTGAAACAAGACAGTTGGGAAGGTTTTGTTCCATCAAGCATATGATGTTCATCGTGATTAAGAGTGTTGTCTGACTTTTTTTTTGTTCATGAGTTGCATGCTTAGAAACAACGAGTCATCATTTCAGCCAAAGTTCAACCACAGTGATACTTTACTTAAGATGTCCCTTGCCTTTTTGTTGTGGTTGTTGTTATGAATTGAGTCAGCAGAAAAATCCAAAACTAAATATGTGGGAATAGAGTTGGTATTTTTTTCAGCCAGTGGTCAGGATTAATTGGATATCCTGTTCCTAAACACTTACTTTGAGGTATTCAGATCTTCTTATACTCAGTGAGATTAGGAAAAGAAGGTACTTTATGTATCTCACGTCTCCAAATCAGCAATTCTAGGACTCCCAAGAGTCTGCTGGAGGTAAGTTGGTTAGACTTAATCTAAATAGTGTATTTTTTTATTACCATACTTAAGAGTATTTAAATTTCATAGTCCATTACTCTAGGAATTATGATTTAACTGTGCATGTTTGCTATGTACTTGAAGAATATTCCCTTAACCTAATATATCTAAATTTTTCCTGGATTTAGTAAATTCTATGCATTGGTATTCTCAGTTACCTTTTCTTTAATTCCAACAGCATCCGCGAATCCAAAAGCTGCTCTCAAGTCTAAAATAGTCGCTGAATTCCGAGTAAGTTACAAAATGTTTAACTACAAGAAAGTATTATTTACCCATTTTTAGTTACAATTTCATCTATAGGCCAATAGTACTTAGATTTACTCTGTTGTACTATTACATTCTAAACAAGCTTAAACTGTTCTAAAGAAGCCATATTGGGATTATTAGATAGTTTTATCTGTTTCCCTAATGGGAGAAATAACCTTCCAAATACTTGTTATGAGCTGAGTTCTGTGTTTCATGCCAGAAGGAAGCTCATCTTTCTTTCTTTCTTTCTTTCTTTTTTTTTTTTTTTTTTTTAACTTACCTGGGACTTGAACTCAGGGCCTGAGCACTGTCCCTGAGTTTCTTTTGCTCAAAGCTAACCCTTTACCACTTGAGCCATAGTGCCACTTCTGGCTTTTTCTGTTTATGTGGTACTGAGGAATCAAACCCAGTGTTTCATGCACGCTAGGCAAACACTCTACCACTAAGTCACATTCCCAGCGCGCTCATCTTTCTTTGAAGCTCAGTTAAATTAGCAATCTCAAATAACAAAGATTGTGTTTACCTAATTGGAATTGTTTTTTCTGTCTGTTCTGGGGCTTTGAATTTGGCCTGGGTACTGTCCCCAAGCTTTTTCCTCTCAAAGCTAGCATTCCATCACTTTGAGCCATATATTACCATTTCCCGTTTTTTTTGGTGGTTAATTGGAGAGAAGTCTCACAGACTTTCCTGTCTGAGCTAGCTTCAAACTGTAATCCTTAGATCTCAGCCTCCTAAGTAGCTATAATTATAGGCATGAGCCACTAGCACCTGGCTAATTGGATTTTTTTTTTTTTTTGGCCGGTCATGGGGCTTGAACTCTGGGCCTGGGCATTGTTACTCAGCTCTTCAGCTCAAGCTCTACCACCTAAGCCACAGCACCACCTCTGCCTTTTTCTGTTTATGTGGTGCTGAGGAATCGAACCCAGGGCCTCATGCATTCAAGGCAAGCACTCTATCACTGAGCCACCTTCCCAGCCCCCTAATTGGAAATTTTAAAGCATGTTAGTGGGCCTTTGTCTCTCTCTACATCCCATCCTCTCCTCCTCTCTCTTCTCTCTTTCTTCTCTCTTCTGCCCTGCCTCTTTTTTTTTTTTGCCTTTGTCTTGCGTTTCTCTCTTGAGCCTGCCTGCCCTCCCTCCCCCTTCCCCTTTTCTCCCCCTCCGTCCCTTCCTCCTTTCCCTCCCTCCCTCGTTCGTTTCTTCCTTCCTTCCTTCCTTCTCCCTCCCCTCCCCTCTCCTCCCCTCTCTTTTCACTTCCCTGGTTGGTCATGGGGCTTGAACTCTGGGCCTGGGCGTTGTCCCTCAGCTCTTCAGCTCTACCATTTGAGGCACAGCACCACTTCCAGGTTTCTGGTGGTTTATTGGAGTCTTGTGTCATGGACTTTCCTGCCTGGGCTGGCTTTGAACAGTGATCTTCAGAGCTCAGCCTCCTGAGTAGTTAAGATTACAGGCATGAGCCACCAGCGCCCAGCTCTCTTCCTTTTCCTCTTGGTCTTCTTTTGCCAGTCCTGGGACTTGAACTCAGGGCCTGGGTGCTCTCCCTGAGCTTCTTTTGCTCAAGGCTAGCACTCTACCACTCTAGCAGCTATGCCACTTCCAGCCTTTTCTGTGTATGTGGTACTGAGGAATCGAACCCAGGGCTTCATGCATGCTAGGCAAGCACTCTACCACTAAGCTACCTTCCCAGCCCCTTGCCTGCCTTTCTTGCCTATCCTGGGGCTTAAACTCAGATCATGGACACTGTCCTTTAGCTTTGTTTGCTCAAGGCTCGCACTCTGCCACTTAAGACACAGCACAACTTCCTTTTTTTTTTTTTTTTTTAAAGTGCTTTATTGAAGATAGAGTCTCATGGGCTTTCCTGTCCAGGCTGGCTTTGAACCATGATCCTTGCTCACTTCGGCAGCACATATACTAAAATTGAACCATGATCCTTAGACCTCAGGCTCCTGAGTAGCTGGGATCACAAGCATGAGCTACTGGCACCTGGCCACCTTTGTCCATTTCATTCCTGATTCTGTATTCATAAATTAGCTATAAGTAACTAAGGAAATAGAACTTATGTAAAATAGTTTTTTTTTGGGGGGGGGGTTGTTTATGATGGTACTGCGTTGAACATAGGACCTCCTGCTTCCTAGCAGAGTTTCTCCACATCTTCAGACTTTTATTTCACTGATTATTTTTTAGATAAGGTTTCAGTTTTACTATAGGTCCACACTTGTACCATGATCCACCTCCTTTATACTCCCATTTTAGCTAAGATGATGGGTGTATGTCACTGTGCTCAGTTATTGGTGAGAAAGGTTTTATGCCCAGACTGGCTGTGAATCTTGATTCTTCCAATCTCACCTTTCAAATAGCTTGTATTGTAGGCATGAGCTACTGCGGTGCTCAGCAAAAAAATATGATTTGACATGAGAATTGATCATGACATCCTTGACTTTAAGAAAAAGTAGGTGTTGTGGGGTTTTTTTGTTTCGTTTGTTTCCTCTTGGAATTTCATTAGGCTTTAGTGGTGTTTTGTTTGTTTTTTATTTATGGGAGAAGTAAAATAAAAACAATTAAATGATCTGTAAGTGAAATATGACTCTGGTCTGCATTCAGTCTCAGGCCCTCATTGAAGAGCTATTGCTGTATAAGCGCTCAGAAGATCAGATAGAATTGAAAGAGAAACAGTTATCAACAATGAGGGTGGATGTATGCAGCACAGAAACTCTAAAGTGCTTAAAAGGTAAGATATCCTTTTAAATAGAATATTTCTGGCTTTGCTTTCCAGATCTGCCATTTTTAGGCACTCAAACTGGTTGACCCCAATAAAGTTTAATCCCCAGCAAAGAGAGGGAGAGAGAGTCATAAGTAAAATCATAGGTAAACTCTTTTTTTTTTTTTTTCTGCCAGCTCCGGGACTTGAACTCAGGACCTGGGCACTATCCCTGAGCTTCTTTTTGCTCACGGCTAGTACTCTACCACTTGGGCCACAGTTCCACTTCTATCTTTTTGGTAGTTATATATATGGGCTTTGAACTAGGATTCTCAGATCTCAGTCACTTCTTCTGAGTCACTAGAATTATAATTGTAAGCCATTAACATCTGGCTTGCTGGCTTTTTTTTTTTTTTTTTTGCTGGTTGTGGGGCTTGAACTCTGGTTCTGGGCGCTGTCCCTGAGCTCTTCAGCTCAAGGCTAGCGCTCTACTACTTGTACCACAGTGCTACTTCTGGCTTTTTCTGCTTATGTGCTGAGGAATCGAACCCAGGGCCTCATGCATGCAAGGCAAGCATTCTACCACTGAGCCACCTTCCCAGCCCCTTGCTGGCTTTTTTTAGATAGGGGATCTCTTGGACTTTTCTACTAAAACTGGCTTTTGAACTATAATCCTCCAGACCTCAGCTTTCTGAGTAGCTAGGATTTTAAGCATGAGCCGCTGGCACCCAACTAAAATAATTATATTTCGTAACTGGTTAACTGGTTTGTGTTTGCACTTATATAAGGTCACTGTAATATCTTGTCATATCCATATTCTCTGGAAAGTATGTCAAGTTATTAAGGCTGAGTGCTGGTGGCTTATGTCTGTAATCTTAGCTACTCAGGAGGCTGAGATCAGAGGATCACAGTTCAAAGCCAACCTGGGCAGGAAAGTTCGTGAGACTCTTATTGCCAGTTAGCCACCCAAAAAGCCAGAAGTAGAAGAAGCATGGCTCAAGTGGTAGAGTGCTAGCTTTAAGCAGATAAAGGTCAGGGACAGCGCCAGGCCCTGAGTTTTAAGTCCCACAACAGGCAAACTGACACTCCCCCCTCCCCAACCCCTACTCCCCCAAGTCTTTTTCAGATAGGAGTCAGGATTTGTTGTTGTTGGTGGTGGTCGTGGGACTTGAACTCTGGGCTTGGGCACTGTCCCTGAGCTCTTTAGCTCAAGACTAGTGTTCTACCACTTGAGCCACAGTACCACTTCCAGTTTGTCAGGTGGTTAATTGGAGATAAGAGTCTCAAGGATTTTCCTGTCTAGACTGGCCATCAACCACAGTCCTCAGATCTCAGTCTCCTGAGTAGCTGGGATTGCAGGTGTGAGCCAACAGCACCGGGCTTCAAGAATATTTAGTGTGTGGGGCTGCAAAAGTGGCTCAGTGGTAAAGTGCTTGCCGTCCATGCATGAGGCCCTGTGTTCCATTCCTCAGCACCACATAAGCAGAAAAAGCTGGATGTGGCGCTGTGGCTCAAGTGGTATGCTAGCCTTGAGCTGAAGAGCTGAGGGACAGAGCCCAGGCCCAGAGTTCAGGCCCTGTGACTGGCAAAAAAAAAAAAAAAAGAATAGTACGATAAACACAGAGATCACTTCTTTTTTTTTTTTTTTATTGTGAAAATACTGTACAGAGGAGTTATAATTACATGAGCAGATCACTTCTGTTTTTACTTTTTGTGAACCTTCATTTTCTCATCTAAGAAATATATCTTACCAGCTTTGACACAGACAGTATAATGTAGGTAAACAGAATTGTGCCTCATTATTATTCCTCAATAAGAGATTTATGAAGAAAAGATATAATCAACAAACTGTTTTAGTTGGACTTTGTTTTCTTTGTTTTAATCACAAGTACTTTCACTATTACTTTATCAGGTTTAAATTAATCTGTGTCAAGCTTTATTAATCTTTTTGTGACTGTGATTTATAGGTACTTCTTTAAGGTAAAACTATATCTAGAAATATTTTTTGTACGTTTTTTATTTTAAAAATGTTGTACAGAGGGGTTACAGTTACATTAGCGAGGTAATGAGTACATTTCCTATTGAGCATTGTTGTCTCCTCCTTTGTTTTCCCCCTACCATCCCTTCCCTCCCACCTCCACAACTATCCCCCACCCCCAGTCTAGAAATATTATACACCTAAGAACCTAGTTTGATGGTAGATGCCTGTAAACCTAACACTTGGTAGGAAAAACAGGATCATCACAAGTTTGAGGGAAACATGGGCTACATAGCTACACCCTGTCTCTTAAAAAAAAAAAAAAAAACAAGTTACATACTGAGGTAACAAGGTTCATAGAGAGGAGTTTTCTTCAAAAGTTAAATTTTTTACTTTTTTTAAAAAAATCTAGAAATAAATACTTTTTCATTACTTTAGATAAAACAGGAGGAAAGAAGTTCTCTAAAGAATTTGAGGAAGCAAGCTCGAAACTGGAGGAATTTGTGAATGGATTAGATAAGCAGGTGAAAAATGGACCCTCACTCACAGAAGCACTGGAAAATGCTGGAATTTTCTATGAAGCACAATACAAAGAAGTAAAAGTGGTAGCAAATGTAAGTAATTATAACACTCTTACATTGAATGCTATATGTCAAAGCATTATATATTATATGTGGTAACTATGAGAATAAGCATTATCTTTATTTTACAGATGAAGAAATGACTTTATAAGAGAGTCAGTGATCTTGTACACAGATTAAGATGTAGGAGGTTTTTATATTTTTTTAAAATATAATTTTGTTATTAACATATTATACAAAGGGGTTACCATTTCATAAGTCAGGTAATGTGTACTTTTTTCTTTTCCTTTTTTTTTTTTTTGTCAGTTATGGGGCTTGAACTCAGAGCCTTTTTTTGCTCAAGGCTAGCCCTATACTATACTTTGAGCCATAGCACCACTTATGATTTTCTGGTAATAAACTGGAAATAAGAGTCTCATGGAAGCCAGGTGCTGGTGGCTTACACCTATAATCCTAGCTACTCAGGAGGCTGAGATCTGAAGATCACGGTTCAAAGCCAGCCCAGGCAGGAAAGTCCTTGACGCTTATCTCTAATAAACCACTAGAAAACTGAAAGTGACACTGTGGCTTAAATGGTAGAGCCCTCGCCTTGAGCTGAAGGAAGCAGGGACAGCATCCAAGCCCAGAGTTCAAGCCCCACAACTGACCAAAAAAAAAAAAAAAAAAAAAAAAAAAGCCTAGCCTGGGCAAGAAAATCAGTTAACCACCTGAAAACCAGAAGTGGTGCTGTGGTTCAAGTGGTAGAGAGCTTAACCTTGAGCTAAAGAGCTGAAGGACAGTGCCCAGGCCCAGAATTCAAGACCCACGACTGACCCCCCCCCCAAAAAAAAAAAAAAGTACATTTCCCCACTCCTCACATAATTATTAGGTAATTGTTTTAGGCCTTTTAATTAGCTAGATGTGATGGCATACACATCTAATCCCACCCAATACTGATGAGGCCCAGGCAGGAGCATCCTGGGTTTGAGGCCAACTATACAAAAGTACTATGCTTACTAATTTTTTACTTCTTCATAGATTTTGGATATTCACATCCACATTCTTTCTGTCAGTTTCCCAACGTTACGTGTATGGGTATGAATAGGTTAGTATGGTCATGGTGTTATAGATTGAGCCAAGGGCCTTACACATGCTGATATACACACTGCATTACCACCAAGGTGAAAAATAAATGGAAGGATGGATGGTGAACCAAAGGATCAAATTATTGGGTTAATCCTTATCTGATGTAACTGGTTTATGGATTGATTGATTGGTTGATTGATTGATTGTGCCAGTTCTGAGGCTTGAACTTAGGGCTTGGGCTTTGTGCTCAAAGCTAACACTCTACCATTTAAGTCAGAGCCTCAGTTCCAGCTTTTTTGTGTGGTTAATTGGAGATAAGAGTCTCACGAACTTAACTGCCTGGTCTGGCTTCAAACCATGATTCTCAGATCTCAGCCTCCTAAGTACCTAGGATTATAGGCATGAACCCTTGGTACCAGGCTTGGTGCCCTGGAAAATTGGATAAAGGTAATAGTGATACTTCAGTAAGCCAAGGAACATCAAGTACTAATACAGCTAGTACTAATACACCAGAAACAAGGAAAAAGCAAGCATGAATTCTGCCCAATCTCAAAGGGTGCATATATCTATTGGCTAGAATCTTTTTTTTTTTGGGGGGGGGGAGGGTCCAGTCGTGGGGCCTGAACTCTGGGCCTGGGCACTGTCCCTCAGCTCTTCAGCTCAAGGCTAACACTCTACCACTTGTGGCTAGAATCTTGATATTTGAACTTCTACCCTCCAAACTTATGAGATAATAAGCTTTTCTTTGTTTTGTTTTTGTTATATACATATGTGAGAGTGCATGTGAGCTCATGCACATGCGCCAACAGTGGAGCTTGAACTTAGAACCATGTACTTTCATTTGACTTTTTCACTCAAAACCAGTGCTCTATCACTTAAACCATGCCTCCAGTTCCAACTTTTCATTGGTTAATGGAAGATAAGAATTTCACAGATTTGTATTCCTAGACTGGCTTTGAAACATGGTCCTCAGTTTCACCTACCTCCTCCTCCTTTCCTAAAACTATTTTAACAGCTTTCATTGTTCTGTTTCCTATATATGCAAGCAAACTACTTCAATCATATTTGTCCTCATTCACTCTCCTCATCGGCCTAAAACCCTACCAATACTACCCACCTGCCAACAGAGCCTATTTTCTGTTAACAGCTTTGTTGTTGTTGTTTCATTTTGTTTTTGTGCTAGTCCTGGGGCTTGAACATGGGACCTGGGTTCTGTCCCTGTGAGGGCCCCCCCCGCCCCCCCCCCCCCCGGCTTTTAGGTAGTTTATTGAAGGTAAGAGTCTTCATGGCCTTTATTTCCTGGTTTGGCTTTGAACTGCGATCTTCAAATCTCAGCCTCCAGAGTAGCTAGGATTACAGGCATGAGCCACTGGAACCTGGCTTTTTACTAATACGTTTTAGAATTATTCACCCTCTATCTTTTTCCCTTCTCACTTCCCCTTTTCCTCCTATTTAGTCCCATAAGTCCCATAGCTAAATTCATTCTCTGTGTATGTGTGTTTCTGTCTGCGAATATGTATGCCTTGGGTCAGACTTCCACATATGAGCAAAAACATACAATATTTGGCTTTTGGGTTTTTTTTGTGTGTGTATGTTTGTTTCTGGTCAGTCTTGGGGCTTGAACTCAGGGTCTGGGCACTATCCCTGAGCATCTATTGCTCAAAGGCTAGTCCTTTACCACTTTGAGCACTTTACTTCCGGTTTTCTGGTAGTTACTTAGAGATAAGAGTCTCACAGACTTTCCTGCTCCTGTGGGCTTCAAGTCATGATCCTTAGATCTCAGTTTCCTGAGTAGCTAGGATTACAGGCATGAGCCACCAGCACCCAGCTGATACTTGACTTTTTTTTTGGTCAGGTTGTGGGCCTGAACTCTAGGCCTGGGTGCTGTCCCTGAGCTCTTCAGCTCAAGGCTAGCGCTCTAGCACTTGAGCCACAGCACCACTTCCGGGTTTTTTCTTTTTGATTATGTGGTACTGAGGAATCAAACCCAGGGCCTCATGCATGCAAGGCAAGCGCTCTACCACTGAGCCACCTTCCCAGCCCCGATACTTGACTTTTTGAGCTTGGTTTATCTCACTCAAGATTATGTCCTCCAGTTTTATTTTCCTGCAGATAACATGATTCTTTTTTTTTTTTTTTGGTCAGTTGTGGGGCTTGAACTCTGAGCCTGGGCACTGTCCCTGAGCTCTTCAGCTCAAGGTGAGCACTCTACCACTTGAGCTACAGCACCATTTCCGATTTTCTTTTTTTTTTTTTTTTTTGTCAGTCATGGGGCTTGAACTCTGGGCCTGGGCACTGTCCCTCAGCTCTTCAGCTCAAGGCGAGCGCTCTACCACTTGAGCTACAGCGCCACTTCCGGTTTTCTAGTGGTTTATTGGAGATAGGAGTCTCACGGTCTTTCCTGCCCAGGCTGGCTTTGAACCTCACTCCTCAGATCTCAGCCTCCTGAGTAGCTAGGATTACAGGCATGAGCCACTGACGCTTGGCTAAAAATGTGTTTGTTTTTGTCAGTTGTGGGGCTTGAACTCTGGGCCTAGGTGCTGTCCCTGAGCTCTTGACATCAAAGTGAGCGCTCTACCACTTGAGCCACAGTGCCACTTCATTTTTCCTATGATTGTAATATTCTGTGTAAATGTGTGTGTGTGTGTGTGTGTGTGTGTGTGTGTGTGTGTGTGTGTGTGTACACATCTCACATCTTTATTCATTCATCTGTTGGGTACCTCAACTGATTGTACCATTTAACTTGAGACAGTAAGTTTTTGTTGATGTTGTTTTTTAATTGTCTTTAGGTAGTTGTACAAAGGAGTTGCCATTTAAGAAAGTAGTTTATTTATTTGGTTGGTCGTGGGACTTAACTTTGGGCCTAAGCCCTGTCCCTGAGCTCTTCACCTCAAAGCGAGGGCTCTACCACTTGAGCCACAGCACCACTTCTGATTTTCTGGTGGCTAATTGGAGGTAAGAGTCTCATAGACTTTCCTGCCTGAACTGGCTTTGAATCGCCATCCTCAGATCTCAGCTCCTGAGTAGCTAGGATCCAGGCATGAGCCACTAGTACCTGACCAAAAAAAAAAAAGGTTAAAATTTATTAATAAAATATATCTTGATAAATTTTTATTGTTTTAAGCCTTGTATGTTATAGTAGTTTATTATCACAGACTGAGAAAACTAGCGATGTAATTATTATGTTTTTTGGGGGTATTTGGAAACTGTATAAATATCCTGTTTCTCGTCAGAATTTGTTTGCTCATATATATCCATATAAATTAATGGTTTGGGGTTGTTTGTGGTACTAGGAATTGAACCCTGAATCTTGTTTAGGCTAGGCCATTTTCTGGAATCTTTTATTTCTTCTTCCGCATCCCTATTCCCACTTAATATCTCCCCTTCTCTCTTCATTTTTTTGGGGGGGCGGGGAAGGGGGTAAGGTTCATGAAGCTTGAATTCTGGGTCTGGGCACTGTCCCTGAGCCTCTTTTGCTCAAGGCTAGTGCTTTGCTACTTGTGCCACGGCGCCACTTCTGGCTTTTTATGAGTAGTTTATTTGAGATAAGAGTCTCATGGACTTTGCAGCCTGGGCTGGCTTTGAACCTCAATCTTCAGATCTCAGCCTCTTGAGGAATTAGGATTACAGCCTGGCTTCTTCATTTGTTTTTGAGACAAGGTCTGACTACTACCTTTGCCCAGGCTAGCCTTGAACTGTCCATTTTCCTGCTTCTACCTTCTGCCAGGATTCATTATGACAAGTATTTTGATGCTCAAATTGACCAAATTTTGTCCAATGGACCTTCTTTACAAATCCCTTTTTGTGCTCTTTTGACCTGACCCTATCTTTCATTAGATGATCTTGCTGTAAGCCCAGACTGGCCTCAAAATTCTCCTCTACTGCCTCAGCCTTCCAAATGTTGGACTTACAAGCATATATATACCACAATACCTACCTACCTTCCTGTCTCCCTCCCTCCCTCCCCTCCCTCCCTCTCCCTCTCTGTCTCTCTCCCTCTCTGTCTCTCTCTTTGTGCTAGTTTTGGGACTTGAACTCACAGTCTGGGTACTGTCCCACTTGAGGCACAGCTCTACTTAAGTTTTTTTTGGTGGCTAACTGGAGATAAGAGGCTTATAGACTTTCCTGTCCAGGTCCCCATCATTTTTTTTTTTTTAACCAGTCCTGGGGCTTAGACTCTGGGCCTGGGCACTGTCCCTGGCTTCTTTTGCTCAAGGCTAGCATTCTACCACTTGAGCCACAGCACCACTTCTGACTTTGTCTGTGTCTGTGGTACTGAGGAATCGAGCCCAGGGCTTTATGCATGCTAGGCAAGCACTTCACCACTAATTCGTATTCCTAGCCCTCCCCATCATTTTTTTTTTTTTTTTTTTTTTTTTTTTTTTTGGGTCCGGTTGTGGGGCCTGAACTCTGGGCCTGGGCGCTGTCCCTCAGCTCTTCAGCTCAAGGCTAGCGCTCTACCACTTGAGCCGCAGCGCCACTTCCGGCTTTTTTCTTTTTGCTTATGTGGTGCTAGGGAATCGAACCCAGGGCCTCATGCATTGCAAGGCAAGCGCTCTACCACTGAGCCACCTTCCCAGCCCCCTCCCCATCATTTTTAAACACTTCCTCACTTTCAGAACAAGATGTTCCAGGCTCACCTCTTTACCTAGCCCTGGAATCAGTTATTTCTCTAAATGACATAGTACATTTTGCTGAAACAATGTTTAGAAACCAAGATCTAAGCAATAAATGTCCTCATTAGATATCACTGCAGCTAGGTGGTACCATTTAGAAAGCCAGAAAATATGTGTCTATATATACATATTTAACCTCTGTACACATTTATGTGTATATATGTGTGTGTGTGTGTGTATATATATATATATATATACTTGTGTATACATACATGTTTCAAACAATGAGGTCACAGTGTTATTTCAGTCCAGCAAAACAAATTTTGTTTCTAGTTTTCTCCCTTACTTGTGATTCTGAATGTTCTAACACTTTAACAAAATCTTGATCAGACTTGTATCCCTGTCAACCACCTCTGTGAGCTTTCTCATCTTTAGACTCTGAAATCCCTTGAAATGCCTCTCACCTGTGCAGACTTCCTTTCAGCTCCAACTGATGGGTTTGGGATTTAATAATTGAAGAAAGAAGGGGAAAAGGTTTTCCTAGGCTGTGAACATATTAACTATAGCTATTTGGGTTTTGTCAGATAATTCCAATATTAGCTTTATTTGTTGTCGGTGTATTGTGAATGTATTTTTTTTCTTTTTTAATTATTTGGACCTATTAACTTGCTAATTTGTTTTTGAATGCTGAACATCGTATGTGAAAGATCGTATGGTGTCTAGATGTATATATGGTCCACGCACATACGATAGGTGCTAGGGATCTGTCTTATTGCCTTCTAGGCAAATATTTTACCATTGATGTACAATATTAGAATTTCTATTTGTTCTTGATAGGAGCATTGATCCTTTGGAGTGAGGCACTCACTGTTGGTTTACACCTGTAATCCTAACTACTCAGGAGGCTGAGATCTGAGGATGTCAACTTAAACCCAGCACAGGCAGGAAAGTCCAGGAGACTCTTTTTTTTGGGGGTCCGGTTGTAGGGCCTGAACTCTGGGCCTGGGCACTGTCCCTCAGCTCTTCAGCTCAAGGCTTGCGCTCTACCACTTGAGCCACAGTGCCACTTCCAGCTTTTTGCTTATGTGGTGCTGAGGGCCTCAGGCATGCAAGGCAAGCTCTCTACCACTGAGCCACCTTCCTAGCCCCAAGACTTTTTTTTTTTTTTTTTCTTTTTTTGTTTGTCATGGGGCTTGAACTCTGGGCCTGGGCGCTGTCCCTGAGCTCTTCTGCTCAAGGCTAGCTCCCTACCACTTGAGCCAACAGCACCACTTCCAGTTTTCTGAGTGGCTTATTGGAGATAAGAGTCTCATGGACTTTACTGCCCAGACTGGCTTTGAACCACGATCCTCAGGTCTCAGCCTCCTGAGTAGCTAGGATTACCAGGGAGACTCTTATCTCCCAAATTAACCACCAGAAAACCAGAAGTGGAGGAGTGGCTCAAAAGTGAAAGAGCTCAGGACGTCACCCAGGCCGGTGACTGACAGTAAAATGGGAAAGGAAAAGAAAAATAGCACACAGACTTAAGATACTGACAGTTAAGATAATCGGAGATGAATAGAATTTAATCATATAAAATACTAATATTCAATTTTGATGCTAATATTGAAAAGTGATCAAATGCAGGTCATTGTGTTTGTGTTAAGTACCTCCAATTCAATGTGTTGACTATAGCACTTAAATCATATCTCCCCAAACTGATAAATCCCAGCCAGACTTGAGGAAATTATCAGACAGATCTCAATCAACAGACAGACCTTCAAAATTGTCGAGGTCTTTAAAAACAAACAATTACAGGAAATTGGACCTTAAGAAAGTATAACTACTGGGCTGGGAAGGTGGCTCAGTGGTAGAGCGCTTGCCTTGCATGCATGAGGCCCTGGGTTTGATTCTTCAACACCACATAAGCAGAAAAAAAGCCAGAAGTGGTGCTGTGGCTCAAGTGGTAGAGCGCTAGCCTTGAGCTGAAGAGCTGAGGGACAGTGCCTAGACCCAGAGTTCAGACCACACTGATGATCAAAAAACAAACAACAACAACAAAAATCCCAAGCCAGGTGCTGATGGCTCACACCTATAATCCTAGCTACTCAGGGGTCTGAGATCTGAGCATCTTGGTTCAAAGCCAACCCAGGCAGGAAAGTCCATGAGACTCATTATCTCCAATTAATGGAAGTGATGCTGTGGTTCAAGTGGCAGAGCACTCACCTTGAGCTGAAGACCTCAGGGACAGTGCCCAGGCCCAGAGTTCAAGCCCCACGATCGACAAAAAAAAAAAAGCAGAACATTGCTTAATGTATCATCCTCGTTTGGCTCTTATGCCAGAGAAATAAGATATCTTTTTCTCTTTTAGGCATATAAAACATTTGCTAATCGGGTAAACAATTTAAAGAAGAAGTTAGATCAATTGAAGTCAACTCTTCCTGATCCTGAAGAATCACCAGTCCCTTCTCCAAGCATGGATGCTCCCTCTCCAACTGGTTCTGAGTCTCCATTTCAGGGAATGGGAGGTGAAGAATCACAGTCACCAACCATGGAGAGTGAGAAATCTGCCACCCCAGAACCTGTGACTGATAATCGTGATGTGGAAGACATGGAGCTCTCAGATGTGGAAGATGATGGGTCAAAAATTATTGGTATGTCCTTATGTGCTTAATAGATAGCTTATTTCTATATTATTAATATTCTGTATTTCTAATTTCTATAAGTATTCTAAATATTTCAAATTCTATATTAATTCTATATTCTAGCAATTAATCAACCACAGATAGACACATAGTTTAATATATATATAATTAGTACATCAACTTAAAACTCCCCAAAAGGAGTTGGGCACCATGGCTTATCTTCTAATCCTAGCTACTTATGGTAGGCAGAGATCTGAGGTTTGCAGTTCAAAGCCAGCTGAGCAGAAAAGTCTGTGAGATTCTTAACCTCTAATAAATTACTCAGAAAAAGTTGGAATTTTTTTTGTCAATCATGGGGCCTGAACTCGGCCTGGGAGCTGTCCCTCAGCTTTATAGCTCAAGGTTAGCACTTTACCACTTGAGCCACATCGCCGCTTTTGGCTTTTTCTGCTTATGTGGTGCTGAGGAATCGAACCCAGGGCCTAATGCATGCAAGGCAAGCACTCTACCATTAAGCCACCTTCCCAGCCCTGTTCCAGAAAATTCTTTTAAAATTTTAAATTAAACCGGGCGCTGCTGGCTCACGCCTGTAATCCTACTTAGAAGGCTGAGACCTGAGGATCACAGTTCAAAGCCTGCAGGGGCAAGAATGTCTTTGAGACTCTTATCTCCAATTAACCACCAGAAAACCGGAAGTGGCCCTTGGCTCAAGTGACAGCCTTGAGCTGAAGAGCTGAAGGACAGCACCAAGGCCCTGAGTCCAAGCCCCATGACCAACAAAAAATAAACAAATACACTAATACTGAAAGTATGTAAAGGGTCATTAAAGGTAGCCGCTGGTGGCTCATGCCTGTAATCCTAGCTACTTAGAAGACTGAGATCTGAGAATTGTGGTTCGGAGCCAACCTGGGCAGAAAAGTCTCCATGAGACTCTTACTTACAATTAACCAGTGAAAAACCAGAAGGAGAACTGTGACTCAGAGTGGTAGAGTGCTAGCCTTGAACTAAAAGAGCTCAGGGAGAGTGCCCAGGCCCTGAGTTCAAGCTTTACAACTTAAAAAAAAAAATCATTAACAAGATGTAAAGTGATTGGGAAATTTTTTAAAGCACATATCGATGGTGTAAATGATCATAAATTGTAAAGAATGTGACTTTAAGAAGTAAAAAGAGCTCATGTTACTCAGGAGACTAGGGTTACGGTTCAAACAGAGCCAGGGAGGGGCTGGGAAGGTGGCTCAGTGGTAGAGCGCTTGCCTTGCATGCTGGAGGCCCTGAGTTCGATTCCTCAGCACCACATAAGCAAAAAGTAAAAAGCTGGAAATGGTGCTGTGGCTCAAGTGGTAGAGCGCTAGCCTTGAGCTGAAGAGCTGAGGGACAACGCCCAGGCCCAGAGTTCAGGCCCCATGACTGGACGCAAAAAAAAAAAAAAAAAAAAAAACAGAGCCAGGGCTGGAAAGTCCATGAGACTCTTTAATCACCAAAGACAAAAGTGGAGCTTTGGCTCAAGTGTAGAGCATTACCCTTGAGCAAAAAAGGCTCACAGACAGTGCCCAGGCCCTGAGATGAAGCCCCAGGACCAGCACCAAAAAAACAAAAACAAAACAAACTATATATATATATATATATATATATAGTGGTTTTTTTATTCTCTGGTCAGAAAATATTAGGACATACTACTTAATGTTAGAAGTAAAGTCTAGAAAAGAGTGAATATAATATTGTCTCTTGTTGATTGAAACAGTGGAGGACAGGAAGGAAAAACCTATGGAGAAGTCAGTCTCTACTTCTGTACCTACAAAGCCAACAGAAAGTACCTCAAAGGCCTCTTCGTGTGCCCCTGTTCCTGTGACCATGACAGCAACTCCACCTCTTGCAAAGCCTGTGAATACTACTCTTCTGCCCTCTTCCCCAGCTTTGGCTTTGCCAAACCTGGCTAATGTGGATCTGGCAAAGATCAGTTCCATCCTTAGCAGCCTGACATCAGTCATGAAAAATACTGGTAAGTAACCCAGTGAAGAGGATACAAAAACTGATGGCCATCATTTTTTTTTTTTTGCCATTATTTGTTTTTTTGTTGGTGGTAAATATTGAAATTTTTTGTTAAAAATACAATAAAACCAAATGCTTTAGAAAATAAACAGATGCCTACAATTCTATGCTAAAGGAAGCCACTTATATTTACCCATAAAATTATATCTATGTTAGTGTTTGAGGATTAAATCTTTGTAATAATTTTTCTTTAATAATAGAAACATATTGTCTATATTGTCTTAAAAATAGCTACCTAAAAGTGAAGTACATAGGAACATTTTATGTCATTGAATATTAAATACATTTTAATAGCTATCTAGTGTTTGATAATTTATCTTTCATTATTAGACGTTTATGTTTTTATCTTTCCACTGTTAAAAAGGCATACTGTAATAAACAATCTGGATGATAAAATGTTATGAAGTCTTCCTAGATGAGTTGATGAATAGGGCCAGGTTTGATGGTATGGGTCTGTAATCCACTCAGAAGACTGTGGCAGAAGGATTGAGTTCAAGGCCAGTATGGACTACATAATGAGACCTTGCCTCTAAAAGAAACTAAAGAATTGATCAGTAGATACATATTTTGGGAAAGTTTTTGGTTGGTTTTATTAAAACTAAATGAAAATACACAAGAGTAGCTGGACATAGGTGGCTCACACCTGTAAGCCCACTCAGGAAGCTAAGATCTGAGGATTGTGGTGCAAGGCCAGCCCAGGCAGGAAGGTCCATGAGACTCTTACCAAAAAGCTGGAAGTAGCATTGTGGCTTAAGTAGTAGAGTGCTAGCTTGAGCACAAAAGCTCAGGAACAGTGTCCAGGCCCCAAGATCAAGCCCCAATACCAGCACAAAAAAAGAAAATACAAAACTGGGCACCTGTGGCTCACACTTGTAATCCTAGCTACTCAGGAGGCTGACATCTGAGGATCAGGGTTCAAAGCCAGCCTGGGCAGGAAAGTTGGTGAGACTCACCTCCAATTAACCACCAGAAAACTGGAAGTGGCGCTGTGGCTCAACTGGTAGAGGGCATGCCTTGAGCTGAAGAGCTCAGAGACAACACCCAGGCCCAGAGTTCAAGCCCTACAACTGACCCCCCTCCCCCCAAAAAGACAAAATACACACGAGTATGTCACTCTCATGTACTCGCCACTTCGCTACAATGTGCTAACCACACCAAATCTTAGTTTATCTGTTCCTTACCCAGTCTGGATTCTTTTGAAAGGAAATCACAATCATTTAATCAAATCATAAATACTTAGATATATTCCTAAAAGATAGAGACACTCAAAGACGGTCATGTAGTGCTGGTACCAGTGGCTTACAGCTATAATCCTAGCTACTCCAGAGGCTGAGATCTCATGATTGTGGTTCAAAGCCAGCCTGAGTAGGAAAGTCTCTCCAGTTAACTCTAGTTAACTACCAAAAAGCCAGAAACAGAGCCAGGGTTCAAGTGGTAGAGAACTAACCTTGAGCATAAGAGCTCAAGGACAGTACCTAGCCCAAGTTCAAGCTCCCAGGAATGTCACCCAATAAAGGGGGAGGGAGTATGTAGATTTTTGGGTTTTTTTAAATGTTATAACTAAATTGGTATCTAAGAGCGTACTAATTTATGGACCTAATGTATGGACATTTCCATTGTTCCTCACATTCTCAGTTTCATTTTAATTGATGTCCTATTCAAACCTTTTAAAGTTGTTTGTTTTAAGACATTCTTTGGATTAAAAATGTTAACTTTTTTCATTTTATTTCTTGTAAAATCTTTGCTCATAGTTTCATCATTTTTAACAAATCAAATGTTTGTTTTTGTTATCTTTATATACCTTTTTTACTATGTTAATAATCTACCCAATATTTTAAAATGTAAACATATAGAGGTTGCTTATATAAATCCTGTTTTAAAGGCCATTTCAGAAGCAAATTACTAACCTAGCACATGCAAGAGTTCTGCAGTTGGAGTGACTGATCATTTAGCCATCTGTTTGGGGGATTTTTTTGGTTTTTTTTTTTTGATCGGTCATGGGCTTGACCTCTGGGCCTGGGCTCTTCAGCCCAAGGCTAGCACTCTACCACTTGAGCCACAGCGCCACTTCTAGATTCCTGGTGGTTTATTGGAAATAAGAGTCTCATGGACTTTGCTGCCCTGGCTGGCTTTGAACCGTGATCCTCAGATCTTAGCCTCCTGAGTAGGATTACAGGCATTAGCCACCAGTGCCCAGAGCCATCTGTCTTTACTGGGCACCAGCAGGGCTCTGAGGCAGGATTCTCAAATATCTGATAGAGGAAAAAGACCCAGTATTGATGGCTCACGCCTGTAATCCTCGCTACTCCGGAGGCTGAGATTTGAGGATCAAGGTTTGAAGCCAGCCTTGGCAGGAAAAGTCTGTAAGACTCTTAACTCCAGATAACCATCAAACCCAGAAGTGGAGCTGTGGTTTAAGTGGTAGAATGACAGCCTTGAATGAAAAAGCAGAAAGAGACAGTGCCAAGGCCTTCCCTAAGTAAAAGCCTCAATACTGGCACACACACAAAACAATGTTAAGCCAGGTGCTGGTGGCTCACACCTGTAATCCTAGCTACTCAGGAAGCTGAGGATCACAGTTCAAAGCCAGCCTGGGCAGAAAAGTCCATGAGACTCTATCTCCAATAAACCACCAGAAAATTGGAAGTGGTGATGTGGCTCAAATGGTAGAGAGATAGGCTTGAGCTAAAGAGCTGAGGGACAGCGCCCAGGCCCAGAGTTCAAGCCCCACAACTGACCAAAAAAAAGAAAAAAAATGTTAAGTATATTTCCCTAGTTTATTTTTATTTGGGTTCTGAAAACTAATAGGTATTTATGAAAATAGCCGAATACTTGTTTGTTTTAAGGATGTTCCAAGTAAAAGGAGCAAATCTTGAATTTAATCTTCAGATTTTTTTTCTTTGTATATGTTATAATAAGGAATCTTTTGTGGATCATTGGCGGATTAGACAAGTGTCGAATTAAAAGTGCAGTTTGAATTGCATTTTCTTGAGTTCATCTTTCTGCCACCAGGGGTCAGTCCTGCATCGAGACCTTCTCCAGCAACTCCCACCAGTCCCAGCAACATCACCAGTGGCCCGAAACCACCTGCACCTGCCACAACAACTTCTCACAACCCTCTGGCAAATATCCTCTCGAAGGTGGAGATCACCCCAGAGAGTATTCTATCTGCTCTTTCCAAAACCCAGACTCAGTCAGCCCCTGCACTACAAGGTAAACTGGCATGTGCCAGAGGGACTTGAATTTTGAATGTTACATCTCTGGCCTAATACTGAATTCCAGTTCTAGGAATACAAAGCCAAGAAATGTATACCATTAGTCCATTATTACCTTATATTTATCATTTATGATCTAGCATTTATAGAATGTGAGCACTGAAAGAGACTTTAAATACTCTCTAGTCTGATACCATCCCTTTCATTTAAGGGGCAATATGACCTGATTAAAGTCACATATGTATTTATCCAATTAGGATTAGTGCCCAGTATTCTTTTACCTACTCCATGACATCTCTAGGGACTACATTAATTCCAGGTGTTAGTACAGGTTAGTAAATGTTGAGCTTCATATACTTTTTTTTTTTTTTTTTTTTGGTCCAGTTGTAAGGCCTGAGCTCTGGGCCTGGGCGCTGTCCCTCAGCTTTTCAGCTCAAGGCTAGCACTCTACCACTTGAGCCACAGCGCCACTTCCAGCTTTTTTCTTTTTGCTTATGTGGTACTGAGGAATCGAACCCAGGGCCTCATGCATTCAAGGCAAGCGCTCTACCACTGAGCCACCTTCCCAGCCCTATCTATCAGTTCTTTATTGAACTATTCTGTAAATACTGGATCAGCCAATTACTGTTTTTTGTTTTTTTTTTGTCGGTCATGGGGCCTGAACTCTGGACCTTGGCTCTTCAGCTCAAGACTAGCGCTCTACCATTTGAGCCACAGCGCCACTTCTGGCTTTTTCTGCTTATGTGGTGCTGAGGAATTGAACCCAGGGCCTATGTATGCAAGGCAAGCACTCTACCACTGAGCCACCTTCCTAGTCCCTGTTTATTTTATCTTAAAAGATATAGATGAACTTTATTATACAGAACAGTTTCCATTTTGGGATACCAAAGAATTGATGATACAGTAACTTCAACACTTAGAGTGTAAGTCAAGAGAATCTTGAGTTTGAGAACAGCCTGGGCTACATAGCAAGACTCTGTCTAGAAAAACTAAAAGGGGCTGGGAAGGTGGCTCAGTGGTAGAGCGCTTACCTTGTATGCCAGTTTCTTAAGTACCTTGTATGCCCTGGGTTCGATTCCTCAGCACCACATAAGCAAAAAAAAAAAAAGAAAAAAACCGGAAGTGGTGCTGTGGCTCAAGTGGTGGAGCGCTAGCCTTGAGCTGAAGAGCTGAGGGACAGCGCCCAGGCCCAGAGTTCAGGCCTCACGACCCAAAAAAAAAAAAAAGAAAAGAAAAACTAAAAGGAAAAACGAAGGACATACTACAGCATATCTAGTACTACTAGTTCTTGGGCCAGTTCATTTAAGAAATTAACAGCCAGGGCTGGGAATATGGCTTAATGGTAGACTACTTGCCTAGCATGCATGAAGCCCTGGGTTTGAATCCTCAGTACCACATAAACAGAAAAGACCAGAAGTGGTATTGTGGCGTAAGTGCTAGAGCACTAGTCTTGAGGAAATAAGAAGCTCAAGGACAGTGGCCAGGCCCTGAATTCAAGCCCCACGACTGAGGGGGGGGATTTTTTTTTAACGTTCTCCTCACTCTTATCCCCCTTTTCTTTCCTCAGTCTGGGGTTTGAGTTTGTTTGGCAAGTGCTCTACCACTTGAGCCACACATCTAGTTCTGATTCTTTTAGTTCTTCTTAATTTTTTAAAAATTATCTTTAAGCAGTTGTACAAAGGGGTTTCAATGCCACAAATCAGTTTCTTAAGTATAGTGCATCTTTATCAATGCAGTTCCTCTTTTACTATCATTCCAAAGTTAAAAAAATCTTAAACTCGTTTTGTGTTTAAGCTATTCCTATAGATACAATTCTTTTTTTTTTTTTTTTTTTTTTTTGGGTCCAGTAGTGGGGCCTGAACTCTGGGCCTGGGCGCTGTCCCTCAGCTCTTCAGCTCAAGGCTAGCACTCTACCACTTGAGCCATAGGGCCACTTCCGGCTTTTTTTCCTTTTGCTTATGTGGTGCTGAGGAATCGAACCCAGGGCCTCAGGCATGCAAGGCAAGCGCTCTACCACTGAGCCACCTTCCCAGCCCCTAGATACAATTCTTAAAGAGAGGTTTTTCAGCCAGACACCAGTAGCTTATGCCACTACTCAAGAAATTTAAGATCTGAAGATTGCAATTCAAAGCCAGCTCAGGTAGACAAATTTGTGAGACTCTTCAGTTAGTTAGCAAATAGAGGTACAGTTGTGTTGGGCTGGGTCCAGTGGCTCATGCCTGTATCCTAGCTACTCAGTGGGTTCTAAGCCCAGCCCAAGCATGAAGTATGTGAGACTCTTAGCCCTAATAAACTCCTCAAAAAAAAAAAAAAAAAAAAAGCCAGAAGTGACACTGTGGCTTAAGTGGTACAG
This sequence comes from Dipodomys merriami, assembly GCF_024711535.1. Taxonomy (NCBI): domain Eukaryota; kingdom Metazoa; phylum Chordata; class Mammalia; order Rodentia; family Heteromyidae; genus Dipodomys; species Dipodomys merriami. The sequence continues at coordinate 1,590,816 of NW_027202893.1, forward strand.
CACCATCCTTTAGCACAAAGAGGCTCAAACACAGCACCCAGGCCCTGAGTTCAAGCCCCAGGTCTGGCAAAAAAAAAAAAAAAGTAGAGGTGTGGTTCAAGTGGTAAATCTCTAGCCTTGTCCAAGAAAGTCGAGTGAGAGGCAAAACAAGCCCCAGTACCAGCACTAAAGAGGAAGAAGGAAGAGTCTGCTGTGCTCCAGTAGACAAAGCCTATCATCCTAGCTACTCAAGAAGCTGAGATCTGAGACTCAAAGGCAGCCAGGCAGGTCTGAGAGATTCGTATTGCCCATTAGTCAGCAAAAAGCTAGAAGTGAGAGCCGGGCGCTGGTGGCTCACGCCTGTAATCCTAGCTACTCAGGAGGCTGAGATCTGAGGATCGCGGTTCAAAGCCAGCCCGGGCAGGAGAGACCGTGAGACTCCTATCTCCAATAAACCACCAGAAAACCGGAAGTGGCGTTGTAGCTCAAGTGGTAGAGCGCTCGCCTTGAGCTGAAGAGCTGAGGGACAGAGCTCAGGCCCAGAGTTCAAGCCCCACGACCGACAAAAAAAAAAAAAAAAAAAAAAAAAAAAAAAAAAAAGCTAGAAGTGAAGGTATAGCTCAAGTGATAGAGGGCTAGACTTGTGAGAGAAAGTCCTGTTAGAACACATGGCCCCAGGGGCTGGGAAGGTGGCTCAGTGGTAGAGCGCTTGCCTTGCATGCTCGAGGCCCTGGGTTCGATTCCTCAGCACCACATAAGCAAAAAGAAAAAAGCCGGAAGTGGCACTGTGGCTCAAGTGGTAGAGTGCTAGCCTTGAGCTGAAGAGCTGAGGGACAGCGCCCAGGCCCAGAGTTCAGGCCCCACGACTGGACCCAAAAAAAAAAAAAAGAACACATGGCCCCAGAGTTCAAGCCTTAGTACAGGTACCTACCCCTCCACACACAAAACCAAAAAAAAAAAAAACCCTTTTCAGATTACTACAACAGTATCATAGCATGATATGAACTCATCAGGCAAAATCTTGAATAGAACTAAATGTATTCTGACAAAATGAGAACTCTAGAACATAACCTTTGTGGATAGTAATACGGTTGTTTGTTAACAGGAAGTAGATTTCTCCTTAACTTTTAAGAGAATTATATCTAGCAATGTAAAGAAATATATTTACTCAAAACCTGTAAAGCAAATCTCTTATAATTTTGTTCTTATTTTGTCATCCACAGCTCTATTTGATAAGATTTTTCTACAGCTTGTTAGTGGTGAAAGATAGTTTTACCTAGGTAGCGAGATCTGAAAATCACAGTTCAAAGCCAGCCCATAAAGTCCATGAGACTCTTCTTCAATTAATCACCAGAAAACCAGAAGTGGCACTAAGCTCAGAGTAGTAGCTAGTCTTGAGCAGAAGAGCTCAGAGACAGCACCCAGGCCCCAAGTTCAAGCTCCATGACCAACCACAAAAAAAGAAAAGAAAGAAAATCTGAGTAGGATCCAGGCACCAAAAGCTGGAAATGGAGCTGAGGCTCAAGTGGTAGAGTGCTAGCCTTGAGCATAAAAGCTCAGACAGTACTTAGGCCCGGAGTTCAAGCCCCAGGACTAGCACCAAAAAATAAAATAATGAAAAATAAAATACTGGCTTAAAGCTGGAAGCATGGCTCAGTGGCACCTGTCTAACAAGCAAGAAACCCTGAGTTCACATCCCTGCACTTTGAGAAATGAAAGAAAAAAGAAATACTGGCTTAAAGTGTTGTTTTAAGAATAATTTTGCTTCCATTCTCTTCCTACACAGCTTTATTTAATCTGTGAATGATTCTGACATTAAAATCCTCCCCTTCCTGTTGCCTTTTATTGTTGGCCTTGTTCTGGACTGTAGTGGAAACATTTCAATGATTTGCTATCTTAGATTGATAAATAGGACCCATTTCTGTGACATTTTGGCATTGCTTGCTTGATGTGAATTCCCTTTCGCTTCATATTTTGAAGTCTTATCTGGTTCCCACCAGAATGAAAAGATAATATCTAAAAAACTGACATTGTTTTTATTATACAGTAGAGGGGTGTTTTCTTTAATTCCTCTAATCTTTGTTTCTACAGGCCTGTCATCTTTACTTCAGAGTGTTACTGGGAATCCAGTTCCAGCTACCGAAGCTGCATCCCAGAACATTTCATCCTCCCCAGCCAACACAACAGTGTCTACCATAAAGGGAAGAAATCTGCCCTCCAATGCCCAGTCATTTATTCCCAAAAGCTTCAGCTATTCTCCTAATTCATCAACTTCTGAAGTCTCTTCAACTTCTGCCAATAAGGCATCAATTGGGCACAACCCAGGGCTCCCAAGCACTACTTTTAAACTACCTGCTAATTCTCTAGGGTTTACAGGTACCCATAACAGTAGCCCTGCTGCCCCACCTACTGAAGTTGCCATATGCCAATCTTCAGAGGTTTCCAAGCCAAAGCTAGAGTCAGAGTCCACCTCCCCAAGCCTGGAAATGAAGATCCACAACTTCTTAAAAGGTAATCCTGGTTTCAGTGGCTTAAACCTAAACATCCCAATCCTGAGCAGTTTGGGGTCCAGTGCCTCAACAGAGAGTCATCCATCAGACTTGCAGCGTGGCCCTACTAGCACCTCAATGGACAACATCGATGGAACCCCGGTAAGGGATGAGCGGAGTGGAACACCTACCCAGGATGAGATGATGGACAAGCCCACGTCCAGCAGTGTAGATACTATGTCCTTGCTTTCTAAGATCATTAGCCCTGGTTCCTCAACACCGAGCAGTACAAGGTCACCACCCCCTGGGAGAGAGGAAAGCTACTCCCGGGAGCTCTCCAATTCTTCGTCTACATATCGACCCTTTGGCCTGGGCAGCGAGTCTCCCTATAAGCAGTCTTCTGATGGAATGGAGAGACCATCTTCCCTGATGGACTCTTCCCAGGAAAAGTTCTTTCCAGATACTTCTTTCCAAGAAGATGAGGATTACCGAGATTTTGAGTATTCAGGGCCTCCACCTTCTGCTATGATGAACCTAGAGAAGAAACCAGCCAAATCGATCCTGAAGTCAAGCAAGCTTGCTGATGCCACCGAGTACCAGCCAATCCTGTCCAGTTACAGCCACAGGGCTCAAGAATTTGGGGTAAAGTCTGCCTTCCCTCCATCTGTGAGAGCTCTCCTGGATGCTAGTGAGAACTGTGACCCTCTCTCGTCTTCCCCTGGTCTGTTTGGTGCCTTCAACATGAGAGGGAATGAACCTGGGTCTGACCGGTCGCCATCGCCGAGTAAGAATGATTCATTTTTCACCCCTGACTCCAACCACAATAGCTTGTCTCAGCCTACCACTGGGCATCTCACTTTGCCACAGAAGCAGTACCCAGACTCTCCTCACCCAGTTCCACATCGTTCCCTTTTCTCTCCGCAGAGTACCCTTGCGGCTCCCACGGGCCACCCACCCGCATCAGGCATGGAGAAAGTCCTGGCCTCCACCATTTCTACCACCTCGACGATTGAGTTTAAGAATATGCTTAAAAATGCCTCGCGCAAGCCCTCCGATGATAAGCATTTTGGCCAGACCCCCAACAAGGGCACTTCCAGTGATGGTGTCAGCCTGTCCAACCTCACCCAGCCCAGTTTGACAGCCACTGAGCAGCAACAAGAAGAGCACTATCGCATAGAAACCCGTGTCTCCTCCTCCTGCTTAGACTTGCCTGATAGCACAGAAGAAAAGGGGGCCCCTATAGAAACTCTGGGTTACCATAATGCAGCCAATAGGAGGATGTCAGGGGAGCCAATACAGACGGTAGAGTCCATCCGAGTTCCTGGGAAGGGAAATAGAGGACATGGGCGTGAGGCTTCAAGGGTGGGTTGGTTTGATCTGAGCACATCAGGCAGCTCTTTTGACAATGGTCCCTCAAGTGCCTCTGAGCTGGCGTCCCTTGGGGGTGGGGGCAGCGGAGGCCTCACTGGTTTTAAAACAACACCATACAAGGAACGGGCACCCCAATTTCAGGAGAGTGTCGGCAGCTTTCGTTCCAACAGTTTCAACTCAACATTTGAGCATCATCTCCCCCCATCCCCCCTGGAACATGGGGCACCCTTCCAGAGAGAGCCAGTGGGGCCGTCACCTGCCCCGCCCGCCCCGTCTAAGGATCATGGTGGTATCTTCTCTCGAGATGCGCCCACTCATCTGCCCTCTGTGGATCTTTCGAACCCCTTCACAAAAGAGGCGGCCCTGGCTCACGCGGCCCCACCGCCGCCTCCTGGCGAGCACAGCGGAGTTTCTTTCCCAACCCCACCCCCTCCACCCCCTGGGGAACACAGCAGTGGCGCCAGTGCTGTCCCCTTTGCTACTCCACCCCCTCCGCCCCCGGTTGACCACTCCGGGGTTATTCCCTTCCCAACCCCACCACTGGCAGAACACGGAGTGGCAGGGGCTGTGGCAGTATTTCCCAAGGACCATAGTTCTCTCCTTCAAGGGGCCCTGGCTGAGCATTTTGGGGTGCTCACAGGACCCAGGGACCATGTGGGCCCCACCCAACGGGACCTCAACGGCCCTGGCCTTAGCCGTGTACGCGAGAGCCTGAGCCTGCCCTCCCATTCTCTGGAGCACCTGGGTCCAGCCCATGGAGGAGGAGGAGGTGGGGGACTCGGCAACAGCAGCAGTGGCCCCCTCCTGGGTCCCTCACACAGAGACACCATCAGCCGGAGTGGTATGATTTTACGGAGTCCCAGGCCAGATTTTAGGCCCCGGGAACCTTTTCTTGGCAGAGACCCATTCCACAGTTTAAAAAGACCCAGGCCACCTTTTGCTAGGGGCCCTCCGTTCTTTGCACCAAAACGCCCATTCTTCCCTCCCAGGTACTGATTTGGAACCATGGGAAAGACAATTTGAACAGTTCAGAGAGCATTGGAAGTAGGAGTTTGGTTAATTGTTGTTTTTATTTGTTTTCCCTCCCTTGATTTACTTTTTTTTTTTTTTAAATGAAGGGCCTCTTTTCAAAATTAAAAAGCTCCACATATTTTACTATTCCATCTATCCTCTCTCCCACTGCACTTACTACCTTCCTTCCCCAAGTTGTTTGTATTTTTAAAAAGAAGAAATAAACACAACCAAAGCCACTGCATTTGGCCAGGGTTCTGGGGAGTGGAGAGGAAAACTAAGTTCTGTCCCATCAAATATTACTACATTGAAATAAAACTTCCCTCAGTACAGGTGATGACGTGCAATGTTGGGGTGTTACTTTGGGCTTGACCTGTTTAGTACTCCAGGGTTCCTGTCCCCTTCCTTTCTTGTACTTGCTGTCCTGCTGATAGCCAAGAGCTGATACTTTTGAGGAAGGAAATATGGGAGACCTTGGGCCTGTCCAGTTTTGTTTTGTTTTTAAAGGTACTGAAATTGAGTTCTTTGCCCTGCTAAAAAATTAATTTTTTAATCACTTCTTCCTTTAAAGTACTATCAGGCTGTCATGTTACTTTGAGGTACTCTAAATCTCACTGTTCAAGTGGAAAGTTTTCCTTTTGTCCGTTGAATGGAATTCAGGAAGCTGAATAGAATTTCAAAGTTGAAAGTGTGACTACAGTATAAAAAGCTAAGAAAGGAACCGTGTTTTGTTTTTGTTTTTTTCGTGTGATGTGATCTGATCTTTGTAAAAGAAAGATTAGCAAATGTTCCAGTAGTTCCCACACATCTTGTATAAGCCCTTGCCTACTGCTTCTTTCTTTTTCTTACTCAGTTACCATTTCTGTTTTGGCTACAAAGTTCCCATGGTTGACAGTTGACACAAAGGTGCAATTGAAATATCCCTGCATTTTTAAACAATAAGTAGACCTTAATTTTACCATTGGTCTCCCTAATGTGATGCTCAGCGGTGGTTTTCAGTAAACTTTACCTGTTAGAGAAAGGAAAATATTTTGTCTTTGTATTCCTTTTCCCTTTCCCCAGTCCTCAATTCACCCTTGTTCTTGGTATTTCAAAGGCGATTTGGTAGTATCTTTGTATTATACCTCTTCAAGTGTGTCTTAGAAACAGGTGGGCATTACTCTACAGGTTTTCACAGAGAAATAGAAGGACTTGATAAGTCCAGATTGACACCTCTCTGCAGCTAGCAGCTTGATATATTTCAAGGCTCAAGCTTAGCTAAGTCTCCACCTCCCTCCCCCCAATAAGAAGTAAAGAACATTTGTGCCCTTAGTCATTTTACATGAGAAGTGTTTCCTTCTCCCTGATTTAAAAGATTTGTTTGTATTCCACAACCAATACTTGGGAAAAGAGACAATCACTGTACTTTGAGCGTTTATATCTTTGTATGTAGGGACACTAAAAGGCAAATACTGCTTATTACAATTTTTTAATTTAGTATTTTACACCAAGATATACACTGATAATCTCCAGCTAACAGTACTAACAGTTTTTAAATGAATCCTAGCAAGATTCATGTATTCTCTCTGAAGTTAGTATAGAACTAACCCATAGGGTACTACAGGAATTTTTTGGATTTCTCTGTGAAATAAAAGATGGAAGAAAGTGAGCAATGTAGTAGAAGACCATTCTTTATCTCAAATCTGCTTTTAAAAGAAGGAGCAGCCTAAACCAGGTGTGCATTATAGCTTGGGAGTTTGTGTTATGTATTTCATGTTATTTATTTTAGTTCACCTTGTGTTCTATGGTTAGGATGTGGCAGATCATTCATCTCCTTAATGCCTATCTGGTCTTAAGCCAGCTGTTCTTAACTTTAACCCTCTCAAGCCTCTGCCCTGTCTGTAGCTCTCCCCACAAAAATGCATGATATCATGACCTTGTGTGTGGGATGGGGTACATAGTATAGCAAAGCAAAAGAAGTAGAGTTATATTGAGTATTAAGACATTTGTATAGCAAAAAAAAAAAAGCATAAAAGAAAGTGGGGGTGGGAGTAAGGTATTCTATTTTACTTGCAAAGTTGACTTTTTTTGTAGAAATTAAGTGGGATGATTTTCATTCTAGAATAAAAGAATGTGAATTCTTTCTGCTGCTCTTGTTTAAGCTAAATGTAGTGTTTACTTGAAAAGGCTCACTGACCGTTTGATTTTATCAGAAAATGTGGGGATATCAGGAAAGTAGCTTCCTGGATGTTGGGACAGGGTAATTGTCCTCAAAAGTGTGATGGCTGATACATGAAAGGAAGACACTGTACAGGTCAAAGATGGACTTTTAAGAGGTGTGTGTTTGTTTTGTGTGTGTGATAATTCAGTTTTACCACAAGATCCTCAGTACATTTGTTTCAGGATGGAAGTGAGGATTTGTATGAGACTGCTGGCTATTAAGGAAGTCTGTCTACAACAGTAAAAGAAGACGACAATGTATATATGTGATATAGTGAAACAAAAAGAATTCTGGTATTCATAAAACATGAAACAAAAGGGTTTTATTCTTTCTGTGTCTGTGATTTAAACTCTGTGACCATGCTCTGACTTTTGTATTTCATCCAACTTAAAAAAAAATAAACATATTTTTTAAAGAATGTATTAATATAGCGTGTCTTAGCAAGGACATGATTCCATATGAAAGCATATGTGAAGTTGCCTAAGGTCCTTGGTGCTCACTATAAAATCACAGACAAAGAATTCTAGTGAAAATACTAGTACTGCTTAAAATTTAGTGATACGGTATCAGAAATAAGGTCCCTGAAGTATTTTGTAAGAGATTTCTCTTAGATTAAGTAAGAGAGAGCTTTCTCCCTGCTCCCTTATGTTCTCCCTAGAGTCCAGGTAAATCATAAGTTGGTTTAATTAGAGAGGGTAAAATGAACAGAATAGGACTCATCCTCCTATCACCAGGAATATAATGTGATACATAGTACAGCAAACCTTTCTCTGTCTAGACCTTGTGAATATGCTAAATTTCCACAATTGCAGAATAATCACTATCAGTCCTGAAGTTACCTGTTCATGCAGAATTAAGCTTCAGCTGTTACAATTTTGAAGCTGCTGTAAATTACTGCTTCCTCCCTTTTTTTAAAAAATTGGTGGAGTGCCTGTTAATAAATTAGATAAGTTGGATTGATATTTCTCACGTGTTTAGTTTGGAAAACAAAAACAACTACATGCTTTAGAGGCAACAACAAGATCCTTTTGAAATGTGTATTAATATCATTTAATAAAATAACTAGTTCTAAAGGTTTGACATTTTTCTTTGAGGTTGGGGCTTTGACCAAGGGCCCCTGGCTGCTCTACCGAATCAAATAGGAGACAGCTCTCCAGGAGTGGAAACTGCTGCTTTGTGGTTCAGACCTGTGGTTGGAAAGTCTAAAATTTCTCCAACGAAGATCCAACATGACTGCCCAGGGCTGAGAGTGAAATCAAGAAAAGCCCGGATATGTCTCTGGAGATGCAATTGTATTGGCTTTTGGTGTAAGGGTATGTGGGGAAGGGAAGTGAGAATAGTGTGTACTGAGCAATTATCGGGCACACAGAAAGATGTCATAGAGCACTCATCCCCTTCCTCATGACCGCTTGCACTTACTTCTTGCCATTCCTTTTTTTAAAAAAAACTCTTTGTCCTCAATGTTTTGTTTTCCAGATTAATAAAGTATAGTTTTCTTTGTTGTGTGGTTGACTTTCACCTCTGACCTTGATCTTATCCAGCTGCCCCTTTGACTTTTAATGGCATTGAAGGCCATCTGAGCCAGTAAGATCTTCAGGACTTGTGGGTTTTGTTTGATCTTTTGTATAATTGTGTAGTGGGTGGGGTTGAGGCCAAGATGCTCAGGGAGTGGTTGGTAATGGGATATATTGTATGAATAATTATTTCTGTGTCTTCCAAAAGTTGTATAATTGTGAGCCAAGTAGTATTATAAAAACAGAATTGAAGCATAGGATTGAAGAAGGGTGTGGTGTGGTAAGGGTCCTACCCCCACATCTAACCTTCTCACTGCACTTTGGCAATCAGGAGTGACACTTTACCCTTCTTTCTCACCCCATTGTGTGTATGTGTGTGTGTGTGCACGCGCGCGCGCGCACGTGCACGCATGCACGTGGGCACCAGTACTGGGACTTGAAATTAAGGCCTGGGTATTCTACCTTAACTTTTGCTCAAGGTAGGCATTCTACCAGTTGAACCACAGCTACACTTCTGGCTTTTTGGTGGTAATTGGACATGAGAGTCTCATGGACTTTGCTGCCCAGGCTGGCTTTGAACCATGATACTCAGATCTCAGCATCCTGAATGGCTAAGATTAAAGTCATGAGTCACCAGTGCCTGGCTCCCTTTTTTCATAATCCAGTGAGGCTTAATATATGGAATGTTGGCATTAAGGGTTAAAAGATATTCACAACATAGCGCAGGCCAGGTCACTGGCAGGGTAGAAGGCTCAAAATAGCATTCTTGATTACGTGAATATGTGTGTCACAGGACACTTTAGAAATAGCAGCCTAGGGACACACCCAGCAGGTGAGGGCGCACAGGAACTGGCTGCCTTTGGAATCTGGCTCACCCTTGTCCCTTGGGACTTTAGTTTTGTCACCTGGTTCCTATTTCTACTAAGGAAGCAACAGCTTCAGACTTCCTCTTTGGCCTTTGTGGATGTGTTATTGAAAATGGCTAACTTCCTCCTCCTAAATTGTTTAAGCTAATGTCTAACTGGTATGAGTTAGCTCCTCCTGTGTGTAGACCTAGTAACACCATGAGAATGAGTTCGGGGTATTGGGGCATTTCTAATTCTTATGAGTAACTATAGACAAGTCTGGTCAGTGGCTGTTCACAATTGCTGAGTAGTAAGTCATGAAGGCTGCATAGAAAAAGATACTAAAGGCCACCACGTAAGAGAGAGCTCTTAATAACCTGTTCTCCCATGTAGAAGCACATGTGCATTATAGGAAGAAACAAATGGAACATAGAACCAGATATCCAAATTACCTCTCATGCAAACAGCTTTGCTTAACTGCAAGTTTAAGAAGGGGATATAATGCTGGGATGTATTCAGACACATATTCTATGATTGGGAGAGGGGGTGCTAGGAATTGAACTGAGTTTGCTCTACCACTGAACCTCATGAGAACCCTTTTTTTGTTTTTTGTTTTTTTTGTTTTTTTTTAAAGATGATTGGGTCTTCCCTTTGTTCTCACCTAGGCAACAGTCAAAAGTAAAAAGTACAAAGTGGGTGGAGAGGTTAGTGAGCCCTGCAGGACCAACAGAAACAAATAGAGACTGTACCTGTTTTTACTCAAAAGGGTGTTGGCTAAACCAGTCTACCCTGTACCTGTTCAGGTTTGTAGCAAAGGTTCCAGCAAATTTACTACTTTATCCCCATTGTATCCCCTTGTGGTTTTGTTTTGTTTTTTGGTCTGTTTTGGGGCCTTAACTCTGGGCCTGGGCGCTGTCCCTCAGCTCTTCAGCTTAAGGTTAGTGCTCTTACTACTTGAGTCACAGCGCCACTTCCAGCCTTTTCTGCTTATGTGGTCCTGAGGAATCAAACCCAGGGCCTCATGCATGCAAGGCAAGCACTCTACCACTGAGCCTCCTTCCCAACCCCATCTGCTTGTTTTTTAATCCTTTGCTGATTATGGTAAAGAGAGGACTTCCAACTTCCTACATTTGGTTGGGTGCATGTGGCATTTCAGTTGAAAAGAGATTGTCAGCATCCAGTATCCCCCTCTAGATTACAACTGGAGTAGTCAGCCATTGCTGAGCACTGTAGAAGTTAATTAAAAGCTGGGTCCCATCCAACAAACTTCCACTGACACTATGAAGCCCAACTTCTATACTCTCCCCTGTGCCTTTAGCAAGTGACCACTACTTTGGGCCTGAAAAGCACTTGCTAGAGGTACAGTTCATTGATAAAACACTTGCCTACACCCTAGGTATTATGTCTAGCACTACACACAAAAAAGATAATAAAAGCATGAATCTTTTTATATTGTACCTCACCCATTAGTTTCTTAATATCATTTTGGTACAGAAAAATGGTATTTGCTTCTAAGAGTTAATATAGGTTTGGGGGTATGTGCTGATTCCACTAAGTAGAAAATTTATCTTCAACAAAAAAAGTATTCTTAACAAATATTTTATTTATTTTTTATTTTTTGGGTCCAGTCGTGGGGCCTGAACTCTGGGCCTGGGTGCTGTCCCTCAGCTCTTCAGCTCAATGCTAGCGCTCTACCACTTGAGCCACAGCGCCACTTCTGGCTTTTTCTTTTTGCTTATGTGGTGCTGAGGAATCGAACCCAGGGCCTCATGCATGCAAGGCAAGCGCTCTACCACTGAGCCACCTTCCCAGCCTCCTTAACAAATATTTTAATACTACAAAGACTCACCAGGTACTGTAGCCCAGTACTTAAGAGGCTGAGACAGAAGGATCTTGAGTTCCAAGCCAAAACTTGTCTCAAAAAAAAAAAAAAAGTTCTTTAACCAAACTTTTTAATCCTTTATAAACTAACTTGGAATATCTCTGCTAAGAATGAAGTAAAGCTGAGAAGTTACTAAAATTTGACTTATGCTTGTAGGACAGCCTTTACTGAGGATTCCTCTGTCCTGAACTTCTGTGGAAATCTTTTGGTGTTTTTCCTTCATACCTTTCTTTGATCTGGTAGAAAAAAGTTGGAAGACACCTTTTTTTTCTTGGCTTTGTATAGGAAACACCTCTTCACTCTATATATTAAAGTCCTCTTTGGCAGCAAGAATCTGAGTTGCTACTCAAGAGGAAAAGGAAGCCACATTGCCAAATGTGATACATTATGACTAATCTGGTTCCAGAGAAGCAACAAGGCATAACAAAAACAACTCAGATAGACCAGGCATGACTTTCAGGATCATTTCTCTGTTTAGCAGGGAGCTTAAGCCAGTGGCTCACATCCCTAATCCTAGCTATTTAGGAAGCTGAAACCTGAGGGTCATAGTTCAAAGCCAGCTTGAGCAGGAAAGCCCATGAGACTTTTATTTGCAATTAACAGCAAAAAGCTGTGGAGCTGTGGGGTAGAGCACTAGCTTTGAGGGGGCAAAAATAGCAGTACAGTGCCTAGGCCCTGAGTTCAAGCCCCAAGACTGGCAGAAAGGAAGAAAGAAAAGGAGGGAAGGAAATAGAGTATAAGAGTTGACAGTTCTAGGAACTAGAGAGTCAAACATCACATAGTAGGTATAATGTTTTCTGGAAGGGGTGAAGTGGAATGAGCAAGAAGAAAACTTACAGGAAGACTTAATTGTTGAAATTCCCTGAGGTCAAAGCATATACTAGTCAAAAGTTGTAGAAGAAGAATAAACCATTAATTAAAGCCATTGGATTTAATTGGTTGACTTGTTATAAGAGGTGGCATGAATACCTCTTGGCATTGCTTCCTTCCTCCACTGCAACACAGTATACAGAGGGGATGATGTAGTAACTGATCGACATCACTCCATCATCCAACTCAGACACTGTATACAGTAAGCAGTAAATGTTCCAGGGGGTGAATAAAGGGAGCTGCCATCTAAGGGCAGCTACTTATTTATTCTGCCATCTCTACAGTCTGGATAAAAGAGGGCCAGTGGAATGATTAGCATCAGTGTCTGTATTCTGTAAAGCTTCACCTAATAATTATTGAGCACCTACCATTTTATTGTCTACAGTGTAACATTCCCCAGCCCCTTTTGGTACAGACCACAAGAAAAATTTGGCCTGCCATTATGACCCTTCTGAATGCTATTTTAAAATTCTGCTACTTTCAATTGTATATACAGCTAACTTTTCTCTCTCACAGTCTTGTCTCTTTCTCTTTGTATTTCAGGATGTCTAACATACCAGAAGATGGAGCCAAGACTCATAGTGAAGCTTATGACTCACATCAACTACCCTCCCCAGAGAGAACTTCCTACCTCTCTGCAAACATAATTAAAGAGCTTTCTCTGACAACTCTGCTACCACAACCCTTGATTCCATCACCAGTGAAACTTAAGAACCAACTCCAACCATCCCTAGCCCCAGGTGAGGGGACTAATTGGGTATTACTGTGGGCCTCATAGCTGCCCTCAAGTTCATTTCCCTTCCTTACTGTAAATCTAGACATTTCTGTGTTTACTGTGTAAAATTAGTTAAATAGAACTAGTCCTGTATCCTAGATAGAACAAGATGGGAGAGAGAATAAAGGAAGTTGAAAGCTGGGATAAGAATGAAAGAAGGGAGGCTGGGAAGGTGGCTCAGTGGTAGAGCGCTTGCCTTGCATGCATGAGTCCCTGGGTTCGATTCCTCAGCACCACATAAACAGAAAAAGCCAGATGTGGTGCTGTGGCTCAAGTGATAGAGCGCTAGCCTTGAGCTGAAGAGCTGAGGGACAGTGCCCAGGCCCGGAGTTCAAGCCCCATGACTGACCAAAAAAAAAAAGAAAGATGGCTCATGTACAGGAGTAGCAAATTTGTTGTGAACCTCTCACAGGTGACTGTGGAGTAAGTGAGGAGCAAACTCAATGACTAGAGGTAGTATGGTGTGCTGGAAGAGTGAATGCCTAGGACTCAGAAGCCAGAATTGGCACTTACTGGTTGGCTTTATTTTATTATACCAGTACCGGGGCTTGAATTCAGGGTCTGGATATTGTCCCTTAGCTTTGTTCCTCAAAGTTGGTGCTCTCCTACTTGAACCACATCTCCACTTACAGCTTTTTGGTGGATAATTGGAGATAAGAATTGCATGGATGGGGCTGGGAAGGTGGCTCAGTGGTAGAGCACTTGCCTTGCATGCTCGAGGCCCTGGGTTCGATTCCTCAGCACCACATAAGAAAAAAGGCAGAAGTGGCACTGTGGCTCAAGTGGTAGAGTGCTAGCCTTGAGCTTAAGAGCTGAGGGACAGCGCCCAGGCCCAGAGTTCAGGCCCACGACCGGACCCCCCCCCCCAAAAAAAAAAAAAAAAAAAAGAATTGCATGGACTTTTCCTGCTGGGTTGATATTGAACTGTGATTGTCAGATCTCAGTCTCCTTAGTAGGATTACAGGCATGAGTCAACAGTGCCCTGTGCTGGTAAGCTTTAAGTCATTTGTCATCTCTGACCTTAAATTCCACATCGGTAAGATTAAGAGGTCTTGGGGCTGGAAAGGTGACTCAGTGGTAGATTGCTTGCCTTGCATGCATGAGGCCCTGGGTTTTATTCCTCAGCACCACATAAACAGAAAAGACCAGAAGTGGCACTGTGGCCCAAGTGGTAGAGTGCTGCCTTGAGCTGAAGATCTGAAGGACAGCACCCAGGCCCAGAGTTCAAGCCCCACCATGGACAAAAAAAAAAAAAAGAGATTAATAGGTCTGCAGGACTATGACTCAAGCCTGTAATCCTAGCTATCTCATCCCCAACAGAAAAAGGCGGAAGTGGCTCTGTGACTCAAGTGGTAGAATGCTAGCCTTGAGCAAAAGGAGCTCAGAGACAGAGCCCAGGTTCAGAGTTTAAGCCTCAGAACTGGCAAAAAAAAAAAAAAATCTTTAAGCACCAAGAGTAGGAAGGGATTCTAAGAAATGACCTGTTCACCCCCAGGCTGGTGGATCACACTTGTAATCCTTGCTGCTGGGTAGGCTGAGATCTGAAGATTGAAGCCAGCCCAGGCAGGAAGTGAGACTCTTATCTCCAATTCCTCATTAACACCAGAACACCGGAAATGGTACTGTGGCTCAAAGTGGTAGAGCACCTCCACTCTTAAGAAGAAGAGTTCAGGGGCAGGCCCTGAGGTCAAGCCGCACACAACGGACAAAACAGACAAAAAAAACCCAAAACAGTTTAGGTTCTTTGTTCCAGCCTTAAAATTGTTATATCCATTTATTACAATGGCTTCTTGTTGATGATGTCTATTATCTTATACCAAGCACTATGCTAGACGATTTACATAAATTTTACTTAGACAATTGAATTACTTTATTTATTTATTTATTTTATTTATTGCCAGTCCTGGGGCTTGAACTCAGGGCCTGGGCACTGTCCCTGAGTTTTTTGTTGTTGTTGTTGTTGTTTAATTCAAGGCTAGTACTCCTCCTCTTGAACCACAGCACCACTTCCAGCTTTTTCTGTTTATGTGGTACTGAGGATTCTAACCCAGGGTTTCATGCATGCTAAGCAAGCACTCTATCACTAAACCACATTCCAAGCATCCATTTATACTTGTTTTGTAGATGGGAAAACAAAATTCAGGTAAATTAAATTATTTACAAAAATTACTTCTTGACAGGTTCAGGGTTTGTTTATATTTGTTTATAAGTCTGGTTCAAAAATCTCTGCTCTTGTTGCCTGCCTGCCCCTGCCTGTCTGCCTGCTTGTCCTAAGGATCATATATTAAAAACATTACGACTAAAGGGAAATTACTATCATTTCTGGTCTGTTTCCTCTCCCTTTATTAAGAATTCTACTTACTCAGCGGCAGGACATCTTACTGCTACTTGGAGCTGTCAGCTGAAATGTGGCGGGTTGGGGGAATTGCAGGTGTGTGTAACAATTTCCATCTTCCGGGCAGCCGGAACTATTCTCGAGGCTGCTTGTGTTGTGTAGGGTGTGCCTTTTGGAGTTCCTCGGAGGGCGTGCCAGACTCGAGTGGCATCTCTGTGGCCAATAGGCGGGGATGTTGTTGGTGTGGGAGCCAATTAGGAATCTAGCTGAGGAGAAGCCCCGCTAATCTAAGGGCGCCGGCACCGGTTTGAAGGAACATGGGGTTGTATCGGAGGTGGCGGCCTATCTGGCTCCGGCTCCCGCGATCGCAAGCCTGCGAGTTACACACGGTGCGTGAGGTACCTGAAAGTTCCAAATCGAACCCAACCAAAGCCCAGCGTGTAGGCCCTGGTCCCAATGTCATACTCCTCGCGCCTGCGGTCTCAGATCACGGGAGGAGGCCACCCTAGCCCTCTCCTAGGGCCCTCCCAGGCCTAAGACCCTGTATCACCCAGTCCTCCTAAAAGTCCTGGGATTAGTGGCTCAGGGCACTTAACCATAAATCCACCCCCAATCCGGAGGAGCCGTAGGATGTGTTAAACTTCCTAACGTGTCTTTCCCTTCAGGCATCTGTGCCTTCCCCTCCACATTGGTTGAGCGAGCGATTTGGCCTTTTTGAGGAGCTATGGGCTGCTCAAGTAAAGAGGTTGGCAAATATGGCACAGAACGAGCCCCGGACGATTAAGATTTCACTTCCTGGAGGCCAGAAAGTGGATGCTGTGGCCTGGAATACAACCCCGTATCAACTAGCCCAGCAGATCAGGTATCGGGCCCCCTGTCCCTTGAGTTCCACTGCACCTGACTAGGGAAAGAAAATTTGGTCTGCTTGATTGTATTTTGTCCCCATCAAGGCGTGTATGTGTTGTGTGTGTTTCCCCCTTGAGATATGTATGTATATTAAATTATTTAAATTTTCAGCTTCAGAGTAGTATTGTACATTAAGGGAAAAAATAAGTTTTAATACTCTACCACTGAGCCACCTTCCCAGCCCAAGTTTTAATACTCTAGAAACTCATTTTCCTTTTGAAGATTTAGACTCGCTGGGATACTGGCCTCTCCCCTGTGGGTTGTAACCTTGACTTTTCTTCATTTCCACCCCCTGCTGCGGAAGTTCAACACTGGCTGATACTGCAGTGGCTGCTCAAGTGAACGGTGAACCTTATGATCTGGAGCGGCCCTTGGAGACAGATTCTGATCTCAGATTTCTGACATTTGACTCCCCAGAAGGGAAAGCGGTAAGCTTCTCTGTACAGAGAGTACAAGGGCTAGAAACTAAGATATTTAATCAGGAAATTCTAACATTTATTACTTCCTCCATTTGCAGACTGTATTGACCATCTGACTCTTCCTGGCTAAGCTGTAAACATGATAAAAGTTTCTACTTAGCCTTAGTCTATTAAGCAAACATTATTTGTACTAGTGAAATGGAGTGATACGAAGTTGAAAAAAGTAGAATAATATACCAATTCATCCTTTTCAATTCTTGAACACATACAATATAAGTCATCCATGGCTTATTTATATTCAGTTTTAACATAGTTTCCACACCTGAGCACACAGTGTGCTCTCTACTCTTTGTCCTTTTCTTATTAGCTTGAGTAACTTATTCCTTGTCTGTTAGCATCTTAGAAAAATAGAGTTCTTTTGTCATCTATTGGTAGTAGCCAATCTTAGAAGATTAGCTCTGTCACACTAGATTCCTCCGCTATGAAAAAAGTTCAAACATGGGCTGGGAAGGTGGCTCAGTGGTAGAATGCTTGCCTCGTATGCATAAGACCCTGGGTTCGATTCCTCAGCACCACATAAACAGAAAAAGCCAGAAGTGATGCTGTGGCTCAAGTGGTAGAGTGCTAGCCTTGAGCTAAAGAGCTGAGGAACAGCGCCCAGGCCCAGAGTTCAAGCCTCATGACTGACCAGAAAAAAAAAAAAGTTCAAACAACACTAGAGGATAGCTCATTGTTAAGAGTGCTTGTCTGCCATGTGCAAGGCCTTGGGTTCAGTCCCTAGCACCATAAAAAGAACAAATAAAGCTGACCATTAATGGCTCTCTTCTGTAATCCTGGATTCCCAGGAGGTTGAGATCCAGAGAATCACATTTCAAAGCTAGTCTGGGCAGAGAGGTCCACTAGGCTCCACCTCCAGAAATAGCCAACAGAAAGCAGAGCTGGAGGCATAATTTATTTGGTAGAGCACCAGTTGAGCAAGTAAACCAAGCATGTTTAGGCCCTGACTTTAAACCCCAGTACAAAAAGGGACCAAACATATTTCTAAAGATCTGTTGTTTGAGACAGCATCTCACTATGTAGCCCAAGCTGCCCTCAAACTCAAAATCCTTCTGCTCAGGTACATACCACCATGCCTTGGCTAGGAACCACTAGTAGTATCCTAAGAAACCCTAAAATGTTATAGGAGAACCAAAGAAGACTAGCTAGTCCCCTGCTTCTGTGCTCAAAAGTAGGAAGCAACAAGGACTGATACTAGTGTTCTCCTTCCTTGCTTTTGTTGTTGTTCGTGGGGCTTGAACTCATGGCCTGGCACTGTCCCTGATCTTTTTCACTCAAGGCTAGCACTCAATACATTGAGTTATAGTGCCACTTCCAGTTTTCTGGTGGTTAATAGGAGATAAGAGTTTCACAAGGACTTTTCTGCCCAGGCTGGCTTTGAACTACAATCCTCAGATCTCAGCCTCCTGAGTAGCTAGGATTCTAGGCATAAGCCACTGGTATCTGGCTTCTGTTTGCTTTTCTATCCTCTTCCCTCTGCCTAAGATAAACAAACAAACAAAAAACTTAGTGGTCACCCTTGAAATCTAGGCTTTCCATTTAATCTTAGAACTGGCTCATTAGATTCTTGTGGTTTCCTCAGATTCTCTGAGTGGAGATTCAGGGCTTAAAGGAGAAGTTCCTGAACTCACAAACTCTTCTGTGAACCCAGGTGTTCTGGCACTCTAGCAGCCATGTTCTGGGAGCAGCAGCTGAGCAGTTCCTGGGTGCTATTCTCTGCCGAGGTCCAAGTACAGAGTATGGTTTTTACCATGATTTCTTCCTAGGAAAAGATCGGTGAGTAGTACAGGGAAGAAGGAGAGTGATCCTGGGGTGTCTTCAGAAGCCCTTTTCTGGGCCTTGGGCATATTCAGTTTGGAGGAGAAAGCTACAGAGGGTTTTTCTCTGTGTGTGTGTGTGTGTGTGTGTGTGCGCGCGCGCGCGTGCGCGTATGTGTGTGCATGGTGGGCCTAGGACTTGAACTCAGGGCCTGGGTTCTATCCCTGAGCTTTTACTGTTCAAGGCTAGCACTCTATCACTTGAGCCACATCTCTACTTCTGGATCTTTTTTTTTTTTTTTTGGTCAGTCATGGGGCTTGAACTCTGGGCCTGGGCGCTGTCCCTTAGCTCTTCAGCTCAAGGCAAGTGCTCTGCCCCTTGAGCCACAGCACCACTTCCAGTTTTCTGGTGCTTTTTTGGAGATAAGAGTCTCACGGACTTTTTTGCCTGGGCTGGCTTTGAACCGTGATCCTCAGATCTCAGCCTCCTGAGTAGCTAGGATTACAGCTGTGAGCCACGGGCGCCCAGCTCTACTTCTGGCTTTTTTGGTGGCTAATTGGAGATAAAAGGCTCGTGGACTTTCTTGCCCAAACTAGCTTTGAACTGCAACCCTTTAATCTCTGTCTCTTGATTAGGATTACAGGCATGAGCCATTGGTACCCAGTAAGACCTCTTTAAGGCCCAACTGTAACATTGGTACCAATTTCTTTACTAGGTCATGTTCCTCTTCTAACTCTGCTTGAAATTTATTTAGTCATCATGCATTCTTCTAATATTATTTATTTATTTATTTTTGGTCAGTCATGGGGCTTGAACTCTAGGCCTGGGTACTGTCCCTGAGCTCTTCAGCTCAAGGCTAGCACACTACCACTTGAGCCATAGTGCCACTTCCGGCCTTTTTTTCTGTTTATGTGGTGCTGAGGAATCGAATCCAGGGCCTCATGCATGGGAGGCAAGCACTCTCCTACTCAGCCCTAGATGGCTTCAAACTTTTAATTCTCTCACCTTAAGTCCCAAGTGCAAAATACTGGAATGAAAGGTGTGGGCCATGCACTCAGTTTATGTTGTGTGTGTGTGTTGGTCCTGGGGCTTGAAATCAGGGCCAGGGCTGAACTTTGAGTGCACGTGTGTGTCTATGTGAGTTCTGACACTTGAACTTAGGGCCTGGACACTGTACCTGAGCTTTTTCACTCAAGGCAGTGTTCTACAATTTGAGTCACAGCTTTACTTTTGGCCTTTTGGTCATTAATTGTAGACGAGCATCTGATAGACTTCCCTACCCAATTGGGCTTCAAACCATAATCTTTAGATCTCAGCCTCCTGAGTAGTCAGTATAACAGGCATGAGCCATTAGTCCCAGATCCTGAAATTTTTTTTTTTTTTTGGTCTGGTCGTAGGGCCTGAACTCTGGACCTGGGCGCTGTCCCTCAGCTCTTCAGCTCAAGGCTAGCGCTCTACCACTTGAGCCACAGTGCCACTTCCGGCTTTTTTCTTTTTGCTTATGGGGTGCTGAGGAATTGAACCCAGGGCCTCAGGCATGCAAGGCAAGTGCTCTACCACTGAGCCACTTTCCCAGCCCAGATCCTGAAATTTTTTGCTAAAGGTTAGCACTCTAAGATTAGCACTTATGGCGGTTAAGTGGAGACAAGAATCCCATGGATGAGGCTAGGAAGGTGGCTCAGTGGTAGAGCGCTTGCCTTGCATGCATGAGGCCCTGGGTTCGATTCCTCAGCACTACATAAGAAAAAAGCCGGAAGTGGTGCTGTGGCTCAAGTAGTAGAGTGCTAGTCTTGAGCTGAAGAGCTGAGGGACAGCGCCCAGGCCCAGAGTTCAGGCTCCATGACCGGACCCAAAAAAAAATTAAAAAAAAAAAAAATATATATATATATATATATATACCCTGTGTTTCATCTCCAGCACTATACCAAAAAGAGAGAGAGAAAGGAAAGGAAGGAAAAACTAAAACTGATTGCCAATTTATCTTTTTTCTCTGGGTTTGTCTGTCTTTACCAGTAGTTCTAGTCTTTTTTTCTTGGAGGGCAGGACTTTACTCTTGTGTTGCCTCTTAGCAGAAATCAAGCACATTCTCCCTTTTCCAGGACAGTCCAGGGCTCAGAGTTGTCTGTTCTGGAGCAGATTTGCCGGGAGATTGCAGCTGCTTCGCAACCCTTCCGGAGGCTGGAGGTATCTCGGGATCAGCTTCAGCAGCTCTTCAAGGTGTGCTGACAGTATCAATTTAGGAGGAAGATGGAGGTGTTAGGGAAAGGATAACTTTCTCTAGAACATCTTTGTAGCTTCACTCTTCTGTTCTGTTTTCTTCCAGGATAACCCCTTTAAGCTCCGCCTGATCCAGGAGAAAGTAGCAGGTCCGACAGCAACAGTGTATGGGTGAGCAACTGTCAAGATTAAGGAAAACAGAATCAGAGACACAGAGAAAAAAAAGCCAGGGAAAAAAAAGGAATTGATTTTGATTAGCTATTTCTCCCTCTGCCTGTAGGACAGTTTCTTCATCTTTACCTGTTTCTGTTAGTTAAATACCCGTGAAGGGGAAAGCTAGACAGTCAAGAATCTGGACATCGCTGACTGACTTCCTCTTTCTCCCAGGTGTGGCATGTTGGTTGATCTTTGCCGGGGCCCCCACCTTCGGCACACTGGACAGATCGGAGGGCTGAAGCTTCTAACGGTCAGTTGTGAGAGTGAAGTTAGATGGATGCTGCTGTTTTCATAGGAGAAAGCAAGAGAGTATGAAGCTGATTCTTTCTCCTAGCTCTTCTCTGCTCTCATGGCTAAGGAGAGAATCCAGAAGGATAGAGACTTATCCCCACATTCTAAAGTCTCCTAGTATGATAGCAGATAATGGACACCCTGCCAAAGCCCTGAAGTCATTTTTTTTTTTGTTGTTGGTCATGGGACTTGAACTCTGGGCATGGGCACTGTCCTTCAGCTCTTCAGCTCAAGGCTAGCACTCTACCACTTGAGCCACAGCACCACTTCAGGCCTTCTCTGCTTATGTGGTGCTAAGGAATCGAACCCAGGGCCTCATGCATATGAGGCAAGCACTCTACCACTGAGCCTCCTTCCCAGCCCCCCTGAAGTCCATTTGAATTCCCTAGTCTTACATCTTTATTAAGGGAGATGATCAGAGTAGATAGAGTCTTGGAAGAAAGATGGAGCAGACTAATTAGGATCATACAGGAAATGACATAGAACAGGCTAGATAGGATCATATAGGGACGGCATCTGTAGAGAGGGAATATGGTCCAAGAAGATAGATAAATACCATCTTGACCAGCACCAGAAGAATACTCTAAAACACAGTCATGCCTTCAGTGAAAATACATCATGAAAACAAAGGAGGAGGCTGCAATGCTTGGTAAGAAATGTATGCATTATCCTGCCCATGTAATTGTAGCCCCTCTGTACAGTATGTTCTCAAATAAAATAAAATAATATTAAAATATAAAAAAAAAAAAAGAAAATACATCATGAAGCTGTGTGCTGCTGGCTCAGGCCTGTAATCCTAGCTACTCAGGAGGCTGACATCTGAGGATTGTGGTCCGAAGCTAGCCAGGGCAAAAAAGTCCATGAGATGTCTCCAATTAACCACCAGAAGACCAGAAATGGCACTGTAGCTCGAAGTGGTAGAGTGCTAGCTGTGAGTGAAAAAGCTCAAGGACAATGTCCAGGCCCTGAGTTCAAGCTACACATGGACAAAAAGAAAAGAAAAGAAGGAAGGAAGGAACAGAAGAAGGAAGAAAGAGACTAGGAATGTGGCTTAGTGGGAGAGTGCTTGCCTAGCATGCATGAAGTCCTGGCTTCAATTCCTCACCACCACCTAAACAGAAAAGGCTGGGAATGGTGCTGTGGCTCAAGTGGTAGAGTGCTAGCCTTGAGCAAGAAGAATCTCAGGGACAATGCCCAGGCCCTGAGTTCAAGCCCCAGGACTAGCAAAAAAAAATAGCAGTAGACAATGGCTTATGTACAGCATAAAGCCCTCCATGGAAAACCTGGCCATCTACTTAACCCACTCTGCCACTAATGTGCTACATGGCTTTGGGTAAATCTTGACTATTTTTCTTTTTCTTTCTTTTTTTTTTTTTTGGTCGGTTGTGGGGCTTGAACTCTGGGCCTGGGCGCTGTCCCTCAGCTCTTCAGCTCAAGGCGAGCGCTCTACCACTTGAGCTATAGCGCCACTTCCGGTTTTCTGGTGGTTTATTGGAGATAGGAGTCTCACAGCCTTTCCTGCCCGGGCTGGCTTTGAACTGTGATCCTCAGATCTCAGCCTCCTGAGTAGCTAGGATTATAGGTGTGAGCCACCAGCGCCCGGCTTTGACTATTTTTCCACCTATAAAGTGAAACCAACTAATGTAGTAGCAATATTTAAGGAATAGGACTAAAAAATACAGTACTAGTATTGTTGTTTTAAAAAAGCATAACAGCTTTTGTGTTTCATGTGGCTATGAACAGAATGTGGTGTGGAAAGGTGTCCTTACTGAAGTTCTATGGGACCTTGGTAAGGGATAGATATATAGACTGCCATTTGACCAGAATTGAGTTACCCCTCTAAGCAGTCATTGATTAGACAGTAATAGAAGAAAGTATAGGGATGCTGATACGACAGTGAGACTGGGGAGAAAAAAAGATCACTGGTTAAGATTAGGCCTGAGTCAGATAAAACTAAGGCTAAATGTGGCCAGGACAATCCAGAAGACGCAGCTGCCAGCCTCGGGTAGGCGATAGGATGGGATTGTCATCAAGGAACATTCTTGTGATGGCTTCCATCAAGAAAGACCTACAAGGCTAGAGAGAAAGGTCACCTACTTTCAGTCCTCCTCATGTTCCCTCTGTCCTGTCACAGAACTCAGCCTCCTTGTGGAGATCCTCAGGGGCTTCTGAGATACTGCAGAGAGTGTCAGGCATTTCCTTTCCCACAGCAGAGCTGCTAAGGGACTGGGAAACACAAAAGGAAGAAGCATTGTTGCGGGACCACAGGCGCATTAGCAAGGTACAGAACTTGGGAACCATGGCGGGTATGGAGAAAAGAGAGGTGGTGGAGGGAGGAAGGAATCTGATTGTGAAGTTAGAGCCAATCTAGTCAAACAGATTGAACAACCCTGTCATTCATTTCTTCTGCTTTTAAAGCCTTTTCCTCCTTGAGTGATAGTTGGCATTCTGTTCCCAGGAGCAGGAGCTCTTCTTCTTCCATGAACTGAGCCCTGGGAGCTGCTTCTTCCTGCCAAGAGGAACAAGGGTGTATAATGCTCTAGTGGCTTTTATTAGGGTAAGAGGCACCTAAGTCCGTGGGGGAAGACTAGGGGTACGCTAAACCAAGGAGTTTGAGGTAAAAAGAGGATTGAGCCAGACATAGTGATTCATGCCTGCAATCCTAGCCTTGTGTGAGCTAGGGCAGGAAGAGTGTGAATTTGAGGCCAGCCTGAGCTACAACAATGAAACCCTGTTTTAGTATTAAGAGTATAACCATAAACATTGTAAAATGCTGTTGACTTTGGTAAGGCAGTACAGTTGTGTGTTCTGTAGTTAGGGGAGACTATAGAGAATGGGACTTGCTACATAATAGCTTGTTGGTTATCAGTATAGTCTGAGACCCCAGGAAAATTACCCAGCTGCTTCCCTGCTTCATCTCCTTGCGTTTCACTGACCTCCCTTCTATATCCTCCTCACCAGGCTGAATATGCCCGCCGTGGGTTCTCAGAAGTGAGAACTCCTACACTGTTCTCTACAAAACTCTGGCAACTATCAGGCCACTGGGAGCATTACAAGGAAGACATGTTCACCCTGCAGCCCCCAAGCACAAACAAGGCTGCCAGTGCCCAGAGTGGCCACTCTGCCAGGCCTCCCATAGACACACTTGCACTCAAGCCCATGAACTGCCCTGCACACTGGTGAGCTGGGAGCGAAGAGGCCTGGATGAGTCTTCCTGGGACTTGGGTTGCTAAACGTAAAATAACAGAAAGAGGGCTGGGAAGGTGGCTCAGTGGTAGAGCACTTGCCTTGCATGCTCGAGGCCCTGGGTTCTATTCCTCAGCACCACATAAGCAAAAAGAAAAACTGGAAGTGGCGCTGTGGCTCAAGTGGTATAGCGCTAGCCTTGAGCTGAAGAGCTGAGGGACAGCGCCCAGGCCCAGAGTTCAGGCCCCACGACCGGATTAAAAATAAATAAATAAATAACAGAAAGAATAGGACATCTAATGTGAGCCTTGAATCTGCCTTGACGCTAACGTTGGTAAAATCATGCCACCTCTTGGCTCTCTGTCCCCTTTTAAGTAACATCAAGGCTCAGTGTCCATCATAAAACAGAGGCCAGTAAATGATAATTAGTTTTTTTTGTTTTTTTGTTTTTTTTTATCGATTATGGGGCTTGAACTCTGGGCCTAGGGGCTGTCCCTCAGCTCTTCAGCTCATGGTGAGCACTCTACCCCTTGAACCACAGCACTTCCAGTTTTCTGGTGGTTATTTGGAGATAAGACTCTCAAGGACTTTCTGTCTGAGCTGGCTTTGAACCGGGATCCGCAGATCTCAGCCTCCTGAGTAGCTAGGATTACAGGTGTGAGCCACTGGCACCCTGCAGTGATAATTATTTCTGGATAACTAAGAGATTGACTTTTGGACCAGACACCAATCAGTCTGTGATGGGTGAGCATGACAAGACGTATATGTGTATGTTAAGATGGAAAGGGTGCTAGCTGACAGTGCAGAGAAATAGCCAGACTTGGGGGAGAAGCATTTTTTAGGGCTAGTTCTCCCTGTAGCCCTAACCCTTCCCCACCCCAACCTCAGCCTGATGTTCGCCCACCGGCCCAGATCTTGGCGGGAGCTGCCCATTCGCCTGGCTGACTTTGGAGTCCTGCATCGAGCAGAAGCCTCTGGCAGCCTGGGAGGGCTGACCCGGCTGTGGCGCTTCCAGCAGGATGATGCGCATATCTTCTGTGCACCAGATCAGGTTGCCCTTCCCCAGCTCCCCCAAAACATGTCTTGAACACTTGTCATGCTCTCTGCGTACCTTGGACTACCCTGATACTCATTTTCTTTCTGTCTACTACCAAATGTGTCCACTCTCTGCTCCCAACTTTCTTCTGCTTCCTCTCTAATTTTGCCCTGTCTTGCTCAAACTACCATTACCTCAGGTGTCTGGCTAGCTCATAACCTACCTCTACCCCTATTTCCTGCCTCTAGCTGGAAGCAGAAATCCAAGGCTGCCTTGATTTCCTCCGTTCTGTGTATCAAGTCCTTGGCTTCTCCTTCCGCCTGGCGTTATCCACCCGGCCATCTGGCTTCCTAGGGGAGCCCAGCCTTTGGGAGCAGGCTGAACAGGTGAGCAGGAGTCAGGAAGCAGAGGCACATAAACTACTCTCCAGTGGAAGGTGAGGGGGGGCTGGCCTATGGGATTGGAGGGGTGTCTTACTGGTGAATTTTCGGGTGCTGAGAGTTCATTTCCTCTACAGATCCTTCAGCGGGCCTTGGAGGAATTTGGAGAACCCTGGGACCTGAACCCTGGAGATGGTGCCTTCTATGGGCCTAAGGTAAACTTCTAGGGATCTTGCTTAGAGGGTTTTTAGTTGTTGTTGTTTTGTTGTTGTTTTTTTTTGTCGGTTGTGGGGCTTGAACTTTGGGCCTGGGCACTGTCCCTCAGCTCTTCAGTTCAAGGTTAGCGCTCTACTACTTGAGCCACAAGGCCACTTCTGGCTTTTTCTGTTTATGTGGTGCTGAGGAATCAAACCCAGGGCCTCATGCATGTGAGGCAAGCACTCTACCACTGAGCTACCTTCCCAGCCCCTTGCTTAGAGTTGTATTTTGTTTTGCCAGTCCAGGGGTGTGGGTACTGTCCCTGGGCTTCTTTTGCTCAAGGCTAGCAGTCTACCACTTGAGCCACAGTGTCACTTCCAGCTTTTTCTGTTATGTGGTACTGAGAAATTGAACCCAGGCCTTCATGTATGCTAGGTAGGCACTCTACCCCTAAGCCACATTCCCAGCCTCTTTGCTTAGAGTTTTGTTGATACAGATTTTGTTTTGTTTTCTTAAACATTTAGTGACATCAAGAAATTTTCATGCCAGGAGCCAATGGCTCATGCCTGTAATCTTGGATACTCAGGAAGCTGATTTCTGAGGATCGCAATTCAAAGGCAGCTAGGGTAGGAAAAATATAACACTCTTGTTTCCAGTTAACCAGCAAAAACCTAGAAGTAGAAGCTGTGACAGTGCCCAGGCCAGGCACAAACAAAGGAGGACTTGGGACAGAGCTTAGTGATAGAGTGTATGATAGCATGTGCAAGGCCCTAGGTGTGAGCCCCAGCCTGAGTGTATATACTGGGATGTAGCCCAGGGGTAGAGCACTTGCTTAGCATAATTAGGGCCTTGGGCTTAATACCCTAATAACAAGATGGTAGAGGGGGAAAGTAAGGAAAATGTATCTTATTGACTTCATCAATAGTACAAGGCAAATATTTTTATGTTACTAAGACAAAAAAATTCAGAAAGGCTAAACAATGTGTTCAAGTCAGTGTTCAAGTATGTATTACATTAAATCAATCTTAGGGGCTGGAAAGGTGGCTCAGTGGTAGAATGCTTGCCTTGCATGCATGAGGCCCTCGGTTCGATTCCTCAGCACCACATAAGCAGAAAAAGCCGGAAGTGGCACTGTGGCTCAAGTGGTAGAGTGCTAGCCTTGCTTGAGATGAAGAGCTTAGGAACAGTGCCCAGGCCCAGAGTTCAAGCCCATGACCCACAAAAAAACAAACAAACAAAAAAAACAAATCAATCTAATAAATAGTTTGCTGATAGCACTAATGGCTAATGGCTCACACCTACAATTCTAGCTACTTAGGAGTCTGAGATCTAAGGCTTGCAACTCAAAGCCAGTTTGGGCAGACAAATCTGAGACTCTTATTTCCAAATATCCAGCAAATGAACCTACTGTAGAGGTGGTAGAACATAAGTCATTAAGCAGAAATAACGTTGAGTGAGAACATGAGGCCCAGAGTTCAAGCCCCAGTATCTACTACCATACAAATACAAAAAAAAAAAAAAGTTTACTAAGATACCGTGTTTTTGTTTGTGTTTTTTTTTTTTTTTTGCCAGTCCTGGGGCTTGAACTCAGGGCCTGGGCACTGTCCCTGAGCTTCTTTTGCCCAGGGCTAACACTCTACCACTTGAGCCACAGCACCACTCTGGCCTTTTCTGTTTATGTGGTGCTGAAGAATCAAACTCAGGGTTTCATGGATGTTAAGCAGGCACTCCTAACCCTAAGCTACATTCCCAGCCCTGAGGTATGGTTTTTTAGAAAGCAAAATAGAATCAGGTGCCAGTGTCTGACACCTGTAATCCTGGCTACTCAGGAGGCTGAGATCTGAGGATCATGATTTGAAGCCAGCCCAGGTAGGAAAGTCTATGAGACTTTTATCTCCAGTTAACTGCCAAAATACCAGAAGTGGAGATGTGGCCCTGGTAGTAGTGAGATAACTGTGAGCAAAAAAAAACTCAGTGATGCCGGGCGCTGGTGGCTCACGCCTGTAATCCTAGCTACTTAGGAGGCTGAGATCTGAGGATCATGGTTCAAAGCCAGCCCGGGCAGGAGAGACCGTGAGACTCCTATCTCCAATAAAACCACCAGAAAACCGGAAGTGGCGCTGTAGCTCAAGTGGTAGAGCGCTCGCCTTGAGCTGAAGAGCTGAGGGACAGCGCCCAGGCCCAGAGTTCAAGCCCCACGACCGACAAAAAAAAACAAAAAAAACAAAAAAAAAACTCAGTGATGACACTCAGTTCAAGCCCTAGGACCAGAAAAAAAAAAAGCAAGATAGAGGGAAAAGCTTGGAAATTCTTGAGGAGTATGTCAGAGAGCTGACTAGGACAAAGGATGGCTGGCAGCAGCAAAGGATCAATTGAATCTTGAAACCGTGACTTCCATGGTGACATCAGTCTCTGATTTTGCATCCATGTGGTATGTGACATGTTGGGCAGCTCTGAGCAGTTCTTCTACAGGGCAAGGAGATAGTAGGATGTGGTACCTACAGGGTGGGGCTAAGCCTTAAGACAGTGACAGACAAACAATAGAAAATGTTACAACTGAGTAGGAAAGATACAAGGCAAAGGTTCCTATGGGTCACAAGGAAAAAGAAGGAAACTGAGTTGAAGAACCAGTAATAGGAGTCAGTCACTGGGGCTTGAACTGGCTTGAACTCAGGGTCTGGGTGCTGTCCCTGAGCTCTTTTGCTCAAGGCTAGAACTCTACCACTTTGAGCCACAGTTCTACTTCTGCTTTTTTGTTTTTGTTTTTTGCTGGTTGTGGGGCCTGAACTCTGGGCCTGGGCACTGTCCCTCAGCTCTTCAGCTCAAGGCTACCGCTCTACCTCTTGAGCCATAGCGCTACTTCCAGTTTTCTGAGTGGTTTATTGGAGATAAGAATCTCATGGACTTTGCTGCCCTGGTTGGCTTTGAATGGTGATCCTCAGATCTTAGCTTCCTGAGTAGCCAGGATTACAGGCATGAGTCTTGGTGCCCAGCTTTTAGTGTTTTATTGGAGATATGAGTCTCATGGACTTTTCTGCCCAAGCTATCTTCAAACCATGATACTCATATCTCAGCCTCCTGAGTAGCTAGGATTACAGGCATGAGCCATCAGTGCCTAGCAGGAGTCATTGTCAGCTGGAAGAACAAGAGACAACAATCACATTAGGTGTTTGATGACTGTGTCAGAGGTGGAACTGATGGATAAGATGACAGTACAAGGGGCTGGGAAGGTGGCTCAGTGGTAGAGCGCTTGCCTTGCATGCATGAGGCCCTGGGTTCAATTCCTCAGCACCACATAAGCAGAAGAAGCTGGAAGTGGCACTGTGGCTCAAGTGGTAGAGCGCTAGCCTAGAGCTGAAGAGCTGAGCGACAGTGCCCAGGCCCAGCGTTTAGGCCCCACGACTGACCAAAAAAAAAGAAAAAAAGATATGGCCATATTGTGAGTAGGAGTGAAGATATCTGAGATGAGGAGCTCAGGGAATTGAGGCAAGGATGCCATCCCCTAACATCCTGATCTAACATGGTTGTTAGGTGGAGAGAGCCACTGAGACCCCGTGCCAGAGTGAATGAATCAGATTGGAGTAGAAAGGTGAATGACTGCACGTAGCGTGGCGCACACGTGGGTAGAAGCGTTTGCTGAGGGAGCTGATGGAACTGCTGGTTCTTGGTTTCTCTCATTGCCCCCATCTCTACCCTCCAGATTGATGTGCGCCTCCACGATGCCCTCGGTCGCCCCCATCAGTGTGGGACCATCCAGCTCGACTTCCAACTACCCCTGAGATTCGGCCTCCAGTACAAGGGGTACCAAACCATGCCCTACGCTGGCCCCCTTTCCCTTGACAGCCCATGAATAGGAGGACTCCCCTTCCTTTGATCCTAAAACCAGAGCCACATCCTCCACACGCATACCCTGCTTACAATGAGTATTTCCTCAAAACTGGAAGATGATTTGGGTTTGTGACGCTTCCATTCCATCCACCTGTTTCCTCCCAAGGCAGGCAGGGGCCCCAGAGCGTCCAGTCCTCATCCACCGGGCAGTGCTTGGTTCTGTGGAAAGGCTGTTGGGAGTGCTGGCAGAAAGCTGTGGGGGGAGATGGTGAGTCCTCTTACACTGGATTTCTGTTCTGGCCCTGGAACTAAGTAGTTCACGCTCCAGGTCCAGTCCCTCTTCATATCCCAGCTTGTTTTCTTCCCAGTTCTGCTTCCTCTAGGCACATATCTGGCGAGAGCCAGCACGAATAATTTGCCACACTGTTCACTCTCACCAGGCCACTGTGGCTGTCCCCGTTCCAAGTGGTGGTCATCCCTGTGGGGCCAGAGCAAGAGGCGTATGCCAGACAGGTGAGGAGCTGGGGACAGATGGGCTTCCTGTTGTTCCACAGTGGGAAGTGTGGAGCCCAGCTCTGCGTAGGAAGAGGCTGTACAGGGCAGTGGGAAGAGCATTGCCCTTGGAGCCTCAAGACTGAGCTTGAGCTTAAAAATCTGCGACTGCTCTCTGCCTGATAGAGCTGTGTGACACGGTGAATACTGCCAACAGAGCCCTTGGTAAAAAGTGGGCTTGACTGAATGTTAGTTTATTTTTCTGGAGCAGCTGGTTGGGTGGAGTTGTGCAGGCAATGTCCAGCGAAAGAAGAATGGAGGCAGGCAAAGTCGATGTGGTGTGGAGGTGGCCGCAGTGTATAGATGAGGAGGAGAGTGTGTGAGAGCCTGAGAGCACTGGGGGGGGGCGCTGAGGATGAGTGCTATTGATCCCGATTCCTCCATGAGTCACTTCCTAGTCACCCAACCCGTGTCCCAGGTACAGCAGAGTCTTCAGGCCGCAGGACTAGCCGGTGATCTGGACGCAGACTGTGGAATGACCCTTAGCCGGCGGGTCCGCCGGGCCCAGCTTACTCACTACAATTTTCAGTTTGGTAAGAGAGTGGGTTAACTCAGGACTTCAGAGCCCTGGGATCTAGTGTTTTTGTTTGTTTGGGTTTTTTTTTTCTTTCTATTAAGTTTATTAAGTTTGCTTATGTGTTTATGTAGATTAATTGGGGCTCATTTCCTGAGCTGGGTAGGAGCCTGACTTAGTTGCCCTCTTAAGTTCCTTTAAACTGCTCCTCACACAACCACTAGGTCCCTCAGAACAGTTTTATTCTAATTAACCCCACTCTAAGGGGGTTCTGATAGGGTGATTACCCAAGCAAGCATTGGAGAGAAAGGGACAAGAAGGGTTAACAGGCATTAACCGAACTCAGGTAGCTCCTGTAGCTCATATCTCTAATCCTAGCACTCAGGAGGTAGAAGCAGGAGAAGCACAGGTTCTAAGCCAGCCTGAGCTTTATAGTGCAGCCCTGTCTCAGAAAACTAAGGGCTAGGGATGTGTATAGCTCAGTAGTAGATGCTCGACTAGTGTGTGCAAGGCCCTGGGTTAGCCTATAGCTCCAAACAAAACAAAAGTGGAAAAAATAACAAGGCCTTCCTAATTTTAGCCTTGTTTATTTCATCCCTAGAGATGAGGAGAAAGACCACAAGGAAAATAGTCTAGCACTGCCTTTTTTTTGTCGGTCTTGGGGCTTGAACTTGGCCTGGGCGCTATTCCTCAGCTAGTGCTCTACCACTTGAGCCACAGCACCACTTCCGGTTTTCTGCTAGTTTATTGGAGAGAAGAGTCTCACAGACATTCCTGCCCAGGCTGGCTTTGGACCGTGATCCTTAGATCTCAGCCTCCTGAGTAGCTAGGATTACAGGCACTAGCACTGCCTTTCTTCTGCTTTTTTCACCCTCCAGAGTTGAGTGTTCTTGAAGGCTAGGAGCAGAAACACCCCAAGCAAATTACCTGCTTCTGTAGTAGTGCATATCCCCATACTGCCAGGATTCTAGCAAGCTACCCCTCGGTGCCATGGCTGGCACTACTTTCTTCCCTTTCCTCCAACATCCCACCCACCCCTCCACCCCATTCATGTGTACAAGTTATCGTTGTGTCTTCCAAATGTGTTTGTTTTTCTCCAAATGACCCTAGTGTCTGACCCCTGGGCTTGTGACCAGAAGTGATAAGGCCGGAGATGGGAGCCTGGGCCAATTCCTTATCTCCTCAGGATGGGCAGTGAACTGAACTGCAAAGCAGGCACAGCTAAATATATACTTCGTTAAACCATATCATGTTCTCTCCCACCCTTCCTAGGGATTTAAGTCCCCTAAGGTCCTGCAAAGCAAAAGAAATATCCCCAGTGGATGAACTTGTCTTGACATTCCCAAACCTTCCTTCCTCTTTCTTGCAGTAGTTGGCCAGAAAGAGCAGAGTAAAAGAACAGTGAACATACGGACTCGCGATAATAGGCGACTCGGGGAGCGGGACTTGACTGAGGCTGTGCAGAGGTTGCTGGAGCTGCAGAACACAAGGGTCCCTAATGCTGAAGACCTTTTTTGAGCCTTTGTATGCAGATGAAGCAGAAACCCATTAGCTTCCCTCCCACAGGAGATCCTGATTCCTTACAACTGCCAATCTCTGCTCCCTTGAATAATGGACTTGGTTAGGGGCTCCACAGAGGGAGGGAAGCCATACTACTTGGATGTGGGGAGAATGAAATGAAGGCAAAAAATAAACTTGAAGTTGGAGTTGTGTCTCAGAGTAGATCACCTGCTTAACAAGTGTGAAGTCCTGAGTTCAAACCCCAGTACTGCTGTAAATAAACACAACTCGAGCTCCTGGATATGAGTCTTCATTTCTGACTTCTAGAGAAGGGTAAAAGAGGGGCTGGGAAGGTGGCTCAGTGGTAGAGCGCTTGCCTTGCATGCATGAGGCCCTGGGTTCAATTCCTCAGCACCACATAAGCAAAAAGAAAAAAGCCGGAAGTGGCGCTGTGGCTCCAGTGGTAAAGCGCTAGCCTGGAGCTGAAGAGCTGAGGGATAGTGCCCAGGCCCAGAGATCAGGCCCCACAATCAGACCCAAAAAAAAAAAAAAAAAAAGGGTAAAAGAAAGTTCCACTTTGTCTTCCTCTTTTTTTTTTTTTTTTTTTGCCGGCCATGGGGCCTGAACTCTGGGTCTGGGCGCTGTCCCTCAGCTCTTCAGCTCAAGGCTAGCGCTCTACCACTGGAGCCACAGAGCCACTTCCAGCTTTTTCTGTTTATGTGGTGCTGAGGAATCAAACCCAGGGCCTCATGCTTGCAAGGCGTGCACTCTACCGCTGAGCCACCTTCCCAGCCCCTTGTCTTCCTCTTTTGTCCCAGAGTTGGGGGAAAGGGACAGCAGTCCTTTTACTAGTTGGGGGGGGCACTTCAGGCAGCTGTCCTTTTTCTCCACCCCCAATTCAGTTGCTTCTAAGATCCCTTCTCCACAAAGGCAGCATGTAAGTCGAGAAACTAAGGCCAAACTTAGGGCTCAAGTGTCCCATGCTCCATGAATCTCTGAATCAGTTTCCCCTGGGTTATGTGAGTGCTCCCCTCCCATCACCTCCATTCTTCTCAAGCCTCTGAGCAGGCTTCAGGATGAGTTTGGGAGGAGTGGCTGCCAGAGGAGGAGCAGCTGGGACTGAGTCACGGCAGGAAGCTGAGGAGGGCGGGAGATAACACCAGACAGCTTATAAAGGGAGACAGCTGCCCAGAAAATTCCAACAGCAGTAGCAGTAACCAGAGGAACAGGCTTCCAGCAGCCCAGACCTTCAAATCCAGATCTGCCTGAGACAACCCGGCTTCTGGGTGGCGGCGACCAGTTCCTACCCCAGGATGGGGACCATATCCAGAGCAGCCTTGGTTTTTGCCTGCTTGGCTCTTTCTTCTGCCACCTCTGAAGGAGGTGAGTAGGGGTGGGGTCGGCCCTGGGGAAGGGACCTGGCTCTGGACAGCTCATCCGCAGCAGGGTGGTTTGCCCTTCCTTTTCTGAGCAGTCCATGGTATGCTTGGGGCACTGCTGCCTTTAACCAGGGAGGCAGAAGCAGGAGAGGGGCTCCTGGAGATTGCTAGTAAAGGAACACAACGTCAGAGTCAGGTAGACAACAGAGGGTAGGTGAAATCAGAGTAAGGGTCAGTGCCTGAGCAAATCTATATGGCGGGGGCTATGAAGCAGGTAAGAAGGGAGAAAGGATCTACACAGGACACTAAACTGAGCTGCTGACCCAGGGATCCGTAACTGACTCCTTGGTTAGAGGAAGAGTCAGGGTAAATCCACCCGCAGACTTTTCTACCTGGCACTTACATACTACCTGCTTTGATCCCTAACCAAATGGAATTCCAGCAGAGAGGATTGTTAAAAGATGTAAATAGATCAAATCCATTTCTGGTGGAATTCTGTCGTTGTCCCTCCCAGTTCTTAGTCTTGGGCCTGTGGATCAGCTGTAATTGATTCCTGTCTGACTCAGTCCCTCAAGTCCTAAGTTGAGACCCAAACCAAGGAAGAGCTAAGACTACAGGGAAGTGCTTAAGCTGCCTGGGCCCCTCCCCAGAAGATCTAATGATGTATAAAGGCCTAGAAGGCTAGGTAGGGAAGAGGATGTGCATAGGTGAGCTCCCCACTACCTGTTCCAAGTCAGACTTCCTCCAAAAGATAGACAAGCACCAAAGTGAGCCCTAGGTGGAGCACAGCCATAAGCCCTGAGGGGGAGACACTGAAAGAGAAAATTAGGGACTCCCTTCTCAAGTCTTACTTGTCATATTCCTTTTAGGCTCAACCTCTGAGCCAGGTAGAGGTGAGGCCATCAAATATCACAGATTTTCTCAGGACCCAGTCAGTGTAGGTGTGTTTGTGGAGGAGATTATTGGATGCAGGGAAGGTGCCATACTTAAGTGGCTTGCATGTCTTAATCTTCTTTCCACACTTAGTCCCTTGTTCAAAATTGCCCCTGACAGCTAGGAGTATAGGCTCAAGCCTGTAATCCTAGCTATACAGGAAGCTGAGATCTGAGGATCCCAGTTCAAAGTCAGCCTGGGCAGGAAAGTCTATGAAACTCATCTCCAATTAACCATCAAAAAGCTGGAAGTGGAACTGTGGCTCAAGACCACTTGAATGCCAACCTTGAGTGAAACACCTAAAGGACACCACCCAGGCCCTGAGTTCAAGTCCTAGAACTGGGACCAAACCACAACAAAAACCCTGCCTCTCACCTGCGTGTCTTCCCTCCAGGCCTTAGGACTCCAGAAAAGCAGGAGGTGAGACCAGAGCGCCTCACTCACAACCTTCAAGAAGGTAAGAGTTTGGGGGAGCAATCAAGGAATAGGGAGTCAAGGAGGAGGAGCTGTGGGCTCTGACTCTACCCCCCCCCACTTGCTTCTAGTTGGCTATGCAGCACCCCCTTCCCCACCCCGGACCCGAAGCTTCTCTGTGTATCAACCTGACACCATTGAGTATGACCTTCCCTTTGAGGAACAGCATGAAGGTAAGGCCCCCACCAGCCCTGCTCAGCCCCCCCTCCAGGTCTCTAACCACTCTGCTTCCTGCTCTTCTCCTAGAGAGGAGAGAGGAAGCCTCACCTCTCCTATAGCCTGGCTGCTCACACTCTCCTCCTTCTATAGTACAGCCCCTTCTCTCGCCAAAAGCCATCCCTGTGCAGAAGGAAGTGCTGGCCCCGCCCCAAATCCCTGTTGAAAAGAAAGGTGAGCTTGAGCCACTCCCAGCCTCCATCCCTCGGGGCCGTGTTGATGCCGGTCTTGATCTTCACTCCTGTGTGTGCTCACGTCTGTCTTGCAGCAGGCTCCCGTTTCTCTCAGGAAGCAATTTCCCCCCAAGAAGAGCTGCCCCCTCCCCAAAGCTCTACTGAACAGAAGGAAAGTAAGTAACTACCCCCCTATCCCCGGCCCCTTACTCCACAGACTCACCCCAGAGCTGGCTTTGGAAGCAAACAAGATGGTAGGTTCGGTCACTTAGTCGTGTAAGAGTAAAGGAGTTGTTTACTCTCTTCATGCATACAACTGAGAAAACAGAGCCTGCTGGATAAATGATGTGATTGAATGACATATAATAACCCCCTGCTGAGTTCCTCTTTGTGGATGGCAACCAGTCAGGTTCCTGTTTCCTTTGTCTTGTTTTGCTTTGTTTTTGACACCAGACGTAGCCCAGGCTGCTCTCAAACTTTTGATCCTCCTGCCTCAGCCTCCCTGGGGCTGAGATCATAGGCTTGCACAACCACGCCTGGCTGATTCCTATTTTCTAGAGATGCCAATCCTAAAGTGAGTTTTGCTCACACATTTCTACCCCAGTAGACCCACCTCCCCCACCTCAGGAGATCTCCCAATCCAAACAGAGACACGGTGAGTGGCACATTGATGTCCCTCCCCCTGCATGAGCATCTAGGACCCTGAAGGCAGGAGCCTTGGGACGTAGCTCAGGGAGCAAAGATTTGAGAGGAAGGATGGTTGTAGGGGTAAAACCTTTCAGGCTTCCATTTTCTTCCTTTTAGTCAGTTATTCCAAAAATAAGCACAGATTCCTTTCTTCCCCAATTCCCTGATGTCCTCCCAATCCTTTCGCCTCAAATTCTTCCAATCATGCCCGCTCTCTTGGCTAGCCTTTGTCTGTCCCTCCCTCCCATTCTGTGTTCCTCATTCTAGAAAGGCCAGCTCCCCTCATGAGCCAGAGCCCTCCGGAAGAATCTCCATCCTGGAATCCGGCGGAGCACTGCCCGCCGCCGGCTCGCTCTCGGGGCGGCTGGGCCCACCGGCTGGACGGCTTCCCGCCGGGGCGGCCTTCCTCCGACAATCTGAAGCAGATCTGCCTTCCCGAGCGCCAGCACGTGGTGTACGGGCCTTGGAACCTGCCGCAGACCGGCTTCTCCCACCTCAGTCGCCAGGGCCAGGCCCTCAACCTGCTGGAGACCGGCTATGCCCGCTGCTGCCGCTGCCGCAGCCGCGGAAACCGCCTGGACTGTGCGCAGCTCGTGGTAAGGGTTAGGCGTGAGGCCGGCGGGGCCTTGAACCCCGGGCCTACCGCCAGCCTCCCCAGGCTGCCCAAAGCGTAGAGAACAGCACTGGCGTTTGCTCCCTGCCATCCAAGCGACCCTGGGGGGTGGGGGGAGCGGGGACCCCGGGGCTTGCTGGCTGACCCGCACCCCCTCTCGCTCTAGTGGGAGGACACAATGACCCGATTCTGTGAGGCCGAGTTCTCGGTCAAGACGCGACCCCACGGGTGCTGCAAAAAGCAGGGGGAGGCGCGCTTCTCCTGCTTCCAGGAGGAGGCGCCTCGGCCGCACTACCAGCCCCGGGCCTGCCCCAGCCAGCAGCCCGGCATGGCCTCGGGCCCCGAGGTGCCGTTCCCCCCTGCGATGCCCACCCTGGATAACCTCAAGAACATCTGCCACCTGAGACGCTTCCGCGCCCTGCCCCGCCACCTGCCGGCCACCGACCGCCTCCACAGACAGCTGCAGGCGCTGCTGCGGCTCGAGGGCGACTTCCAGCGCTGCTGCCGCCGGGGCAGCAACCACACCTGTGTGTGGAAGGCTGTAAGTGGCCACGCCGCCCACCCCACCGGCCCGCCCGCCTGCTGCCCGGCTCCAGCCCACCGTGCCAGCCCGGCCACCCGTGCGCTTCCCACCCGGAGCATGTTCGTCTGCTTGTGATTGTCCGTCCACCCGTTGTGTCCATCTGTCATCCGAATCTGTTCCGTCTCGAGCCTTCATGCTACAGTCCTGGCTTCATCCACCTGTGACCCCCACACGCGCACCCCCGGCTACCAGCCAGCCAGCTCTGGCCCCTCATCTCCGCCTCTCCTCCTGCTGGGCCAGCTCCTCTCCCATGAGCGACAGGGCGCCTCCTCTGTGCTCCCTCCCCTGAGGCTTCCCACGTGTCCATTGCTGCCTCCCTGCCCTCTAGGTCTTCTTCCTCCCATATGAGCCCCTGGGGCTTAAGACCCTCATTTCATAGCTGGGGGTGATAAGAAAGTAGATGGTGAGGAGAGAAGGAGACAAGTAGCTAGGTTTCTGACTCTCTCTCTCTCTCTCTCTCTCCCTCTGTCTGTCTGTCTGTCTGTCTCCCTGCTCCCCCACAGTGGGAAGACACTCTGGATAAGTACTGTGACCAGGAGCAGGCTATAAAGACCCATCCCCACTCGTGTTGCCACTACCCTCCTAGCCCTGCCCGTGATGAGTGTTTTGCCCGTCGGGCTCCCTACCCCAACTATGACCGGGACATCTTGACCCTTGACCTTAGCCGAGTTACCCCCAACCTCATGGGCCATCTCTGTGGAAACCAAAGAGCTATCAGCAAACAGTGAGTCTTGCCCCGATCTTCCCGCCCTCTTCTCCTCCCAAAAGTGTCCCTCCTGCTCCTCCCAAAAGTGTCCCTCCTGGGTGCCTTTGGACAGAGCGCATACAGACCATAAGTGGGTCTTGCAGTACCAGTTTAATGCCATGGCTGTAAAGACCCTGACCTCTACCTTTCTCTCATCAACCATAGCAAACAGATTCCTGGGCTGATCCAGAACATGACTGCCCGCTGCTGTGACCTGCCGTTTCCAGAACAGGCCTGCTGTGCTGAGGAAGAGGTGTGTGGGGAAGGGGGATGCAAGGAAGCAGAGAGAGAAAGCTAGAAGTGAAGGCTATCAGTGTGTGTGTGTGTGTGTGTGTGTGTGTGTGTGAGAGAGAGAGAGAGAGAGAGAGAGAGAGAGAGAGAGAGTCCTGGAGCTTGAACCCAGGGTGCTGTCCCTGAACTTTTTTGCTCAAGGCTAACACTCTACCTTTTGACCATTTGAGCCAGAGCTCTACTTCCAGCAGTTGGATGGTTAATTGGAGATAAGAGTCTCACAGACTTTCCTGCCTGGGTTTGCTTTGAACTGCGATCCTCAGCTCTCAGCCTCAAGTAGCTAGGATTACAGACATGCGCTGCCAATACCCAGCCTGCCTCTTCTCTTTACTATCTCAAAGCAGCCCACTAGTAAGGAGGACTAGTGGGAGAGATCTTCTTCTTGGTTCCTGAAGTCTTGCTTCTTGACCTGGCCTGTTCCCCATTCCTAAGCTCCTATTATAGCTTCTCTAGGCCTCAGACATCTGGCATCTCCAGATGTACACATCTGTCAGTCACAAGGAATCTAGCTATGTGAAGCAGCCTTGCACTATCTCTGGGCCCCAGGAAGAGATCCCAGAGGAGAGCAGTAGCTGACAGAAGAATGACTCTGAGCATCCCACCTCCCCTGTACCTTATCATCATTCCTGATCCTTACTCTTCTCTTCAGAAATTTGCCTTTGTCGATGATCTGTGTGGTCCCCGACGGAACTTCTGGAAAGATACTGCCCTTTGCTGTGACCTGACTCCTGGGGATGAACAGACCAACTGCTTCAACATCAATTATCTGAGGAATGTGGCTCTAGTGGCTGGGGACAGTGGGGATGCCGCACACCAGGGGGAGCAGAGCCCAACTCGGGGAACAAATAGCAGCCCCACCCCTGGGTCCAAGGAAGAATGAGTCAGCTCAGAGCCTTGGAGGATCAGATGGGGGGGAACCCCACCCCGCTCCACCCTCCCTGAACACTCATTACAATAAACACCTCTTGGATTTGGCGTCTTCATTGTCTGTAACATACAAACACACCCTCCTAAGCCTGCTTGGATTTCCTTCAATGACTGATCCACTACCTTGCCCCTACTGACTGAGCAGAAGACGTTCCACAGGCTGGGGTAGGACCAATGCTAACTGGCTTATCTTTACCACTTGTCATCTTGACCTTATGTATTTGAAAAGGATACCACTTTGTTAACCAGCTGTCAAAGATATAGTTCATGTCCCTGATAATTCCCAGTGCCACATCCCAACATGATATTTTTATTTTATTTTTTATGTTCTTTTGTTCCAGCACTGGGGCTAGAACTCAGACTCTAGCACTCACTTAGCCCTTTTTTTTTTCTCTTCTCAATGGTAGTGCTTTATACCTTGAGCTCTAGCTCCACCTCTGGCTTTTTATACTAGCTAATTGGATAAGAGTCTCACAGAGGAGGGGGAGGGTAGTTGTGGAGGTGGGAGGGAAGGGATGGTAGGGGGAAAACAAAACAGGAGGCAACAATGCTCAATAGGAAATGTACTCATTACCTTGCTCATGTAACTGTAACCCCTCTGTACAACATTTTTACAATAAAAAAAAAATACAAAAAAAAAAAGAGTCTCACAGACTTTTCTGCCCAGGCTGGCTTTAAACTGTGATCCTCAGATCTCAGCCTCCTGAATAGCTGGGATTTCAGGTATGAGCCATTGGCACCTGGCCCAGCCTGGTATTTTCTTTTGCAATGCTGGGGTTCAAATCTGGGGCTTTGGGAATGATAAGTACATGCCCCTACCACTGAATAACATCCCAGCCCAGCCTAACATTTTAAAATCTTCACTTTGACCCTTGGAGGATCATGTGTTGACTCTAGTATTCATTTTATAGGTGTGTGTGTGTGCGTGCGTGCGTGCGTGCGTGCGTGTGTGTGTGTGTGTGTACTGGGGCTTTAATTAAGAGCCTCAAAGTTCCCCCTTAGCTTTTTTACTCAAGACAGCATTCTACCACATAAGCCACAGCTCTACTTGTATAGCATTTTACTGGTTAGTTGGAGATAGGTATCTCATGGACTTTTCTGACCAAACCAGCTTCAAACTGCAACCCTCAGATCTCAGTTTCCTCAGACAAACAATGTACAACTGTTTTTTCTATTTTTTTTGGGGGGGGGGGTCCAGTCATGGGGCCTGAACTCTGGGCCTGGGCGCTGTCCCTCAGCTCTTCAGCTCAAGGCTAGCATTCTACCACTTGAGCCACAGCGCCACTTCCGGCTTTTTTCTTTTTGCTTATGTGGTGCTGAGGAATCGAACCCAGGGCCTCGGGCATGCAAGGCAAGCGCTCTACCACTGAGCCACCTTCCCAGCCCATCTATTTTTTTGAGGTCTCACTATCTATTCCAGGTTTAGACAATGTTCCTACCACAGCTTTCTAGTATTCATAGATTGAACTCAATATGTACTGTACAA
This sequence comes from Dipodomys merriami, assembly GCF_024711535.1. Lineage (NCBI taxonomy): Eukaryota > Metazoa > Chordata > Mammalia > Rodentia > Heteromyidae > Dipodomys > Dipodomys merriami. The sequence continues at coordinate 1,631,652 of NW_027202893.1, forward strand.
GATTGGAGAATACATTTTTTAAAAATTCACAGCCAAGGCTGGGAATGTGGCTCAGTGGTAGAGTGCTTACATAGCATGCATGAAGCCCTGGGTTTGATTCCTCAGTACCACATAAGCAGAAAAAGCCAGAAGTGGCACTGTGGCTCAAGTGGTAGAACACTAGCCTTGAGCAGTGATAGGCTTATGGACAGTGCCCAGACCCTGAGTTCAAGCCCCAAGACTGGCAAAACAAAAACAAAAAACCCACAGCCAGCCAGGCACTGGTGGCTCATGCCTGTAATCTTACCTATTCAGGAGGCCGTGATCTGAGGATCATGGTTTGAAGTCAGCCCAGGCAGGAAAATCCCTAAGATACTTATCTCCAATTAACCACCAAAAAGCTGGAAGTGGAGCTGTGGCTCAAGTGGTAGAATGCCAACCTTGAGTGAAACACCTAAAGGACAGCACCCAGGCTGAGTTCAAGTACCAGTACCAGTAAACACACACACACAGCCCCTACCCAGAAGTTATTCAGTCCATGTGATATAAGGCTGTTGAGGATACCAGTGTGCTCTTTTGGGAGCAGCTTCAGTGCATTGAGGATGGCCTTTCTAGGTAGCAAGGTTGGAGGAATAGAAAGTTCCAGGGGCAGTGGCAATAACAGGCAGAAAAGTGGCTTTATAGACCAGCACCAAGGCTGAAAGGACTTTACAGTTGGTGGTCTTCTCAGATGTGTCTGACACAAGTTGTTTCAAGAAGAGAGAAGGATTGATTCCTGCCTCATTCACCCAGATCAAGCAAGACGCCAGGTGCGCATGCATAGGCGTGGCCGTATGTCTGTGCACATGCAGGTTGTTTTCAACCTAGGCTTGGCTGAAAGTCCCCATCATTCCAGGTGGGACATTCCATTCTGGACCTTAACAAAAGTGCCCAGCCCTAGCCCATCCTCCTACCCCCCCCCCTCACCCCTTCCCACCCCCCCACCCCCTCACACCCGCCTAGGAATTACAGCCTGATTTTTACTTCTTTGTTTCCTTGTTAAGACCCATATAAACCCGGCTCCAAAATCCAGTCCTATGCACCACCTCCAAACCCGCAGGAAGGTCTGTGCCCCTCACTGGCAATACACAGTCCTAGCCTGTTGACAATTGAGTCTGGCCTTCTCTTTTCTATTCTCCTCCTAACACATGTTGCCAAAGATCTGGGAGAGGAGTAACTGGGCCCCCTCCACCTGCCTCCTGGACTCCTCTCACCAGCCTTCTACCTTCTCTTTCTGAGGACTTTCTCCATCAGAGCGCAGAGCCCTCTGAGCTTACTTTGGGCTAAACAGCCACCTGAAAGACCACGTGGCCTTTGCCTACCTAAGCTGAGCATGCCTCGTGGATGGCCACCCCGCATGGCCTGAGGTATTATTGGCCCCCTATGTAAACCCAGAGAAGTCCTGATCTCTCCCTATCTTCTCTCTCCCCTTACCCTATCCTGGGACTCTTGATTTCCAGGTGGGAGGCTCTTTGCCACTTGGTGACCGATTCCACTCACCAGCTAAAGGTCTTCAGGACAAGGTAACCAGCCATGGTCCGTGGTGCAGGCGCCCCAACCCAGACTCTGAATTCAGAACCTTGGATTTTACTTTTACTGATTTAAACCATTCTCCAACAACACGATGAGGAGTCCAAGGTCCCTTACACACAAATCCTCATCCACCTCCACTCCAAGGCCATCCCCTGCTCTACCAAGGCCTTCTCTGTCATAAGCCCCCCCCCCCCCCCCCCGCCATCTCCTCTAGAAAGGTAACTTTCCTTGTCTTTTTTTTTTTTTTGCGGGGGGGGTGGGCAGTCATGGGGCCTGAAGTCTGGGCCTAGGCGCTGTCCCTCAGCTCTTCAGCTCAAGGCTAGCACTCTACCACTTGAGCCACAGTGCCACTTCCGGCTTTTTTCTTTTTGCTTATGTGGTGCTGAGGAATCGAACCCAGGGCCTCATGCATGCAAGGCAAGCACTCTACCACTCTACCACCTTCCCAGCCCCAACTTTCCTTGTCTTGTAGCAAGCTCTGTTCCCCTCCTTTCTCTCTGTCTCTGTCTTTCTGTCTCTCTCTCTATCTGTCTGTCTGTCTCTCTCTCTTGGTCTCTTTTTCTCTCTTACAACTTCAGACTAGAGATCATTTGCATTGCCTCCATTCCCACTGACAGTACTTTGACATGTGCCCTTGAACGTGAGATGCAGGCAGGGTCCCAGGCCCCCCTTCTAGGTTTCCTCTTAAAGGCTAGCTGTCCTGGATCAGTGGTTCCATAAGTGTAAGTCTTTTCCCCATCCTTGCCATTATAACTACATTCTTCCTCTCTGCAGCTGGTCTAGATCCTCTACGTGAAAATTGTCTGCTCCAAGCATGGAAGTGGTTAGACAGATAACATATCCACAACAAACCTGATCTTTTTCCCTTCAGGACTCAGGACACTAATCCATTACTTTTCTCTTTCCTGAGTCTACTCACTTCAAAATCTAGATTCTTAATTTCTTCCTTAAGGCAAAACACCTCTGTGACGTTGCTGTCGGCCCCTGGAAGAACCCCTCCTTCCCCAGTTCTCAGCAGGCTCTGGAGATGGACCCCACCTAGGAAGAGATTTCCTGTGATCTCCACTCTCCTTCCAAGGTTTACCAAAATTGTCTTAAAGGCTTTTCTATTCTGGTTATTTTATTTGGTGTTTCTAGCATTGACCATGTGGTTCTAAACTTATAGCCGGATTTTCATTTTTTTAAAAACCTAAGCATGCCTGAAAACTTTTATGCACAAGTGCGTATGTGTGAACATGTTCAAAGTAATCTCATTATAATACATAAAAATTGTCACCATGGTGTAAACATTATTTGCTGGGGCTGGGAATGTTTCTTGGTGGTAGAGTGCTTGCCTCATGTACATGAAGCCCTGGGTTCAACTCCTCAGTACCATAAACACTCAGTACCATAAAAAGCTGGAAGTGGTACTGTCTCAAGTGGTAGAGTCCTAGCCTTGTGCAAAAGAAGCTCAGGGACAGTGCCTAGGCCCAGAATTGAAGCCTCAGGCCTGGCAAAACATAAAATAAAATTATTTACTTTTTTTTTTTTTTTTTTGTCGGTTGTGGGCCTGAACTCTGGGCACTGTCCCTCAGCTCTTCAGCTCAAGGCTAGCCTTCTACCACTTGAGCCACAGCGCCACTTCCAGCTTTTTCTGCTTATCTGATGCTGAAGAATCGAACCCAGGGCCTCATGCATGCAAGGCAAGCACTATACCACTGAGCCACCTTCCCAGCCCAAATTATTTACTTTCTTACTGCAATTGTAACTAATGTAACCCTTGTGTTAAAGAAGTTAACTATCAACTATGCTACTTGTTAAAAGGAAAGATCTTTAAGTAGGGCAAAGAAGTTCATTAGATTTGGGTGCAAATAAATGTGTCTAAGAATATTGACATTATACTAAAAATGTTATTTAACTTCAAAAGTTTTGTTTAAGAGTTAATCCAAGCTGGGTACCAGTGGCTCACACCTGGAATCCTAGCTACTCAAGAGGCTGAGATCTGGGGATCACGGTTTAAAACCAGCCCAGGCAGGAAAGGCGATGAGACTCTTTTTCTTTTCTTTTCTTTTCTTTTTTTTTGTCGGTTGTGGGGCTTGAACTCTGAGCCTGGCTGCTCTTCAGCTCAAGGCTAGCACTCTACCACTAAGCCACCTTCCCAGCCCAAGGCCATGAGGCTCTTATCTCCAATTAACCACCAGAAAACCAGAAGTGGTGCTGTGGCTCAAGTGGTAGAGTGCTAGTTTCTTCTTAACAAGATAAGAGCCCTCACTCAGAATACCACCTGGGAGCATGTCAAGGCCATGCTATTACTGCAGGCTTTGCTTACACCACACTGCCCTGCCCAGTGACTCTTCAACAGCCTCATGCCAGGAAGAAGTAGCCAGAAAAGACCACAATGTTCCTCCACCTTTCATACTTCAAGAGTTCAAATGATGGGAATCTGCTTTGTTCTCATAACTCAATGTTGCTCCCCTCTCAGCCCAATCTTTTTGTGTGTCTAAAGATGGAATATGGGCTGGGCACTAGTAGCTACTCAGGAGGCTGAGATCTGAGGATTGCAGTTCGAAGCCAGCCCGGGCAGGAAAGTCTGTGAGACTCTTACCTCCAATTAACCACCAGAAAACTAGAAGTAGTACTGTGGCTCAAGTGGTAGAGCACTCGCTTTGAGCTAAACTGCTGAGGGACAGCACCCAGGCCCAGAGTTCAAACCCCATAACCAAAAAAAAAAAAAAAAAAAGATGGAATATGGGCTGGGGATGGAGCTAAGTAGTGGAGCGCTTGCCTTGCATGCATGAGGCCCTGGGTTTGATTCCTCAGCACCACATAAGCAGAAAAGACACTGTAGCTCAAGTGGTAGAGTGCTAGCCTTGAGCAAAAGAAGCTCAGGGACAGCGCCCAATCCCTGAGTTCAAGCACCAGGACTGTCAAGAAAAGATGGAATATGAAGGGTTGATTCCTGCCTTATTCCCCCAGGTCAAGCAAGACACCAGGCGCAGGAACAGGCTTGGCCACTCCTGTCTGCAGGCAGGTTATTGCAACCTAGGCCTGACTGAAAGTCCCCGTCATCCCAAGCGGGACATTCCATTCTTGACCTAACTGCAAGTGCCCATCCCTGACCCCCCAGTAATTACAGCCTGATATTTTTTATTTTTGGATAGGTTGTGGGGCCTGAACTCTGGGCCTGGGCGCTGTCCCTCAGCTCTTCAGCTCAAGGCTAGCGCTCTACCACTAGAGCCACAGTGCCACGTCTGGCCTTTTCTGTTTATGTGGTGCTGAGGAATTGAACCCAGAGTTCACCTTCCCAGCCCCTACAGCCTGATTTTTCTTCTTTGTTAACATGTTAAGACCTATGTAAACCTGGTCCCCAAATCCAATCCCTTGTACAACCTTCAAACCCATGGGAAGGTCCGTGCCCCTTGCTGGCAATAAACAGTCCTAGCCTGTTGGCGAGAGCCAGGCCTAGTCCTTTTTCATTCTCCATTTTCCTAACAGGCTCAAAATAAACGAATTAGTTAAGTTTAGGAGCGGTAGATATGAGACTCTAAACTCCTACTTGGAAGTCAAGCTTGAGTTAAAATTTTTGTTGGAAAGGAAAGGATATACAAAGCATTAGATACATGCAAAGTTTAACCAACGTACACAAACAGCCCTTTTTGTTCACGTGCTAAGTATTCTGGAAATAAAGAAGCCTAAGCCAGGCACCAGTAGCTCACACTTGTAATCCTAGCTACTCAGGAGGTTAAGATACAAGGGTTATGGCTTGAAGCCAGGTGGGCTAGGAAAGCCCAGGAGACTCTTTATCTCCAATGCACCAGCATTAAGTACAGAAGTGGAGCTCTGGCTAGTGCCGTGGTAGAGCACTAGGCTTGTGCAAAAAAAGCTTAGGGACAGTGTCCAAGCCCTGAGTTCAAGCTCCTGAACTAGCAAAAACAAAAAACAAAAAAACAAAAAAACCCACAAGCATTAAAACAACATCTCAAGGATATTAGCAGCAGTGGAGACTTGAATGTTCATTGATTGAAGAAAAATTTTCTGGAGGAGGTAATAATACAGAAGGTGTGATATGTCTGAAAAACATAGCACAGGGTCTGGGAAGGTGGCTCAGTGGTAGAGCACTTGCCTTGCATGCTCCAGGCCCTGGGTTCGATTCCTCAGCACCACATAAGCAAAAAGCTGGAAGTGGCGCTGTGGCTCAAGTGGTAGAGCACTAGCCTTGAGCTGAAGAGCTGAGGGACAGCGCCCAGACCCAGAGTTCAGGCCCCACGACCGGACCCCCAAAAAAACAAAAACAAAAACATAGCACAGCTGTAATCCTAGCTACTTAGAAGGCTGAAATCTAGAGGCTTTCCATTCAAGGCCAACTAGGGCAGAAAAGTTCAATAGACTCCATCTCCAGAAAAACCAGCAAAATGCTGGGCTAGAGGTGTGGCCTAAGTGGTAGTGCACCAGCTTAGCGGGGATAAACGTAGGTGATTGCTTCATTTCTGAAGCAATACCTGAAGATACCTGAATGTCAAATACCTCCACACATGGGCCAGAAAATATTTATGCCTGTTTCATTGTGCACAGTTCTTTGGGAATTTCTGTAGGTTCCCTTCATATAATTCTGTCTGTCAGAGGTGATAGTGTGTACTCAGGAAGTGACCTGTGTACACAGGTCTAGTGACCATTAACCAATGCTGATGACCTCCAGAGCCCCCCTGGAGAACTTATACCAAGACCTCTGTGTGCACTGAAGAAGTCAGCTAACATATTCTCCATTTGCCTGTGCTCAGGAAAACTCCACAGCAGTGGTTCAGGGCTGCCATTCTCTGCTGCTTCATTGCTGAAGCACTGATGTACTTACAACTCTTATTTGTCTGCCTTGGCCCGCCATACTGCTTCAGACCTGAGAAAACAGGTGTGAGACATCAAATTTATAGTCAACCATTTTCCCTGATGTTTTTTTCTCATAATGTGGCAGAGTCCAAAGGTTCCTGAGGCACAGATTTCTGGCATCATGAAAATCCTGCCCTATGAAAAAGCATAACAGGGCTGGGAATGTGGCTTAGTGATAGAGTGTTTCCTAGAAGGCATGAAGCCCTGGGTTTGGTTCCTCAGTACCATACAAATATAAACAGAAAAAGCTGCACGTGGCCCTGTGGCTCAGGTGGTAGAGTACTAGTGTTGAGCAAAAGAAGCTCAGAGACAGAGTGCAGGCCCTGAGTTCAAGCCCCAGGACTGGCAAAAAAAAAGAAAAAGAAAAGAAAGAAAAGTGCAGCAATGGAGCTTACTGGACATTGATCAAAGTGAACTATGCAGGGGCTGGGAAGGTGGCTCAGTGGTAGAGCACTTGCCTTGCATGCATGAGGCCCTGGGTTCGATTCCCCAGCACCACATAAGCAAAAAAGAAAAAAAGCCAGAAGTGGCATTGTGGCTCAAGTGGTAGAGTGTTAGCCTTGAGCTGAAGAGCTGAGGGACAGCGCCCAGGCCCAGAGTTCAGGCCCCACAACCGGACCCAAAAAAAAAAAAAAAAAAAAAGTGAACTATACAACTCCTGAGGGGAGACAGGAAGGAGGGACTGAGAGAGAATGAGGGAACAGAAGACGCTGTAAGAAAGGAAATGTAGGGCTGGGAAGGTGGCTCAGTGGTAGAGCACTTGCCTTGCATGCCTGAGGTCTGGGTTCGATTCCTTAGCACCACATAAGCAAAAAAAAAAAAAAAAAAAGCCAGAAGTGGCACTGTGGCTCAAGTGGTAGTGTGCTAGCCTTGAGCTGAAGAGCTGAGGGACAGCACCCAGGCCCAGAGGTCAGGCCCCATGCAGACAAAAAAAAAAGGAAATCCCTCTGTACATCACCTCTATAACAACAATACAGTTTTAAAATCCTGCCCTCGTTCTAATCTTGGCCTTATTCTTTCAATATAATAGTTATAATTATTTAGTAATCCCTGCTGATCACTTCAATATCTGGAGACCTTGTAAGTATTTCTATGGTCTTTCATACTTGCCATTTTTCCTTTCTTCCTTTTTTTTTCATTTTTTTAAATTGTGAAAATACTGTACAGAGGGGTTACAATTACATGGGCAAGATAATTAGTACATTTCTCATCAAGCATTGTTGCCTCCTCCTTTGTTTCCCCTTCGCATCCCTTCCCATCTCCCACGCCCTTCCTTTCTCCTTTATTTTTATTTTTAGCATGTATTAGTCATACGAAAGGGTTTTTTCTTTTTCTTGGGCTTGAATTCGGGTCCTTTTACTCTCTCTTGGCTTTTTCTGCTCAAGACTGGCACTCTGCTAGCTTGAACCAGCTCCATGTTCAGCTTTTTGGTGGTTAATTGGAGATAAGAGTATCATGGACTTTTCCTGGGCTGGTTTCAAACCGTGATTCTCAGATCTCAGTCTCCTGAGTAGCTAGGATTACAGGCAGGAGCCACCAGAACCAGCAAAAGAGTTTTCATTGTAACCTTTCCACACATCTATCCCATCAAAGTCACCCCTCACCCCCTCCCTCATCCCAACCCCCCTTCTGAAAGAATTTCAACTGCTGTTATTGTTCTAGTTTTATACATGTAAACAGAGTAGACCATGTTGAGCCTCATCCAAGCTCCTCCTTAACCCTGCATCCTCCCACTCATACCTCCCCAACCGTCTAGCTCTAAAAGTTTATGTCATTTATTCTCTTTCCCTGACCTTCCAAGCCCCTGTTGAGCCACAGCTTTTATTATGATTCCTTATGCCATCTTCTTACATAATTGTCATATATTTCACAACTACTTGTCCTCCATCTTTCTTTTTCCTCTTCTCTCTGCCCCCTCATCTTCCTACTAGTTCCATAATTAGAATTGTTATATGTATGTGTGTAAATTTATGGGTAGATATGGGTATACGTATATGTGTATATTCACATATGTACATGTTCATGATTCTTTGAGACAGAGATATTGCTAAATAGCTCAGGTTGCTATCCTCCAGTCTCAACCCTCCAAGTGTTGAGATTATAGTCTGGCTTTCCTCTGCTGCCTTTTTTTCCCCCCTGCTCCTGGAGCTTGAACTCAGAACTTGGGTGCTGTCCCTGAGTTCCCTTTGCTCAAGGCTAGCACTCTAACACTTAAGCCATAGCACCACTTCTGGCTTTTTCTGTGTTTAATTGGAGATAAGAGTCTCATGGATTTTCCTGCTTGGGCTGTCTTTGAACTGCAATCCTCAGATCTTATCCTCCTGAGCAGCTAGAATTACAGGCATGAGCCACCAACTCCCAGCTCTCTGCTGCTTTTAAGGTCAGTTTGCAAGTTGTTGGGGTTTTTTTGGGGGGGGTAGTTGGTGGTAGTAGGGTTAGAACTCAGGGTCTTGTACTTGCTAAGCAGGTACTCTACACTTGAGCCATGCCTTCAGATTCTTAGAAAGTGTTTATGCCAGGTGCTGGTGGCTCACTCCTGTAATCCTAGCTACTCAGGAGGCTGAGATCTGAGGATCCATGTTTGAAGCCAGCCTGGACACCAAAGTTCATGAGACTCTTATCTCCAATTAACCCACTAAAAGAACAGAAAGTGAAGCTGTAGCTCTAGTGGTAGAATGCTAGCCTGAGCAAAAGAAGAAATTTTTTTAAAAAAGCTCAGGGACAGTGCTTAGGCCTTCTTTTTTTTGGCCTGTTTTGGGACTTGAATTCAGGCCTGGGCACTATCCCTAAGCCTCTTTGTGCTCAAGGTTAGCTCTCTACTACTTAAGTCACAGGGACACTTGCAGCTTTTTCTGAGTAGTTTATTAAAGATAAGAGTCTCATGGACTTTTCTGCCCAGGCTGGCTTTGAACTATAATCCTTAGATCTCAGCCTCCTGAGTAGGATTGCACATGTGAGCCACTGGTGCCCAGCTGAAGTCACACTTTTAATAGAAAAAGCTAAGAATATTATATTTGTCAGACTGTAGCACTGCGTGTTGTTGAACCATTTGAAGACCTTGGAACCCTTTGCTTCTTGGCTTTGAGAGGAACAATGAGCAATCATTTTTTGTGTATGTGCCAGTCCTGGGGCTTGAACTAAAGGCCTGGACATTGTCCCTGAGCTTTTTTTGCACAAGGCTAGCACTCTACCACTTAAGCCACAGCTCCACTTCTGTTTTTTTTTGTCTTTTGGTAGTTGATTTGAATCTCACAGACTTTCCTGCTTGGGCTAGACAGAACCTCCATCCTTATATCTCAGCCTTTTGAATAGCTAGGATTACAGATGTGCGTCATTAGAGATGCCCAGCTCTAAATAACATGTTTTTTGTTTTGTTTTGGTTCTTTTGGTGTTTGTTTGTTTGTTTTTTGCCAGTCCTGGGGCTTGAACTCAGGGCCTTGGCACTGTCCCTGAGCTTCTTTTGCTCAAGGCTAGCGCTCTACCACTTGAACCAGAGTGCCACTTCCAGCTTTTTCTGTTCATGTGGTACTAAGGAATCGAAACCAAAATTTCATGCATGCTAAGCAAGCATTCTACCGCTAAGACACATAAATAATCCTTTTATTATCACTGTAACTTGGGTTTTTTGTTGGGTTTTTTTTTTGGGGGGGGTCCGGTCGTGGGGCCTGAACTCTGGGCCTGGGCGCTGTCCCTCAGCTCTTCAGCTCAAGGTTAGCGCTCTACCACTTGAGCCACAGTGCCACTTCCGGCTTTTTTCTTTTTGCTTATATGTGCTGAGGAATCGAACCCAGGGCCTCATGCATGCAAGGCAAGCGCTCTACCACTGAGCTACCTTCCCAGTGGGTTTTTTGTTATGTGTAGCTCAAAATATTTCTAAGTGACATATTGTCCCTCAAATGTCATTTCCTCTGGAAGACATTCTTGAAACCCCAGATCAATACATTCTATAACTCTCTCTACCTTCCCTTAGGTGCCCCTCATCATAAGGGTAATTATTTATTGAATAATTATAATTTTTATGAGAGAGAAGACAGTATCAAATCCTAGAGTTTAGCCAACCCAGTACCAGGTATGGTAACTTCTAAATAAATATTCAAAAGAGATGGAAGACGGATGTGGTGGTGCATGCCTGTAATCCAGGATTCAGGAGGCTGAGGCAGGTTGATCTCCAGGTTGAGGGTGATATGGAATAAAAATCATGGAAGCTGCTGGGCACTAGTGGCTCAGGCCTGTAATCGTAGCTACTAGGGAGGCTGAGATCTGAGGATTGCGGTTCAAAGCCAGCCCGGGCAAAGTCTGTGAGACTCTTATCTCCAATTAACGACCGGAAGTGGTGCTGTGGCTCAAGTGGTAGAGCGCTCACATTGAGCTGAAGATCTGAGGGACAGTGCCCAGGCCCAGAGTTTAAGCCCACAACCAAAAAAAAAAAAAAAATCATGGAAGGTAGGAATTAAAATTCATGTAATTGTGTTCCTTCTATCACATGAAAACTGTTCAAACTTAATGAATCATTAAAGAAGGATTTGGAGTGGCCACTGTGGGAACTGGGTGTGCGCATTTATGTAGCTCAAGTCCGATTGCCAAGTAGTGTTAAAGACCCTGCTGGGATTAGAAACCATAAATGTGCATTGGCATAAGTCGGCAGAATTACGAGATTTTTCTCTACAATACTCACTTGTCTGGGTGTGGGAGAGAACTTGGATAATAAGATTAATCCAAAGATGGGGGCTTGCTGGACAGGCTGCTTTTTGTTCTTTCTCAGATAAAGTAAATGTGGAATTTTGTTTCCATTGCCTCAAGAAAAGAAACCTTTTAGAACTGCTAGCCTGTGGGATCCAGACTGGAGAATACAGTAGGCCGAGGTACGCACCTTAAGGTCTTCCCAAGTGGAATGCAAGGAAAGGCCCGAGGGAATGAGGGTGGGTGTACACACGTGTACTTGTGCACAAACCACAAACTCTAACCACTCTCTCAGATCTGCTACTTACTGTGTGATTGTGGACAAGTTCCTTAATCACTCTGAAACCCAGCACCAGTGGTCCAACCCATAATCTTAGCTACTCTGGAGGCTAAGATCTGAGGATCTTGGTTTGAAGGCAGCCCAGTAAAACAAATCCTATCTCCAATTAACCAGCAGAGTCAGAAGTGGTAGTGTGTATGGTTCAAGTGGTAGAGCACCAAGCTTGAATGAAACAGCTAAGCAAGACGGTTAAGTCTTGAGTTTAAGTCCAGTACACACACACAAACACACACGCACACACTGTGTGTGTACATGCGTGTGCACACATGTGTACATTCTCTGGGTGAGTGTCTGTGGCTTCCATCAGTTCTCACAGGGAAGTTGACATCCAGAAAGGAGGCTGGTGCCTAGTCAGCAGCCACTTCATGGTTCCACTTCTGTGGATCAGGTCTGATCCCTGCTTGCTTTCTGGTCACATCCCTGCTTGCTTACTGACCAGGTATGTGACACAGAAGGGAGATGCAAACTCAGACACAAAGGCCATCTTGCAGAAGTTACTTAGTTCCTCAGTTTTTCTTTCGTAAAATGGGAATGATCATCAATTATTTCAGGAGCTGCTGGAAATCTCTGTGGATGCTTAGGCCAGTTCTAAGCATATTATTATGATTAATAGGAATGTATCAGGACACATATTCAAGGACAAAGACACTTACTTTAGAAGAGACAGGGTCTCACTATGTGGTCCAGCTGGCTCCAAGCTCTAAATTCAAGTGAGTTCCGAGCCCGAGCCTCCTGGAGCTAGAACTACAGATGTGCCCAGCTAAGTCTCAGTCAGTGGACCCTGGCACGTGGTTAGACAGTGCTCAACCACTTAGCTGCCACTCAGCCCAGGGCAAAGACTCTGAATGGGGAGACAGCATTGGGGAGGACAGCAACAGCTAATTTGGGGCAAACAAAAATCTAACCATTCTCTCCTCTCTAATACTTACTATAGGATCCTTCATCAGTCTCTGCCCCAGTTTCCTCCTTTTAAAATACAGAGTCATAGCCACCGCGTTATGGGATTGTCGTGGGGGTCTGTCAGGCTCAGGCAGTGACTCATGTACACTAAATGCTGCTGTGTTTCTGTCACTGCCTGTGGCTGATATTCAGGCTCATCTTAATGAACTGGCCTGTTCTTTTGGGTTCCCACGGCCTCCCTAGCCTCGGAAGCTTCCCAATGCACAAAGCCCCTTCACTTCCTGTCTGTTTCACAGCAGCTTCGACAAAGACCTGAGACCCAGGGCAGATGTGACTAACCCAGGATCCCGCCGGCATCCTCTGCCTAGTATTTATTCCTCAGAAATATGCTCTCATCCTCCAGGTTCACACGGATCCTCCAAATGAGAATTCCCATTGCAGCACCAGGACTGTGGCTCTGTGAACCAATTAGCGCAGCCCAAGGGCCAGCTCTTCACCATTCCAAATTTTAGCACAAGTGCTTTTGAAGAGAGCATGCAGAGAATGCCTTTGACAGAGCTGCTGGAGGAAGGAAAGGAAATACTCAGTGAATCTGCTATTCCAAGGCCTTCAATGTAGAAGGGAAGAAGAATACCTATAGGGCTGAGGATGCGGCTCAGAAATACAACACTGGCCTAGCAGTTGTGAGACCCTGGGTTCAATCCTCAGCACTAAAAAGAAAAAGAGGGGCTGGGAAGGTGGCTCAGTGGTAGAGTGCTTGCCTTGCATGCATGAAGCCCTGGGTTCAATTCCTCAGCACCACATAAGCAGAAAAAGCTGGAAGTGGTGCTGTAGCTCAGGTGGTAGAGTGCTATGCTTGAGCTGAAGAGCTGAGGGACAGCGCCCAGGCCCAGAGTTCAGGCCCATGACTGACAAAAAAAGAAAGAAAGAAAGAAAGAAAGAAAGAAAGAAAGAAAGAAAGAAAGAAAGAAAGAAAGAAAGAAAGAAAGAAAGAAAGAAAGAAAGTTGGGTACCAGTGACTCACACTCGTAGTCATAGATACTCAAGAGGCTGAGATCTGAAGATTCTAGCTGAAAGTCTGGGCAGGAAAGTCCATGAGTCTCTTACGATAACTAACCATGAAATAGCCAGAAGTGGAGCTATGACTCAACTAGAGTACTAGCTTTGAGTAAAAGTAAGCTCAAGGACAAGCCCCAGGCCCTAAGTTTTTGTGCAGGAGCAGCACACACGTGCACACCTATGTGCACGCACGTACACACACACACACATACACACACACACGGAAAAAAGAAGGAGGCAGGACTGGTGGCTCATACCTATAACCTTAACAACTCAGTAGGTTGAGATCTAAGTTCTGAAATTCAAAGCCAGTCTAGGCAGGAAAATCCATGAGACTTGTATCTCTCCTAGAGACATTTACCTCTAATAAACTACGAAAGAGCCAGAAGTTGAGCTGTGACTCAAGTGATAGAGTATTAGCTTTTGGTAATAAAGTTAAGGGACAATGCCCAGACTCTCGAAGTTTAAGGCCCCAGTATGGGGTTGGGGAGGGGAGAAAGAGAGAGAGAGAGAAAAAAAAAAAGAACAAATGGACAATGGCTAGATCATATATAAAAATCAAAGTCTCAGGCCTGATGACTCACATTATAATTCTAGCCACGCAGATGAAGGAGAGCAGGAGGATCTCACTTTAAGTTGCTCTGAACAAAATACATGAGACACTGTCTGAAAAATAACTAAAGCAAAAAGAGCTGAAGACAAGGCTCCGGTGGTAGAGGTAGAGCATCTGCCTAACAAGGGCAAGACTCTGAATTCAAACTCCAGTACTGCCATTAACAAGGCACTGCAGGCTCACACCCATCATCCTGGCTATTCAGCAGGCTGAGAATCATGGTTCAGAGCTGGTTTGGGCAGACAAATCCTTATCTCCAGCTCACCACTGAAAAGCTAGGACTAGAGGCATACCTCAAGTGATAGAGTGCCAGTTGTGAGGAAAAAAATACCTAAAACTAAGTGAGAGCACAAGGCACTGAGTTCAAGTACTAGTACAACCCCCCCCCAACACACACACAGAGTAGGGTGTAGCTCAGTACTACACCACCAAAACTATGTCCAGCACCCAAAACAATGAAACATGACACCGAACTCCCAACCTGTCGCATCTCTTGGGACAAGCCAGGATCATAAACAATAACTCCTAGAGCAATGGGCTCCAAATAGCCGGAACTCGGTCACTGATGGACAGCCTCTCTTAACTTGGCTCCTTAGTTGCAATATTGAGCCCACCAGAGAAAGACAGATGTGCAATCCTTAGCTAATCAGACAAGATGCCCAGCTTTAGGCGGGTCACCTACAATCCTAGCAGGGGGCAGCCTTGGGGCTTGAACTCAGGGCTTGGGCACTGTCCCTGAACTTCTTTTGCTCAACTAGTGCTCTACCACTTGAGCCACAACACCACTTCCAGCCTTTTCTGTTTATGTGGCACTGAGGAATCGAACCTGGGGCTTCATGCACTGTATTACTAAGCCATATACCCAGCCTGACCACTTTTGCTTTTCTCTTTCGTTTGTCTCCCTTTATTTGCAGCTGGAACCGGCTGGAGCAGAAGCTGGAGGCCTTGGTCAGTACCCTCACTTCCCCTGGGTGGAGCTCTGAGCCCTCAGACCACAGGAGTGTTGGCTGTGGGACTGGAAACGCTGAGCAGACCTTTGGACTCAGCCAGGCTGGAGCTGCAAAAGCCAGTTGACTCAGATGAAATCCCCCAGGCATAAAATCACAAAAGAGTTTTTGTTAGATGCTGATTGGGAGGGAGTGACTCCAGAAGATGAGGGAAAAAGGCTGCCAGGCGGCCATCCTGAAATGAGGACAAGGCCAGACCTCTGCCTAACTGCAGCCTAGAACTGCTGCGTGTGCCTGGAGGGTGGAAGAATTGGGATTGTGGGTAACCATCTCTTGCGTCCTGTATCTGTGCAACCGGGCCGTGGGTCTCTGCTGGTCATCCTGTGCACCACACCAGCTTCAGGTGTTAAGAGGTACCAAAGGCAAGGTCTCTGGCTGCACACAAGCCTAACAATAACTGACTAAAACAAAACAGAAAGAAAGAAAAAGAGATGATTTTAGAAGTAAGTACCCTGAGAGAGAAAGGGGAAACAGCACATTTAAATGAGAAGCTATGCGGGAAGCTTGGAGTGCTGGGGTGGACACCAGCCTTACAGAGGGTGGGTGGGGACTGCTCCCAGAGGAATGGTCAGGAGATTGCACGTGACTGACTCTGGAGGAAACTGCTTCTCCTGTAATCCTGGCTACTCATCAGGCTGAGATCTGAGAATGGAGGTTTGAAGGCAGCCCAGGCAGGAAAGTCTGTGAGACTCTTATCTCCAATTAACCACCCAAAAGCAGAATTAGAGATGTGGCTCAAGTGGTAGAGTCAAAAAACTAAAGAACAGTGTCCAGGCTCTGAGTTGGCAATAGTATTGTGTAGTTGTTGGTAGTAGTATTGTGCCCCAATATTAGCTCACACACACACACACACACACACACACACACACACACACACACACACACACACACACACACACACACACACACACACACACCCTTCAGTGTAAAAGACTGGCTGGGGAAGGGTGTATGGGTGGAAGAGGGTGCTAGAGTCCTGGCATGGAAGGTTTTGGGGATGGGGAATCCTTGCCTAATTTGAACCCTCCTTTTTTTTTCTTGTCAGTTGTGGGGCTTGAACTCAGGGCCTGGGTGCTGTCCTTGAGCTCTTTTGCTCAAGGCTAGTGTTCTATCACTTTGAACCATAGCTCAATTTCCCATTTTCTGATGGTTAATTGGAAATAAGACTCTTACACAGACTTTCCTGCCCGGGCTGGCTTGGAACCGAAGTCCTCAGATCTCAGCCTCCTGAGTAGCTAGGATTACAGACATGATACACCAGAGCGTGCTTACCCAACTTTCTTTTTCTTTCTCTCTCTCTTTCTGTCTTTCCTTCCTTCCTTCTTTCTTTCTTTCTTTCCTTCCTTCTTTCTTTCTTTCTTTTTTTTTTTTTTTGGGTCCGGTCGTGGGGCCTGAACTGTGGGCCTGGGCGCTGTCCCTCAGCTCTTCAGCTCAAGGCTAGCGCTCTACCACTTGAGCCACAGCGCCACTTCCGGCTTTTTTCTTTTTGCTTATGTGGTGCTGAGGAATGGAACCCAGGGCCTCATGCATGCAAGGCAAGCGCTCTACCACTGAGCCACCTTCCCAGCCCCCCTACCTACCTTCTTTCTTTCTTTCTTTCTTTCTTTCTTTCTTTCTTTCTTTCTTTCTTTCTTTCTTTCTTTCTTTCTTTCTTTCTTTCTTCCTTTCTTGCCAGTCATGGGGCCTGAACTCTGGGCCTGGGTGCTGTCCCTCAGCTCTTCAGCTCAAGGCTAGCACTCTACCACTTGAGCCACAGAAGCACTTCCAGCTTTTTCTGCTTATGTGGTGCTGAGGAATCGAACCCAGGGCCTCATGCATGCAAGACAAGCACTCTACCACTGAGCCACCTTCCCAGCACCTAGGCCCATTCTTTCTATGTATCCAAAGATGGAATGTTTACAGCTCAGATCGATGCCCTGCTGGAGTCGGGCAGTCTGCCCTCATTTTGGGTGGGCTGCCTGGTACCTTTTCACATCTGGGCAAACACGGAGGGTGTCAATCCTTCATATTCCATCTTTGGATACATAGAAAGAATGGGCCTAGAGGCAAGTCCTTCAATAAGAGTCTCACGGACTTCCTGTCCGGGCTGGCTTTGAACCACGATCCTCAGATCTCAGCCTCCTGAGTAGGTAGGTTTACATTGAGCCACTGGCACCCGGCCTTCCTTACTTTGTTGATCAGGGAAGGGACAGTGGTACACCCCCCCCCAGGTCCTAACTTGGGTGACCCCTCCTCTAGTCTGTGCTCCTTCACTTCAACTCCAAGGCACTTGCAGAACTCCGCACTTCAGCCTCAGCTTCCAGAGAACCTGGCTGCCCACGCCCAGGTGCGCATTGCCCGCTGATTGCTCAGGTCACTGCAGCCACCGTCCTCCTCTGCCCCGCCCCTCCTCTGAGGCCAGCACCTTCATGGAGAGAAGTGCGGCCTCCCCAGCCCAGCTTCCTATGGGCCCTGCCAGCAACTCTTGGCTCCGATCTGCACACATCTCAGCTGCTTTTCTGAAGGGTCACATCGCACTTTGTTTTCAGCAAAGGCTCTGCCTGGTATCCACACCCAGCCCTCTCCAGCAGATGGAGGCTGGGATGGAACCTTCTCCCTAATCTCTCCAGAATCTTGGCATGGATTTGCTTGGCCTCCTCACAAATACGCTCTGGTCCAGCCCAAGGACCCACCTGTTCTCAGCCATCAGCCAGACAGCAACCCCCCCCCCGCACCCCTATCCCCCGCCCCGTGTACAGATCCCTAATAATCTGGGCTGCAATCCAGGGAATAGAGTCAGCCACTCTATGACAGGTCTCTGGCAAGACGCAAAGCAGATGATGGTTTGGCCCCATATTTGGGAACTAGACCAAGGTGGTTCAAGGTCAATTAAACCAAAGAGCTGCTTTCTCTGGCTTCTACCTGAGGTCTTCAGAGTGGCCTCCTGCAAGGGCTGGCACATAGCCCCTCATATTTGTGTAGACAATGTTGGGTGTTTTGTTTTGCTTTGCTTTGGTGTTTTTTGGTTTGTTTTTGGTGGTACGGGGGTTCAAACTCAAGGTTCTAGGCTTGCTTGGCAGGGTCTCTACCATTTGAGCCACACTCTCAGCTAAACAACAAATTTTGAGGGTTTTCCTTGATTTTGGGTTTTTCTTTATTTGTGGTTGCTTGTTTGTTTTTCTTTTTTGAGCTGAAAGTGACCTTCCAACTTTGCTTAGCTTTTTCCTACTCCAGGCTGATGTTCTACCACTTGAGCCACAACTCCACTTCTGGCCTTTTGCTTTTATTGAAGAATCATGGTTTGAAGCCAGCCCAGGCAGAAAAGTCTCTGTGAGACTCTTAACTCCAATTAACCACTCAAAAACCAGACGTGGTGCTATGGCTCAAGTGGTAGAGCACTAGCCTTAAACAAAAGTGCTCAGGGACAGCACCTAGGCCCTGAGTTCAAGCCCTATGACCAACAAAAAGAAAAAAAAAGAATCTCTCAGATTTGTCTGCCCAGGTTGGCTTTGAACCAATATCCTCAGATCTCAGCCTTTGGGTAGCTCAGATTACTGGTGTGAGCCACTGTCACCTGTCCAATACATTTTAATGCCAAACATTTAAACTCTGAGTTAAATAACATCAGCCACTATTTGTTGGGAAGTGGCTGTTGATGTGAGAGCATCAGGGTGTCCTCTCATTTAAGCCCCATAGAACTCTGGTACCTCTCCCTTCGCACAGTTGACTGGGAGCTGAGCAGTGTGTAAGCCGTGCCTGAGGCTGCTCACAAATAAAGACAAAGTGGCTCACACCAGGTCCCAGCCTTGCTGAATGGATCCAATCTGTGCCTAGCAACTGAAGCACAAAGACCTCCACGCTGACCATTTGTTCTGCACACAGACAACAGAGAAGTAGAAGCCAGAAGGCTTGGGTCCTCCTCATGATCACTCACTGCTCCTGTGGGCCGGGGCAGCTCCAGGCCCCCTGGGCGTGGCCTGCACTCCCCCCTTCCCTCACTGGCAATCTGCAGATCATAAACAACCAAAAGTGAACTCTCTCCTGCTGGCATCCCAGGCTGAGCCTCTAGGCCTCTCCCACTTCAGCCAGGTACACTGCTGGAGAGTCCAGGCACTCAGGCTCTGGATCCAGTTCTGCTTCCCAAAGTTCAAGCATTGACCTTTCCAGCCCCAATTTCCCTTGGTTTCCCACACACACCACACACACACACACACACACACACACACACACACACACACACACACACACACACACACACACACACACACACACACACACACACTCATTTCATAGAGCTTTCGGGATAATCAAATGACATGAGGAATCTAAAAAGCCTTTCTTTGGAGGTCTTGGCGGGACAAATGCAAGGCCCTTATTTCCATCCAAACAACAAAACCAAAAAGAAAAGGGCATGAGGTGCTGTGCTCCTAAGAGATTCGGGTTATGGCCTTTCTTGGACTCTCCACTGACAGGAGTTTCATATAGCTGGTCCTGAAGTGAGGGTCTAAGTGTTCCTCAAGCTTCCAAGACAATAATCAATTTCTGTCCACACCCCCTGTTCTGTGGAATTGGTGCTGATTCTCCCAGAAGTGGGAGGGGAGAGGCCTGAAACCCTGGGGGGAAGGTGGGTGGGGGGAGAGGAAGGGGAAGGGCTGGGTTGGAACATGCAGACAGGGAGGGCAGGAGGGCAGAAGAAGGGCTTTATCTTCCCACAGTGGCCAGAGCTGGCTCATCCGGACATCAAAGAAACCAAAGAAGCCTTGGGAACAGGCATGGTTGAACACAGACTGAGAACCTGCTATATGCCCGATGCGGGGCCCAGGCGGCAGAGCTGCGGTTCCCTGGAGCAAGGCAGAGCCGTCAGGCCCCTGGGAACTGTGGCTTCGAAGAAAATCAAATGCACAAGGTGGCTAGGCTGGAAAGGCAAGCTGGAGAGAGAGCCCGGCGGAAGCCAGCCCGAGCCTGAGGTGACCGGGGCCAGCAAAGGAAGCTGGGCAGGGACCACTTCTCAGCCCCAGAAAAGCAGGGGCGACCTTATCATTCTGTTTAAGGGCAATGTCAGCAGCCACCGCCCAGCTGCCCACGAACAGAAGAGCCCAGGCGGCTCCCCTCTGGTATCACCCCGCTCCTTTCTGACCTCAGGGCCTTGCATCTTCCCTCTTGTTCTGGACTTGCTCGGCACCAGCTCTTTCTCTTACCTTTGGCTCCTCCAGGAACTTCCTTGCACTTTGGGATTTTTTTTGGGGGGGGTATCTTTCTTTCTTTCCTTTTTTTTTTTTTTGTCCGTCATGGGGTTTGAACTCTGGGCCTGGCGCTGTCCCTCATCTCTTCAGCTCAAAGCAAGCGCTCTACCACTTGAGCCACAGCACCACTTCCAGTTTTCTGGCCATTCATTGAAGATAAGAGTCTCACAGATTTTCCTTGTCCAGGCTGGCTTTGAATCGCTATCCTCAGATCTCAGCCTCCTGAGTAGCTAGGATTACAGGCGTGAGCCACTGTCACCCAGCCCCTTTTGTGTTTTCCTTGTTGTTTGTTTGTTTGTGCTGGCACTTTTGAACAGCCTGGATGCTGTCCCTTAGCTTTTTCCACTCAATGCTACCACCCTACCCCTTGTGTCACACCTCCACTTCTGGCATTTTGGTGGTTAAGAGGAGACGAGAGTCTCATGAACTTTCCTGTTGGGTCTGGCTTTGAACCTCGATCCTCAGATCTCAGCCTCCTGAGTCACTAGGATTGCAGGCGTGAACCACCAGCACTCAACCTTCCTGACCTTTTAAATTAGATGTTTTGGTTTCAGCTGATGTCCAGTATCCCTGAGGATGTTTCTGATCATTTTTCGAAGATTTCTTAGCATTGCCTCATAAACAGTGACTCAGATTTGATCACTTTCTCTTGAATGTCAGGCCCTGCCAGGGAAAACCAAGACACGTGAAGCAAGGCCCTTACTCTTTGGAATTTATAATCCAGCTATTGGAAAGCTGAGAAGATGAGGCTCGTCTGTCTGCAGTCACACCACGGCCCACGCAGTGTGGATTCGCGCAGCCGCAGACACCGGAGAGGAGAGCTCATTCCTGGCCAGCGATGGCTTCTCCGAAAAAGTGGCAACAAAGAATGAGCAGGCTGGGCACAGCTGCTCACGCCTGTAATCCTAGCTGCTCAGGAGGCTGAGATCTGAGGATCCCAGTTGAAAGTCAGCCTGGGTAGACCATGGCCAATTAACCACCAAAAACCTGGAAGTGGAGCTGTGGCGCTGTGGCTCAAGTGGTAGAATACTAGCCTTGTACACAAAAGCTCAGGGACAATCTCCAGGCCCTGAGTTCAAGCCCTGGGAGAGGAACACACACACACACACACACACACACACACACACACACACACACACACACACACACACACACACACACACACACACAGAGCAGGAAGTAAGGGAATTGGAAGGGCAGGGTATCCATTGCTGTCACAGCAACCTGTTGCTTTTGCAAGATTGCTGCTGTCACCGTCGTTCACGCTGTCACCGTCGTTCACACAGGAAGTAAGGAGAGCTCAGCCAGGTGGAGCCACAAGATGGGGGGAACACATAAACATATGGGAGAAAGTGGGGGTCAAGAGCCAGGCCTTCACATCCATGGTGGTCTAGAGTCTATGTTTACCTTTCAACCCGCGGTGAGCCCCAGTCCTTCCTGAGCCTCGATTCCTTGCTGTAAAGTGAAGGGACTGGTCAAGAGGACATCTAAAGTTCCTTATGCTCAAGAAAAATCCTGGGAAGGAGCAAAGATGATTTGAGGATTTGAGAAACACTCCTGACCAAGCAAAATGAGAAGCCCAGAAATGATAGCAGGTTTGAGGAGACTGGTTTTAGTATGGCGCTGGTGGCTCATTCCTGTAATCCTAGCTACTCAGGAGGCTGAGATCTGAGGACCGCTGTTCAAAGTCAGCCCGGGGAAGAAAAGTCCATGAGACTCTCACCTCTAATAAACTACTTAGAAAAAGCCAGAAGTGGTATTGTGGCTCAACTGGTAGAGCACTAGCCTTAAATACAAAAAAAAAAAAAAAAGTCGGGCTGGGAAGGTGGCTCAGTGGTAGAGCGCTTGCCTTGCATGCATGAGGCCCTGGGTTTGATTACCAGGACCACATAAGCAGAAAGAAAAAAAGCCAGAAGTGGCACTGTGGCTCAAGTGGTAGAGCGCTAGCCTTGAGCTGAGGAGCTGAGGGACAGCGCCCAGGCCCAGAGTTCAGGCCCCATGACTGGACCCCCCCCCCCAAAAAAAAAGTCAGGGACCACGCCCAGGCCCTGAGTTCAAGTCTCAGGACCAGCAAAAAAAGAAAGGAGGGAGGCGGGGAGACTTTGGTTTTAGATGAACCACATGGACCTCTCCATGCCCTTCCCTACCTGCGTTCTGGTTGCCACCATCACACACAGATGCATCTAGGCGCTCTCCTGAGCCTTTCCACTCCGAGCTAGTGCTCTACCACTCCCAGTTTTCTGGTGGCTAATTGGAGACAGATTTTCTTGCCCAGGCTGGCTTCCAACTGAGATCCTCAGATCTTAATCTCCTGACTAGCCAGGATTACAGGTGTGAGCTACTGGTGCCTGGCTCATACAGATACATTCTTAGCCCAGGGCCCCTTGCTGTTTCTAGTATCCCCAAGATCTTCACCTTGCCTATGTCAAGGTTGAAGTAATGGAGCCCCTTCTGCAGCTGGAGGGTTGTATGCTTTTCCCTCCCAAGGAACCCCCCCCCTTCCCCGCCTCTGCCAGGGCACTGAGTGCGGCAGGGGCTTGCAGGGAATTTAGGTTACTGAGAAGCTGAATTTCTTGGTCACAGCAAACTTGGTCAGAGTAGGGAGACTCCCTGTTGGAGGCGTGAAGGGCACCGGTGGTGCTCATGGGCAAGAAGACCTGGAGGTGAGGGCTGGCCCCTTTACTTGGCAATCACTTGGCAGGCTAGTCGAGGTGAAGGACTCCGTGGGATGGTGGCCATCCCAGGAGGCCACTGCTCCCTCCAAAACTGCCTCCAGCACCCCGCCCTGCATGAGGGGGCGAGGAGACACCCAGGTCCTGGCTGGGGGTGGGCAGCTTGTTTGGGGGTGGCAAGAGCTGGAGATACAGGCGGGAGGCCAGAGGGCAGAGTCTGCATGCTGAGCTAAGCGCTGGGCTGGGTCCAGAGGGCGTGAGGGTGAAGAAGCTGCATGAAGGAGGATCTTTGGAGCACTAGGAACAGACATGTCCACCCTTCGTCCACCGGGACGGGCCTGGGCCTGTGGTCAGAGGCTGAGCGCATTCCCTCCTGCCTCGACTTGTGTTTCCCTCACAGCGGGCCCTGACTCTCCTGCTGCTGACTTCAAGAGCTTGGTATGTGTGAAATCCCTGCCTCTCCTCCGGCCGCCCTGCCCGCCTCTCCGGCTTCAGTCTCCAGCTCTGTACCCTCGTTCCTACCCTTTTATGTCTGCCTTTCTCAGGCCTTCAGCACAATGTGTCGAGATGAATTTGACACCAAACTGGCTTGCTCTGCAAATGCGAGGAAGCACTTGGCATGTGGGCAAAATCACCAGTGGCCACGCCAGCCAGGAGAGGCCCTGAGCATGTTTTCAGCTCAGGTGGTGGGGGAAATCTTGCTTACTTTTTTTCCCCTCCGGATCTCTCTGCTCTGCTCCCTAGCTCAGAAAGAGATGTCCACAAGCTAGGGCCGTGTCTCCTCCGCAGGGAACTGGGAACTCCCCAGTCACTTCTAGAATGAGCTCCCAGGCGGGACGTCAGTTATCACAGAATTCATTCTAATCATTTCGGGGAGGGAAGATGAGCGTCTGTTACCTTTTTCCCTGAAGACAAAATGCACTCTTTCTTGCCCTGAGCACAGCATCTGCAACTGATCTGGGAATTGGTCACAGTGCTGTGTCGTGGCCAGTATATGAAGTGTAATTCCAAGTTGGAGAAGCAAACAAAAGGTTTGCTGGGTTTTCTCAACATGTGTGGCGATCTCAGGCCTGGCTTACTCTTCTCTGTGATCGCCCCTCAGGGAAGCGGCCACTGTAGCCCTCCCGAAGAGCCTGCCACATGATGAAGAGATCACAGAGCTCAGCCCCCCGTGCCACATCTGCTGCCAGGCTTCTTAGCAAAGAGGATGGCTCTGCCCAGATCGCCAGCCAGCCACATCAGTTTCCCCCCAGTCTCTGGCACAGAGGCTTGGCCAGGATCACTACCTTCTGTGAAAGCATGTGAAGAGTATGGCTGTCTCTGGCATCTCTTGCTCAAAGTCCTGCTGGACTCAGAGTATCCTCATCAAGGAAGTCTGGGCAGTGGAATAGACAGTGTTAAGTTTTCACTAAATCCAGAGTCTTGATCTGTGCAGCACATCAACTAAAATAAACTCTGTGTGTGTGTGTTGGGGGGGGGGGCTAGCACTCTACCAGTTTGAACCATAGCTCCACTTCTGGTTTTTGAGTGGTACTTTGGAGAGTCTCACAAGGACTTTTCTGCCCAAGCTGACTTTGAACCATGATCCTCAGATCTCAGCCTTCTGAGTAGCTAGTATTACAGGTGTGAGCCACTGGCACCTGGCTAAAATAAACTTTTTTTTTTTTGTCAGTTATGGGTCTTGAACTCTGGGCCTGGGCGCTGTCCTAAAGGACAAAGCTAGTGCTTTAACACTTGAGCCACAGCATCACTTTCAGTTTTTGGTGGTCAATTGAAGAGTCTCACTGAGTTTCCTGCCTGGGCTGGCTTTGAACTGCTGTCCTCAGATCTCAGCCTCCTGAGTAGCTAGGATTACAGGTGTGAGCCACCGGTGCCCGGCTGCTAAAATAAACTTTATCATCATCATTAAACATCATCAACAACACTGTTGCTAAGTAAGTGGAGGGGAGGGGAGACATGCCTATAGTCCCAGTTTCTCAGGAAGTGTAGGCAGGAGGATGAAGATCTGAGGCCAGCCCAGACAAAAGTTCAGCTTAGTCAGAAAAGTTCACTAGACTTTATTTCTAAAATAACTAGCCAGGGCTGGGATGTAGCTCAGTGGCAAAGCGCTTGCCTAGCAAGTGCAACGTCCTGGGTTCGATCCCCAGTACCAAAAAAGAAAAGACAAAAAAAAAAATACAGTTAAAAAAAAAAAACCCAAACAATAAAATAACTAGCCAAACCAAACGTAGAGGTGGGGGAGGGTTCAAGTGGTAGAGTGCCAGTCTAGCAAACACAAAGCCCTGAGTTCAATCCCCAGCACTGCCAAAAATAGAACTATTATTTTTGTACATGACTACAGCTTTATACACAGTCTGTTCCTTTTATTTTGTTTTACATAGCTATGAAGTAGATAAGCTGGGAACCACTATTAGTCCAACTTTACTGATGGAAAAGCCGAAGCTTAGTGTGCTCCAGAGCACATAGCTCCCAGAAGGCACTGGGGTCTGCAAATGGCTCAGCGCTGTTCTCCCTCACTGTCTGTTCAGGCCCAGCACTAAGTGTGGCAATCTGTGTGTGTGTGTGTGTGTGCATGCGAGCGTGCACCAGTCCTAGGATTTGAACTGAGAAGCTGGGTGCTGTCCCTGAGCTTTTGTGCTCAAGGCTAGTGCTCTCCTCCTTGAGCCACAACTCCATTTCCAGCTTTTTGGGGCAGTTAATTGGAGATAAGAGTCTCAGGAACTTTCCTGCCTGGGCTGGCTTTGAACTGTGATCTTCAGATCTCAGCCTCCTGAGTAGCTACAGATTATAGACCTGAGCCACCAGAGCCCAGCTAGTATAGCCATCTTAATAGGGCTGAGTGGTGGTTTATGTGAGAGGGAGGGATCCTGGTTAACTGTTCCCAGGTTCCATTTTATCAAATCTATAAAACAAGCTGGGCACTGGTGGCACACGCCTGTAATCCTAGCTACTCAGGAGACTGAGATCTGAGGACTGTGGATGAAAGCCAGCCTTGGCAGGAAAGCCTGTGAGACTTTTATCTCCAATAAACCACCAGAAAACCCTGAGTGGTCTGTGGCTCAAAGTGGTAGAGCACTAGCCTTGAGCAAAAGAGCTCCAGGACAGCACCCAGGCCCTGAGTTCAAGCCCCACAACTGACGAAAGAAAGAAATCTATAAAACAGTTATGGGAAGACGATATCCAACCAAAGCTGTCATCTGAGAAACCTTCCCAATCAGCAGGTGAGCAATATTTTCCAAATATTTGGAGGCCGGAGGCCTAATCCAGGAACTCTACTTTGTGTCCCAAGCACAAACAGAGGACAGGGGCTCCAAGCACTTACCATGGCTGTTGAAGTACTGATCGTTTTGTAAGCCTAATGACCGGCAAGGTCACGTCCAGTCAATTCATTCAATTCCGTAAACATTTACCCAGCACTTCCCGTTCTGAGAACACCTATCCACAGGCAGACACACAGCTCGGGGTGGCACAGAGGCCAAGTGTATCTCAGGGACCCTGGGCCTGTCTGAGAGGTACTAGTTAGCTGAACTATAGTAAGCAAAGCAAGGAGAATTCTAGCTCTGAGATTTCCCGACGGGATTCCCAGTCTGCAGAGCAGTGACTAGAGGACCGGAGTGCGCAGCCATGTCGCAGGCGTCAGACCCAATGGGCCACATCCTGTTTCTTCGTTGTTTCATCACCTAAATGCCAGCTCAGCCATGACGGGGTGAGACAGCACGCAGCAAGGGCTGGAACGCGGCCAGCACTAAGGCAGGGCTCACCAACTCACTCCTGTGCTCACGCCACAGGCACTTATTAAATACCTACTGTATACAAGGGGAGGTGACGGATGAGAAGGTAAATATGGGGGGGGGGTCCTCGCCCTCAGATTCCTGAAGAAAATGGTGGTGACAGGTCAAGTCGCTCCTGTGACAGCTGTGGGGAAAGACAACCCTTTCATGTCCGTTTCTGGGCCCATCTGTGTATATTGGCACAAACAGTGACCTAGGGGTGGGGTGAGTGTTTCACAGGAATATTTAATTTACCATGTTGCTTACTTCAACACAAGTAGCATTGTGTGTGTGTGTGTGTGTGTGTGTGTGTGTGTGTGTGTGTGTACTGGCGCTTGAACTCAGGGTCGTTGGTTCTCTCCCTTAGCTTTTTCTCTCAAGACTAGTACTCCACTGCTTGAGGCCCAGCTCTGCGTCTATGTCTGGGCCTGGGCGCTGTCCCTCAGCTCTTCAGCTCAAGGCTAGCGCTCTACCACTTGAGCCAGGCATTGACCAACAGTCATCAAGTACATTCTGATGACCTTTCCCCTAAATTTGTACTTTACACAACTTATTCAATTAATAGTGCCTGATTAGCAAACTGGCCCTTCCCTTTCTGGCCATGAAGCTTAGGGTAAATGGTCAGGGTTTTGGGGTTTGTTTTTTAGGCTAGAGGTGTGTCTCAAGGGGCAGACTGCCTGCTCAGCATACGCCTCTGACTTAAAGCCTCCCCCACCCCACCCGCACCAAAAAAACAACAACTGATTTTTCTGGTCTGTCTCTTGTTGTGTTTTTGTTGTTGTTGTTTTTGGGTTTTTTTGGGTCCAGTCATAGGGCCTGAACTCTGAGCCTGGGCACTGTCCCTCAGCTCTTCAGCTCAAGGCTAGCACTCTACCACTTGAGCTATAGCGCCACTTCCGGCTTTTTTTTTTCTGCTTATGTGGTGCTGAGGAATCAAACCCAGGGCCTCAGGCATGCAAGACAAGCGCTCTACCACTGAGCCACCTTCCCAGCTTGTGAAAAGTTCTTATACACATCTTATATGTATTCCGTGCACAGAGTAAGTGCTATGTAAATGCTATATTATATTAATATTAGCCATATTGTTGTTGTTGTTATAGTACTATTATTATTTTGTTGCTGAGGATAAACCTAGGACTTCATAAAGGCTAAGCACATACTCTTCCACTGAGGAATACCTCCAAGTAGCTATGTTATTATTATTTTTTATTTTTTAAGTTTTTTGCCCGTCTTGAGGCCTGAGCTCAGGGCCTGGGCACTGCCCTTAAGCCTCTTTGTACTCAAGGCTAGCGAGCTACTACTTGAGTCACAGTGCCACTTCTGGCTTTTTCTAAGTAGTTTGAGATAAGAATCTCATGGATTTTCTTGCTGGGCTGGCCTCAAATTGAGATCCTCAGATCTCAGCCTCCAGAATTGCTAGGATTATAAACATGAGTCACCAGCACCTACCTTGGATGCTTCTACTTTAAGAAATAGATGTGGATAGGAAGTGTACTCATTACCTTACTCATGTAACTGTAACCCTCTGTATAGTATCTTTACAATTAAAAAAAAATAGATGTGGGCTGGGAATGTAACTTAGTGGTAGAATGCTTATCTCACATGCAAGAAGTCCTGGGTTCGGCTCCTCAGTACCACATACACAGAAAAAGCCAGAAGTAGAGCTGTGGCTCAAGTACTAGAGTGCTAGCCTTGAGCAAAAGAAGTTCAGGGACAGTGCCAAGGCCCTGAGTTCCAGAAGTAGATATTTAGTAACTTATGTAAGCTAATTAAAACAATAAACAAACAAACAGAAGTAGATGCTTTCAAAAACGTCTTAGCCAGGTGCTGGTGGCTTACATCTGTAATCCTAGCTACTGAGGAGGCTGAGATCTGAGGATCTTGGTTCAAAGCCAGCCCAGGCAGGAAAGTCCATGAGACTCTTATCTTCAATAAAACACTCAGAAAACCAGAAGTAGTGCTGTGACTCAAGTGGTAGAGCACTTGCCTTGAGCTGAAGAGCTCAGGGATAGCACCCAGGCCCAGAGTTCAAGCCCCATGACCAACAAAACAACAACAACAACAACAACAACAAAAAAAAAACATTGAGCTAGGAAGGTGGCTCAGTGGTAGAGTGCTTGCCTAACATGCATGATGGTCCTGGGTTCGATTCCTCAGCACCACATAAGCAGAAAAAGCCAGAAGTGGTGCTGTGGCTCAAGAGGTAGAATGCCAGTCTTGAGCTGAAGAGCTGAGGGACAGCGCCCAGGCCCAGAATTCAGGCCCCATGATCAACCAAAAAAACAAAAAACAAAAAACTTCTTGTTATACTTGAGATAGGGGTCACAAGTTTAACTTGGTATTTTACAAGTAGCTGAGACACAGAAAGTTGTTGGTGTTTTGTTTCGTTGTGTGTTTTTTTTAGTCTTTAACTTGGACTTATTTTTAATTTTGTTTCTAGGTGAAATTTATTTATTTTTTAATGCAACATGTTCAGACCACACAAAGCCAGGGGAGGTAGCAGCTGTGGTGAATCTCCTGAGCTCTTTGGTCCATAGCCATTTCTTAATGGAAAGGACTATTTTTGACCTTCAGTTCTCTGCAATTACAAACTTCCAGAGACTCTTTCCCTCCTCCCGGACTCCCTTCCCTGTCTCGGGTCTGTCTTCCTGTCCTGCATCAGCTTGTCTCCTGGTGGATAAGTGGATGCTGACGGGGTGTGAGTTACCTGGCCCAAAATATCTTGCCGGCCCTTCCTCCACCCGCCCTTCCTCCTGTGCACTGTGCTCTAGGGCTGAGCAAAGGCCCTTCCCTCCAGTCCAGCACTATAAATATGCTTGTAGTTAGGAGAGTGTCGCCAACCATCTCCAGATAAACCAGCTCTCCTGAGAGGGGGCATGGACCTATGGCTTTCCAAGCTCTGTAGGCACTCGGGATCCAGGGTTACCAGATAAATCTGACCCTCAGCTGTGTTTTGTGCTCTGTTCTTCTTTTTTCTTCTTTTCTTTCTGTGGCAGTCCTAGGACTTGATCTCTGGGCCTGGGTGTTGTCCCTGAAGTTTTGGGGTTTTTGTTGTTGTTGTTGTTGTTTGGTTTGGTTTGGTTTTTTGGTCGTGGGGCTTGAACTCTGGGCCTGGGCGTTGTCCCTTAGCTCTTTAGCTCAAGGCTAGTGCTTTATCCCTTGAGCCACAGCACCACTTCCTGGTCTTTTTTTTTTTTTTTTTGTCAGTTGTGGGGCCTGAACTCTGGGCCTGGGCGCTGTCCCTCAGCTCTTCAGCTCAAGGCTAGCGCTCTACCACTTGAGCCACAGTGCCACTTCCAGCTTTTTCTGCTTATGTGGTGCTGAGGAATCGAACCCAGGGCCTCATGCATGCAAGGCAAGCACTCTACCCCTGAGCCACCTTCCCAGACCTACTTCTGATTTTCTGATGGTTGATTGGAGACGAGTCTCACCATCTTTCGTGCCAGGGCTGACCTCAAACTACAATACTCAGATTTCAGCCTCCCATCCTGGGGAGCCTGGGACACCCAGCTCTGATTTTCTTTTTCTACTGACTTGTTAATATGTTAAAATTAGCTTTAATAATTGTGACATCAGGGTATTTCCCAACTTTTCTTGAGAAAGAAAACCACAGAAGCCTCTCAGTAAAAAAGCAACGAGAAGGCCTGGGCACCTGGGGCTCATTTGCCTGTTTATTTTTTGTTGTTGTTGTTTATTTGTTGTTTGTTGTCATCATGGGGTTGAACTCCAGGCCTGGGCACTGTTCCTGAGCTTTCAGCTCAAGGTGAGTGCTCTAACACTTAAGCCAGAGCACCACTTCCGGTTTTTCTGGTGGTTAATTGGAGATAAGAGTCTCAAGGACTTTCCATGCCCAGGCTGGCTTTGAATGGCAATCCTCAGATCTTTGCCTCCTAAGTAGCTAGGGCCACAGGTGTAAGCAACCAGCACCTGGCCATTTACCTGTTTTATAACGTCACAATTCAAACCTCCCTCCCTACCTCCCTCCTCTTCCCTCCCTTCCCCCACTTCCCATCTTAAAAAAAAAAAAAAAGAAGAAGAAGAAGAAAGAAAAAAGAAGGAAAAAGAAAAACACTGTGTAGCTCGGCTTGGCCTAACCCATCAGCTGCTTCAATCTCCTGAATACTAGGATTCCACTGTGAAGCACCATGCCCACTTCTAACTCAAATACTTCCTGCAACCCTACGAATACAAAAACCAAAGCACAACTACGCCATGAAAAGAAAACCAATATACAAAGAAGTATATGGGGTGCGGTGGGGGGGAGGCTGGGAATGTGGCTTAGTGTAGAGTGCTTGCCTAGCATACACGAAGCCCTAGGTTCGATTCCTTAGTACCACATAAACAGAAAAAACCGGAAGTGGCCCTGTGATTCAAAGTGGTAGAGCGCTAGCCTTGAACTGAAGAGCTCAGGGACAGTGCCCAGGCCCAGAGTTCAGGTCCCACGACTGGACCCCCCCCAAAAAAAAAGGGGGGACTGGGAAGAGGAAAGGAAGAGGAGGAGAAGAAGAACCACTAAAAGGGGAAGGAAACAAATTTCTTCTCCCTCCCCTCCCCTTCCCTTCCAGAACCAAACCTAGGGCAAAAGCTCTAGTTCTACCACTAAGCATCATCTCCAGCTCGAAAACTTTATAGTCTCGTATTCATCATCTTAGTGGTATCACCTGCTTCTCTGAACCCAGTATTAATGAACCTTCCAATGCCTTTATTCCTGGGGAAATATTTCAGCTAAGCTGGGTGTTGGTGTTTCACACCTGTAATCCTAGCTACTCAGGAGGCTGAGCTCTGAGGAACATAGTTCAAAGCCAGCCTGAGAGACTCTTATCTCTAATTAATCACCAGAAAACAGGAAGTGGTGCTGTGGTGCAGAGTGCTAGCCTTGAATGGAAAAGCTGAGAGACAGCATCTAGGCCCTGAGTTCAAGTCCCAAGACCAACAAAACAAACAAAAAAATGTATGGGGGGCTGGGAAGGTGGCTCAGTGGTAGAGCGCATGAGGCCCTGGGTTTGATTCCTCAGCACCACATAAGCAAAAAGAAAAAAGCCAGAGGTGGCGCTGTGGCTCAAGTGGTAGAGCGCTAGCCTTGAGCTGAAGAGCTGAGGGACAGCGCCCAGGCTGAGTTCAGGCCCCACGACCGGACCTCCCCCCACCCCCAAAAAAATGTATAGGGCACCAAGGACCTTTGTTATTTTTTAGAGCTGTACAATAAATATACCTAGAGCTTCTATTTTTTATTTTTGTTTGTTAATAGGAGTTATAGCAGAGCACCAGTGGCTCATACCTGTAATCCTAGCAACTCAGGAGGCTGAGGCATGGAGGATTATGGTTCAATGCTAACTTAAGCAGGAAAGGCTACAATATTCCATCGCAAAACAACCAGTATAAAGAACAGGACTAGAGTGTGACTCAAGTGGTAGAGTACTAGCTGAAAGCTGTACAGGGCCAAGTTCATACCCAAGTACCAAGAAAGAAAAATAAATTTTTTAAAAGCTGGGTGCTGGTGGCTCACCCCTGTAATCCTACCTACTCAGGAGGCAGTGATTTGAGGATTGTGGTTTGCAGCCAGCCTGGGCAAACAAATCTGAGAGACTGTTATCTCCAATTATCCAGCAAAAAGCCAGAAACAAAGGTGTAGTTCAAGTGGCAGAGCACCAAACTTAGGGTAAAAAAAGCTAAGTAAGAACACGAGGCTGTGAATTCAAGTCCTAAAACAAGCACAAGAAAAGGAAAGAAAGCTGGGTGCCGGTGGCTCATGCCTGTAATCCTACCTACTCAGGAGGCTGAGATCTAGGATCACAGTTCAAAGCCAGCCTGGGCAAGGAAGTCTCCAATAAACCACCAGAAAACGGGAAATGACCCTGTAGCTCAAGTGGTAGAGCACTAGCCTTGAACTGAAGAGCTCAAGGACTGTGCCCAGTCCCAGAGTTCAAGCCCCAAGACCCGACCAAAAAGAAAGAAAGAGAGGAGGGTGGGAATCAAAGACCCTAAACCAAAAGTCAGTTAAAACACTAATTATGGTCTGGAAATGTGGCTTAGTGGTAGAGTGCTTGCTAGCATTCCTGAAGCCCTGGGTTCGATTTCTCAGTATCACATACACCGAAAAAGCCAGAAGTGGCGCTGTAGCTCAAGTGATAGAGTGCTAGCCTTGAGCAAAGGAAGCTCAGGAATAGTGTCTAGGTCCTGAGTTCAAGCCCCAGAACTGGCAAAAAAAACAAACAACAACAACAACAAAACACTAATTATATGCCAGATGCCACAAGCTCATGCTTGTAATCCTAGCTACTTAGGAAGCTAAGATCATGGTTAAAGCCAGCCGGGGCAGGAAAGCAAGTGAGACTCTTATCTCCAACTAACCACCAGAAAATCAGAAATGGCACTGTGGCTCAAAGTGGTAGAGTGCTAGCCTTGAACAAAAAGAGCTCAGGAACAGTGCCCACAAGCAACAAAACAAAAAACGCTAATTACACCCAACAGTGGTCACTATCGTGACCATTTATTGTCTCCTCTATGCCAGCCATATATTATTATATTTTATCATGTATCAGTTATACAAAGGGTTTATTTTGAACATACAATACATGAATTTAATGCACTTTGGTCAAATTCACCTCATGTATTTATTTTTAACATAGCTAGTACACTGATCATGCTTTGTGGTTTAAAAATTCAAACAACAGGTACTGGGGGCATGGTTCAAGTGGTAGAGCACCTTTGAGGCCCTGAGTTCAATTCTCTAAATAATAACAATCATAACTCTACAACAGCTGAAGCTGAGGCTGTGGGGATGATCCCTTGGATCCTGTGGTTATGGAGTAGCAGACAACCCCAGTCAGACAAGTCAAAAATGTATAAACATAACAAATGAAAAGAAAAAAAAGTTTAAAATCCTTCTTTCAGCCTTCACTACAGAGTATGGGGGTGTATTCTTCCAAATATAAATGGCTAGACATAGCTAACTGTGTCATCCACATAAGATTACATCCCACCTCTTTGGGTTTTTTGGTGCTGTTTTTGTTTTTGTTTTGGCCAGTCCTGGCGCTTGAACTCAGGGCCTGGGCACTGTCCCTGAGCTTCTTTTTACTCAAGGCTAGCACTCTACCAGGCGAGCCACAGCACCACTTCCAGCTTTTTCTGTGTCTGTGGTACAAGCAATCTAACCCAGAGCTTCATGCCTGCGAGGCAAGCACTCTACCACTAAGCCACCTTCCCAGCCACCTTGCAAGTAGGGTCTTGCTTTATTCCTGGCCGGACTGGGCTGTGGTCCTCCTATTCTTGCTTCCTGTAGTCGCTTAGAACGACAGGGCTCCCCACTGCGCGCAGCCATGGGCAGTGATGGAGTGGCTAGTATTACAGGCGGGAGCCACGGCGCCCAGCTCTCACTTCACCCCCAGGGGCAACTGCAGCCCACAGAGATGGAGGGGATCCTACTGCAAGACCACAGAGCCGAGCCACTGCTGGAGCTGAAATTCAGATCGGCGCGCGTTCCTTCCGCCACCTCACATTACCTTATATTTACGAATTTTACACCATTTACATTCCTCATCCGCCGCGCGCTCGGTCCACAGCCTTCCGAGAGTGCCGCCGTACGATGCACAGCCCGAGGCGCACGGAGGTCCGCGGCTCGCCGCCCGACCTAGGAGAAGCAGAGGTGAACCGGGGAGCAGGGGAGGCTGCGTGGAGGACCGGGATCTGCGGTCACCTGGGGTCAACTCCATCCAGAGAGGCGAACCCCGCTCTGGGGTCCAGGGATCGCCCAGGTCCCTCAGGCGCAGGCGCCGCCAGCTTCAATCCGGAGTCCCAGGCGGCCCAGCCTGGGCGCAGGGACAGTGCCTGGCGCACGACGACTGTCCCAGGCGGTCGGGGCCCGTAGCTGTCGGTTGGGGGGGGGAGGGGATGTCCGCCTCCCGCAGCCCCGGGATGGGTGGCCTGGTGGGCGGGGGCTGTGGAGTCCGGGCCCCGGGGCGCGTGGCGGGCGGCGGGCGGGGCTGGAGGCGGGCGCCGGGGCGGAGCCGCGGCCGGAGGTGGCCGCGTCCCGAGCGGGGCTCCGGGCCCCGAGTGGCCGCCGCCGAGCCAGCCTGCCTGGAGAGAGCGCCCGGGCGCAGACCGGTCCGCGGGCCGCCGGGGGCGCGCACTGCAGGTAGACGACCCCCGCCCCGACCCCCGCCCGCCGCCCCTGCCCGCCCCTGGTCCGCGCGCCCCGCCCGCGCCCCGGATTCGACCCCGGCCCCTGCGCTGATGATCTCCTAAGAACATCCAGCCCCGGGGTTTGAATTCCTGGGAAAGGGGGGGGGGTCGGATCCCCTGGAACTCTGGTCCCCTCACCCGGGCGGGGAATGAGCCAGGAATTCCTGCTAAGTCACATAATAAAGTTGGGTAACATAACCAAGACCACCCCGCACGCGCCGGCGCCTCCCGCCCTCCGGCCCCGGCCCCCCTGGAACTGAGAGCGGGGTGGCCGGCAGGGATGCGGGTGAGTGTCCTCGCTACAGCTCGGCCCGATGGCCGGGGGGGGGGGTGATGGGGGGGTAGATTAACGAAAAAGAGAGACACCTGTTAGATGTCCTCCAGGACCCTGAAGCGGAGAGCTCCGTGAACACCAACGAGTCTCCCAGGACGGGGACTCCACCCCCAGCCCTCCCTCCCCTCCCCTGCCCTGCAGCGACCCATTTCCTAGAGGTGAGTCCCTGGGGAAGGGACAGGGCGGGGGGGGGGGGACTGTGCCCAGGTCCCTCTGGTGATCGGTGATCGCTCTCCGGGCTGGGGAGGTGTGGCCGGGTGCAGCCGATAACGGAGCGATCCTTTCTGACCTCTCTTTTCCTCACCCTGGGCACCAAAAGACACCAGATGAGGGGTACAGGACGGGAGAGAGTACAGATCTGTGTCTGTCTCCACAGAGAGGGGTATCGGCCCCCTGCCCAGCTGTGCAGGGGAGGATAGGGTGGGACTTTTCCAGAGAGGGCGCCAGGCCTGGCCGGGGCCCCGGGAGCTCACGTCACCCCCACCCCTCACTTCTCCAGGGATCTGCCAAAGCCAAACCCAGCTCAGGACAGGATTAGATGTACTGGGTAGACCCCGGGCAGGCCGCAGGACTCGACCTGGGGTGGCAGAGAGAAGCAAGGGGTAGAGACAGAGCCCAAT
Source organism: Dipodomys merriami (assembly GCF_024711535.1). Lineage (NCBI taxonomy): Eukaryota > Metazoa > Chordata > Mammalia > Rodentia > Heteromyidae > Dipodomys > Dipodomys merriami. The sequence goes on from NW_027202893.1 coordinate 1,667,461, forward strand.
CCGAGAAAGAACAAGCTCTCCTTCCCTCCAGCCTCCAGTCGGGCAGAGGGCTGAAGGCTGGGGTAGAATGTGGGTCCTCCCCTCAGCTTCACCCCCTTCTATCAGGGTGGGGTTGCTGACCTCAATGACCCCTGGAAAGGAGAGGCCATCCGTAACTCCCTTCCCAACCCCAAGCAGCTGAGATGATACTACCCAATTGCTTTGATCCCTCTCTCAAATTCCAAAGTCCTGGGGTCCTGGGGCGCGGGGTGGGCAGTGAGTTGCCACTCGCGTTCCTAGCCTTCCCTCTGCTGCTTCCTGCCCTAGAGCCGCCACCTAGCCAGCACTCCCTGGATTCCTCTCCTGGCCGCGGTACCACTCAGATCCAACAGAAACAGGGCTTTTTTTTTTTTTTCCTGGAAAGCAGAACTAAGCCTGGATGAGGAGTGGGGGTGGGGAGGGCTCAAAGAGAAGGATGAAAGAACTAAGAAGGAGGGGCTGGAGAAGAGGGGCTGCTGAGAGTCAGATGGTGAGCCTGGGTGAGGGTTCCAAGTCCCACCTCCCTAGTGTTCAAAGCTAGACTCCAGGATGGACTTCCCATTATGCTCCAGCACGGGACAAGACAAGGAATGGCCCCAGAAGCTAGGAGTTGCTCTCCTCCTGAGGTTTCTCCAATCAGGGGGAAAGAAAGAAGAGGAAAGAACAGAAGGAAGGAGAGAGAGAAAGAGGGAGGAAAGGAAGAAGGAAAGAAGGAAGGAAGGGAGGGAAGATGGAAGGGAGAAAGGAAAAGAATGAAGCGAAAAAATAGCTGTAAATAGTTGTGCATGAAATAGGCACCCATTGAGCCAGTTCTTGATGGGTGCTGGCACCCAGGGGGACAGTGAATCACCCTTGTCTTTTTTTCCTTGTTGTCGGTCAGGGGGCTTGAACTCTAGGCCTGGGTGCTGTCCCTCAGCTCTTCAGTTCAAGGCTAGCACTCTACCACTTGAGCCACTGAGTGCCACTTATGCCTTTTCTGTTTATGTGGTGCTGAGGAATCGAACCCAGGGCCTCATGCATGTGAGGCAAGCACTCTACCTCTGAGCCACTTTCCCAGCCCCCATCACTCTTGTCCTCTGAGAGATGGAGCCTTCAACTTACTCAGTTTATCTCTAGGCCAAAAAGCATCCAAGGCCATGTCAGGCCAAGATGTGCCGGCTTGCTGGTTCCCAAGGAGCATACCTAAGAAGGGAGAAAGGGTCAGGAGGGAAGGAGGAAATGGTGGATGGGGAAACAGCCTACTTCAAAAAAGCCCCAGGGCTTCTTGTTGGCTCCCCAGAGAGGGTGTTTGGCATCTCCTCACTCCTCTCCAGCTTTTCAGGGTGTTCTGAGAGGGTAGGAATCGGAACCAGATGAAAACCTCAAGAAAGCACCTGCTTGCATTCCTGACCTGGCCTGCAAACAGCCCCTCCTTGAGACTGAGCAAGTTGCTATGAAGTCCCTAGCAGGCCAAGGGGAGGGGACCGAGCTGTGCATTGGGAGGCTGAGGTCAGACCCCCACCCTCCAGCCTCAGCAGATGACAAAAGCAGCATTCCTCCCCGCCCCTGGCAGAGCTGTTTTTGTGAGGAAGCCTCTCTCAGTCACCCCATTTTCCCCGAAGGTAACCACCAGGCTCTGTCCCTGCAGGAGCAGCCTTCTCATCCAGATGCTTGATTAGTGCCTTGCTGGCCAGGGGAGGCAATCGAGGGCAGAGCGATGGAGGTGGGGGGCAGGTAAGACGGGGGCTGCAAGGGTAGAGGGATGGTTCTGTCTCTGGTGGGCGGGGCCTGGCAAGGAACTTCTGCTTTCTGAGAAGTTGGCAGCCAGGATGTGGGGAGCAGCTGGGGGCGGGGCAGGGTGTCCACTCACTTCTGGCTTTGGTTTGCAGCCCCAGGCTGTGTGTGATGCTGCTTCTGTGCCTCCCTCAGCTCTGCCTGGATCAGGAGGTGAGCACAGGCCAAGGGAGCAGCTGCCGACCTGCTGGCATCCTCGGCCCCCTCCCCCAACCTCCAGTTGGCATCCTCAGATCCCCCCTCCCCCATTTCTCACAGCTGCAGAGCTGTGGCCCCCATCTACTCACATTGGGCTCACCCAGCCTCTGCCAGCTCACCAAGAAGGCTTTGCCAGGTGCTGGTGGCTCATGCCTGTAATCCTAGCTATTCAGGAGGCTGAGATCAGAGGATCTCAGTTCAAAGCCAGCCTGGGCAGGAAAGTCTATGAGACTCTTATCTCTAATAAATCACCAAAAAAGCTAGGAGTAGAGCTGTGGTTCAAAGTGGTAGAGTGCTAGCCCTGAGCACAAAAAACTCAGAGACAGCACCCAGACCCTGAGTTCAAGCCCCAGGACTGGTACCAAACAAGAAAAGAGACCAAGTTCTGAGTCCTCCCTCTGCTACCAAATGTGACCTTGAGCCAGGAAAAACTCTGAGCCATGGACTAGACAGAGCCTCTGTATGGTGCCCCACCCCGGCCCCCATATCACTGTAATTCTCTGGCCTTTGTCTCTCGGTAGGTGTTGTCTGGACACTCTGTTCAGACTCCTCCAGAGGAGGGCCGGGTCCCTGAAGGGGTCTGGGGGCCCTGGGACCAGTGGGCCTCTTGCTCCCAGCCCTGTGGGTTAGGGGTACAACGCAGAAGCCGGACATGTCAACTTCGCCCAGGCCTGCCTTTACCTCCCCGACCTCCAAGACATCCAGAAGCCCTCCGCCCACGGGGTCAGAGTCCCGGAGCCCAGGCTTTCAGAGAAAGCCACCCCCTTTATAGGCCACAGCCCCGGGGAAGGGGTGGCCCACTTCGAGGTCCTGCTTCCCAGCCAGGGAGAGAGGAGACCCAGGAGATGCAAGGAAGCCGGAGGTGAGGCTGGGAGGGGAGGGTGATGATCTTTGGTGCCCGGAAGTTGACTGGAGAGACAGGGTCAGAGGTGGCCAGAACCGTGACCCCTTCCCCATGTCTGCCACACCTTCTCAGGTCCCGAGTTCGAGATCCCATCAAGCCAGGAATGTTTGGTTATGGGAAAGTGCCCTTTGCCTTGCCACTGCATCGAAGCCGCAGGCACCCTCAGAGGCCCCCCCGGCTTGCGCCCCCCGAGTCCTCCTCCAGAGGCCCAGGGACCCTACCATCCCGGACTCCAGGAGAACACCTGTCCTCTACAAGCCCCCACCCCCAAACCCAGCTCCCTCCTACATACCCCCCAGCAGAGCCCCCACAGCCTGAAATGATTGTCACCCAGGTGCCGCCCAGGTCCAGCCCTGTCCCCACACAGCCCCAGCCCAAAGCCCAGGCCTTCAGCACGGGCCTGCCCTTGCCTAACTCTTCCTCTGGAGAAAGTAGCTCCCTTCAGCCAAGAGTGCCAAGTTCCCGGGGCAGGGCCAGTCCGCAGGTAGTAAGGACACGCACTGACCCTTTTCGCTCTGTCCCTCGGAGCCAAGGCCAGCAGGGCCAAGGGCCCTGGAGACCAGGTGGTCATCCTCGGGGGTCTGTGGTGGAGCCTGCCCCTCGCCACCCACATGGGTGGTTGCCTCTGCTGAGTTCTGGCCCCGACTCCAGCTCCCTCTGGAGCCTCTTTGCTCCCAGTAGCCCTGTCCCGAGATGCTCTGGGGAGAGCGAGCAGCTGAGAGCCTGCAGCCAAGCGGTGAGTTCTTCCCTGGGCCTCCTCTCCCAAGCCTACACTTCAGCCCTGCTCCCTGCCCCAGCTGCATTTTTATCTGACCAGGACCTGAGGGAGCAGGGTCCTGGCATCAGAGGATCTCAGAGCTCTTCTGTGGAGCTAACTCTCCCCTTAACCTAATCCTGGCCTATACTCTAACTTTCCTCCCTCGCTCTGACTCCTCTGTTGTCTATCCCCTTCTTCAGCTCTGCCCGCCTGACCAGCCAGACCCCCGGGCTCTACAGTGTGCAGCCTTTGACTCCCAGGAATTCATGGGCCAGCTGTACCAATGGGAGCCCTTCACTGAAGGTGAGGTTTCTAGCCCCTCGCTCTTCCCTGCAGGGGTGGCTCGGGATTGGGCACCATGGAGAAGTGAGGAAGACACTTGCTCATTCTCAGTCCTGGAAGTTTCCAGTTTTTTCCCATTATACCCCTTCTATTTCTCTTTTTTCCCTTCCTTCCTTCCTTCCTTCCTTCCTTCCTTCCTTCCCCCCCCCTTTTTTCTTTCTTCCTTTCTTTCTCTTTTTGCCAGTACTGAGGATGGAACTCAAGGCTGGCACTTACAATTTGAACCACACTTCCAGTTCCAGCTTTTTGCAGATTAATTAGAGATAAGAGTCTCCTGGACTTTCCTGCCCAGGCTGGCTTTGAACCTCAATTCTCAAATCTCAGCCTCCTGAGTAGAGAGGATTACAGGAGTGAGCAAGTAGTGCCTGGCTCATACTTTGTTTCTTATTCCCTAGTCTGGGCCAGAATTAGCACAGGCCTGAAAAGGGGGGTAGAGGTCTCCGCCTGGGCCTTTGAGCTGTCAGATAGTGATAGACAAGTCAGCACAGAGGTCATGTTGGGGAGGAGCTGTCCAGAGATGCTTTCTGGTAGAATTCCTCTGGGAAGATGTCTAGGAAGCACTGGCCTGAGCTATATAGTCAGTCTGTGTCTCAAAACAGTAACAACAAGCCCAACAGAAAAAAAAAAAAAAATCTTGGTCAGTGCATGGGTGGCTCACGCCTATAATTCTAGCTACTCAGGAAGCTAAGATCTGAGGATTGTGGTTTGAAGCCAGTCTGCACATGAAATCCATGAGACTCTTTTTTTGTCAGTCGTGGGGCCTGACCTCTGGGCCTGGGCGCTGTCCCTCAGCTCTTCAGCTCAAGGCTAGTGCTCTACCACTTGAGCCACAGTGCCACTTCGGCCTTTTCTGCTTATGTGGTGCTGAGGAATCGAACCCAGGGCCTCATGCATGCAAAGCAAGCATTCTACCACTGAGCTACCTTCCCAGCCCCATGAGACTCTTATCTCCAGTTAACTACCAGAACACCAGAAGTGACATTGTGGCTCAAGTGGTAGAGCACTAGCCTTGAGCTGAAGAGCTAAGGGACAGCTCCCAGGCCCAGAGTTCAAGCCCCACGACCAACAACAACAAATAAAACAGGCAGAGCTGCTGTCAATCCCTGGGGCTTTTCCTAGAGTCGTAGACCCCCCACACACACACACACTGCAGGAGCCCCAGATAACCACCTTCTCCTTTGCCCCTCAGTTCAAGGTTCCCAACGCTGTGAGCTGAACTGCCGCCCCCGTGGCTTCCGCTTCTACGTGCGTCACACCGAAAAGGTCCAGGATGGGACCCTGTGTCAGCCGGGAGCCCCTGACATCTGTGTGGGCGGACGCTGTCTGGTGAGGGAGGACGGGGAGTTCATGCACACACACACACACAGTCTAACTCATCATTCCAACAACGAAACACCCAACAGACTGAGCTAGCCAAGGGGAAGCCAAGCCAAGCTGGGCAGATGGGAGAGTGGCCTGCAATGGAGTCCTGCCAAGTGCATGTATGCTTCCTTGAGCCTGGCTGGGAATGGCGCGGCTCTCGTAGCACACAGGGCAAGATGGGCGGTGAGCTCCTCAGCTCCAGAGTGGATGGGGGGGGGGGGTGAGGTGGTATTTAGCCTCACTCCCTCTCCCCAGCGCCCTGGCTGTGATGGGATCCTCGGCTCTGGCAGGCGTCCGGATAGCTGTGGAGTCTGTGGGGGTGACGATTCTACTTGCCGCCTCATTTCGGGGAACCTCACTGACCGGGGAGGCCCACTGGGCTATCAGAAGATCCTGTGGATTCCAGCTGGAGCCTCCCAACTCCAAATCGCCCAGCTCCGGCCCAGCTCCAACTACCTTGGTGAGTCGTGCATTCCCCAGCCCTCGCTATGGCTCCTCGCTGGGTCTCTTGGTTCTGTCTTCCTCACTCCTTATTCCGCATATCCAAAAACTCAGACAGGGCAAAGTAGATGGCCTTCTCCCTGGCTTGTGGAGAGGGTGAGGAAAATGAGGTGGCTTAGGGTTATCTTAGGTTCTGTTCAGGAGGTGATGGGAAGGAAGACAGAATGGCTAACACTGGATCTCTGGATGTCTTCCTCCCAGCACTTCGCGGCCCTGGGGGCCGCTCCATCATCAATGGGAACTGGGCTGTGGATCCCCCAGGGTCCTACTCGGCTGGAGGGACTGTGTTCCACTATAACCGGCCTCCTCGGGAGGAGGGCAAGGCGGAGAGTCTGTCAGCTGAAGGCCCCACCACCCAGCCCGTGGATGTCTATGTACGCCTGCTCCCCACCCCCCGCCCCTTGCAGGAAGCTGGCTGCTCAGGGGACTTCTCCCACTCAAAGCGAAGCTTGGGGGTCAATGGGAGAGAGTGCAGGTGTTAGGATCGTTCTCTCCCCCTCCCCCTCCCCCACTCCTTCCCGTCTCTTCTCTCCAGATGATCTTTCAGGAGGACAATCCAGGTGTTTCTTATCAGTATGTCATTTCTGCACCTCCTCCAGTCCTCCAGAGCCCCACCACAGAGCCCCCCATCCCCCACCTTCAGCTTGGTAAGGCTGATCCCAGGAAAGGGAGGCGGAAGCTGGCTCCAAGGTGGTGGAACGGTGTCTGAGCTGCCCCCTCCATGCCCCTGCCCAGAGATGCTAAGGGAAGAGCCCCCCCCCGCATCAGCACCCCGCCCAGCCCGGAGCCCAGGTACCCTTCAGCGGCAGGTGCGGATTCCCCAGATGCCCGCCCCGCCTGATCTCAGGACAGCCCTGGGGTCTCCAGCCGGGTACTGGAAACGAGTAGGACGCTCTGAGTGCTCTGTGTCCTGTGGCAAAGGTGAGATCTCACACCCATGCATTCAGCTTGACTCTGCACAGTCCACATCCTGGATCGGGGATGACACCTTGTCGCTGTATCTAGGACCCCACAGAAACTCGATTCTGAGCCGCCCTGCCTTTCCCTGGATTCTCTCTCATTCTCTTCAGGTGTCTGGCGCGCCATTTACCTCTGCGTTTCCCGTGAGTCAGGACAAGAACTGGATGAACACAGCTGTGCTGTGGGTGCCAGGCCCCCCGCCTCATTTGAACCCTGCCATGGCCCCCCATGCCCTCCATAGTGAGTATAGCTCACAGAGAGGGTTAGAAAACTAAGAACATAAAATTGTCGCTGGACTTGCTCCCTGACCACAGGCTCTTACCTGGACTCGGCATCCAGCCCCACGTCTCTGGGCTGCAGAGAGACAACATTAGATTGGAAAGGTTGATGTGCATGGCATAGACAGGAAGGAAATCTTGTTCCCCACAAATGCTAAAAGATCCTCAGCCCAGTGTACTTTCCTTTCACCCTATGTAGCAGCCCCGCACTTTGAGACATGCCCTCTCCCTCTTCTCCCTTTCCCCTGCTTTTCCCACACCCACAGCTGGGAGGCTGGCGAGTGGACCTCCTGTAGCCGCTCCTGTGGCCCCGGCACCCAGCACCGCCAGCTGCACTGCCGGCAGGAGTTTGGGGGCGGTGGCTCCTCGGTGCCTCCTGAGCGCTGTGCACATCTCCCCCGGCCCAACATCACCCAGGCTTGCCAGCTACGCCTTTGTGGCCACTGGGAGGTTGGCTCCCCCTGGAGCCAGGTGAGTAGCATGCTGGTGAGGAAGACCCTTAATATGGGCAGTGCCCGGCACTGGTGGCTAACACCTGTCATCCTATCTACCCAGGAGGATGAAATCTGAGGATTGTGGCTCAAAGCTAGTCTGGACTGGAAAAGCCTGTGAGAGTCCAATTAACCACCAAAACAAAACAAAAACCCTGGAAGTAAAGCTATGGCTCAAATTTGTAGTGTATTAGCCTTAAGCAAAAAAGCTCAAGGACTGGGAAGGTGGCTCAGCGGTAGAGTGATTGCCTTGCATGCATGAGGCCCTGAGTTTGATTCCTCAGCACCACATAAGCAGAAAAAGCCGGAAGCAGTGGTGTGGCTCAAGTGGTAGAACGCTAGCCTTGAGCTGAAGAGCTGAGGGACAGCACCCAGGCCCAGAGTTCAGGCTCTGGCAAAAAAAAAAAAAAAGCTCAAGCCAGGTGCTGGTGGCTCACACCTATAATCCTAGTTACTCAGGAGGCTAAGGATCACGGTTCAAAGCCAGCTCAAACAAGAAAGTCCATGAGACTCTTATCTCCAGTTAACCACCAAAACCCAGAAGTGACACTGTGGCTTAAGTGGTAGAGTATTCCACTTGAGCTGAAGGGCTGAGGGACAGCGTCCAGGCCCACAGTTTAAGCCCCATGACCGACAAAAAATAAATAAATAAAGCTCAGTGCTCAGGCCCTGAGGTCAAGTCCTAGGACTAGCACACACAGACACACACACACACACACACACACACACACACACACACGTGCACACAAAGAAGTGAGCAGCAGCAAAGCCTGGCACCAGTGATTCAGACTTATAATCCTAGCTACTCAGGCAGGAGGCTGAGATCTGAGAAGTAAGGTTTTAGGCTGGTCTGGCAGGAAAGCCTATGAGTCTTTTTGTTATTGGTTGTGGGACTTGAACTCAGGGCCTAGGTACTGTCCCTGAGCTCTTTTGATTAGGCTACTGTCAGTTTTCTGGTAAATTGGAGGTAAGAGTTTCATAGAGGGCTGAGGATATGGCTTGATGGTAGAGTGCTTGCCTAGCATGCATGAAACCCTGAGTTCAATTCCTCAGTACCACATAAACAGAAAAAGCCAGGGGTAGCACTGTGGCTCAAGTGGTAGAGTGCTAGGCTTGAGCAAAAGAAGCTCAGTGCCCAGGCCCTGAGTCCAAGCTCCAGGACTGGCCAAAAAAAAAAAAAAGTCTCATGGACTTTGCTGCCAAGGCTGGCTTTAAAGCATGATCCTCAGATCTCAGGCTCCTGAGTAGCTAGGATTACAGATGTGAACCACCAGCGCCCAGCTTGTGAAACTCTTATCTCCAGCAAACAAACAAACAAACAAAAACAGAAGTGGAGGTATGGTTCAAATGGTAAAGTGCTAGCCTTGAGTGCAAAAGCTAAGGGGCTTAGGGTGTCCAGACCCTAAGTTGAAGCCCCAGTACCAGTAGGAGGAAAGAACAGCAAAGAGCAGTGGTTTTCCACCTTCCAGATTACTTTTTTTTTTTTTTTTTTTTTTTTTTTGTCGGTCGTGGGGCTTGAACTCTGGGCCTGGGCGCTGTCCCTCAGCTCTTCAGCTCAAGACTAGCGCTCTACCACTTGAGCCACATTACCACGTCCGGTTTTCTGGTGGTTTATTGGAGATAGGAGTTTCACAGCCTTTCCTGCTGGGCTGGCTTTGAACTGAGATCCTCAGATCTCAACCTCCTGGGTAGCTAGGATTACAGGCGTGAGCCACCAGTGGAAACTTTTTTTTTTTTTTTTGCAAGTCCTGGGCCTTGAGCTCAGATCCTGGGTACTGTCAGTGAGCTTCTTTTGCTCAAGGCTAGCACTCTACCACTTGAGTCACAGTGCCTCTTCTGGCTTTTTCTGTTTATGTGGTACTGAGGAATCGAACCCAGGGCTTCATGTATGCTAAGCAAGCACTCTACCACTGAGCCACCTTTCCAGCCCTGAAACTTTTTTTTTTTTTTTGTCAGTTGTGGGGCTTGAACTCTGGGCCTAGATGCTGTCCCTGAGCTCTTTTACTCAAGGCTAGTACTCTACCACTTGAGCCACAGCACCACTTCTGACTTTTTCTGCTTATGTGGTGCTGAGGAATCAAACCCAGGGCCTCATGCATGCAAGGCAAGCACTCTACCACTGAGCCACCTTCCCAGCCCCCCCTTTTTTTTTAAACAACATCTCATATGGCACCCCATACATGTCAGATAAAAGACTGAACCAGGGACTGGGGGGCTGGAGTTTTGTGCTCAGCTGCTTCTTCATAAAGCCACTGGGACCAAAGGCTCGATGGAGACAGGTCCCCCTTTCCCCTCAGTGCTCTGTTCGATGTGGTCGAGGCCAGAGGAGCCGGCAGGTCCGCTGTGTTGGAAACAACGGGGATGAAGTGAGCGAGCAGGAGTGTGCGTCAGGCCCGCCCCAGCCCCCCAGCAGAGAGGCCTGCGACATGGGGCCCTGCGCCACAGCGTGGTTCCACAGCGACTGGAGCGCCAAGGTGGGTCCCACACACCCTTAGCCGAGTCTCACACCCAAGGTGCCCTGTTACAGGCTTTTGGCCACAGCTCAATCAACGTGTATAAGTGAGTACCCATAATGTGCTTGACACTGGGAACTCCAGGATACCTTCCTGGGCCTGGACACCAAGCTGTGTTTCCCCTGGGGGCATTCCTCCACTCCTTCTGGGACCTGGGACCCTGCAGCCCCTCGCCTGCCATCCTGTCTGGTCACCAGCAGCTTCCCTTCTCACAGGCAGCTCTACTTTTCAACAGTGCTCAGCCGAGTGTGGAACGGGGATCCAGCGCCGGTCTGTGGTCTGCCTCGGGAGTGGAGACAGCGTGAAGGAGGGCCAGGGTGAAGCCGGAGTGGGAGCCAGCGAGCAGAGCTGTCCTCCAGGAAGCCGCCCCCCTGACATGCGCGCCTGCAGCTTAGGCCCGTGTGAAATGACCCGGCGCTGGTACACTGGGCCCTGGGGTGAGGTGAGCTAAGGATCTGGGAGGGGGATGGGAGGGGGATTCCACATCAGTGATTGGGGGTGTGATTGCTCTTCTCCCCTTCCCTACATAGTGCTCCTCAGAATGTGGCTCTGGCACTCAGCGTCGAGATGTCATCTGTGTGTCCAAACTGGGGGCTGAGTTCAATGTGACTTCTCCTAGCAACTGTTCCCACCTTCCCAGGCCCCCTGCCCTGCAGTCCTGTCAAGGCCAGGCCTGCCAAGACCGATGGTTTTCTACACCCTGGAGTCCAGTGAGTGCCTGACTTGCCTGCTCTGCTCAGCCTGGGCCTCCAGGAAGCGGGGAAGGGGGTGGGGTAGAGAGCTTCTCTCACTGCACTCCTCCAAGCCTTTGTGAACCCCAGGACAAGCCGACCTGAGGGATCATTGTCCCACTTCCTGTGGACTTGGGAGCACTGGTGGACTCTCTCCTTTGGGAGGCTCACATCGTTCCTGGATAATAGCCTACAACTACTTTTCAGAGAGGGAAGTGGTGGCCTGGAAAGGAGCCCCAGGTCCATCAAAGGCTGATATGATCAATGTCTCCACAGTGCTCTCGCTCCTGCCAGGGAGGTGTGCAGACAAGGGAGGTCCAGTGCTTGAGCACAAACCAGACTCTCAGTGTCCGATGCCCTCTTCACTTACGACCTGCCAAGAAACGACCCTGTAATAGCCAACCCTGCAGCCAACGCCCTGGTAAAGAGTCCCTCTCCCCAACCCCAAATAGCTGAAGTATGGGCAGAAACGTGTAAGGATCTGTGGGAGCGGGCAGCAGCACCTGCAGAGGGAGGCTTGTAATTGTCTTGCGCTCACTGGTTTCCTCTGTCCCCAGATGATCAATGCAAGGACAGTTCTCCACACTGCCCCCTGGTGGTACAGGCTCGGCTCTGCGTCTACCCCTACTACACAGCCACCTGCTGCCGTTCTTGTGCCCATGTCCTGGAGAGGTCTTCCTTGGAGCCTGCCTGAAATGGGACATGGGGCCCTCTCCTTGTGGTTTCTCATGCCAGCATTGGTCAACCATCCATCAGCCCACTCTGTACCCCCTGGCTCTCTGGCCTGTCCCAGTCTCACCGGGGATGTCCTCCAAGGTGACTTGAGAGTAGCCTGGAGGCCACAGCATGGTTGACAGCGTGGTTATGGTGCGGTGATGTGTGTGCACATATGCCCTCCAAGTGACTGGCCTGCATGGGTGTATGCCCCCATTTATGTGTATCACTTTCCCTAAAGTAGGGAAATGAGTCTGCAAAGCTGTTCGTGAAGCAAGGTTGTAGCTCCTTTCCAATCCAAGATCCTTCGAGTGTGTTCTCCCCATCCTTTCCAATTTTGTGCCCTAAACCTCATTTCTTGTCTCCAGGCCCTACGTCTTTGAAGCTGACCTTTTGTCTCTTATCCCCATATCCCCCTCCCTAGTTTCTCTAGGGAATATTAGCCAGGGATGGGAGCTGGCCACTTCCAGTCCTACCTTACTTAGAGCAGGGACCAGCTGGGCAGAGGTTGCATAGACACCCTCGCTCAACCCTGCTCCTCCCACTTCCTAAAATGGTTCCCAACCCAGAAGTAATTTATTTTTTATTAAAGTTGATTGTGACAAATGAGAAACATGCTCATTGTCTTCATGAGAACCCAGACATCCAAACTACCTAAGCAATGTGGGATCAGCATGTAGGGTGGAGGGGGATCATCTAGGCCTGGGAGGAGTGTGGGGGAGAAGGGCAGTGAGTCCAGGCTACCTGAGGTAGCCGGCACCAAGCACAGGATCCAGGCCAGCCCCAGCCCTGCAGGTTGCTCGTTGACCACGAGGGGTCACTGCTTCTCCCAATTCAAGGTATGGAGTTGGAAGCTTGGGGAAGCTTCCAGTTGGGGAAGTGGCCGGTGGTGGGTTTCTGGGGGGTTTTCTGTCAAGTGTTTGAATCTAGTAGTACTTTCCAATTCCAGACTGAGTTGCTAGCAGCTGGCTTTTTGAGGAGTCCCTTTTCCTATTCTCCTTCTTTGGCTCTGAGCTTCAGCCTCTCCTCTGTTTTGTGCTATTACCCATTTCCCTGTTAACCTTTTCCTGGGGGGGGGGGGAGGGGAAGTCACTTCTCCTCCTCCCCCCTACCCCCCTTGCTTCAAGGAAAAGGCTTGGGGAAGGAGGAGCCAGGCCTGGCTGTACGGGACTTGGGACCGGGTAAGGGCGGGGCCAACACAGTACTGGATGTTCTGCCAAAGATACATTCTTCTGGGATGTCTCACCCCTAGTCTCCTCCTTCCTCTCCCTCCCCCATCGCTTCTTCACTTAAGGTAAATAACTTGCTAGAGAGGCGGTTTAAGAGGGAACAGCTTCTCCCTGACCCCTACAGCTCTGAGGGCTGAGTCTCTCAGTTCAGGATGGACAACAGGGCAACAGAAGCAGACACCCCACCCCCACCCCAACACACAGAAGACAGCCGCGCCCCGTGGCTCCCTCTCCTCTAGGCTAGATGGGCTGGGCCATTAATAATGACCAGCAGAAACAGTTTAGCTCGCGTACTATTTTCTGAGCATACTTGGACCTTGTGAAGGACTCAGGGTCTCTCTGGCTGGAAGTGGCTGAGAATGGACAGACTTCTGGGAGGCGGTAAAAGGAAACACGGGGAGAAGAAAATGAAACTGATGGGGGACGAAGGAGCTATCAGAGAAGTTCCCCTCTCTAATGACCTGGTAAAGAGAGTGGTGGGGAAATGAGAGAAATGGGGCCTGAGCCAGGAAGTAGAAACAGGAGGCTGAAGGCAGGCCTAGGTAGGAGGAGGAGGGGCTGTGGGCCGAGGCCCTCCCAGTGATTCCTGGAAGCTGGGCTGGGCTGGGCTGGGCTGGGCGGAGGCCCCACTCAGCTGACTTTCCTGGCCCTTCCCCTTCTTCTTCTGGCCTCTTAGTGCTCAAGGCTGTTGCTGGGCAGGTTTGGAGTTTGCCTGAGCCTGCGAGCCAATCACAGGTGAAGAATGCAGCCATATGGGGGGTGGGGGTCTCCAGCCTCCCATCTCTGAGCACCCCTGAGCTCCCTCTCGGCCTCCAACTTCTAACTGCTCATGTGGGCTGTCAGCTGGTGGGAAGGGGGTGAGGGGGCACCCTCTCTTTCCTCTTTTTGAAACCCTCATTTCATTGCCTTTCATAATTCAGTCTTCTGGTTACTGAGGTCCCTACAGTGTTCTTGTAAAGTATTCAGGAAGGCTGGGAAAGTGGCTTATGGTTGCCTGGCATGCATGAAGCCTTGGGTTATTGCTCAGCACCACATAAACAGAAAAGGCCGGAAGTGGCACTGTGGCTTAAGTAGTAGAGTGCTAGCCTTGTGCAAAAGAAGCTCTGAGTTCAAGCCCCAGAACTGGCACAAAAAAAAAAAAAAGAAGAAAAAGAAAAATAGCTGTGTGCCAGTGGCTCACACTTGTAATCTAGCTACTCAGGAGGCTGAGATCTGAGGATAACGGTTCAAAGCCAGCCTGGGCAGCAAAGTCCATGAGACTCTTATCTCCAATAAACCACTAGAAAGCCGGAAGTGGTGCTGTGGCTCTAGCAGCAGCGAGCTCTCCTTGAGCTGAAGAGCTGAGGGATAGTGCTCAGGCCCAGAGTTCAAGCCCCACAACCGACAAATAAAATTCCTTATATTTTTATAATGCTTTAAAAAATTATGTCTAGGGCTGGGAAGGTGGCTCAGTGGTAGAGCGCTTGCCTTGCATGCCTGAGGCCCTGGGTTCAATTCCTCAGCACCACATAAGCAAAAAGAAAAAAAGCCGGAAGTGGCACTGTGGCTCAGGTGGTAGAGTGCTAGCCTTGAGCTGAAGAGCTGAGGGATAGTGCCCAGGCCCAGAGTTCAGGCCCCACGACCGACAAAAAAAATTAATTAATTAATTAAAAAAAATAAAAAAATAAAAAATTATGTCTATATTCTTTCTTAAAAACCACAAAAAAAAACCCGACAAAAAAATAGGAAAGAGAACCTGACCCCAAAGCACCCCTACTTCCTGGTCCCCTAGAGGGTGTGACCAGATACTCATTGCTGACCTCTGGAGGGGCTAGGAGAGGAAGCTGCAACTTAAAGGTCTGAGAGATGTGGTGGCGGAGCCCCTAGATTGGACGCACTTGGGAGAAACTTAGGGAAGGACTCAGAGGAACTGGACCCCTGAGAATAGATGGGAGTGGGGGGAAAGAGTACACAAGAAAGATCAAACTTTGCAGGAGGCCGGCACATCTGGTTGCCAAGAACTCTTCATGTGTGAGTGTTTGCTGGGGTAGGTTTGTAGTTCTATGTGTAAGTACACTTAGGAGTGAACTGTGAGGTCTCACTGTGAGTTCACCAGGGACTGGGCTATAGATCACTTAGCTTGCTTGACACTACAGGTTCAGTCCCCAGAAACTTTTTTTTTTTTTAAATGTTCAACTGGGTGGAATCCTTCCCCACCCCTCCCTGGGGGTAAATCCCCACCCAATTTAAGCTGCAGTCTTTGGACTAAATTTAGCTCCAAGACTTCCCCAACCCCTAGGCCACCATGTCAGCAGGTGTTCACAGCTGCAGGGGTGGGCCTTCCCTTCCACTCCTCCAGATTCAAATACGGGGAACTAGGCCAAGGGCATCTAGGTGTCTCAACTTTAAGCCACTTTCTCTGGGGAACCTTGACATGAAGGAGGGTGGGATCGGACCAAAGTGCTTGGAGCTACTGTCCTCCAGATCCTTTGACTTCATGCTCTCCTCTTCTGCTTTACAGACTTCATTCTGACTTCACATCCACCCCGGCTGGAGCAGTAGCCAGGCTCTCCTCTCTTGTAGGATCACACAGCATCTTGCTAGGATAGATTATGGTTAGGGAAAGGTAAGGGTAGGGTTCTCATCCTCTCCTTTTAGCATTCCTCAAGTTCACCATCTACAGTACTGGAAGGCAGTTGGGGGAGGGGGGGAATGTTCACAGCAGAGGAGATTTATCTGTCACTGGCAGGTGATAAAGAGTCAAAAGAGGTACCTTCTTTATACAGGAAGTAGAATGTCTCAGAAAAGTACCTAAGCCTAAATCTGTCAACAACAGAAATAAACAGGTTGGGTTAACCTCAACGTAGCTAACATCAATCACCAATCTGATTTGGGGGGAAACGTTGTGAGGAGGGTGTCTCAGGGCTGTGATCTGAATGGGTAAGATTTAGTACGAGTATGTCTGAGGCCAGTCCAAAACATGAGACTTGGCCATCAGCTCTTAGGAACTGAAGGAGAGGTCCAGGGAAGGCAGAAATAAGACAGACCACTGCATTTCCTCTGTGAGCCCCAGAGAACTTTCCTGAGGAAGAACCCAATAGTTAGAAGAGCAAGGTCCCAGGTTGTATTCTCCTGAACCCTGAACGAATCTTTGAAGAGGCCAGTAGGTGACTCATAAAAGGGAGATTAAATATCCCTAGGTAAAGGGCAAATAGCATAGACTGGTCCCGTGAGGGGAGGTGCAAAGTCCATCTGCAAAGTCAGCCTTTCTCTTCTATCCCTGCCTCCCCTCCTCTCCCTACAGTTGACCATTGGTTTCAACCTCTTTCATCACACTCTTAACATTAGTGCAGGGTTGAGCAACCAAACTCTACAGAAGTAGATGGTAAATATCTCAGCAGGTTGGATTTGTTACAATACTCACCTCTGTACATTGCAAGCACAAAAGCACCACAGGTGGACAATAAGTAAACAGAAGGCCCTGGCTATGTTCCAAACAAACTTTATTTATGACACTGAAATTTTTATTTTCTATCATATCAACATGTCACAAAATATTTAGATTTTTATCAGTTAGTTGAAAAATGAAAACAAACCACAAAACCCACCACCACTACCACCAAACAAACAACATGCTTAGCTTTGCAAGTTATACAAAAATAGGGGGCAGGGCAGACTTGGCAGGTAGGTAGCTCCTGACCTCTGGGAGTTTTCCCATCTGACTGCGCTCCTACTCAACTCAAGGAGAAGGTGGTGTTTGTGTTCCCTGCAAGCCTCTAAGTGCAGCTGGAGAACCTTAGACGTCAACATACTCTATTGATAATTCCTTGTTTTGTGATTTTCTTTGGGGGGATCAAGTCCAGGATTTTGTGCATATGCTAAGGTATTATATCATTGAATTACATCCCCAACTCCAGAGGCCAATTCCTACTTGCTTTTCCCAGGGAATTTAGTATCTTATATATAATCAACAGGGTAAACTCTAATGGGATCTTTCTAAAATTTCTTATATTGCCGGGCCCTGGTGGCTCATACCTATAATCCTAGCTACTCAGGAGGCTGAGATCTGAGGATCTCGGTTCAAAGCCAGCCTGGGCAGGAAAGTCTGTGAAACTCTTATCTCCAATAAACCACCAGAAAACCAGAAGTGGCTCTGTAGCTCAAGTGGTAGAGTGCGAGCCTTGAGCTGAAGAGCTGAGGGACAGCGCTCAGGCACAGAGTTCAAGCCCCACGACTGACAAAAAAAATAAAAATATAAATAAAATAAGATTCAGTTCAAGCCCCACGACTGACAAAAAAAAATAAAAATATAAATAAAATAAGATTCCTTATATTTTTATAATGCTTAAAAAAAATTGTGTCGAGGGGCTGGGAAGGTGGCTCAGTGGTAGAGCGCTTGCCTTGCATGCATGAGGCCCTGGGTTCGATTCCTCAGTACCACATAAGCAAAAAGAAAAAAAGCCGGAAGTGGCTCTGTGGCTCAAGTGGTAGAGTGCTAGCCTTGAGCTGAAGAGCTGAGGAACAGCGCCCAGGCCCAGAGTTCAGGCCCCACGACCGGACCCCCCCCCAAAAAAAAAATTGTGTCTATATTCTTTCTTAAAAACCACAATAAAGGCAGCCAGATGCCAGTAGCTTATGCCTGTCTACAATCCTACTTAAGAGGCTGAAATCTGAGGATCACAATTTGAAACCAATTTGACCAGGGAATTCCATGAGACTCTTAACTCTAATTAACCTCCAAAAAGCTGGAAATAGAGCTGTGGTTCAATTGTAGAACACCAGCCTTGAGTGAAAAATCTAAGGGACAATTCACAGGCCCTGAGTTCAAACCCAGTATACACCCCCCCACCCCCCCCACCCCACACATAATAAAATAAAATAAAATAAAATTTTCAAACTGGGACTTTTTTTCCTAGGGTCTGAACTCAAGACCTGGGCATTGTCCCTACGCTTCTTTTTGCTCAAGGCTGGCACTCTACCACTTGAGCCACAGTGCCACTTCTAGCTTTTTTGAGTAGTTTATTGGAGTCTCACAGCCTTTCCTGGCCCAGCTAGCTTCCAACCCCAGATTTCAGGAGGCTGAGATCTGAGGCTCAAAGCCTGCCTAGGAAAGTCCTTGAGACTCTTTATCTCCAAATAACCACAAGAAAACTGGTGGGCTGGGAATGTGGCTTAGTGGTAGAGTGCTTGTCTAGCATGAATAAAGCCCTGGGTTTGATTCCTCAGTACCACATACAGAGAAAAAGCCGGAAGTGGCCCTGTGGCTCAAGTGGTAGAGTGCTAGCCTTGAGCTGAAGAGCTGAGGGACAGCGCCCAGGCCTAGAGTTCAGGCCCCAAGACCTACCAAAAAAAAAAAAAAGAAAAGAAAAGAAAAAAAGAAAGAAAAGAAAAAGCAGCAGCAGTTCAGGGACAGTGTCCTGGCCCTGAGTTAAAGCTCTAGGACTGGCAGCAGGCGCCAGTGGTTCACACCTGTAATCCTAGCTACTCAGGAGGCTGAGATCTGAGGATCGAGGTTCAAAGCCAGCCTGGGCAGGAAAGTCCGTGAGACTCTTTTTTTTTTTTTTTTTTTATTTGGGTCCGGTCGTGGGGCCTGAACTCTGGGCCTAGGCACTGTCCTTCAGCTCTTCAGCTCAAGGCTAGCACTCCACCACTTGAGTCACAGAGCCACTTCCGGGTTTTTTCTTTTTGCTTATGTGGTGCTGAGGAATCGAACCCAGGGCCTCATGCATGCAAGGCAAGCACTCTACCACTGAGCCAACTTCCCAGCCCTCCGTGAGACTCTTATCTCCAATAAACCACTAGAAAACCGCAAGTGGCGCAAGTGGTGCTGTGGCTCAAGCAGTAGGTAGAGTGCTCACCTTGAGCTGAAGAGCACAGGGACAGCGCCCAGGCCCAGAGTTCAAGCCCCAAAACTGACCAAAAAGAAAAAAAAAGCTCTAGGACTAGCAACCCCCTCCAATGCCCCCTCTCCCCTCCAAAAAAAGTGGTCCTGTGGCTCAAAGTGATAGAGCACTAGCAAAAAAGTTCAGGGACAGCACCCAGGCCCTGATTTCAAGCCCCAGGACTGACAAAAAAAGAAAAAGAAAGAAATTAGAACTCTTTTCAATTACATTAAATATTTGGGTTCAGTGAATAATTTTAGTATGCATGGTCTTTGTTTAAGGCACACCATCAAGCAAACATAGGCTTATATATATAGAATTAGAAGCAATAAGAATTACTAATTGAGTGGCAGATTTTTTTCTTTTTTTTTGTCGGTTGTGGGGCCTGAACTCTGGGCCTGGGTGCTGTCCCTCAGCTCTTCAGCTCAAGGCTAGCGCTCTACCACTGGAGCCACAGCACCACTTCTGCTGTTTTTCTTTTTGTTTATGTGGTGCTGGGGAATCGAACCCAGGGCCTCATGCATGCAAGGCAAGCGCTCTACCACTGAACCACCTTCCCAGCCCTCAGATTCCCCTCCCCGGCCCCCCCTAGGGCAAAGTTGTGTGTTATGATCTGTAAGCCATGTGACTGCATTTTTTCCCTTGAAAACAATCTGTGACTTCTTACCAAATCCTTTTTATTTTGATGGTTCCAGGGCTTGAATTCACTCATGTTCTTGTTGGGCTTGCTTGTTCACAGCTGGTTCTCTACCACTTGTGCAACAACTTCAGGCTGACTTTTTCTGGTTAAGTGGAAAGTCTCTGCAGACTTTTCTGCCCAGGCTGGCTTTGAACCATAACCCTAGGATTACAGGCACGAGTCATCAGCTGTAGGCCCAAATCTATCTTCCATCCAATAACACTGATACATATCCATCATAGCTATATACTCCTTTCAAAGGGAAAAAGAAAACAGAGCCTTTCATCCTGTCTCTGCCCAGATCCCAAGTACCAAAATTTAAACTTGAATGTCAAAGAGGCAGCCAAAGGCTCCTTGGTAGCTGTTGTTCTTTAAAATTGAAAACAAGGCCTTGTCGTATAGCTCAGTGGGAAAACTTATGTTTAGCATGTACCAGACCCTGGGTTTGATCCCTAATACAAAAAAAAAAAAAAAAAAAAAAAAAACCCCAACAGCAACAAAAAAAAAAAAAAACTGAAAATAAAAGCCACGTCATTTCAAAACAGTCTCTTTCCCCCACCCCCACACAACACATACAAAACCTCATTTCAACACAAGGTTGTTTCCCTGCTCATGAGGGATTTCTGAGAAATGAGCCTGTCTACAGTGTCTTGTTTTTTTTTTTAAGATGCAAAGGAGGGGGGAGCCGAAAGAAGCATCTTGCTGAAGCAGACAGTATTACTCTAAAGCTTTGAAAGTTGACAGAATCACGATTTCCATAGCCCTTTACCTAAGGTCTGCACTTTTCCTTAAATTTGGGCTCCCAGGGTCAAAAGGAAATAAAGACATCTTCCCTTCAGGAAATCTTGGTAACAAACAGTAACAGAGCAGGAAATCTAACAGCTGTTTTCTTAGCAGTAGCTATCCCCCATTTATACCAAGGATACAAATGGGTGGAAATTGCTCTTGGCACCCTAAGGAGTGGAGGTGTGATCTGAAGAAGGAATGCATGATAGAGATTCAGGAATAAGATGCATAGGAAGTCAGGATTTTCCAGGGAATGCCCTTTTCTGTCCCTACATCTGAACATTTAAGCTTATTAGTGGAGATTACAAAATTCTTGACAAAATCTTCCTACTAAACAGGAAAAAACTACAGGGCATTTTCCCCCCTGGTACTGGGATTTGAATTTGGGGCCTGGCACCTTACTACTTGAGCAATGTCCCCATCCTGGTTTTTGCTATCTATTTTGGAGACAAATCTTTTTTTTTTTTTTTTTTTGGTTGGTAGTGGGGCTTGAACTCTGGGCCTGAGCCCTGTCCCTCAGCTCTTCAGCTCAAGGCGAGTGCTCTACCACTTGAGCCACAGCACCGCTTCGGGTTTTCTAGTAGTTTATTGGAGATAAGAGTTTCACAGACTTTCCTTTCTTTCTTTTCTTTTTTTCTTTTTGTTGGTCGTGGGGCCTGAACTCTGGGCCTGGGTGCTATCCCTCAGCTCTTCAGCTCAAAATTAGCATTCTACCACTTGAGCCAGACACCACTTCTGGCTTTTTCTGCTTATGTGGTGCTAAGGAATTAAACGCAGGGCATCATGCATGCAAGACAAGCAAGCACTCTATCACTGAGCCACATTCCCAGCCCCTCACGGACTTTCCTGCATGTGCTGGCTTTGTTGAACAGCAATCCTCAGATCTCAGCCTCCTAAGTAGCTAGTGAGCCACTGGCACCTGGTGAGACAAATCTTTGGACTTTTTTTTTTCCTGTCTGGGCTGGCTTTGAACCTTGATCCTCTGGATCTCAACCTCCTGAGTATTAAAAGGCATACACTACAGATGCCTGGCCTTTGATGGTTTTGATAATACTGAACTTTGAACTGAGGATCTGCTTGAACCACATCTTGAATCCCGTGTTTTCTTTCTTTTTTTTTTTTTGAGGGGGGTGGTGGTCAGTTCTGGTGCCTGAACTCTGGGCCTGGGCGCTGTCCCTCAGCTCTTCAGCTCAAGGCTAGTGCTCTACCACTTCAGCCACAGAGCCACTTCTGGCTTTTTCTGCTTATGTGGTGCTGAGGAATCAAACCCAGGGCCTCATGCATACAAGGCAAGCACTCTACCACTGAGCCACATTCCCAGCCCTCCAATCCCTTTTTGGATTGGTTATTTTCAAGACAGGGTCTTACTTTATGCTCAAGCTAGCCTGGAGTGCAGTCCTGTTTGTGCTTCAGTTTTTCACTGGGATGGTATGCATGACACCATACCCTGCCATTGGTTGAGATGGAGTCTCTTGAACTTTTATGCCCAGACTTGCCTCAAACCAGAATCCCCTAATCTTTACCTTCCAATTTGCTAGGATTACAGACTTAAACCGCTACACCCGGCTTTTTAGGGCATTTCTTAATTAAAATAAAGTGGGGCAAAAACCAGGTACAACAGTTGTAAGCCTATAGTCACAGATACTATTTGGAACAACTGAGGTAAGAGGATCACTTGAGCTCAGTTTGAGGCCAGCTTGGGCAACAGTGACACCCAGTTACCAAACTAACTAAACGTCGGTATATAAATGGGGAAGTTAAGATTAATCTCTTCCAAACTGCAAGACTCCACTGCAGTGGTGTGCATTGCTGTGATCACCTGCCCCCAGAATGTATAAAGTTCAACCTAACAAATATTTTTTTTCCTTGCCAGCTTCAGTGGTTCTTTCCCAGCTCACCTTGTCCCAGACTCACTAGAATAAACACACACACACACATGTGACCACAGGAGGGCGGGAAGAACACCAAGTGGGGGTGGTGAAATTCTGAATGGAATGCAGTCCCAGCCAGTTAGGGGGCTGAGCTGAGACCTCTGGCACAGGCTTTGGATTTATACCAGCAAACAAGCCAAAACAATGAGCTCATGGGTAAGAATGCAGCCTGTGGGGAAGTCTGGCCAGCCAGAGCAAACTGGTTTGTTTTTTTTTTTTTTTGAATCAGGATGTGAATAGCAGTAATTGAGACTCCCACGGGAATAAGATTAGGGACAGCGGGAGACACCATTCAGCATTTTGGGGTCCAGCTAAGTAACTCTCAGGCTATAAATAAATGAAATTCTGTTCTGCAGAAAACACACTGTTCTCGGCCCTATACCTAAAATTTATTTCCTTTGCTTGGTTCTATGATCAGAAGGTAAAGAATCAGAAAATTAGTGAGGCATAAGTGAGCTAGCCTAACAGGTGCTGCTCTAACACCAACAAGGGCAACTTCAAGCTGGGCGCTGTGGCTCACGCCTGTAATCCTAGCTACTCAGGAGACTGAGATCTGAGAATCATGATTCAAAGCCAGCCAGGGCAGGAAAGTGCATGAGACTCTTATTTCCAATTAACCACCAAAAAGCCAGAAGTGGAGCTACAGCTCAAAGTTGTATAGTGCTAGCCTTGAGCACAAAAGCTCAGGGACAGGCCTTAAGTTCAAACCTCAAGGCTGGCACAAATAAAAAGCAAGGGCTTGGGCTGGGAAGGTGGCTCAGTGGTAGAGCGCTTGCCTTGCATGCCTGAGGCCCTTGGGTTCTATTCCTCAGCACCACATAAGAAAAAAGAAAAAAGCCGGAAGTGGCACTGTGGCTCTAGTGGTAGAGCGCTAGCCTTGAGCTGAAGAGCTGAGGGACAGCGCCCAGGCCCAGAGTTCAGGCCCCACAACTGGACCCTCCCCCCCCCCAAAAAAAGCAAGGGTAACCTCAAATCAGTTTGCAGCACCAACTCCTCCAGCCTAGCTGCGAAGATGGTTATGGTGCTGATTGTGTTTAGGCTCACCACTTTACACAGTAGAAGAAACCATATTTTACTTACTAAATGTAGTCTATTCAATCCTATGTCATTTATACCCTATTTAAAGTTCTATTTAGACCAGAGATACTTTTCCCTACCAGTGTTTCCTTTATCATATATAATGCCCCCAAATGAGAGTTTGAAGATACACCACAATCACCAAGTATAGCCAGGAGAAATGCAGGGATGACATTAAACTACCAACACCCTCCCCCCACCCCAACCCCCACCAAAATACTCCAAGGTTCTTTCACTAACTATGCCTCATTGCATGCCATTTCCTCTAGGGTCCAGACTCCAAATGTGTGTGTGTGTGCGTGTGTGTGTGTGTGTGTGTATGTGTGTGTGTGTGTGCACTATAACTTAGATTTTTTTCTCTAACCATTTGAGCCACAGGTCTACTCCCAGCTTTTTTTGTAATTTATTGGAGAAAAGTGTCTCACAAACTTCTGCCCAGGGTAGCTTTGAACTAGGATTCTCAGCCTCCTGAATAGCTAGGATTCTAGGTGTGACAGACTGGAGCACAGTTTTGGTTGTTTTTTTTTTGGGTCGGTCATGGGGCTTTAACTCTGGGCCTGGGCACTGTCCCTCAGCTCTTCAGCTCAAGACTAGCGCTTTACCACTTGAGCTACAGCGCCACTTCCGGTTTTCTGGTGGTTTCTACTGGAGGCAAGAGTTTCACAGACTTTCCTGCTCAAGCTGGCTTTGAACCGTGATCCTCAGATCTCAGCCTCCTGAGTAGCTAGGATTACAGGCGTGAGCCACCAGCACCCAGCTTTTTTTTTTTTTTTTTGAGACAAGGTCTCTGTCATGTATCCCAACTGACTTCAATCTCACAATGCTTCCTTAGCTTCCTGAGTAGCTGTGTTTATAAGGAGTGTACTATTATACCTGTCAGTTCTCTACTTTGGAAGTTCATGCCTTGATTTGTTCTATTCCTTTTTTTTTTTTTTTTGGTCAGTCATGGGGCTTGAACTCTGGACTTGGGCACTGTCCTTCAGCTCTTCAGCTCAAGGCAAGTGCTCTACCACTTGAGCTACAGCTCCACTTCCGGTTTTCTGAGTGGTTTATTGGAGATAAGTGTGTCATGGACTTCCCTGCCGGGGCTGGCTTTGAACCATGATCCTCTGATCTTAGCCTCCTGAGTAGCTAGGATTACAGGCGTGAGCCACCAGCACCCAGCTTATTCCTTCTTTTTTTCTTGAGGTTTCTTCGGTGGGGTTGGGGAAAGAGAGGCTATTCTAAGAAAAACACAACATATGTGTATCTAAAATATGGTAAAACTTGATGCAATTTTTCTTTGCGCCAGAACTGGAGCTAGAAATCAGGGCTTCTAGCTCTTCTTCAGCCTTTTCCTCTCCCAGCTGGTTCTCTACCACTTGAGCTTCCCATTGTTTGAATAGTTAAATTGGAGATAAAGAACCTCTCAGATTTGTCTATATGACAAAGGCTGGATCTCAGCCTCTACAGAGTAGCTAGGATTGTATGACGGAGGCCATGGGTGCCCATATTCCTTTTTATAAACAGCATAAAAATTACCAGTAAGTAATTCTCTGGGCTGGAGGTGAGAGTCAAGTGATAAGACTATCTACCTAGTATGTGCAACACCCTGAATACTACCCTGGTACTTCTCTTCCAAATAAAAAAAGAATTCTAGACTAGCACTGTAAGACATGCCTGCAGTCTCAGCTAGAGTACAGGAATTGGAATCTGGGCAACACAATGAAACAAAATGGAGAAGGTGTGGGGGGTGGAATGCTGGGTACAGTGGCTCACAGTGGTATTCAGGAAGACACATGGCTGAGGACAGACCAAGCAAAAAGGTCTTTAGACCCAATCTCAACCAATAGGCTGAGTGTGACGGCACATCTGCCATCCCAGTTGTGAAGAAGGCAGGAAGGTTAACTAGGATCTCTGTCCAAGGCCAGCGCAAAACATGAGGCTCTACCTGAGAAGTAACTAAAGCAAAAAGGAATGTGGTCTTAGCTCAAAGGGTAGAGCACCTATCTGGCAAACTCCAGTAGTAGCCATCATCTTGCCAAGAAAAATATCCTGAATTCTAAGGTGTTCGCTAAATCTGCCAGGAGACAAATTCCTAGCCCTCAGCTTTTAAAAGTCATGCTTCCGGGGCTGGGAAGGTGACTCAGTGGTAGAGTGCTTGCTTTGCATGCCACAGGTCCTGGGTTCGATTCCTCAGTACCACATAAGGAAAAAAGAAAAAAGCTGGAAGTGGCGCTGTGGCTCAAGCGGTAGAGCGCTAGCCTTGAGCTGAAGAGCTGAGGGACAGCGCCCAGGCCCAGAGTTCAGGCCCCACGACCAGACACCCTCCCCCCCAAAAAAAGTCATGCTTCCCTTAACCAAGATAACACAGTAACGACTTTGAAACTAAGGAAGAGGAACAGAATTAAGTTCTTAAATCTGGATACTAAGAAGCCTTTCTTTGAAGTATGCTTGGAAGGTTGGTGAAGACAAAAGTTCTGATATGTTTGAACAAGTAAAGATGATCACTAGATTAGTAGGTAATGACCTTGAGCTACAGGAATTAAAGGCCTGTGCTATGGACATCTGGCTGTAGCCATGATATGCACCAGTTGTAGTTACTTCACGTTATTTTATAGAAAAAAAATTGGGAAGGTGCTAGGATCTTGACATTGAGTCTTGAAAATACTAAACACTACCTACAACTAACACCTTCCCTCCTGATATATTTTTTTTTCCCCAAACAGTATGAAGAGCTGGCTCTAAAATCACAAACAGGTAGGTCTGGAGTACACAGGTAGGTAAGTATAGAGCTTGCACTTGGTAGGTGTAAGGCCCTGAGTTTAAACCCAGCATCCCCCACCCCTGAAAAATATAGTCACTTTTAAGAAAATAAAAAGTGGTTTTAGAATGCAGCTCAGTAGAAGTGTTTGCCTAGCACCCACAGGCCCTGGGCTCCATCCCTAGCAGTCAGCTTGGAAGTGGGAGGTTTGTGTGTTGGGGGTGGTGAGGATGTTGAGACAGTCTCAAAGAAAAAAAAAAAGAACTGAAAGTCTGGTGTCCAGTTAAGGGAAGTGTTGATCATCAGGTGATTCACGTTACCTAGTTACTATTTGACCCTTCTATTTTGTTTTGTTTTTTGCCAGTCCTGGGACCTGAACTCGGGGGGTCTTTTCCTCAAGGCTAGCACTCTATCACTTGAGCCACAGCACCACTTCCACCTTTTTCTGTTTTTGTTTTTTTTTTTTTAATTTCATTTTTATTTTATTTTTTGGGTCCGGTCGTGGGGCCTGAACTCTGGGCCTGGGCGCTGTCCCTCAGCTCTTCAGCTCAAGGCTAGAGCTCTACCACTTGAGCCACAGTGCCACTTCCGGCTTTTTTCTTTTTGCTTATGTAGTGCTGAGGAATCAAACTCAGGGCCTCAGGCATGCAAGGCAAGCGCTCTACCACTGAGCCACCTTCCCAGCACCCCAGCCTTTTCTGTTTATATGGTATTGAGGAATCCAACCAAGGTCTTCTCGCATGCTAGGTGAGCACTCTACTCTACTACTAAGCCACATCCCCTGGGTTTTTTTTTGCCAGTCCTGCAACTTGAACTCTGGGCTTAGGTGCAATCCCTGAGGTTTTGTGCTCAATGCTGGAGCTCTACCAGTTGAGCCACAGTTCCACTTTCAACTTTTTGTAGTTAACCAGCCTTGGCTTTGAACTGTGATCCTCAAAGTTGAGTTACCTCCATTTTCAGCTTTTTGCTGGCTAACTGGGAGATAGAGGGTTTCACAAACCTGCTCAGATCTGAGCTTGGGTAGCTAGGATTTCAGAACAGCTTTTTTTTAGGGGGAGGACGGGGGAGGGGGGGGGTCAGTTATGGGGCTTGAACTTCTTCTGTCCCTCAGCTCTTCAGCTCAAGGCTAGTGCTCTACCACTTGAGCCACAATGTCATTGCTGGCTTTTTGTGTTTATGTGGTGCTGAGAAATCAAACCCAGGGCCTTATGCATGCAAGGCAAGCGCTCTACCACTGAGCCACCTTCCCAGCACCTCAGAACAGCTTTTTAATCTTTTTCTTTCTTTCTTTTGGTACTAGGGCTTCATAAGCCATACTCCCAGTCTTTGCTTTAGTTTTTTGGGGTGGGGGGTCCATCACTACAATCCTATGCCTCGCACTTAATATATTACAGGAACAGGTCACCATGCCTTTTTTTTGGGGGGTGGGGGGTCCGGTCGTGGGGCCCGAACTCTGGACCTGGGTGCTGTCCCTCAGCTCTTCAGCTCAAGGCTAGCACTCTACCACTTGAGCCATAGCACCACTTCCAGCTTTTTTCTTATGTGGTGCTAAGGAATCGAACCCAGAGCCTCAGGCATGCAAGGCAAGCGCTCTACCACTGAGCCACCTTCCTAGCCTTTTTTTTTTTTTTTTTTTAATATTGTGGGTCTTGGGCACTGTCCCTGAGTTGTTTTGCTCAAGGCTAGTGCTCTACCACTTGAGCCACAGCTCCACTTTCCAAAAAAGCTCCACTTTTTAAGTTGGAAATGAATGTCCTGGACTTTCCTTCCCTGGCTGACTTGAACAATCCACCTGTGCCTGGTTCATGCCTATGTTGAGATAAGAGCTGGGGCTGTTTTTGACTGGTGCTTATTTTTCCTTTTTTTGGGGGGGTCCAGTCATGGGGCCTAAGTCTGGGCCTGGGCACTGTCCCTCAGCTCTTCAGCTCAAGGCTAGAACTCTACCACTTGAGCCACAGTGTCACTTCCAGCTTTTTGTTTATGTGGTGCTGAGGAATGGAACCCAGTACCTGTGACATTCAAGGCAAGCGCTCTACCACTGAGCCACCTTCCCAGCCCCTCCTTTGTATGTAGAACCCAGGACATCACACACACTGGGCAAACACCAAGCCACATTCCCTGTCCCCCGGTGCTGTTTTAGATCTATACAGGAACCTGTTTTCAAGCTGTTGATGGAATGTTTAAAAAGAGGCTTCATATCACAGCCCAATTTTGTATGCTGGTAATGGGGCTTAAGGGATAGGCCAGGTTCTATCCCTTAGCTCTTTTTTGTTATTTTTTCTTGTGGGTTGCAGGGCTTGAATTCTGGGCCTAGCCACTGTCCTTGAGCAGTTCAGCTCAAGGGGAGCGCTCTACCACTTGAGCCACAGTGCCATTTCTGGTCTTCTAGTGGTTAATTGGAGTTAAGTCTCACAGACTTTCCTTGCCCAGGCTGACTTTGAACCATAATCCTCAGATCTCAGCTTCTTGTGTAGGTTAAGATTAAAGGCATGAGACACTGGCTAGATTTGGGGCCTTCTGTCTTCCATCGATGTTATTCTCCACCACCATCACCACACTTGCACTTACTTGGTAATGATAAAAGCTGCTGCCTTCTGGTGGTGAGGATCTAGAAAGGGGGATATGTTTACAGGCAAAATTGAGTGGGAAAGGTAGAAACTTGTTTGCAAGCTGTTTGGAGCTCAAGGCTAAACATCAATATGCAAACTGCATTATTTGCACATTTCCATGGTGATTCAGCTCCTTTCAAGATAACAGGGTAAGATTTTTGAAATTAGCCTGCTCATTCTTACTTCCTTTTTGGTAGTGGAAAGGGGGGGGGAGTGAGTGTAAAGACAAACAGTATCAAAAGCTTCATCAAAACTCTTGTAAGGTTATCAAAACTCTTGTAAGGTTATTTTCACCTCAAAAGATATAGGATGAGAGATGGAGAAAGTGGTAAAGTCTTTACCTTAAAGAAAAATTAGGACAAGGATTGCATGCCTGTAACATTATGTAAGCACTAAGAAAGATGAGGTAGATCATGAGACCAAACAGTCTAGTCTACAGAGCAATATCTGCCTTGAAATAAATAAAAGCACAGGAAAAAAAAATCAGGAATTACTCCAAAGTGAATCAGTATTTAATCACAAACTTTTAAACAAAAGGTCCTTTGTTCTAAGGTAAAGCAGCTTTGTTTGACTTTGTTTTTAATTCACCTACCCATATTTGCTCAACTAAATTCCTAAAAGGCTATTAAAAGAGGGAAGGATGAAGGGTAATTAGAAAAGACCCATACCACACCTCACATTTGAAAAAAAAACAGATTTATTTGTTTTTTAGGAAGAACAGGAAGTTAGGGAAACATACTAGTTTACAACCCACATTAATTTGCAGTTGGTCCTAACCCTTCCTGGAACAGCTGTCAAAAACACTAGCTGTTTAACCAGAACCAAGGTGTTTACCCCCCAAATAGAACGTACACAAACAATACTAGAAGACTGCATGTTTTTCCCTGAGAGAAGTATAAGACAAGTTGCTGAGAGAGCCATTTTTCCAAGCAGCCCCTCCCTTTCCATTCTGGAGGATGTGCCTGAACTATGCACCTAGTCAGCACTTAGACCACATTCCTCTTCTCCCTAACAATCTGCTCCTTCCTTCCCAAACCACCTGGGCTCTCCTAAAAAGAGCTCTCACTGCTCTGGACCTAAAACATCAACTAAGATCCTGTCTATATTTCAGCAGTCATACCTAGTGAGTTGGGGAAGTAGGGCTCCTAAACACCAATTTGCATTTCTGTACAATTTGCATTTCCACAACTGGATATGGGGGAGGGGGGCATAGGCCTTCTAGTCACCTTAACAAGATCTTCTGTCCATTTAAAAACTAAATAAAGTGCTTTAGGTCCTTAGAGATAGACATGATATAAATAAATGGTTATGATCAAGAATGATAAATACATGGGTAAAAAGAGCTCTAACAAGATGACCTTAATAGCTCCAAGACAGACAGGCAGGCAGGGCAATTCTTACCAATTACATTCTTAGTCATTTTATTCATGCCTATTTTTATCTGGAGTCCACAGACTAAAGGTCATATTCTGAAGCTTTCAAATGTCCCTAGTTGCAACATAGAGCTTTCTTCAGTTTTAAAAGTAGCTTTTATATATTACTCTTTGAGGTTTAACTGAGCCCATCTTTATATAAAATTTAAGTGAGCACATTCAAGCAAAGGAAACTTTAGAGAAAGCATACAAAATGATGTTCTCCCTTCTGAAAATTCCTAAGAGGACTTTTGAAACTTCTTACTCAAAGATGGGATAAATCAACTAAAAGACACCAAGGAAAACAGACTCCCTTTCACCCCCAAGCTTGTCAAAGCACTCATGAAGGAGGGAAGTATTATCACCTCCCAAGATTATCAATTCATGAGAGATGGTCTGTCCGCTCCTGAGAGGTGTATGTACGTTTATGTTGCGTATGTTTCCAGAGGGGGGTTCATAATGTAGAAAACTACAAGGGCTACAGAGGTTCAGGGATGGCAGAGTAAAGATGTAAAAACAATATAAATATCTGTAACAAGCAGCAAATATCTCAAGGAAGGCCAAGAAGTTAAAGATTAAGTTCAATAGTACATCAGGTCTGAAATCCAAACAGATACCAATGACAAATTCAAGACAAAGCTTGGGAATCATTAATAGAAAGAAACAGTAAGTACGTTTTATTGATAATACCAGGCTTAAACCTGTATTTAACAAGCAAGCCACATAATAGCACCATGGTTAAGACTCTAGCCTGCTTTTTCCAAGCCGTCATTTTACAATTTATTAAGTAAACAGGGATCAAATGTCTCTTATCCACCTGATGTGATCTTTTTATATACACACTGCTAGTTAAGTCCCACTTGGAACAGCTGAAAATCTTTCAGTAAAAGCTTTAAAGATGAGCTCATAAATTCAGTTTAGGTTTTCCTAGTTAAATTAGGTCAAATGGAAGGAACTCCAGTTGAGTGGTTGCCTAATCAGAGCCCATTATTTTAAAGTCATTTGCCCATTCCAATCCTCCCCCAACCATAAAACTCCACTTTCACTCAATTATTGAAAACCTACATTTAACAAAACAAAAGGGCTAATTTTAACTCCTCAATCTCTCAATCATGTTCTCAAAGAAAAATCTATGCAAAGAATACTTACCAAACCAGATTGGAAAATTAAGCCCACACAGTTATCAACCAGGTTGCACACACTTACATCAATTGGTTTTGTATACATTCTAGAACAGACCAGGACAAAGTTTAGAAAAGATTTAAGAAATAGATTCCTAACTACAGAAGTTGAAAATTTCAAAAGGGTATGAAAAAAACTAAATTCAAGACTTCAGTTCCTTTTATGTTGTTCAAAGAAATAAACTCTGTAAAAATATATACAATTTTTACAGACAAATAGATTTACAAGTTGTTCTGTCTTAAAAATTGAGGATATTCTGCATTGGTAACTAATTAGTGAACTTCAAGTCAAGTATTCTTGGCCATCACTAGGTTAATAAACTAAGAATCATTCAAACCAAGTCAAAGTAGAACAGGTATGAAAGTCCTGAACACTCGGACTTTGTCTTCAAGACATATACCTGGGAAAGCAAAAAGCTTCCCTTCACACACTGTTGTACAGTACTGAGGCTTCTAGTCAGAGTTTGATTACTTCTAGCTTAAATCCATTTTACAAAGGTCACTGGCATTGTTAGTGCTTTGCTTTTAACACTATAAGAGAAAGTAATGAATTTGGCCAGCCTATTTAATGAATTCTGGCAAGCCTAGTTATTGGCCACTTTTCTGGTTTTAAACAAGATGTTAAGTCCTTCCACCCTACCATCTTCACTAAATCCAAGTCTTTCTCCATGGCCTCCCAATCAAAGTTTGCTTGTTGCTCAAAGTGAACTTTGCTTCTTTCAGACAGTGACTCTTCAAGGGGGACTAGTTTTCCCACGTATTTATTCTTGTTAGCCATAATCCTCTTGCCACTTTCTTTCTGGCTACATTGTTAGGATGGAACTCTTGGAGGTTACAGCCTGGGCAGCTTGAAGTCCAAGTTCATAAATACATTTGATTTCACAGATGTATGTAGTTTTGGTGGCTGGAGTTGGTTAAAAGTCTACTATTGCACTTATATGGCTATCTTATGAGATATGCCAAACCAGCTCCTACTCCAGCAACACCTGCAAAAGCCAGCAGCACATTTCTGATGCTGCCTTCTAGGTCCTCTACATGGAAGAACTCCACAAACCCATCCTAGAAAACAAAACAAAACAAAACAAAAAAGCACATTTTCAAGCATGGGTTTCTGCTATCTTAACAGTAGAAAAAAAGATTAGAATATCTAGAGTACTTCCCCCACATTACCCACACAAACCACCATATAACAATTGTTTACTCCAGGGCTTGGAGAAAGCAAAATTTCCAGAGTCCTTCAGTAAGTGGGCACCTACAGCAGTTAAAACTTAATTTTACTGTGCTACCTTGGGTCATATGAGCATAATCTAGACAAAAGGACTATGACAGTTCCCAATGTTTAGATAAAAGACAAAAACTCGCAACTTTGCTCACATTCCCAACACACAACACCTCACCCAATAGGGTTACAGTTTCTCACTGTGGTTGAGTACACCCTTCACCAGAACCACCTAGCTAGTATGTTCAAGCCGCAGGCCCCAACCCGTTTTCAATCAAAATGAAGAAGCTCTTAGAAAGGTATTTGGTTTGAATGCAATGATCTGAAGATTATTCAACTGAATTACAACATGAATAATCTGCAGAAAACCAAGGCTTTTGATACAGTTCAAGACCAACATACCACTCCCCCCACCCCCTAACTCCCACACCACAAGCCCATTAGTTAACCAGCCCATTAGTTAACCAGCAACAAGAGATCTCTAAGTTTAAAAAAGTTTGCAAACTGGGTGGAGCATCATAAAACCTCCAGCCATCCCACCCTTCTCCTTCAAAACTCTTCCACTCCAAGGCCCACTTCAACCTTAAGGCAAACTTACCCAGCCTCTTTGTTTGACTAGCCAGTCCCGTTTTGTCCTTACGAGTACATCTGTGATACTTTCTGCTAACGGTTCGATGCAGCTTTCTTGGTTTATACTCTTCAAGTGTTTGGCCACAAAGGCACCGAAAGAAATTAGAGTCACAATCCTACCCCAGTTTGTTACGCCGTCACTGAAAACATGGATCATCACTCGAGATAAAGATTTGACATCGTCTTCGTTTTTGATGTCCAGTTTCCGAAGCATGCCTGAGAGGAAGAGAAAGCATGCAAGGTCCTCAATGGCCTCCTTTGTCTGAACCAGGGCACCGCTCCCCTGCCCACCGGCGGCGGGGGGAAAATCAACTCTCTGGGCTCTTCACACAACTCAGGCCGACCCCGCTGGAACACTGACATCCCACCCTTTCCGGTCTGTGAACGCCAACTGCTGTTTCCAAAAGAATTGCGATGGGCGGAAACAATGACTCACGACCAGAATGTTCTGGTTTTAGAAACAGGATCGACCTCCTCACACCCCGGGACTGGTTTGGGGCGCGGGAGAGACTGGAGGGAAGAGGGGGGCGCGCGGCCGCGGTGTCTGAGGACGCCTTACCTTGGAAGGCCGTCTCGTGGTTGCGCTGCACCCCGTCCCCGACCCGCCGCAGGGTCTCCAGCGCCTTCCTGCTGGCCGCGCCGGCCCCACCCAGCGGCTTGGCGTCCTTGGCGCCCGTGGCTTGCTCCCTAAGGTAGCGACAGATAATCTCCAGCGACTGCCGGTACAACTCGTCGTCCTCCTCCTCCGCTGGAGGCGGCGTGGAAGGGAGCGAGCCGTCCGTGCGCGAGCTCTTACTGGCCTCCCCGACCAGCTCCAGCAGGGGCAGGACGGCCGGCCTCTTCCCCAGGGGCTCGGGCTCATAGCCGTCCAGCTCCTCTTCGGGCGACATGATGGCGCCGGCGGCCGCGGCTTCCATCTCGTCCGGCGTCGGCGCACGGTGGGTGGGCGCGAAGAACACCCGCTTAGTTGGGGTCCCGGTGACGTCGGGGGCCTCGGCGCCAATGGGCGCGGGACGCGCGACCCTCCGGGCGTCCGGCGCCAGGGTGGTCGAGGGGCTCGCGCCGGCGCTTCCGCCAATCCCCGCGCCGGCTTCCCCTCCCCCCGCCTCCCGCCGGGCAGTGGCCTCCTCCGCGGTCAAGAGCCGCCCACCCGGAGCGGCGGCGGCCCCGCTGCCGGCGCCCAGCCCGGCGCCCCCACAGTAGAAGTTGAGTCCGATTACCGCGTTTCTTCTGAGGCCAAACATTGCCTGCCGCTCCAGCTGCCGCCGCCCTGACCAGAACGGGGAAGGCCGCGA
Organism: Dipodomys merriami; assembly: GCF_024711535.1. Lineage (NCBI taxonomy): Eukaryota > Metazoa > Chordata > Mammalia > Rodentia > Heteromyidae > Dipodomys > Dipodomys merriami. Next base: position 1,701,655 of record NW_027202893.1, read on the forward strand.
CTCCTTACTTTGAGGAAGCGGAAGTAAGGAGTGAGGGAGCTGCTCCTAGATCGCGGTTTTAGGGCCAGCGCGACGCCGTGGCGTCAGAGAAACGAAGCTGTTTGCTCCCATAAAAGGGGAAAGGGGCGGGAGCTTCCGGAGAGCTGCGCACGGCACCGAGCAGCAGGGGCGGGGCCGGCCCGGCCGGGCTGGGGCCTTCCGGTCCGGCAGCTGGCGGCCGGTTACATAACGACGGCTTGGAGGGCTGGACCTCGAGCCCTCGGGGCTCTGCCCGCCTGGACCTGCGGGGCGTCCTCGTGGCTGGGTCGTTGACTAACTGGACTCTGACACACCGGCTGTTTTGTGCCAGGGGGCTTTTATTTTGTTGTGGTGGTGGTTTTTGACCTAGCCTGGCTTAACCATTTCGTCGCTCGGAGGGTTAAGGAAAGGGGATGGGGAAGTTCTGTAGTGCATGGGGAGTAAGTCAGGTGACAGGACTAAGTCACGGGCACCGTGGGGACTTGGAATTATTATTATTATTATTGGAGATTTTATTTGTTTTTGTTTTTTTTTGTCGGTTCTTCAGCTCAAGGCTAGCGCTCTACCACTTGAGCCACAGCGCCACTTCTGACTTTTTCTGCTTATGTGGTGCTGAGGAATCGAACCCAGGGCCTCATGCATGCAAGGCAAGCGCTCTACCACTGAGCCACCTTCCCAGCCCTTGGAATTAATATTATTATTATTATTTTGCCGGTCCTGGGGACTGAACTCAAGGCCTGGGCACTGTCCCTGAGCTGCTTTTGCCCAGGGCTAGCACACTACCATTTGAGCCACAGCACCACTTACGACTTTTTCTGTGTATGTGGTACTGAGGAATCGAACCTGGAGCTTCATGCATGCTAGACAAAGCACTCTACCACTAAGCCACATCCCCAGTCTGTGGGACTTGGAATCATTTTGCACACCATTTTTTTCCTCACTTTCAGCCCCAGCAGTGTTTTGAAATAGGAACACACCATGGATTTGAATAAAAATAATACTTAAAAAAAGAACCATTCGGGCTGGGAAGGTGGCTCAGTGGTAGAGCGCTTGCCTTGCATGCTCAAGGCCCTGGGTTCGATTCCTCAGCACCACATAAGCAAAAAGAAAAAAGCCGGAAGTTGCGCTGTGGCTCAAGTGGTAGAGTGCTAGCCTTGAGCTGAAGAGCTGAGGGACAGCGCCCAGGCCCAGAGTTCAGGCCCCACGACCGGACCCCCCCCCCAAAAAAAAAGAACCATTCATGTGTAAGGGTACTCAGACTTTCTTCCTGCCTCCCTTTCTCCCGTCCCCCATCCCTTGTCCAGTTTCTAGTGTTGTTTACAGGTCTTACTCCATTGGCACTTTCTGAGAGTGTTGGCACCATTTATTTTTATACTGTTAGGCACATTTGACTTTTAAGGATAAATCCCTTGAGAACAAAGATTCTGTTATTTGCTGTGTATGCCAGCTAACGTGAATTGAAGTGACCTGTTATCTGTAAAAAAAAAAAAAAAGGCTAAAATTTGAGGGAAAAGTATTCGAGGAACTATGCAGAAAAGGAATGGGGAATTTTCTTTCAAATACCACAGCTTAATAAGGAGATTGGGAGCCTATAACATAGAATTAAGTTTTGGGGCAGGAACTAAAAACATAGAGTTTTACATGTGGGAGGATGGGGAAAAGTATTTTATAGTTGCAGTGAATTAAGAACCACTTCTAGGGCTGGGAAGGTGGCTCAGTGGTAGAGTGCTTGCCTTGCATGCCTGAGGCCCTGGGTTCGATTCCTCAGCACCACATAAGCAAAAAGCCGGAAGTGGTGCTGTGGCTCAAGTGGTAGAGCGCTAGCCTTGAGCTGAAGAGCTGAGAGACAGCACCCAGGCCCAGAGTTCAGGCCCCACGACCGGACCCCAAAAAAAAAAAAAAAAAAAGAACCACTTCTATATTTAAGGGACTTCTAATCATGCAAACCAACTAACCATATGCGAAATGAAATATATGTAAGTTAACAACATGGAGATGAAAGGTTGCGAAATTCATTTTGGGCTGGAAGAACTAGAGGAAGGCTTTGTAGATGAGGTGGCTTTTCTGCTGTTTTCTTTCTTTTTCCTTTCTTTCTTTCTTCCTCTCTCTTTCTCTTTCATTTTTTTGCCAGCCTTGGGGCTTGAACTCGGGGCCTGGGCTCTGTCCCTGAGCTTTTTGCTCCAGGCCACCCTCTCTACTACTTGAGCCACAGTACCACTTCTGGCTTTTTTCTGTGTATGTGGATTGAGGAATCAAACCCAGGGCTTAATGAATGCTAGGCAAGCACTCTACCACCAAGCCATATTCCCAGGCCTTCTGCTATGTTTTCTAAAATACTGTTCATCAGGTTTTGAAAAGGAGAATGAATGAGGAAATAGCAAAAGCAAACTTCCTTTTTCTGAGAGTGAAAAAAATACAAGTCTCAAGTCAGGTGCCTGTGTCTCACCTGTCATTCCAGCTTACTCGGGAGCCTGAGGTCTGGAGAGCCCAGAAATTAAGGTCAACACAGGTAAATTCACTGGATTGCTCTCCAAAATAACCATGAAAATGCAGGGCTCAGGTGGTAGAGTGCCAGCCTAATAAGCATAAGGCACTGAGTTCAAACTCCAGTATCATCAAAGGAAAAAAGAATAGAAGCTTCACATCAGGACTGGAGGTATGGCTCCAGTTGGCAGTGCACTAGCCCTAAGCAAGTTTCACGTTATAAGCCAGAAATGTTCAACATGACTTGCACATCTCTGGTCCTCAAACTTCCAGTAAATCTCCCTATCCCTTTCTCTCAGCTGATAATTTATTTCACTGAGAAAACTAAAGCAATAAAAAAGGAAAAAAATTCTTCATTCCTCATCATTAAACTCTGTTTACTGCTTCTATTCCCATTCTGTCTGCATGTGTGCGTGTGCGTGTGCGTGTGCGTGTGCGTGTGCGTGTGTGTGTGTGTGTGTGTGTGTACTAGGGTTTGAACTCAGGGCCCAGGCACTGTCCTTTAGTTGTTTTTTTTGCTCAAAGTTAATGTTCTACTACCTGAGCTACAGCTCCATTTCCGGTTATACTGGCTAGTTGAAGAGTCTCACAGACTCATTTGGACTGTGAGCCTCAGATCTTAGCATAATTACAGCATGAGCCTCTGGTGCCCAGCTCCTGTCTCCTTTTTCTTTTCTTTTTTTTTTTTTTTTGGTCGGTCATAGGGCTTGAACTCTGGGCTTGGGCACTGTTCTTGAGCTCTTCAGCCCAAGGGAGCTCTCTACCACTTGAGCCACAGCGCCACTTCAGTTTTTAGTGTTTTATTGGAGATAAGAGTCTCATGGACTTTCCTGCCTAGACTGGCTTTGAACTATTATCCTCAGATCTCAGCCTCCTGAGTAACTAGGATTACAGGCATGAGCCACTGGCGCCTGGTTTCCTGCCTCCTTTTTCTATGATTAAAATGAGTCGTTTCCCTATTTATTGGTGGTGCATTTGCCCACTCAAGTACTTGAAGTTATCCCTTTTTATTCTCACATTTTTTTGTGTATGTATATGGAAACTTCCCTATCAGCATACAAATGGTAAACTCCTGGATTCAAGTTATCTATCCTCCTTAGCCTCTTTAAAAAAATATATTATAAAGGTGATATACAGAGGGGTTACAGTTACGTAAGTCAGGTAAAGAATACATTTCTTGCCAGGTGGCTCATCTGTAATCCTATCTACTCAGGAGTCTGAGATCTGAGGATCATGGTTTGAAGTCAACCAGGAAAATTCATGAGACTCCAATTAACCACCAGAAAACTGGGAGTAGCACTGTGGCTCAAAGTGGTAGAGCATTTTCCTTGAGCTGACAGAGTTCAGGGACAGCCCTGAATTCAAGCCCCATGACGGACCAAAAACACAACCATGTCACCCCTTCTCTCATTCTTCCTTAGACTGTTAAGTAGCTAAAATTACTCACATACTGTTATACCCACATGCTCTTCTTTTTTGGTCAGTTGTAGGGCTTGAACTCTGGGTCTGGGCACTGTCCATGAGCTCTTCAGCCAAGGCCAGTGCTCTACCACTTGAGCCACAGCACCACTACCGGCTTTTTTCTTTTTGTTTATGTGGTGCTGAGGAATCGACCCAGGGCCTCATGCATGCAAGGCAGGCGCTCTACCACTGAGCCACCTTCCCAGCCCTGGTTTTTTTTTTTTTTTTTTCTTCTGGTGTTTAATTGGAGATCAGAGTCTCACGAAGTTTCCTGCCCAGGCTGGCTTTGAACCATGATTCTCAGATTTCAGCTTCCTGAGTAGCTAGGATAACAGGTGTGAGCCACCGGCACCCAGCTTGATGCTCTTCTTTATGGCAAAAATCTTCACCTGCCTTATCTCTTTCTCTCTTAAGCAACTCCAAGCTTTCATTCCCACCACTCCACTGAAACCAATCTTGCAGGCTTATCAGTGACCTTCATATGACCTAGTCATAGTGTCAGTTTGCAGCCAAACTGTTTTAATTGATCTCAAGCAATATCAACATGGCTGCTCAGTCTCTTCTAGAAGCTTTTCATATGCTTTCTGGGCACCACAGACTCCTGGTTTTCATTCTTCCAAACTGACTGCTCTTCAGGTTTACTCATCTTTCATTGTGCTCTCCACTTGATGGAAATATCAGCTTCCTTTTTTAACTCTAGTCATGCCTGACCCATGAGCCCTGCTGAATGGATAAATCTGAATGTTTACTAAATGTTTATATATCTATAAAGGCTGGAGAAGTGGGTCAGCATATTGAGGGCTGTGAAAGGCAAAGACCTTTGAACTCATGCAGGTGGTTGGTAATACTTCAACACTAGAATGACCTGCTTTTTGCTCTGATTTAGATTTTTGCTGTTTGTTTTCCAATTGTGGGGCTTGAACTCCGAGCCTGGGTGCTGTCCTTGAGCCTCTTTTTGCTCAAGGCTAGCATTCTACCACTTGAGCCACAGCACCACTTCCAGTTTTAGAGTGGTTAATTGAAGAGTCTCCTGATGGGATTGGGGGGGGAGGGGGGAGGCTGGGAAGGGATGTGAAGGGTAAACCAAAGGAGGAGGGTGCAATGCTTGGTAAGAAATGTACGCATTATCCTGCCCATGTAATTGTAACCCCTCTGTACAGTATGTTCACAAATAAAATAAAACAAAATTTTAAAAAAAGGTGGCTCAGTGATAGAGTGCTTGCCTTGCATGCATGAGGCCCTGGGATCAACTCAGCACCACATAAGCAGAAAAAGCCTGAAGTGGCGCTGTGGCTTAAGTGGTAGAGTGTTAGCCTTGAGCTGAAGAGCTAAGGGACAGTGCCCAGGCCCAGAGTTCAGGCCCCATGACTCTCCTCCCCTCCCCCAAAGAGTCTCATGAGCACTTTTCTGCCTGGGCTGGCTTCAAACCACGATCCTCAGATCTTAGCCTCTGAGTAGCTAGGGTTACAGGCATGAGCCACCACTAGTTTCAGTACTCTTTTTTTTTTTGGTTGGTAGTGGGCTTTAACTCTGGGCCTAGGCAGGTCCTTGAGCTCTTCAGCTCAAGGCAAGTGCCACTTCCAGTTTTCTGGTAGTTAATTGGAGATAAGAGTCTCATCGACTTTTCTGCCCAGGCTGGCTTTGAACTGCAAACCTCAGATCTTCCGCCTTTTGAGCTAGGACTACAGGCATGAGCCACCAGTGCCTGGATAGTTTGTGGGGTTTGGAATAGATTAAGAAAAGATTAGAGGCAAAGAAATAAATTGGGCTACTGTAATATAATAGTCAAGAAGTGATGATGGTGATGGTGATGATGACCTGGACAGGCATAATGGTGCAAATCTGTAATCCCTGCACCTAGGAGTCTGAGGCAGGAGGATTGTGAGTTCAAGGCCAGCCTGGGTTACTTTGTGAGACCTGTTTCAAAAACAAAAACAAAAATAACCTATAGTGGGGTAACTGTAATGGAAATTGAAGGGATACATTTAGAGTCACTTTAGACGCAGTCTATAGAGCTTCATGGGTAAGAGGGATGACAGACAGAATGTGGCATTATTTTAAGACATATCTAGCTACTCAGGAGGCTGAGATCTGAGGATCACAATTCAAAACCAGCCAGGGCAGTTGGTTTTGGGGTCTGAACTCTGGGCCTAGGCACTGTCCCTTAGCTATTCAGCTCAAGGCTAGTGCTCTACCACTTGAGCCACAGCACCACTTCCGGCTTTTTCTGCTTATGTGGTACTGAGGAATTGAACCCAGGGCCTCATGCATGCAAGGCAAGTACTCTACCACTGAGCCACCTTCCCAGCCTCCCATGAGACTCTTATCTCCAATTAACCATCAGAAACCCGAAAGTGGTGTTTTGGCTGAAATGGTAGAGCGCAAGCCTTGAGCTGAAGAGTTTAGGGACAGCACCTAGGCCCTAGACTGACCGAAGGAAAAATAAAAGATAAGGATCTATATTATACAAGATCAACAGGTGGATACTATCCAGATTTCTGTAGAATTACTGCTCTCATCAGTAAACTGTTTTGCAGCATGAAACAGGGAATCACTGAGATGCTGAAGTCCTGCCCTTAGGTGTGAGAAGGATATTTTTGAGATCTCCCTACTCTCTCCTATGCTGCTCAGGCTGGTCTCCAAGCCCTAGGTTAAAGTGGTCCTCCTACCTCAGCCTCCAGAGTAGCTTGCATTCTAGGTGTGTACCAGCTACCACACCTAGCAAAAAGTCTCTGACTTTAAGAGAAAAATAATGACATTTGGTGTTAATCATTATATTTAAGATTTTAAGCAAAAACTATTATTTTGGAAGACATATTTGTTACAGTGAACTTGATGGCTATCTGATGCTTAAATGATTTTTCTAGCTCAGTGTTGGTGGCTCACACCTGTAATCTTAGGTACTCAGAAGGCTAAAATTTGGCAGATTATAGTACAGTGTCAGCCTGGGCAGGAAAGTCTGCTAGACTTCATCTACAAAGCAACCAGCAAAAAGAGCAGGGTTGAAGATATAGCTCAAGGATTCAGAAGCTTGACAAGTCCAAGGCTCTGAGTTCAAACCCCAGAAACCCCTAAAATTTTTCTGGTAGGATTAATTTTTTTCCCCTTGGTCATGGCACTTGAACTTAAGGCCTGGGCACTGTCCCTGAGCTTTTGTGTTCAAGGCTATTACTCTACCACTTTGAGCGACAGCTCCATTTCCAGGTTTTTGGTGGTTGACTGGACATGAGTCTCATGGTTCTCTCCTGCCCAGGCTGGCTTTAAACTGAGATCCTTAGATCTTAGCCTCCCGAGTACTTAGGATTACAGGCATAAACCACCAGCACCTGGCTGTTAGTTTTGTTTTTAATAAATATTGTATATGTATGTGTCTATAATGAAGTATGTCAACATTTAGATATTAGAATATCTACTTGAATGAACCAATACTTTTTAGATGACCAGTGCATCGTCACAAGTCTAGGAGCAGTAGACAAGAGGGAAAGGAGGCTGTTTCCTAGGAATCTAGTCGGGACATTTTTTTTTTTTTTGGGTCCGGTCGTGGGGCCTGAACTCTGGGCCTGGGTGCTGTCCCTCAGCTCTTCAGCTCAAGGCTAGCGCTCTACCACTTGAGCCACAGCGCCACTTCCAGCTTTTTTCTTTTTTCTTATGTGGTGCTGAGGAATCAAACCCAGGGCCTCAGGCATGCAAGGCAAGCGCTCTACCACTGAGCCGCCTTCCCAGCCTCCTAGTCAGGACATTTTGTAACTGGGAAAAATCTTATAATAATGCAGTATGTATTTCATATTTGGAGGAAATTATGAAAAACAGGAAAGACAAAAAGACTTAGACTTGATAAACACTCCAGGTAGCATCAACAGGATATTCAATAAAAACGTGATAGAAAAGAAAAAATAGGGCCAGTCTTCCACATGGCTCACACCTATAATCCTACTAGTGAGGAGGCTGACATCTAAGGATCATGGTTTGAAGGTAAAAAAGTACAAGAGGGCCGGGCGCTGGTGGCTCACGCCTGTAATCCTAGCTACTCAGGAGGCTGAGATCTGAGGATCGCGGTTCAAAGCCAGCCCGGGCAGGAGAGACCGTGAGACTCCTATCTCCAATAAAACCACCAGAAAACCGGAAGTGGCGCTGTAGCTCAAGTGGTAGAGTGCTCGCCTTGAGCTAAAGAGCTGAGGGACAGCGCCCAAGCCCAGAGTTCAAGCCTCACGACCGACCAAAAAAAAAACAAGAGGCTCTCTAATTAGCCAGCAAAATGCCAGACCGAAGTTATGGCTCAAGTGGCAGAGCAGCAGCTATAAGAAAAAAAAAAAGCCAAGCAAGAGTACAAGGCCCCAAATTCAAGCCCTGAGTATCAGCACAAATACTCAAAAAAGATTCTAGAGTACCTTCCACAACAGGAGACAAAATAATTACCAAAAGAGACAGGCAGAATTCCAGGCAACCCTAGATCCCTTCCCCACCAAAACAAACAAACAAAAGAAGAGCCACTGAGTACCAGTGGCTCTGCCTACAATCCTACCTACTCAGGAGACAGAGATCTGAAGATCTCAGAGGCCAGCCCATGCAAACAAATCTGAGACACTTCTTATCACCAATTAACCAACAAAAAAGTCAGAAATAGAGATACAGGCAGGGCACTGTGGTTCCCACCAGTAATCCTAGCTACTCAGAAGGCTGAGATTTGAGGATCAAGTTTCAAAGCCAGCCTAAGCAGGAAACTCCATGAGACTCTTATCTCCAGTTAAGCAGCTATGGCTCCGTGAGCAAGTTCAGGGACAGTGCCCAGGCTCTGAGTTCAAGCCCTAAGACCAGAGCATGTGCATGCACGTGCAGGTGAACACACACACCTACATACACACGCAATGTGGAAAGAAGTGGAAATAATAAATTTGGAGGAAAAATGCCAGTCCTAGGAAGAACTATTCACTCCTACTACTCAGTTTGGGATATGTTCTAGATGTATGTTTAAACAAATTTTCATAGCAACTGTCCATTTTCTATCTTGCTATGATAACTCAGCTTATACTGTCTAAATGTGGGCAATGGTGAGGACAAGTATAGGCTAGGAAAGTAAATGGGAGCACGGAGTCAAGGTTAAATTGTGCCAAAAAGGCAGATTCTCTTGGTATTCCCTCACCCACCAACTTTCCCATATCCAACCCAAGGTCCCTTTCCTACACAGGGGATCCAACCTAAGGCTTTATGCACGTTAGGCAAGCACTCTGGGTTGACCCTTACCCCTAGCCCAGAGAGGGCTTTAGGCCCCGATCTTGATTCATAGCAGTCACAGTTCAGAGCTAAACCCTGAACACATTATGTCTTATTTTTACCAGTTATGTAAATTCCTATCCAATTGGGAGATCCCCTTGGTTCGCAAGGGGAAGGGCAGAAGCTTTTGCTTCCCATTTTTACCCCAGGTGCCACTTTCGAGGCCACTGTGTGCAAGGCTGCAGGATTCTATCTGATGAAGGTGTGCCAGCCCCAAAGGTAAAGAAAGGTGAGAAGGAGAAAGAACAGAAGGCCGGCGCCGCTGTGAAGAGTGAACAGGCCCAGGCGCGGCTTACAAGAGCTGCTTCGAAAGCCAGCGCAGAGGTTTTCAACCGAGGGATGCCGGCCGGGCAACTGGCAACTCCATGGGCAATCTTTTTTTTAAAAACTATTTCTTGTTTTGGGGAGAGTGCCTTATTGACTGTTAAAACTAAGCAACTCAAGGGTAGAGGACAGACAAACACCCTGAAGTATTCAGGAAAGCAGCACAACCCTCCCCCCCTCCCCCCCCCTCCCCCCCAGCAAAGAATTATCTGATTCCAAAGATTAACAAACCTGTTAGGCCTGAACTCACTGGTTCAGTGATATGCCAAACACACATCTACTTCTTCTTTTTTTGGGGGTGGGGGGTCTGGTTGTGGAGCTTGAACTTTGGGCCTGGGTGCTGTCCCTCAGCTCTTCAGCTCAAGGCTAGTGCTCTACCACTTGAGCCACAGCGCCACTTCCGGCTTTTTTCTTTTTGCTTATGTGGTGCTGAGGAATTGAACCCAGGGCCTCAGGCATGCAAGGCAAGCGCTCTACCACTGAGCCACCTTCCCAGCCCACATCTACTTCTCTCTTTCTTTTTTTCTTTGTTTCTTTTTCTTTCCCTTTCTATTTTTTTTTGAGACCAGCCTAGACTGGCCTCAAACTCATGATCTTCCTGCCTCAGCCTCCTGTTTAATTTGCTTATAAAAGATAATCTAAGGGGCTGGGAAGGTGGCTCAGTGGTAGAGTGCTTGCCTTGCATGCATGAGGCCCTGGGTTCGATTCCTCAGCACCACATAAACAGAAAAAGCCAGAAGTGGCGCTGTGGCTCAAGCAGTAGAGCGCTTGCCTTGAGCTGAAGAGCTGAGGGACAGCGCCTAGGCCCAGAGTTCAGGTCCACAACCGGCAAAAAAAAAAAAAAAAAAAGATAATCTAAGTAACGGCACTGGTAGCTCACATCTGTAATCTAACTACTTAGGAAGCTGAGATCTGAGGATTGTGGTTTGAAGCCAGCCTGAGCAGGAAAGGATTGTGGTTTGAAGCCAGCCTGAGCAGGAAACTCTGAGAGACTGTTTCCAAAGTAACCAAAAAAATTCTGGGCTGGAAGTGTGGCTCAAGCAGCCCACCAGTGTTAGTAAAAAAATAAATAAGGGCTGGGAAGGTGGCTCAGTGGTAGAGTGCTTGCCTTGCATGCCTGAGGCCCTGGGTTTGATTCCTCAGCACCACATAAGCAAAAAGAAAAAAGTGGCGCTGTGGCTCAGGTGTTAGAGCACTAGCTTGAGCTGAAGAGGTGAGGGACAGCGCCCAGGCCCAGAGTTCAGGCCCCACAATGTGCAAAAATAAATTAAAGGACTTTCTTTAAAAATAAATAAATAAATAAATAAAGCCAAATGAGAGCTCTTGAGTTTAAGTAGCCCATGCGCATGCATGCGCACGCATGCGCACACACACACACACAATCTAAATTGGAGGCTGGGGTGCTACTTAGTGATAGAGCGCTTGTCTAATGTGTGAGTCCTCAGAGTGCTTTTATCTGACTACTTTGCTCTGATTGACCCCAAACTCGAGGGCTGAACTCATCATCCTGCCCCAGCCTCTCAAGCAGCTGGTGGCACAGGGCTGTGTGCCACCATAGCCATCAGGGAAGGAAATGACTCAAATGCAATAAAGGAAGCTTGAAAATGACTCATATTTCCCTAATCATAACATGTATTTTAGTCATGGATCTTAATGTCAAACCAAGATTCCTGGTCACTGAATAATGCCAGGACTTTCCTTTGTATACTTCTCTAAGTAGGATCCACATGTGGTAATTTCAGTAACAGTAAGTTGTTCTTGCAAAAAATTTCCCCATGTCTGCTGTTGGAATTTCTTTCTTTCTTTCTTTTTCTTTTTTTTATTGGTCTTGGGGCCTGAGCTCTGGGCCTGGACACTGTCCCTCAGCTCTTCAGCTCAAGGCTAGCGCTCTACCACTTGAGCTACAGCGCCACTTCCGGCTTTTTTCTTTTTGCTTATGTGGTACTGAGGAATTGAACCCAGGGCCTCATACATGCAAGGCAAGCACTCTACCACTGAGCCACCTTCCCAGCCCCTGCTGTCTGAATTTCGAACCACATTTATCTACAGTAAAAAAGTAAATGTCCTAGAGTAACTATCAGCTTGATGCCACTAATTGGGTTTGAGACTATAAGGTAGATAACTGGTACTAGTTCAAAAATGAAGCCAGGCACTGGTTGCTCACGCCTGTTATCCTAGTTACTCAGGAGGCTGAGATCTGAGGATCATGGTTCAAAGAAGGTGGCTCAGTGGTAGAGCGCTTGCCTTATATGCATGAGGCCCTGGGTTTGATTCCTTAGCACCACATAAGCAGAAAAAGTGGCGCTGTGGCTCAAGTGGTAGAGCGCTAGCCTTGAGCTGAAGAGCTGAGGGACAGCGCCCAGGCCCAGAGTTCAGGCCCCACGACTGACCAAAAAAAAGAAGCCAGCCTGGGCAGAAAAATCCCCATGAGACTCTTATCTCCAATTAACCACTCAAAAACCTGAAGTGGTGCTGTGGCTCAAAGTGATAGAGCACTAGCCTTGAGCAAAAAAGAGCTCAACACCCAGGCCGAGTTCAAGCCCACCACAGACAAAAAAAAAAAAACAAAGATATTTGGGTGGGTGCCGGAGACTCACAGCTATAATCCTAAGCACTCAAGGGGCTGGTCTCTGTTAAAAGCCAGCCTTGGCAGAAAGTCTGGGAGATTCCATCTCCAAAATAGCAAGAAAAAAAACAGGACTGGAGGTTCAAGTGATAACAACCTAGCAAGTGTGAGGCCCTGAGTTCAAACCCTAGTAGTGCCAAAAAAGAATGAAGTTTGTTGCAGTGTGTGGTGGTATACACCTATACTGTTAACACTCAAGAGGCTGAGGCAAGAGGAGCATAAGTTCAAGGCCAGCCTGAGCTACATAGAGATCTATCTCAACAGAAAACAAGACAAAAATAAACAATGGATGCTTATTAAAGGGTATGTAGTCTCAGCACATGAAAAAAATATATGCAATATTGAAGCTTGAACACAGAGCTTCACCTGTGCTAGGCAGGCACTATACTGCTTGAGCCATGCCTTTAACCCTTTTTGTTTTTTGTTTTTTTTTTGGTCCGGTCGTGGGGCCTGAACTCTGGGCCTGGGCGCTGTCCCTCAGCTCTTCAGCTCAAGGCTAGCGCTATACCACTTGAGCCATAGCGCCACTTCTGGCTTTTTTCTTTTTGCTTATGTGGTGCTGAGGAATTGAACCCAGGGCCTCATGCACGCAAGGCAAGCGCTCTACCACTGAGCCACCTTCCCAGCCCCGCCTTTAACCCTTTTTGCTCTGGTTATTTTTGAAGTAGGGTCTCTCATGTGTTTGCCTGGACTAGGCTGAACTGTGATCCTCCTATTTATACTTCCTGCCATAGTTAGAATGAGAGGCATACATTCAGCTTTTCTAGAGATGGGGTCTCATGCACTTTTTTACTCAGCTTGACCTAGAAGCATGATTCCCCCCATACCCCAATCTCAACCTCCTGTTAGCTAGGATGCCAGGCACATACCATCCATGGCCAGCTTTTTGTTGAGATGGAGGTCTCATGACGTTTTTGCCTGGACTGGCCTCAAACCCAAATCCTCATCTCCACATCCCAAGTAGCTAGGAAGACAGACATAAGCAACTGGTGCAACCAGCAATACATGAATAATGTGAGAAAAGTTCATGAATGATGTAAACTCTATTCAATTAAAGTCTTTAAATATAAATGCTGGGCTGGGAAGGTGGCTCAGTGGTAGAGCGCTTGCCTTGCATGCTCAAGGCCCTGGGTTCGATTCCTCAGCACCAAATAAGCAAAAAGAAAAAAGCCAGAAGTGGCGCTGTGGCTCAAGTGGTAGAGCACTAGCCTTGAGCTGAAGAGCTGAGGGACAGTGCCCAGGCCCAGAGTTCAGGCCCCACGACCGGACCCAAAAAAATAAATAAATAAAAATAAATAAATAAATATAAATGCTATAAAAGAGGTTTACTAAGTTCACTATAATATATGTTTTATGTAGCTCTATATAGTTATATATTCATATAATACATAGTTATAATGTATTACAAATATATAAATAATACATATTATTTATAACTATGTAATATACATAAAACTATATATATTATATGTCAGTTGAGAAGGGGGTTTTGAAAACTTTTTTTTTTTTTTTGTCAGTTGTGGGGCTTGAACTCTGGGCCTGGGCGCTGTCCCTCAGCTCTTCAGCTCAAGACGAGCGCTCTACCACTTGAGCTACAGCGCCACTTCCGGTTTTCTGGTGGTTTATTGGAGATAGGAGTCTCACGGTCTCTCCTGCCCGGGCTGGCTTTGAACGGCGATCCTCAGATCTCAGCCTCCTGAGTAGCTAGGATTACAGGCGTGAGCCACCAGCGCCCAGCTTGAAAACTTTCTTATACTAGCTGTCTGGCCTCAAGCCACAAACCTTCTTATCTCAGCCTCCCAAGTAGCTAAGATTACAACACTGACTGAATTATATTTTATAATCTCTATTATCTATGCATGATATCTATGTCAAAACAAGGTTAATAATATAGACTAAGTGCCCTGTCACTATAGATTTGTGTACATGTGTGTTACTGGGGATTGAACCTCAGGAGGTCAAGCTTGGCACTCTACTACTTAGTTCATGTCCCCAGTACTTCTGTATTATTTTGTGTGAGTGCTGATACTGAGGCTTGAATTCAGGGCCTGGAGCTCTTGTTGAGCTCTTTCCCTCAAGGGTGGTACTCTACCATTGAGCCACAGCTCCACTTCTTTTTGCTGGTTGATTAGAGGTAAGTCTCTCATATTTGTCTGCCAGGGCTGGCTCTAAACCTCAGTCATCAGATCTCAGCCTCTGGGAGGCTAGGGTTATATGTCTGAGCCATTTGCACCTGGCTGATATTTAGTGTCATCCACGGGCTGAGTCTCATTATGTAATGTAGGTTGGACCGGAACTCAAATGTTTACAATGTCTACCCATATCTGATAATAGCAAAACCTTAGAGAATGTGCCACTCACCTTCAGTTGGTTGTGATTTAACACCCCAACCACCCTAACCTCTTCTCCATTTCACTCCTCCTCATTGCCACGCCATCCCACGGAAGTATCCAACTCTAAAATGTCCAAACTCCAGCAGCATTTTGATTACAATGTCCAGAGCTGCCAGCTTACTCACTTGCATCTTTTACTTCTAAGTCATCTACCCTTTGACCTAGACCAAAGAACCTTGACCAACAGTTTATCATCCACCTTTTCTTCTTCTTTTTTTTTGTCAGTCATGGTGCTTGAACTCTGGGCCTGAATGCTGTCCCTCAGTTCTTCAGCTCAAGGCTAGTGCTCTACCACTTGAGCCACTGCACCACTTCTGGTTTTCTGAGTGATTTAATGGAGATAAGAGTCTTATGGACTCTCCTACCTGGGCTGGCTTTGAACCGAGATCCTCAGATCGCAGCCTCCTGAGTAGCTAGGATTACAGGTGTGAGCCACCAGCACCCGGCTTTCTTTTTGGTACTGGGGATCGAACCCAGGACATTGCACTTGTTAGGAAAGCACTTTGCCACTTAGCTACATCCATATCATATACCTTTTTTTGTGTTGTGGCTTGTGAGGCTTGAACTCAGGGCCTGCATGCTGTCCCTGAGCCTCTTTGTGCCCAAGGCTAGCACTCACCCACTTGAGCCACACCACCATTTCTGGTTTTTGAGTAGTTCATTGGAGATAAAAGTCTCATGGGGACTTTTCTGCCTGGACTGGCTTTGAACCATGATCCTCAGATCTCAGCCTCTTGAGTAGCTAGGATTACAGGCGTGAGCCACCAATGCCGGGCATCAATACCTTTTTTTTGGTCGGTAGGGCTTGAACTCTGGGCCTGGGCACTCTCCCTAAGCTCTTCAGCTTAAGGCAAGCACTCTACCACTTGAGCCACAGTGTCACTTGTGGTTTTTGAGTGGTTAATTGGAGATAAGAGTCTCATGGGTACTTTGCTGCCCTGGCTGGCTTCCATGATCCTCAGATCTCAGCCTCCTGAGTAGCTAGGATTACAGGCGTGAGCCACCGGCCCACTGCATCTTAAGCCTACTTTCTTATTTGGAATAAGATGGATTCTTTAAACTAGTTTTGTTTCCTGGTCAGTCCACTTTATTTTAATCTTTTTATTTGTAGGTTTTGGTCGGTTGTGGGGCTACACCTCAGGGCTGGGCACTTTCACTGAGCTCTTTTGCTCAAAGTTAGCACTCTACCACTTTGAGCCACAGTTCCACTTCTGGTTTTTTGGTGGTCAATTTTTCCTGCCCAGTCTGGCTTTGAACCAAGATCCTCAGATCTCAGCCTCCTGAGTAGCTAGGATTAAAAGAATGAGCCACCAGTGCCTGGCTCATCAGTCCACTTTATGTGTTTACAAATCATAAGTCAGGACATACACAATAGTGACTTGTCTGCCATTGTACCCAGCAATAGGATGCTACGGGACAAAACACAGATCTAGGGACTGGTACTTAGAACACACTCAGTGGCTTCCAGTCTGTTCCCTAACTATATTTGGTTGTAGCTGTTTTGAAACAAGGTCTATGTAGCTATGTTGCCTAGAGTGGCCTGGAACTTGTGACTCCTCCTCCTCAGATTTTCCCTAAACCTTGATCCTCAGATTTCAGCCTCCTGAGTAGCTAGGATTATAGACAAGAGCCACTAGCGCTCCGCATTCGTGTGTGTGTGTGTGCGCGCGCGTGTGTGTGTGTGTGTGTGTGTCCTGGGGCTTGAGCTTTTGTACTCAAGGCTCATGCTCTTCCACTTGAGTCACAGCTCCACTTCTAGGTTTCTGATAATTAATCAGAGATACGTCTCTAGGACTTTTTCTGCCTAGGCTGGCTTTGAACTGTGATCCTTAGATCTTAGCATCCTGACTAGGTAGGATTACAGGCATGAGCCACTAGCCCCCAGCTCTAATTACCTTTCTATAATTTGTATTTTTTTTAGTTTTTTTCTCCAACCTGCTATCAGGGTTTAAGCTCAGGGCCTCAAGTTTGCTTGCTTGCTCAGTTGGTGCTCTATCACTTGAGCCATGCCTCTAGCCTGGCTTTGTGCTAGTTACCTTGGAGATGGACCTCAGAGACTTTTCTCTTGCTTCAGTTATTTTTCAGATAAAAATTGCTTCTACTCTCAGAACCTATGACTTAGGCGAGTTATTTTAATTTTTTTCCATCCTGTTCTCACTTATTTGTTTATACACATATTAGCATAGTTACAGGGGAATTTCATTGTGACATTTCCACCTATTTACAATGTAATCCAATTCTTAAATTTTTTTTCTAGTTCTGAGTGGGGTTTGAACTCAAGGCCTTGTTCTTTCCAAGTAGGTACTACAACCTGAGCAACATTCCCAACCTGGATTTTGAACCAGTTTAAACTTCCAACATAGCTAGTGACAGGTACACACACTCACACCCAACTTCTATTGATTTTACTGAGGGTCTAACTTTTTTGAGAGGCTGTCCTTGAAATTGGATCCTCTTTAGCCTCCTTCCAAGTGCTGGAATTACAGGCCTCTACCACTAGGTCCAGCGCCCATCTTATCTTTACTGGTAACACATTTGTCTGTAACAAAATCCAGCTAATAACTCATCTCCTGACTTTCAGGTGAATTTGCTTTTATTTGTATGCCACGTCATGTCCTTTCATCCCTGGGTAGAACAGATCTGCCCTCCAAGCCCAGCAGAGGGCACTCCGTACATGCCTTCATGCAAGGACTTGTACAGGCCTATGGCTCATGGTGTGTATTATTGTCAATTTAGTTTAGGTTTCTTCTGTCTGCCTCTCTCTCCCCTCCCCCGTCCCCGCTCTGTCATGGGGCTTGAACTCAGGGCCAGGGTGCTATCCCTTTGAACCACAGCTCTACTTCCAGTTTTCTGGTGGCTATTTGGACTTTCCTGCCCACAATGGCTTCAAATCATAATCCTCAGATCTTGTTTGGCCTCAAATGGCAAGTTTTAAATAGAAATACAGGTATCTAGAAACATCCCTTGATTACAGCTTAAAATTAAAGATCAGGGAATGTAGAAATTGTGGGGAACAATGTAATTGGAGGCTAATGAAAATGTCACAATGAAAACCATTTTTTAAAAACCTGTTAAGAGCCGGGCGCTGGTGGCTCACGCCTGTAATCCTAGCTACTCAGGAGGCTGAGATCTGAGGATCGCCGTTCAAAGCCAGCCCGGGCAGGAGAGACCGTGAGATTCCTATCTCCAATAAAACCACCAGAAAACCGGAAGTGGCGCTGTAGCTCAAGTGGTAGAGCGCTCGCCTTGAGCTGAAGAGCTGAGGGACAGCACCCAGGCCCAGAGTTCAAGCCCCATGACTGACAAAAACAAAACAAAACAAAAAAAAAACCTGTTAAGAGCGCTGGGAATGTGGCTTAGTGGTGGAGTGCTTGCCTAGCATGCATGAAGCCCTGGGTTCAATTCCTCAGTACCACATACACAGAAAAAAGCCAGAAGTGGTGCTATGGCTCAAGTGGTAGAGTGCTAGCCTTGAGCAAAAGAAGCTCAGGGACAGTGCCCAGGACTGGCAAAGAAACCCACAAAAAAACAAAAACCTGTTAGATACTAATTCATGAACTTCAGCTAACCAGCTCTGCCATCTTCCAAGTAATTTATTTCCAGACCTCAACTTTCTCACCTGTACTGAAATGAGCTCCACTAATGAATATTCCCCAGAAACATCTTGAAAAGAAATCACGAGATTGAGAATCCTCATTACAGCACTCATATTACATTGCATTCATAAGAGCTTTGTGCTTATACCTGTTGAAGTGAGGATACATCATAACCCCTGGCTGAATCAGGAGAGAGAAAGTCAGCAACATCCTGAGTTGTTGAAAATTTATTTGGAGAGCTGAGAATGAGTCACACACTAGGCCAAGGTTCCTTCTCCAGTAGCAGCATCACCGGGTCCCCCTCGCCCAACACTAAAATCTCTGTACTGTCTCCTGGACTTTGTTTATCTACTTTGAAGCAATCCCATTTGGGAAAATACTACAATCAAAACTAATCAAAGTTGGGTAAAATGGGCAAATAGTTTCAATCTGTACAGTGACTACTGAGGTAATGGGAAAGGACAGATGGAGACCTGTGTGAGTTTATTATTTCTCCTTTGGTAAGTGTTTCTGTCATACACGGCATCAACAAGCAGCTTTAATTCCATTCAGTGGCAGGAGTCCAGCATGCAGATTGGTACATCATGAGGAAAAAGTCAGTTTTCTGCTGGCCACAAGCAGAAAGTGTGTGTGTGTGTGTGTGTGTGTGTGTGTGTGTGTGTGTGTGTGTGTGTGTGTGTGTGTGTGTGTGTGTGTGTGTGTGTGTGTGTGTGTGTGTGTGTGTGTGTGTGTGTGTGTGTGTGTGTGTGTGAAAGAGAGAGAGAGAGAGAGAGAGAGAGAGAGAGAGAGAGAGAGAGAGAGTGTACTGGGGCTTAAACTCAGGAACTGACACTCTTGCTTGGCTTTTTTGCTCACAGCTGGCACTTTAACCACTTGAGGCATGCCTCCAGTTCTCAGAAAGATATATTTTTCTTGACTTATTACTAAGAGATCCTATTTCTCCTTCACAAACATAGAACTTAAAAAGGAATGGAAACTAAAAGAGAAAAGGAAGGTGGGCATTTCTTTCTTTGCTGAGCCTGAACCAAGATTTAGGGGTCAATAACCTATTCAAGTTAAATACCTTCAATCTCTCATTCTGTGAGCCGCTTTCTCCTCCATCTTCTACATTAGCTACAGAACAAAGGGATGGATGGGGTAAGCCCTGGTCTGTGCGCCGCCATTCCTGCTCTCCCTAAGTGATGTAAGTGAGGAAGCCAGGTGCACCCCATGTTACAGCCCCTTTTCTTCCTTAGAAGGTCAGGGCTCCATCTTACCTTCTCCCCTGAATGGGGTGTTTACTTTTGTTCTCTTCACCCTCTGGAACCCCAACAGATCATACCAACTGCTTCAGAGTATTTCTGGGTGGGGTTTTTCCTTGGTCTTTTTATTTCAAATACTACAAAAGTCAGGCTCTGGGGGGCTCCTCACACTCACGGCTCTTTTCTGTCACATTCACTGCCCTTCTCCCCACAGCAAATCTACTTCAAGGACAGCGCCTAGTGAACTGAGCTCTCAGCTTGCTCTGAGAGCCCGAGGAGCTGTTTCCATCGGTTGAAGCCCCAGTTGCTTTTACCTGGCACCAGCTCTCCAGCCACATTCAAATAAGGCATTTATCTCCACAGCAGAACTTAAACCCCTACTCAACTATTCCACTGCTCCCATTATACCCACCCCACACCAACCATACAGGTAAGGAGGAAGACAGTCAGGAATGCTTTTTTATGAACTCTAAATTCAAATTCATATCCACCGACTCTCCCACCCCCCCCTCTCCACCACCCCCACAGGATTTCATTGAGATTTCTCCCAACAGTCATTTGGAAAAAAAAAGGTGAAACAAAAAAAGGTCAAGGTCTTGGTGCTCAGGCTAAGGGGCTCCATGCGCTAGGACACCAGCGGGCAGGGGCTTCTGCCTCTCCAGCCCATTCCCAAGCCACCACCCGACCCCCGGCTGCAAAAGCAGGGAGGGGAGGAGCCAGCGCAGGACCCAGGGGCGGCATCTCAGGATCAGGCAGAGCCCCCGGCAGCATCATTCAACTTGGCCACTGTGGACAAACACAGAAGAAAAAAACAAAACACACACACAAAAAAACACTGTCAAGTAGTAGGGGAAAACCTTGATTTCATAATTCATCCCAGTCTCCCATGATTCCTCCACACAATTAATCATTAGACTACCTAACATAGGTAGGCATGGCGTGCTCAATCTCTCTCTCTCTCTCTCCTCTCTTTGCAATGATACTGGGGACCTCTACCAGTTGAACCATACTTCTAGCCATTTTTTTTTTTTTTTGAGAGATCTTGCTAACTTTGCCCAGGCTAGCCTTAAATTTGTGATCTTCCTACTTCTTTTCTTTCTCCTTGAGTTTCTTTTTGCTCAAGGCTAGCATTCTACCACTTGAGCCACAGTGCCATTTCTGGCTTTTTCTGTGTATGTGGTACTGAGGAATTGAACCAAGGGCTTCATGCATGCTAGGCAAGCACTCTACCACTAAGCCACATTCCCAGCCCTGATCCTCCTATTTCTGACTCCAGAGAAGCAGGTACTCATTACCACACCGTGGTCTTATGCATAAGAGAATTAGAGAACTTTTTGTAAAAAGAGAGGGAGAGAGAACTTGTCTTTTCCTATCTACGAATAGAACATTTCTTGCCTTTTTTGGAGGTACTTGTAGAAAACAAATACAGGAAAACAATTCTGTAGACACCAAATAACTAGATGCTTTTAGGAAAGGGACCTAAGGCTCTGGGGCACTGGAGGCCACACAGTGGTGAAGTGGTCACTACGTGGAGGCCAGCCAGACCGTGCATACGCTATTTGGAGTGAATTTAATCACTTTGAGTTTAATCAAAAACATTTGCATTTGGATTTTACCAAGACTTTTGTTAAGGAAGCTATGTACGTCAAGCTGTGGAAACAGGTGGCAAATATAAGACTAGCTTGCCCCTTTGTTTTCTTACAGATGACCTGCTGGTGTGACACTAACCATTTTTGTTGTTGTTGTTGTTTTGTGCCAATCCTAGGGTTTGAACTTGGGGTCTGGGCACTGTCCCTGAGTTTTTTTGCTCAAGGCTAACACTCTACCATTTGAGCTATGGCAGCATTTCTGGCTATTTCTGTGATTAACTGGAGATAAAAGAGTCTCACAGACTTTTCCTGCCCAGGCTGGCTTCCAACCATCATCCTTGGATCTTAGCCTCCTCAGTAGCTAGGATTATAGGTATAAGCCACTGGTGCCTGGCTACTTCTGGCTTTTTAGTGTTAATTGGAGATAAGAGTCTCAGTGTTTGCTGCTTGGGCTGGCTTCCAATCACAATCCTCAGATCTTAGCTGCTCGAGCAGCTATGACTACAGGTATGAGCCACTGGTACCTGACCAGTTTGATTTCCTTATTCCTTCTATTCTTTCCTAAATACCAGACTAATTGTGAATATCTTTAGGACTCAAACTTGACTGAAAGAGACGGCAGCTCAGACAGAAAAGAAAAAAGTACAGAATTCGAGAAGATCAGAGATGAAGAAAACGTACAAAATTATATATATATTTATATATATAATAACATGACATATCTATGTACAACATGGCTGGGACAGTCAAGGAAACTATACAATGGTGTTGAGCATTTTCCCCTTCCCATATGGACTTTAGATTAAGGGTGACAGCATGAGAAAATGGAGCAAGAAACACATGAATTATATACAATTACAGGTGACAGTCAAGGAGTTTGGGGGGCCAGGGAGTCTGGGGATCCTGCTCTCCATTCCTTCCTCACCAACCTTTTTCTAACCAATCTGAGTGACAGCCAGCAAGTGGACTGGCTGGCCAGCATATATATCTACACCTCCCTCCCACTCCCCCCCAGCATACCAGCAAGTCGTTCTCAATGGGCCTAGTGTTTGGCAAGTCAGAATTTGTGAGATGAAGGGCAAGAAAGGAGTAGAGAATCTTGTTCTCTTGAATAGTTTTCAGCCTGGTGCTCTTTGTCAGAAGTGGCAGGCTACATTCAGTAAGACTCAGGCCAAGCTGGTGAGAACTAAAGATCCTGGTTACCACAATCTCTTCTCCCACATGTTTATGAGTCAGCACTGCTGCCTCCTTATTGCACAAGAACTGGCTTACTAAGAGTAGACGGCAGATTTCTCAGTCTTCCTTTCCTAAACCTAAACACTTTCCCCAGCTTGTTCTAAAGTGAATCATCTCTTAAAAGCTTGCTGCTTCAGCCCTGCAGTAGCACTAAGTCCCAGGGCTAGCTCAGTGTATCCCTTTTCTTCCTTTCTCCCTAACAACACAGCAGACATCCAAAGTACACCTGAGAACTGGGTCTCCACGAGGGCATAACTGAGTCTAGCTAGCTTTTTGTTTTGGTCGGTCGTGGGGCTTGAACTCTGGGCCTGGGCGCTGTCCCTGAGCTCTTCAGCTCAGGCTAGCGCTCTACCACTTGAGCCACTGTGCCACTTCTGGCCTTTTCTGCTTATGTGGCGCAGAGGAATCAAACCCAGGGCCTCATGCATGCGAGGCAAGCACTCTACCACTGAGCCACCTTCCCAGCCCATGGCTAGCTTCTTCAAGGTGTATGTGGCTTTTTTTTAAATTGAGCCTCAAGACCAGGATACACCTATTAAAGTCTGTTGCCTAAATATATAGTCCTCAAACCTCAAACTTCCCCTCTCCTCCTGTAGCCCTAAAGTTTTGCCTCTGTGGATTATAGTGTGAAGCTCACCTACAGGGTCTTCTGCACTTTTAGTTTTAGGACAGATAGTACAGAGTTTTTCAGCTGGCAGGTACAGGATTTTAGAATCAGAATCAATTTTGTACAGTTAACTCTATTTCATGGATGAGGAAACAGAAACGCAGACAGGCTGAATAACCCAGCCAAGGTTATACATCAGTTACTGCTAAGACCAAATGGAAACAGAACCCAGATAAATTGACTTCTAAACCACTGCTCTTTTCACTATGCCATGATACTTTCCAAAGCAACATGCTGGAAGAGAGAGAAGGTACCCATTTTCCATGGATAGTTTTCATCAATCTTTGTATTATTTGCAAGCTAGGGCAAACTGTAAGAGATGTTAAGGAGGGAAAGTGGGCACTGTAGTTTTAGGCAAGCAAATTAGTTTTCCTTTTTGAAGGTTCTAAACCTGTCATAATGGAAACATGAAGCAATAGCAGCCTAAGGGACAAAACACTTAGAAGCACAGAAAACAAGACTCATTCAATCTGCCTTTCCCAACTAGGTCAGGTCAGGTGAGCCTTGGGATATTAAATCTGTCACAGGATTCCAAGGCTCAGCCTAGCCAATTTTGGTACTTTCTCTACCAAAAGAAGAAATCATTATCACCCCAGTTACTCACATAAGACAAAGCGTTGTCAGTACTATCCAACCCTAATCCCTCTATTTCTAGGCCCCTATCTGGGCTACAGTAGAGTGTAGATCTCTCGGTTTAACTAAGAATGAACTTGGAGCCCCTCTTCAACCTACATTACCTTCTCAGCAGCCCCCTTGCAGCATCAGTTTTTTTTCTGGCTAGCAAGCTAAAAAGATCTGACTAAGTGTCCACTCCATCCCTGCCTACAATATATGAAAGGCCAGTGGGTGAGGAAGGGGAGGAGAAGAGGGCCCAGGTTACCCCGCAAGCTTGCTGGTGACGAGTGAGGACTTTCTCTGGGGTAGATCCTGCGGGGTAGGGATGTGGTCACCAGTCACCAGGTTCTTGTCTGGTCCTGCACTTGGCAGCTGTTTATTCTTCATCTTGGCTTTGGCCATGTTGTAGTCTCCTGAGTCAAAGTATTTTTGCTAAGAGACAAGATGGGGGGGGGGGGGGGAGAGGCTCAGGTGAATGAGGAGCTCTTACAGTCCACAAAATCAAGGAGACTCATCTCACATCCATTGTAAACTCTCATCCACACTGAGATCTTTCAAGAAGTCTTCCTCATACACACTGGAACATTAATAACATGCTTTCATGTCTTCTTAGTGCTCCAGCTTTTATAGCTTTGTAAGTAGTTCCCTAGTAATAGTCTATGTTTTCCAAGGGACAGCTACTATACACTTTGTACTCAGTACAAGACGGTTCAACTAGAATTACTACTATTTTATGTGTGTGTGTGTGTGGTGTGTGTGGTGTGTGTGTGTAGGTATGTGCTAGTATTAGGACTTGAACTCAGGGCCTTGAACTATTACTTGTCTTGTTCACTCAAAGCTGACACTCTATCATGAGCTACAGCTCCACTTCTGTTTTTGTTTTTGTTTGTGTTGTTGGTTGTGGGGCTTGAACTCTGGGCCTGGGTGCTGTCCCTCAGCTCTTCAGCTCAAGGCTAGCACTTTACCACTTGAGCTGTAGCGCCACTTCCAGCTTTTTCTGCTTATGTGGTGCTGAGGAATTGAACCCAGGGCCTCATGCATGCAAGGCAAGCACTCTACCACTGAGCCACCTTCCCAGCCCTACAGCTCCACTTCTATCTGATATTTTGGTGGTTAACTAGAAATAAGAGTCGCATGGACTTTTTGGCTTGGGCTGGCTTCAAACAATGATCCCTAGCTCCTGACAAGATAGGATTACAGGCATGAGCCACCGGAATGTGGCTCAACTAGAATTATTTACTTCACTCATTAAGTTTCCTGAGGCTCTTACTAGGTGCAAAGCAATAGCTTGGTGCAGGAGAAACAAAAATAGATAACAGACACAGAAGACCAACTTGAAGCCAACAAGCTCAAAATAAAATATGTTGTTCTCAGACAAGGAATAGGAACTGGGCTTGTTCAGGAGGCTCATGTGCTTTCTTTTTCCCACCACTCCCACACATGTTCCAGGGCTATGACAGCCTGCCCACGCCTGCCTGGCTATAGAGAGGTAAACTGCAAACAGCATCATGTTATCATCTGTGCCTAGGACTCAATAACTGGGAATCTCCACAGGAATCTGTTTCAGTCTCCATTCTATCTACACCAAAGAGCACATTCCATCTTACTGTCTTACAATCCTCCAGTCAGCTTCAGGTACCAAGGAACATGGTTAAGAGGAGGATGACTGAAAGTAGACTTTTGTGAGAAAACCTTTTTGTTGTGGTGGTGGTTATTGTTTTGGTGCTGAGGAATCACACATCTAGGACCTTGTACATGCTAAACAAGGGCGCTACACTTGAGCTACATTCCCAGTTCAGGAAGACCACTCTAGACACAAAAAGCCTCTTGAGAGGGAGTATATTTGATGTCTAGTGCTAACTTTAAGGTTCTGAGGAAATCTATTTCAAATTGAGGATTTATGTAAGACAGCTGGCTTTGTTTTTCTGAATTAGTGCACCCCAAAATTTATCAGTAATCTCCTAAAACTTCTTAACATCCAAGCAGGCAGATGCTTGGGAGTAGGCTGCATTTCTAGTCCCTAACATCCTTCTTTTAATGCCTGTTATACCACATACCCAAATGCCCTACTATCAGCCTAATTTCCTATAAAAGACATCAGAAGGAAGCTGCTATTATATTAGAGATTTACAATAATGTGGTTTTCTCTTTTCAAGTTTGTTTCTTCTTTGTTACTGACCAACAATAAAACCTCCAAAAAAAAATCTCCAGACTTCATCCAAAGAACCCTTCATTCAAAGAGGGTAAGAGAAAGTGTCCCATACCCCTTTCTGGAGTCTCTTCATCAGGAAGTCAGAGCCTCCAGGCTTTTGTCCTAGGCTTGGGTATTTGGCCTTTAGCTTTGCCTCCTCAGCCCTCTCGGGAAGAATACCTTCTTTTTCCTGTGTGTCCTAAAGGAAACAAACCAAATAAAGTTAAAAGGCTGAGAAACAATTGCTTTTAATATCTGAAAACTCTTATCCTATCCATTTTTTCTGGAGATTTATCCACTTTTAAACAAGCTACCCTTACTCTGCTTTTAAAGATAGACTTTTGTTCAAAGCCCTAAAGCGCAAGATGACTTGTACTATAAGAAAAAGAAAAGTTGCTTTTTGGGGCTGGGAAGGTGGCTCAGCACTTGCCTTGAATGCAAGAGGCCCTGGGTTCGATTCCTCAGCACCACATAAGCAAAAAAAAAAAAAAAGCCCGAAGTGGCGCTGTGGCTCAAGTGGTAGAGCGCTAGCCTTGAGCTGAAGAGCTGAAGGACAGCGCCCAGGCCCAGAGTTCAGGCCCCACGACCGGAACCCCCCCCCCCCCAAAAAAGCTGCTTTTCATACCACACCCAAGGAACTACCAAGTAACTTGTGAGCACTGGGTCAAAGGTAATGCCAAAACATA
This sequence comes from Dipodomys merriami, assembly GCF_024711535.1. Lineage (NCBI taxonomy): Eukaryota > Metazoa > Chordata > Mammalia > Rodentia > Heteromyidae > Dipodomys > Dipodomys merriami. The sequence goes on from NW_027202893.1 coordinate 1,728,053, forward strand.
ACACTTGAATCATAGAGATATACACCTTACTCAGCACAGATGGCAGGAAAGACAAGAAGAAAAAAAGACCAAAACACTGGCCAGTGCTTCGGATGATAAAAGGTAATAAAGATGTCTTGCGGGCCAAAGGAGTTGTTTTTTTGACAGCCATTTGGTAGATCTTCCCATGGAGGTGGCTAGCTATGTTGTCTTCTCCAACTAGCTCCACCAAGTAATTGCATATCATTGCTTCAGCATTTCCATAAATACTGTGATAGGCATTGTGACACACAAACAAAAAAAAATCACAGGAAACTCAAGAAACAGTGACTTCATCAGTATTCACACATTTGTGTTCATTAAAAAAAAAAAGAAAATCAATGCCTACCCTGGGGGTGGGATAAGTGACTTAAGTTTGGGGAAATGCCAGGAGCTCAAATGTCTCCCAGGGCTCTTGCTGTTGTCTCTCGTTTTCTGCGTGCCTTGCTGATCTTTCCTAATTTTTATAAGGACCTGAAGTCAATGTATGCCTCTTATTAGTGGAATTTCCCTAGAAAATACTGTTTAGATATAACACCAAGTGTATTTCAGGAGTATTAGAGCCCAGTACTAAATGTTATAAATCAAATACAAACCCTAAGAAGGAGTGTATTTGATGTTAGTGTTTTGATCATTGAATGGCAGATAGATTGAGTCTCACTGCTTTGGCAGTCTAAGGGAAAAATGGTGATGTCTTTCTCGTCACGACTCTGTCAGTGTCTTTTCTAGGCTTAACCTCCACATTATGTCTGGAGATCTAGTCTTCTTTCTTCTTGTTCAGTCGTCACTGAAGGTGAACAACAGATCATCTCTAATAACAAGTCTGAGAAAGTTGCCACCTTAAGCTAGCCATGGTAATAATTATTCTTCTCCCCTCCCCCAATGCTATTCTTTTTTTTTTTCTTTTGTTAAACATCTTTACTTTTACTGTATCCTTCTGCAGATTGAGGATGGAGGCCCTAGCTTGCCTTGAGGACCATTTATTTACCCCTACTAATCAAACATCACTCAACAATCCAGGACCACCAACCCCCTCTCCCTCACCCGTCATTCACCTAGTCTTTCCAAATACCCGCCCACATCCAGGTTTGACCAATTATACCGTAGCTTCCATGGCTTCAGCAGTAGGCCCACTGACCAATCAGGAAGAGCACTGCACAGACTGACAAACGACCTAACTAATCAGCGCCAGAGAAGAGGACGCGTTGAAACTCACCCAGCGTGACGCAAGAAGTGGCCAACCCCTGCAGAGCCTGAGACCATGGCGACCAATCCGCACCGGTGGGAGACTGTTTCCCGCCCCATCGCGGCCGCCCCCAGCTCACCCGCCTGCACCCCTTCCATTTCACCTGCTTTTCCTCTCCGGTTTCCTCCGCAGGGTTCTCTTCTTCTTGTTTCTGGGACATGGCAGGGCCGGGACGGTGGAGTGTAGGGGGCCCGGGAATTCAACCGGAGAAGGGAAGGGGGAGGGGAGACGGGGACAACCAGCGCTGCAGCTTCGGCTCCTGTCACTATGGTTGCTCAGTCAAAATGGCGGCCCTTGCCCGTGACGTTGAGACCGCCTCTTCCTATGGGAGCCAATGAGGGTGGGAGGGATGGGGCAATGATGTAACGATCTACCAATAGCTGCTGGCTAGAGGTGGGCCCTAGTGAGGTGACCGACAAACTAGAGGACCAACCCGAGAAGAGAGTGAGCCACTAGGACCAATTAGAATATTTTGGAGGATGCCAGAGGCGGGACTAGGAGCTTTGACAGTTTTGCTCTGAGTGTGGGCTCAGACTTTTTTCAACTACCTCCTCCCAGTGCTTGCGAGACGAGGAACAACTGCAGAACCAAAGGATGTAAAAATCCTCCCTCTGTTCTCAGGTGGAGTGAAGTAAGCTTTACCCAATGTTAACAAGAAATTCTCAACCACCAAGAATCAAATTGGGAGGTCAAAGTGAACTTCAAAGCAATGCTCAACAGTTTTCTAATATTCCAACCTCAGAACCACCAGAACAAAAAATAAGAACACTATGGTTTATGTTCCATAACCCGTGCAAGGCTTTATAACTGTTCAGGATCATCCCATAGAGACTTAACTCCTTGAATCTGGGAGCCCAGTTCTAGAAACAGGATAAACATTTCACAAATATAGTTAACATAAACAAAATCATAGTTCAAAAAATAGTTCTTGAGCATCTGTCAGGGGAAGACAACAATACTTGTAATTTTGTCTTCATCGGCTTTATTGCTGCTACTGGGGCTTAAACCCGGGGCTTTTTCACTCACAGCTAGTGCTCAACCATTTCTGCCATGCCTCCAACCTGGCTTTTTTTCTTTTTAAAAGTATTTTTTATTGTTATTGAAAAGGTGATGTACAGAAACATTACAGTTACATAGGTTATGCAAAGAGTCCATTTCTTTTGGGACAATGTCAACTATTCCCTCACTTTCCCAATTTTTTCCTCCCATCCCCACCTACAAGTTGTATAGGTCATTTAATGTCTAGTGAGTACCACTGCTGCATTTGTTCACCCTTTGTCCCTCCATTTCTGTTTTGCTGATTATTTTGGAGATGGAGTCTTGTGGACTTTTCTGCCCCAGAGGGTTGCCTTGAGCCACAATCTGCTGAATCTCAGCCTCTTGAGTAGCTAGGAGAATGAGCCACTGGTGCCCTGCACATCTTTATATTTAAAAAACTGGTCTAGGGGCTGGGAAGGTGGCTCAATGGTAGAGTGTTTGCCTTGCATGCATGAGGCCCTGGGTTTGATTCCTCAGCACCACATAAGAAAAGCCAGCAGTGGTGCTGTGGTTCACGTAATAGAGCACTAGCCTTGAGCTGAAGATCAGAGGGACAGTGCCCAGACTCAGAGTTCAAGCCCTAAAAAAAAAAAAAAGAAAAAAAAGAAAGAAAAAAAAGCTGGTCTGATATTAATAATACTGCCAACTTCATAATAAAAATATCTCAAGCAACTTTTTGTAACAACTTTGGGGCCATCTGTTTATTATGTATCACTAAGTGTACTTATGGTGGAAAAGTTTGAGGAACAGTGGAATATACAGACTGTTACCATACAAAAATGTTAATTTTCTGTGAGATCAAAGAAAGGCTTATATTCAGTGTAGGGTCCAAAAAACCTACCACCACCAACAACAAAAAAAATCCTACTTTGTGGCAAAGGTGGCAAAGATGAATTTTTTGGGGGTGCAAGCCCTGGAACTTAAGCTCAAGGCTTGGGTGTTGCTGCTGTCACTGAGCCTTTTTGCTCAAGGCTTTTGGAACAAAATACATAGAAAATACTTACCTCAAGGATGAACATCTGTCTTTTAGGGAATGTAAAACAAAATCTATCCTTTTTTTGAAGAGGGTCATTGATTATCTACCACTTGAGCCATAGCACCATTTCTGGCTTTTTGGTGGTTAATTGGAGATAATTCTCGCAGACTCTCCTGCCTGGGCCAGCTTCCAACCCAAATCCTCAGATCTCAGCCTCTTGAGTAGCTAAGTTTACAGTTGTGAGCCACCAATAATCAGTTGGAAATGAAACTTAAAGAACTTAACTTGCTAGGTAGAGATGAAGAATATTGGAACAGCAAAACTAGAAAAACAAAATGGTAACCAGAACGTGGAGGGTTTTGTATGCCAGAGTCAGAAATCTTGGAATAGTTCAATAATCAATGAAATACAAAAAAAAAAAAAAAAGGCCAGAGGGTAAATGAACTGCCATTACAAAAATTAACTTGTTAGCTAATCAGAAAGATAGTAGAGATAGGCTCTCCAGCCTGGAGTCTACTATAAACTTTATATAGGGGATAACTTAATTTGGAAAAGTGGCAGTTAAGAACACCAAACAGTTGCCCAGCGCTGGTGGTTCACACCTATAATTCTAGCCCAGCTTTTTTTTTTTTTTTTTTTTTGGTCATGGGCTTAAACTTGGGGCTTGGGCACTGTCCCTGAGCTCTTTTCACTCAAAGCTAGTGTTCTCCCACTTTGAGCCACAGCTCCACTTCTGGTTTTCTGGTGGTTAATTAGAAATAAGTGTCTCACAGACTTTCCTGCTGAAGTTGGATTTAAACAGCAATCCTCAGATCTCAGCCTCCTGAGTAGCTAGGATTACAGGTGTGACTGGCGCCCAGCCATTTTATCATTCTTGCAGTTACACAGTTTTATCAACTAAGCCAGAGGTTTGTCCTTCCTTCCTTCCTTTCCTTGCCTTCCCTTTTCTTCTTTTTCTTTCTTTCCTATGCAATAAACACATTGTTTTGTTGGTCATAGGGCTTGAACTCAAGGCCTGGGCACTGAACTTGAGTTTTTTTTTTTTTTTACTCAAGGCTAGCTTTCCACCACTATGAGCCAAAGCAGCACTTCTGGTTTTCAGGTGGTTAATTGGAGATAAGCGTCTGGTGGACTTTACTGCCCAGGTTGACTTCAAACAATGATCCTCAGATCTCAGCCTCCTGAGTAGCTAGGATTACAGGTTGTAAGTCACCAGTGTCTGGTTAGGCCAGAAATTTCAAGGTTGGTTTGCTCACTAAACTTGGGCCATTGATGTCTAGACATCTCTTCAAAGAAAGGATAGATTTTGTTACACATTCCCTATAAGATAGATGTGCATCCTTGAGGTAAGTATTTTCAACATATTTTGTTCCAAAAGGAATCATTTTCCCATGTGTGTCTTTCTCCAGGATAAGGGTCTTTAAGATATCCTTTGCTCAGTATCCAGAGCACACTAATTATTTTGAGCAAGTGGGCAGTGTTAGTGGGAGAAAGCTGTTCTTTTTCCTTCTAGCTATCACTTCAGCTTATGAGGAACTGTAAGGCTTAAAGGAAAGACTAGGGTTATTATTTATAGTGTTTGTCTCTGAATTCCTGACTGCTGTTTCCCAAGCCTCAGGTCTTTAGGAAAGACAGAATAAGTCTCATGATCTAAAGGAGTTGAAGAACTCGAAGCCAGTAGACAGAGGAAGTTCAGGTTTGGTAGAACTAAGACAGGCCAAAGAACAGGTTTTAGTGTAAGGGAAATTTCAAATTTATATCATGTATCATTAGCATAGAGAAATTGTAGGTATGACAAGTTCTGTCATATACTGATTATAATTAGTGACTGATATGGCATGGTTGTCATAGTCACTGAAGTTGATTTAATCAAGAGTGAAGCCATGAACTTCATGTCTTAGAGTATATGATTAGGGAAGAAGGTGATTGGGACCTAAATATTTAAGTATACCTTGCAAAGGCACAGAAATAACCACATGATCCTTACCAAACCAGCTGCATTCTAAGTGTTTAAGGATAATTTCTTGTTGAAATTAAGGAATGTTTCAGGGTGGTTGTCTGTAAACTGGGACAATAAGAGTAGATTAGGAAGATTATAGACTGGCAGAGGGGAAGGAGAAAAGAAAGACAATTTAGAGGACCACTCCATATGCAAATGATAGAGGGTGATGACCCCTGGTTGAGGCCACTAGGAAAAGAAGAGAGAAACTATGTCAAGAGTAACAACTAGGAGCCAGGCCTGGTACAAACCTGAAATCCCAGCTACTCCCAGATTCTTCAGGGGATTCAAAAGTTCAACACGAGCCGGGTACAGGTGACTCGCACCTGAATCCTTAGGAAGCTGAGATCTCAGGATCTCTGTTCAAAGCCAGCCCCTACAGGAAAGTCTGTGAGACTTATCTCCAATTAACCACTAGAAGACTGGAAGTGGCGCTGTGGCTTACGTGGTAGAGTGCTAGCCTTGAGCTGAAGAGCTGAGGGATAGTGCCCCCAGGCCGAGTTCAAGCCCCATGACCGACAGAAAAAAAAAAAAAAGTTCAAAGCTAACCCAGGCAGAAAAGCTTGATAAATACTATCTCCAAAATAACCAGCAAAAAGCAGGACCAGAAGTGTGGCTAAGTGACAGAGGGGCAACCTAGCAAGTGTAAGGCCCTTAGTTTAAACTCTAGTACTTTTAATGGAAGAAGCTGGGTGTGGTGGAAGCCAAAAGTAGGACAGATTGTAGTTCAGGGACCTGGGGAGGAAATAAGAACCCACTTAAAAAATAACCAGCCCAGGCCGGGCGCCAGTGGCTCACACCTGTAATCCTAGCTACCCAGGAGGCTCTGATCTAGGATCAAGGTTCAAAGCCAACCCGGGCAGGAAAGTCCATGAGACTCTTATCTCCAATAAACCACCAGAAAACTGGAAGTGGTGCAATGGCTCAAGTGGTAGAGGGCTTACTTACCTTGAGCGGAAGAGCTAAGGGACAGCACCCAGGCCCAGAGTTCAAGCCCCATGACCAACCAAAAAACAAAACAAAAATCCAGCTTGGGAAGACAATGTGGCTTAGTGATAGAGTGCTTGCCTAGCATGCATGAAGCCCTGGGTTCCATTCCTCAGTACCACAAATGCAGAAGAAATAGCCAGATGTAGTGCTGTGGCTAAAGTGGTGGAGTGCTTTGAGCAAAATCAGCTCAGGAACAGTGCCCAGGCCCTGAGTTCAAGTGCCAGAACTGGCAATAATAATAATAATAATAATAATAATAATAATAATAACCAGCTCAAACTAGCACCAGTGGCTCACACCTGTAATCCTAGTTACTCAAGAGGCTGAGATCTGAGGATCACAGTTCAAAGCCAGCCCAGGTAGGAAAGTCTGTGGAATTATTATTATTATTATTTGTCAGTCATGGGGCTTGAACTCTGGGCCTAGGTGCTGTCCCTCAGCTCTTCAGCTCAAGGCAAGTGCTTTACCACTTGAGCCACACCACCACTTCTGGTTTTCTGAGTGGTTTATTGGAGATAAATAAGTCTCATGGGCTGGCTTTGAACCAGGATCCTCATATCTCATCCCCCCCCCCCCCCCCAGTGTAACTAGAATTACAGGCATGAGCCACCAATGTTTGGCTCATCCGTTTTTATTTTTTTTTGCCAGTCACGAGGCTTAAACTTGAGGTCTGGGTATTGTCTCTGAGCTCTTTTGCTCAAGGCTAGCACTCTACCATTTTGAACCATGGTGCCACTTCCAGTTTTCTAGTGGTTAACTGGAGATAAAGTTTCACTGCCTTTCCTGCCCAGGCCTACTTTGAACTGAGATCCTCAGATCTTACCCTCCCGAGTAGCTAGGATTATAGATATGAGCCACCAGAATCTGACTGTGGAAATTTCTTTCTTTTTTTTTTTTTGTCGGTCGTGGGGCTTGAACTCTGGGCCTGGGCGCTGTCCCTCAGCTCTTCAGCTCAAGCCGAGTGCTCTACCGCTTGAGCTACAGCGCCACTTCCGGTTTTCTGGTGGTTTATGGAGATATGAGTCTCAGAGTCTCTCCTGCCCCGGCTGGCTTTGAACCGAGATCCTCAGATCTCAGCCTCCTGAGTAGCTAGGATTACAGGCGTGAGCCACCAGCGCCCGGCTGGAAATTTATTTCTAATGAAAACAAATGGAGTTATGAAGCTGTGCACACAGATACCAGAGACACAATGACTGATCTTTATTGTACAGAAATGTTGAAGGCCATATACATTAAATGAGGTGTTTGGCAGTCAATGTTATCAGATTCAAACTGAAGACATCCTCAATTTATGGACATACAGTATAAAAATAAACACTAAGAGTTGCAAGAAAGAACTCAGCTTCTATCTCCCAATCAAGACAAAATTTCCACAGGAAAACCTGATTTCAGTTCATGGTGAATTGTTCATATAGGAAGAAAAGCTAGGCCAGGTAGAGACAACACCTAGGCTATGTTTTCAATTTTGACAGAGCCAGACTAAAGCTCTGATCAGTCTCTTAGAATTTGTTTTTATTTATAATTTTTATTTTCTATTAAACTGAAGTTAAAACAAATAGAGTTGGAAGGGAATTTTTGTGGGGCTAGGTAGGTTTGGATAGCAGATGCAATTATTACTATTTCATTACTTCTGATCAGGAGGATTTGCCACGTTTTATCCTTTCTTAGACTGCCTCTCTGTAGTCGTCAACCAGTAGGACCCAAAGAAAATAAAATAAATACTTGACATTAGCACAGCTCACTGACTGTTCTCTTTATATCCCCTAATCCTAGACTAACATTGTCTCTTCTAGATAGGAACTTTTTTGTGTGTGTACCAGTCTGGGGCCTTGAACTAGGGTCTGGACACTGTCCCCAGCTTACTGTATGCTCAAGGCTAGTGTTCTACTACTTGTGCTACAAATATACTTCTGGCTTTTTTAGTACTTAATTGGAGATAAGAATCTCATGGACTTTCCTACCCAGGCTGGCTTTGAACCATAATCCTTAGATTCTCATATCTCAGCCTACTGGGTATCGAGGATTACAGGCATGAGCCACTGGCATTGGGCAGGAAACTTACTTTTTCTTTCTCTCCCCTCCCTCCCTCCCTACCTCCCTTCTTCCCTCCCCCCTCCTTCCCTCCCCTTCCTCCCTCCTTTCCTCTCTTCCACCCTTCCTCCCTTCCTCCCTTCCTTCCTTCCTTCCTTCCTTCCTTCCTTCCTATTTTGTCAGTCGTGGGGCTTGAACCCAGGGCTTGGGTGCTGTCCCTGAGCTCTTTTTACTCAAGGCTAGTCCTCTACCACTTTGAGCCAGAGGCCTACTTCTGGATTTTGAGTGATTCATTATTAGATAAGAGTCTCTTGTGGGACTGGGGATGTTGCTTAGTGGTAGAGTGCTTGCCTAGCATGTATGAAGCCCTTGGTTCAATTTTTCAGTACCACATAAACAGAAAAGGCCAGAAGTAGTGCTTTGGCTCAAGTGGTAGAGTATTAGCCTTGAGCAAAATAAAAGAAGATAGGGGCTGGGAAGGTGGCTCAGTGGTACAGTGCTTGCCTTGCATGCATGAGGCCCTGGGTTCCATTCCTCAGCACTACATAAGCAGAAAAAGCTGGAAGTGGAGCTATGGCTCAAATGGTAGAGCACTTGCCTTGAGCTAAAGAGTTGAGGGACAGTGACCAGGCCCGGAGCTCAAACCCCATGACTGGGGGGGGGGGAGGGGGAGGAGGAGCAGCTCAGGGACAATGCCCAGGTCCCGAGTTCAAGTCCCAGGACTGGCCAAAAAAAAAAAAAATCTCATTGGGACTTCTCTGGCTGGCTTCAAACCACGATCCTCAGATCTCAGCCTCCTGAGTATCTAGCTAGGATAACAGGAATGAGCCACCGGTGCCTGGTTTAGGAACTTTCTTAATAAAATATCTCTTTATTCTCTTTATTGAAGTGAAAAAAATTGTAGAGACTTGGTCAGAATGATGGTTGTTCTGAAACAAGACACACTTAGGAGGGTATCTTAGGTTAAATATAGACAAAACTATTCCTAGAATTGAATCAATTTGTGTAAGAAGCAAAAATTAAGGGATAAGATGATGTGAGATTTGGGGATATATTTTCTGGACTCAGGGTGCTATTATTCCACAACAGAAACTTACAATTCCCTCAGCTCAGTAAGAGCATGGAAGTTTAAGCTGTATGCAAGAGGATGGAAATCCTCAGGCCCATTTCCCTTCATAATTTTCATTTAGTCTTTGAGCTTAATGAATGAGGGAGCAGGACTGCATTAAGAGGGAGCATACAATCTATTTCTGGCTTTAAGATTGTGGTATCCAGGTAATCAAATCTGGGACATATTCATTACCTTAGAAAAAGAAACTTGAGAAAATCACTAGCAGGACCTATAATCCCAGAAACCAGCTTCTCCAAAAACTAGTTTAGTTTCCATTTCCCCTCACTCAGAGACTTCAATAAACTACATTATTTAACAGAGTCTGAGACAAAGACAGAAAATATATATTTAAGATAGACAACAAACTTAGAAAAAATGTAATAACAGATTGCTCTTCATCTCACTCTTCATCACATTCTATTGCTGGAGAAATCCCACTTGTTTAACCAAAAACATAACTGATTAAACTAACCCAAGGAGTGGGAGAAAATGTTTGTGGTGTGTGTATAGGGGTGAGCGGGTTCACCCAGTTTTATCTACGGAGTGGAACTATAGAGAAAAATAAAGACTTCTCATAATGGTTAAATTCTAGGGAGAGGCCCTGAAGTTGCTTTCCCCAAGTCATGATCTGATTCAAGAGAAGGAAAAAAAAATGATGAAAACATCTCACCACATAAAATTCAGTATGGGGGTCTCTAATAGTCACCAGCCAGCAAGGGGCAAGGGAGAGCCCCACCTGTGGGCTTTAAGATTTATTGAAGGCTGCTAGCACAGCCCAGATCATCTCTGTGGCATTGTGCTTTGTCCCCTCCACTTCTGGGTCCAGTTCTACTAGGTCTTTGGCTCGATTCATTGCCACATCATACTTGTCATCTGTCAGAGAGGAGAAGACATTCTCTAGTACATCAGATGAGTGGGCTAGTACCAGGAGTGCTAATGTTCGCTTGTCCATACGCTGAGGGTCATTTACCCACCGCTCTAGTACACTATCTTGAAGTTTTTTCACTAATCGCTGTTTCTCTGTTGTATTGGTCACTGGATGAGTGGTCATGTCAAATAGTAGGAAATTCTGCTTCTCAGTGGTTAGAATACCCTTCTCTACTAAGTTCTTTGCAATTCGCTCTCGTACATTTCTCAGCTGGTACTGTAATTTGAAGGGATTCCAGGTCTCACCTATAGGGAAAAGAAATAGGATATAATGAAAGGACAGAGGAAAACAAGTGAAAAAAAAAAGTTATTCGCAATCTTGAATGGTGGTTAAATTTTTTTTTTTTTTTCTTTTTGCTGGTTGTGGGGCTTGAACTCTGGGCCTGGGCACTGTCCCTCAGCTCTTCAGCTGAAGGCTAGCACTCTACCACTTGAGCCATAGCACTACTTCTGGCTTTTTCTGCTTATGTGGTGCTGAGGAATTGAACCCAGGGCCTCATGCATGCAAGCACTCTACCACTGAGCCACCTTCCCAGTCTTGAATGGTTAAAATTTTTAAAGAATAATCTGCATAACTGAAGGAATGATCTGTATTCACTCCCAGTTCATTTACTCCTTTGTCTTTTATACTATGGTTTGACTCTAATCATATTTCATATTAAGACACTTTCAAAAAAATGTTGTCAAAGCCAGATGCCAGTGGTATATACCTATAATCCTAGCTACTCAGGAAGCTGAGATCTGAGGATCATGTTTCAAAGCCAGCCCCGGCAGGAATGTCTGTGAGACTCTTATCTCCAATTAACCACCAGAAAACCAGAAATAGTGCTTTGGCTTAAGTGGTAGAGCACTAGCCTTGAGCTGAAGAGCTCAGGGACAGCGCCCAGGCCCAGCGTTCAAGACCTACAACTGACCAAAAAAAAAAAAAAAAAAAAAAACTTGTCAAGCTGGGCGCTGTGGCTCACACCTGTAATTCTAGCTACTCAGGCAGCTGAGATCTGAGGATCACAGTTCAAAGCCAGCCTACTCAGGAAAGTCCATGAAACTCATCTCCAATTAACCACTAAAAAATTTGGAAATGTAGTTGTGGCTTAAGTAGTAGAGTACTAGCCTTGAGCAAAAAGAACTCAGGGACAGTGCCCAGACCCTAAGCTCTGAACTCAAGCCCCAGGACTAGCACCAAAAAAAAAAAAAAGGAAGGAAGGAAGGAAGGAAAGAACGAATGAAAGAAAGTCATCAAAGGCTTCCATACTGCTAGTGCTTATGGATATTATCTCTGTATATTACTTTTCTGTGACACTGATAATCATTCTTGTGATTTTCAAATTCTCTCCAGGTCATCAGTTCTTCCTGGATGATTCTTTCCTGTATTGTACATAAATTGTTTAGGTTGGTAAAACTGAGAGCGCTGAGTTTCCCTTTACCTACTTGTACAAAACAAACTTTATTCCAGGATTGAGATCCAAGCTAGTTTGGGCAAGAAAAGCAAGAGACTACCTGAAAAACTAAGGGTAGAAACCTTGAGTTCAAACTCTAGTTTCACAAAGGAAAATAAAAAAATTATTGTAAATTTGTCTGTGCTGTACACATGGGACAAAGACTAGATGACAGTATACTTATTTACAACATGTGTACTAATAATTATTTTTTCTTTTTTGGTTGGTCATAGGGCTTGAACTCTGGGCTTGGGCGCTATCCCTGCGTTCTTCAGATCAAGGCAAGCACACTACCGCTTGAGCACAGCACCACTTCCAGTTTTCTAGTGGTTAATTGGAGATGAGTCTCACAGACTTTTCTGCCTGGGCTGGCTTTGAACTGTGATCCTCAGATCTCAGCCTCCTGAGTAGCTAGGATTACAGGCATGAGCCACCAGCGCTCGGCTGTACTGAATAATTTAAATCCCCTGTTGAGACCTATTGCTCAGAAAAAAAAAAATTATAAGTATTACTGTTCATTGATAATGCACCTAGTCACCAAAGTGCTCTGACAGAGATGTTCAATGAGATTGTTTTCATGCTTTCTAATACAATATTCATTTTGAAGCTATGGATCAAAGAATAATTTTGACTTTCAAGTCTTATTTTATAAGAAAAACATCTCATACTGAAAAAGAAGATAAAAAAGAATAAAGGTAATATTATAAACAATGAGCCAATAAATTAGATAATTTTAGGTGAAATGGACAAAATCCAGAAAGAAAAAATTACATTTTAGGGGGGAAGGGGACCTCAAGGCTAGGCAATTGTGCTTTACCACTAAGCAACATCTCCATCCCTTTTTGAGAAAGGGTTGGCTCAGTCTGGGCTATAATTAAAAAATGCTCCTGCCTTAGCCTTCTAAGTGATGGGATTACAGGAGTATGCCAACATCCCCAGCTCTGAATAAAATCTTAGAACAAGTGAAGAAACTGACTTCATAATTTGAATACTTCCCATAAAGCAAAGCCTGACAAGATGTCTTTTTTTCTTTTTTGTGGGGCGTCAGACCTGAGGGCTGATCTCAGGGCCTGTGTGCTATCCCTGAGCTTTTTTTGCTCAAGGCTAGTGCTCTACCATTTGAGCCACAGCTACATTTCTGGCTTTTTGTGGTTAATTGAACATAAAAATCTCATGGACTTTCCTGCCTGAATTGGCTTTGAACTGTGATCCACTGGTACCTGGCTACAAGGCAATTGTACTAAATGTTTAAAGAAAAATCCTTTACAAACTGAAAAGACAAAAAAAATAGGGAGCTGGGTGCCAGTAGCTCATGCCTGTAATCCTAGCTACTCAAGAAGCTGAGATCTAAGAATCATGGTTCGAAGCCAACCTGGGCAGAAAAGTCCCCATGAGGCTCTTATCTCCAATTAACTACTCAAAAACCAGAAGCGGCACTGTGGCTCAAGTGATAGAGCACTAGCCTTGAGCACAAAGAGGCTCAGGGACAGTGCCTAGGCCCTGAGTTCAAGCCCCACAACCAAAAAATAAAAAAATAGGGAATATCTCATTTTATGTTGTCAGTTTTATTCAGGTAAAAAAAAACAAAGATATCACAAGAGCCCATAAAAAGAGTATGTAAAGGACTGTGAATGTGGCTTAGTGGTAGAGTGTTTTGCCTAGCATTCATGAAGCCCTTTCTTCAATTCCTCAGTAACAAATAAACAGAAGAAGACCCAAGTGGCACTGTGGCACCCAAGTGGTAGAGTGCTAGCCTTGAGCAAAAGAAGCTCAGGAACAGTGCCCAGGCCCTGAGTTCAAGCCCCAAGACTGGCAAAAAAAAAAAAAAAGGGCTGGGAAGGTGGCTCAGTGGTAGAGCACTTGCCTTGCATGCCTGAGGCCCTGGGTTTGATTCCTCAGCACTACATAAGCAAAAAGAAAAAAGCCGGAAGTGGCGCTGTGGCTCAAGTGGTAGAGCGCTAGCCTTGAGCTGAAGAGCTGAGGGACAGTGCCCAGGCCCAGAGTTCAGGCCCCATGACCAGACCCCCCCTCCAAAAAAAAAGGAATATGTATACTATGACCATATAAAGTTTATTACAGAAATGCAAAGTTATCTCAACATTCCAAAATTAAAGTATGTAATAACATCCATACTAATTAAAAAAAACCTATGAGCATCTTAATAAACATACAAAAAGTATTTAACAAAATATAAAATCTTTCCATGATAAAACACTCAACAAACAAGATTGTTAATATCCTGTTGTCATCTCAATAAATATTAAAAAAAATAAAGATGTCTAAAAAAGTTATTTTTTCTTCCCTCCCTATTTTGAGGGGGTGATTTGGGGATTGAACTCATGCATGCTATCACTGAGCTACACCTCAACCCCCAAAAAAGTTTCTTATGATGAACTGGTGGTACATGAATGTAATCCTAGTAATTGGGAGGCTGAGATGGGAGGATTATAAGTCTGAGGCCAGCCAGGGCTACATAGTTAGACACAAAACACTGAGAAAGAGCTTTCAGGGTAAGGTTACAGAAGATACATACACTGAAAAGTTTAGTTATGATAAAGATAATCAAGTGTGAAATTGTTGAATCATTTTGAATTAGCTTACCAGTAAGTAGTTCTATCCATGTCTGGACAGTTTCTGTGGGTTCAGTTGCCTTGATGTGTTTGAGAGTTTCATCCAGTAAAACATCACCTGTTGGGCTGTCTGATTTTAGCAGTACCTTTGAGAAAGGAAGAAACAAAAATGTATATAATATATACATTACTGATTAGTTGTTACAGAAAATATAGAAACAACAAACTGTCCCTGTCCTAAGTAAGTTTAGAATGTAGTATGAGCTAATAGTGGGAAGACAAAAAAAAAAAAAAATCTGAAGTGGAGCCAGGTGCCAGTGGTTTATACCTGTAATCCCAACTATCAGGAAACTGAAGATCAAGGTTTGAAGACAGCACAGGCAAGAAAGTCCAAGAGATTCTTTTTTTTTTTTTTTTTTGGTAGGTCATGGGGCTTGAACTTTGGGCCTGGGTGCTGTCCCTGTACTCTTAAGCTCAAGGCTAGTGCTCTACCACTTGAGCCACAGCATCACTTCTGGTTTTCTGGTGGTTAACTGGAGATAAGAGTCTCACAGACTTTCCTGCCCAGGCTGGCTCTGAACGACAATCCTCAGATCTCAGCCTCCTGAGTAGCTAGGATTACAGGCAAAAGCCGGCTCCTGGCCCAAGAGGTTCTCTATGTCCAGTTAACCACCAAGAAAAAACTGGAAGTAGAGCAGTGACTCAACTGGTAGAATGCTAGCCTTAAGCAAAAACCTCAGGGACATGCCCAGGCCCTGAGTTCAAGCCTCAGGACTGAAGTAACAACAAAAAGAAAGAAGCAAAAATCATGAGCCTTCTCTAATTTTTTAGACTAAAAATACCTCTGATATAGGATAGTTTTTTAACCTCTGATACAGGATAGTTAGCTTGTCTAATGACTTAAATCTTCTTTTTTTTTTTTTTTGTCGGTTGTGGGGCTTGAACTCTGGGCCTGGACACTGTCCGTCTCCTCTTCAGCTCAAGGATAGTGCTCTACCACTTGAGCCACAGCACCACTTCTGGTTTTCTGGTGCTTTATTGGAGATAAGAGTCTCACAGATTTTGCTGCCTGGGTTGGCTTTGAACTGTGATCCTCAGATCTAAGCCTTCTAAGTAGCTGGGATTACAGGTGTGAGCTACCAGCACCCGGCCCAACTTAAATCTTATTCTTCCAAAATGTATTGTTGGCATTTGACTTTCCTTAACTTAAAAGAGGATGTTCATAAAGTGAGGGACCAGAAGACACTGCACAAAAGGATTACAATTCCATGAGTAATTGTGTATCACTCCTCTATAATAACAAATTAAAAATAATAATATGCTCATAGAAGATGCTATACCTTTCTGTCTAGAAGTCGCTTCTTCCTCATGGTAGGAGGTTCCAAATAGATTCGACCTCGCATGGCCAGCTCTATCAGGATGCCCCCTCGCAGGCCAGATGATATGCAGTCATTCCAGAAAGATGTATAACCCTAGGAAATGGGAAAAAAAGAACAGAATATTCTGAAAGGAGTACAGACTTCTAGCCTGCATCCTAAGAATGAGGTGTGATTGTGTGTGTGTGTGTGTGTATATAATTTATTTCACATCCCATTACATGAACTAAAAGCAAAGTACAGAATGAGATAATAGAATGTTTTTTAAATCTTATCTACCTTCACAATTTTAAGCTCTTTGCAAAATCTTATGGCATAGATGTTAGTTGGTAATTGGAATGCCAAATTTTAATTTTGAGAAGAATTTTGGTGCATGCATGTGTGCGCACGTGCATGTGTGTGTGTGTGTGTGTGCGCGCGTGCGCGTGTGTGTGTGTGTGTGTGTGTGTGTGTGTGTGTGTGTGTGTGTGTGTGTGTGTGTGTTTATGTTCTGGTTTGTGGGTTTGAACTCAGGGCATGATTACTGTCCTTGAGTTTTTTTCTCAAGGTTAGGGCTCTATCAATTGAGCCATAGCTCTACTTCTGGGTTTTTGGTGGGTAATTGGAAATGGAGTCTCATGGATTTTCCTGCCTAGGCTGGCTTTAAACAGTGATCCTTAGACCTTCTCAGCCTCCTGAGTAGCTAGGATTACATTTGAGAGCTACCAGCATCCAGAAGAATTTTGGTTTTAAAAATTTGGTTTAAAAAATTTGGTTTCCACGATACTGTAAATAGAGTACAAATATATTAGGAAAAAAAAATCCTAAGCCATTTAGGTTTGTTACCTCTCCTAGATAAATATTAATAAGCTTTTTGTGTGTGTTGTGTTGGGCATTGAACCCAGTGACTTACATATGCTAAGCAAGAACTCTTACTGCTGAGGTACATCTCCAGCCCAGCAAGCTATTTTGATGGAAAGCACCATAGAAACCCACTGATTAGTGAAGTGCTTGAATTTATTAACCTTCCTAAAGTGTACTTTCCTTATCCATAAAATGTAAGATTGCTGTGGGAATTAAATGAGAGGAAATACGTGAGAAAACAATGAGCTTTGCACCTATAATACAGGAAGCATTTCAGTGTTAGTTCCCGTTCCCTTGAAGATATAGGGAATACACCAAGACATAAACAAGAGACATTGCCATAGGAGCTAAAAAAAAAAAGCTAACTGGAAAGACCGTGTATGCTTGATGAAAATTCTTGACTATATGAACTAATTTTCCTCTGTCTTTGAAACTTTTAAAAGTTTTTAAGGGCTGGGAATGTGGCTTAGTAGTAGAGTATTTGCCTAGCAAGCATGAAGCCCTGGGTTTGATTCCTCAGTACCACCGGAAGTGGCACTGTGGTTCAATCGGTAGAGTACTAACCTTGAGCAAAAGAAGCTCAGGGACAGTGCCCAGGCCCCGAGTTCAAGTCCCAGGACTGACAAAAAAAGGTTTTAAAAAAATTATTAGAAGAAATAGACATAAATGGTTGGTTAAAGTTTAGTTTGGATGACAGAATTTCAAGCTATAAATTTAGAGCTAGAGTAGTCAAGAACCATTATGGGCTGGGGTTTGACGAATAAATTGAATTTGGTACAAAGTTTTCCAGATGGACAAAATGACCCAAATTCTACCTATTCTTCAAAAGGATGTCTAAGCAAAACTGTCAAAGAGATCTCAAATGTGTTTATAGAATTCTAACTCAAAAGTGCTGAAAGAAAAACCATGACAACAGGTTGTGGAAAAAATTGAACTTTAAAAAAAAAGGCAAATAATGAACCATGAAAGTTCTCAGCAAGGAGTTAGGATCAACATGAGGAAGATCTATCAGTTATCAGAGTGGCTCAATATGCTTTAGGTATATTTGGCTAGAGGTTCTAGCAGGTATTACCTATCAGCAAAAAGGTAAAAAAAATCATTATCACTAGCATCTAATACATATTGAGCTTTTTAATGTACTAGATTTGTGCATGCATAATTTGGTTACATCTTGACAACAACCCTGTAGAAGTATTTACAATTGACCAAATGTAAAGCTGAGGAATCTAAGATTTATAGCCATTATGTAGATCACAAAGCAAAGTACTGCCAAAATAATTAACTTTTTTTTTTTTTTTTTAAGGGCTAGAGATATGGCTCAAGTTGTGAGTACCTGAGGCCCTGAATTCATCCTCTAGTGTTCCTTTCCTCAATTTAAAAAAAAAAAATATATATATATATATATTCCCTTGTTATTAGCTTGGAAGTTATGGACTTATTTTTTCTAGAAATTATCCTTAAAATTTTAACATGTATGACCATAAATTTTAAATTAACATAAAATTTAAAACTCAAATGTTAATCAATACTCTTTACCACTTTTCTGGTTGTCTACTAGTACATGTATTTTATTTTTGTTGTTGTTGTTGTTGTTCGTGGGGCTTGAACTCTGAGCCTGGGCGCTGTCCCTCACCTCTTCAGCTCAAGGTAAGTGGTCTACCACTTGAGCCACAGTGCCACTTTTGGTTTTCTGGTGGTTAATTGGAGATAAGAGTCTCATGGACTTTCCTGCTCAGGCTAGCTTTGAACTGCAATCCTCAGATATCAGCCTCCTGAGTAGCTAGGATTACAGGCGTGAGCCACCAGCACCTGGCCTGTATTTTATCTTTTTTAACCTCACAAATTAGATATTAATGATTATTTTATACAGGTAGCACTCAGTTTAATTTACTCAGATGCTTACCAATTTCTTTGCTCACTGTTCCTTCTTGCATCTCTTGAACCATTTTCTTTTTTCCTAAAGTAGAATCTCCTTAAGTGAGTCTGTTGGAGGCAAATTCTATTTTATCTGAAATGCCTTTATTTTACTATCATTCTTGAAAGTTTCTCTGGATATAAAGTTCTAGATTGATAGTTCTTCTCATCACATTGAAAGTAGTATACCTTCCTTTCCTGGCTTCCACAGTTACAGTGAGAAGTTTATCATTCTTAATGGGTTGTGATTTCTTTGTAGGTAATATTTTTTTGTTCTCTGATCTTCCTTCCTTCTTTCCTTCCTTCCTTTCTTCCTTCCTTCTCCTTTTCTTCCTCCTCCTCTTGCCTTTCTTCCCCCACCTCTTCTTCCTCTTCCTGTCTCAGGGCCTGGGTGCTATCTTTGAGCTCTTCTGCTCAAAGCTACTGCTCTACCACTTGAGCCACAGTTCCAGTTTTGGCTTTTTGGTGGTTATTTGGATATGAGTCACAAACTTTCCTGCCTAGGCTGGTTTTGAACTGTGATTCTTAGACCTCAGCTTCCTGAACAGCTAGGATTATAGAGGTAAGCCATCCGTGCCCACACATGACTGTGTGTGAACTTATTTGTCCTGTTTGATATATATTGTGTTTTCTGTTCCTATGTGTTCAGTTCTTTTCATCTTGGCTTTCCTATCTAAGAATATTGTTTTTCTTCTGTTTTATTGTTTTTCTGACAGTTAAGTTTTTCTTGATTCCCACATTATGTTTTAAACATTTTCCATTTACTTGTTCATTATATTGCTTTTTGGAGAGTTTTATATCTAGGGTTGGAGGACAGGGTCTCACTATATTGTCCAGGCTGGTCTCAAATACTGGGGACAAGCAATCTTCCTGCCTCCAGCCTCCTAGATGACAATACTGTGCAGAGTAGCATACACTTGTGGCCAGCAGGGTAGGGAGTTACTTTATATCTATCTTCCAATTTATTGTCTCTTCATCTGTAACCTAATCCTGTAGCTGGATGCCAGTGGCTCACACTTTTAATCCTATTCAGGAGGCTAAGACTTGGAGTATCCAGGTCTGAAGCTAGTCATGGAGGAAAAGACTGGATGGAGTCTGGAGACAAAATCTGGAGACTCCATTTCCAATTAACCAGAAAGATGCCAGACTTAAAGGTATGGCTCCCATGGCAGAGAATCAGCTGTAGGCAAGAAAGATGAGCACAAGCTCCAGGCCTGAATTCCAGCCCCAGAACTGTCAAAAAATAAAAAAATCTAACCCTGTGGGTTTTTAAAATTTTTGTTTTGACAGGGTTTCATTATGTAAAAACTACATCCCCAGACTCTCTATTACTACTACTACTACTATTACAATTATTATTATTATTATTTTCTGGTATAGGAGCTTGAACTCAAGAGCCTTAAATTGTTGCTTGGCTTTTCTACTCACTGTTGGTACTCTGCCTCTTGAGCCACATCTCTAGCTCCTCAATAAATATTTCTTGATTGCATAAATGTATTATTGAAAACAAATGTGTTAACCTAGCAAAAGCTCAGTTTGAGCCATAAACATCCCTTAAACATCTCCAAATTTCCTGAAGGCCTTAACTTCAACTTAAGAGAGAGATTAGTTTCCTTTCCTGCCAGCCTCAAATGTATTCTTTAGGGAGGAGTGAGACTACGTTTTTGAGTTGAGTATTTGATTTTATACAATTTAGCTGCCCAGTTAAGGTTAAATTGTAACCTACTTCAGAACACATATTTTACTTAGGTATAACATATGTAATCCTGGTGAATATAAATCTCAACAGGTGTGTAAATATTTCAGCCAATATTAAATCGACTGGAGGAAAAGTTCTTTTGTGTTTTCAGTTCTTCCTGACCATATATAACTTCCATTTCAGTGACAGTGTCAGATTGTCAACAGAACTATAAATGAGAAGCACCGTAAGTAAAGAACAATGGAGGGATATAGAAATCTTGTTTTGTATATTACATTTCCCCATTATAAGAACTTAAAACATATAAACTCTCCAAATGATTTTTTTTTGGGGGGGTCTGGTCTTGGGGCCTGAACTCTGGGCCTGGGTGCTGTCCCTCAGCTCTTCAGCTCAAGGTCAACACTCTACCACTTGAGCCACAGTGCCACTTCCGGCTTTTTTCTTTATGTGGTGCTGAGGAATCGAACCCAGGGCCTCAGGCATGCAAGGCAAGCGCTCTACCTCTGAGCCACCTTCCCAGCCCCTCTCCAAATGATTTTTTTTCCTTCCCAGTCCTGGGCCTTGAACACTGGGTCTAGGTGCTGTCCCTAAAGCTCCTTTTGCTCAAGGCTAGCACTGTACCATTTGAACTATAGCACTTCTGGCTTTTTCTGTGATTAATTGGAGCTACACCTCCGACTCCTTTACATTTTTGTTTGTTTAAATTATTTATTTTGTGCTAGTGCTTGGGCTTGAACTCAGAGCCCAGGAGCTATTCTGAGTTTTTTTGCTCAAGGCTAGAACTCTATCACTTGAGCAACAGCTTTACTTCTGGCTTTTTGGTGGTTAGTTGGAGATAAGAGTCTCTTTTTGGGCTGGCTTTTTTTCTTTTTCTTTTTTTTTTGGTCAGTCTTGAGGCTTGACCTCTGGGCCTGGGTGCTGTCCCTGCACTCTTCAGCTTAAGGTGAATGCTCTACCACTTGAGCCACAGTGCCACTTCTGGTTTTCTGGTGGTTAACTGGAGATAAGAGTCTCATGGACTTTCCTGCCCCCGCTGGCTTTGAGTCATGATCCTCAGAACTTAGCCTCCTGAGTAGCTACAATTACAAGCACAAGCCACTGGTGCCCAGCCACAATAATTTCTCTCTCTCTCTTTTATTGTGGCTGTTCCTAGGCTTGAACTCAGCTGTCCCTGAGCCTCTCTGTGCTTAATTCTAGCGCTCTACCACCTGTGTGACAGCACCTCATCCAACTTTTTCTGAGTAGTTTATTGGAGATAAGAGTCTCATGTAGGGCTGGGAAGGTGGCTTAGTGGTCAAGTGCTTGCCTTGCATGCAATGAGGCCCTGAGTTTGATTCCTCAGCACCACATAAGCAGAAAAAGCTAGACGTGGTGCTATGAAGAGCTGAGGGACAGAGCCCAGGCCCAGAGTTCAGGCCCCTGACCGACCCCCCCCCCCCAAAAAAAAGCATCATGTACATTTCTGCTCAGGTTGACTTCAAACTGCAATCCTCAGATCTCAGCCTCCTGAGTACCTAGGATTACAAGCATGTACTATCAATGCCTGGCTATAATTTTGTTTTTAAAGAAAGATTGTTTTAGGCTAAAAGAAAAATGTCTAGTAATATTCACAATACTCCTGAGAAATGAGATTTTTCTTTGTCTTAAAATTTAATTATATTTATCTCTCGATGCTTGAACAACATCAAAAACATGTATCACATACACAAAACATTCTACACACACATATATACACAACACACTTTTTTGTGGTGCTTGGGATCAAACCTAGAGCTTTATACATACTAAGCAAGCACTCTGCCAGTCTACATCTATAGCTATATCTATATACATATAAATATATATGCCCTTAGGTTTACACATTTCCCTCTTAAAATGAAAAAATATACATTTTGTATGAACTTCTTTTTTTGCATATGTGTGTGTGTGTGTGTGTGTGTGTGTGTTGATCTTGGGGCTTGAACTTAGGCCCCAGGTGCTATCCCTAAGCTTATGTGCTTACGCTTGGGCTTTCCTGCCTGGGCTGACTTTGAACCATGATCCTCGGATCCTAGCCTCCTGAGTATGGGTGTGAGCCAACAGCACCTGGTTTTGAGCTTTTACATTTTCAATTCCTGTATTATTCCTTTAGATTGTTCTTATGTCTGACTAGTTTGAAATGCTAACAGCAATAGTTCTATGCAAAGGATGCTAATACTGGGGAAGATTTAACTGCCACAAAAAAAAGCACACATGCAAGCCAGGTGCTGGTAGCTCAACCTTGTCATCCTAGCTACCCAGGAGGTGGACTCGGAGATGGTCATGGTTCAAGACCAGCCAAGACCTCATCTCAATATTTGAATGCAGTGATACACACACTTGCCATCCTAGCTATGTGGAAAGTGTAAATAGGAGATAGGCTAGCCTGGTTACACATGTGAAAAAAATAAGAAAGGCAAAAAGGGCTAGGGTTTAGCTCAACAGAAGTAGAGTGCTTCTCTAACTGGGCTAGGGTTTAGCTCAAGAGAAGTAGAGTGCTTCTCTAACTAGCCTACCACAGTGAGTTCAATCTTTAGTATCCTCAAAGGGAGGGAAGAAAAAAGCACAAGTACAATGAGATGTCTACACAAAATAAGTGGTGGTATATCTCCAACAACTCTACTTGACTACCTCCCAAAGTGTCACCTAAAATAGTAATATATGTTTTTTTTTTTTTGGGTCGGGTCCTGGGGCCTGAACTCTGGGCCTGGGCGCTGTCCCTCAGCTCTTCAGCTCAAGGCTAGTGCCCTACCACTTGAGCCACAGCACCATTTCCAGCTTTTTTTCTTTTTGCTTACGTGGTGCTGAGGAATCGAACCTAGGGCCTCAGGCATGTAAGGCAAGCGCTCTACCACTGAGCCACCTTCCCAGCCCTAAAATAGTAATATATGGAGATTCAGAAATAAGAACACAGGAGGTGAAGGGTAAACAAAGGAGGAGGCTGCAATGCTTGGTAAGAAATGTATGCATTATCCTGCCAATGTAATTGTAACCCCTCTGTACAGTATGTTCTCAAATAAAATAAAATTAAATTAAAAAAAAAAATAAGAGCACATTTTCCTCAGTATTCTATTAAGTAGAAACTCCAGATCAACTTGAAATGAAATCTAAAGCCAGGCACTGATGGCTCACTCTTTTTTTTTTTTTTGTCAATTCATTTATTTACTTTTTGGTTTTTAAATAAAATTTTTTATTGAGATTATGTGATTACACAAATTTCACAGTAGTGTGAGACAGTGATACTTAAAGTCACAAACACATTTTAACCTTCATAAGGCAAATTGTCTATAATGATTGTGAATTCTACAAGCTTTGACAATACAGCTATTTCTTCCACATTGGGTGATATGTACATTTCTTTCCTTTTGCTTAGAGTTAGCTGTTCCCTCTTTCCCTCTCATTCCCTCCTTCCCATGGCTGCCCTTGAGTTGCTTAGTTCGTTCATCAATGTCCAGTTGATGGCTCACTCTTATAACCCTAGCTACTCAGGTGGCTAAAATCTAAGGATTATGGTTCAAAGCCAGTAAAATCCATGAAATTCTTACTTCTAGTTAAC
Organism: Dipodomys merriami; assembly: GCF_024711535.1. Taxonomy (NCBI): domain Eukaryota; kingdom Metazoa; phylum Chordata; class Mammalia; order Rodentia; family Heteromyidae; genus Dipodomys; species Dipodomys merriami. Next base: position 1,751,801 of record NW_027202893.1, read on the forward strand.
CAGCAAAAATCAAGAAGCAGAGGTGTGGCTCAAGTGGTAGAAACTAGCCTTGAGCAGAAAGTCAACCAAGAGCACAGGCTTTGAATTCAAGCCCCTGTACTGACATTCAAAAAAGGAGAAGGGGCTGGGAAGGTGGCTCAGTGGTAGAGCGCTTGCCTTGCATGCTCAAGGCCCTGGGTTCGATTCCTCAGCACCACATAAGCAAAAAGAAAAAAGCCAGAAGTGGCGCTGTGGCTCAAGTGGTAGAGCGCTCGCCTTGAGCTGAAGAGCTGAGGGACAGTGCCCAGGCCCAGAGTTCAGGCCCCATGACTGGACCAAAAAAAAAAAAAAAAAAAAAAAAAAGGAGAAGGGCTGGGACAATGTGGCTTAGTGGTAGAGTGCACACCTAGCATGCATGAAGCTCTGGGTTTGATTCCTCAGTACCCCATAAACAGAAAAAGCCGGAAGTGGCACTGTGGCTCAAGTGGTAGAAAGCTAGCCTTGAGCAACAGAAGCTCAGGGGACAGCACCCAGGCCCTGAGTTCAAGCCCCAGGACTGGCAAAAAACGAAAAAAAAAAAGAAATCTAAGAAATGTAGTGTTCTGAGCTGGGTGCCGGTGGCTCACACCTGTAATCCTAGCTACTCAGGAGGCTGAGATCTGAGGATCAAGGTTCAAAGCCAGCCCAGGCAGGAAATTCCGTGAAACACTTATCTCCAATTAACCACCAGAAAACCGGAAGTGGCGCTGTGGCTCAAGTGGTAGAGTGCTAGCCTTGAGCTGAAGAGCTGAGGGACAGTGCTCAGGCCCAAAGTTCAAGCCCCATGATTGACAAGAAAAAAAAAAAAGAAGAAAAAAAAAGAAATGTAGTGTTCTGGGAGATACATAGATTTCTCACCTATTATCACCATGAAAGGCCTAAAAACTTAATTAAATGCAGTTACAAGTTTTTTGTTTTGTTTTTGTTTTGTCAGTTGTGGGGCTTTCACTCCTGGGCCTGGGCACTGTCCCTGAGCTCTTTTGATCAAGGCTAGTAGTGCTCTACCATTTTGAGCCACAGTTCCACTTCTGGGTTTTGAGTAGCTAATTGGAGATAAGTTTTACAGGGACTTTTCTGCGTGGGCTGGTTTCAGACTGTGAACCTTAGATCTCAGCTTCCTGAGTAGTTAGGATTATATGTGCTCAACTTCAGTTACAAGTTTTATCTCAAAGTTAATTACCTTTAAAACCTTGCTAGAAATAATGAAATGACTATAAGTAAATTTTTCTGAGGCTGGGGCTGTAATTCAGTGCCAGAGTATTTGTCTAGCAGTGGAAGGCCCTGGGTTCAACTCTAACATTGAAAAAAAAACAAACACTCAAGAATACCCAAAACAAAAAATCTAGGACATTGCACAGTTGCACAGACGGAAGCAAAATCCAAAGAAGTAAGTTTCAAAAAGATTCTTTTACAACAAGTTAGATTAAAATAACTAAAAAAAAAGCCAAATGCACACATATAAAATCAGGGGAGGCTGGGGGAGAAGAATCAGTTCCAGGCCAACTTTGGCTACCCAGTGGATCTTGTCTCAAAATAACAGGATGAAATGAAGTGAAATAAAACAAAAGCAAAAGTGAGAAGGAAACATCAATGGAAAGAATGTAAGAGTGCAAAAATTATGTATTTCTAAAATCTGGAACTGTTATTTCCAAATCTGGAATTGTCATCAGTAACAATTGTCATCCTTGAGGATGACTATAAACCATTTCCCTTCCTTTATACATCAGTAATTTATTTAATTTTTTTAGAAGTTACATAGAACTACCATTGAGGCATATCCTTGGCCCTGCTTTTTTCTTTTTTTTCCTTTTGTCCTAGGGATTGAACTCAGTCTTAAGCTTGCTAGTTAGGCATTCTACCTCTTGAGGCATGCCCCAGTTCTGAAGCCCTTGCTTTTTTTTTTTTTTTTTTTTTAAATACAGGTGGACCATGTTTGTTTGTTTGAGACAGACTCTTGCTAGGTAGCCCAGGCTGACCTACAACTCCTGAGTGCCAGGATTACAGGTGTGAGCCACCATGCCTGGCAAAATTTAATTTAATTTGAACCTAGTCTTGCCATGTAGCCCAGGCTGGTTTTGAACTTTTTTTTTTTTTTTTTTTGGTTGGTCGTGGGGCCTGAACTCTGGGCCTGGGCGCTGTCCCTCAGCTCTTCAGCTCAAGGTGAGCACTCTACCATTTGAGCCACAGCGCCACTTCCGGCTTTTTTTTTTGCTTATGTGGTGCTGAGGAATTGAACCCAGGGCCTCATGCATGCAAGACAAGCGCTCTACCACCAAGCCACCTTCCCAGCCTCATGGTTTTGAACTTTTTATATAGCCTAGACTGGGCTTAAACTTGAAATCCTCCTGCTTCTGCCTCATGAGTGCGAGAATTACAGGTGTGTACCTACTATCCCAGCAATTTTTTTTTTTTTTTTTCCCATCCTGGGGCTTGAACTCAGGGCCTGGGCACTATCCCTGAGCTTCTTTTGTTCAAGGCTAGTACTCTACTACTTGAGCCACAGCACTGCTTCTGGCTTTTTCTGTTTATGTGGTACTGAGGAATCAAACCCAGGGCTTCATGCATGGGAGGCAAGCACTCTACCACTAAGCCACATTCCCAGCCCCCCCCCCAATTTTTTATTAGTTGATTTGGTTCTTATTAAAATACTATGAAGTCAGTGCTATCTCTATTAAATAAGAATAAAGGCCAGGTGCCAGTGGCTCATGCCTATAATCCTAGTTTCTCAGGAAGCTAAGATCTGAGGATCATGGTTCAAATTCAGCCTGGGCAGAAAAGTCCTCTTGAGACTCTTATGTCCAATCAACTGCTCAAAAACTGGAATTGGAGCTGTGGCTCCAAGCGGTACAGGACTAGCCTTGAGCAAAAGAGGGATGGTGCTCAGGCCATAAGTTCAAGTTTCAGTACCTACTGAAAAATAGATAAATAGATAAATCGATAAACAAATAAATAAATAAATGGAGGCTGGCCATGGTTATGCATGCTTGTAATCCCAGCTATTCAGGAGGGAAAGATTGGGAAGATCCAATTCCAAGCAAGCCCAGGCAAAAAGTCCACAAGACTCCATTTCAACAAAAACACGTGGTGACACAGCTTGACTGCCTGCTTAGTAAGCACAATGCCCTAAGTTCAAGCCCCAGTAGTATAAAAAAAAAGAATTAAAAAAAAAAAAAGACAGGCCCTGGTGGCTCACTCCTCTAATTCCAGTTACTCAGGAGGCTGATATCTGAAGAATAACAGTTGGAAGCCAGCCAGGGCAGGAAAGTTCATGATACTCTTACTTCCAATTAACCACCAAAAAGCCAGAAGCAGAGTTGTGGCTCAGTGGTAGAGCACTAGCCTTGAGTGAAAAAGCTCAAGGTTCTGAATTAAAGCCTCAAAACCAGCACGAGAGAGAGAGAGAGAGAGAGAGAGAGAGAGAGAGAGAGAGAGAGAGAGAGAGAGACAGACAGACAGACAGACAGACAGACAGACAGACAGACAGACAGACAGACAGAGACAGAGACAGACAGAGAAAAAACAACAGTGGAAAGTCAGGCCATGTTAGGTTAAGTGATAGACCTGGGATTTGAATATAGGTATGTCCAAAGCTTGTGATTTTAACAACTGCCTATAAAGAAACTACAAAATAAAAAACAGTAACTAAGCAATATTGAGAAGAATGACAAATGTAAAGGGATTCAGAAAAAGGAAAGTGTTGGGTTTATGTTATGTTTTGAAGGAAAGGCAAAAGTTAAATTAAAACTAACTGAGGAAAGTATCATCATAAAAGCAAATAGGACTGGAGTGGCAAATCCACAGAAGCAGTGAAAGGTAAGAGTAGAGAAATAAGGTGGGACTGGAGAACCAGGAACACACTGTTCTGCTTTCTAGGCAGTTTTAGAGTACCCTCAAAAGCTAATAATATACATTATTTGATGGGATCCTATGAAACCATTAAAAACAATGGGTGTGTTTACACTTATTGCCATGATGTCCACATTATATTGGGCACACAAAAGGCTGTAAACTAACTTGCCTAATATGACCATTCTTTTGTAATCATTTGTACAATAAGGATATGTATTAAATTTTAAATATAATTTTAAACTATAATGATCTATACAAAAATTTTACCAGTAGTTACAAGATGGTAAAATTCTGGGTTACTTTTTTTTTGCCTCTATACATTTTTTTTTTTGTCAGTCGTGGGGCTTGAACTCTGGGCTTGGGTGCTGTCCCAGCACTCTTCAGCTCAAAGCAAGCTTCTACACTTGAGCCACAGCGCCACTTCCAATTTTCTAGTGGTTTATTGGAGATAAGAGTCTCACAGACTTTCCTGCCTGGGATGGCTTTGAACCACGATCCTCAGATCTCAGCCTCCTGAGTAGCAAGGATTACAGGTATGAGCCACCGGCGCCCGGGGCTTCTATACATTTTTTCCCACAATATTGAAGTATAATTTAGCGCAAACTGCATAAATGCTACATGCAAACCATTTGTGGGGGGCTGGGAAGGTGGCTTAGTGGTAAAGCGCTTGCCTTGCATGCTTGAGGCCCTGGGTTCGATTCCTCAGCACCCATAAGCAAAAAAAAAAAGCCAGAAGTGGCGCTGTGGCTCAAGTGGTAGAGCGCTAGCCTTGAGCTGAAGAGCTGAGGGGCATCGCCCAGGCTCAGAGTTCAGGCCCACGACCGGACCCAAAATAAAACAAAATAAACCATTTATGGGGAAGGGTGGTCCTGGGTCTTGAATTCAGAACCTGAGCATTTTGTCTCTTAAGCTTTTTTGCTCTACCATTTGAATCCACTTATGGATTTTTGGTCATTAATTGGAGATACAGGTCTTATGAACTTCCTTGCCTGGGCTGGCTTTAAGCTGACATCCTTAGATCTCAGCCTCCTAAATAACCCGGATTACAGGCATGAGCTGCTAGTACCTGGCAAAGTCAAAAATTTTGACAAGTAGAGATTTACATGTTATTGTATGTTGCTATCAATATATACAACGTTTTAGGTTGAGGGTATAGCTCAGTGGCAGACTATTTGTCCAGTATGTGGGAGGCTCAATCCCTGGCACCACTAAATATAAATTTTAAAAATTAAATAAAAACTAATATTTCTATCAGATCAGTGTCTACTATGTTTCCCTTCCTTCCTTCCTTCCTTCTTTCCTTCCTTCCTTCTTTCCTTCCTTCCTTCTTTCCTTCCTTCCTTCTTTCCTTCCTTCCTTCCTTCCTTCCTTCCTTTCTTTCTCTTTCTTTCTTTCTTTCTTTCTTTCTTTCTTTCTTTCTTTCTTTCTTTCTTTCTTTCTTTCTTTCTTTCTTTCTTTCTTTCTTTCTTTCTTTCTTTCTTTCTTTCTTTCTTCTTTCTGTTGTCGGTTGTGGGGCTTGAACTCTAGGCCTGGGCACTGTCCCTCAGCTTTTCAGCTCAAGGCTAGCGTTCTACCACTTGAGTCACAGGGCAACTTCTGGTTTTCTGGTGGTTAATTGGAGATAAGAGTCTCAAGGACTTTCCTGCCCTGGCTGGCTTTGAACCTTGATCCTCAGATCTCAGCCTCCTGAGTAGCTAGGATTACAGGCCTTCAGTGGCCCAGACAAGATCTTGATAAGTAGCCTAGGCTGTCCTCAAACTTGAGATCTTCCTGCCCCTATCTCTGTATTGATTGGATTACAGGTATGCATCATCAAACCCGGCTTTTATTATACAGTTTATTATTGTTATTATTATTATTATTATTTGCCAGTTCTGGGCTTGAGCAAGCTCTACCTCTTGAGCCACAGTGCCACTTCTGTTTTTTTTTTTCTGTTTATGTGGTACTGAGGAATTGAACCCAGGGCTTCATGCATGTTAAGCAAGCACTCTACCACTAAGCCACATTTCCAGACTTTTATTATATAATTTATTTATTTTTGTCAGTTGTGAGGCCTGAACTCTGGGCCTGGGCGCTGTCCCTCAACTTTTCAGCTCAAGTCTAGAGCTCTACCACTTTAGCCATAGTGTCACTTCTGGCTTTTTCTGCTTATGTGGTGCTAAGGAATCAAAGCCAGGGCCTCATGCATACAAAGTGAGCACTCTACCACTGAGCCACCTTCCCAGCCCCATATTATACAATTTAAACAAGACTTCCTGAGGATAAACTGTATTTTAGATAGACATACAATTGCTTCTAAAACCTTTGTAAATCATTGTTCTGAACTTAATCTTATTCTCTCAAATTTCATTTGTTGAGGTATAACCACTAGTAGCTCAGCATATGACTATTTGGAGATAGGGCCATAAAGTGGGGTTGTTACTTTCGTCACAGGATCAGTCAAGAAAAAGTGCAAACAGTTTGAAAACTCTTTAAGTTATAAGAGCATGAAATATGAGGGGTACAAAAGAGATGAAAAGGCTCACAGTGAGTTTATATGCTCTGTGGTTACAGTCAAAAGTCAAAATTGAAGTGGGTGGCTTTGTTGTAATATCAAAATCAGGTATTTTAGAAGAGAACACTGTACATTTTAGAGTTGGGAGAGGCTCTCAGAGAAATAGCATATGCTGTATTTTCTTCCTATCAAAATAGGACTTTGTTCTTAGTTTATTTCCTTTTATAGTATGGTAAATTATTCAAGTTACATAGTTGAATGTAATAAAGAACAAAACAAATGTTTTCTCCTCTGTCTTTCTTCTTAACAGCCTATGTTAAACACACAAACCAAATAAAAAAAAAAAAAAAGAAAGAAAACCTGACAGACAAGTCCTTCTGACATACTTGACCTTTTCATAGTGACAATAACTACTGGTAAAACTATTCCTTTTGTGCAAGCAGGAAACTATAAGGCAAAAACAGGTAGTGACTTAAGTTAGACTTTCATATCCTTTTTTTTTTTTTTGGGTTCGGTCATGGGGCTTGAACTCTAGGCCTGGGCGCTGTCCCTCAGCTCTTCAGCTCAAGGCCAGCACTCTACCGCTTGAGCCACAGCACCACTTCCAGTTTTCGAGTGGTTTATTGGAGATTAAGAGTCTCACAGACTTTCCTACTAGGGCTCGCTTTGAACCACAATCCTCATATCTCAGCCTCCTGAGTAGCTAGGATTACAGGCGTGAGCCACCGGCGCCTGGCTCATGCTTTTTTTCTTAATGGCGATTTCCTCTGATCCTTGAGGGATATCAAGGATCTACTATATAATCTGTTAACTACTACAAATTTATAAACACACAAAGGAAAGGTATTTTTTCTCTAGAAGCAAATTCTGTTATTAAGGTCAGCAGAAAATTAATCAGTCCTTTGGAAAATTCAAACAGTGGTAGGGTGCTTGCCTAGCATGCACAAAGCCCTAAATTTGTTCCCCATCATCATTAAACCAAACCAGACCAGACCAAATCAACCAATCAACCAAAAACCCTAAACAAAATAAAAAGCTTTTGTTTTTACCTCTCTCTCTCTCTCCCTTCCTCTCCCTCTCCCTCCCCCCCTCCCCCCCCCTCTCTGTTTTCTTTTTGAGCCCTGGGGATCAAACCCAAGGCCTTATCCTTGTAAGGGCTTTACCACTGAGTTACATTGCAGACCTTACAGATCTTTTAGGCCTTCGATAGTTAATGAACATTTCCTAGGAAGTACATAAGTGTTGTCTCAAAGCAGTATTTACACCATCAAGCTCTATTTCGATGTCTTATTGTTTTTATCTTTTTATTTGATTTGCCTTTTATAAAACAGTAGCCTCAACTTTTTCAGCTAACAGAATATAGTGATTTTCTGATATACATATCTCTAAAACTAGTTTAAAAATAAATGTGCTGGTGGCTTACATCTGTAATCCTAGCTACTCAGGAGGCTGAGATCTGAGGATTGTGGTTTGAAACCAGCCTGGGCAATAAACTACTCAAAAAAAGCTGGAAGCCGGACACTGGTGGCTCATGCCTGTAATCCCTGCTGCTCAGGAGGCTGAGGGCTGAGGATCACTGTTCAAAGCTAGCCAGGGCAGGAAAGTCTGTGAGACTCATCTCCAATTAACCACCAGAAAACCAGAAGTAGTGCTGTGGCTCAAGTGGTGGAGCATTTGCCTTGAGCTGAAAAGCTTAGAGACATGCCCAGGCCCAGAGTTTAAGCCCCAATATGGACAAAAAAAAAAAAAAAAAAAGCTGGAAGTGGAGCTGTGGCTCAAGTGGTAGCCCACTAGTCTTGAGCAAAAATGCTCAGGAACAGACCGCATCTAGGCTCTGAGTTCAAGCCCAAGGGGGAAATATACATGGATCAAAATTTTCAACTTGCTAATTCAACAGAACAAAAAATGTTGTAGAGCAATAATAAACCAATAAATCTATGAAGGATAAGAAATAAGAATATTCCCAAGAAGACAGGTTACCAGAAATATGTAGCCAAATGATTTCTACTTAAGGACAATTATCAAAGCCCAATTTAACATTTTTAAAATATCAAGTAATATTTTAATTTGTTAATTTTTCAAAAGTTAGGCCAGTAATAAATCTAGCTTTATTTTAGTAGTCACTCAATATTTTCTTGGATACCTGAATGAACTTGGCTCAAAAGGTAGAGTCCTGGGCTGAGAATGTGGCTTAGTGGTAGAGTGCTTGCCTAGCATGCATGAGCCCTGGGTTCAATTCCTCAGTACCACATAAATAGAAAAAGCTGGAAGTGAAGTGGCTCAAGTGGTAGAGCACTAGCCTTGAGCACAGAGAGGCTCAAGGACAGCACCCAGGCCCTGAGTTCAAGCTCCAATAAACAAAAAGGTAAGAGTCTTTATTTAACAAGCTCAAAGCTCTGAGAGCAATCCCTAGTGAAACTCCAATCCCGGCCCCCAAATCTTAGAGAGCAGATTCTTTAAAATAGAACATCTATATATACTTTCATAACTTCTTCATGAGAGAAAGAGTAATGGGAAAATACAATAAGTTAAATCACAAAAGAAAAATAATGTATACTGCTACTAGGAAAGGAAAATATTTGGTTATTTAGAAAGACTATCTCTAGACCAATTCTACTACAAAATAAATGTCCTATTAATAAAATTAGAAAAGGAAGTGATGGGAAGGTGGCTCAATGGTAGAGCGCTTGCCTTGCATGCCTGAGGCCCTGGGTTCAATTCCTCAGCACCACATAAGAAAAAAGCCGGAAGTGGCGCTGTGGCTCAAGTAGTAGAGCGCTAGCCTTGAGCTGAAGAGCTGAGGGACAGCGCCCAGGCCCAGAGTTCAGGCCCCACTACCGGACCCCCCCAAAAAAATTAGAAAAGGAATACTGAAATTATTTTTAATAATTTATTTTTTTTCAAAATTAAAAAATTCTCATCAATTGCTGAAATTTAACTTCTCTAAAATATTAGAAGAGAATGAAAAATGTATTCTTGGTATAAGCAACCAATTCATCATTTATTTCTAAAATAGCTAATCATACATGTTCTCATCTTTTCATTTTAAGACTTTTTTCTCCTAAATCTCAAGAATAGTTGAATATAAGAACTCTTTCCTACTTTAATAAGATGTTATTATATCTCCATCAAACTGACTTGAAAAATTGTAAGTATGAAATCTTATGCTTATACTTACGAATTCAATTATACTTAGGAATTTTACTCTGAGTATCAGTAGTAAACTCCCAAATTCCTCCATCTCCAAGATGGAGGAATTCTAAGGTTAATTTAAGGTTATTCTAAGGTTAATTTACCATTAACAATATTTTATCAGATTACTTCCTATGACATTGCAGTATGTGATTCTTTGAGAAAGCCTGACAAATCTAACTGCATTACCTCTTTATCTTTCAGTCCCAGGAGCAATACTTCTTCCATAAGGGTGAGGCGGATATCCTTAGCGTCACCAGAGTCTTCATTATCTGGACTCTTCTCTTGACTAGTGTCTTCCTCACTTTCTACCTTCTTTTCACAGTTCTTGCTTAATTCAGTACGACGGGTACGATGAGTTAAAGTGGTCATTCTCACCTAATTTTAGAAGGAGTAGTTAAAAATATCTGAATAATAAAAATGTTAAATACATATATGTATGCTTATAAGCATATTTGTATACTAAAATGTACACAAGTGGAAAGTATTTATAAACTTAAATATAGATATTAATGACCAGAAAAATTGGGAATGTATCCCAGTATCTTTTCCAAAATCCAACAGTTTTAGACCACAGCAATGACAAGAGATCAATCAGTAATTTGAAGGACCAATCAAAATGATCACCTTTTAACATGCTGACTTCTTGCAATTCTGTAACTCAGTAGGGTATTCTACTGTGGTTATCTATCTTTTACAAAATAGATCTCTAAACCCAGAGTTGGTGATTTATGCTTATAATCCTAGCCACTCAGAAAGCAGAGATTTGAGAATCCCAGTTTGAAGTCAGTCCAGGCAGGAAAATCTGTGAGACTCTTATCTCCAATTAGACACCAAAAAAAGTTGGAAATTGGGGATGTGGCTCACGTAGTAGAATGCCAGCCTTGAGCTTTAATAAAACTAAGGAACAGTGTCCATGCACTACTGACAAATAAAAAACAAAACAAAACAAAAAACAAACCCCAAAACTTCTAAGTATGATGTGGCTCAAATAGCTCAAGGAGTATTAGAGTGCTTGCCTAACTAGTTCAAAGCTCTGTATTCAAACCCTAGTGTGGCCCAAACAAAACAAAACAAAATGGATCTCCAAGTTAAATGAGACTGCACAGTAAAATATTATGAGCATTCAGCTGCCATACACACACACACACACACACACACACACACACACACACACACACACACATACACACACACACACACCACTTCTGTAAATATTCACTGGCACAAAATGACAACCAAATTAGAAAATAAAGAACAAGAAAAATGAAATAGAAATATATGCTTTTATATTTTCTTCTCAATGCATCTTATGCATTCACTTTGTAGGTCACTAGGCTAGAAAATTATATTGAAAAAATCATGTATAGTAATTTCAGTACTTAGCATCTCAGGCCTTAAGTAGCTACCTTGCAAATAAAGAAATAGCTAAAATAACAACAAAAACCATTAGTAAGGGCTGGGAATGTGGCTTAGTGGTAAAGTGCTTGCCTAGCATGCATGAAGTCCTAGGTTCAATTCTTCAGTATCACATAAACAGAAAAAGCCGGAAGTGGCACTGTGGCTCAAGTGGTAGAGTGCTCACCTTGAGCTGAAGACTCAGGGACAGCACTCAGGCCCAGAGTTCAAGTCCCACAACCTAACCCCTCCCCCGCCTCCAAATTATGTCAAACACATCCTCTTATACTCTACTATAGTTATTTAAAGTTAACATAAATCATTTATACAAACCTAGATGTCATTTCTTAAGATGATATAAAACAAATATTTAAAACCAGAAATTACACAAAATATCTTTGAGATAAAAAGAACAGGATTTAAGAGCCATTATGACTGAATCTTGTTCTACTTTCTAGCAGGATTTCTTATTACCACCAAATAGGTATTGTTTTCAAGCTTTTTTCCAACCATGCCTCCTGTTTTCTTTCTGCTTCTGCTCCATGGTATTTTCTCAGGGTTCTCTCTCTTTTCCTTTCTTCTCTAAATTTTATCCATTATTTAAGGCCTACTTAAGAGTGAAGCAGTCTCTCCATTACTTATATGTCTCAAGCCAGAATTGGTCTCTCCCTCAGCTGTACTTTCACAGAACTTTATTTATACTTACTTCCTTTAAAGTATTGATTATAGTCTCTCTTTTGGCATGGCTGTCTCAACTGCAAACTTCTCGAGGGTAGTGATATTGTCTTCTTGGGTTTTTATATTCTCCATAGCAACTAGCACGTCTTTAACGTTGTAACTGCTCAATAAATATATACTGATTAACACGAATCCTCAGAAATGCATGTGAGCATTTTAATAGAAATACAAATGAAGTGATTTTCAAATGATTCTTTGTACAACGGTATACATTTTAAATACAGTATTCAGTAGGAGGCAAGAAAAGTGGATGAAATATACTATGAAGTATATACATTAGGGAACTATCTAGCATTCAATTGGGATTATTTTCTAACCTAATCCAAAAAAACTTTAAACCTTGTGTGTGTATGGGGGTGGAGGGAGAGGGGCTGGACAAAGAGGAATTTTGAGAAATTTACTAGTCACAAGTCCTACTTGGAAAAAAAACAAATGACCAAATATATATATATAATATATATTATATATATAATAAAACCTAGCTTCCCCTATAAAATAATGATTTTTAAATTAGATTTTTTTGTACATTAGGAAATCTAATTTTCCCGTTGCTTACCTGATGTTACTTCTGGATTACAGTTGGACTCAGGCTGCAGCTTGCGATCTATTTTAGGAAGACACCTGTTTCCACACCCCACCCCAGTCTTAGTAGGTGGTAAAACTTCTTAGCCACGGAGAGAGCACAAACTTCCTGATCCTTCGTTGCAGAGAGGGAATAACACATCAGCTTCCTTAGGATCACTAGGCAACCTACCTTGGTGTTTCTTCATCGGACCAATCAGAAACCTCCAAGGTTCAGTCCAGCCTATCGGAGCTTAAGAGGGGAGGCTCTCCCCAGGCTATTGTGTTGCGATCCAGACAAACATCACCAAAAGGAGGCAGGTTTGGGTTCAACCTGACAGCTGGTCAGTCCAATGAAGAAATCTTGGTGGAACAGAGGAAAGAGGGCTATGCTCCCCACCCCCATTAAACCAGCCAATCAAAACATCCAGTGCGCTAAAACGGGCTGCCAATCGTGAAAGGTTTCCGTTGGCCAATTTCAGGAAAGCAGGTATGTTACTTGGATCAATACATATTGGGACAATTTTCAAGTAAGTTCTTGGTTCCAAGTAATAAATCTAATAAATAAACATTTAAAAACTGATTGTTTCTGTCAGCTAAACCCTGACTTGACTGTTCTTTTAAAACATTATGTCAGTTTGTGGATGTTATTTGGTTTACCAACAGGACTGAGAGGTATGAGTCTTTCTTTTTTTTTTTTTTTTTTGGTCGGTCGTGGGCTTGAACTCTGGGGCTGGGCGCTGTGCCTCAGCTTTTTGAGCTCAAGGCGAGCACGCTTCTACCACTTGAGTCACAGCGCCACTTCAGTTTTCTGGTGGTTAATTGGAGATAAGAGTCTCATAGACTTTCCTGCCAGGGCTGGCTTTGAACGGCGATCTCAGCCTCCTGAGTAGCTAGGATTACAGTCATGAGCCACCGCCGTCCAGCTTGAAGGGTGCATTTCTATCATCATGCTCATATTTAACATTCCTTAGGCTTGTTTTTTTTTTTTTTTTTTTTTTTGTTATTTGCAGGCAGGTTTTAAGACTTCTTTCCTAAAACCAAGGAAATGCTAAGGCTAGAAATGTGCCTTAACATTCTTAAGTTCTAGAAAGGGCTGGGAAAGTGGCTCAGTAGTAGAGTGTTTGTCTAGCATGCATGAGGCCCTGGTTTCGATTCCTCAGCACCATATAAACAGAAAAAGCCAGAAGTGGCACTGTGGCTCAAGTGGTGGAGTGCTAGCCTTGATCTGAAGAGCTGAGGGACAGTGCCCAGGCCCAGAGTTCAAGTCCCACGACCAACCAAAAAATATTAAAAATTTCTAGAAAGTGTTCTATTCTTGAAAATATTTTCTACTGAAATATTAAACAGTACTTCCTGCTCAATAAAAATTATAAACGAGGGCCAACATTCTGAACAATGTTTTATTTTTTATTGATAACATGTTAGTCTTTAAAATGTCGTCTTTTTATCCTGCAGTAAGAAATGTAAAAAAAAGTACCAATTCCTAAGTTATACATCATATATTGTCAATTAAAGAATTGAAGAACAACACAATGACAGCCAGTTAGATTATACAGTTTTTACATTAGTAAAAAATGAGTCTACAAAAATTTAATGCCAAAATAATTATTGTTTCACAAAATGATTTTAGAAAGCCTTAAAATCAATTAAGGAAAATGTCCACTAAAATTGAAGGTAGATCAATATCCCGTAGATAATGAACAGAATCATTTATATTTGTACTTTTGGTTCTCTTGAATTTATCTCAGGTAAGGTTCAGGATCACAATATAATAGCTATTTGATCAGTTCATTTTAGTGTATGAACTACTTAAAACTACAAATAAATTTTCAGAGTTCAGAAAATTCACTTAAAAATGGTAATATAGCGCCTTTTAAATGTTGAGAAGAACTTTGCAAATGTTCAGAGGGAAATTTTATATATTTTCCTTTGGTTCACTAAACTTTCTTCGCTTTGGAACTGACTCTTGGCTAGAAGAATCAAAGTGATGGAAGGCCTGTAAGAAGAAAACAAATATTAAGATATTTTCCAGTTTACATGTCTTTAATCTTGTATTTATTTTCATGGGGCTGGGGTTTCTTCTCTTTTTTTTTGGTCGGTCATGGGGCTTGAACTCTGGGCTTGGGCGCTGTCCTTGTGCTCTTCAAGGCTAGCAGTCTACTGCTTGAGCCACAGGGCCACTTTTTTTTTTTTTGTCAGTCGTGGGGCCTGAACTCTGGGTCTGGGTGCTGTCCTCAGCTCTTCAGCTCAAAGCTAGCGCTCTACCTCTGGAGCCACAGCACCACTTCTGGCTTTATGTGGTGCTGAAGAATCGAACCCAGGGCCTTATGCATGCAAGGCAAGCACTCTACCACTAAGGCACCTTCCTAGCTCCCCATAGGGCCACTTCCGATTTTCTAGGGGTTTACTGGAGATAAGAGTCTCACCGACTTTCTTGCTCAGGCTAGCTTTGAACCGCGATCCTCAGATCTCAGCCTCCTCAGTAGCTAGGATTACAGGCGTGAACCACCGGCGCCCAATCATTTCAACTAAGATAGGATGCTTGGCTTTAAAAATAGAAGTAGAATAAAAGGCGTGGGCTTATAGCTCAGTGGCAGGATACATGCAAGGTCCTGAGTTCCATATCCAGCACACTAACAGCAAAATCTCTAGATGGGAATATTGGCACATGCCTGTAATCCCAACATTTGGATAGCTGAGGTGGGAGGATCAGAATTGGAGGCTAGCCTAAGTTAGTTAGCAAGTTCTAGAAAACAAGGAAAGGCCTTATGTAAAAAAGCAAACCTAGGGGTTGGAAGTTCAGTTGATAGAATGACAGCCAATTAGCAAAAGCTTTAGATACTGAGTTCAAGTCCCAGTCTCAGATCTTTAAAAAACAACAAACAAACAAACAAAAAGTACCACTGAGAGAGACTCTTAGGAGAGGAACACAAAGGCACAATGCCTATGTGCATCTGATCATACAAAATATTTGTTGAAATGAACTCTAGGAAATGAAAACAATAGGTTTTTTTTCTTTGTTGCTGTTTTGTTTTGTTTTTTTGTCTTGTTTATTCATTTTTCTGTTTTGAGAAGGTAAGAGGAGACACAGAAATAGAGGAACAAGGGTGAACAAATGCAGCAGTGGTACTCACTAGACACTATGTTAGAAATGAACTACACAACTTGTGGGTAGGGAGGGAAGGGAAAAACTGGGAGAGATCAAGGGAAAGGGTGACATTGTCCAAAAATAAATGTTCTTTTTACCTTACTTATGTAACTGTAACCCCTCTGTACATCACCTTTATAACAACAGAAAATAAAATTGGGCTGGGCTGGAAAAGTGACTCAGTGGTAGAGTGCTTGCCTTGCACACATGAGGCCCTGGGTTCGATTCCTCAGCACCACATAAGCAGAAAAAGCCTGTAGTGGCACTGTGGCTCAAGTGGTAGAGCGTTAGCCTTGAGCTGAAGAGCTGAGGGACAGCACCCAGGCCCAGAGTTCGGGCCCCATGACTGACAAAATAATAATAATAGTAATAAAATTGGGGGAAAATAAGCCTGTTGAAATTTATTAACTGCATATGTACATTTTTTGATGGCTGCTGATATATAAGATCTTCATTAGAGTTGTTAGAGAAATTAGATGATGAGATTAAACATGTGTCCTTGAAATTAGATAAAACATTTTAGAGGAATGAGAAGGGAAAACAGAATTTAATTACAAATAGAAAAACATTCTAGGGCTGGGAAGGTGGCTCAGGGGTAGAGTGCTTGCCTTGCATGCATGAAGCCCTGGGTTTAATTCCTCAGCACCACATAAGCAGAAAAACCCAGAAGTGGCTCAAAGTGGTAGAGTGCTAGCCTTGAGCTGAAGAGCTGACAGCACCCAGGCCCAGAGTTCAGGCCTCATGATTGACAAAAAAAAAATTCTACCTTGAGACCATCGAAGATTTAAATCATGCCTTTCTTTTGTATCCCTGATACCAAAAGGTACATATATCTATATTATATATTTAATATATTATACAATAGTTATACATTAGATTATGTACATTTTGGATATATATGAAATATGTATGTGTGTATATACACACATACAAACTGTGGGCTGGGGATAGAACCCAAACCTCTGTGCATAATAGTCAAACAATTCTACTGCTAAGCTAAACCCCTAGTGAACACTGAATAAATAGGAGGATGTATAAGGGAAATCCTAACAAGACTCTCTGAGTTATGGAACTTTGATTTTGTTGGGAAAAAAACTATGAATAATAGATTATGATTTTTCACAAAAAATCAACATAAAGTACCTAATATATAATGCAATGTACTTTCCATTCCCTGCTTAAGCTATTAAACTCTCTGTCTCTCTCTCTGTCTCTCTCTCTGTGTATATATTTTTTGTCTTGGGGCTTAAACTCAACACCTCTGGGCACTGTCCTAGAGCTTTGTTGCTCAAGGCTAGTTAGTGCCCTACCACTCTGAGCCACAGCGCCACTTCCAGTTTTCTGGTGGTCAGCTAGAGATAGGAGTCTCATGGACTTTCTTGCCTGGGCTGGCTTTGAAACACGATCCTCAGATATCAGCCTCCTGAGTAGCTAGGTGTGACCCATCTATATTTTTGAGATTCTCCTTCTAACTTTTGACTTTTCAAAATATTAAATTTTCAGTTTTTGAATTTTCTCTCTTCCTAGTGCAAAGAATGGAGCCCAGGGTTTTTTTATGAATGCTAGATAAGGACTCTACCACATTTCTAGCCCTTCAATTGCCTTAAAAAAAAAAAAAAAAAAGCCGGGCGCTGGTGGCTCACGCCTGTAATCCTAGCTACTCAGGATGCTGAGACTGAGGATCACGGTTCAAAGCCAGCACGGGAGGAGAGACCGTGAGACTCCTATCTCCAATAAACCACCAGAAAACCGGAAGTGGCGCTGTAGCACAAGTGGTAGAGCGCTCGCCTTGAGCTGAAGAGCTGAGGGACAGCGCCCAGGCCCAGAGTTCAAGTCCCATGACCGACAAAAAACAAAACAAAACAAAAAAAACCAAACAGATTAGGGTCTGGGAAGGTGGCTCAGTGGTAGAGCACTTGAGGCCCTGGGTTCGATTCCTCAGTACCACATAAGCAAAAAGAAAAAAGCTGGAAGTGGCACTGTGGCTCAAGTGGTAGAATGCTAGCCTTGAGCTGAGGAGCTGAGGGAGGACAGCGCCCAGGCCCAGAGTTCAGGCCCCCCGACCGGACCCAAAAAAAAAGATTAATGACACTAAAAAAATGTATAAAAATGTATAGCTGGGCACCGGTGGCTCAAGCCTGTTATCTTAGCTACTCAGGAGGCTGAGATCTGAGGATAGTGGTTCAAAGCCAACTGGGGCAGGAAATTCATGAGATTCTTTTTTTGGGGGGGGGGGGGGAATCTAGTCATGGGGCCTGAACTCTGGGCCTGGGTGCTGTCCCTCAGCTCTTCAGCTCAAGGCTAGCATTCTACCACTTGAGCCACAGTGCCACTTTTGGCTTTTTTCTTTTTTCTTATGTGGCGCTGAGGAATCGAACCCAGGACCTCAGGCATGCAAGGCAAGCGCTCTACCACTGAGCCACCTTCCCAGCCCCTCCATGAGATTCTTATCTCCAATTAACTACCAGAAAACCAGAAGTGATTCTGTGGCTCAAGTGGTAGAGCTCTCCCCTTAAGCTGAAGAGCTGAGGGACAGTGACTAGGCCCAGAGTTCAAGCCCCACAACCAACAACAACAACCAAAAAAAGCAGCTAAGAGACAGCACCCAGGCTCTGAGTTCAAAACCCAGGACCAGCACAAAAAATTAAAAAGAATACACACATATAATTTATGTTAGGAATTACATTCTCCAGAGATATTCTGAGAAAGTACTTTATTTTTAGGATATGCATATATAATTATGTATAATTATATATATAGTCAACTTTTGTTTGTTTTAGTTTTGGTATCTACATAGCTCAGATCAAATTTGTGGGCCAATTTTAGTTGCAAAATGTCCTAATATTCTTTTTTTTTGTCTTGGGGGCTGAACTCTGGGCCTGGGCATTGTCCCTCAGCTCTTCAGCTCAAGGCTAGCACCCTACCACTGGAGCCACAGTGCCACTTCCAGCTTTTTTTTTTTCTGCTTATGTGGTGTTGCAGAATTGAACCCAATGCTTCAGGCATGTGAAGCAAGCACTCTACCAGTGAGCCAACTTCCCAGCCCTGCCTTAATGTTCTTATAATGTAATTTTTACATTATACTCATACTTTTCCTAACATTCTTTTTTTTTGAGGGGGTGGGGTCCGGTCATGGGGCCTGAACTCTGGGCCTGGGTGCTGTCCCTCAGCTCTTCAGCTCAAGACTAGCGCTCTACCACTTGAGCCACAGTGCCACTTCCGGCTTTTTTCTTTTTGTTTATGTGGTACTGAGGAGTTGAACCCAGGGCCTCATGCATGCAAGGCAAGCGCTCTACCACTGAGCCACCTTCCCAGCCCTTCCTAACATTCTTTACCTAATAAATTCCTCTACTAATTTCAAATCATTTATGGAAAAAATTAAGTGCTCATAGAATGAGATAATAGCCAACATATTGAATCTTGTTTCAAAATAATTTCATTTTAAAAAATACATTTGATGAAGATTTGTGTGTTAGAACTCAAGAGCATTCAGGTATATGATCAAATTTATTAATTTATAGTAATGACATTCTGATGCTTGCTGTTTTATTCAACCTATTTATTATCACAAGACTTACTGTTTTCCTAGATTTAGGTTCACTTCTCTTCTGGTTTTCTTTACATTTTACTGGATGATTTCCATTTACCTTAACAAAGATAGACTAATTACTAACTGGTTATTGCTCAAAAAACATCTAACAGTTGATTTTCAAATTTATGCAACTACATAGCTTTACTGAGATATAATATAGATAGTATGATTTACCTATTTAAAGTACATAACCAATAATGTTAAGTATACTCTGAATGCACAATTTATCATCACAGCCCATTAGTCATGTTTTGAGCTTTTTAAATTTCAACTCGAGAATCAAGTGCATCTCATCACAGTCCATTTTAGAACATTTTCATTACCCCAAAAAGAAAGCCTATATTCCTTCACTGTTACTCTTTTATTCCCCTATCTTCCCACTAGTCTTAAAGGTTAAAGCTTTTTGTCTCAATTGCTTCCAATTCTTTCACACGAATCACATGATATGTATGTTTGTGACTTGTGTGTGTGTGTGTGTGTGTGTGTGTGCGCCTTTGTGTGGTACTAGGGCTTTAATCCAGGCCCTGTGCACTATTTCTTAGTTTTGTCAAAGCTGGCACTCTACCACTTGAGACACAGCTCCACTTCTGGCTTTTTGCTGGTTAACTGGGTCTCACAGACTATCCTGCTTGAGCTAGCTTCGAAGTTAGATCCTCAGATCTCAGCCTCCTGAGTAGTTAGGATTATACATGTGAGCCACCACTGGCTGTCTTCTTTCCATTAGCATAATATTCAAGGTTCATTCAAGTTGTTGCATGTATTGACATTTTATTCTTTTTTGTGGCTCAATAAATATTCCACTGAATAGATGTGCCACAGTTTGTTTATCCATTCACCTGTTTATTGACATTTAGATTTTTTTCTACCTTTTAGCTATTGTGACTAATTCTGTATATGTAGCTATTAAAATGAAAATTGAAAGATAACAAATTATTAACTGTCATATTATTAATCTCTAAATAACATACTTTTTTTTTCTATTATTTAAGATAAACAAGATTCTCTCTCTTATGCCAGTAACGGGCTTGAACTCAGGGCTTGGGCACTGTCTCTAAACTTTTTCACTCAAGGCAAGTGCTCTACCACTTGAGCCACATTTCTAGCTTTTCTGGGGGAGTTTATTGGAGATGATAGTCTCATGGACTTTCCTTCCTGGGCTGGCTTTGAACTGCGATCCTTGAATCTCATCCTCCCAAGTAGCTAGGATTACAGGAAGGTGTGAGCTACCAGCTCCTGGCTGAATTCTGCTTTTTATTAGTTCTAACTTCCTACTGAGTACAGGGAAAGAAAAAGACTCCTAAAAAAGACACTATAATCAGTGGTAAATGTTTTATAGTCAGTTCTGTGCTTTAGACAAACCCTGAAGCATTCGTTCATTTCCATGAGGTAAATGTTGAATTTCAAGTACTCAACATGATGTCACTGAATGAAGAATTGGAAGACATGTTCTGGGATACCACTGATAGAGTAATCTGTTTCCTAACTTCAAATATAATACTTTATATTTTATTCTGTTTATTCTGTACACCTATCCTTTGAAATTAAAAGTCTAAAATCAAATGTGAATTTTTCTCATATATTAAATTCTATTTAGTATAATTCAAAAATTAAAGTAAATGAGCTTGTTTTGACTTGGAACATAATCCATTTTATGTAAGATATATAAAAATTAAACTTCAATATGTTACTACCAAGATAATCAATTTATAAAAAGAAACATGGGAACATTCTAGGATTCTAGAATTCTCTTGGAAGTAAGGCTAAAATCACTTCTTAAAGCTTTCCTTGAATTCTTTCTAATGTACAGTCAGTAAAATTAAAGTTTGCTTCCTTTGTGCCTCTATTCAGACTTCTACAATAGCTTTCTATCATTGCCTGTTTGCCTTCAGTTACCAATCTTTCTCCTAAGATCAGGAACTATAGGCTGTTAACTAGGTTCCATCCTCAGTGCCTAGAATAGTACCTGACATAATGTGCTTTCATCTAATGCTGGTCCAATAAATGAAATGGCAAAATAAATTCATGTATAGGAGATGAATTACACAATCAGAATAGAATTTACAATTTTAAAGTTTTTACCATTTTATTATGAAAGATCCTTCCACTCCTCGTTTTACTTTCAGATACATCAAGTTCAGATGTTTTACTGACTAAGTGCTCAACCTAGAAAAGAAATAAATTACATAAACTATGAAACATAGTGCAACTCATAACATAATGAAGTCCAAAAATTCAAGCACACAATGATCAGCATTTTGTCATATTACATTAATAAAACCAGTAATTTTAGTTGGTTCATACTGTCACAAAAAGAACAAAATTTAGTGATACTGACAATTTATACTCAACACTGTATACTGAACACTCAACCAAAAAAGCCTCAAGTGATTACTAGGTACTACCTTTCCAGATGATAGGACTTTTAGCTCACTCCCATTTGAGAAAGAGTTAAGACAGAGGAAAGTAGACCTCAATGATCAATCCCATTATTTCTAAGTTTGTATTGTTTAAATTTTGTATTTCAAAAATTTACTATTTTGTAAGTTGAAAACAAAATTAAACATGTTCTGCTCCATTGCTACAAATATGTGTTTTATACAACAAAGCAGAGTGGACTAAATAATTGCTTAAGATTCTGCCTAGCTATAAGATTCTGAGATTCTATTTGGGATTTATTATTAAACAAATTCACAATAAATATAAAAACTTTTTCAACATATAACGTCTTTGTTAATAATAAACATTCTAAATATTTAATTTTCTCCTAAAAGACAAAGAATAAGAAAATATAAGAATAACTAAGCATATAAGCAATCTTTTTTTTTTTTTGCCAGCCCTGGTCCTGAACTCAGAGCCTGGGTACTGTCCCTGAACTTCTTTTGCTCAAGGATGGCACTCTACCACTTGAGCCACAACACCAATCCTGGCATTTTCTGTTTATATAGTACTGAGGAATCAAACCCAGGGCTTCATGCATGCTAGGCAAACACTCTACAACTAAGCCACATCCCCAGCCAGCAATCTTTTTTTCCCCCTGGAGCCGCATCACCACTTCCAGTTTTCTGGTAGTTTATTGGAGATAAGAGTCTCCCAGAGCTGGGCGCTGGTGCCTCACACCTGTAATCCTAGCTACTCAGGAGGTTGAGATCTGAGGATCGTTGTTCAAAGCCAGCCTGGGCAGGAAAAGTCCATGAGACTCTTATTTCCAATAAACCAGCAGAAAACCAGAAATAGAGCTGTGGCTCAAGTAGTAGAGCTCTCGCCTTTAGCTGAAGAGCTGAGGGACAATGCCCAGGCCCAGAGTTCAAGCCCCATGACTGAAAACAAAAAAGTTTCACTCACTTTCCTGCCCCAGCTGGCTTTGAACTGTGATCCTGAGATCTCAGTCTCTTGAGTAGCAAAGATTACAGTCTCCAAAAGTCATCTTTAAAAATAACAACAGCTGGGCACCGGTGACTCATGCCTGTGCTACTCAGGAGGCTGAGATCTTAGGTTCACGGTTCAAAGCCAGCCAGGGCAGGAAAGTTCAGAGATTCTTATCTCCAATAAACCACCAGAAAACTGGAAGTGGTGATGTGGCTCAAGTGGTAGAGCACTAGCCTTGAGCTGAAGAGCGCAGGAACAGCACCCAGGTTCAGAGTTCAAGCCCCATGACCGACAAAAATTAATAAAAATAAAAACTAAAAATAACAACAAAAGCAAGTAAAAAGTTAGAGGCCATGCACTGATGGTTCATGACTGTAATTCTTTTTTTTTTTTTGGGTCCAGTCGTGGGACCTGAACTCTGGGCCTGGGCGCTGTCCCTCAGCTCTTCAGCTCAAGGCTAGTGCTCTACCACTTGAGCCACAGAGCCACTTCCGGCTTTTTTCTTTTTGCTTATGTGGTGCTAAGGAATCGAACCCAGGGCCTCAGGCTTGCAAGGCAAGTGCTCTACCACTGAGCCACCTTCCCAGCCCATCATGCCTGTAATTCTTGTTACTTAAAACACATAGAATGGGAGGATTGTGGTTTCAGGGCAACACAGGCCTTTTTAGTCCAAGAGACTCCTCAACAGAAGCAGCTGTGGGTGTGATGACATATACTTGTTACCCTAGCTATGATAACAAACTAAAAATTGGAAATCATGAACCAGGTGCTTGCCCCAGTAGGAAACATGAAAAATAAGCAGTGCAGAAAATGGCTAAAGAGTCAGTGGTGGAGTCCTGACTAGAAAGTATGAGGCTGAGTTCAAACCCAAAATTTTAAAAGGCTATCAAGCATAGTGGGAAATGAGAAATTGGAAATTTTAGACTTCCTTTCTTTTTTTTTTTGTTGGTTGTGGGTTTGAACTCTGGGCCTGGGCATTGTTCCTCAGCTCTTCAGCTCAAGGTGAGCTCTCTACCACTTGGGCCACAGTGCCACTTCTGGCTTTTTTTCCAATTTTCTGGTGGTTAATTGGAGATAAGAGTCTCTTGGGCTTTCCTGCCAGGGCTGGCTTTGAATCATGATCCTCAGATCTCAGCCTCCTGAGTAGCTATGATTATAGGCGTGAGCCACCAGCAGCTGGCTAATTTTAGACTTTCTTTACACTTCATAATTTCATCTTTATTACAAATTTGGTTCTGAAAAATTTTTTAAAGTTAAAATGGTATGAAACTGAATTGGTAGTTTAATCTATATTTTTAACTTATTACCTCCAATTCCAGAAACTCCATAGGTTTTTTTTTCTGCTTTTCCATTTTAGTTTCAAAGTCAAAATCATCCTACGCAATTATGTGAAGAAAAAAATGGGTATATTTCAAAAAGAAATGAAAACAATTGTGTAGAATTGTTTATGAACAAGTTCATTTTATGTAAAGGATAACTATAAAACTACAACTACCTTGTGCTTGCTAAAATAAAATGGTCTTTGAATTCCTATCACAAGAAAATTATTTTATTTTATTTTTATTTTTTGATAGTTGCGGGGGCTGAACTCTAGGCCTGGGCACTGTCCCTTAGCAATTCAGCTCAAGACTAGCACCCTACCACTTAAGCCACAGCGCCACTTCTGGCTTTTTTCTGCTTATGTGGTGCTGAGGAACTGAACCCAGGGCCTCATGCATGTAAGGCAACCACTCTACCACTGAGCCAAATTCCCAGCCCGAAAATTTATTTTTTTGAGACAAGGTCTTGCTTTATTGCCAAGGCTGGTCTGGAACTCATGGCCTTCCTGCCTACACCTGGAATTATGGCTATGTATCACTATGTCTGGCTCAAGGCAACTTATTTATCCAAATAAAATATGTTATTTCTTTTTACTTTATTTTCATTTTATTTACCATTTTATGTCTATCATTTATACTCAACAATAATTTATGAATGATAGAAATTTACAACTTTCTCAAAAATGCATGATGGTTCTAGAAATTCTTACATTTTACTATTGTCTGACAATATTGAATCTGACATATTCATAAATCAAGCTACCACATCTATAGATCTGTAATTTCTATACAAGTGTTAGTATATACTACGAATATACTTAGCCTCCTCTTCAAGAAGTCCATGACAAGCTTAGTTACTGTATTTTAAAGGTAGCAACAAGTTAAAAAGTCTAAATTATAATTATTGTACAATTCGTGAAAGATGGGAAAGAAATTCAAAAATTTTAAAAATACAAGATCCCTGGGGGGTGGGAAGGTGGCTCAGTGGTAGAGCGCTTGCCTTGCATGCATGAGGCCCTGGGTTTGATTTCTCAGCATCACATAAGCAGAAAAAGCCGCAAGTGTGGCTATGGCTCAAGTGGTAGAGTGTTAACCTAGAGCTGAGGTGCAGCGCCCAGATCCAGAGTTCAGGCCCCACCACTGACAAAAAAAAAATAAAAAAAAATAAAAATACATACATACATACATACATACATACATACATACATACATACATATATATATATATATATTACATATTACAAGATCCCAGCCATATTCGTTTATATAGCCAGATTAGGATGTAAGTTTTAGGAAAACAATTTGATTGAATTGGTTGAAAACTGACTTTTCTTGCTTGATAAGAAATGTACTCATTTCCTTGCTCATGTAATTGTAACCCTTCTGTATCATATTTTCACAATTAAAAAAACGTATTAATAAAAAAAAAGAAAACTGGGGGCTGGGAAGGTGGCTCAGTGGTAAAGTGCTTGCCTTGCATGCCTGAGGCCCTGGGTTTGATTCCTCAGCACCACATAAGCAAAAAGAAAAAAGCCGGAAGTGGCGCTGTGGCTCAAGTGGTAGAGCGCTAGCCTTGAGCTGAAGAGCTGAGGGACAGCACCCAGGCCCAGAGTTCAGGCCCCACGACAGGACCCCCCCAAAAAAAGAAAACTGAATTCTCTATCTTAAAAGATAAGGCCAAGTTTAGAACAGTGAGTTGGGCTGGGAATGTGGCTCGCTTGCTTTGCATGAAGCCCTGGGTTTGATTCCCAGTACCACATAAACAGAAAAGGCCTGAAGTGATACTGTGGCTCAAGGGCTAGAGTGCTAGCCTTGAGCAAAAGAAGCTCAGGGACAGTGTCCAGGCCCTAAGTTCATGCTCCAAGACTGGCAAAAAAACCCAATGAAAACCCAAAACAACAACAACAAAAACAAATGTAAGCCTCTGGCATAAGTACAATGGCTATGACTTAGAATAAGACAAGAAAAGAAGTGACATTAAAGAACAATATTGGAAGGTTAAAGCAACAATAGTATTCATATTTTCTGGGAATAAGGCAACTAAAAATCTCATTCAATTAATATTGAGGATGCAATCTAAATTTAAGTGCTAGACATAGTAAGACTATAAGACAAATAATACTTTTTACCTTCCAGGAACTTCCAATCTACTTTAGGAAGATAAGTTTCTAGGTCTTGGAGAAATTAAGCACAGTTTATGAATGTTTTACACTGGACTAGTACAACAATTTTCAAGTTATGCCATAGATTTCTAGGGATTTCCTCAGAGTCCACTATGAAGGTAGGTAAAGTTGGTAACTGGCTGGGCCTGTAGCACAACTTCTTGCTTCAATTATAATAGTTGTGTTTTTAAGTTCTGAGTATAAGTTTTGAACTAAGGTAAAAACTTTAAGGTCTTTTCCAACCTTAAATTTTGAGTTTTGTGTTTGTCGTGGCCTGGTGCTGTCCCTGCGCTAAAATTTTTAGCTCAAGGCTAATGCTCTACCACTTTTTAGGTGGTTAATTGGAGATAGGAGTCTCAGGATTTTCCTGCCTAGGCTGGCTTTAAACCACAATCCTCAAATTTCAGCCTTCTTAGTAGCTAGGCACAAGGCCCAGCCAATCTTAAGTTACAATATAACATATCTCTGAATATTAATTCTTCGTAAATAAATCAAACATTTTTATTATTGTACTTTATAACTCTTTAGATATACTCACACTTAAGTAATTTTCATCTTCGACATCATCTTTGTCCATCAGGATTTTTCGAAGTGGTGTTTTTAATTGTTTTGGTAATAGTATAGTTGAATCAATATTTTCCATTCGTTCTCTCTCAGTGGTCACTTTTACTTTGAAGGTGTGAAAAGGTGTTGGGACTTCTCCGACATTTAAATACATAGGATCCCCTTCAAATGTTACCCCGTCACAATCACCATCTTTAAAGCCAGGAGGCTGGTAATCTGGAGGTGTAACTACAAAAAAATAAGTTTAAACCATAATGTTCACAGAACTGATGAAACTATATTATTACCTTATATAAAAACATATGCAGAAGCCAGGTGCTGATGGCTCACGCCTGTAATTCTAGCTACTCAGGAGGCTGAGATCTGAGGATCGTGGTTCAAAGCCAGCCTGGGCAGGAATATTGGTGAGACTTATCTCCATTTAACCACCAGAAACCCAAAGTGACACTGGCTCAAGTGGTAGAACTCTCACTTTGTGCTGAAGAGCTCAAGGACAGCACATAGGCCCAGAGTTCAAGCCCAGGAACAACAACAAAAACCAAAACCAAAAACCAAAACCAAAACAAACAGACAAAAAAAAATCACATGCAGGTAAGTTTCAAATAGCACAGAGGGCATAAATAGAAATCCAACATTACTCTCTTCCTATCACCAAGTCCTCATTTTATTCCCTAAAAGTTAATTCATTTTTCTGACTGGCTGTGTGGTCTGGAACAAATTATCTTTGGTTTGATTTCTTCCTTGGTTAAATGGAAAAATAATAGTACCTGCCCTTCTAGGGTCACTATGGCTATAAAATGAATTAAAGCATTGTAAAACATTCTGAAAAGAACTGGCAACAAATATAAAAGAGAATATTTGATAAATTTAAATTGGTATTGTCTTTGCTTTATGTTCTTGAAGGTAATATATTATATATAATAAAAATATAACGTTTCATGGGGCTGGGAAGGTGGCTCAGTGGTAGAGCACTTGCCTTGCATGCCTGAGGCCCTGGGTTCGATTCCTCAGCACCACATAAGCAAAAAGAAAAAAAAAGCTGGATGTGGCGCTGTGGCTCAAGTGGTAGAGTGCTAGTCTTGAGCTGAAGAGCTGAGGGACAGTGCCCAGGCCCAGAGTTCAGGCCCCACGACCAGACCCCCCAAAAAATTAAAAAAAAATAATAACGTTTCTTACATAGGGTTTTAGGAAATATATATGTCCTTAGAAACAGAAATGTGATCATACTATTATGTATCTAGCTGTTCTTCATGTAATACAATTTATTTATTTTTTTCTATTTTATGCTGGTCCTGGGCTTGAACTCAGGGAGGGGGCCCTATCCCTGAACTTTTCTTTTTTTTTGGGTCCGGTCATGGGGCCTGAACTCTGGGCCTGGGCGCTGTCCCTCAGCTCTTCAGCTCAAGGTTAGCGCTCTACCACTTGAGCCACAGTGCCACTTCCGGCTTTTTTTCTTTTTTGCTTATGTGGTGCTGAGGAATCAAACCCAGGGCCTCATGCATGCCAAAGCAAGTGCTCTACCACTGAGCCACCTTCCCAGCCCCTCCCTGAACTTTTTTATTCAAGGCTAGTGCTCTACCACTTAAGGCACAGCTCTACTTCCAGCTTTTTTTTTTTTTTTTTTTTTTTGGCAGTTAATTAGTGATAAGAGTTTCATAGACATTTCTGCCTGAGCTAGTTTAGAACTGCAGATCTCATCCTCCTGAATAGCTATGATTACAGGCATGAGCCACTGGCACCCAGCTATGTGCCACACTTTTTTTTTTGGGTCCGGTTGTGGGGCCTGAACTCTGGGCCAGGGTGCTGTCCCTCAGCCCTTCAGCTCAAGGCTAGCGCTCTACCACTTGAGCCACAGCGCCACTTCCGGCTTTCTTTTTGCTTATGTGGTGCTGAGGAATTGAACCCAGGGCCTCATGCATGCAAGGCAAGTGCTCTGCCACTGAGCCACCTTCCCAGCCCCTGTGCCACACTTTATTTACTCAATTTCCAAAGAACAACTGTTTGTTCCTATTTTGGCAAAGTTATAACAAAAATATTTATAAATATGTAATCTTGCATAATTTTGCAGGTATAGATTAAAAATATTTTTCTAGTTATAGATATTTTGTATTAAAATTAAACTTTTGATATTGCCAAATGATCCTCTAAAACTGTTTCTACATTTCCTCAAAAATGCTTTTTCCTGGGGCTGGGAAGGTGGATCAGTGGTAGAGTGCTTGCCTTGCATGCCTTGAGCTGAAGAGCGCCCAGGCCCAGAGTTCAGGCCCCACGACCGGACCCAAAAAAAAAACCAAAACAAAACAAAATGCTTTTTCCTATGTTTTCCAATAATAGGTTTTCAAGTTTTACCAATCTAGTAAGTAAAAACAGTGTCTCATTGTTTCATTTCTTTATCAGTAGAATTACGTTTCACATGGATATGTGCCTATCACTAGAGAAGTGTACATTTTAACGTCTATTTTTTTCAAGTCTTTCTTTTGCAAATTCTTTAAGTTCAAAAATATATTAATAGTGTAGGTGCTATAAACATCCAGAATGGAAACTAATTATTTCAATAATAATAATAATAAATGCAAATTCCAAAAGAACCCCACAACATATTGCAAATAGTACCTTCATCGTAGTAAAAAAGTTTCATGGTCAAACAAACATCATTAGGTAAAGGTCCCAGATTTTGCATTAGAATATAAATCTTGCGAATGAGGAGAATACTTGCTTTCTTGGTGTCAGCAGATGACATGTTAGATTCATTGTTTTGATTTTTACTAGAAAATAATCAGATATTAATTTTTTCATAAAACTGGTGCTACCAATATCATAACTTCACATTTTAACTATTTGAAATTCTTGCTTTTATTATATCAAAGTTATTGACAGTTATCATAAAGTCAATTTAAAGGTCGCTATTATAAAATGTATTATCACTATATCCAAATATTAATTTGGATAATACACATTTTATTTATTTTTAATTTCTGTGTTTGAAAGAGAGTCTCATTAACTTTGCCTGAGCTGGCTTTGAATTCAGTCTTCCTATATTTGCCTCCCAAGTAGCTGGATTGAAGGTATGAGCCACCGTGCTCAAAGTTAGTATTCTATTTCACTTGAGATACAATTCCACTTCCTGCTTTTTTGGTAGCTAATTGGAGATAAGAATCTCCTGGGCTTTCCTTCCTAAGCTGGCTTTGAACCATGATCCTCAGATCTCAACATCCTGAGTAGCTTGGATTATAGGCATGAACCATAATAATTAAATATATTATGTTTTAATGAGGTATTTAAAGAAAATAAATGATGGATTTTAATCATACTTCTAATCATGCAAATCCTTTCTCAAATAGTATATAATGAGTCACACAATCTTGTAATGCAGCTATTCAAGGTACTATTCTATTTGATATAGCCATATCTTGAATGTTAACTGGGGATTTGAGAAGGTTTAGAATTAATCCTGGGGCTGGGATAAGGCTTAAGTGGTAAAACACTTGTCTAGCAAGTAAGAGGCTCTGAGTTCAAGACCCAATATAATAAATCAGTGAATGAATGATGCTTTCCAGAATTAATCCTGAAGTTTAGCTAGTAAATGTTAATGAATAGGTGGTATTATTAACATAAAAATGATACTATAGAACAATACCTTGTAAAGTCCATGACTGGTCCACTTTTGGTGTACTTGAACTTAAATTGGTAGCATTCTGAAATTGTCTAAAATAGAAAACATTAGACTTAGGTAAATTTTGGTTATATAAAACAGCAATATGCTACTTGTATATAACTCTTAACATTTAGTCAATAGTTTGTTCTTACATGCTAATCCCTATTGGTCCACTAAGGTTTTCAATTCCTGAGAGTCAATTCTAATGGTCTGGGTTTTGGGGCCTCAGTCTTAGAGGTTTATCTATTCCATTATTATTATTATTATTGTTTACAGTTTATGAATAATAAGTGTTAGGAACTTTTTAGAAGGAAACAGTAAAGGGAGAAACAATATCTCGACAGAATAGTTAAGTGCTTTAGCTTGAATGTGTCACCAAAAGTTCATGTGTTGCAAATTTACTCCCCAGCATATCAGTGTTACAGTTTGGGATCTTTAAGAGGCAATTAGAGCTGGACATGATGGCACACCTTGTATTCCCAGCTACTGAATACTTTTTAATTCCTGATATGGTAAACATTCACCATATTATTATTATTAACAGTAGTGCATCAATAAGATTGTTCATTTATTGGTAGAAGAAAATGTACAACTATACTATTTTCTTTACAATTAATTTATTCATAACCTTTGCACAAATAACCTGTTTTGTCACTAAGGGCATACATTAAGAATTAATTGCAGCATGAATATCAAAGATTAAAAACAATCCTAGCCATTCCAAAGCTGGGAATAGTTTGCTTTCTTTGCATGTCCTGTTCATATAAGGATGGAGGAGGGGGTCTGCTGTGTTTTAAATCAATTTAATCTCCTTCTCCACAACTGAATAAAACATTACATATTAACACATGTATTATAATGATTAAGCAACCAGATGATGAGATAACCTTCCTAGATTCAAATCCTGGTTCTGTCTCTTCTATCATATAACCTTAGGTAAGAAACCTTGTATTGGCCTGGTGCCACCTGTGGCTCATGCTTCTAATCCTAGCTGCTCAGTAGGTTGAGATCTGAGAATTGCAGTTCAAAGCCACCCTTGGGCAGAAAAGTCCATGGAACTCAGAATAAGCTACTCAGAAAAAGCCGGAAGTAACACTGTGGCTCCAGTGGTAGAGAGCTAGCCTTAAGCACAAAGAGGCTCAGGGATGGTGCCGAGGCCTGGAGTTCAAGCCCCAGGACAATAAATAAATAAATAAATAAAACCTTGAATCATAGTGGCTCATGACTGTAATCCTAGCTACTCAGGAGTTATGAGAATCAAGGTTCAAAGCCAGCCCAGGCAGAAACTCTGTGAGGCTTCCTCCAATTAACTAACAAAAAGCAGGAAGTGGACTTGTGGCTCAAGTGGTAGAGCTCTATCTTTCTTTTTTTTTTTTTTTTTTCTTTTTGCTTATGTGGGTGCTGAGGAATCGAACCCAGGGCCTCAGGCATGCAAGGCAAGCGCTTCAAGTGGTAGAGCTCTAGCTTTGAGTGAAAAAGCTCAGAGACAGTGCCTAGGCCCTGAGTTCGAGATACAGAACTGGCACCAAAAAAAGAAAACTTGTATCTAGGTTTGTAAGGTGGAGATGCTAATGGTAATTATGTCATGAAGGTTATAATGAATAAATGAGAAAAAATGTTCAAAAAGCCCAAAGCCTAATATAATAAACACTTAAGAATCTTCTCCCCGTTTCTTGTCTTCTAGTTTTCCATTTAATTTCTTGTTCTCTTTTCTTTCCCTTGATTGTCAGATGAACATGTGGGTGTGATTGAACTGTAGCATCTATTCCCAAGTGATTTAGGTTATTTCTAAAGGTTTATAAGCTTTGTAGGATAGGACCAGTCACATCATCTCCTGTAGTAAGCGTGTTTTTTTTTTTTTTTTTGGGGGGGGTCCGGTCATGGGGCCTGAACTCTGGGCCTGGGTGCTGTCCCTCAGCTCTTCAGCTCAAGGCTAGCGCTCTACCACTTGAGCCACAGCACCACTTCCGGCTTTTTTCTTTCTGCTTATGTGGTGCTGAGGAATCAAACCCAGGGCCTCAGGCATGCAAGACAAGTGCTCTACCACTGAGCCACCTTCCCAGCCCCGCATGTTTCTTTTTAAATATAACAATACAAGCTTAGAAGCATTATATAAGATTTAAACATAAACATATACAAGACTTAAACATAAACATATATATTAAATATTAAAATAATATATATTTAGATATTGGAAGCATAATGTTTATTTACCCAAGCACGCTTACCTGAGGGTCTTCTGGATTGGTGTATACCTATTAAAATAATTTAAATTGAGTTTAAGTATTCAAAAAGAAATAAATTGTGTATTTAAAATGTTAAGTGAACACAGCAAAGCAAAACAAAAAATAAAATTACTACCCAATATTAATGTTTTTCCCATTGAATAGACTAGTGGTTTGAAAAGGTGATAATCAACTGATAGTTTCAATGTCATTTAATGAAGAAAGGGAAAACTAAAATACAACATTAAGATACTTACAGCTAGAATGACCATCCTTAGCTGAAAAACAACAAAGAACAAACATCTTACTTGTATAAAATAGATTTCACCAGGTGCTGGTGGCTCATACCTGTAATTCTAGCTACTCAGGAGGCTGAGATCTGAGGATCGTGGTTCAAAGCCAGCCCGGGCTGGTGCATCTATAAGACTCTTATCTCCAGTTAACCCACCAGAAACCCAAAATGGTGCTGTGGCTCAAGTGATAGAGTGCTTGCCTTGAGCTGAAGAGCTGAGGGACTGTGCCCAGGCCCAGAGTTCAAGCCCCATGACCAACAACAACCAAAAGTTTTCATAGTAAAGCATAAAACTTATTTTGTAGCCTGGCCAGTGGCTCATACCTGTCACCCTAGCTACTCAGGAGGCGAGGTCTGAGGATTGTGGTTCAAAGCCAGCCTGGGAAGGAAACTCCATGAGACATTTTTTTTTTTTGGGGGGGGGGTCCCGTTGTGGGTCCTGAACTCTGGACCTGGGTGCTGTCACTCAGCTCTTCAGCTCAAGGCTAGTGCTCTACCACTTGGGCCACAGCGCCACTTCTGGCTTTTTTCTTTTTGCTTATGTGGTGCTGAGGAATTGAACCCAGGGCCTCATGCATGCAAGGCAAGCACTCTACCACTGAGCCACCTTCCCAGCCCCTCCATGAGACTCTTATCTCCAATTAACCACAAGAAAACTGGAAGTGGCACTGTGGGTCACGTGGTAGAGCACTCTCCTACAGCCAAAGAGCTCAGGCCCCAGAATTCAAGCCCCTTAACTGGCAAAACAATCCCCACAAAACACAAAACAAATAACAACAAAAAAAACCTTATTTTGTACTATTTCTTGGACTAGGTGTGTAGCTCACTAGTAGAGTACATGCTGAGCATGTACCTGGATTCCATCACCAGCATCAAAAATAAATAAGTGGGGGCTGGGAATGTGGCTTAGTGGTAGAGTACATGTAGTCCTGGGTTCAATTCCTTGAGCAAAAGAAGTTCAAAGACAGTGGCCAGGTCCTGAATTCAAAACCACAGGACTGGGAAATAAATAAATAAATAAATAAAAAGTGTTCTTTCTCAACATTTTTTCATGCATTTTTACTGTTATTATAAAAGTGATTTACAGAGGGGTTACAGTTACATAAGTCAGATAAAGAGTACATTTCTTTCTTTCTTTCTTTTTTGTTGATCTTGGGGCTTGAGCTCTGGGCTTGGATGCTGTCCTTGCACTTTTCAGCTCAATGTGAGTGCTCTACCGCTTGAGTCACAGCGCCACTTCCGGTTTTCTAGTGGTTATTGGAGATAAGAGTCTCACTGACTTTCTTGCTCGGGCTGGCTTTGAACCGTGATCCTCAGATCTCAGCCTCCTAAGTAGCTAGGATTACAGACATGAGCCACCAGCTCCCAGCTGAGAGTACATTTCTTTTTGAATCATGTCACCCCTTCTTTTGCTCTTTCCTGTTTTTTCTCTCCTGTCCCCTCCCACAAGTTGAATAGTTCATTTTCAAAATAGTGTCTAATGAATACCACTGCTGCATCTATTAACTCTTTTTTTTTTTTTTTTTGTCAGTCATGGGGCTTGAACTCTGGGCCTGGGCACTGTCTCTCAGATCTTCAGCTCAAGGCAGTGTTCTACCACTTGAGCTACAGCGCCACTTCTGGTTTTCTGGTGATTAATTGGAGATAAGAGTCTCACAGACTTTCCTGCCCAGGCTGGCTTTGAACCTCGATCTCAGACTCCTTAGTAGCTAGGATTACAGGCGTGAGCCACCGGTACCTGGCTCTGTTCACTCTTTATCCCACCATTTTCAACACTTTTTTTTTTTTTTTTGGGTCTGGTCATGGGGCCTGAACTCTGGGCCTGGGTGCTGTCCCTCAGCTCTTCAGCTCAAGACTAGCGCTCTACCACTTGAGCCACAGCGTAACTTCCGGCTTTTTTTCTTTTTTTCTTATGTGGTCCTGGGGAATCGAACCCAGGGCCTCATGCATGCAAGGCAAGCGCTCTACCACTGAGCCACCTTCCCAGCCCTCAACACTTATTTTTTTATTCCTGGTTCTGGGGCTTGAACTCAGGACTTGGAATTTTCTTAGTTTGCCTGGCTGGTGTTTTACTAGTTGAGCCATGCCTCTAGTTCTGCTTTTTTTTTTAAATTTATTTTTAGATAGAGTCTCTTGGACTTTTCTGCACAGGCTAGCTTCATATAGTGATTCTCCAGATCTTAGACTCCTTTTTTTTTGTCGGTCGTGGGGCTTGAACTCTGGGCCTGGGTGCTGTCCCTGCGCTCTTCAGCTCAAGGTGAGTGTGCTACCACTTGAACCACAGCACCACTTCTGGTTTTTCTAGTGGTTTATTGGAGATGAGTCTCAGGGACTTTCCTGCCCTTGCTGTCTTTGTACTGTGATCCTCAGGTCTCAGCCCCGAGTAGCTAGGCTTACGAGTGTGAGCCACCAGTGCCCGGCTTAGACTCTTGAGTAGTTAGGATTATAGGAGTTAAGCCTGGGCATCTGGCTTCAAGACTTATTATTATTATTATTTTGGTCAGTCATGGGGCTTGAATTCAGAGCCTGAGCACTGTAGCTGAGTTCAGTGGTTAACTGGAGAGAAGAGTCTCACAGACTTTCCTGTCCAGGGCTGACTTTGAATCATGATCCTTAGATCTCAGCCTCCTGACAAGCTAGGATTACAGGTGTGAGCCACCAGCATTCTGCAACATTTATTTTATTTCATTAAATTTTTTATCCTATATTGTATTGCATAAGGGTGGTTTCATTGTAACATTTCCATGTATGTGCAAATGTAGTCCAATGGAATCTCACCTCCGTATTGGCTCTCCCATCCTCCCTTTCCTCATCTCAACATCTATTTTATTTTTTAATACCATACCAGTGGTTTTACTCAGGGTCTGGGTGCTGTCCTTGAGCTTTTTTGCTTAACATTCTATCACTTGAATCATAGCTCCACTCCTCCTGGCTTTTTGGTGGTTAATTGGATAAGACTTTTCCTGTCAAGCTGGCTTGGAATAATGATCCTCAGATCTCAGCCTCTTTAGTAGCTAGGATTACACATGTGAGCCACCAGAACTCAGATTCAGCATTAATTAATTTATTTTGGTGGTGGTGCTACTAGAGTTTGAGCTTAGAACCTTGCTAGACGAGCACTCTACTACTTGAGACATACTCACAGCTCAACATCTCTTCTTTTTTGGGGATCAGTTGTGGGGCTTGAACTCAGTGCCTGGACACTGTTCCTGGGCAATTCTGCTCAGTTTAGCATGCTACCACTTTGAGTCACAGCTCTACTTCCCATTTTCTGGTGGTTTACTGGAGATAAGAGTCTCATAGACTTTTCTGCCTGGGCTGGCTTTGAACCGTGATCCTCAGATCTGAGTTTCCTCAGGTGTGAATCACCAGAGCCTGACTCAACATCTATTCTTTTTTTTTTTTCAACATTTATTCTTAATGATTATTGTAGGAGACTTTATATCATGCCTCTAAGGGTATATTTTATATATGTTTCCTATTCTCCAAATACCTATTTCTACTTAGCTTATTGGTGGGTGAAATTTATGTTAGTATTTTATTTCACTGATTTAAATGAACGGTTGTGAAATAACTAACATGAGTATGGATTTGAAAAGAAAAAATTAGAAAGCTCAAGGACTTATTAGTAAAGGAAAGAGACTGTGGAGGTTATTGGAACAGAAAATTGTTCACTTAAATGATTTGCCAAAAATCTAGTCATCTTTGATTCTGATACTTTCCTTCTACTTCACAAGCAATCCATCAACAAATCCAGTAAGATCTAGTGTCAAACATGTCTTGAATCTCCTCCTTTGTCATCATCATGTCTAAGCTAGCACCATTTCTTTATTATTTTTTTTTTTTTGTTCCGGTCGTGGGCCTGAACTCTGGGCCTGGGCGCTGTCCCTCAGCTCTTCAGCTAAGGCTAGTGCTCTACCACTTGGGCCACAGCGCCACTTCCATCTTTTTTCTTTTTGCTTATGTGGTGTCGAGGAATCGAACCCAGGGCCTCATGCATGCAAGGTAAGCACTCCACCACTGAGCCACCTTCCCAGCCCACTGGCACCATTTCTTACCAATTCTATAGTAATTGCCTGAGTAATTGCCTCTTACTCCCAATCTTACTCTCTTTCTATACTATAAAGAGAAGAGGGATTAAATTTTTTAAATGCTGTTATAGTTCTACTTAAAAGTTTCAAAGGGCTTCTTTTGCATCTG
The DNA here is from genome assembly GCF_024711535.1 of Dipodomys merriami. Classification (NCBI taxonomy): domain Eukaryota; kingdom Metazoa; phylum Chordata; class Mammalia; order Rodentia; family Heteromyidae; genus Dipodomys; species Dipodomys merriami. Next base: position 1,788,577 of record NW_027202893.1, read on the forward strand.
AAATAAAATCTAAACTTATTACCTACATAGAAATGAATGTTCTATCCCTATCTTCCCAGGTTCATTTCAGGCCATTTTCCTCCATGACACAATTGCTCTCCAATCATAAAAAAATATTGGCCTTCTTTTCTGTTCCTATAACTCTCCAAAGTCCTCTGTAACTCTCTGCTACTCTGTGGAGGATATTATTTTCCAAAATGAATGCCTTCTCCTTTCAAGTCTCAGCCTAAATGTTACCAACTCAGAGAAGATTTTCTCTGACCATCCTAGCTAAAGTTATTCTACATCTACATGTATAGCATCCTTTTCTCTTTTTAAAATTTGTTATTGTTGGGGCTGGGAATATGGCTTAGTGGTAGAGTGCTTGCCTAGTATGTATGAAGGCCTGGGTTCACTCCTCGGTACCACATAAACAGAAAAAGCTGGAAGTGACACTTTGGCTCAAGCAGTAGAGGGCTAGCCTTGAGTAAAAGAAGCTCAGGGACAGTGCCCAGGGCCCTGAGTTCAAGCCCCAGGAATGGCAAAAAATAAACGTTAGGAAGAAAATTTTAAAAATAAAATGTTATTGTTATGTTTCTAACATATTTATAAGGTACCATGTGATTTGTTGCTTTGTATGTTCCTCTCCCATGGTATAACCCCTGTTTTCACTGTATTTGATGTTGGTATAATTTGGGGAGGGGAAGGGAAAAAAACAAAATGTTTAAATAGGGATACAGGTGGGCACATTGCAACAATGAGATGTAGAAGACACTATGTTGAAAAATGAACTTTAAAATTTAGGCGGGGGGGGCAGTGGGGAGAGTTTAGGTGTGGAGGTGGGAGGGAAGGGATGGTAGGGGAAAAACAAAGGAGAAGGCAACATTACCTTGCTCATGTAATTGTAACCCCTCAGTACAGTATTTTCATAATAAAAAAACTTATTACAAAAATGTTATTATTATTATAAAAGTGACATAGAGAGGTTACAGTTACGTAAGTCAGGTAAAGAGTTCAGTTCTGCCAGGCACCAGGGTGGCTCTCGCCTGTAATCCTAGCTACTCAGGAGGCTGTGATCTGATGAACACAGTTCAAAGCCAGCCTAGAAGGTGGCTCAGTGGTAGAGCGCTTGCCTTGCATGCCTGAGGCCCTGGGTTCAATTCCTCAGCGCCACATAAGCAAAAAGAAAAAAAGCCGGAAGTGGCACTATGGCTCAAGTTGTAGAGCGCTAGCCTTGAGCTGAAGAGCTGAGGGACAGCGCCCAGGCCCAGAGTTCAGGTCCCATGACCGGACCCAAAAAAAATAAAATAAAAACAAAGCCAGCCTAGGCAGGAAAGTCCGTGAGATACTTATTTCCAACAAACCACCAGAAAACAGGAAATGGCACTTGTGGCTCAAGTAGTAGAGCACTCGCCTTGAGCTGAAGACCTGAGCGACAGCACCCAGGCCCAGAGTTCAGGCCCCATGATTGACCAAAAAAAAAAAAAAGAGTTCAGTTCTTTTTGTACAATGTCACCCCTTCCTTCACTCTCTCCCAGTTTATAACATCCTTCTCATAAGTATTTTAAAGGCATTTAACACTATTGGATTAGTTGTTTGCTTTTTTGACTGACATTAGAACTCTCTTTCAAGAACACAACGCTTACTCCTGTTCCTACCCAAAATGTGTTCATCACAAAACAGGCACTCAATATGCCTTAATGAAGGTTAGGTGCCATGAATAAAAATTCATCTTCACAATTTCAATTTTGCAGGAACTGATTTTTTTTCAACAGGGTCTTGCTATGTAGCCTAAATCTTGCTAACTAACCCAGGGTACCTCTGAACTTATGATCCTCCTGACTCAGCCTCTCAAGTGGCAGTATTACAGTCATGAACAACTACATCCAGTCTAAATGTCATACATATATTATAAAATATTATGCTGAGTAGCCAGGTGCCAGTGGCTCACACCTGTAATCCTAGCTACTCAGGAGGCTGAGTCAGGAGGATCTTTGTTCAAAGCCAGCTCGGGAAGGAAAGTCCAGGAGACTCTCATCTCTAATTAACCATCAGAAAACCAGAAGTGGTGCTTTGGCTCAAGTGGTAGAGTGCTAGCCTTGAGCTGAAGAGCTCAGGGACAGTGCCTAGGCCCATAGTTCTATTCCCACGACTGATCCAAAAGAAAAGTTCCGTTAAGTGTGCAAGAAGTTTGATAGTCTATTGAAAAATTTTTTTTCCTTTCTTGGTAGTACTGAGAAACTTGTTCTTGTTCTTGAGCTAGGTAGGCATTGTACCATTTGAGCCACATCTCCAGTCCCTATTTGAATTATTTTCCCTGGGAACCATTACACCTACACCTACACATATTGCTTTCTCCTGAGCCTGGGATAACACAGGCACATGCTATACTGTGCCCAGCCATTGATTGAGATGGAGTCTCTCAAACCTCTTTTTTGCCTGGGTTGACCTAAAAAATGTAATCACCAGATTCCTGTCTCTTAAGTAGCTAGGATTATAGACTCGAGCCTCTGTGCTCTGCTTACTGTAAAAACTTAAACTAAAACAAAGCCAGACTTTGTGACAATTTAACATATATATATACATATATATATATATATATATATCCTGTATATATACATATATATGAAAATTATTTCTTTTACTACCTTGGAAATGGAATGGAGGTCCTTACACACTTAAAAGACAAAAATCTCTGCCACTGAGCTACATTCCCCAATCAAAGGAAATTAACTAATTGATTTATTTATCTTCTTGTAATATTCAGTTTTCAGATTTAAATTCAATTGAATTTAAGCCTACCTAAGCCACTCTGTCAACCTACTTTTTTTTTTTTTTTGCATTGGTTATTTTATAAAGAGAGTCTCTCTTTGCATCTGGACGCTGGCCTTGACTCTGATTCTATTTATGCTTTCATGGGTTGGATTAACAGGCACTGTCTACTGGATCCTGTCATTGGTTAAGATGTAATCTCCCTCTGGTAGTTTTTTTGGTGGACGGGGGCAGTTAGTTAAGATTTACAGGCTTCAGCCAACATGCCTGGCTAGAAATTTATTTTCAGCCCTAATCAAGAAATAATTCATTAAATTATTAGAATAATATTAAAGAAGAGATACAAAGCTGGGCACCAGTGGCTCATGCTTACAATCCTAGCTACTCAAAGTGGCTGAGATCTGAGGATCATGGTTCACAGCCAGCCTGGCAGTAAAGTCTGTGAGTGAGAATCTTTTTTGGGGGGGCTTGGGTGCTGTCCCTGTGCTCTTCAGCTCAAGAGGGGCACTCTATTGCTTGAGCCACAGCGCCACTTCCGGTTTTCTGGTGGTGGTTAATTGGAAATGAGAGTCTCACGGACTTTCCTGCCCAGGCTGGCTTAGAACCATGATTCTCAGATCTCAGCCTCCTGAGTAGCTAGGATTACAGGCATGAGCCATCGGCACCCAGCTTGTCTCAGTTAGTTTAATGTTTTACTATTTCTGGATTCATGTTAGAGTTGTCAAATACAACATATAGAAGAAAATGTGGTATATATACACAATGGAATTCTATGCCTCCATCAGAAAGAATGACATTGCCCCATTTGTTAGGAAATGGAAAGACTTGGAAAAAATTATATTAAGTGAAGTAAGCCAAGCCCAAAGAAACACAGGTCCCATGGTTTCCCTTATTTGCAATATCTAGTATACGTATGAGTCAAGCGGAAAAGGTCAGATAATGTGATGTTAGGAAAATGAACCCTTAGATATGTATTTTAATGATTTTTTCTTTCATGCATTTGTTTCTAATGCATTTATAAGATTATTTCTTTGTTGCTTTGTATGTCCCTCCCCCACAGTATAACCCCTGCTTCCACTATATTTGATGTCGGTATAACTTGTGGAGGAGATGGGGAAAAACAAGTCGTTTAAGGATACAGGTGGACCTGTTGCAACAATGAGAAGTACAAATTGTCATGTCGAAAACGAGCTTTACAACGTTGGTAACGTTGGTGTGGGGGGGGGTGGAGGGGGTGGGGGGGAGGCTGGGAAGGGATGTGAAGGGTAAACAAAGGAGGAGGCTGCAATGCTTGATAAGAAATGTATGCATTATCCTGTCCATGTAATTGTAACCCCTCTGTACAGTATGTTCACAAAAAATAAAATAAAATGAAAAAAAGAACAAAAGTAGAAAAAGGATACTAAGACTTACATATTTTTTTTGTAAAGCATCATAGCACCCTAGCATCCTAAAAACAAACAAAACAAAGATGCATTTTAGATTGAATGCAATTTCCAAAAACTACTTTTCATAAATTTCTGTTACCTCACTATTAAATAATACAAAAACTTAACATTAGAAGTATCCTTATTTTTAGCTTTAAATAAAGCAAAATTCAATATATGAAATAATTTTGCAAAAAAAAAAATGATACTGGATGGAAGGTATTTGTGAGGACAAGAAGGAAAATAAAGCTGTTTACCTGGGGCATAAAATAAAGAATAATTTTAATGTATAAATTAAAACACCTGACAAAAGGGTACTATCACTAAAGGGTCAATCACCAAAATTTGGTTACATATGAATAAGTATTTAATGTACAAAAATAATTTAGAAAAAATGCTAATTTTCTACCCATATGTATTCTTTTACTTACCATCTCACTAACTGTGTAGAACCTGGACAATTTTTATCTTCTCTCAGAATTTTGACACAAAGATCTAAACACAAAAATTATGAAATAAATATGTTACTGTTAAGTAACAGTAAAAAATAGATTTTTTTAATAGTTTGTTTTTTAATTATTTATTTTTTGTTATGGGGCTTAAACACAGGGCCTGGTTGCTGTCCCTGAGCTCTTTTGCTCAAAGCTAGTGCTCTACCACTTTGAAACACAGTACCACTTATGATTTTCTGTTGGTTAACTGGAGATAAAGAGTCTCACAGACTTTCTTGCTCAGGCTGGCTTTGGATTGTTATTCTCAAATCTCAGCCTCCTGACTAGCTAATATTACAAGTGTGCATCACTAGTGCCTGGCTAAAGTTTATTTTCTTTTTGTTTATGTGGTGCTGAGGAATTGAACCCAGGGCCTCATGCATGCAAGGCAAGCGCTCTACCACTGAGCCACCTTCCCAGCCCCTAAAGTTTATTTTCTTTAGTTATGGTATATAATTAAAGGCAATGAACTTCCAAATGATTGGTATTAACATAAAAGAAGAAAAGTTACATAAAAGTACTCTTTTATCTTTATTATAAAATGTCATTATAATGATGGAAATTTAAATTGATGGGTAGAAAAAAATTTGTTTAATGTGATAATGGAAGTGAACTCAAGGCTTCACATTTGTTTTAATCCTTGAGAGACCCACCTAGTCTTTTAACTTTTGCTTTGTTTTTTCTTTTTTCTTTTTTTTGGGGGGATCCAGTCATGGGGCCGCAACTCTGGGCTTGGGCGCTGTCCCTCAGCTTTTCATCTCAAGGCTAGCACTCTACCACTTGAGCCACAGCGCCACTTCCCACTTTTTTCTTTTTGCTTATGTGGTGTTGAGGAATCGAACCCAGGGCCTCAGACATGCAAGGCAAGCGCTCTACCACTGAGCCACCTTCCCAGCCCATGCATTCTATAATTTTTTTTTTTTTTTTTTTTTTTGGGTCCGGTCATGGGGCCTGAACTCTGGGCTTGGGCACTGTCCCTCAGCTCTTCAGCTCAAAGCTAGTGCTCTACCACTTGAGCCACAGCGCCACTTCCGGCTTTTTTTTTTTTGCTTATGTGGTGCTGAGGAATCGAACCCAGGGCCTCAGGCATGCAAGGCAAGCGCTTTAACCACTGAGCCACCTTCCCAGCCCGCATTCTATAATTTTTAAGAGTGTCAGGAATGGATGTAATGGGATCATAGACTAAGGCCACCCTTTCCCAGGGCAAAAGTATGGTGACGCTATCTGAAAAAACAAACCAAGGGGCTGGGAAGGTGGCTCAGTGGTAGAGTGCTTGCCTTGCATGCATGAGGCCCTGGGTTCGATTCCTCAGCACCACATAAGCAAAAAGAAAAAAAAGCTGGAAATGGTGCTGTGGCTCAAGTGGTAGAGTGCTAGCCTTGAGCTGAAGAGCTGAGGGACAGCACCCAGGCCCAGAGTTCAGGCCCCACAACTGGACCCAAAAAAAAAATTATAGAATACAGAAAATTAGATATTTTAGAACCTTAAGAGTGTTTTCGGGGCTGGGAAGGTGGCTCAGTGGTAGAGAGCTTGCCTTGCATGCCTGAGGTCCTGAGTTCAATTTCTCAGCACCACATAAGCAAAAAGAAAAAAAGCTGGAAATGGTGCTGTGGCTCAAGTGGTAGAGTGCTAGCCTTGAGCTGAAGAGCTGAGGGACAGCACCCAGGCCCAGAGTTCAGGCCCCACAACTGGACCCCCCCAAAAAATTATAGAATACAGAAAATTAGATATTTTAGAACCTTAAGAGTGTTTTCGGGGCTGGGAAGGTGGCTCAGTGGTAGAGTGCTTGCCTTGCATGCCTGAGGTCCTGAGTTCAATTTCTCAGCACCACATAAGCAAAAAGAAAAAAGCCGGAAGTGGCACTGTGTCTCAAGTGGTAGAGCGCTAGCCTTGAGCTGAATTGCTGAGGGATAGCACCCAGGCCCAGAGTTCAAGTCCCATGACCGGCCGGACCCAAAAAAAATTTTTTTTTAAAAAGTGTTTTCTATGGTCCTTTATCCAACTGAAATACTGTAAAGACCAAGAAGTTAATAGGTATCAAAGACAAAGAATTCTGTAAAAAAGTAAAATTAACAGAATGAAAAGGTCTTGAGAGCATCTCTCATTATTGGAAAAATAGGAGCCAAGCACAACTGACTCACATCTGTAATTCTAACTACTCAAGAAGCTGACATCTGGAGGATTGTGATGGCTTAAAACTCAGAAAAAGTTCACTAAACTCCATCTCTAAAGTGACTAACAGTCAAGGGCCAATGGTTTATGCCTATAATTGTAGCTACTCAGGAGGGTGATATCTGCAGATCCTGGTTCAGGGATTTCCAGATCAGACAGTAAAGTCCATGAGACTCTTATTTTCTCTGTCTCTGTCTCTCTGTGGTGTGTGTGTGTGTGTGTGTGTGTGTGTGTGTGTGTGTGTGTGTGTGTGTGTGTGTGTGTGTGTGTGTGTGTGTGTGTGTGTGTGTGTGTGTGTGTGTGTGTGTGTGTGTGTGTGTGTGTGTGTGTGTGTGTGTGTGTGTGTGTGTGTGTGTGTGTGTGTGTGTGTGTGTGTCCTGGGGCTTGCACTTAGGACCTCAGCTCTAGCCCTGAGCTGTTAAGCGCAGGCTAGCACTCATCACTTAGGCAACTTCCAGCTTTTTTTTGGGGGGGGGGGGTAGAGGGGGGGTGGTTAATTGGAGGGCTGGCTTCAAATGGTGATTCTTACATCTCATCCTCCTGAATTGTTAGGATTACAGTGAGCTACTAGCACCGAGGCCAGTGAGATTCTTATGTCCAATATCCACCAAAAAGCCAGAAGTGGAGCTGTGGCTCAAGTGGTATAATGCCAGCATAGCAAGCCCAATATTTTGAGTTCAAATGCCAGTACCCTACACATACATACACATAAAAAGAAAATAGGCATAATATCTACTTTACAGGATTATGAGTTTAAAAGGCAGTATATATACCATAGTGCTTTATAGATCTTGGCATAGTTGGTCTACAGTAATATGTACATAGTATATGTTGGGAAGTAACCTTATCATTGCATAAATGTGCTATTTTTTCACCTCTTTAAAATGGCACAAGAACATAAACTACCACTTTACAAAGTTACAAATAACAATGTTTTCATCTATTTAATTCATTGTAAATGTAATGTCAAGTGAGTTATACTTAAGAAACAAGGCAATTTTTTAGGCTTAAGTGCTTTCAATGTTACTGAAAATACTTGAATATGAATGTTACATTATACATAACAGCCAAAAAAGGGGAAAACACTCAAATGTTCACCAACTGATGAGTGAGTGATAGCAATACAATGGAACATTATCTAGCAATGAAAAAAGATAAAGTACTAATCAATGCTACATGCAGGAACATCAAAACAAAAATAAAAAGGATGCTAAAATAAGCTAGTTACTGGGTCACAAGTTCAACAAGAAATGTACTCACTACCTTATGTATGTAACTGTAATCCCTTTGTATATTACCTTGACAATAAAATTAAATTTAAAAAAGAAGCTAGTCACTAAAGCTACATATTATAATTCCTTTTATATGAAATGTCAAGAATAAGTAAATCCCATAGAAACAATGTAGATTGGTGGTTGCCTAGTGCTGGGAAGCTTGATGGGGTGGTAGAGGGCAGTGGATAGAACTTAACATGTGCCGGGCTCTGGTGGCTCACACTTTTAATCCTAGCTACTCAGGAGGCTGAGATCTGAGGATAACGGTTCAAAGCCAGCCCAAGCAGGAAAGTCTGTGAGACTCTGATCTCCAATAAACCAGCAGAAAACCAGAAGTGGCCCTGTGGCTCAAGTAGTAGAGCACTAGCCTTGAGCTGAAGACTGAAGGACAGAACCAAGGCTCAGAGTTCAAGCCCCATGACCGACAAAAAAACAAAAACAAAAACAAAAACAAAAAACTTAACATTTGTGAGGTTTCTTCTTTGGGGTAATGAAAATAATGTACTAAAATTGTGGTGGGAGCAGCATAACTTTGTGAACATTCTGAAGTCACTGAATTGTAAACTTTAAGTGAGTGAATTGTCAGATATGTGAATTATATTTTTAAAAAGCTGTTACCAAAAAATAAAATGTCTAAGTAAAAAAGTTACTGTAAAAGGGGCTTGGAATGCGGCTTAGTGGTAGAGTGCTTCCCTACTATGCTTGTAGCCCTCAGTTTGATTCCTCAGCAGAAAAAGCTGAAGTGCCACTGTGGCTCTAGTGGTAAAGTGCTAACCTTGAGCAGAAGAAGCTCAGGGACAGTGCCCAGGCCCTGAGTTCAGGCCCCAGGACTGGCAAAAAAAAGTTACTGTTTTAGAGTAATTAAAAAATGTTAAATACAGTTTTAAAAATTACATTACCATCTAGATATCTTGTTCCATAAGCACTTTCTGGAAATATTCCTCTCAAATATGTGATACAGGATACTGAAACTGCTAGTAGCCTCTTCACTAAAACCAAAGACTGCTGCTCAGTTGATATCTTACTGGGAAATACCAATGCACTCTAAAATTCAAGGAAAATTAAAACATGTTACATACAAGTATTAAAAATAGTTTTTCCTTGGACTTAAATATTGTGCACTCTGAAAGAATTCCTCTTCAGAGTACTTTGTGATCCCAGAAAGTCAGGGTGGCTTGTAACATGTCAGACTGTTTCTAGGGTAATGATCTAAAAGTAATGCACAGAAAATGTTTAAGAATTTTAATGATCTACTTGCAGATTAACTGTACTTAATACACAAATGGATTATATTGATTTTCCTCTTTAATCATTGACTAGGTTTTAACAAGATTAACCACAAAGCATGGTGGTATGCAAATAATACAATTTTATTTGTTTCTGAGTCAAGGAAATTTTCTAAGGATGGACTACTTCTGAACTATTTAACTCAAGGAGTAGAACAGCATTAATACCTAATCTAAAATCAGAACCAACAATTTAATGTAATACAACCAACTCATTAATTTATAATAGTTTAGCAAATATCTTCCTAAATAACTTCTTAAAATACAGGGTTTCCTAGTATCATTAAATCCTTAAACAGTTAACTCCCAAAAATAAAGTAGTTGAGCTTATTGCTAGTGGTTCACATCTGTAATTCTAGCTATTTGGGAAGTTTAGAATGGGAGGATTTCCAGACCAGCAGGGGCAGAAAAGTCCAGAGACTTCTCTATAGAGGGAAGTTGAAAATGAGTGGCAAGTCTCTATGATCTGCAAGACAGGAAACTACTAAAGTAGTAGATCTCAGCTTAGGCATACATAGCTGACCTGGCTGGAGAGTCTATCCTAAAAATATCCAGTAAAGAAAAAAAAACTACAGGGTCAAAGGCAAGGCACTGAGTTCAAACCCCAGTACTGCTACAAATAAAAATTAATTAACACATATTAAGTTATAAGAAATCATACCATGGCAGTCCTCTGCAACTGTGCAGTGGCCATCTTCTTCTGATACTTTCTTTAATTCAACCTGTGACACAATACAAGCCCTTGATTTTAGATCTTATTCTTATCTCCGACACTCTAGTTTATTACAAATACAGTGAAGAATTTTATCTGAATAAATATGAGAAGCAAAACAGAATCTTCAAAAATGTATATTTTGAGTAAGGTCCTAAATATAAGCCATTTTGACGAGTAGTCTTACCTCAATGACAGAGAGAGAGAGAGAGAGAGAGAGAGAGAGAGAGAGAGAGAGAGAGAGAGAGAGAGAGAGAGAGAGAGAGAGAGAGAGTGTGTGTGTGTCTTTCTCGGAGGCCTCATACATGTTCTATTGCTAAACCATTCCCTCTCCTCAAAGAAACTCTTCACACAGGTTTTGTCTTTGCTGTTTTGAGGATGGGTCTTGCTCTGTCCCCCAGGTTGGCCCAGAAATCCCTGGGCTCCTGTGACCTCCCGCCACACCTTCCGCTTCGGCCTCTAGTGGCCTGCAGGGACCCGGTTTTGGGTTGGCAGGATGAGCTCTGCACTCGAGGCCGCGCCGGCGCAGTAGGTGCTCCGCCGCTTGAGCCAGGCTGCTGGCCCTAGACGATATTGTTACTAACACACCAACTTCCTTTTCTTCACTCTACCGTATTCATGGCTTGTCAGCACTGCATAGGTCAGGTATTAAGTACTGAAAAGAGAAATCACCCCGACAAAGCCCTTTCATAAGCGTCTTCCCATTCAGAATGAAGGTTACAGCTGTAGTCAAGCGATGTAACTTTTCCTCAGCGCGGCTCCGCTGTGAATATTTCTGTCAGAAAGGTTAAAGGGCAACAAAAAAAAAATCTATTTAAAAAAAAAATCGACGCCCGATCCCCGTTTCCCCAGCGTAACTTGAGAAAGAGAATGCAAATTTCTTTTAGCTTCCATTGCCTTTCCTTCATCAGGCAATTCGACTCGAAGCGTGCCGCTACTCACACCTCCCAGAATGGTCTATTTACCAGACGCATTTAAAGTTATCCTGACAGAAGCTGGGCCCGCGGCCCGCGGCCACTGTCATCCGGGGGAGCTCTTGTGGAAAATAACACATCTTTTCTCAGCTATTTTGCCACTTGGGCCTTCAGAAACTTAGCCGTGAGCGAAAGGTGACAGACAAGAGACTTAAAATGAAAAACAGACAAAGAAAACCCCAGACAAACAACATGCATTACATCAAGTACCAGAGCCTGGCGCCGGAGACCACGCGACCTGTGAAATGACGCACGTGTGGTCCAGTGCGCATGCGCCCTTCTTCAGCCGTTAGTGGCAGACGCGCCTCAACAGGAGCCTTTTGACTCCCTCCCGCCTCCTCTGGTCTGGTCACCTTTCCCGCCAAGAACTGTGCAAGGCACGCCGGGAATGTACATGCGCAGAAAGGCTACACGGTCCTCTCAGATGCCGTTAGGAAAAGATTCATTGCATGTGCAGTGTTCCTGAGATACATAGCTTTCCTGATGGACCAAAGTGCTCTCAGCCACTGTTTACCTCGACTTGTTTTCTGACTTGTTTTTGATAAATTACATATTGCGTTCTTCCACTCTCTTTTGTCTACAAGAAAACAGTTGCTCCAACAGTCTCATTAGGCTGTTTAGTTTGGTTTTTGTTTTGTTTTGCCTTTTCTAAAGACAAGGTCTCTCTTTGAAGCCCAGTTTGGCCATTGAAGAAATCATCCACGGCCTCAGCCTTTGCAGTGCTGTGATTACAGGTATGATCCACCATTCCAGGCTTCCTTCCTACTGAACAGTGAGGTCACTGAATAACTTGGAAAATCATCTGTGTGTCATTTAGAAACAAAATAATATCAGAAGGGGTATCAGTTGGAGATTGTCCAATAGTACAAGCTGCTTATTTTACTTAATTTTATATTTCATATATCTAAATTAATTGTGTTAGTAATGCAAACATAAATTTTCATAAACTTTGGCATGTCTTCATTACAAAGGAAAGGAACATCCTAGATATGAAAAGATTTGTTGGACCTCATTCATTTTGGACAATGAAGACTAGAACAGTTTTTCAGGATAAAAATGAGAAAACTGGTCTGATGATTATTTTGCCATATATTTCTATCACATTGAAAGTTTACAAGGGCCTTTCAAATTCGCTGTCATATTCTTACTTTGCTTCTACAAGGAGAGCTTAGTGAGAAAGATGCAGGTATTAACTTGCCTTTTCTGCTGTCTCCTTTTTTTTTGCCAGTCCTGGGGCTTAACTCCCTGAGCTTTCTTTTTACTCAAAGTACTTTACCACTTAAGCCACAGCACCACTTCCGACTTTTTCCGTTTATGTTGTACTGAAGAATGGAATCCAGGCATTCAAGCAGCACCCCGCCCCTTTTTTTTAAAATTGGTTTTGTGCTGGGGATGAACTTTAGAGATGAGTAAATAGTCTCAGGCAAAGCTGGTTTCCCAAGATCACAACAAATAGCTTGGCAGGGAGGGCCACTATACCACCTAAATAGGACATTGAATTTCTGACATATTGGTTCAATGTTCAGTATCACAAGAGAAAGAAACTAGTAACTGTGGTTACTTCTAAGGAGGAAGGCTCTGAGCCTTCCTTAGCAGTGGTATAGAGATATTTTGTTTCTTCTGAATATACATATACACAGGTAGAACTTGCCCATTGGCTATTTGTTTTTTTTGTTTGTTTTTTTTTTGTCGGTCGTGGGGCCTGAACTCTGGGCCTGGACACTGTCCCTCAGCTCTTCAGCTCAAGGCTAGTGCTCTACCACTTGAGCCACAGCGCCACTTCCGGCTTTTTCGCTTATGTGGTGCTGAGGAATCGAACCCAGGGCCTCATGCATGCGAGGCAAGCGCTCTACCACTGAGCCACCTTCCCAGCCCCCCATTGGCTATTTGTAACCCTCCAAATTGGAATTGGTTCAATATGATTTTTGCAGTCATTTAAAGACATTTACAAAATAGTAAAAAACAAAACAAAACACAAATCACCCTGAATCTCATTATACATATTCCCCATACAACATCAGGTGAAACAAGGTAAAAATCTTCTTGTTTCAGCTGTTATATGGAACAAACATCCTTTTTTCTTTTCTTTTTTTTTTTTTTTTTGTTGGTTGTGGGGCTTGAACTCTGGGCTTGGGTGCTGTCCCTGAAGTCTTCAGCTCAAGATGAGCGCTCTAACACAGCACCATTTCTGGTTTTCTGGTGGATAGTTGGAGATAAGAGTCTCACACACAGGGCTGGGAAGGTGGCTCAGTGGTAGAGTGCTTGCCTTGCAATGCCTGAGGCCCTGGGTTCAATTCCTCAGCACCACATAAGCAAAAAGAAAAAAGTCGGAAGTGGCGCTGTGGCTGAAGTGGTAGACCGCTAGCATTGAGCTGAAGAGCTGAGGGACAGCGCCCAGGCCCAGAGTTCAGGCCCCACAGCCGGACCCTAAAAAAAAGAGTCTCACAGACTTTTCTGCCGGGGCTGGCTTTGAACCACAATCCTCAGATCTCAGCTTCCTGAGTAGCTAGGATTACAGGCGTGAGCCACCAGCACCTGGCCAAACATCCTTCTTGAGCTCTGTTTAGTGTCATGTTTTTGCATCTTTGTGGTATTTGGTGGGGAGATGATTTTGCTGTCTGAATATAAGGATAGTATTGAAATCCTGCCTCATATTCCTAAGTGTAAGAAAGTGGTGATATGCTTTATGGTGAAAATACATGAGTTAGCTAAGTTTGGTCCTGTTATGAATTATAGTGCTATTGGATATCTGTTAGGGAATCAATAATACATGCTTTATTTGTTTTTACATAGAAATACATGTAAAATGAGGTTGTATATTGATCAGTTGGCAAAAAATTTGATGATCAGAAACTTACAGAATCTAACCCAGTACTTGCCCTTGAAGTGATGGTTCAGTATTTCCTAATACATTTTTCACAGTGATTTTGTTGTTGGTTGTGGGTCTTGAACTCCGGGCCTGGGCCCAGTCCCTGGGTTTTTCAGCTAAAGGCAAGTGCTCTATCACTTGAGCCACAGTAACACTTCCAGTTTTCTTGTGGTTAATTAGAGATAAGTCTCACAGACTTTCTTGCCTGGGCTAGTCTTGAACCACAATCCTCAGATCTCAGTTTTCTGAATAGCTAGGATTGCAGGCATGAGCCACAGGTGCCTGACTACTTATCTTTAATGAAGCAAAAAGGAGAGAACAAAATCAACATGAAAATAGAGGTTTGGGAGAGGAAGTAGAAAGGGAAATAGAGGAAAGGTGTGTGTGAGAGTGTGTGTGTGTGTGTGTGTGTGTGTGTGTGTGTGTGTGTGTGTGTGAGTGTACAGTAGTGGGTATCAAACCCTGGCCTTTGTACATGCTAAGTAAGTGTGCTATCATTGCATTATATACCCAGTCCAAGAAAAAAAAAGTTTATTTAATTATTTTTGTGTGTATCGGTCCTTGAAGATTTTTTTTTTCTTTTTCTTTTTTTTTTTGTCGGTCGTGGGGCTTGAACTCTGGGCCTTGGGCGCTGTCCCTCAGCTCTTCAGCTCAAAGCGAGCGCTCTACCACTTGAGCTACAGCACCACTTCCGGTTTTCTGGTGGTTTATTGGAGATAGGAGTCTCACGTTCTCTCCTGCCCGGGCTGGCTTTGAACCGCGATCCTCAGATCTCAGCCTCCTGAGTAGCTAGGATTACAGGCGTGAGCCACCAGCGCCCGGCTTTTTTTTTTTTTTTTTTAAGCTTATTGCTAATACTCTACCACTTGAGCTACAATTCCACTTCTGGCTTTTTGGTGGAGATAAGAGTCTCACAGATTTCCTGCCCAGGTTAACTTTGAACCATGACCCTCAGATCTTGGCCTCCTGAGTAACCTAGAATAAAAAGGTGTGAGCCACCAGCACCCAACTTTGAATTGTTTTAGATTTTATTTTATTTTTATTTATTTTTTTTGGGGGGGGTCCGGTCGTGGGCCTGAACTCTGGGCCTGGGCGCTGTCCCTCAGCTCTTCAGCTCAAGGCTCGCGCTCTACCACTGAGCCGCCAGAACCCTTGAGCCACCAGAGCGCTTGCCTTGCATGCCTGAGGCCCTGGGTTCGATTCCTCAGCACCACATAAGCAAAAAGAAAAAAATGCCGGAAGTGGCGCTGTGGCTCAAGTGGTAGAGCGCGAGCCTTGAGCTGAAGAGCTGAGGGACAGCGCCCAGGCCCAGAGTTCAGGCTCAATGACCGGACCCAAAAAAAAATTTGAAAATGGGCCTATATGGCTAGAAACACAGAGAATACTAGCATCAGATGAGTCAGGGAAGTCAAGATATGTATAACTTTATGGACAATGTTAAGAAAAGTCAGGCACAAAAAAAAAAAAAGAAAAGAGAAGCTAGGCATGGAGGTATCTGCCCATGGTCTCAGATACTCAGGAGGCTGGAAAATGGAAGCAGTATTGCTTGAGTTCACAAGTTCAAGACCAGTTCAACATAGTAAAACTTTTTTCTGGGGCTGGGAAGGTGGCTCAGTGGTAAAGCGCTTGCCTTGCATGCATGAGGCCCTGAGTTCAATTCCTCAGCACCACATAAGCAAGAAGAAAAATGCTGGAAGTGGTGCTGTGGCTCAAGTGGTAGAACGCTAGCCTTGAGCTGAAGAGCTGAGGGACAGCGTCCAGGCCCAGAGTTCAGTCCCCATGACTGGACCCCAAAAAATAAATAAATAAAAATAAAAATAAAACTTTTTTCTGGTGAGGGGAGTACCTCAAATAGTGAATGTTAAAGCTTGGGTATTTATGTCTTTTGAAGATGGCATTTATTTTGTTTTTAATCTCCCCAACCCTACTCGCTCTTCTTAAAACAATTTTAACTGGTTTTACTGTTCTACTTTTATATATGCATCATATTTATATCCTCTTTTAGCCCTTTTTTAGCTCTCCCCTCTCCTGCTCTTGCCTGCTGTCCTATTAGAGCTTGTTTTACTTTCCTGTCATTTATTTTCTTAATATTAGCTTATATTAAGTATACAGAGGAGGATTCTGTTACATTTCCACAGGTTTACAATGTGTTGCAATCATTTTGACCCTCTTACCCTCTATCCCATCTTTTCGAAAACAATTTCAGTAAATTTCACTGTTCTGTTTTCAAGAGTTGCTAATAATCTATTTCAGCTATATTCAACTTCCTTCCTGTTTTTTGTTTTGTTTTAGTCGTGACAGTTCCACATACGTTGTCCTTTATTTTTGAGACATTCTCACTGTGTAACCCAGGCTGGCCACAAACTCAAGATTGTCTGCCTCAGTTTTCCAAATGCTGGGAATATAGGCATGTATTACTATGTCTGTCTTACATCATGAATTCACATTTTAATTTTTTTTTTTTTTGTCGGTCGTGGGACTTGAACTCTGGGCCTGGGCGCTGTCCCTCAGCTCTTCAGCTCAAGGCAAGCGCTCTACCACTTGAGCCACAGTACCACTTCCGGTTTTCTGAGTGATTTATTGAAGATAAGAGACTCACAGCCTTTCTTGCCTGGGCTGGCTTTGAACCTCCATCCTTAGATCTCAGCCTCCTGAGTAGCTAGGATTACAGGCATGAGCTACTGGCGTCGGGTGACATTTTAACATAAATTGACTTCATCTATAATTCTGTACATTCTATTTTATTTGGAAAACATATACATAGACTGATCAGAATGCCAAATTTTATGACCCAGTGTTTCCATTATAACACTTGAAGAGTATGGGTAAAACAAAATTAAAATTAAAAACAAAATTAAAGCTAGGTACTGGAAATTCATGCCTAAACTACTGGCTAGTCAGGAGGCTGAGATCTGAGGATTGTGTTTCAAAGCTAGCCTAGAAAGAATGGTCTGAAAGATTCTATCTCCAGTTAACAGCAACAAAACAAAACAGGGCTGGGAAGTTGGCTCAGTGGTAGAGCGCTTGCCTTGCATGCCTGAGGCCCTGGGTTCAATTCCTCAGTACCACATAAGCAAAAAGAAAAAAGCCGGAAGTGGCGCTGGGGCTCAAGTGGTAGAGCGCTAGCCTTGAGCTGAAGAGCTGAGTGACAGCGCCCAGGCCCAGAATTCAGGCCCCACGACCGGACCCAAAAACAAAACAAAACAAAAAACTGTAAGTGTGGTTGAAGTGGTATAATGCCAGCCGTGAGCAAAAAACCCCCAACAACCTAAGCAAGAGTGCAGGACTCTAAGTTAAAGTCCTGGTACCAGTACAAACTAAAATAAAATAGAAATAGAAATCAAAGATAATTAAGTACTTTAAAACTATGTTTATCAATGCTTGTTCTTTAAGATGAGCCGAGTGAAGAGGGAGGTAGAAATAGTGAAATTATTTAAAGGTCAGTTTAGGATATATGATGACAACATTCAACACATTTTTCATGTCACAGGAATGAATTTTAAAATTGTTAAACTTTAAATTCCTCCTGCTTTTTCAGAAACAATATACTCATACAGCAGTTATGAGGCAGATCCATCTGAATTAGGTAAAAAGATGAGTAGTAGAATACTTTGAAGATTCAAATTCAGTTTGGGTATTTCATTCACTTGTTTTTCAAGAAAGGTCCTAGTTAATTGTTAATGACTAGACAAAAATTATTTTTTCATTTTTATTTTTTTATTTTTGAATATAGAGAAACTTTATTTAGACTTCTTTTAAAATCAATCTAGTTTAAAAGTAAGTTGAGGTTGCAAGAACTCAAAACTAAGACAAGTTAGACAGACATAGAACAGACAAGTGGACAGAGGGGAAGGCAGACTGTGGTCAGACCTTGTCCATCTTGGAGATGAGACAGGAGAATGGATACATGGATGGACAGACAGGAGAGGGCTGTTGGAGCTCAGATCTTGACCCTCTTGGGTCCGGTTGTGGGGCCTGAACTCTGGGCCTGGGCGCTGTCCCTCAGCTCTTCAGCTCAAGGCTAGCGCTCTACCACTTGAGCCTCAGTGCCACTTCCGGCTTTTTTTTTCTTTTTACTTATGTGGTGCTGAGGAATCGAACCCATGGCTTCAGGCATGCAAGGCTAGCGCTCTACCACCGAGCCACCTTCCCAGCCCTGCAAAAATTATTTAAACTAATATATTAAATTATTGATCATTAAAATAATTCTTCCAGGCCCAAGATGAGACTCAGAGGGAGGCTGTTTGCTCCCAGCATCGTATAAACAAACAAATGCTAAAAAACAAAACAAAACCAAAAAACTGCTCAATTTTAAGCACATGAGTTTAATGATTAATGAAGTTTATATTATATAATTTGTTTTTCCAGTCCTGGGACTTGAACTCAGGACCTCTGGGTACTGTCTCTGATCATTTTTGTTCAAGAATAGCACTCTACTACTTGAGACATACCTCTACTTCCAGCTTTTTGGAAGTTAATTGGAGATAAGAATCAGTCTGGCTTCAAACCAGATTACTCAGATCTCAGATTCCTGAGTAGCTAGGATTATGGGTGAGCTACCAATGCCCCCTCCTATATATCATTTAATTTTAAACCACTTATTAAAAGCTGGAGGCATAGCTTAGTGGTAGAAAGCCTAACAAGAATTAGATCCTGAGTTCGAACCCCAATATTGCCTAAAGCAAGTAAGTAACTAGATAAATATATACCACCATTAAAAATAAAGCCAAGTTCCGGTGGCTCAAGCCTGTGTTCATATGGGGCTGAGATCTGAGGATTGTAATTTAAAGCCAATCCAGGCAGAAAAGTCCCAGGAGACTCTTATCTCCAATTCACCACTCTCAAAAAAACCCAAAACCCCAGCCCCAAAACAAAAAAAAAAAAACAAAAAAAACAAAAAAATGGAAATAGAGCTGTGGCTCAAAGTGGTAGAGAGCTATTCTTGAGCAAAAGAGCTCAGGGACAGCATCCAAGCCCTGAGTTCAAGCCCCACAACAGACAAAAAAATAAATAAATCTTTCTGGTGTTAGTGAGTCATACCTGTAATCCTAACTACTTAGGACTCTGAAATCCAGAGGATAATGATTCAAGGCTAGCTCAAGGAACAAAGTTCAAGAGTCTCATCTCTAAAATAACCAGTAATATGAAGAGTAGTACTGTAGCTCAGATGGTAGATTGCCTAGTAAGCAAATGAAAGGCCATGAGCTCAAACTCTAGTATTGCCAATAAGTAAATAAATAAACCCCTTATTAAATTTGTTATGTGCAAAGATAAAATGTGAGCCTTAGAAAATGTATAAATTAATATTTTTTCCTATCAAAGTTGCCATAGCCATTACCAGTATACTATAATTAACATTCTTATTATAAACATAACAATTACCTAAGAAAAATAATGTGAGGGATTTTTTCTGGGTTTTGTTTTGTTTTTGTTTTTATTCTCTAGGGTTTGAACTCAGAGGTTTACAATTAGGAGACAGATACTCTATCACTTAAGCCACATTCTCAGCTCTTAAGACTAACTTTAAAAAAATGATATGTGTAGCGGGGCGCTGGTGGCTCACGCCTGTAATCCTAGCTACTCAGGAGGCTGAGATCTGAGGATCGCGGTTCAAAGCCAGCCCGGGCAGGAGAGACCGTGAGACTCCTATCTCCAATAAACCACCAGAAAACCGGAAGTGGCACTGTAGCTCAAGTGGTAGAGCACTTGCCTTGAGCTGAAGAGCTGAGGGACAGCGCCCAGGCCCGGAGTTCAAGCCCCATGACCGACAAAAAAAAAAAAAAAATGATATGTGGGCTGGGAAGGTGGCTCAGTGGTAGAATGCTTGCCTAGCATGCATGAAGCCCTGGGGTTTGATTCCTCAGTACCACATACACAGAAAAAGCCAGAAGTGGTGCTGTGGCTCAAGTGATAGGGTGCTAGCCTTGAGCAAAAGAAGCTCAGGGACAGTGCCCAGGCCCTGAGTTCAAGCCCCAGGACTGGCAAAAAAAAGGAAAAAAGAAAGGGAAAAAATGATATGTGGTAATAATAGAAATTTGAAATGACAGATTTATTAAACATCATGTTCCAAAAGGCTATAGGAGACTCAAAATGACAGAATGTAAAATAAAACACTGACAGACACAACAGATTATCTCAGGAAGACCAGTTCATATACAGTTATGTCTACAGTAAATTTATAACTTAATTTGCAAGCTTTTCTCACAGATATGTAAAGTTATATAAGTGAAGAGGCAAGTTATATCTTCCAGTTAACATAGTAAATATACATTGATTGTGACATACTTATTTCTCCAGAATATAGAAGGTCAAATTAAGGTGATATTTCATTTTCTTGACTTGTAAAATGAAGAGATCCTCTAGATTTCTGGGTAGGAGCAATAGCTAGCGATTCCACAGTGATTTTTACTATTTCTTGCCATTCGAATATATCCTTGTTCACCAAAGCTGATGCCCCAGCTGAGAAAAAAAAAAAACATAAAATGAAAAACAAATACAATAAAATCATACCCACTTTTATCTGTTTATGTCCTAGAGTGATTTCCATATGAAACAAATACCTAAGACAACAATGCAAAGTTCATCCCAAGGTTCCTGCTTTGTAAATATGCCTTGTGTAAGAACAAGTATTTATATGGCTCCATTTCTAAGTGTTTTTGCATAATAGATCATCATAAGTAATGATTTTGTAAAGCAAAGCAAAGCAAATAAGCAAGAGAAAGAAAGAAAGAAAGAAAGAAAGAAAGAAAGAAAGAAAGAAAGAAAGAAAGAAAGAAAGAAAGAAAGAAAGAAAGAAAGAAAGATTCCTCTAGGATAATTTTTGTTTTATTTTGATTATTTGTTTTTTGTTTTTGTGCCTGTCCTGGGGCTTGAACTCAGAGCCTGGGTGCTGTACCTGAGCTTTTTTGCTCAGAGTAGTGCTCTACCACTTGAGCTACAGTGTCACTAATGCCTTTTTTTTCTTTAGAATAGTTGATTGGACATAAGAGTCTCATGGGCTTTCCTGCTTAGGCTGGCTTTGAACTGCAATCCTCACATCTCAGCCTCCTGAGTAGCTAGAATTAGGTATGAGCCACCAGTGACTTACTAGGAACAACCTTTAAGATGTTTTAGTGGCTTAGTGGTAGAGTGCTTACCTAGCATGCATGAAGCCCTGGGGTCGATTCCTTAATACCACATTAAGAGAAAAAGCTGAAAGTGGTGCTGTGGCTCAAGTGGTAGGGCACTAGCCTTGAGCAAAAGAAACTCAGGGACAGTGCCCAGGCCCTGAGTTCAAGCTCCAGGACTGGCACAAAAAAAGCAAAGCAAGCAAGCAAGAGAAAGAAAGAAAGAAGAGAAAGGAGAGAGAGACAGAGAGAGAGAGAGAGAGAGATTTTGAGCTGGGCACCGGTGGCTTACACCTGTAATCCCTGAGGAGGCTGAGATCTGAGACTGGTGGTTTGAAGCCAGCCTGGGCAGAAAACTCTGTGAGACTCATCTCCAATTAATCGCAGATCTCAGGGACTGCACCTGGGCCCAGAGTTCGAGTCCCAGGACTGGCCAAAAAAAAAAGAAAAGAAAAGAAAAAAAGAAATACTTCAAGTGATTTTAATGAAAATGTCATAGGAAAGGGGATTCTAAAGTAACTGATGAGCAGGCCAGATTAGAAAGACCTGAATGGATAAATTTTATCATAATTGAAGCTATTCAAAAATAGAATGTGCTCTTTTGTGAGGAAGTAAACTCCTTGGCACTGGAACTTTTTGAGCAGAGATTTGTTGAACAACTTGTCAGGGATGATGCTGAGAGAATTCATGGGATAGACGTAGAAGACACCAATGATCTGCTCACTTTTTTATTACATGGACATAGAAGATTTAACATTTTTTGTAGAATGATATGAACTTATCAATTTAAAAGTTAACATATATGGAAATAAAAATTAGTTGGATGCTAATGGCTCATGTCTGTAAATCCTAGCTACTCAGGAGGCTGAGATTTGAGGATTGTAGTTTAAAGCTAGCCTGGGCAGGAAAGTCCATGAGACTCTTATCTCCAACTAACCACCAGAAGCCAGGAAAAAAAAAAAAAGCTTAGGGGGCTGGGAAGGTGGCTCAGTGGTAGAGCGCTTGCCTTGCATACATACATGAGGCCCTGGGTTCCATTCCTCAGCACCACATAAGCAAAAAAGAAAAAAGCCGGAAGTGGCGCTGTGGCTCAAATGGTAGAGCACTAGCCTTGAGCTGAAGAGCTGAGGGACAGCGCCCAGGCCCAGAGTTCAGGCCCCACGACCGGACCCCCAAAAAAACAAAAACAAAAATAGCTCAGGGAACAGAGCCCAGGCCTTGAGTTCTGTCATCAGGACTGGTGCACATGTACACACACACATACACACAACACACACATGCACACACACAAATTTTATGCCATTATCACCATAATTTCATTAAAGAAATGACATTTAACACCAAAACTAAAAAAGAACGAAAAAAGAAAACAGGATATGGTCTCTCATTTAAGGATAGTCCTTTGAATCAAATGAATATAACTTTATGATAAGTCTGAATTTCTTTATAATTCAGAGATTTTGTCATTATAATTATACAAATAATTATTAGATAAGGCAGAATCCATTCAGTGCTAAAACTGCAATACAAGCAGACTGCTAGCCTTGAGCTGAAGAGCTGAGGGACAGCACCCAGGCCTAGTTCAGGCCCCACGAGTGGACCAAAAATAAATAAATAAATAAAATAAAATGTAAAAGTATATTTAATTGAAAATATTGCAGATACCTAACTTCATTAAAGGTAGTGATATATACTTGAAAATCATAAACATGTAAGTTATGGCTAAAGTTGTAGGAATGGGATGATATAGAAAAATATAGAATAAAAAGATATTGTGCAGAGGATGGATGGATGGGAGGGAGATACCAACATTTAGGGCTAACCAAAAGAATTCTTGTTCATAAGAGGAACTGAAAAAAAAATAGAGAAGTATTGAAGAAGACAAATGATGAAAACAAAGAGATGAGTAAGTGGAAAAATGGAGGAACTGAGTAACTTAGAATATTATTTGGTAAGAAACTATAGATGTTTATTATTATTAATGTCATGATGATGATCATCATCATAATCACAATATCATTTGTTGATGTTCCTTCAAATTCTTGATTTAATTAAATAGACAATAATTTACAAATATCTTACCTGTTTTTCACAAGCCAATAGTCTTTCCCATTAAGATTACCATAGCCAACCACTACCACACCATGATTCACATTCTGAGTACATTCTGGGTCATCGTAGACACCTGAGAACAAAATTTAGTTGTGGGAAAAGAATGAATGCCATCTGATAATAAAAAACATTTGAAAATTCTCTTACTTTTTCTTAGACCATTTTGGACATAGGACAAGATTAATTAAAATGTTAGTAACATACTTTCATGTATCAACTATTTTAGAGCTTATAATTCTTTGACATCATGCTATATCTGTCAGTTTTCCTGCCAACTTCAGCATCAGTTCAATCATAATTCCCTCAGATGTTTTGATCCATGTGTGCATTGCATAATATGTTTGTTTCTTCAAACACATAACTTCTTTATTTGAAAACATTAAAATTCCTTTCAACCAGTCTTTTGAAATATGTACTATGCTTCATTAGTTATAACCATCTTTTTTTGCTATTTTTTTGTTTTGTTTTTGTTTTTGTTTTTTGCTAGTCATGGTGCCTGAACTCTGGGCCAGGTCACTGTCCCTCAGCTCTTCAGCTCAAGGCTAGTGCTCTACCACTTGAGCCACAGCGCCACTTCTGGCTTTTTCTGCTTATGTGGTGCTGAGGAATGGAACCCAGGGCCTCAGGCATGCAAGGCAAGCGCTCTACCACTGAGCCACCTTCCCAGCCCCTGTTATTTTTTTTTTTTATCGAGGAAAGATCCTGAGTGCTGGAATTGCAGCCATACATCACTACACGCATCTATAATAATCTTTCCAGTTACTGGGGATTGAACCCAGGTCCTCAAGTATGCTAGGCAAATGTTTGAGTCATGCTCCAGCCTTGGAGTATTTATGGTCATCTTAATAAGCAATACTACAAAGTACTGTTTACTCCTATATAACTATAACTTAGTACCCATTGGTCAAGTAGTCCCTATTCCTCCCTTCCTCCTATTTTACCACTTTCTCTTAACAATTATTCTGCCTTTTTTTTTTTTTTTTTTTGGTGCTGGTCCTGGCATTTGAACTCCAGCCTGGGCACTGCCCCTGAGCTTTTGTGGTCAAGGCTAGTGCTCTACTACTTGAGTCACAACTTCACTTCCACCTTTTTTGGCAGTTAAAAGTTTCACAGACTTTCTGCCCAGGCTGGCTTTGAACCATGATCCTCAGAGCTCAGCCTCCTAAGTAGCTAAGCTTATAGGCGTGAGCTATCAGCACCCAGCTAGCCTGCTTTTAACTTACTGGTGTTAACTATTTATTTATTTTATTGTGATATTAGGGATTGAACACAGAGCTTCAAGCAAGCTAGACAAAATGCTTTACTACATGAGCCACATCCCTAGTCTGAAATCATTTTTTAAGTATTCTCATAGGAGTAAGATCATGCAGTATTTGTCTTTCTGTGACTGTCTTATTTCATTTAGTATAATGATCCCGGGTTCTATCCACGTTTTTTGCAAACAACAGGATTTTCTCTTTCATGGTTGAAAAATATCCCATAGTCTATATATACTACATTTTCTTTATCCATTCATCAGTTAGTGGACATTTGGGTTGTTTCCATTTCTTGGCCACTTTGAATAGTGTGCTGCAGTAAACATGGCAGTACAGATGTCTCTTCTACATACTGATTTTCCTTTATACCCAGTAGTGGAATTGTTGTATTACAGTAGTAATTCTTATTTTAATTTGGGGAAGAATTTCCATACCACTTTTTATAATGGCTGTACTAGTTTATATTTTCAACAACAGCTTAATCACTTTCAGGTAGTATGACTTTAGGTAAACCAACTTCTCTACTGAGATTTTTCATTTGCAAATTAGGGTTATTGTGGTGCTAATTGAGATCTGACACATAAGGAATTTAGCATATTACCTGGCATGTAATTAGAAGTGGCTATAAAATGTTAATATAAAATGTAACATTCTGGTTAACCTATATGCTAAGTTAGCATATAACAAGAGGATAATATATCGGTTTTTACCGCTTCTATAGAGGAAGAATGAAGGATGACTCGCATCTATGGCAACAGAAACAGGTCCTTTATTGGCCACAGCTTCTTTCAGTGCATCTTCACTTCCAAAGGGTAGCTCTGTGTACTTGGAACATGTAGCAGCTCGATTTTTTGAATCATAATGGCATTTTTCATCCTTTAAAAAAGTATAATCAGATAAAGAAGCATAGTTAGAATTCCTTTCTAAATCACCAATACTCTTAAGTCTAGTTTTCAAATATGCTTGCCTTCTGCACTTTATTTTTGTCAGTTGTCGGATTTGAACTCAGGGCCTGGGTGCTGTCCCTGAGCCTTTGTGCTCAAAGTTAGCACTGTACCACTTTGAGATACAATTCCACTTCTGGGTTTCTGATGGCTAATTGGAAATAAGATTTTCACTGACTTTCCTTCCCCAGGTTGGATGTGATTGCAATCCTCAGATTTTAGCCTCCTGAGTAGCTAGGATTATAGGTATGAGCACCTGACTCATTCTGCACTTTATTGTTTTTGTTTGTTTGTTTGTTTTTCTTGGTTGTGGGGCCTGAACTCTAGGCCTAGGTGCTGTCCCTCAACAATTCAGCTCAAGGCAAGAGCTCTACCACTTGAGCCACAGTGCCACTTCTGGCTTTTTCTGCTTATATGGTGCTGAGGAATCGAACCCAGGGCCTCATGCATGCAAGGCAAGCACTCTACCACTGAGCCATCTTCCCAGCCCATCATTCTCTGCACTTTAAAAGAGATATGACACATAAAGAATATAGCATAATATCTGGCATGTAATGTTAATAAATTTTATTATTAAAATTTTTTTTGTATGCCTCTACTGGGTGTTGAACTTGGGGCCTTATGCTCTTGCTCAGCTTTCTTGCTCATGGCTGGCACTCTACCACTTGAGCCATACTTCTGATCCAGCATTTTGCTGTTTAATTGGAGACAAGAGTCTCCAATTTGGATTCATCTGCCAGGCCCAAAAAATTAAAAAAAAAAATCTACCTACTTAGCCTCATGAATAGGTAGGATTATAAATGTGAGCCAGGTGCCTGGCCGCACTTTAATCTTTTAAAGTATCTACGACTCCTTTTTTCTTTTCTTCTTCTTCTCCTCCTCCTCCTCCTCCTGCTCCTCCTCCTCCATTCCTCCTCCTCCTCTTCTTCCTCCTCCTTCTCTTCCTCCTCCTCCTCCTTCTTCTTTTTTTTTTTTTTTTTTTGTCGGTCGTGGGGCTTGAACTCTGGGCCTGGGCGCTGTCCCTCAGCTCTTCAGCTCAAGGCGAGCACTCTACCACTTGAGCTACAGCGCCACTTCCGGTTTTCTGGTGGTTTATTGGAGATAGGAGTCTCACGGTCTCTCCTGCCCGGGCTGGCTTTGAACCACGATCCTCAGATCTCAGCCTCCTGAGTAGCTAGGATTACAGGCGTGAGCCACCAGCGCCCGGCCTCCTTCTTCTTTTTGTGCCAGTCCTGGGGCTTGAACTCAGGACCTGTGTGCTATCCTTGAGCTTTTTCCCTCAAGCCTAGTGCTCTACCACTTGAGCCAGAGCTCCACTTCTGGCTTTT
This sequence comes from Dipodomys merriami, assembly GCF_024711535.1. Lineage (NCBI taxonomy): Eukaryota > Metazoa > Chordata > Mammalia > Rodentia > Heteromyidae > Dipodomys > Dipodomys merriami. The sequence goes on from NW_027202893.1 coordinate 1,815,279, forward strand.
TCATGGTTTATTGGAGATAAGTGTCTCACAGACTGTCTGGGCTGGTTTAGAATCATGATCATCATATTTCAGACTCCTGAGTAGCCAGGATTATAGGCATGAGCCACATTGTCACCTGATGATCTGAGAATCAGACAAAGCATGGAGGCTGTCTAATAAGAATAACAAAAGATATTAGGGAGATTATTCAAAGAGAATTTTAAAGATGGCTTGGCTAAAGTCTTTGTTTAATTATGAACACTCCTTCCTTGTATAAAAATATTTTGCCGCTGGTTATCCCCACACTGCCACTGGGGACTGAGCCCAGATTCTATAAATATACTAGGCAACCCCTGAGCCACCCTACCAGCCCTTTGGTCTTGTATTTTATTGTGAGCCAGGGTCTTCCTTTACCTATGGCTGGCCTCAAACTCCTGAGATGCTTGGATTATAGCAACTCTGATATACTATATATACCCACTGCCACTAACAAATTAAGGAGGCTATTGCAGAAGAAAGAAAACTCTGGAATTTAAGAGTTATTCATGGGTCTTCTCTCTCATACACATAACACTGCTTCTCAGATAATCGAGTAAGTGGTGATTCTGGTACAATGAGTCAATGAATTGAACAAGGTCATGGGATAGCACACACAGTTTGCCTGTGACATACCACGGCTTTGTAGGGATAGGAAGCTTCTGAATCAATGCCATTGTTGTCAATGATGTATTGGAAAGCATTTGTCATGAAGCCACCTCCGCAGCCTTTATTCTGGTATTTGTCAGTTGAACAATCCACCAGGTTCTGTGCACTGAGAGATACCAGCTTTCCTGTTTTCAGCTTTAGCTGTGCTTCTAGTGCTCCCACAGCACTGAAAGCCCAGCAAGCACCACAGGCACCCTAAAATACACATAAGGTCACAAAGGAAACCACAGAAAATCAGTGAGGATAGCTTTCACAATACAGAGCAACTCCTAGCCATGTCACATCTGTCCGTAATTCTCAGGAAGCAGTCCCCACTACAATTTCCTTCTCTCTTAGACAGTGGGAAATAAGACTAAATCTTTTATTGTTCTCTAGGCAAGATTAAACCTTGATATTTGTAAATATCTAAGCTCAGAGAATAGTAAGCATAGTCAAATATATTAATAGTATCCACTGAGCATGTGCCAAATTCCACCTATCTTCACCTCTAAGAGGAGATAAATGTCTACAGTAGCATGATTTTAAGAGGCAATAGGTTGATTTCCTTCCCCTAAAGTATCCTTCCTCAGATCAAATGATACCTAGGAAAATCAGGTGTAACCTAACCAATGGATAAGATGAACACTAACTTGGCCTTACAGAAGGATGTATATAGTTTTTGTATACAATGGAGTTCTCATAACCACTGGTGTTCTAAGCACTGAGGGAGTAATAAATAAAGTGTAAATGTGATCCTTACCCCATAGGACCTTACAACTTAGTAGGGAATACAAGAATAACAAACACAAAAGACTGAATTCCTTTCCCAGTATATGGGTAAACAAAGAGGGAGAGAGAGAGAGAGAGAGAGAGAGGTCTGCAGGTCTGCCTAGAATGCAGAGGCATGGGGTGGTAATACTCACCTGGTATTTCACTTCAGTAACACACCCTTTTTCTCTCCAGTCCACAGAATCAGGCAATTTCCCATTAGGGTTTGACTTATAGGTGACATTTCTCTGCCATTGGCTGGGAACTCTCAGGGAACTCATCAAAGATGCCACCTCTTCACTGGTCTACAGAGTAAATACACATCACTTTTCACATATCCTTGTTTGTTTGTTTGTTTTAAAGCTGGCAATATTAGTTTTAACCACAGTGTTTAATAAAATTAGAAATATAAATGAAGCAATGTAATATTTTTAAACTAAAATTTTTATACATTCAGCTGCATGTCTTTTTTTTTTTTTTTGGTGCTAGTTGAACTTAGGGCCTGCGCGCTGTCCCTGAGTTTTTTTGCTTAAGGCTAGAACTCTACCACTTGAGCCAAAGCTCCATTTCTAGCATTTTTGGGGTTGTTAGTTGGCAATAAGTGCCTCATAAACTTTTCTGCCTAGGCTAGCAATCCCTAGATCTCAGCATCCTCAGCAGCCAGGATTAGCGGCATGAGCTACCAGCACCTGGTTGCATGTTCTTTTTAATATTCTAGTGTTTACAAATGCTAATTTTTTTAATTAATGAATTAATTTTTTCAAAAATGTCATGGGGCTTGAACTCTAAGCCTGATTACTGTCCCTGAGCTCTTCAGCTCAAGGCTAGTGCTCTACCATTTGAGCCACAGCACCACTTCCAGTTTTCTGGTGGTTAATTGAAGATAAGAGTCTCATAGAGGGGCTAGGAAGGTGGCTCAGTGGTAGAGCGCTTGCCTTGCATGCTCGAGGCCCTGGGTTCGATTCCTCAGCACCACATAAGCAAAAAGAAAAAAGCCGGAAGTGGTGCTGTGGCTCAAGTGGTAGAGCGCTAGCCTTGAGCTGAAGAGCTGAGGGACAGCGCCCAGGCCCAGAGTTCAGGCCCCACGACCGGACCCCCCCCCCCAAAAAAAAAGAGTCTCATGGACTTTCCTGCCCCAGCTGCTTTTGATCCTCAGATATCAGCCTCCTGAGTAGCTATGGTTACAGGTATGAGCCACTGGTGCCTGGCCTGCTAATATATTTTAAAGCTAAGAAAAACAAATATTGCTTGTGACCAACGTAAGTATTAGTCTTACTAATAGACTAAAAAGTAATAGGTGATGGGGCTGGGAAGGTGGCTCAGTGGTAGAGCGCTTGCCCTGCATGCATGAGGCCCTGGGTTCGATTCCTCAGCACCACATAAGCAAAAAGAAAAAAAAGCCAGAAGTGGTGCTGTGGCTCAAGTGGTAGAGCGCTAGCCTTGAGCTGAAGAGCTGAGGGACAGCGCCCAGGTCCAGAGTTAAGGCCCAGGACCGGACCCCCCCCCCAAAAAAAAAAAGTAATGGTGAGTAGACTTAAAGTCTCTTTAGTCTTACACTTTGCATTAACATTCCAGTTTCCTAAGCAGAAGAGCAGACTAAAAGTAACAGTAAAACTAGAAGCTATAGGAAGTTAGATTTGTGGTTTAAAGCAAAGTAACATTTTATAATAGTATTATGACTTTTTTCTTCAGAATATAGACATGTTAAAGGTACTGTGATTTCTTAAATGTATGTTTATTATTATTTTAAAGGTAATATACAGATGGGTGACCATTTCATTGTCAGGTAATGAGTACAAAATTTTTTGGACAATGCCACCCCTTTGTTCACTTTTCCCCAAGTTTGTATGTATGTATGTATGTATGCATGTATTGCCACTACTAGGGTTTGAACTCAGGGCGGGTGTTTGCTAGGCATATCCCAAGCCCATTTTTGTTTAGTTACTTTTTTTTTTTTGTCAGCCATGGGGCTTGAACTCTGGGCCTGGGCGCTGTACCTCAGCTCTTCAACTCAAGGCTAGTGCTCTACCACTTGAGCCACTGCGCCACTTCCGGTTTTCTGGTGGTTTATTGGAGATAAGAGTTTCACGGACTTTCTGCCCGGGCTGGCTTTGAACTGTGATCCTCAGATTTCAGCCTCCTAAGTAGCTAGGATCATAGGTGTAAGCCACCAGTGCCAGCTTCTTTAGTTACTTTTTAGTTTTTGTTGGGGCCAGCCAGACTGAGATCCTCCTATTTATGCATCTTGAACTGCTGGGTTGACAGGCATGAACCACAGCACCCAGCTTACTGGTTTAATTGTAGTCTCTTTACTTTTTCTTTCTTTCTTTATTGCCCAGGCTGGCCTCTACCTCCCAAGTAACTAGGATTATGAATGTGAGACACCACTCTTGACTGGAAGATGCTGCGATTCTTTTTTTTTGTCGGTCGTGGGGCTTGAACTCTGGGCCTAGGCGCTGTCCCTCAGCTCTTCAGCTCAAGGCGAGTGCTCTACCACTTGAACTACAGCGCCACTTCCCATGCTGTGATTCTTAATTTTGGCTACAATGGTAAAATTTTGTAAAGTAGAACGAACTCTAAAACTAATGTGAGAGCTGGAGCTGAACTCAATTGTACAGCACTTGTTTAGTAAGCACAAAGCCCTGAGATTTATCTCCAGTATCATAAGCAAGCAAAAAATAAAAGAAAAACACACCCAAATAGCATATTATTATTATTTTGCCAGTCCTGGGGCTTGAACTCAGGGCCTGGGCACTGTTCCTGAGCTTCTTTTGCTCAAGGCTAGCATTCTACCACTCGAGCCACAGAGCCACTTCTGGTGTTTATATGGTACAGAGGAATCCAACCCCGGGCTTCATGCATGCTAGGCAAGCAGTTTACTGCTAAGCCACATTCCCAGCCCTTTTTTTTTTTTTTTTTTTTAATGGTTTTTACCTGGAAATCACACCTAGTACTTCACATATGGTAGGCAACGGCTCTACTATTGAGCTACATCCCCTGCTCTGGCTATTTGGTCTCCTTAGTTTTTATCTTTCTTAGCCTCCTTTGTTTTTAATCTTTGTTTTTATCCTTTATTGTTATCTTTTTCCTTCAGATTGCTTTTGGGGAGACAGGAAACCATGACAGGAAAATAGGATTATTTGTAATTTACTTACCATGTCTCCTAGATGGTTCATGCCTAGATCATATGAATGCATCCCCATTGAATGTTCCAAATTGTGAAGCATCACAAACCTTAGATTCTTTTCCCAGATGAGACGCCGTACTACTTCTTCATTCTAACATATAAGGAAAAAGAACACAATTTTACTGCATCGTTGGCAAATTAAGTAAAGTAAATTAAGTAAAGTTGGCAAATTACAAAGTAATCTACCAAATGCATATCTGTTTAGAAACAAATAAATAGATGAATCTATCCAATATATGTTTATATATTACAGAATTCCTAATTTATTTCATAATTTAGTGTTCATTAGTGGGAATGTTTTTCTTTCATGGAAAGGTTTTTTTGTTTGTTTGTTTGTTTTTGTTTTTTTATTGTGAAAATACTGTACAGAGGGGTTACAATTACTTGGGCAAGATAATGAGTACATTTCTTATCAAGCATTGTAGACTCCTCCTTTGTTTTGTTTGTTTTGTTTTTGGTGCTGGTCCTGGGGCTTGAACTCAGGGCCTGGGCATTGTTTCTGAGCTGTTTTTGCTCCAGGCTAGCATTTTACCACTTGAGCTACAGCACCACTTGTGGCTTTTTCTATTTATGTGGTACTGAGGAATCAAACCCAGGGCTTCATGCACGCTAGGCAGGCACTCTACCACTAAGCCACATTCCCAGCCCTGTCCCTGAGCTTTTGTGCTCAAGGCTAGCAACTCTACCACTTGAACCATGGCTCCACTTCTGGCTTTTTGATGGTTAAAAGGAGGTAAGAGTCTCATAGACTTTCCTGCCTGGGTTGGCTTTGAACCATTGTCCTCAGATCTCAGCCCCCTGAGTAGCTAGGATTACAGGTGTGAGCCACAGGTGCCTGGCTTGGATAGTTTTGTTGTTGTTGTTGTTGTTTGTCCCTGCACTCTTTAGCTCAAGGTGAGTGCTCTACCTATTGAGCCACAGTACCACTTCAGGTTTTCTAGTGGTTTATTGGCATGAGCCACTGGCACCCGGCGTGGATAGTTTTTTAACATAACATTTAACACTGACTTTACCCAGAATGAATTCTTATGCTGGTTGTTGATTTTCTTGTTCTCTGGGAGATACATTTACATAGAACATACCATATATAGAATACCATATACATGGGGCATCCTATAATAGCTGAAACCCAACAAGAACAACAGGCTGTAGCCCAGTAAGCAGTCAGGAAAACCTGTTCTGCTCCATTTCAGGATATAGTAAAAAGTCTTACTATCATCCCAGTCATGGGCATGACCGTGCACAATGGCCATTCTTCCTAACTACTAGAAGAGAAAAAGTAGAAGAGATAAAAATAAACCTAACAAACTACTGGAAAAGAAAGATAGAAGTGAAACTAGAGATAAATTATCAGGGTAAGATACCAGTCAAATGTCATATTCATTTCTCCTGAGGAATTGGAATCATTAAAAAAAAAAAAAAAAAGAAGCATAGTGCCAGGCGTCCATGGCACATGCCTGTAATCATGACTACTTAAGAAGTTGAGATCTGAGGATCATGGTTCAAAGCCAGCCAGGGCAGGAAAGTCTATGAGACTCTTATCTCCAATTAATTACCAGGAAACCAAAAGTGGCACTGTGGCTCAAGTGGTATAGTGCTAAGCCTTGAGCTAACAGAGCTCAGGCCCAGAGTTCAAGCCCCACTACAGACCAAAAAAACAGAAGAAGCATAGCATTCATTTAACCATACAAACATATTAACTGCACATAAAACTGTAGTCATCTTTGAAATTAGGGACCTGGTCCTAAACAGAGTGAGTGAGGGTAAAATTCAGCACCACTATGGAAACCACATAATCATTTCAGTAGATTAATAAGATCTATGACAGAATTCAACATTCTTTTATGATAAATTTTTTAAACAAATTGAGTATAGAAGCAATGTGCCTCAACCCAATAAAGGCCATATATGACAAGCCCATAAGTAACATCATATTCAACCATGAAAAGTTTAAAAATCCTCTAAGTTTGGGGAAAAAAAGATGTTATCACTTCTATTTGTCACAGTAATAGAAATTGTAGGCAGAGAAATTAGGCAAGAAAAAGAAAGAAAATGCATTTAAATAGGAAAGGGAAGAAGTGAAATTATCTATGTTGTTAATATGATCTTACTATATTAATATCTAAAACTGTATAATCCACACACACAAAAAAACTGATAAATTCAGAAAAGTTGTGGGATACAAGATCAATAGTTTGAAGCTAACCTGGGCAGAAAAATCTACAAGACTATCGCTAAATAACCTGTAAGAACCTGGGCTAGAGGCATGGTTCAAGTGGTAGAGTGCCAGCCATGAGCAAGAAAGATGAATGAGAGTATGAGGCTCTAGGTTCAAGCCCTGGTATCATCATAAAACAATGAAAATGAATAAATAAATGAGAATTTAAGGTATATATGATCTATTAAGTTATTTCATACAAAATAACATTAAAGAAACTTGATAATTTACAAGTGACGTAGTATATGAAGTAGATATTTTAAGCAATAAGGTTGTTAAAATTATTCAACAAGTATGCTTTGAAATAAAAAGTAGAAAACAGGAAGTCAGGGTCAAGAATTAACTTCTAGCAGCACTTCTACATGTCAGGATCTATATGAAGGACTTTTTGTTGCTCCAGTATGGCAATAATGCTGCCTCTTTAGGGTCTTATACTAATTTTCCCTAAGGTTGGGACTTAGACTCCACTGTTTTGCTTTTACCTCTCTGTCAACTCTACTCCAATGTCACATTATTTGTGGGATTTCCCTCACCAACCTATCCTGTCAGACGGATTTCTCACTGCTACCACCCATGTCTTACTTACTATACTGTACTTAGCATTATCTCACATACTGATATTTTTATTTATATTTTTGTTTATTTCCTGTTTCTACCAGTGTAATGCAAGTTCCATAGCAACAAGAACTTTGTTTTGCTTTCTGCTATATAATAAGAATAACAGCATCTGGCAAGAAATAAGTGCGTGACATTTTTGGGAAACATATCTATAAGAACAAGATTTGGGGGGAGAAGGGGGAAGATGGGGAGGGTGGGAAAATGGGAAGGGATGGGAAGGGGAAACAATGGAGGAGGCAAAAATGCTTGATAAGTAATGTACTCATTGGGGGGCTGGGAAGGTGGTTCAGTGGTAGAGCGCTTGCCTTGCAAGCATGAGGCCCTGGATTCGATTCCTCAGCACCACATAAACAGAAAAAGCCAGAAGTGGTGCTGTGGCTCAAGTGGTAGAGCGCTAGCCTTGAGCTGAAGAGCTGAGGGACAGTGCCCAGGCCCTGAGTTCAGGCCCCATGACCGGACCCCCCCCCCCAAAAAAAAGAAATGTACTCATTATCTTGCCCATGTAATTGTAACTCCTCTGTATAGTATTTTCACAATTAAAAAAAATCATATCACAATTCAAGGATCAAAAAACAAACAAACAAACAAAAAAGAACAAGATTTTGAGAGGGAGAAGTCAGGGTACTTGTATAAAAACATATTACTCAAGTGGCAATTGTAGCTACCTTTTCCTTGTATTGTTTGCCATAGGTTTTCTTCCAGAGATGCCAATGATGATCCAGGGTGGGATCTTCATGGACATGGGCCACTGTGAAGGACCACACCAGGGACACCCAAACCAGCCATTTCATTCTGCTATGAGGAAGGTAATATAGGAATTATAGCTGTTAGCTACATATATTGCAACTCTGTATTTCTAAAACAGTATAGCAATGCAAAGTCCATTAAAGGAACACTTGCTTGTAAATCAGAATTATATAGGTAACTTGGAAGAATATACAGACACAAGAAATGAGGACTGAATTGTCTGAACCATTACTTCCAATACTAAGGATTTATAAATGATTTTTCATAAATTTCCTATTATACCCAAGGGGTTAAAAAGTAGGGATTTTCCAGCCAGGCGCTGCTGGCTCACACCTGCAATCCTAGCTACTCAGGAGTCTGAGATCTGAGGATGACCATTCAAAGCCAGCCCAGGCAGGAAAGTCCGTGAGACTCTTATCTCCAATAAACTCACTCAGAAAACCAGAAGTAGCTCTGTGGCTCAAGTGATAGTGTGCTAACCATGAGCTGAAGAGATCAGGGACTGTGCTCAGGCCGAGTAAAAGCCCCATGACTGACAAAAAAAAAAGTAGGGGATTTTCCAAGATTTGTTTACAAATCTAATTGAGGTAAATTTTATTTTCTCCTTTCTGATATATATATATATATATATATATATATATATATATATATATATCTCCTTGGGCAGGGAATGTGGCTTAGTGGTAGAGTGCTAGCTTAGCATGCATAAAGCCCTGGGTTTGATTCCTCAGTACCACAGAAACAGAAAAAGCCGGAAGTGGTGCCATTGCTCAAGTGATAGAGTGCTAGCCTTGAGCAAAAGAAGCTCAGGGACAGTGCCCAAACCCTATGTTTAAGCCCCAGGTCTGGCAAAAAAAAAAAAACAAATTATCTTCAAGAAGAAAAATCAGGTTGTCTTTTGAATTTTTGAACCCATGAACCTGGTTTTTTTTTTTTGGTTTTTTTTTTTTTGGGTCTGGTTGTGGGGCCTGAACTCTGGGCTTGGGTGCTGTCCCTCAGCTCTTCAGCTCAAGGCTAGCGCTCTACCACTTGAGCCACAGCACCACTTCGGGCTTTTTTCTTTTTGCTTATGTGGTGCTGAGGAATCAAACCCAGGGCCTCATGCTTGCAAGGCAAGCGCTCTACCACTGAGCCACCTTCCCAGCCCCCATGAACCTGTTTTAACTGGCCTATTTAAATATCCAAACCCTAGTGCATAAACATGTTGAAACATCTCATAGAATCCAGCTAATATATATATAGTTTGTATGATTTTATAAATAAATTTAATTTTAAAAATAAGCTAGGCATGGGGCTGGGAAGATGGCTCAGTGAAAGAGTGCTTCCCTTGAATGCACGAGGTCCTAGGTTTGATTCCTCAGCACCACATAAGCAGAAAAAGCTAGAAGTGGCCCTGTGGCTCAAGTGGTAGAGCACTAGCTTTGAGCTGAAGAGCAGAGGGACAGCGCCCAGGTACAGAGTTCAGGCCCCATGACCGGCAATAAACGAAACAAACAAACAAGCTAGGCAGCCAGGCACCTGAGACTCATGCCTGTAATCCTAGCTACTCAGGAGGCTGAGATCTGAGAATGATGGTTCAAAGCCAGCCCAGACAGGAAAGTTTGTGAGACTCTTACATCCAATTAACCACTGTGGCTCAAATGGAAGAGTGCTAGCCTTGAGCTGAAAAGCTCAGAGAAGGCACCCAGGCCCAGAGTTCAAGTCCATGACCGACAAAATAGATAGATAGATAGATAGATAGATAGATAGATAGATAGATAGACAGACAGACAGACAGACAGACAGACAGACAGACAGATAAATAAATAAGCTAGGCTCAGTGCCATGTATCTGTAGCCCCTGCTGTCAGGAGGCTGAGCTAGAAGACTACGTTAACGCCCACTACCACAAAAATAAAATACACAAATAGGAATAAGAATGAGGCTTAGTGGTAAAGCATTTGCCTAACATGCGTGAAACTCTGGAATCCCCAGGACTTCACCAAAAAATAATTTTAGAAATAAAATAAACACCAATAGAGATAGTTAGAAGACAGCTTCTATTAGTTAATCTCCCATCCTTAGGTCATTTTCCTTTTTCCTACAAATCAAATATCTGCTTTTAAAGGAAGTAATTATTTTCTAAAACACCATTTCTATATTTAATTCAAAGAGACTAAGAGAAACTCAGTAACTAACTACTTCAAACTAGATTCTACTTTCTATTTCTTTTAAACTCAGAAACAGTAAACTTTAAACATGTAAACTTTCCAATTATATTCCAAAGAAGACTAGGTTTAGTCTCAAGTACAGATTTTCAAGGAGACATTAATTTTAAAGAATAGTTCCTTTTTAATCAGACAAATGAGGCAAATGGAACAACACGACTTTTTTTTTTTTAGTTTACTTCCTGAAAGCAAATATTTAAAACTTGGTAGGCAAAGCAAACTGAATGTCAGGAACCTAAAACCAAATGTCAGGAGAAAAATAACAACAAATGGATAGTACATACACGATAGAACCCGCAGGAGCTTCCATAGTAAAAATCCGAGAGCTGGCGTGCTCACTCCAAAGATGTCACAGGTGGAAGAGATATATTAGTTCAGTTGCTTTAAAAAGAAATCAAAACTTGTCACATGAGGTATCCACAATGAGGAAGTGAACTTTCATTTCAGTTTCATTTAAAGTCTTGTAAGATCTGCTACCATTGGCCATCTTCTTACTGTCTTGAGCACAAAGCGAGTATAATAAATCATCAAGATGAGCCCCTAGAACAAGCTCATGCTTTTAATTCCAGCTAGTTGGGAGGCAATACGGTAGCCTGGGCAAAGGTAGCAAGACCTTGTCTCAAAAACAAAATCAAGAGGCTATGAGTACTGTGTTTAAGTGGTAAGCCAAAGTTCAGGGTCCTGGGTTCTATCCAGGTTTGGGGTGGGAGGGAGGCAGGGACCCCTGTGGGGAGAGAAAGAGCCTTCAGTAGAGGAGATCAAGAGAGTATCAGTAGAAGGTTATACATTAATCCCACACCCCACATTTTTTTTTTCAGGTAAGGGGTAGGTTTATTCATCATTCTGGCTGGCACCAGGCCATGTTGGCCCTCCACGTGGCTGGGAAAGGCCTGGGAAAGAGTTGGGAAAAGGTGAGAAAGAGCTAGAAAAGAGAAGAGAGAGCTGGGAAAGAGAAGAGAAGGAAAGAGCTGAGAAAGAGCTAGAAAAGAGCAGAGAGCCCACATCCCACATTTTAAAAGAACTTGCTTCATTAAAAATACCAATTTGGGCTGGGAAGGTGGCTCAGTAGTAGGGCGCTTGCCTTGCATGCATGAGGCCCTGGGTTCGATTCCTCCGCACAACATAAGCAGAAAAAAAAAAAGCTGGAAGTGGCGCTGTGGCTCGATTGGTAGAGTGCTAGCCTTGAGCTGAAGAGCTGAGGGACAGCGCCCAGGCTCAGAGTTCAGGCCCCATGACCGGACCCCCCCCCTCCAAAAAAAATTAGAATTAATAGTCTCTCAAATCCTAACTCCTCATGACTGTCTAGAAATTGTCTTATTCTTTTTTTTCTTCTTCTTTCTTTTGTTTTCTTTTTTTTTTCTTTTTCTTTTTGTTGGTTGTGGGGCTTGAACTCTGGGCCTGGGCACTGTAAACCCGCCCCCCCAACTTCTCCTCCTCTTCCCCCCCCCCCTGAGATTTTTTTCTGCTCATTGGTGGCACGCTACCACTTGAGCCACAGATTTACTTCTGGGTTTTTTGGCAGTTTAGTGGAGATAAATATCTCACAGAGGCCAGTCACTGGTGCCTGTAATCCTAGCTACTTAGGAGGTTGAGTTCTGAGGATTGTGGTTCAAAGCCAGTTCAGGCAGAAAAGTCCTCATGAGACTTATTCCCAATTAACCACTCAAAAACTGGAAGTGGTGCTGTGGCACCAAGTGATAGAGCACTAGCCTTGAGCAAAAGAGCTCAGGGACAGTGCCCAGGCCCTGAGTTCAAGCCCCACAATCAACCAAAGATAAACAAATAAGTAAATCAATAAGTCTCGCAGACTTTCCTGCCCAGGCTGGCTTTGAACCTTTATCCTCAGATCTTAAGTCTCCTGAGTGGCTAGAATTACCAGGCATGGGCCACTGGCACCCAGTTTGTCTTATTCCTTTTAATACAACTCATCCATGATCTGCTATTGTCATAGTTTTCACTTAGTTCTTTTTCATCTATTCAAAATATCTCAACACACACTATTATGCAAAAAGGATATATTCATATACATCTTACTGCTACTGTAGTTACCCAGATGGTAGGAACAAGATGAGCTATCACTTAAAAATTAGCATTTTCGAGCGCTAGCCTTGAGCTGAAGAGCTGAGGGACAGCGCCCAGACCCAGAGTTCAGGCCCCATGACCGGACCCCCAAAAAAATAAAATAAAATAAAATAAAAATAAAAATAATAAAATAAAAATTAGCATTTTCTTAATAACTAATGAGATTGAGCATCTTTCATGTGTTTTTGGCCACCTGAATTTTCTTTTTTTTTTTTTTTTGTCGGTCGTGGGGCTTGAACTCTGGGCTTGGGCGCTGTCCCTCAGCTCTTCAGCTCAAGGCGAGCGCTCTACCACTTGAGCTACAGTGCCACTTCCGGTTTTTCTGGTGGTTTATTGGAGATAGGAGTCTCATGGTCTCTCCTGCCCGGGCTGGCTTTGAACCGCGATCCTCAGATCTCAGCCTCCTGAGTAGCTAGGATTACAGGCGTGAGCCACCAGTGCCCAGCTACTTGAATTTTCTTTAAATTGCCCTTTCAGCTCCTTTGCTCATTTTCCTCTTGCATTTGTTGCTTTTTCTTAGTGATTTCTAGAGTTTTTCTTTTGTTTGTTGTGTATTTTCATTGTTTCTTTGTTTCTTGCTGCTTTTTTTTTCACCCCCTATGAAAGGCAGGGAGAATACCATTGAATTGCCTTTTTGAGAAAAAGAACAAGTAACATTGTATTAGCTTTACATCACTATCATGAAATGCTTTACACAGCTTACTTATGAAATAAAGAGAGATTTATTATGGCACATAGGTTCAACTTCAACTTCAGTGGCTCCGTTAGTTTGGGCCTCAAATGAAGGGGACATTATAGTGACTATGTGTAGGATCAAAATATTCATAGCCAGCCGGGCGCTGGTGGCTCACGCCTGTAATCCTAGCTACTCAGGAGGCTGAGATCTGAGGATCACGGTTCAAAGCCAGCCCGGGCAGGAGAGACCGTGAGACTCCTATCTCCAATAAACCACCAGAAAACCGGAAGTGGTGCTGTAGCTCAAGTGGTAGAGTGCTCGCCTTGAGCTGAAGAGCTGAGGGACAGTGCCCAGGCCCAGAGTTCAAGCCCCACGACCGACAAAAAAAAAAAAAAAAAAAAAAAAATTCATAGCCAGAAAAAGGGGGGTGGGGAGAAATGCCCTATGCTTTGGGTTTTTTTGTCACTTTGATTATGCTTGTAAGGCCTAAAACAAATACAAATTAAGTGTCTAGGGTTCAGTTTCCCTATGCATAAGTAGTCCAGAAATATTGAGTTCTAGGCAGCTAAACAGTGGAAGATGGAAGCAATAGAATGTAATCCTAATCTTTCTCCAGGAGGTGGTAAGCTTAGGTCTAATGAATTACTTCTGGGTTTATTCACAGAGCATAATTCTAATGAAGTATCTAGTGCTAAGATAGATAGTTATCAAAAAGTGCTATTAGTTGAGGTATTTATTTGAAATATAAACACTCATGGTTTTATTTATCAATATACCATTTGGCATCATTTTGTCTTTATGAATGAGGAATCTAAACACTACCACTTGAATGAAAGCAATAGGCACTGTCTTAGAGGAAACAAAATGCTTAAGAATTTTTTGTGGGGGCTAAGAAGGTGACTCAGTAGTAGAGTGTTTGCCTTGCACGCATGAAACCGTGAGTTTGCTTCTTCAACACCACATAAACAGAAAAAGCCAGAAATGGCACTGTGGCTCAAGTGGTAGAGTGCTAGCCTTGAGCTGAAGAGCTGAAGGACAGAGCCCAGGCCCAGAGTTTAGGCTCCGTGACTGACAAAAGAAAAAAAAAAAAAGAATTTTTGTGGGCCTGGGAATGTGACTTAGTGGTAGAGTGCTTGCCTAGATGAAGCCCTGGGTTCAATTCCTCAGTACCACATAAACAGAAAAAGCCATAAGTGGAGAAAAAGCTGGAAGTGGCTCTGTGGCTCAAGTGGTAGAGTGCTGGCCTTGAGCAAAAAGAAGCTCAAGGACAATACCTAGGCCCTGAGTTCAAGCCCCGGGACTGGCAAAAATAAATAATTTTTTTTGTCATTTATATACTTTTTGTTGTTGGTGGTGGTGGTGGTCAGTACTGGGTTTGCTAGGCAGTGTTCCACTGGTGAGCCATGTCTCCAGTCCTTTTTAACTAGGTATCTCTTTAGGCTTCCTGTCATAGCCACTGTACCAACTATTGATTAAGAAGGCATTTCATAGGTGATAGCAAATTAAGATTAATTAGACTTTGCCAGAGAACCAGCAGACATGCAGGTAGAGAGAACAAAGAAAGGTTTATTGTGGGGGGGGGGGGAGGGAAAGGACAGGCAAGACTCCTTCTTACAAGGGAGGAATGAAGAAGCACTGGCTATTGTCTGAGGTGACCTATGTAACCTAGGAGGGTTAGGAGGGGCTAGAAGAGGCTAGGAGGTGGAGACCCTGATGTGGACATGCGGGTCAGGGGCTTCATCATGTCAGAGTAGGGTTTATGGCTGCTGTCCAAATAGTAGATAAGGGGTCCTGCAACTGCCCAGACCTGAAGTTCTTGTTGCCTTCTGCCCCAGAGAAGTGCCATCCCAAGGTAAAGGGAGTTGGAAGTTGATTATTTACTGCCTTTACTACTACATGGGCCTAGTGCTGCCAAGGAAGGGAGCATGCTAAGCTGTGGAGAAGGGAAGGAGTGGACTAAGCTATGGGAAGGGACTCATTTAGCTAACAATAGGTATACCTAAACTGTCCTCAAACCACAATCCTCCTGATCTGTTCTTGCAACTGCCAGGCTTACAGGCATGGGCCTCTAGTGCCTGGGTAGTTTTTTCTTTTTCTTTTTTTTTGTTGGTGATGGGGCTTGAACTCTGGCCTGGGCGCTGTCTCTCAGCTCTTCAGCTCAAGGCTAGCACTCTACCACTTGAGCCACAGCGCCACTTCTGGCTTTTTTTGTTTATGTGGTGCTGAGGAATCGAACCCAAGGCTTCATGCATGCTAAGCAAGCACTCTACCACTAAGTCACATTCCCAGCCCTCTACAATTATTTTTTAACTCTGTTGTTTGGTGAGACAAGGTCTTGCTAAATAGCCCAGGCATCAAATTCAGGATCCTCTTGCCTTAGCCTCCTGAGTGCTAGAATTATAACCTTGTGTGACTCCAATGATTTGAATGTTTTGTTAGATAACACAAAGAATACTATTGTATGGTTAATATGTTTGGTTTCAATTATACCAGTTCAAACAGCTCCTGAGACTTTGATCTTCTGAGATCAAGTTTGGGATGTGAATATTACTTCCGTGAATACAACAGAAGTAGTAAACTCTGATACAAAGAAGACATTCTGGCCAGGCACTGTTCTAAGCCTTTTATGCATAATAACATTTTTATGAGTTTTTATTGTAAAAATACTGTACAGAGGGGTTACAGTTACATGAGCAAGGCAATGAGTACATTTCCTATCAAGCATTGTTGCCTCCTCCTTTGTTTTTCCCCTACCATCCGTTCCCTCCCACTTCCACAACTACATTCCTCCCCCCAAATTGTAAAGCTCATTTTTCAACATAGTGTCTTGTACATCTCATTGTTACAATGGGTCAACCTGTATCCCTATTTAAACATTTAGTTTTTCCCTTCTCCTCACCAAATTAGAGTATATACAAGATGCAGGGCACCAACATCAAATACAGTGAAAACAGGGGTTATACTGTGGGGGAGGAACATACAAAGCAACAAAAAAATCACATGGTACATTATAAATACGTTAGACACAATAGCAAGAAAGAAAAAACCACTTGTGTCCCTATCTTGGGGTTGATTTCGCTTAACATCGTCTTATCTGGTCATATGTACATAGCTTTTGACCTTTTCTGCTTGTCCCAGACATATACTAGTTATTGCAAATAAGGGAAACCATGGGACCTATGTTTCTTTGGGTCTGGCTTACTTCACTTAATATAATTTTTTCCAAGTTTTTCCATTTCCTAACAAATGGGGCGATGTCATTCTTTCTGATGGAGGCATAGAATTCAATTATATGTACATATACATATATATATATATATATGTATATATATATATATATATATATCACATTTTCTTGATCCATTCATCTACTGAGGGGTATCTGGGTTGGTTCCATATCTAAGCATCTAAGGTATGGTAAATAATGCTGCAATAAACATAGTTGTACTGGTAGCTTTAGTATGGTCTTGTTTGTGATCGTTTGGGTAAATGCCCAAAGTGGGATTGCTGGGTCATAGGGGAGCTCTATGTGGAGTCTTTTGAGGAACCTCCATACTGCTTTCTAACATGGTTGAACAAATTTATACTCCCACCAACAATGCAGTAGGGTTCCCTTCTGGAAACATCCCCTCCAGCATCTGTTGTTATTAGAGTTCTTGATTATAGCCATTCTAACTGGGGTGAGGTAGAATCTCAATGTTGTTTTGATTTACATTTCTTTTATGGCTAGAGAGGTTGAGTATTTCTTCATGTGTCTATTGGTCATTCTTTTTTTTTTTTTTTTTTTGGTGGTGGTCATGGGGCTTGAACTCTGGGCCTGAGCATTGTCCCTCAGCTCTTCAGCTCAAGGCAAGCACTCTACCACTTGAGCTACAGTGCCACTTCCGGTTTTCTGGTGGTTTATTGGCTGGCTTTGAACCTCGATCCTCAGATCTCAGCCTCCTGAATAGCTAGGATTACAGGCATGAGCCACCAGCACCTGGCTATTGGCCATTCTTTCTTTATTTTATTTTATTTTTTTTTTTCCGGTTGTGGGGCCTGAACTCAGGGCCTGGGCACTGTCCCTCAGCTCTTCAGCTCAGGGCTGGCGCTCTACCACTTGAGCCACAGTGCCACTCCCGGCTTTTTTCTTCTTGCTTATATGGTGCTGAGGAATTGAACCCAGGGCCTCAGGCTTGCAAGGCAAGCGCTCTACCACTGAGCCACCTTCCCAGCCCTATTGGCCATTCTTATTTCCTCTTCAAAGAAGTTTCTCTTAAAGTCTTTAGCCCACTTATTTATTGGGCAGTTGTTTACACATAATATTTATCACAAAAGTCCTGTGAGATCGTTATTTCTCTTTTTTTTTTTTTTTTTTGTCGGTCGTGGGGCTTGAACTCTGGGCCTGGGCGCTGTCCCTCAGCTATTCAGCTCAAGGCGAGCGCTCTACCACTTGAGCTACAGCGCCACTTCCGGTTTTCTGGTGGTTTATTGGAGATAGGAGTCTCACGGTCTCTCCTGCCCGGGCTGGCTTTGAACCGCGATCCTCAGATCTCAGCCTCCTCAGTAGCTAGGATTACAGGCGTGAGCCACCAGCGCCCGGCCGTTATTTCTCTTATTTTTATAAAGTTCTAATTCAATAATACTCAGCTCATAAATGGTAACAGTGTCCTAACTACTATAATTATGTCATCTCTTGATAAAATAAAATTCATTTTTATCATATAAATCTTCAATTCAATAGTAAAGAGAGGAAAATAAATGACACCTGAGCATGCTAATACAGCAGCTAGCTAACAGAGTCTAATATAGAGGAAATATTTTATTATTTTTTATTTTTCAGTCGGTAGTGGTGCCTGAACTCTGGGCCTGGGCACTGTCCCTCAGCTCTTCAGCTCAAGAGCTCTTCAGCTCTTGAGCCACAGTGCCACTTCTGGTTTTCAAGTGGTTCATAGACTTTCCTGCTCGGGCTGGCTTTGAACCGTGATCCTCAGATCTCAGCCTCCTGAGTAGCTAGGATTATAGGTGTGAGCCACCAGCGCCTGGCTAGATTTCTTTCTCTTTCTTTCTTTTTCTTTTTCTTCTTCTTCCTCCTCCTCCTCCTCCTCCTCCTCCTCTTCTTCTTCTCTTCTTCTTTAGTCTCACTTTCTTCTGTGTTCATCTATACTGTTCTCATGGGCCTCTTCCTTACATAGTCCTTCTTGCCTTCTTTCAAGAATTATTTTGTTTTTTCCTTGACCTCTTGAACTTGCAAGATTCACTTCAAGAACGACCTCTTTGCAATCTTCTCTGACTTCCCTATTCATTTTCCTCCATCTACATTTTCATGAACCTTTATAGGTTGTGCCAAAATGTTTACCTTATTCTTTATTTGTATTACATAAGATAGTTTTACCTTAGCAGTTAACTTGAAAATATAGGATCTTAGCTAGATGTGGTGATGAATGCCTGGAATTTCAAACTCTGGAAGTAGAGCAGGAAGATTGAAAATTTGAGGCTAGCCCGGACTATGTAGTAAGACTGTCTGAAAGGGAAAGAACAACACAAAGATAACAACTAATAAATACTTGTTGGGTTAATCTTTCTTTATTCATTGCCCTTTGGCTATGGCTTCTGAAATCTTTAGTTTTAATAGTCTATGTGTAATAGTCTGTAAACAATTATTATGTTTGAATATATTAGGGGAACCTGTTATTAGATAACTTACTCTGTATTCACTTAATGTATTTTGTAAGCTTAAAAATCATCCTGTCTGAAGCCAGGTGCTGGTGGCTCACGCCTGTAATACTAGCTACTCAGGAGGCTGAGATCTGAGGATCTCAGTTCAAAGCCAGCCCGGGCAGGAAAGGCCGTGAAACTCTTATCTCCAATAAACCACTAGAAAACCAAAAGTGGCACTGTAACTCAAGCGCTAGAGCGCTTGTCTTGAGCTGAAGAGCTGAGGGACAGTGCCCAAGCCTAGAGTTCAAGCCCCACGACCAACCCCCCGCCGCCCCACAAAAAATCCCCAGCTGGGGCTGGGATGTGACTTTAGTGGTAGAGCGCTTGCCTAGCATGCACAAAGCCCTGGGGTCGATTCCTCAGCACCACATAAACAGAAAACACCAGAATTGGCACTGTGACTCAAGTGGTAGAGTTCTAGCCTTGAGCAAAAAGAAGCTCAGGGACAATGCTCAGGTCCTGAGTTCAAGCTCCAGGACTGGCAAAAAAAAAAAAAAAAATCATCCTGGCTACATATAGTGATACATGTTTATAATCCCAGCCCTAAAAAGGCTAAGGCCGGAGGACTGTGAGTTCCAGGCCAGCCTGAGTTAGAGTGAGCCCCTGTCTGAGAAAAAGAAATCATCCTGCAATATTTCACAGCTATAAATTGGACTTTTGTTTAATGTTTGCCCTGAAATGGTATAACTTGTTGTTCCAAACTTACTTAACTGGAGTGATTAAAAGCCAAGAAAAGTGTCCAACAGCATAATACTAGATCTTCTCTGAAACGCTGGCAGCTTTCCATCATAGATGAGGAGGCGTTTCCTGACCAATGGGAGAAAGGGGAAATGAAAGCAGAACAAGGAAGCTCACGCCTGCTTGTTTACACTGTGCTTTTTCTATGTTTTGAAGTCACCCTCTCCTTAGCTTCATATACCCTGAAAATCAGCTACTTTAAGTTTTTCTGAGGAAGTATGTTACTTAATCTTCCCCCCTTCCCATTGTGCCACTTCTGGTTTTTCTGGTGGTGAGTTGGAGATCAGAGTCTCACGGATTTTCTTGCCCAGGCTGGCTTTGAACTGTTTTGGTGAATATAAAGACATGTCTGTATTTGTGGTGCTTTCCTCTGGAAATATTTGCAAAATAATGTCAGCCTCTGGAAATTATCATAGACTTTTCTAGAAAGCATATTGGAATGGACATATATGAACATAATATTATTACAGGGATAACCTAGTTAATTTTTTTCTTTTTTTGGTCTGGTCGTGGGGCCTGAACTCTGGGTCTGGGCGCTGTCCCTCAGCTCTTCAGCTCAAGGCTAGCGCTCTACCTCTTGAGCCACAGCACCACTTCCGGCTTTTTTCTTTTCGCTTATGTGATGCTGAGGAATTGAACCCAGGGCCTCATGCATGCAAGGCAAGCGCTCTACCACTGAGCCACCTTCCCAGCTCCACAGTGACTTCTTTCCATCTAGTTTCTACTTGGTAGCTCAAGATGCTATCCAAGGACCCTAGGTCCCAACTAATCTCCCCTCTCAGCCCCTTTTCAGCATCCCAAATAAAAACTCTGCACCCATTATACAATAACCCCCTAATTCCATCACTGTCAACCACTGGTATCCTCTATTTTGCTACTTGTCCTACGAATTTGACTATATTAATTGCCTGCTGTTAAGTGGAAATACAGTATTTGTTTCTGACTTGTTTCACTTACTACATTTTCAAGATCTAGCCACGTGGGGCTGGGAAGGTGGCTCAGTGGTAGAGCGCTTGCCTTGCATGCCTGAGGCCCTGGGTTCAATTCCTCAGCACCACATAAGCAAAAAAGAAAAAAGCCGGAAGTGGCGCTGTGGCTCAAGTGGTAGAGCGCTAGCCTTGAGCTGAAGAGCTGAGGGACAGCACCCAGGCCCAGAGTTCAAGCCCCATGACCGGACCCAAAAAAAAAACAAAACAAAATCAAGATCTAGCCATGTGATAGGATCCACCACAACCTCTTTTCTTTTTGTGGCTGAATATTTGTGAATAGAATATGACATTTGTTTATGAGTTCATCTGTTGATGGACCCTTGGGTTGTTTTTACCTTTTTGGTTATTATGACTAATATTGATAAAAAAAACATTCAAGTATCTGTTTGAATCTTTATTCTTTCTTGAATTTATAACACTAGGACTAGAATTGCTGGATTATATGATAGTTCTATATTTAACTTCCCATAGCAGCCACAGCCTACTACATTCCCAGTGACAATGTTCAAGAGTTTATGTTCTATTTTTTTTGGGGGGGGATCCGGTCATGGGGCCTGAACTCTGGGCCTGGGCGCTGTCCCTCAGCTCTTCAGCTCAAGGCTAGCGCTCTACCACTTGAGCCACAGCACCACTTCCGGCTTTTTTCTTTTTGCCTATGTGGTACTGAGAAATCGAACCCAGGGCCTCATGCATGCAAGGCAAGCATTCTACCACTGAGCCACCTTCCCAGCCCTTATGTTCTATTCTTTTGTTTTTGCAAATTCTAGAGTTTGTACTGAAGGTCTTGAGTTTGCTAGGCAAGTAGCTCTACCGCTTTAGCCACAACCCTAACCCTTTTTTCTTTCCTTTTTTTTTTTTTTATTGTGAAAATACTGCACAGAGGGGTTACAATTACGTGGGCAAGATAATGAGTACATTTCTTATCAAGCATTGTAGCCTCCTCCTTTGTTTCCCCTTCCCATCCCTTCCCATCCTCCCTACCGCCCCCCAACCCAATCCTCCCCACTCCCCCTCTCCCCCCCACCAAAGTTATAAAGTTTGTTTTCGACATAACGACTTGTACATCTCATTGTTGCAATGGGTCCACCTGTATCCCTATTTAAACAATGTTTTTCCCCTTCCCCTCCCCAAATTATACCGACATCAAATACAGTGAAAGCAGGGGTTATACTGTGGGGGAGAGACATACAAAGCAACAAAGATCTTTTTTTTTTTTTTTTAAGCTGGTAGTGGGTACTGAACTCAGGACTTGGGTACTGTCTCAGCTTTTATCCCTCAAGGCTGACACTTTCTTTTCTTTTGGGGGGGGGTCCGGTTGTGGGGCCTGGGCGCTGTCCCTCAGCTCTTCAGCTCAAGGCTAGCGCTCTACCACTTGAGCCACAGTGCCACTTCCGGCTTTTTTCTTTTTTGCTTATGTGGTGCTGAGGAATTGAACCCAGGGCCTCAGGCATGCGAGGCAAGCGCTCTACCACTGAGCCACCTTCCTAGCCCAAGGCTAGGAAGAGCTATACCACTTCTGGCTTTTTTGATGGTTAATTGGAGGTAAGAGTCTCATGGACTTTCTTACTGGCTTTACTTCAACCTCCAATCTCAATACTCTGCCTTCTGAGTAGCGAGGATTACAGGTGTGAGTCCCTAGAGCATGGGTGCATTAGTTATTTTTTAATTAGGTCTCACATTTATGCTCAGGCTGACATGGACCCTGATTCTCTCATTTATCTTCCCATATAGCTGGGATGGGAGACAGGCACCACCACACCCAGCTTTTTCATTTGTTGAAATGAGGTCTCCTGAATTTTTTCTGGATTAGCCTCCTAAATAGGAATATAGCTCTGAGTTATTGTGTCCAGCTTCTTTTTAAAAAAAACAAACAAAAAAAACTCCTTAATGTTTATAAAATTCCAACCCATTGTGGTTTGTTTTAGTGATATTTCTCTAATGGCTAGTGATCATGTCTGAAGACTCAGATACATGTGTTTTATGTATTTATTGGCTTTTTGTATCTCTTTTTATTAATATTATTATTTTGTCAGTCCTGGGGCTTGAACTCAAGGCCTGGGCACTGTCCCTGAGCCACTTTGTGCTCTATCACTGGAGCCATAGTGCCACTTGTAGTGGTTTCTGAATAGTTTATTTGAGATAAGAGTCTCATGACCCTTCCTGCCCTGGCTGGCTTCAAACTGTGATCCTCAGATCTCAGCCTCCTGAGTAGCTAAGATTACAGGCATGAGCCACTGGCATTGGCTTGTATTTCTTTTTTAATGCCTAATACCTTGTTTGTTCACTTGTTTGGAGACAAAGTCTATATATCCCAGGATGGCTTTGAATGAGGCTTGCAGTGGGGACCCTGCACGCCTGCTGAGCTTTTTGCCTCACAGCTGATGCTTGAGCCATACTTGCAGTCCAGCTTTTTTCCTGGCTTATTGGAGATAGTCTCTCAGACCATTCTACTCAGGTTGACTTTGAACAGCAGCCCTCAGACCTCAGCCTCCTGAGTGGCTTAGGATGATAGGCCTGAGCCACCCATGCTCAGCAAGGGAACATTTTTCACTCATCTTTTTGTCTTTAGCACCTAACATAGTACCCAATACACAATGAACGTGTACTGAATGCTATTTATTAAATTATAGACAAGAGATAAATACTTTATTTTAAAAAATTCAAAGAAGAAAAAGAAAATACATTTTTATATTTTGTAAACTTGTACCAAAGATTTATGAATAGATTTGTAAATTGGAATGAAAAAACTCAGAAATATCTACCTTGAGGATTTAGAAGGGGACTTGGAAGTAGAGAAGTCAGGTCACTTCAGTCCTCTGGGGTGGTTAAAGCTAAATAATCCCAATGAATGAGAATCTGGCCTAGCTGAGGACGTGAAGCATCTATCCACATAGCAACAGTCCCAGAACAAAGTCAGTCTGTGGTCATATCTCTGAGCCTAAAAGGATACATCTCTTAGGGAAATTCCTGCTATGGCCACAAAGAAAAAGGGTGGAAAGAACAGAAGGTTGTACAGGTGTCACTTGAAGCACCAATAATTAGAGAATTAAAAAGTCTCAGTATCACCACATCTACTTCAAGAATAATACAACTCCCTTCCAAAGTACATCAACAGATTGTACCATCATAGAAGGAATAGAAGAGCAGGATGGGGTTGGCTGCTTGCGGTCACATCTTGGGGAAGCTGGCCAAGTTTGCAATGCCACAGGCGTTGTTCTTATTCCGAGCCATGAGAATGTAGCCTTTGTTTCCCCAGTTTTCTCCCCAGCTGTAAGAGCAACCGATACAAATACTTAGTATCCTTGGTTTTAAGTAGTCTTTGAAACATTTTCTGTATTGTACTAAGGACAGATTGCATACAAAAATGAGCAAGACAGTTTTACCTTTAAAGAATTAAGTCAAGAAGTAGACAGAAGGGCTAGGAATGTGGCTTAGTGGTAGAGTGCTTGCCTAGTACACATGAAGCTCTGGGTTTGATTCCTTAGTACCACATACACAGAAAAAGCTGGAATAGTGCTGTGGCTCAAGTGGTAGAGCACAGGCCTCAAGCAAAAGAAGCTCAGGGACAGTGCCCAGGCCCTGAGTTCAGGCCCCAGGACTGGTTAAAAAAAAAAAAACAAGTGGACAGAAATCATACTTCTATAGGTCTCAAAGGTAGAAGAAATTGATTCTGATCAAGAGGAAGAGGACTTGATGTGAGAGGGGACATTTGAGGCTGAACCCAAAGTGGAATGGTGTGAAATCAATAATCGAGATAGGAAAGTAAGATATGGTATGATCATGTGGCTGAAAAATAGATTGCCTAACACAGTAAAGCAGCATATAACATCTGGAAAGGTAGACTTGAGATCAGATTGAATTATCATTACTGCTGATCGAGAGTTTTTAGCTTTACTGAAGGGAGGCTGAAGTCAGTGATCTTGATTTGAGAGTAAGTTCTGTTGGCAAGATGGATGATGCTATGAGAGTAGATGGAGTTACTAAGGAAATAAACAGATTCTTAGTGCTACTTTTAGTTTTCGTTGTGTTACTTCGGTCACAGTTAAATCTATCTTAATGGGCAAACATTTGCTTACTTGTTTCTGTATGTCTCTAAGCATCTTGCCCAGGGCAGCTGACTAACACATACTTTGAATGCTATTTATTGTATCACCATCATATGTTAGCATCTCTACACTGAAAAGCCTGAGAGAATGTCCTATGATTTGGAAAAAAGAAAGGAATACTGGGAAGCTGGAGGTGAAGTTGAATGTTATAAGGGTAAGTGAATAAGAAATAGTATTGTTGTCATTACCTGTTCTTAATTATCCAGTGCTTGTGTCCTTTCTGGGTCCCATATCCTACTGCCAACAATGCATGGTTCAGATTATCGCTATTGCAGTTTTCATCATAATATACACCTAGGAAACAAAATATTAAGATGAAGTTTTAGCTGGGTACTGGTGGCTCACTTCTCTTATCCTAGCTACTCAGGAGGCTGAGATCTCAAGATCACAGTTGGAATCCAGACCAGATAGTAAACTCCTTGAGATTCTTATCTCCAAATAATCACACACACCAAAATATTAAAAGCTCAAGTGCACTAAAGTGGTATTCCTGAGTGGCAGGGAGCCCAGGCCCTGAGTTTAAGCCCAGGATTGGTATACACAAAATGACAATCCAAGAGTCGACGTATGGGATCTCCAGTACAGAAGGCTGTAGGATTTTCCATCAACCAGGAGGGTTAACATTAGAGTTGCTTCACACTGTGGCAGTTTCCAATTTCTCTCCAGTAGACTGAGTATAAATATAAGAACTAAGTACTAAAAATGGTCAGGGCTCCCAACTTTTTTTTTTAAGAGTTATCTCTGGAAAATAGTTCCTTACCTTTGCTGTAAAATTGGAAAGAGGTCAAGCTTGCATCAATGGCCACAGAGACCGGTCCCACTCGAGCCACTGCTCTCTTTAGGGCTTTCTCATTCCCTATGGGAATCTCTCTGAATCCTCTGCATTTAGCTGCTTTGCCTGTTGGGTTATACATACAACTTTCATCCTGAAAATAACAAGGTTGCAATAAGATTGGCACAAAGCAATAAGCAATGAACAAGAAACTCAACTCGTATTTTGAGTAAATGTTAGTGATCTGACATTTTAATTTAATTAGTCTCTACAGAGGGACTGTAGCTCCTATTTAATTTAATTTAATTTTTTTTTTTTTTTTTTTTTTTTTTTTTTGGTCGTGGGGCTTGAACTCTGGGCCTGGACATTGTCCCTCAGCTCTTAAGCTCAAGGCTAGTGCTCTACCACTTTGAGCCACAGAGCCACTTCCGGTTTTCTGGTGGTTTATTGGAGATAAGAGTCTCACAGATGGGCTGGGAAGGTGGCTCAGTGGTAGAGTGCTTGCCTTGCATTCATGAGGCCCTGGGTTCGATTCCTCAGCACCACATAAGCAAAAAGAAAAAAGCCGGAAGTGGCGCTGTGACTCAAGTGGTAGAGCGCTAGCCTTGAGCTGAAGAGCTGAGGGACAGCGCCCAGGCCCAGAGTTCAGGCCCCACGACTGAACCCCCCCCCCCAAAAAAAAAAAAAAACTCTCACAGACTTTCCTATCCTGACTGGCTTTGAACCGTGATCCTTAGATCTCAGCTCCTGAGTCGCTAGGATTACAGGTGTGAGCCACCGGCGCCCAGCTATCCATCTATCATTTTAGAAAACAACAAAATAGGGGCTGGGAACGTGACTTAATGGTAGAGTGCTTGCCTAGCATGCATGAAGCCCTGGGTTTGATTCCTCAGTACCACATAAACAGAAAAAGCTGGTAGTGGTACTGTGGCTCAAGTGATAGTGTTAGCCTTGAGCAAAAGAAGCTCAGGGACAGTGCCAAGGTCTTGAGTTCAAGTCCCAGGACTGGTAAAAAAATTATGTGAAAAGCAAACTCTTACTTTCAACTTCACATGCAAAAATAACTCCAGATGATTTAGAGACATACAAGAGAACCAGGTGCCGGTGGCTCACGCCTGTAATCCTAGCTACTCAGGAGGCTAAGATCTGAGGATCACGGTTTAAAGCCAGCCAGGGCAGGAAAGTCTGAGAGACTCTTTTTTTTTTTTTTTTTTTTGTCGGTCGTGGGGCTTGAACTGTGGGCCTGGGCGCTGTCCTTCAGCTCTTCAGCTCAAGGCGAGTGCTCTACCACTTGAGCTACAGCGCCACTTCCGGTTTTCTGGTGGTTTATTTGAGATAGGAGTCTCACGGTCTCTCCTGCCCAGGCTGGCTTTGAACCGCGATCCTCAGATCTCAGCCTCCTGAGTAGCTAGGATTACAGGCGTGAGCCACCAGCGCCCGGCTCTGAGAGACTCTTATATCCAATAAACCACTAGAAAACTGGAAGTGGCACTGTGGCTCAAGCAGTAGAGCGCTCGCCTTTAGCTGAAGAGTGCAGGGACAGCGCCCAAGCCCAGAGTTCAAGCCCTACAACTGACCAAAAAAAAAAAAAAAAAAAAAAAAGACTAGAAGAGCCGGTGTTAGGAGGCTGTGGTCTGAGGATTGAGGTTTGAGGCCAGCCCCATCTGAAAAGTCCATAAGACTCTTCTCTCCAATAAACTTCTCAGAAAAAGCCAGAAGTAGCACTGTGGCTCAAGTGGTAGAGTGCTAGCCTTGAGCCCAAAGAGGCTCAGGGATGGGGCTGGGAAGGTGGCTCAGTGGTAGAGCACTTGCCTGCATGCATGAGGCCCTGGGTTCGATTCCTCAGCACCCCATAAGCAAAAAGAAAAAAGCCGGAAGTGGTGATGTGGCTCAAGTGGTAGAGCGCCAGCCTTGAGCTGAAGAGCTGAAGGACAGCACCCAGGCCCAGAGTTCAGGCCCCACGACGGGGACCCCCCCCCCAAAAAAAAAAGAAGCTCAGGAACATGCCCAGGCCCTAAGTTTGAGTCCCACAACTGACCAAAAAAAAGGAGGGGCCGGGAAGATGGCTCAGTGGTAGAGTGCTTGCCTTGCATGCATGAGGCCCTGGGTTCGATTCTTCAGCACCACATAAGCAGAAAAAGCCAGAAGTGGTGCTATGGCTCAGGTAGTAGAGCGCTAGCCTTGAGCTGAAAAGCTGAGGGACATTGCCCAGGCCCAGGGTTCAGGCCCTACGACTGACAAAAACAAAGAGAGAGAGAGAGGGAGAAGGAGGGAGGGAGAGAGGGAGGGAAGAGAGAGAGAGAGGTAGGGAGGAAAGGGAAAGGAAAGGAAAGGAAAGGAAAGGAAAGGAAAGGAAAGGAAAGGAAAGGAAAGGAAAGGAAAGGAAAGGAAAGGAAGAAAAAAGATTAAAAAGGCTAAACTGGGGGCTGGGAAGGTGGCTCAGTGGTAGAGTGTTTGCCTTGCATGCCTGAGGCCCTGGGTTTAATTCCTCAGCACCACATAAGCAAAAAGAAAAGAGCCGGAAGTGGTGCTGTGGCTCAAGTGGTAGAGTGCTAGTCTTGAGCTGAAGAGCTGAGGGACAGCGCCCAGGCCCAGAGTTCAGGCCCCACGACGGGACCCGAAAAAAAAAAAAAGAAGGCTAAACTGGTCACTGCAGTACACACCTATAATCCCAGCACTCAGCCTCCAGAGTAGCTAGGATTATAGGTGTGAGATAACAGCGCCTGACCACAAGATTTCTGACATTATTGCCAGTAAAAAATACTGTAATGAGAGAGGAGCCAGTACAAGGCAGTAAAACTCTTCGGAGTAATCTCACCTGTCCCACATATGGATAGGCATCTTCAGAATCAATACCCCGATTCTGCTGCACATACTGGAAGGCATTGGTCATATAGCCCCCTCCGCAGCCATCATTCTCAGAAACACAATCCACCAGGTTCTGTGGACTTAGATTTAAGAGTTTGCCAGTTTTCTTCTTGAGTTGTCCCTCCAGGGCACCCACAGAACTAAAAGCCCAACAGGAACCACACTGACCCTGAAAAGCATCCACAGAAACAATCAGTGATTTTTGTTCAGACATCCTATATCAGCCTGATGAAGTTCTACACATTTTGTAAATTCCTGAACAAATGTTGCCTTTGTCACAGTCTTCCTATTCTAATATTTGTTGTGTTATTATATTGCTATTGTTGCTACTGATAACCGTTATCATTAGATGTGGTAAAACAGAGTAGAGCAGAGTGCAGCTTCTGAGATGGTTCTCCTGCCTTTCACCCACTAGCTATATGAGCTTAGGTAAGTTACTAAACCTCTGTTTCAGTCCTTACCTGTAAAATGTGGGGTAATTCTATATTAATGAGATTTTAATAAAGAATAATATATTTTGCATGTGAAATTTACTTTTTACACATACTAGTCTCTCAAAAAGCGATAGTTATTATTAATGTTTGTTCTAGATTTTTCTTTCTTTCCTAGTCTTTGTGTGTATGTGCCAGTCCTGGAGTTTGAACTCAGGGCGTGGGGCACTGTCCCTGGGCATGTTTGCTCAAGGCTAATGGTCTTAAGCACTTCAGCCACAGCTCCGCTTGTGGTTAATTGGAGATGTGAGTTTCATGGGAGCACTGTGAACTTAAATTCATGATGTTGATGTATTTCTCAAATTTTTTGTATGATCATTTGCTTTAGAGATAACAAATGCTACTGAGTTATGAGAAAGTGGATAGTTCTATGTAACCATGTTTTATTTTAACAGCAGTAACATTAATAAATTAGTTTCTAGCAAAAAAAAAGAAAAGTCTCAGAAGTGGCGCTGTAGCTCAAATGGTAGAGCGCTCGCCTTGAGCTGAAGAGCTGAGGGACAGCGCCCAGGCCCAGAGTTCAGGCCCCACGACCGACAAAAAAAAGAAAAAAAAAAGTCTCATGGATTTTCCTTCCCAGGCTGGCTTTGAACTGCAATTCTCAGATCTCAGACTCTTAACTCTTAAATAACTAGGATTACTGGTATGAGCCACCAGTACCTGACTTCTGGTTTATTGGTAAGATTGAGAATTGGGTGGTTTGTTTTTTTTTTAATTTCAGTACTGGGGATTAAACTCGGCCTGTGCTTTCTAGGTTCATGTGCTATCACTTACGCCATATTCCCAGTTTAAGACTAAAAAAAAAAATGTTTTTTTTTTTATGGTTGTGGGGCTTGAACTCAGGACCTGGGTGCTGTCCCTGAGCTCTTCAGCTCAAGGCTAGTGCTCTACCAGTTTTTGGGTTTTTTTTTTTTTTTTTTTTTTCTGGTGGTTAATTGGAGATAAGAGTCTCATGGACTTTCCTGCCTGGGCTGGCTTTGAACTGTGATCCTCAGATCTCAACCTCCTGAGTAGCTAGGATTACAAGCATGAGCCACCAGCACCCAGCTCAAGACTGAATATTTCTTGAAGAGTTGTTCAGCTATTTTGAATCTCTACTGTCTGACACTATATACCTGGTCAGTTCTAGGCAAGGGAGAGAAAAGTATTGAGGGATGTTAAGTTAATTGTCACCTCACCGTCACAAATCTGTGCTGTTAAGTTTATGGGAAAACTAGTATTCTCATGTTAGTAAGAATGTAAGATCCTGGGGGCTGGGAAGGTGGTCAGTGGTAGAGCGCTTGCCTTGCATGCATGAGGCCCTGGGTTCGATTCCTCAGCACCACATAAGCAAAAAGAAAAAAGCAAGAAGTGGCACTGTGGCTCAAGTGGTAGGGCACTAGCCTTGAGCTGAAGAGCTGAGCGACAGTGCTCAGGCCCAGAGTTCAGGCCCCACGATCGGACCAAAAAAAAAAAAAAAAAAAAAAAAGAATGTAAGATCTTAGGAAAGGATACTCTTAGACCTAGCAATTTGTTTTAGAGTTTATTTTACATAAGGAATTTATACAGATGCACAAAAATACATATGAAGATACTTATTGCAACACTATTTGTAATAAAGAAAACCCAGAGAACCTGGCTTTGGTAATGAGCTGGACATGGCGATACATGCTTTTGCCTCAACGGCACAAGGCAGCATAGATAAGGACAGCCTGGACTATAGAGCAAGACCTTGTCTCGAAAGAAAGAAAAAGAAAAGGAAGGAAGGAAGGAAGGAAGGAAGGAAGGAAGGAAGGAAGGAAGGAAGGAAGGAAGGAAGGAAGGAAGGAAGGAAAGAAAAGCCATATTCTCTTAGCATGGGTATTGTGTCATAACTAATTGCCTTTTCTTCCTAGTGATCTCTTATCTCAAGAATAAAACAGCAGAAGAAGGAATTGGTCATGCCAGATTACCAACCCACTCTCCCAAAGAAACGAGAGTACCTGATTTTTGACTGGAGTAACATATCCCTTCTTTCGATAGTCGATGGAATCTGGGGTTCTGCCCTCCCATTCTGGTATGTAAAGCGTGTCATTACTATGGAAACGAGAGGCAGGGACTTTGAGTCCGGTCATCTTCTGAACTACTTCTTCACTGGTCTAAAACAAAGAAAAAGGAGGCTAGGCATTAGCAGAAAACTAAGACAAACAGGTGAGCTAAAAACTGAGGTTCAACTCACCATGTCCCCCAAGTGATTCATAGCCAATTCATATGTATGTACACCAAGAGAGGCCTCAAGATTGTGGACGGAAATATACTTCAGGTTCTTTTCCCAAATTAAACGACGAGAGAGTTCATCCACCTAAACAGAACATATTCAGTATATGCATTGACTGAGAAGTTACATAGGTAATATGTGTTTTTTAGGAGAAAAGATGTAACATAAAAATTATATGGTCTAGCCGAGCAACTAACCAACACAAAAAGAAGTTATGTAAAAATGCAAACCACTGGAGAGAGCTATAGAATAATTTTAGATTAATAGTATTAATCTGAGAAGTCTTTCCAAAGGAAAAGTTGCACCTTTCTTCTTTTCTCTTTTCCTTTTCTTCCCCCACCCTCTCCTGGTGCATTCTCTCCCCTCCTGGCATATTCTCCCTCCTTGGTTCCTCTCCCTTTTTTTCTCTCCCCTTCTCTTCTCTCCTCCCCTTCCCTCTTTCTGGTGATGCTGGGAGTGGGCCCAGTGCCTTGCACATGCTAGGCAAGCACGCTACCATTCTGTAGAGCTTTACAGATCTTCCCAGATAGCACAGAAGGATGGAGATTGAGGCATAGAAATGAAAAGCATAGGTGAAGAGTTAGGGAACAGACAGATTTGCTTGGCTTGTAGTAGATTTTACTGTATCATGAAAAACAAAGCCTAAATGCTAAGACTGGAGATCTATGAAGTCCCAACCTTCCTGCCATGCCCCTTCCAGGTCCCCAGGCACCTTGCCATTGTATTGCTTCATATAGGTCTTCTTCCATAATTCCCACTGGGTATCCAGTATTTCTTCAGGGTACAGAGCAAAGCTCACCATGGGTAGCAGCAGAACCTTGAGCCCCCACATCCTGAAGAAAGGAATAATTAGGGAACACTTCCATTTGGCAGTGAGTTCACAGCTTGGCTTGGAATGAGGAAATAGCTGCAGCTATCTTGTCAGACTGCTGGTTCTTAATCTTTCGTGAGACTCCTTTGGGGACTAATAAACGTCTAGTCTCTCTTACCAGAAAAATGCACGTGTATGCAATAATCCTAGGGAATCCATGAACACAAAGTTAAGAATCCCTTCTTCACTGTAAGGCTAAAGGAAACTTGGCTGTATAAAGATAAGAATTAAGGGTAGTTTGCATATGACAAAACAATGATAGAGGCTGGGTTTGAATGAGGTGCCCGTACATTTGGTTTCAAGTAATTTGGCATAAGGTTGTTCAACCATCACACACATATACTTGCAGACAAGCAGAAATGGGATGGAAAGGGCTGAGTAGGATGCGCTCAGCACCTATCTTCAGTGTTCCCATCCGAGGTGGAGATGAACAAAATAAGCACAAGCTGGAAATGGGGGGACTGGAGAAAACACAAAGATTTCTAGCTACATTGCTTCCTAATCATTTCTTCAAGGCATTTTTTTTCCTTCCTTGCCTAAATCCTGTTATGTTTTCAGATCTTGCTGAGAGAGGACAGGCTAAAGTTGACAGTATCCTCTTTAACTCTGAGATGTTTACTGTTCTCAGTCTCCTTAAGCATTTCTTCTTCCTTTCTCATCCCTCCTCCCTCTTTAGGCAGGAAACTGCCCTAATCTTAACCAGATGCTGTGGGAAAGCAGTTTTTCTTTTTCAACAATAAGTAACTTTTGTGTCTTCCTGATAAAAGCCTCAGAAACAAAGTTAGAAAAATGTAGGATGAAAAGGCAATATTCTATAAACATTGAGCTGCTCAGAAGTTTGTTCCTGTGTCACTAATTTCTTACATTGGTTTAAGCATAAATCCTAGTTTAAAAGCAAGCCATATGAAGTCAATATTAAATTTAGAGTACATCTTTATGTAGTCTTTGCAAACCAGAAAAAAAAATGTCCAGCATTAACTGCTTGAGTATTCAGGGTTTAGATATGTTTCAGAGCACAAATACTGAGCTGCCAGTGTAGTTCTCCTACTATTCCTCCTCCTCTTGCTTCTCCTTTCTCTTCCTCATACTCTTTCCTCATATTCTTCATGGTTAACCCTTGTGGCCAAAGCAAACTTAATAGAGGTCACTTTTGAGGAATGGGTATATTCTTTTATAAAGCTTTATTTTTCTGTTATGAGGGTTTTTGTTCTCTAAAGTCCTCCAGCTGACAGTTGGGTAAAGATTCTTTTAATAATACAAAACCACAAATGCATACTGACAAGCATACAAGGAATCCTAAAAATTTCCAGGCATTTTTTATTTGGCCAGGAAATGAACTAAGAAGGGTATCTGTTTTTTTCCATAGAGCTTATTGTTTATTTTGATCTCCAATTCACTATACCCCTAATCCTCTTAAAAGAATGAACAAGAATTTGAAGCTACAAAGATGTAGAAGTTAAAAACATTACCTGCTGCCGGGAATCTTGCTGTCTGAGCTCCTCTTGGGTCAGAAAGTATGTCTAATGTGGTTGGAAGACTAGGGATGCTGGATTTATTCCATCAGGATTGCGGAAGTCAGCTCCAGCAGTTGGCTGGAAAATTTGGATAAGGAAGGCGGGGATAGAAATGTTGAGAAAAGGGGGGTTAGAGGGGGAGATTGCAGTGGATTTACACAATGTTTCTGTGTGTGTGCAGTTGTGTGCCAAGCTGGAGAACTGCTAGGTATTTAGTTTCACATGACTCTTTGGAAGCAGACAAAAACCTCAGTACACACAGTTGGGGATTACTTTCTATGGTGGGGAAGTGGAAGGATACAGCCTTAAGTCACCCCATCCTTCTTTAAAATCTTTTATTATGTCAGGGGACTGCATTTTTTCCCTTTTTTTCTATTATGATTCACCTCCCCAACATTGAAACCTCAGTTTCCAAACTTATGTCTGACCCTCAAATCTGGGTTGATGGAATGAACAGTCCAGAAATGAGTAACCTAAAGGAAGACACGAGCTAGTCCCCCTTTTGTTATTACTCTGGGGTTTGAATTTAGGGCCTTGTGTTTATACGAGGTTCCTGCATACTTTTTTGCTTTTGCTTTTACTTTTATTTGCTTTAAAAAAAAAAAAGAATAGGTCTCAGGCTTATACTAAGGATACATAGAACCTTGATCATCCTATTTATGCTTTCTGTGTAGCTAGTCTGATAGACACAAGTCACGGTGCCCAGCTTTATATTGAGATGGAGTCACTGGAACCTTCCCCCCCCTCCCTGGACTGGACTTGAACCACCATCTTCCAATCACCACCTCCTGAGTGGCTAGGATTACAGGCTTAGGCATCTATGCCTGGCTTTGTTGGCTAAAGGTTGCTATTCCTTTTAAGCAAAGGAATAGCTTTCCTATTCCCACTTACCTGTGGTAGTAAGGCTTAAACTCAGGGTTCTGTGCTTGCTAGGAAGACATCCTTAGCTTACTTGTATTTAGAATAGTTGCACAATTTTTGCCCAGTACCCCGGACCATGGTCCTATTTAGACCTCCCAGTTGAGTGCTGCCACGCTTGCTTATTGGTTATTGCTTATTGCCCAGGTCAGTCTCAAACCTCTTGCCTCTCAGGATTACATACATGAGCCCTAGTACCCAGCCTCCAACATGGTTTTGTAGAAGGGTCTGTCCAGATTAAATTGGTTCTAAAATTAACTTCAAATGCCACCCCTGGTTATTTACATCATTTGAAATCATCTGAGGGACTCACATGTAACTTTATTGACAAAATTCTCAGATGGTGGCATGTCTGATGAGCATGTCTCAATTATTAAAATTCCCAATCTAGGTCGTCACATGAGCTGCTTCAAATGCTTCCCCAAAATGTAGACATGTGATAGATCATAAGATTCTAGTGCAGTCATGAAATCATCCCTGGCCCCAAGCTCTATTTTCTTCCATAAACAGATGTGAGGAAAAAGAGAGGGACCTGGAGTAGAAAGGATAAACATGAGGTCCTGTTTCTAGCCGGATTCTATACAGACACTGAATAACAAAGGCTTTGCCTTTTGATTTTAAATGTTACTTATGAACTCCATGGGCCTAGAGAAGAAATACAGGTCCAGATTTGGAAGCTTAAATTTCCTAATTCCTAACTCTTTAATCCAGACGAGAACATATATCCAGGTGTGCTGCTCTACTGGTTTCAAGTCCAAACTCTCTCCCTCTCCCCTATGGGCTTTGGCAACCCCCACCTCCTTTAAGTGTAGCCCGATGTCTCTGCTGTCTTCTCAGAATGTGTCAGGATCAGGAGGGCAAGTGAGGAAGAAGGGTGTTGAGTCACCAGGGCACTGTGACTTCTGATTCCTGAAATGCTTTATAATTGTATGTTTTGAAGCTCAAGCTATGGATTCTTCTTCGTTGTTTCTTGCGGTGCTGGGGATCGATTTCAGACACTTGCGCATACTAGGCAACTGCTCTCCCACTGAGTTACATTTCAAGCCTGAGCTATGTATTCTTTTAGTGGTGGTTATCTATATTTTATAAGCTGGAAAGTAATAAAGCCGCAATCAAGATCACACGACACAAGAAATTTTACAAAAAGAAAAAATGCATTGTTTTAAAATCTTTGCTACATGTCATTATTTTTGCCACTGTATGGCTTAGCACAGATGCCAGCAATACAGAAAGGGCCACCAAGAAAAAAAAAAATCAAAAAATAAAACCCTGAAGGAAAACAGAAGCAACCCCCCAGAGTATCTTCTCTCTGCCCGCCCCTTCCCCCCAAACCCTATAATAACTGTACAATATTATAGTCCCAATCACAGTTAAAAACAAGTTGATTATTTTAAAAAAACAAGGGTTCCATTGGAAACTCAACTTTTTGGTTTCATAAATTGTGATATAAATATATATGTATACTGTATGTGTGCACATAGAATAGAAAAATAAATCATTTCCTTTTCCACTCCACTACCTGGCACCAGACTGGAGACAAAAGAGGGGTGGGGGGAACCCAGTAAATGATATTCCCTCAGCCTGTGCTCCTCAGTCCCCTATGAATATACTTAATATATTTTTTTCCTTATTAATTCAGTCTTGCATTTAAGATACTGGCAGGAACATTTCTTAAAAGGCTGATAAACATGACTTACCTGAGGAAGGTAAAGAGTGAGAGTAGTAACCTGGATCCACATTTATATGGCTACAATTACCAAGTGACCCTGTTGGAATGGGAGTCCAGGTTCTACTTAACACATGGAATTATACTGCTCCAAACAAAACCCAATCTTAAAATTGGAAAGGGAGCAGAGGAAAGAATTACAGGCCCGGTGTTTCTTGCTAGATAGGGTATTTTGAGGATGGGATAAAAAAAAGGCTACTTTGCAAAAGGGCTATATATTTGGTTTATACTCCAACAGTGAGGATTTTCACTGGGACTGCTAATCCAAGAAGTTGAGTTTCCATGCAGAAATAACCTTTACAGAACACACACTGTGTGATTCTGACAGAAAATGCAGCATTATCCTTATGGCCAAGTCTGGGACTTTGTAAAGTGTTTATCTGACCAGCCTATTTCAGCAATGTTACAGATCTTCCAAGTAAGGCGAGAGCACCAAAAGCAGGAGTAATCCAGCTTGATCACTGAATATGTTAGGTTAGAGATCAACCTTATCAATAGAAGACATTATATATTTGCCTCTAGTTGCATGTTGGCTGGGTATATATGTAAGTGCAGCAAAGACTTAATAAATACTTTGGCTGCAACACTAAATGGAAAATACTTGGAAGATTTAATTTCTTAGGACTCTTTGAAGAGCACACAAACATACAAAGATAAAATCTGGGACAAATTTTGCATAAACTCCCTAATAGGGAGAAAGAAATACAGGACCGTGCATGTACTCACATTTGCACATACGCGCGCGCACACACACACACACACACACACACACACACACACACACACACACACACACATATTCTTGTTCTCTTTCTTACATGTTTCTTTCCAGGGGAATTGCTCACAGGTAGCAGAAAGAGCCTATACTCACTTCCTAAAGCCCCATGTATACATACCATGGGTCTCAATTATGAGGATATTCCTCCTCTATTCCACCCTATTCAGAATTTCTTAGCAAAATAAACCACAGTATCCAAGGCAAATAGTGGATGTCAGATTCTTCTAACCTGCCCCTTGACCCTTGCACAAACCGTCTTTGTGCTGTTTCTGGTCAGGAGACATAAAGAAAGGCATTCTATCTTTACCTAGCCTCAAATTTTCAAGGGCTCTAGAAGCCTTAGGGATTGATTTAATTCCTTCTATAAATGTTACCTCAGATAGGGAAGAGAAGGCAAGGAAAGTCCAGAAGGGATAGGGGTACATATTAGGGGGTGAGGGAAGGGAAGGGAGAGGAACTTTTATTTTGTTTACAAAAGAGTTGCTTTTAAAAACTGTGATTTTTCTCCCCTACCCCTTATCCTCACCCCAATAGTTCTATTCTGAAAAGGAAGGAAACATAGTTAGGTCAGGAAATTCTTGATTGTTGTAGCTGTTGCTCTGGTCCCCCAGCATGGACAACATCTCCTAATGAGAGAAAAGATGAAGTTTGGGTCATACACCTTTAGATTTACTAAGTTCCCACCCAACATTTCTCTGCAGTGCTATCCCAAAACCCAAAAAGTCTTCCTTGCACTGAGTTCTCCCAGCCTTCCTTACTTCCAGCAACAGTGACTCCATTACATCATAGCCACTTTTTTTCTAATCATCTATATTTAATTTCACCTAAAAATTATTTTTTTTTTGCTGAGATTTTTTTCTTGGTAGTACTAGAAACCAAACTCAGAACTTCAGATCTGTGAAGCAGGCATTCTACTACCTGGAGCTACATCTCCAGCCCAAAGTTTCCGCTTTTCAAAGGGAGAGAAATCTGCTTGCCACATTCCACATTTCATTTACTCCCTTCTAGATATATAAAATTAAATGTCCTATTTTTTTACCTACCAAAACCCATTTTGCTTTCTGTGTTTTATTCTAGTTCTTCCTTTGGCTTAGATTACTCCATTCAATTTTGTAAGTCCCCTCAAAACTTTTTTTTTTTTTTTTTGGTCAGTCATGGGGCTTAAACTCTGGGCCTGGGCACTGCCCCTCAGCTCTAGAGGCAAGCACTCTACCACCTGAGCCAGAGTACCACTTCCAGTTTTCTGAGTGGTTTATTGGAGATGAGAGTCTCACGGAGTTTTCCTGCCCCACCTGGCTTTGAACCATGATCCTCAGATCTCAACCTCCTGAGTAGCTAGGATTACAGGTGTGAGCCACCAATGCCCAGCCTCTGAACTTTTTAAAATAGATCATTATAGACATAATCAGTATATGATTACTTTTAAAATTTGCCCTATAGCCAAAGATATTGTGAAATAAGGATATGGGTCTTTGTGAATGAACTAATTTATGTGGCATATTCACATGCTTCACTTTATAAATTTTGTCTAGTCTGATTGAAAGATGTGTATCAAACCAAGTTCATGATCTTTTCAATTACTGACATTTAACCTTACATATCCACTCTGTCTTCTACACACTCCTAATCCATACTTTCACAGAGGTATGCTTCCTTTCTCTATCTCTCCTCTCTGACCCTTTTTCTCCTAGTTTCTTTACTGTCTTTACTGTCTCACCTGGAAGACCTCAGGCTGGCTAGATTGTTGTGCTGATGGCTGCTGAACATGTTGCTCACTAGAACTTGAGCGATGATGAGCCTGCTGACCCTGCCATTGTGGCCAGACACCCACACCCTCTGCTGTTCGTGTCTGGAATTGTCCTGCAGTTTGTCCAGTATCAGGAGCTAGAAATACAGTAAAAATAAATTACCTTCAACTTAGTAATGCCAATGGAGAGGAGAAACTTGTACATAGCTACATACATGTCAATAATTTTACCTAAGATACCTTTTCTCTGTTAACGAGTGCATCTTCAATTTCAAAGCCAAATTAACTGTTCTCTAGGTTTCCCAAAGAGCTCTTTGGCCATTTATATTAAATGTGTATACTATTAAGTGTGTAGGCATTTTGTAAATTTTATAGTAAAATTATTGTAAATATTACACTATTAAGTTACAATAAATAATCTTTTTCTTGTATGTGCTAAATATTTTTCCTGAATGTTTTAAATACTAAATACATTGCCACCTTGCATTTCCTTATAATTAGGTCAATGTATCCAGAATACAAACAACTTTATCAAATTCTTTCTTTAGTAGTATCATTTTCCTATTATCCTGCTTCTGGTCTGAACTTACCGAAGTTGGATCCACGACTGGTGAGAGTCGGGTAGGCAGCAGTACTAGGTGCTGCAGTAGGAGCACCAGGGAGAGACATGGGATTGAAGGAGGATGGAGTCTGAAAGTTGCCCACACCAAATTGGGAAGAACGAGTTTTGTTTGTACCCTGTGTAGCCACCTGCTAAATAAAGGGACAGAGACCAACAAATACATTACTGCACAAGCCATTTCTATTACAGTTTCATAACTAATCACTATTTTTTTAATACAAGCGAATAACAGTCCTAACTATAGACTTCTAATTAATTCCCAGTGTGTTGGCACTATTTTCTAGGTAGCTGAGAAAAAAGTACAAAAAGCACAGTTGTGAGAAGTGAAAGCATTTGATTAAATGTAATTATAAAAGTAGAGGCCCAGCCAGGCGCCAGTGGCTCACTCAGGAGGCTGAGATCTGAGGATCTCGGTTCAAAGCCAGCCCGGGCAGGAGAGACCATGTGACTCCCATCTCCAATAAACCACCAGAAAACTGGAAGTAGCGCTGTAGCTCAAGTGGTAGAGCGCTAGCCTTGAGCTGAAGAGCTGAGGGACAGCGCTCAAGCCCAGAGTTCAGGCCCCACGACCAACAACAACAAAAAAAAAGTAGAGGCATTTCTGGGTGTTGGTGGCTCACATCTATAATCCTAGCCACCGGGGAGGCTGAGATCTGAGGATCAAGGTTCAAAGCCAGCTTGAGCAGGAAAGTCTGTAAGACTCTTATCTCCAACTAACCAACAAAAAAGCCAGAAGTGGAGCTGTGGCTAAAGTGCTAGTAGAAGAGTGCTAGCCTTGAATAAAAGAAGTGCAGGGATACATCCAGGTCCTGAGTTCAAGCCCAAGTACTGGCCCCCAAAAAGAAGCAATTGTATTAATAACAGTAGAGTATGATATATAGAGAAAATAATCAAAGCAAGGACTGGAGGAGGTATGGTTTAACTGGTAGAGTAGCTGCCTAGTTAAGTGCAAAGTGCAAAGCCCTCAGTTCTAACAGTACTGCCAAAATTAATTTTAACCAGCGCAAAAAAGACCAGAGGTGTGGTTTAAGTAGAATGACTGCTAGCAAGTATGAAGCCCTGACTTCAAACCCCAGTACAAAATATTTATTTATTTATGTACTTATATACTCACATAAGCAAACACACATATAATATGTAATATACATATATGCAAACACACACAATAAAAATATATAGTAACATATAAATTAAATATATTTTTGTATTATATACTAGTTTTCTCCCTATTCTTACATCATATAGTCCTTAACAAAGAGGAAGGCTCTTAAAATTTATGCCAAAACCAACTTGAAAAAAATCAAACCTACTCAAATTGTTTTGTGTGAGAAATTCGGAATAAAGGTGAATATGTGGAAAACATGGGTTTTGGTTTATTTGTGGTAGGTGTGTGTGCGCGCGCGTGCACACGTGCAGGTACTGGGGTTTGAACTTGGGGCCTGGGTGTTGTCCCTGAATCATTTTGCTCAAGGCTAGCACCATCACTTGAGCCACAGCTCTACTTCTAGTTTTTTATGGTTAACTAGAGATAAAGAGTCTCACAGACTTTTCTTGTCTGGCCTGGTTTTGAAACATGGTCCTTAGATCTCAGCCTCCTAAATAGCTAGGATTATAGGAATGAGCCACCAGAACCTCATAATTTGTAGTGTTTTAATTATCTAATTGCTCTTAACAAAGATAAAAAGTAGAAGGTAGAGGACAGAGGTGAAGGAGAAGATATGATAGAAAATAAATTCACATATGGGGGGAAAAAAAAGCTCAAGCAAGCAAAAAATTGATGATCAGACAGATTGAAAGCTTTACCTGGGCAGAGAAGCCTGGGCGGGTGCTAGGGGTCCAAGCCGGGGCTGCTCCCTGGGTAGGATTGGAGTGGCGAGAAATCTGGGCCAACATCTGTCCTGCAGAAGATGATGGCTGGACAATGGTTACAGAAGGGGCCAGACTACTATTCCTAGGAGTGAACAAACAGGTGAAAGATCAAAAAGATATCATGGAAGCTAGGTAACAGTTGGAGAAAAAAAAAAAAAGACTGATAGCTATACACTGACTAGGACACAGATGGAACCTAGAACATAGCAACAGGGCAGGTGCAAAGAAACAGGAGGAAGAAAACAGCAGCTTCTTTGCCTTAACTGAGGCCCTACAAACTACTACTTTGTTATAAATAATCAGAGAAAGGGAAGAATAAAACTTGGATTCAGCAACTGAATCCTTCAGGGCCCTATAAAGCAGCACACACATACCAGGCTCACCTGAAATTCTCTGCCGACCGGGGGTTAGGAGGGAATGTGCTTCCCTGGGAGAATAGCTGTTGGGTGGCAGGGACAGTGCTGGAAGAGATGCCTTTACTCTGATCTGTGGACCAAAAGGAGTTGGGGGAGGGCTAGTCAAGGGGCTGTAGTATATAGTTTAGTAAATTCCTACTTATTAAGTATTATAATTAAGTGGAAACAAGTTGGAAGATTACTGATCAGGAAGATTACTGATCAGGCCCATTAACAGGTGATCTAAATAAGAACTGGAAGGAAATGAAGGAAGAAGCCTACCTGTA
Organism: Dipodomys merriami; assembly: GCF_024711535.1. Taxonomy (NCBI): domain Eukaryota; kingdom Metazoa; phylum Chordata; class Mammalia; order Rodentia; family Heteromyidae; genus Dipodomys; species Dipodomys merriami. The sequence continues at coordinate 1,857,071 of NW_027202893.1, forward strand.
TTGATGTTGGAAAAGATTTCTGAAAATCTTGGATCTCTATCTTGGGTAAACAGACCATCTGACTTTTCAAGGGGCTTGCTGTGTTCTGGCCCCGTAGCTGTCACAGACTGGACAGAAACCTACAGAATCAAATTACGAAAATAATCTTTAAACATTTAATATGATAATTCACCAAATCAAATATTCACATATAATACACAGGAGACTGTGTGTGTATAAATATAAATTTTTTGAGTATTGGAGGGGTGCTAGTACTAGGATATGAACTTAGGGCCTTGCACCTGCCAAGTAGATGATCTATCACTTAAAACCATACTCCTAGCTCTTCTGTGCTTTAAATATTCAGTTGGGGTCTTGTGTTTTTTACTGTGGTCAGCCTCAGAGAGCAAGCCTACCTATGGCTTCCCATCCCATTCCTATCCCTTATAGATGGGATGAAGTACACATCACCAGGCCTGGCCTGGGTTGGCCTGGAACCATGATCCTCCTGAACAGTTAGGATTACAGGCATGAGCCACCATGCCTAACCTAGGGGACAGTTTTTAAGGAAATGCTTAATTATCTTCTTCACAGAATAAGATACACACTCACCTGGGAATGATTGTAACTGGCCAGTCCATCTCTTCCTGATACTATGTCTAGTTCTGTTTGCTGTTGCTGCTGCCTAGATGTTAAAAAGATCAGTGAGAAGAGAGGTAGGAAACAAAGATTTTAACAAAGAATCTGAAGGAAATGGCTTAAAACAAAATAAATTGCCTAACACCCCCCCCTCCCCAAAAAATCATAGGAACACAAATCATCCCCGCCTAGTTATTCCTCTAGGTATTATTTATTTCTTACCTGGGTGCCAGCTGCCCCGACCCCATCTCTAGGGGTAAATTAGCTGTGGGACCTAGCTGTGGCCTCTGAATTGTGTTGGATAGTGCAGGCCGTGGTTCCTGGTTAGAGTTTCTATGAAAATAAAGTAGATAAGAAAGGTAGAGGGGGATGAATCTATACATGAAATGTCACAAGATTTAAGCTTCATTTGTAGGTGGAGCAATATTAGTATTCCACACAATAGTACTGATCCATACTATAATATGGATGATCCTTAAAAATTATACTCAATAAAAGGCAGAAACAAAAAAACCACATATTCTGCAACTCCATTTATATGCAATGACTAAAATAGGCAAATATATAGACAGTAAATTAGAGAGATTGCATAGAGCTTCAAAAAAAGAAAGAAAATGACTATCTGTAGGTACACGACTACTGAGTAGGGATGTAATTGTTCTGAATTTAGATAGTTGCAATATGTAACTCCACGATATACTAAAAACATAATAAGCTTTAAAATGGATGACCTGCATGATATGTAAAAGGTATCTCAATAAAAACTTTTTAGAGCTGAGCACCAGTGGGTTGTATCTGTAATCCTAGCTACTCAGGATCATGGTTCCAAGCCAGCCCAGGCTCAAACTTTGCCATGAGACTCTTACCTTTAACTAACCACCAGAAAACTGCAAGTGGTGCTATGATTCAAAGTAGTAGAGCACTAGGCTTGAGCTGAAGAGCTCAGGGACAGTGCCCAGGCCCTGAGTTCAAGCCCCATGACTGACAAAAAAATAGAAAGTTCAAAGACAGGAACAAAAACTAACCAAACAGTGGGCTGTAACTATGCTCTAAAGCAAACAATGGTCCATGGACCAAATCCAGACCATTGCTTTTTCTGTAAATGATGGGTTATTGAAACATATCCATGTTTTTTTTTTCTATGACTAGTTTCATGCTACAACAGCAGAGCTGAGTTGTTACAATAAAGACCATAGGGCCCACAGGCTTTGTGTTCTAGCTGAAAATCCTACCAGACCAGAGGAAGAAAAAGTATATACAACAAAACCCTTTCTAGAAAGGTTTGACACATAAAATTGAAATTAAATCCCTTCCATCTCAAGAGCAAGTTTCTGAACAATTAGAACAGTTGATCAACTATCAAATCTTATAACAAGACTGAGAAAAAGAGATCCCAACAATGGAAAAAGATGGAAAGATACATACTTTACATTGGTATTTGTACAGATGATATATTCAATCTCATCTGAGTAAGGATTCTGGAAAGTAAAGGAGCTAGTTCTCATCCAGAGCCATTCTCGATTCTTAGAACGAAACCGGAACATGACAGATAGCACCTGTCCTTTCAACTTTACCACCTGAAAAGGTTAAGGTGAAATAATTAAGAAAATTAAATTTTGAAATTCCCATTTCTACAACATGTCTTTCTGAAAGTTAAAACAACAAAAGGGGGCAGAAAACTAAGCATAAATAAGGAGGAAGTTTATTTGTCACAGTTTTTCCCCTAGAGTCCAAGCTATCTGACATCTAAGTCAAAGAGAAAGAACAATTATTTCCAGGAGAGAAGACTTGGCCCACTTTCCTTGAGAATTCCATCAAAGATGTTGCTATATAAACTTTACAATTCTATACCAGAAATTTAAGTTTAATGACATTGATTTTAGTTTATGTAAGGACACTAGTAAGACTTAAGGACACTGTCAACTTGTGTACATAAAGGAGGGCTGTTATCTAAAGCATATACTTTCAGAAGGTAGGGCTTGAAAAACTACAATTAAAAGTCACAATTAACTTTCACCTATCTATAAAATAATTCTGAAATCTTACTCCTTAAAAATACAGGTTAACAAAATAAAATAAGAAAGGTGGGCACTGGTGGCTCACGCCTGTAATCCTAGCTACTCAGGAGGCTGAGATCTGAGGATCGTGGTTCACAGCCATCCCAGGCAGGCAACTCCATGAGACTCTTATCTCCAATAAACCACCAAAAAACCAGAAGTGGCGCTGTGGCTCAAGTGATAGAGTACTGGCCTTGAGCTGAAGAGCTGAGGGACAGCACCCAGGCCCAGAGTTCAAGCCCACAACTGACAAAAAAAAAAAAAAAGAATACAGGCTATATACGAAGAAAATAAATCTGGTGCCTGTCACATTGATCAATCAATCAGTGTTCAATAAGTATTTTCTTTCTTTCTTTTTTTTGTAGGCTGTGGGACTTGAACTCTGGGGCTGGGCGCCGTCCCACAACATTTCAGCTCAAGGCAAACGCTCTACCACTTGAGCCACAGCACCACTTCAGTTTTCTGGTGGTTTATTGGAGATAAGAGTCTCATGGAGGGGCTGGGAAGGTGACTCAGTGGTAGAGCGCTTGCCTTGCATGCCTGAGGCCCTGGGTTCGATTCCTCAATACCACATAAGCAAAAAGAAAAAAGCCGGAAGTGGCACTGTGGCTCAAGTGGTAGAGTGCTAGCCTTGAGCTGAAGAGCTGAGGGACAGCGCCCAGGCCCAGAGTTCAGGCCCCACAACCAGACCCAAAACAAAAAAACAAAACAACAACAACAACAAAAAAAGAGTCTCATGGACTTTCCTGCCTGGACTGGCTTTGAACTGCGATCCTCAGATCTCAGCCTCCTGAGTAGCTACGATTACAGGCGTGAGCCACCAGCACTCAGCGCAATAAGTACTTATAAACTGAATGTGATAAAGAGGTAAAAATATGTATTCAGGCATAAACCAAGAAAAAAAAGTTATACCTGCTGGAAGCTGTCTCTTAGAAGCTGCTGGTCTTCAGGATGACAGAATTCTACAATATTCTTTCCTAAGAGTTCCTAGAACAGAGAAAGAAGAGTAAAGATAAACATTTTTGTGGTCATCTCACTTTCCTGGTCTATTAGCTGGGGATTTGGATTTTATTTCTTCTATCTTTATACTAAGATTACAAATACAAGTATGAAGGAAAACAAAACAAAAAAAGAAACAAACTAGGGCTTGGGAAGGTGGCTCAGTGGTAGAGCACTTGCCTTGCATGCTCAAGGGCCTGGGTTCGATTCCTCAGCACCACATAAGAAAAAAGAAAAAAGCCGGAAGTGGCACTGTGGCTCAAGTGGTAGAGCGCTAGCCTTGAGCTGAAGAGCTGAGGGACAGTGCCCAGACCCAGAGTTCAGGCCCCATGACCGGACCCAAAAAAAAAAAAAAAAAAAAAGAAACAAACTAAAGCAACTGTCTGTTAAACAGCTGGCTTCTAGCATATTTTTTTCAGAATCCTATTTAACAGTATTCACTCATTCTAAGGATGCAAGTTGTATACTAATAAGTTTATACAGCAGGACAAATATTCCAATTCATATACACAATTCATATTTAGAATTATGCACATTGTACCAAAAAGTTTCTGTGGGTTACTGGCAGTCAATCTGTTCCCACCCATCAACTCCACTATTGACCTTTTCTCTGCCTTTTTAGTTTTGCTTTTTCTAGAAATTTAAAACAAATATAATCATATAATTTGTATCTTCTTAGGTCTGTAGTATTTTACTTGTAATATTTAAGTTCTATGTTGTTGCATATATCAATACTTTATTCCTTTTTTTTGCTCAGAAGATTCTGTTCATATGTTCATTCATAAAATGTTAATATATAGTGATATTACTTTTCAAATTTTAAGAAACTGAAGCAACTATGCCATTTTCCACATCTACTAAAAAAAATGAGGATTCAAGGTTCTCCACAGTCTTGACACTTTCTGATTGCAGCTATTCAAGTTGGTATATAATAAAATCTTATTTTAAGTTTTGTAATAATTAATGGTATTGAACATCTTTTTATATGCCATTTACATTTTTCTTTGGTGAGATATCAGATCTTTGTAAAATTATTACAAAGATGATGTACAGAGAGGTTACAATTACATAAGTCAGATAAAGAGTACATTTCTTTTTTTCCTTTTTTTTTTTTGAGGGGGGGGTCCAGTCATGGGACCTGAACTCTGGATCTGGGCTCTGTCCCTCAGCTCTTCAGCTCAAGGCTAGCGCTCTACCACTTGAATCACAGCGCCACTTCCAGTTTTTTTCTTTTTGCTTATGTGGTGCTGAGGCCTCATGCATGCAAGGCAAGCGTTCTACCACTGAGCCACCTTCCCAGCCCAAGAGTACATTTCTTTTTGAACAATGTCACCCCCTCCCTTATTCCTTTGCTTTCTCCCAGTTTTTCCCTCCTATCCCCAACCACAAGTTGTATAGCTCATTTCAACAGTGTCTAGTGAGTACCACTGTTGCATTATTTACCTTTGTCCCTCCATTTCTGTGCTCCCTTTTTATTTCTCTCTCTATATATATATATATATACATATGTGTATATGTGTGTGTGTGTGTGTATATATACATATATATATATATATATATATATATATATATATATATTTTTTTTTTTTTTTTTTTTTTTTTTTTTTTTTGGTGGGGCTGGCCTGGGCACTCTCCCTCAGCTCTTCAGCTCAAGGCTAGTGCTCTACCACTTGAGCCACAGCACCACTTCCAGCTTTTTTTCTTTTTTTTATGTGGTGCTGAGGAATCAAACCCAGGGCCTCATGCATGCAAGGCAAGCGCTCTACCACTGAACCACCTTCCCAGCCATATATATATATAAAAAAAAATATATATATATATATATATATATATTTTTTTTTTTTTTTTTTTTTTTTTGGTCCAGTTGTAGGGCCTGAACTCTGGGCCTGGACGCTGTCCCTCAGCTCTTTTTTTTTTTTTTTTTTTTTTTTTTTTTTTTTTTTTTTTTCGCCAGTTGTGGGGCCTGAACTCTGGGCCTGGGCACTGTCCCTCAGCTCTTCAGCTCAAGGCAAGCTGCTCTACCACTTGAGTCACAGGGCCACTTCCGGCCTTTTCTGCTTATGTGGTGCTGAGGAATCGAACCCAGGGCCTCATGCATTGCAAGGCAAGCTCTCTACCACTGAGCCACCTTCCCAGCCCAGTCCCTCAGCTCTTCAGCTCAAGGCTAGCGCTCTACCACTTGAGCCACAGTACTACTTCCAGCTTTTTTCTTTTTTTTATAATTTTTTTTTTTTTTTTTTTTTTTTTTTTTTTTTTTTTTGGTCGGTCATGGGGCTTGAACTCCGGGCTTGGGCACTGTCCCTTGAGCTCTTCAGCTCAAGGCAAGCACTCTACCACTTGAGCCACAGCGCCACTTCCGCTCCAGCTTTTTTCTTTTTGCTTATGTGGTGCTGAGGAATTGAACCCAGGATCTCAGGCATGCAAGGCAAGCGCTCTACCACTGAGCCACCTTCCCAGCCCCCCCAGCCCTATATTTTTTACTTTTAGCTCTATATACATTTAAGCCTCTGAGTTGACTTTTGAGTAAAATGTAAAGTAATATAGATTGTTTTGTTTGTTTTTTTTGGCCTGGGTGGGGCATATGGTTATCTAACTGTTCTATCACTCTATTAAAAAAAAACAAAACTCATTTCCTCCACTGAATTATCTTGGCACCTTTGCTGAAAATTGGTTGACTACAAATGTAAAAACAGACTCTATTTTGTTCTACTGATCTATACATCTCTCCTTAAACTAATACAACTCTGAATAATAGCTTAATAACAGTTTTACAGTAAGTATTGACTCAGGGACTGGGTATCCTCCAACTCTTCATTTTCATTGACTATTTCACATAGTCATAGCATACCTCCTGGCATTTATACTTTACAAGTTCACATGTGTCAACTTAAACTGTTCTGCTGAATGAGTAAATTATAATAACATGCTGAACTGGCCTGATTCTTGGGTTACTATTAGTTACATAAAGTGTCTAAAGGGCTGGGAAGTTGGCTCAGTGGTAGAGTGCTTGCTTTGCATGCCTGAGGCCCTGGGCTCGATTCCCAGCACCACATAAGCAAAAAGAAAAAAAAGCCGGAAGTGGCGCTGTGGCTCAAGTGGTAGAGCACTAGCCTTGAGCTGAAGAGCTGAGGGACAGTGCCCAGGCCCAGAGTTCAGGCCCCACGACCGGATAAAAAAATAAAAAAATAAAAAAAATAAAGTGTCTAAAGATAGTTATATGAGTATAATCAACTAAAAGGAGCACTTTTGATTTATTACCTATATTAAATACAGGAGTTGTGTCTATCTCTGGAATTACACAATTGTGTAACTTCAACACTGGCAAGGGAAAACAGAGGCCTAAGTATTCATGATGTAATAGCTTTAGCTTCTTACCTGCGGCTGGTAGCCAACAGTAGCTACACAACGATGATCCACAAAAGTGAATATCCCTTCAATGTTGTGTCGGGAGATGAATTCTGTTGGCTGACAAACATTACTCATGTCTGTACAGTTGGGAGAACTAGTTACCTAAGAATGAAGAGATAAAAATGAGGCAAAATTATACCATTCTTTACAGATGTTATTTCTGGCCTCTTCATGGACATTTAAATAGACAATGAGACTCTCCAATTTAGAAATTTCTAAGCTTTTACATCTCACCCAGAAGGGAAAATAATGAATCACAATCTGATAGTGCAAGAAGTCTAGCTCTACTATCATAAATGTACTCTATCAAGTTAGTAAAGTTAAAAAAAAAAGAATTGAAGGGGAGCGGGGAGGGGGAGGCTGGGAAGGGATGAGAAGGGGAAACAAAGGAGGAGGCTACAATGCTTGATAAGAAATGTACTCATTATCTTGCCCATGTAATTATAACCCCTATGTACAGTATTTTCACAATAAAAAAATTAAAAAAAAGAATTGACCAAAACCTATCAGCTGTTAGATAGCTATGTTTGTTATTAAGAAAATTATTAGCTGGGTGCTGGTGGCTCACACCTGTAATCCTAGCTACTCAGGAGGCTGAGATCTGAGGATCATGGTTCAAAGCCAGGACAAGGAAAGTCCACCAGAAGTGGCACTGTGGCTCAAGTGGTAGAGTGCTAGCACTGAGCTGAAGAGCTCAAGTCCCACATTTGCCTATATGTGTGTGTGTGTGTGTGTGTGTGTGTGTCTGTGTGTGTGTGTACACACATACACACACACAATTGTTCAAGTGACATAAGCTTATCTACTTAGGAGAAGAATTAAACTGATTCCATTTCTCCATTGTTAAGTCATGCAGCAGTAAAATGAAAAAGATCTTTTCCTCTTTTGCATGTAATTAAATTAATGAGATATAAAAAATTCACGGTAATATAAAAATAAGATAAGGGAAAGTAGGTACAATGGTATATACCTATAGTCCCAGTACTCTGGATGGAGACTGAGCAAAGAAGACATTTGAGCCCAAGAGTTCAAGACCAGCCTATATTATATAGAGACCTCATCTCAATACCACCAACAATAAAAAGTTAGAGGAGGTTGGTGCCAGTGGCTTTCAGGAGGCCAAGATCTGAGGATTATCGTCCAAAGCCAGCCAGGCAAGAAAATCAGTGAGACTCTTGTCTCTAATTAGCCACCAAAAAAGCTAAAAGTGGCTCAAGTCCTAGAACACTAACCTTGAGCAAAATAGCTCAGGGATAGTGCCCAGGCTCTGAGTTCAATCCCAGGATAAGAATAACAACAACAAAAAGAGGTAAATATTTTCCCTTCCCTCTCTCATATACTTGGACTTTTTGCTAAATCCGAGAGTAGAGATATTTGCTTTGAATGGTATATTTCTCCTTGTTTGTTTGTTTGTTTATTTATTATACTTTTTTTTGGTCAGTCGTGGTGCTTGAACTCTGGGCCTGAGCGCTGTCCCTCAGCTCTTCAGCTCAAGGCTAGCCCTCTACCACTTGAGCTACAGTGCCACTTCCTATTTCTCCTTGTCTAGTAAATGCAAGGCCTTGAATTCAAATCCCAGTACAAGGAAGGTAAGAATGAAGAAAGGGAGCAAAGGAGAAAAGGAGGGAGGGAGAGAAAGAATGCTAGAAGGAGAGAAGGAGAAATGGAAGGAGGGAGGAAAAAGAGGGAGAGAGAGAAGATGAGGAGAAAGAAAAGGAAAGGAGGGAATGGAAGGAAGGAATATACTCTCTAAAGGAAATTTATTCTAATTAATAAGGGATATAAATATGGAAAATTCACACTTGCCTGCAATCTGCCAATGGCCACTAAGCAAAACTTGCTCCCCTGGCCAGCCTCTGGGTCATCATCTGGGAGGGAAACACCTTCAAAAAAGTGAAATGAAATGATTTATAGAGATCTTAAACTCCAGTGCCTTCGAAGGTCAGTTGAGTAAGCACTGTAAAGTATAAAGTCCAGTATACAGTAATAAATGAGAGTCCCAGTACTATGGACTATGTAAATAAATTCTCTGTAAACAATTCCATAGAATTTACTACATATAAGTGTGTGTATATGTGTGCGTGCATGCACACATGCGTGCAGTATATTTTACAAATTTCATTTGTAATAAGCTAGAGAGTGTAAGTCTCACCCAAAGTAATCTAAAACACTGTGCTGGTCAAATCAAACAAAAATGGAAGGCAGTCACTCTGTGACCCTATCATAAGCTGAGAACAGTAACTTCTGAAGTAACCAACCAAAAAAAAAAAAAAAAAAAAAAAAATCTACGTATACCAAAGCAGCGGCAGTGACTCATGCCTATAGCCATAATGACTCTGAAGGCTGAGATTTGAGAATCAAGCTTCAGAGCCAACCTGGGCAGGCAACACAAACACACTCTTATCTTTAATTAACCAACAAAAAGCTGAAGTACAAACACGGCTCAAGTGATAATAGTGCCAATTGTGTAAGAAAAAGCCAAGCAAGAGCTCAAGGCCTAGAGTTCAAGCCCAGTACTATTAGCCAAAAGACAAAAAAAAAAAAAAAAAAAAGCAGGGCACTGGCAGCTCACACCTATAATCCTAGCTACCCAGGAGGCTGAGATCTGAGGATCAAGGCTCAAAGCTACCTGGGGCAGAAAAGTCTATGAGACTCTTATCTCCAATAAACCACTCGAAAAAGAAGTGGCAATGTGGCTCGCAGGGACAGCCCCCAGCCCAGAGTTCAAGCCCCACTACTGACCAAAAAAAAAAAAAAAAAAAAAAAAAAAAAAAAAAAAAAGGAAGGAGCAATCTATAGTTATTTATATCCTTTGGAAAACAGAGAAGTCAATGTTTTACATGGAAATAGAACAAGAATTCATTTCCCTATAATTATTTACAGAGTTATCTTCTATTTATCCAGAAGAACTTCCCCCTATCCCCTTCTCAAACAATAGCTGTGAAGAGTGCTGGGCACTTGTCATCCCAGATACATGGAAATCTGAAATTGGAGGACTTTCCTTTGAGGCCAACTCAAACATATTCTCAAGACTTTTTTTCAACCAATAGCTAAATGAGGTGGCATCCCAATTATTATGGAAAGTATAAAATAGAAGGATCAAGGTCTGGGGAACCAAGTACTAAACAGAAGGATTGAAATCTTGCAGATTTGACCCAAGTGTTGTGGATCTGTCTGTGCAGGCTTCCTCTGAACCTTAATCTTCAGATCTAACCCTTCTGAGTAGCTAGGATTATAGGCATAAGAGCCACTAGTACCAGCTCTGACTTCAACTTTTGTTTGACTTCAACTTTAAAAACTACTTTGCTCACAGCTTGATTTCATGTCTTTGGAAAGAAAATCTGTTTTAAAGTTGTTCCTGTCAAGCAGGGTACAGGTGGCTCACGCCTGTAATCCTCGCTACTCAGGAGGCTGAGATCTGGGGATTGTAGTTCAAAGCTAACCCGGGCGGGAAAGTCCATGACACTCTTATTTCCAATTAAACACCAAAAAACAGGAAGTGGTACTGTGGCTCAAGTAGTAGAGTGCTCACCTTGAGCTTAAGAGCTCAGGGCCAGTGCCCAGGCCCAGAGTTCATGCCCCACAACCGACAGAAAAGAAAAAAAAGTTGTTATTATCAGTGCAGGGCACCAGTGGCTCCCACCTAAATTCTAGCTACCCAGGAGGCTAAGATCTGAGGATCCCAGTTCAAAGCCAGCCAAGACAGAAAAAAGTCCGAGAGACTTATCTCCAAATAATCAGCAAAAAAAAAAAAATACCAGAGGCAAAGGTGTGATTCAACTGGTAAAGCATCAGCCTGGGGGAGAAAACCATGCAAAAAAACAAGGGCTTGAGTTCAAGCCCCAGTAACGTGTACACACACACACACACACACACACACACACACACACACACACACACACACACACACACACACACACACACACACACACACACACACACACACACACACTGCACGCACATGCACACATGTACAAAAAGGTGTGGGCTGGGAATGTGGCTTAGTGGTAGAGAGCTTGCCTAGCATGCATGAAGCCCTGTGTTCGATTCCTTAGTACCACATAAACAGAAAAAGCACCGGGGTACCGATGGCTCACACCTATAATCCTAGCTACTCAAGAGGCTGAGATGTGAGGATTGCAGTTCAAAGCCAGTCCTGGCAGGAAAGTCCATGAGACTCTTATCTCCAATTAACAACCAAAAAAACCAGAAGTGGCTCTATGGCTCAAGTGGTAGAGTGATAGCCTTGAGTACAGAGAGATTCAGGGACAGTGTCCTGGCCCTGAGTTCAAGCTCCAGGACTGGCAAAAAAAAAAAAAAAGTGTTAGAATCAAGCCACTTTCCCTTTATCTCTCAATGTCTACATTTCTCAAATTACTTGAATTAAATACCAATGTTTCTTTGCAACAACTACTTAGAACATATTATGTGTATTATGTATTATGTGTATTATGTATTATGTGTACATTTGCATGATTTTAAACATTTAAAAATTATATTGTTGACTCAAATAACACAGTGTCTGACTAGAAAGCACAGGCCTTGAGTTCAAACCCTAGTAATAGTACCAGCCTGAAACAAAAAAAGCTAGGGACAGTGCCAGGCCCTGAGTACAAGCTCTAGGACTGGCACAATCAACCAATAAACTGAAAAGGTCAACAAACAACTACATTCTGTAACATAGCCAACACAAGTCTTTTTTTTTTTTTCCCCTGTGGCAGTCCTTGAGCTTGAACTCAGATCCTGAAACCTATCCCTGAACTTTTTATGCTAAAGGCTAGTGCTCTACCACTTGAGACACAGCTACATTTCCAGCTTTTTGCTCGTTAATTGGAGATAAGAGTCTCAGGGACTTTCTTGCCTGAGCTGGCTTTGAACTGCAACCCTCAAATCTCAGCCTCTGAGTAAAGAGGATTACAGGTGTGAGTCATTGGCACCCAGCAATATTAAATAACTTTTTTTTTTTGGGGGGGGTGGTATTTGTTGATCATGGGGCTTGAACTCTGGGCCTGGGCATTGTCTCTGAGCTCTTCAGCTGAAGGCTAGCACTCTACCACTTGAGCAACAGCACCTCTTCTGGTTTCTTGGTGGTTAATTGGAGATGAGTCTCATGGACTTTCATGCCCAGCTGGCTTTGAACTGTGATTCTCAGATCTCAGCCTCCTCAGTAGCTAGGATTACAGGCGTGAGCCACAGGTGCCCGGCTCTAAATTACTTTTAAATATGAGTAATCTATCCCCTCAACTGAAGAACAGATTGGAAGAAGCCTGATTTATTTATCCAACCTTCTTATAGCTTATACCAAAGGATACATCATATAACAAGTATATAATGAACATTCTGTTAAATAAGTGTGACAACTTTTCTGAACTCTTAGTAATTAAGTAAATGAGAGGAGAAATTCAACTTTCCTACCTGCTGGAGGCCAGGCCTTAATGTAGCCTGTGCAGTGGACCACCACAAAGTGAGGCTCTCCATCCTTCACAGAGCCAAGTCCGTTCCTACAAGTGTTACAGAAGACAGTAGGGACATTCTATAATGTAAATCTTAAAGGTAACTTAAAAGGTAATCTTTAGGCTTTGGGTATTTAGTAAACAGGACAGTCAATGCTTGAACCTTCCCTGCTCAGAAGTGACCACCATATTTTAGCCACTGCCAAAGTAAAACAACACATACTGAAGTGAAGGGCACCAGTAGTTCACACCTATAATTATCACTATTTAGGAGGTTGAGATCAGAAGATTGAGGTTCAGAGCCATCCTATCCTAGGCAGATATATCCCAATTCTTCTTTTTTTTGTTGTTGTTGGTCGTGGGGCTTGAACTCTGGGCTTGGGCGCTGTCCCTGAGCTCTTCAGCTCAAGGCCAGAGCTCTACTGCTTGAGCCACAGCACTATTTCCGGTTTTCTGGTGGTTTATTGGAGATAAGAGTCTCATGGACTTTCCTGCCCGGGCTGGCTTTGAACCGCCTCCTGAGTAGCTAGGATTACAGGCGTGAGCCACTGGCGCCCGGCTCAAAGATTCTTGTATCTCCAACCAGCAAAAATCCAGGGGCTGGGAAGGTGGCTCTGTGGTAGAGTGCTTGCCTTGTATGCATGTGGTGCTGGGTTCGATTCCTGAGCACAACATAAACAGAAAAAGCCAGAAGTGGCACTGTGGCTCAAGTAGTAGAGCACTAGCCTTGAGCTGAAGAGCTGAGGGACAGCACGTATGCCCAGAGTTCAGGCCCCACAAGCAACATACACACAAAAAAAATCCAGAAGTAGAGGTTTGGCTCAAGTGATAGAGTACCCAGGAGTGAGAAAGCCAAGAAAGATCTCAATGTCCTAAGTTTACCCAAAAAACAAAAACAACAAAAAACCTTAAAAACATGCTTAAGCAAGAGGAAAATAGGAAAAAAGTGTATAGCTTCCTTAAATAGAATTAGGAAAACAAAGTTCAAGAAAATACTGCCAGAAAATAAGTAACTGTGATCTGGGTGCTGATGGCTCACTCCTATAATCCTACCTGAGATCTGAGGATTGTGGTTTGAAGCCAGCCTGGGCAGGAAAGTCCATGAAACTAGAAAAACCCAGAAGTTGCACTGTGGCTCAGGTAGTACAGCTCTATTTAGACTTGAGCACAAAGAGGCTCAGGGACAGCACCCAGCTCAGATCAAGCCCCAGGACTAGCCAAAAAAAAAATTAACTGGGAGGAAAGAGAGGATGGGGAGGGGAAGGAAAGGAAATACATAGTAAATTAGGTTACTTTTTTTTTTTTTTTTTTAATCAGTTGTGGGGCTTGAACTACTGGGCCTGGGCACTGCCCCTGAGCTCTGCCCCTGAGCTCAAGGCTAGCACTCTACCACTTGAGCCTGAGCACCACTTCCGGTTTTCTGGTGGTTACTTGGAGATGAGTCTCATGGACTTTCTGGCCCAGGCTGGCTTTGAACCACGATCCTCAGATCTCAGCCTCTACAGTAGCTAGGATTACAGGCATGAGCCACCAGCACCTGGCTGCTTTTTGTTTTTTTGGTTTTTTTTTTTGGTCGGTCGTGGGGCTTGAACTCTGGGCCTGGGCGTTGTCCCTCAGCTCTTCAGCTCAAGGCTAGCGCTCTACCACTTGAGCTATAGCGCCACTTCCGGTTTTCTGGTGGTTTATTGGAGATAGGAGTCTCACAGTCTTTCCTGCCCGGGCTGGCTTTGAACCGTGATCCTCAGATCTCAGCCTCCTGAGTAGCTAGGATTACAGGCGTGAGCCACCAGCGCCCGGCTGCTTTTTGTCTGCAATGTTTAGGACCTTACCTGCATCTGTTCCTCACAAAGCTCAGTCTGTTCATGGTGACTGGATCCACAGTGCTATTACCACATCTGTTAGAACAGAGATTAAAACTAGTAAGGCTGGCAGTACTGGGAGCTCACATCTGTAATCCTAGCTACTTAGGAGGCTGAGATCTGAGGATTAAGGTTCAAAGCCAACTTGGACAGAAAAGTTACCATGAGACTCTTATCTCCTATAAACTATTCAGAAAAGCCAGAAGTGGTGCTGCGGCTCACGTGGTAGAGCATTAGCCTTGAGCACAAAGAGGCTCCAGGCCCTAAGTTCAAGCAAAAAAAAAAACCAACACAAACTAGTATGGCTGTACAATGAGTGAACCTTTCATACTACAACAGCAGACTCTGGATACAGCTAGACACAGAAAACTGCTCAACAATAAAGTATGATAGGGCTGGGAAGGTGGCTCAGTGGTAGAGTGCTTGCCTTGCATGCATGAGGCCCTGGGTTCGATTCCTCAGCACCACATAAGCAAAAAGAAAAAAGCCAGAAGTGGTGCTGTGGCTCATGTGGTAGAGCGCTAGCCTTGAGCTGAAAAGCTGAGGGACAGCGCCCAGGCCCAGAGTTCAGGCCCATGACCGGACCCAAAAAAAAAAAAAAAAGAAAAAGTATGATAAAAGTCAGATTTAGTATTTCTAAAACTTATAACTGACTAGAATTTGAAGTTGCAAATGTTACATATGCTCTTCAAATGCAAAGATTATCTGTTTCACAAGTTGACAGACTATAAAGCTTTATGGGCCAGCCTTTACAACTAGTCAACCCTGACACTGCACCATAAAAGTAGCAAAAAAGCATAACTATGTTCCAATAAAACTTAATTTACAAATAAAAGAGTGGCAGTCTGCTGATTTCTTTCTGCTTTACATTTGCTACATTTCATTACTAGTTATCCCCTTTTTCCTTCTATAGCCATGTCCACATGTCAGGACATCCTTCTAAACCCTACTTTCCTTCTTTTATCTTTAAAATATAAAGACACCATATATGTAAATTCTTATATGGGACAAGCTCTTTTCTAAATATCTTTACATATACTAATTCCTAACTTTCCTTTTTTTTTTTTTTGGTCCATTGAGGGGCTTGAACTCTGGGCCTGGTTGCTGTCCCTGAGGTCTTCAGCTCAAGACAAACACTGTACCACTTGAGCCACAGTGCCACTTCCAATTTTCTGGTGGTTTATTAGAGATAAGAGTGACTTTTGTAACTGAACTGGCTTTGAACCGAGATCCTCAGAACTCAGCCTCCTGAGTAGCTAGGATTACAGGCGTAAGCCACCAGTGCCCGGCTTTCCTAACAAGTTTTTGAGGTCAGTAATTAGTATTACCTCTCAATATTAGATGATAAAATCAAAGCCTAAAGAAGTCATATAATCTGTCCACTGTTTCAGAAAACAATGTCAAAGCTAGAATTCAAATCCACAGAACATTGTGGATTAAAACCAAATTCAGCCAGGTATTGTGACACAACTCTATAGTCTAAAGCTACTCAGGAGGCTGAAGTGAGAAAATCACTTGAGTCCAGGAATTCAAGATCAATCTGAGTACACAAAAACAAAACTCAGCAGTTTGAATTCACAGGCTGTTCTAAACCACTAAGGCATATAATATCAATTTTACATCTTTAATCTTCTAACATCATTTCTACTATGTAACTTGTCAGTATAATGTTTCTATTATACAACCTGAACTCATTTTGTAACACGAAGAAATCCATTTTCTTAAGCCAAATGTGGTGATGCCCAAATGTAATCCCAGAATTCAAGAGGCTGAGGCAACGCTGGGCTAACACCTGTAATCCTAGCTACTCAGGAGGCTGAGTTCTGAGTACTACAGTCTGAAGCTAGCTGAGACAGCAAAGTCCATGAGACTCTTATTTCCAATTCACTACCAAAAAGAGCCCAAAGTAGGTAGAGTGCTAGCCTTGAGTGAAAAAGCTAAGGAAGAACACTGAGGTCCTGAGTTCAAGTCCCAGTACATGTACACGGGTACACATGCATATATACAAAACTGAGAAAGATTCCAAGTTTGAGGCCAGCCTGGGCTACATAGTGAATTTAAGGCTAGCCTGAGTATTATAGGAATATACTATCCCCCAAAAAACAAAAATGGCATTCAAACCATTAAAAACCCCTAAATTAATGCCCAATCCTTTCTGCCTCCCTCCCTTTTTCCCCTCTCCTTTGCTCCCCCAATTCACAATCCAATCCTCTCATTCACCTCATTCGACAAATAAATGATCTTCTTGAGCCCATACACATCCTCATGGAAGACTGTTGACCTTCCTTTTTCACTGTTCCAGTCTTCAGATCCAGGATACGCCCTAAAGAAGGATGGGAAGAACAATCTGGAGTGCATTCTCATGAATAGGGAACAAAAGGAGAAATACTGGAGGCCAAAATAAGTGAGCATCCTACCAATGCCCTCCAACTTCCTTGCATATAGCAGAATAGGCCATGCCAGGAGATGATTTTTTGAAACAAACTATTTCTACTCTCATCTATGAATTTCACTGTAAATTCAAACACAACACTGAAAAAACCTTGTATAAAGGAAGCTAGTGTAAAGAGGCAAGAATACATTCTTAGGTCTGATTCATTTTGTTTTTGTTGTTTTGGGGTTTTGCTGGTACTAGGGCTTGAACTCCAGGGCCTCATACTCCACTCATCTGATTTTCCACTCACAACTGGTGGTCTACTACTTGAACCATAACCCTGATTTTTTGGCTAGTTACTTGGAGATGGAGTCTCAAGCTGGCTTTCAACCATTATCTTCTAGGTCTCAACCTCCTAAAGTATCTAGTATTATAGTAGGGAGCCACCAGTTCCAAGCTCCTGATTGTTTTTACATAAAAACAAATATATAGTTAATACTACATTAATTTTATATGCTACAGAATATACATCTGTCTGAAATCAAAATTGTTTCTCTTTTATTTATAGAAACCAAGGGTATCTTTTGAGGAAAAGGAAGAACTGTAAAAAATGAAATGCATACAAGCACAAAAGAAGTCAGGAATGTTCAGTCCATGAAACTCAATTTATCCCCAATGAACTACCAAAAAAACAGAAGTAGAACTATGTCTCAAGTAGTAGAGTGCCAACTTTATGCAAAAGCTAAGTGACAATGTCCTGACCCTGAATTCAAAAACAAAAGGAAAAAGAAAAAAAAAATGTGAGCCGGACACCAGTGGCTCACGCCTATAATCCTAGCTACTCAGGAAGCAGATATCTGAGGATCACAGTTCAAAGCTGGCCCAGGCAGAAAAATCCTTGAGACTCTTATCTCCAATTAACCACTAGAAAACACGAAGTGGCACAATGGTTCAAGTGGTAGAGTTCTCCCCTTGAGCTGAAGAGCTGAGGGCAGTGCCCAGGCCGAGTTCAAACCCCACAAACAACGTGTGTGTGTGTGTGTGTGTGTGTGTGTGTGTGTGTGTGTGTGTGTGTGTGTGTGTGTGTGTGTGTGTGTGTGTGTGTGTGTGTGTGTGTGTGTGTGTGTGTGTGTGTGTGTGTGTGTGTGTGTGTGTGTGTGTGTGTGTGTGTGTGTGTGTGTGTGTGTGTGTGTGTGTGTGTGTCCGAGTTCAAACCCCACAAACAACGTGTGTGTGTGTGTGTTGCTGCCTAAAACAAAGGATAAACTTGGATAGATTTAAGATGTTAATTAAAGCCTCAGCACTTGAACATTGCTATGCTAAATCATAATTGTAAATCTCACAATGAATTTCAATTTAATGATTTTATTATAACATTAAGATAAACATAAGTTTTATATGAGCATAATCACTAATGAAACCTTTTTATAAGAATGAGCCATAGAAGCTGGGCACCAGTGGCTCATGCCTATAATCCTAGCTACTCAGGAGGCTGAGATCTAAGAATCACAGTTCAAAGCCAGCTGGGGCAGGAAAGTCTATGAGACTTTTAGCTCCAATCAACCACCAGAAAACTGGAAGTGATGCTTGGCTCAAGTGGTAGAGTGCTCACCTTGAGCTGAAGAGCTCAGGGACAGTGCCCAGAGCTCAAGTCCCATGACCGACAAAAAAAAGGAATGAGCCAAAGAGTAGATAATCTGCATAAGTGGGAAATGGAACAACATATAACAAAGGGGCCTATCAGCTGCACTGGATATAGAAGAAAAATAAATAAGCAGCCCAAAGATAGCGATGGGAAGGGAGGAATAAGAAGGAAAGAGGGAACAGCCTACACTAAGCAAAAGGAAAGAAATATAATCATCACCTGATATGGAAGAAATAATTTGTATTGTCAAAGCTCATAGAATTCACAAAATATATAGACTATGATAATGACAATTTGCCTTGTGAAGGTTAAAATGTGTTTGTGACTTTAACTAAGTATCACTATTCCACAATACTGTGAAATATGTGAAATTTATGTAATCCCCTAATCTCAATTTTTAAAAAAAAGTGAGAGAAGGGATGGGTTAGGAGCGATGGGTGACAATGTTGTCAAGCACCTTGTACTCATATACTATTTTTAGAATGGGAACTTCTTTGTACAACTACTTAAAGATATAATAATAAAAAATGTAAAAAAAAAATTGATTATATGCTAAAGCTTTGACAGATCCAACAAACCAATTTAAGAATTTAAATCCTGGGCTGGGAAGGTAGCCTAGTGGTAGAGTGCTTGCCTAGCATGCATGAAGCCCTGGGTTCGATTCCTCAGTACCACATACACAGAAAACGCTGGAAGTGGTGTTGTGGCTCAAGTGGTAGAGTGCTAGCCTTGAGCAAAAGAAGCTCAGGGACAGTGCCCAGGCCCTAAGTTCAAGCCCCACGACTGGCAAAAAAAAAAAAAGAAAAAAGAAAAAAAAGAACTTAAATTCTCTTATACATTAAAAAAAAAAAAAAAGAACTTCCCATTTATTTGTCCTCCACATAGCTCTTACCTGTCAGGGCGTTTTCTGAAGTGGAAAGCTGCTCGCGGAGTTTATCTACATCATCTGGATGCACCTGATCATACAGTGTGCTGCCAAACCATTCAGATTGTGGCTGGTTCAAAACAGGAGTCACTGAATCAGAGACATACACTACCTGACCTGTCTCACATGAGACAATAAACAGAAAGCCATCTGCTGCCTCCAAGATCAGATGTTTCAGTTCCTGGTCAAGGAAAAGAAATGAAAGTTAATAATGAACTCTGAAAAATAATTATTTCTATTAAGCAAGATCTGCTTCAGGACATATATTTCACTTTAAACAACTCCTGGCTCATATCTGATCAATCCACAACCACCATTTTCTACCTTAAATATAATGATTTTCATTATGTCCACAATTTTTCTATCACTATCCACCTCTTCCTCCTATCCATCTCAAGACTCAAAGCAGGAATAAAAAAGATTTCCCACCAACAATAACTGACTTCTTAAACTCATCTTCTTTTTAGGATCTTCTTGACAAATATTTCTCTCTCTCTCTCTCTCTCTCTCTCTCTCTCTCTCTCTCTCTCTCTCTCTCTCTCTCTCTCTCTCCCTCCCTCCCTCCCTCCCTCCCTCCTCCCCCCCTCTCTCTCCAGTCCTAGATCTTGAACTCTGAGCCTGGATACTGTCCCTAAGCTCCTTTTGCTCAAGGCTAGCACTCTACCACTTGAGCCACAGCACCACTTCCAGCTTTTTCCATAATTAATTGGAGATAAGAGTCCCATGGATTTTCCTGGACTTTCCTGCCTCAACTGGCTTTGAACCATGATCCTCAGATCTCAGATCCTCAGATCCCTCAGTAGCTAGGATTACAGGCATGAGCCACTAGCGCCTGACCCTATTTTCTCTCTTTACCTTCAAGCCAATAAAAAAAAAGTTTTTTTCAGTCTTCCCTCAATTTATTCTGAGTATTCAGTGCTAACTGTATACTAAGAATAATGCTATAAATATAATGGGTCTGTTCTCTTGCTTTTAACTTATTTCTCAACTTCCACTATAGTAGATTACTTTTATATATGCTGGTATCAGGGCTTGAATTCAAAGTCTCAAAATGTCCTTCTAGTTGCCAATTCAAGTCCCTTCTCCTAGATCTTTTTTTTTTTTTTTTTTTTTTTTTTTTTGGGTTGGTTGTGGGGCCTGAACTCTGGGCCTGGGCGCTGTCCCTCAGCTCTTCAGCTCAAGGCTAGCACTCTACCACTTGAGTCACAGCACCACTTCCAGCTTTTTCTGCTTATGTGTACTAAGGAATGGAACCCAGGACCTCATGCATGCAAGGCAAGCACTCTACTACTGAACCACCTTCCCAGCCCTCTTTGCCTTTTTTTTTTTTTAATTCAATCTCTACAGAATCTGATCTTGTCTATTCTACCCTTAAATTTTTATTTTCTTATTTTCTTTTACTGTTTTTTGCTTCAAACTCTGCTCCAAACTGCTTTTTCTTTGTTCATTTCTTTCATTAGACATTTCCTAGGTTCAATTCTTTATTCATACCATCCTTCTTCCCAGGAAGTGATACCTACGCCTCCCACCATAAAATGATAATGAAATCTACATTCCTAGATGACTCTTTCAGCAAATATGATTTCTAGGTGTTTGTTAAACATTTCCATGTAAGTATTATACCAACAGCTGAGTAGCAACATTTCAAAACCACAATCATTATATCAATTTCAAAAAAATACAATATTCTATGCACTTCCAGCGTTCTTTTTCTTTTCTTTTTTTTTTTTTTTTTTGGGGGGGTCCTGTCATGGGGCCTGAACTCTGGGCCTGGGCGCTGTCCCTCAGTTCTTCAGCTCAAGGCTAGCGCTCTACCACTTGAGCCACAGCGCCACTTCCGGCTTTTTTTTTTCTGCTTATGTGGTGCTGAGGAATCGAACCCAGGGCCTCATGCATGCGAAGCAAGCACTCTACCACTGAGCCAACTTCCCAGCCCGCGTTCCTTTTCTTGATTAACCACATCCTCCAAAGCTAGGAACCTTAAAATTTTCAACTACTCTCCCTCACACCACAGTGATAACTGTAATCAATTCTATTTCCCAATACCATGTGACTGTCTAAGTTATAATAAAACTAATGAAATGGTCTGTTTCTGCATTCTCTAATCCATCCTTAAAGTGAAACTAATCTTTTTTCTGGTTGTTTATTGCCTAAAAATTAATTATTTTGGGGGATCAACTGAGGGGCTTGAACTCATAGCCTGGGTGCTGTCCTTAAGCTCTGTTGCTCAAAGCTCTACCACTTGAGCTACAGTACCACTTCCTAAAATTTATTCTAATTAAAATTTAGATTATTTTTTATCTTTTCTACCAGTAAATAGTTTACCTTCTTTATATGTCTCACAGCACAAAACACCTGGCTTGCCCACAAAAGATGTATATAACTAGTTTGTTAAACCAACATTTTCATATGTATTGAGAGAAAATTAACTATTACATTTAAGAATCTTTCCCACAAGGCAGAGAAAAATTCCCAGAGAAAATTCAGTAATAACCAAGTTGTGTGGAAAGCAATGCCTTCTTATCATCTTAAAGCAAATAGCCCAAAACTCAAGAGATCATTTCTATGGAACTCTTCCAAGGACAAAGACTGAGCTAATCGCAAAGCAGGCCACACACCTGTGACCTAGGACTGTTTTAACTATGCATAACTTTCTCACATTCTGTCCTCAATTCTCTCTATCAAACCTGAGGCCAATATCTATACCTCTGAAAACAGCTGAAGATGTACTGAAATGCTGTCTTCCAATAGCTGTCATATGATAAATCTCCTTTTCTGCCCTTAAAAAAATATCCAATGGGGCTGGGAAGGTGGCTCAATGGTAGAGCGCTTGCCTTGCATGCCTGAGACCCTGGGTTCGATTCCTCAGCACCACATAAGCAAAAAGAAAAAAGCTGGAAGTAATGCTGTGGCTCAAGTGGTAGAGCGCTAGCCTTGAGCCAAGAGCTGAGGGACAGCACCCAGGCCGAGTTCAGGCCCCACGACTGGTCCCAAAAAATAAATAATAGCTACTCAGGAGGCTGAGATCTGAGGATCAAGGTTCAAAGCCAGCCAGGGCAGGAAACTCCATGAGACTCTTATCTCCAATAAACCACTCAGAAAACCAGAAGTGGGACTGTGGCTCAAGTGGTAGAACACTCGCCTTGAGATGAAGAGCTGAGGGACAACATGCAGGCCCAGAGTTCAAGCCCCATAACGGAGCTGCGGGGGGGGGGGGGGGGGGGGGGAGGCCCAATGACAGCAGAAAATAGAGCTGGATGTGCTGCTGGGCATAAAATGCCTACGTACTAAGTACAAAGACCAGAATTTAAACTCCAGTATTACCAACAAAAATCCCTAGAAACAGATTTCTTCCATCCTTTGTAAAGCCAAGGAAGAAAAGTGATCCATGTACAGAGTTATCTACTCTCTTGAATGTCACTGTTTTCTACCTTTACAGGCTATATTTATGAATTAAGATGTAAAATCCTATTAATTTGCTAAATAGATTCCATAACTCTTTTCTTATTACCCAATGCTTATTCAGCTAAGGACTGAAATTCATTTTTCCATGATCTGCATTTTCCCTGAGTAACTAAATTCTTATTTAAAAAATAAAATCAAAGAAATCAAAAGTTTCACACGATTCGCCCAGAATCTACTCTCTCACAGTTTTAAGTCTGATACCTGATCAGTGAGGAAAGATGGCTTGTAGGATCCATCAGTGGATGTATTTCCAGTTCCCCTCAAGGACTTCATGTGAGAAACTGCCATGCGCAAGATGGTTAACTTGTCTGGTTTTCGAGCCAAGGCACTACAAGTGGGTACCATGTCTGATAGTTCTGTGATGTAAGCTGTCATCTTATTCCGTCGGCGCCGTTCAATCTCACTGTGATTTTCCCTACATGGAAAGAGAGAAAAGATCCATCCAGGTGGTCACATAAGATCATTTGGTCTCAGGGACAGTGAAATGGATACCAAGCGTGCTGCTGAAGAATGCAGTATTTAGTTTAATGATGCTTAAGTCTCAGAAGTTAAAAATAAAGTTTGCCAACCTCATGCAGAGCAGGTATGGAATAGAAACTAACAAGGTAGAAAGACAAAGAGCAAGCAGACACCTCAATTCCCTCTCTCCCTGGCAACTTTACTTCCTATGTAAATTATCATTACCTCAGAACAAAAAAGAAAGGTAGTATTTTTAAGTGTTGAGTTCATTTACTTAAGTTTCTTTGTTTGTTTTTGCTTTTTGTTGGTTGTGGGGCCTGAACTTTGGACCTAGACTCTGTCCCTTAGCTTTTCAGCTCAAGGCTAATGCTTTACCACTAGAGCCACAGCACCACTTCTGGCTTTTTCTGCTTAATGTGGTACTGAGGAATGGAACCCAGGGCTTCATGCATGCAAGGCAAGCACTCTACCACTGAGCCAACTTCCCAGCCAAATTCATTTAAGGAGAAAAAGAATCTTAGCTTGAATGACTCCATGTTTACCAATTAAGTTGTTTGAAGATCAGAAAATTAAATGACCAATTTTTGCCAATTCAAGTATGTTGGTATGTTGCTCAATAGCTGATATAAGAAATTATAGGAGCTGGGTGCTAGTGGCTCACGCCTGTAATCCTAGCTACTCAGGAGGCTGAGATCTGAGAATCGCGGTTCAAAGCCAGCCCGGGCAGGAAAGACCGTGAGACTCCTATCTCCAATAAACCACCAGAAAACCGGAAGTGGTGCTGTTGCTCCAGTGGTAGAGCGCTCGCCTTGAGCTGAAGAGCTGAGGGACAGCGCCCAGGCCCAGAGTTCAAGCCCCATGACCAACAACAACAAAAAAATTATTTATCCTAATTCACAAAATCCTATCTGCTTTAACTAGGTGTGGTGCCAGTACACTGAACTTCTTAAAAGACTGTAGCCAGGCACTGCCAGTGTCTCACTCCTATAATCCTAGCTGCTCAGGAGGATGAGCTCTGAGGATCATGGTTCAAAGCCAGCTTGGGCAGGTAAGTCTGTGAGACTCTTATTTCCAATAAACCACCAGAAAATCAGAGGTGGCGCTGTGGCTCAAGTGGGAGCACTAGCCTTGAGCTGAAGAGCTGAGGGACAGTGCCCAGGCCCAGAGTTCAAGCCCCAGAACTGGAAAAATAAAAAAGAGAGACTGTAAAATAACGTATGGGTTGCCAGTCTAAAACAAAGAGAACTGGAGTTAAGGGTAGAATAGGGAGAAAGAGGGTGCTTTAAAGGCCTGGAGAGATACAATTTAGATCTTACCAGGTTCAGTAGAACACTTCTCTAACAATAACTTGCTCAAAATTGAGACAGAAGGATACCATTTTTGGAGGGGGAGGTAGGGGGAGGTGGGTTGGTCGTGGGGGCTCAACTCTGGGTCTGGGCATTGTCCCTCAGCTCTTCAGCTCAAGGCTAGCACCCTACCACTTGAGTCACAGCGCCACTTCCAGCTTTTTTCTGCTTTATGTTGTGCTGAAGAATCAAACCCATGGCCTCATACATGGGAGGCAAGCACTTTACCACTGAGCCAACTTTCCAGCCCTACCACTTTTTTTATTGTTGTTGTTTTTGTTTATTGTGTTCCTATGGCTTGAATTTAGGACATAGGTGCTTTCCCTGACCTTTTTTGCTCAAGGCTAGCATTCTACCATTTGAGTTACAGCTCCACTTCTGGTTTTGGTGGTCAACTAGAGAAAGGTCACATGGACTTTCTTGCTGAAGCTGGCTTTGAAATGTGATCCTCAAGTCTCAGTCTCCTGAATTGATAGGTGTGAGCCACTCGTGCCTAGCTTTATATTACTATTTTAAGTGGAATAATTCAGTTTTCAAACACGAATTCTGAAAAACCTAGGCTGATCAATATCCTCCATAAGGATTCCTCAAGGAGAAAAACAAACAACATGCTGCATTTCTGCTTCTACTTTTAAACACCTTTGCTTTATCACTTTGCTTCTATTACCACTTAATGATGCTTTCTGAACAGAAATTGTTTAAGGAAAAAAACTCCTAATCTATAAGCTAATCCAGATTTACTTTTAATGAGTAATTATCAGATTGAGGCCAAGTAGTTAAGTGACTTTCCCCAAGGTTCCTCTCATGTACAATGTAATGCTTTCTTCACAGCACCATGTAGAAAAGCCTCTTAAGTATAAAAGCAATAGCAGTGGCATAGGTTGAAATGCATCTAACTGAGTTTGTTGCCCAGCTTGATGGGAAATATGATAAATTAGAGAGGCAAATAATAAAAAAATAGGTGGTTATACCAACAATATATTTCCTACTAAGGCATCATAAACCAGACAGATCAGACAGAAATGTTTGGGGAGATGGAACTACTTCCATGTTATAGACAAAAGTCTCCAAAGAGATTCTTTTTTATTTATTTATTTATTTTTTTTTTGGTACTAGTCCTGGTACCTGAACTGGCCTGGGCTCTGTCCCTGGCTTTTTTTTTTTTTTCCTACCCAGGCAAGCTTCAATCCACAATCCTCAGATCTCAGCCTCCTGAGTGGCTAGTATTACAGGCACCTGGCTCCAAAGAAATTCTTGAGTCTTATTTCCAAATGGTAAAGTCTCATCATGTAGGTCCATATTTAGTTACTTTGCTGAAAACATGGAAAATTCTACTCAAATTTCATGTACTCATCTTTGACAGTAAAGTACAGAAACTTGTTTTTTGGGGGGTTTTGGTGCCAGTCCAGTCCTGAGCTTGACCACATGTCTGGACATCATCCATCCCTGATCTTTTGTGCTCAAGTCTACCACTTGAGCTACAGCTCCACTTGGGGTTTTTTTTCTGGTTAACTGGAGATAAGGATATCACTCACTCTCCTGCCCAAGCTGGCTTTAAACTGCAATTCTGAGCTCTCAGCCTCCTGAGTAGCTAGGATTACGGGCATGGCACACATGTAACCAGCTGAAACCTGATCTTTTGATTAGCCTTGCCAAGACAGTTAAATATGTTCCTGAGAAATCACAAATAAGAACTAAATCCCCAAAGCAACATTAATTCTATTGTGGCATAGTAGTCTATACTATGAATCTACACAGGAAAATAAAAGTGAGTCTTCTAGAGATGTATGGTGTAAATACTGAGGCCTAAATTCTGAGAACAATGGCAAATATAGGTATATTTATATTAGTTTTCTAATAGAATATATTTTCCTGTTAAAGCACTAACACAGCTATATTATTTCTAAATCCTTTTGTTTCTGTGAAACTTGCTGAGAAAAAAAAAAGAAAGGTAAAATAGCAAATTCTTAAATTCCTAAGTAAAGTTCCCTCAACTCACCCACTTTCTGATGGGAGGAAGCCAAAGTTCCTGTTACACCCAAACTTCTAAAAACTCTTGTCCTCTCTTGCCATAGATAAGGAAGAATACAAAGAGAAAGGGGGAAAGATAGAGTAAGAAAAAGGATACAAAAGCAGCAGCATCTGCTTCATCATGCTAAGCAACACTCTTCTCCTACCTGGCAAGTCTCTCTTTATCCGCAGAGCTCTGTTCATCATCCGACCTAAAAACAGAATTAATGAACTAAGCTAAAATTTAAATTAAAAAAGGAAGAAAATGGAAATAGAAAAAGGGGAGAAGGAAAAGGGAAGGGGAGAAGAGATAGGGGAGAAAAGAAAAAAATGAAATGCAGAGAATAGCGAGAAAAATAGAAATATGGGTTGGGATCTTGCCTGCAATTTATAAAGCTATCTGTTTGGATAAAGAAAATTTATTTACAAGACAAAGGTCAAGATAAAAGCAAGGCCAATTATAAATTAATGGGATCTCAATACAAAGCATTTTGTCAATCAATCTCTGTAGGGACCAAGCATATACAGTTTGAACAAGAAACATCAAAGGAATTAAAAACCACCATTCTTAGATACTGCTCTCAATCTGGAAAGAAAATAATATGCACATGGACTATTGTATAATAAAAAAATTAAAGAGTAAAAGTAGTGTTGAATGATCATAATTACAATCCCCTTCTACACACACACACACACACACACACACACACACACACACACACACACACACACACACACACAGACTAACAGACTAACAGACTAACAGACTAACAGAACAGCTTTTAGTAGAGGAATTATAGTAAGTAAAACTAAGAGCTGCCAGGTACGAGTGGCTCTCACCTGTAATCCTAGATACTCAAAGAGATTGTATGAGATATGAAGATGACGGTTTGAAGCCAGCCTGGGCAGGAAAGTCTATGAGACTCTTTTCTCCAAAACATGACTCAGAAAAAGCAAGTAGTGGTCTGGCTCAAGTGGTAAGAGTGTTAACCTTGAGCAAAAGAAGCTCAGGGACATCACACAGGCCCTGAGTTGAAGCCCCAGGACTGGCAAAAGAACCTAAGAGTTAAGTTTAAATGATTAATTTTGATTCCACAGTATAACCAAGGCATAGGTAAATCAACTCCTCTTCCTCCAGAGGAAGATAATCATCATTACATTTTTTTAAAGAAACTGAGATACTGTAAAGAGTGGGTGTGTCAACTTAAAAACAATAAGGTGGCCGGGCACCAGTGGCTCACGCTTGTAATCCTAGCTACTCAGGAGGCTGAGATCTGAGGATCATGACTCAAAGCCAGCCCGGGCAGGAAAGGCCATGAGACTTTACTCTCCCATAAACCACTCAGAAAACCAGAAGTGGCACTGTGGCTCAAGTGGTAGAGCACTAGCCTTGAGCTAAAGAACTGAGGGACAGCGCCCAGCCCAGAGTTCAAGCACCATGACTGACCAAAAAAAAAAAAAAAAGGTGTTAGAGAGTCAGTATATCAGTACTCGTATTTTAGATTGGTAGATAAGTTTCAAATAAAATGTCTAAGTATTACATATTACAGGCTGGAGAGTTTAATTTTCAAAAATGACAATGACAAAAGTGGGCAAAGTGATCCACACCTTCAATACCAGTACTTGGAAGACTAAGACAGAAGGATCATGAGTTTGAGGCTAGCTGTGGCAACATAGTGAGACCCTGTCTCAAAAAAACAAAGCCAAACACAAAAGCAATGATTTTAGCAATAAATGGGAAATTTTCAACAAAATGACCCATAGGAAAAAAAAGACACCCAAACAGTAACAGTGAGAATCATGTAAAACTATGTATATACTCTCATGAGAACAGACAGGGATAACTGAATGATATTAAGTAGTGTAAAATTTCATGTACCTTGTGTTATTACTTCTAGATAGTCTGCTAACAAACTACAAAAGTTTTTTAATTTGAGAAAATTCATACATTTTTAGCTTTTGATGGCCGTCTATTAAACTCTCAAAAGTATGTGAGGTGAACTATGTTAGCAAGTCATAAAAGATTGAACTCCACTGTTTGAAAAAAATTAAATATCTAAAATTCCTAAAAAAAAATTTTTGGTATTGACTTTTAAATTTTTGCTTTTATATCAACTTTATTCTCAAAGCAACAAGTGAGAGTTAACAAACCAACTGCTGTAGGAATCATATTTCTTATTCCATGTACCAAAATCTTGTATCTGAGTTCTAGGTTGCGAAAGAGGATTTATTGTTTGCACCTGTCTGTAAGGCTTTGTTACAAATTAAACAAAGACACACACACACATGTGCTCAAAAAAGTTCATTTTACTACAAGTCCACAACACCTTCTATACTCCAACATTTTTTTTTTGTCGGTGGTGGGGCCTGAACTCTGGGCCTAGGCACTGTCCCTCAGCTCTTCAGCTCAAGGCAAACGCTCTACCACTTGAGCCACAGCGCAAATTCTGGTTTTAAGGTGGTTAGTTGGAGATAAGAGTTTCACAGACTTTCCTGCCCAGGCCTGCTCTGAACCGCAATCCTTAGATCTCAGCCTGCTGAATAGCTAGGATTATAGGAGTGAGCCACTATCACCTGGCTTACTCCAAAATTTCTAAATAAGATGTACAATGTATAAATAGGCACATTAAGCAGGACAAATGAAAACTAAAATGGCTCACGTCACATTTTCACGGTGTTTTGGAATTTCAGTCAAGATACAGTGGACCCATACCACCCATTCTAATTGATACTGGTCCTGGGGCCGAACTCGGGGCCTGAATACTATCCCTTAGCGTTTTTGCTCAAGGCTAGGAATACTACCACTTGAGCTACAGCTCTACTTCAGGTTTCTGGTGGTTAACTGGAGATAAAGAGTCTCACAGAATTTCCTGCAAAGACTAGCTTTGAATCATAGATCTCAGCCTCCTGAGTAGCTAGGTTTACAGGCACTGGCACCCAGGCTAATGCCTTAACTTTTTAATACAGTTTGAAAAACTATCTCCCAAATTTCTATGGTCAACTCATTTTAGAGATTGTTCACATCTTAAGACTTTATAATTACCTACCTTAAGTTGTTTTAACAAATAATTTTGATAGACCTCTTTTTTTTTTTTTTTTTTTTTGCCAAGGCCTAGGGCTTAAACTCAGGGCTTGGGCACTGTCCCTGAGCTCCTTTTGATCAAGGCTAACACTACCACTTGAGCCACAGTGCCACTTCCAGCTTTTTCTGTTTATGGGGTACTGAGGAATCAAATCCAGGGCTTCATGCATGCTAGGTAAGCACTCTACCAATAAGCCACATTCCTAGCCCTGACAAACTTCTTTTATTCCTCCTTTTGTTTTAGATCCACCACTCTAGCCCATACACTCGATTTCATAGCTCTCTTACTATTTCAACAGCTTTTTTCTACCTCCCTGACTAAAGGCCTCTCCATCATCAATCCTATAAACTGCCATCCCATGGAAATATCAGTATCAAACATTTAATATCTATAACATACTCTAATTCAAAGCCTGTGGTGGCATCTTACTGTTTCAGTATTTAAAGCTACTCTACCCAGTATTTCTTGGTTTTGTAGATCAATGGTTCTTAAGGGGCTGGGAAGATTGCTCAGTGGTAGAGTGCTTGCCTTGCATGCATGAGGCCCTGGGTTTGATTTCTCAGCACCACATAAGCAAAAAGAAAAAAGCTTGAAGTGGCGCTGTGGCTCAAGTGGTAGAGCGCTAGCCTTGAGCTGAAGAGCTGAGGGACAGCACCCAGGCCCAGAGCTCAGGCCCCACGACCGGACCCAAAAAATAATAATAATAATAATCAATGG
Organism: Dipodomys merriami; assembly: GCF_024711535.1. Classification (NCBI taxonomy): domain Eukaryota; kingdom Metazoa; phylum Chordata; class Mammalia; order Rodentia; family Heteromyidae; genus Dipodomys; species Dipodomys merriami. The sequence continues at coordinate 1,887,489 of NW_027202893.1, forward strand.
TTCTCAAAATGCCAAGCACCAGCAATGAATAAAGTATTACGGTACACTGGGCTGTAACAATGTCTCATGCCCTCATACTCCAAGGTTGACACATAAGGTGTCAACCCATAAATGACCAAAAAATAAATGAATAAATAAAAATAAGGTGTTAGAGAGTCAGTATATCAGTACTCAATCATATTTTAGATTGGTAGATAAGTCTCAAATAAAATGTCTAAAGTAAGCCGGGCACCAGTGGCTCAACGCCTATAATCCTAGCTACTCAGGAGGCTGAGATCCGAGGATCGAGGTTCAAAGCCAACCCCAGCAGGAAAGTCTATGAGACTCTTATCTCCAATAAACCACTAGAAAACCGGAAGTGGCGCTGTGGCTCAAGCAGTAGAATGCTTGCCTTGAGCTGAAAAGCACAAGGACAGTGCCCAAGCCCAGAGTTCAAGCCCCATGACTTAAAAAAACACCTAGAGAACTGATGCTCAAAGTCAGCCAAAATGTATGAGATTCTATCTTCAAATAGCTAAAATGCCAACTGGAGGCCTGGTTCAAGTGATAGAATGCCAGCCATAGTGAAAAAGACAGGAGAGAGTTCAAAGCCCAAGTACCAATATCAGCATAAAAATTTAAAAAGTATTATATTTTTAAGTAAGATTATTTTCTGAGGTTGTTATAAATTTTTTTTCTGGCAATACAATGATTTGAACTTAGGACCTTATACTTGCTAGGTAGACACTCTCTCACTAATACCATGCCCACAAATCCACAAACTTAATTTGTAAAAAAATAAATAAATTACTGGCTGAGCACCGATGGCCCACACCTGTAATACTAGCTACTCAGGAGCTGAGATCTGAGAACTGTGGTTCAAAGAGGCAGGCAACAAATTCTATGACCCTCTTATCTCCAATTAACCACCAAATAAATAATCACTAGTGGAGGTATGGCTCAAGAGGTAGAGTGCCAACCTTAAACAAAAGAGATAAGGGACAGCACCCAGGCCCTGAATTCAAGCCCCAGTACCAGAAAAAACAAAGTGGGGAGAGGATAAGTAAATAAGTATATTTCATCATCTTGACAGTAATTTTTAAAAAATTGTATTTACTTTACTCAAAACTCCAGTTTCCATGACTTTGTCATTTCTTAGTGAATAAAATCATTTGCTATAAAGATTCCTCCAATATCTGTACCAAGTTGATAGCAAATACAATCAAGAAATCCACAATCTGTTTCCAAAGATACCTAGTAAGCACACTCCTATAGGTGTAATATACATAGAAGACCACTATAAAAGCTGGGAATGTGGCTTAGTGTTAGTGGGCTTTCTTATCATGCATGAAGCCCTAGGTTTAATTCCTGAGTACCACATACAGAGCCAGAAGTAGCCAGGCACAGGTGGCTCACTCCTGTAATCTTAGCTACTCAGGAGGATCACAGTTCAAAGCCAATCTGGGCAGGAAAATCCATGATACTCTTATCTCCAATTAACCATCAGAAAACCAGAAGTGGCACTGTGGCTCAAGTGGTAGAGCACTAGACTTGAGCTGAAGAGCTCAGGGACAGTGCCCAAGCAGAGTTCAACCAAGAGTAACAACAATAACAACAAAAAGGAACAATAATTTAAAGTAATGTCACAAACATATATGAGAGCTATAATACTGTTTAATCACCTTTCAGAAGAGGAAAAAGACTAGATAGAGAAATTCCACTCTAACTCAGATAAAATTAAAATTTAGCATGATTATACTGCCTGGTCCTCTAACAAGGACTAAAATGCTCTTCTGTATTACCTGGCAAACCGCTCCTTATCATTACACATCTGATCGTCATCACACCTGAAGAAGAAAAAAAATGATTCATTTAATTCAAAGCATCACATTTGTTCTATCTATTACACCCTGATGTAAAAACTAAAAATGAGTAAAAATATGCAAAAAGAAAAGAGCTCATAGAAAAGCATAATAAAGCAATAAAAAACAGTAACAGCACAGCATCACACAGAACTTAAACAATCTCATGACTAATATTTGTCAGGTTTCTGATTTCTTTATTACCTTATCAGACATAAAAACAAACAAACAAACATGAGGACAGAGCTAACTACCCTGCTAGTAACACTATAAAATTAGGGATATAGCTGGACACTGGTGGCTCAGGCCTGTAATCCTAGCTACTCAGGAGACTGAGATCTGAGGATCGAGGTTTGAAGCCAGCCCAAACAGGAAAGTCCATGACACTTTTATCTCCAATTAACCACCAGAAAACTGGAAGTGGCACTGTGGCTCAAGTGGTAGAGTGCTAGCCTTGAGCTGAAGAGCTGAGGGACAGCGCCCAGGCCCAGAGTTCAAGCCCCACGACCAACCAAAATAAAAAAAAAATTGGGGATTTAAGCCCTGGCTTACACCTGTAATCCTAGCTACTCAGTAGGCTGAGAACTGAGGCTCATACTTTGAAGCCAGCCCAGGCTGGAAAGTCCATGTGACTCTAATTTCCAATAAACTATTCAGGAAAAAAAAAAGAAAGCCAGCAGTGGCAATGTGGTTCAAGTGGTAGAGCCCTAGACTTGAACTAAAGAAGCTCGGGGACAGTATCCAGGCCCTGAGTTCAAGCCTCAGGACCAGCAAAAGAAGAAGAAAGATGGGAAGAAGGAAGTATGGAAGGAAGGGAAGAGGGAGGAAGGGAAGAGGGAGGAAGGGAAAAGAAGAGAGAGAAGAGAAGAGAGAGAAAGGAAGAAAGAATATATTTATTTCCCTTTTTAAAAACTGCAATTCAATGCTTGGTAAGAAATGTACGCATTATCCTGCCCATGTAATTGTAACCCCTCTGTACAGTATGTTCACAAATAAAATTAAATTAAATTAAAAAAAAATACTACCTGGGCTGGGAAGGTGGCTCAGTGGTAGAGTGTTTGCCTTGAATGCATGATGCCCTTGGTTTGATTCCTCAGTACCACATAAGCAGAAAAAGCTGGAAGTGGCGCTCTTGAGCTCAAGGCTGAAGAGCTGAGGGAGAATGCCCAGGCCCAGAGTTCAGGCACCATGACGGACACAGACACACACAAAAAAATACTGCCTGGCACTGGTGACTCATACCTGTAATTCTAGCTATTGATAAGGCTGAGATCTGAGGATCCCCATTCAAAGCCAGCCTGGACAGTAAGTAGTCTGTGAGACATCTATTTCTTATTAACCAGCCAAAAGCTGGACTTGGAAGTGTGGCTTGAATGAAAAAGCCAAGTGAGATCATGAGGCCTGAGTTCAACCCCTAGTACCAGCACACATGCATGCACATACACACAAACACAAAATGACAAAAAAAAAAAATAATACTAGGGTTTGAACTCAGTCTTGTGCTTGCTAGATAGGCACTCTACCACTTAGACCATGCCTCTCAACCCAGTTTAATAGTGAATTCATATTGTGATAGAAAGATAATCTAATCACGTTCCATCCTGCAAAACTGAAACTATATTCATTGGACATCATTTTCCCCTACCTTTAACCCCTGCCAACCACCATTCTACTTTCTGTGGCTATGAATTTAATTACTCACATAATACCTCATATAAGCTTACCATGTAATACTTGTCTTTTTTTTTTCCAGTCCTGAGTCTTGAACTCAGGACCTGGGCACTGTCCCTGAGTTTATGTGCTCAAGGCTAGTGCTCTACCACTTTGAACCACAGCCCCACTTCCAACTTTCTTATTAATTAGAGATAAGATTCTCATGGACTTTCCTGCCAGGGCTGGCCTCAAATATCAATGGTCAGATCTCAGATCTCCTGAGTAGCTAAGCATGAGCTACAAGTGCCCAGCAATATCTGCCTTTTTGTGACTGACTTATCTTACTTAGTATAAAATCCTCAAAGTTCCTATATTTATACCATGTGGCAGAATTTCTACCTGCCTAATGACTTGCATTTTCTTTAGGGTTTTGCTCATTGCACTGCACACCCTGTACCTCACCTGCAGATCAAGTCCCCAAGTTCCCCCTTGGCAGGAGCATCTGCCTGTGATAATGTCTGTCTGTCAGTTATTAGTTCTTACATAATACTGTAGAACCTAATGTAAGATTCATAGAAGCTCAGATTTTGTTACCCGTCTTTTAATAATGCAGATTTTTTGTCAAATCAAATAAAGATCAATGAATGTTCTATTAAAAAAAAAAAAAAAAAAAGAATTTCTACCTGCCTATTCTACCCAAACCAGTCATCCCATTTCGGCTACTTAACAACATTACAGTCTCAGATGGAATGTGTGCTCCCCAGAGACTTCTCTGATCCTCAATCTAAAGCTGTCTCTATACTGACCCTCATTAAGTAGCAGTCTGTTTCTCTTGTCATTTATCATTGTCCTATACAAGCATGAGACTCCAGTACTGCTCAAAACTTAAATAAAATTGTAATTAATAAAGCAATGAAGCCAGGCACCAGTGGTTCACACCTGTAATCCTAGCTACTCAAGAGGAAGCTGAGGTCTGAGGATTATGGTACATGAAGCTGAGGTCTGAGGATTATGGTTCAAAGTCAATCTGGGCAGGCAAGTCCATAAGAATCTTTTCTCCAATAAACCACCAGAAAACCAGAAGTGGCACAGTGGCCCAAGTAGTAGAGTGCTAGCCTTGAGCTGAAGAGCTGAGGGATAGCACCCAGGACCAGAGTTCAAGCCCCACAACCAACCAAAAATAAATAAATAAATAAATAAAATTATTAAATGAAACTTTGGTAGCCAAATAACCAATTTTTTTTTTTTTTTTTTTTTTGTCAGTCATGGGGCTTGAACTCTGGGCTTGGGTGCTGTCCCTGCGTTCTTCAGCTTAAGGCAAGTGCTCTACCGCTTGAGCCACAGCACCACTTCTGGTTTTCCAGTGGTTTATTGGAGATAAGTCTCATGGACTTTCCTGCCCGGGCTGGCCTGGAACTGTGATACTCAGATCTCAGCGTCCTGAGTAGCTAGGATTACCAGGCTTGAGCCACCGGCACCCCACTCCAAATAATATTTTTTAAAAGGGCTCCTTTATTTACTTATCAAGCATCTATTTAGCAATATTCAAACTACATGGGTAATATTTTCAAATTCAGAAAGAAAAATGAAGGAAGACTGCAGTCAAAGTTATTGTCCTTTCTTTGAGTTTTATTTCTTTTTCACATAAAAACGAGCAAAACATTGGGTATTCAGTAAGAATATCCCAACTTTCTGGAAGAACCCTTTATTTTATTTTATTTATTTTTTTTTTTTTTATTGTCAGTCGTGGGGCCTGAACTCTGGGCCTGGGCGCTGTCCCTCAGCTCTTCAGCTCAAGACTCGCACTCTACCATTTGAGCCATAGCTCCACTTCTGGATTTTTCTGCTTATGTGGTGCTGAAGAATCAAACCCAGGACCTCTTGCATGCGAGGCAAGCACTCTACCACTGAGCTACCTTCCCAGCCCCGAAAGAACCCTTTAAAAATGTATTTTAAAATCCAGTTTTAATGCTCCAGAAGATTCTTTTTTTTTTTTTTTTTTTTTTCCTGCTGGTCATGGCACTTCAACTCTGGACCTAGGCGCTGTCCCTGAGCTCTTCAGCTCAAAGCAAGCACTCTTCCACTTCAGCCACAGCGCCACTTCCAGTTTTCTGGTGGTTAATTAGAGATAATAGTCTCATGGACTTTGCTGCCCAGACTTGCTTTGAACTGTGATCCTCAGATCTCAGCCTCTTGAGTAGCTAGGATTACAGGTGTGAGCCACCACCACCCGGCAGACTTGCCTTCTTAAGGACAAGACTACAAACACAACCATTATAGCTGAATTGAACCTAGCTGACCAAATCTGCCTTATGAACAAGTCTGGGCAAGATCAGCAGAATAACCATGCAATCAGTCCACAGAACTGTGAGAAATACACGTTATTGATATCCAGAGAATCTTATAAACTCTCTGTCCTCTCTTCACTGAGATCTTATCTATGAAATCATTCATAGAATGCCTGAAAACTGGGATATAATATGAAAATATACAGGTTTAGGATGAAGCACTCTTCTTAGGCCTAAAAACAAAAATATTACAAAGAACTACAAAGATCAATAGCTAATTTTCAATATTAAAAGTCTCAAAAAATTTCAAACTCTTACCTCAAAAATTTACTGTTCCCTTCTCCATCATCATCAAAATCCAGCCTGGGGAAAGCCAATAAATAATGGTAAGCCTACTGAAAATGCAGAATACTAAGAAACTGAAATTTCTTTGTTTTGTTTTGTTTTTACCGGTTGTGGGGCCTGAACTCTGGGCCTGGGTGCTATCCCTCAGCTCTTCAGGTCAAGGCTAGCACTCTACCACTTGAGCCACAGCGCCACTTCCAGCTTTTTCTGCTTATGTGGTGTTCAGGAATCGAACCCAGGGCCTCATGCATGCAAGGCAAGCACTCTACCACCAAGCCACCTTCCCAGCCCAAGAAACTGAAATTTCTTAACACAAGCTTCCTTATACTCACCAAAATAAAAAGAAAAGAGGAAGAGAGCTGAAGTTAATCAAATCTATATTACCTCTTCTCTATAACATCAAAATGGAAAAGAAGTAGGGGAATAAAACCAGGCCTGATGGCATATTCTTTTTTTTCTTTGTTTTTTGAGTCCGGTAGTGGGGCCTGAACTCTGGGCCTGGGCACTGTCCCTCAGCTCTTCATCTCAAGGCTAACACTCTACCATTTGAGCCACAGCGCCACTTCCGGCTTTTTTCTTTTTGCTTATGTGGTGCTGAGGAATCGAACCCAGGGCCTCAGAGGCATGCAAGGCAAGCGCTCTACCACTGAGCCATCTTCCCAGCCCCTGATGGCATATTCTTATACTATCAGCACTTGGAAGACTGACCAGAAGAATTATGAGCGTGAGGCCAGCCAAGGATACATCATAAGACCTTGTTAAAAAAAAAAAAAAAAAAAAAAGGAAAAAAAAATGGGCAATAGGAAAAGACTACTCACTATCACTATACTTCCTGGGGTAGCAGCCCACCTCCAACCAAAGATCTGCATCCAAATATAACTACTACAGAAGGAATAGGAATGTACTCAAAAACAATAAGGAAAAAAAAAGAGAATGATTCAGGTCTATTTTTATTTTGTTGGTTGTGGGGATTGAACTGAGGACCTGGGTACTGTCCCTGAGCTCATTTGCTCAAGGTTAGTGCTCTACTACTTTAAGCCACAGTGCCACTTCCAGCTTTTGAGTGGTTAATTGAAGATAAGAGTCTCATGGGACTTTTCTGCCCAGGCTGGCTTGAAACTGCCATCTTCAGATCTCTGCCTCCTGAGTAGCTAGGATTACATGTGTGAGGCACGGGCACCGGACTTCAGATCACTACTTAATGTAGTGCTGAGAATCAAAGATAGAGCCTTGTGTATGCAAGACAAGTGCTTTATCACTGCTAAACTAAAATATACAACTTTTTAGTTCTATAGTTTATGCATGTTACCAGTTTTTTATAACTATTTTTATATTTATTTATTTATTTATTTAGTGGTTGTTCTGGGGCTTGAACTCAGGGCCTAGGTGCCATCCCTGTGTATTTTGCTCAAGGCTGGCATTCTATCACCTGAGCTATTATCTCCACTTAAGGCTTTTTGATGGCTAATTCGAGATCAGAGACTCATGGACTTTCCTGCCCCGGCTGGCTCTGAACCTTGATCCTCAGATCTCAGCTTCCTGAGTAGCTAGGATTATAGGCATGAACACACTGGTACAGCTTGAAATCTTTTAAAGCAGTTAACATGACATGAGAATGGCCTAGACCAAGAAGCTTGTTAGTTTAAACACATAACCGTTAGTACACTCAAGATGCCATTTTAGATGAGGGGGAAAAAATCTTTGCTCTCAATGTGGTTTCTGCTTAAGACAAATACAAAGAAAATACAGGTGAGAATGGGAAAATGTCATGTGAGGGACATAACATGCTATGGATGTTCAATGAAAGGAGAGATAACTTTCATTTCAGGGGATTAGTAAAGATTACAGGTAACAGGGGAGGCCAATCTCCTAGTATGTTTGTATTCACCTTAATCCAGTAATTACTTTTAGCATCTCTACCAGTGGGATAATTTGGTAGGATAAGTCTCTACATGGGTTACCGATGAAGTATGTGATATCAATCCTAAAAATATTTGTTCCTCTTCCTCTTTCAGGATGTCCTTGATCATTTATCAAAATTCTAATCCACCTTATAATTCTATTCATAAGAGTCCTAAAGAAATAATATGAGCCTGGCGCTGGTGGCTCACGCCTGTGATCCTAGCTATTCAGGAGGCTGAGGACTGAGGATCTCCGTTCAAAGCCAGCCTGGGTAGGAAAGTCCATGAGTCTCTGATCTCGAATTAGCCATCAAAAAGCCATAAGTGGAGATATAGCTCAGGTGGTAGAATGCCAGCCTTGAGCAAAATGCTCAGGGATGGCACCTAGGCCCTGAGTTCAAGCCCCAAAACAAGCACTAAATAAATAAATAAATAAATAGACTCTTATCTCCAATAAACCACTAGAAAACCAGAAGTGGCTCTGTGGCTCAAGTAGTAGAGTACTCACCTTGAGCTGAAGAGTACCGGGACAGAGCCCAAGCCCAGAATTCAAGCCCCATGACCAACCCCCCCCCCCAAAAAAAGAAGTTCACTGCAGCAATACACATAAAAACAAAACCTTCAAAACAACTTAAGTGTTCTGAAAAGGAGTTACGTTCATACTTCTGTGCAAATATTTAAAACTTACATAGAATATAAAACAATACCAAAAAGAGGCTATTTGATGTAGTAAGATGCAAAGATTTGTTAACTATTCAAAAAGATTATGGTTTAAAACTACAGAAAATAAATACACTAGAAAGGTTGATTGTAATGCTGAGCCATCTTCCCAGCCCCAAGTTTTTCCCTTTTAATTTGACTTCTTTTATTTATTTTTTATGTGGTACTAAGGAATTGAACCCAGGGCTTCATGTATGCTAGACCAGCACTCTACCACTAAGCCACCTTCCCAGCCCCAAGTTACATAATTTTTTAAAATAAAGCCTCACTTGGGAGGTGGAAGCAGGAGGACTGTGGGTTTCAGGCCAGCCTAGACACACACAGAGACCCTGTCTCAAATAAAAAGAAAGATAAATCCAGGTGCTGGCTCACACCTATAATCCTAGCTTCTCAGGAGGCTCAAATCTAAGGATTATGGTTCAAAGCCAGCCTGGACAGGAAGGTTCATTCTACTTTTATCTATAATTAACCACCAAAAAAAGACAGAAGTAGAGTTGTGGCTCAAGTGGTAGAGTCTAGCCTTGAGTAAAAAAGCTCTGGGTCAGTGCCCAGGCTCTGAGTTCAAACTCCCAGATCAGCACAAAATTTAAATTGAAAAACAAAACAACAAGAAAGACAAGACAAAAACAACAACAAAAAAGAAAACCGTATCTGGGTGTCAGTGGCTTACACCTGTAATCCTAGCTACTGTGGAGGCTGAGATCTGAGGATCACAGTTTGAAGCCAGCCAGAGCAGGAAAGTCTGTGAGATTTATCTCCAATTAAATCACAGAAAAAGCCGGAAGTGGCATTGTAGTTCAAGTGGTAGAGTGCTAGCCTTGAGCAAAAGAAACTCAGGGACAGTGCCCAGGCCCTAAATTTAAGCCCCATGACTGGCAAAAGAAAAAAAGAGCCAGGCACTGGTGGCTCACGCCTATAATCCTAGCTACTCGGGAGGCTGAGATCTGAGGATCGCGGTTCAAAACCAGCCCGGGCAGGAGAGACCATGAGACTCCTATCTCCAATAAACCACCAGAAAACTGGAAGTGGTGCTGTAACTCAAGTGGTAGAGTACTCGCCTTGAGCTGAAGAGCTGAGGGACAGCGCCCAGGCCCAGAGTTCAAGCCCCAAGACCGACCAAAAAAAAAGAGTCAGAAGTAGTCATGGAGACTGAGCAACTAACTAAATCAGACAGTTTATAAGAAGAGACATTCAAGACACTATATTCAAACTCACCCTTGTCGCCTTTTAATAGCCCTCTGGACAATGGTTCCTCCACCTTGAATCCCAGGCCCAGGGTTTCCAGAGGCAATAGTGGATCCCAATGATGGTACATCTGATGCCATTTCTTTCAGAAAAGGAAAAAAAAAAATTATCACCAATATCAAGTTGGTTAAAAAAAAGGTTCAATATATAAATAAAAATCTTGATTTATGGGGAGGCTGGGAAGGGATGTGAAGGGTAAACAAAGGAGGAGGCTGCAATGCTTGATAAGAAATGTACTCATTATCTTGCCCATGTAATTGTAACCCCTCTGTACAGTATGTTCACAAAAAATAAAAATTTAAATTTAAAAAAATCTTGATTTATTAGAAGACTCAAATATTCACATACAGTACTCTTCTTGAATTCTTACATTAGCAAAAGATTTTCTCATACCTCATTTTTCCAACTTCATATGAACACTGTATTCTGTAGCTTTTTTTTTTTTGAAACAGGGTCTTCTATGTAGCCAAGGTTGGCCTTGAACCTGCAATCCTTCTGACTCAGCCTCTACAGTACTAAGATTATAGGCATGTGGCAACATACCAGAGTAGCATTCACTTTAGTCTTATAACAGTAACATAGTAGAAGTGAAACTGAACACATTTACAAGTTGGTTTATATATTTCATGCAAGCAATAAATATTTCTACCTTTTAAGAATTAAACAGTATGCCCAGCTGGGATTCATTTTTGTTGATTCATTGTGGACCTTAGGACCAGAACTTATTAAGAGTTGGGAGAGCCAAGAGCCATTATCTAATCTGGCAAACATAGGCACAATATGTCCAGGATATAGACACATAGAGACCATCGATCACATCTTGGGAGTCTGTACCCCCCTACTCTGCTATCTGTATTCTTGTAAGCAAACTCTGGCCCATGTTAACGTATGTGCTTTACTTTTCTTGTGAAAAAATATTTATTGTTTAATAGTATCAGAATTGGGAGCTCTTTCTATGAGACAATCTATAAGAGGCTGAAACCCAAAGGATGTGAATAATTGCATCTTCTGGTTTATTAAAAATTGAAAAGAATATACTTTTTACAACTTTTTTCCAAGAACCAATGTAAGACTATGTAAGTATTGCGAAAGTTCAGTTTTATTTCCTTACCCTTGTTTTAATACACTCATGTCAAAAAAGGTTTCCATAGGATGGTATAATGGCACAGGATAGGAAATACTTTAAACAAGGTCTGATGGATGCTCTGACATAGAAACGAGCATTTCAATATTAAGTTTAAAATATTATTTTTAATAATAAAGATATAAAATGCTGAAATCTAAAAAAAAAAAAGAATTAGAAGAACTGGAGAGTAAAAACACCTAAATTTCAATATTAAAGTTCCAAAAGAATAAAACAGAAAGGCCCTTATTATGTCTCTTTTTCCTGCCCTTTTACTATTCTTCCTTCCTTCCCACTCAGTTCAATCCCCTAGGAGTAAATAATGCTATCACCTGCGTACATCTGGATCTCTAGTGCTTTCCTCAGTTTATATTCACATCACTTGAGCTTGTAACCAAAAACAGCACATCTTTTCTCAGTAAAAATGGAACCTTGATTAGCAACTTGCATTTTTCATAAAAATACACATCATGATTATCTATTTACACACACTTGAAATCACACACTTTTTTTTTCTAGGATACAGTGCATCATTCCTGAATGTGTTACAATATCAGGTCCATGTATGGAGACAAGTTATTATTCCATCTCCCTGCTCCATATTATCCACATTAGCCTTAGAGGACGAATCAAATAGTAAATCAGTAAGAACAGATACTACACTTGATCTTAGCCAAAGGCTGAGAAGTGATCATATATACTTTATTTATATGACTTCACATTACATAAATGTTTCATGCATAAATGTATTTTTAATTATAACATTTACATTGGGATGTGCTCTCACAGGAATTATTAAAAACAAAAAAAGGGGGAGGGTGGGAATGTGGCTTAGTGGTAGAGTGCCTAGCATACATGAAATCCTGGGTTCCATTCCTCAGTACCACATACAGAGAAAAAGCCAGAAGTAACGCTGTGACTCAAGTGGTACAGTGCTAGCCTTGAGCAAAAAGCAGCTCAGAGACAGTGCCCAGGCCCTAAGTTCAAGCCCCAGAACTGGCAAAATAAATAATTCTCTCTCTCTCTCTCTCTCTCTACTCTCCCCCTCCTCTCTCCTTTCCTTCCCCCCAACTCCTAGAAAGGAAAGAAACAAAGAGGAGAGCCCTTGAAGACTCAGGGCAAAGGAAATGCCATCAGTGCTACCTGTGAGCAATACAAGAGGCATGAGTGTGACTGACTCCAGGCATACAGGCAAAGGCCAAGGCAAGAGGACACAAACCACAAAAACACTTTGGTTCCTTATCTGCCTTTTTCTATTTCTACTGTGTGATCTCTGTGTGCCTCTTCTTGTAGGTAGCAGCTCACTATCTCTCTTTTTTTATTTTTTGGGTCCGGTCGTGGGGCCTGAACTCTGGGCCTGGGCACTGTCCCTCAGCTCTTCAGCTCAAGGCTAGTGCTCTACCACTTGAGCCACAGCGCCACTTCCGGCTTTTTTCTTTTTGCTTATGTGGTGCTGAGGAATCGAACCCAGGGCCTCAGGCATGCAAGGCAAGCGCTGTACCACTGAGCCACCTTCCCAGCCCCAGCTCAATATCTCTTAACAGAGCCACCCTGCTTTTTCACACTGTCAAGAAAGCTGACATTATTGCTAGCAGTCTTGGCTCTGGCAGCAATTCCGGCCTGCTTCCACTATGTTCTCTGTTCTAACACTACAGGCCCTCATTGTACCATATTTTATTCAACCAGTCCTCAACTGAATGACATTTAGGTTGTTCCTCTAAGTTTTTACTATTATAAATAATGCTCTAAGAATATTTGCATATGTCAGGCGCTGGTGGCTCACACCTGTAATCCTAGCTACATTGCTTGCTACCACTGAGTTACATTCCCAGACAGCAATTAAATTTTTTTTGTTTTTTTTTTTTTGTATTTTTGTCGGTCATGGGGCTTGAACTCTGGGCTTGGGCGCTGTCCCTCAGCTCTTCAGCTCAAGGCGAGCGCTCTACACTTGAGCTACAGCGCCACTTCCGGTTTTCTAGTGGTTTATTGGAGATAGGAGTCTCACGGTCTTTCCTGCCCGGGCTGGCTTTGAACCGCGATTCTCAGATCTCAGCCTCCTGAGTAGCTAGGATTACAGGCGTGAGCCACCGGCGCCCGGCCAGCAATTAAATTTTTGATAGAGCTGGAACTGTGGTTCCGTGGTAGAGCATCTGCCTAGCAGGTGTGAGGCCAAACTCTAACTCCAGTATGGAGAGCAGGGGGAATTCCCTAAATTTTTGATGGATAGTACAAAAATTACATTCCCAAAGTGCTGCTGAAATACACTCCCACTAACAGGATATAACAGAACTTGTTAAGCCAGGCGCTGGTGGCTCAAGCCTGTAATCCTAGCTACTCAGGAGGCTGAGATATGAGGATCACAGTTCAAAGCCAGTCCAGGCAAGAAACTCCGTGAGACTCTTATCTCCAATAAACCACTCAGAAAGCCAGAAGTGGTGCTATGGCTCAAGTGGTAGAGTGCTTGCCTTGAGCTGAATAGCTGAGGGACAGCACTCAGACCCAGAGTTCAAGCCCCACGATCGTCAATATTCCATATTTGTAAAGCAAATATGGAAGAAGAAACAGAAGTTGTAATTTGATTCTGAATACATATTGTGCATACACATGTGCATGCCCTTCTTCTGTCACCAGAGAAGATATCTGTCCAGTAAACAAGGACTATGTCCTGCCTGGTATTGGTTGATTATATCCCTTATAATATAATGTCCTTTAATGAAGAAACCAGTGCTCCTCAGAGAAATGACTGGTTCTATGGCTAGGGAATATGCAAAAATGAATCTAGAGCATCCTATCCATGCTAACAAAGAGTAAGGAAGTTCTTTTTTTTTTTTACTTTTTTTTTAATGATTCTGGTTTGAAGTCAGGACCTTGCACATGCTAGGCAAATACTCTTCCATTTGATCATGACTCAGTGTGTTTTTACTTATTTTTCCAAGAGGATTTCTCAATTTTTGCCCAGGGCTAGCTTCAGACTATGATCCTCCCATCTATGCCTCCTGCATAACTGAGATTACAGACAAGAAACACCATGCCCAACCTTCTTATTGAGATGGAGTCTTTCTAACTTTGCTCAGACTGACCTTGAACTATGATCCTTCCAATCTCTGTCTCCAAAGTACCAGGGATGACAAGCATAAACCACTGCACTTGACTATTTCTACTATTCTTACTACATCTTACACGGAAAAAAAAAATTATTTGTTTTTATTTGTATTTCTTTTTTAGATTCTTTAAAGTCAACTGATATTGGAGTTGACTTCATATTTTTAACATTTTTATATTGAAAAATGTGTTATGGTTTGGATATCATTCAATTGTTTTAATGTCCTCTAAGAGTCCACTTGTTAAAATCTTGATCTGTAAGTGCTGTAGAATTTGGAAGGTCAAGGCTAGTGGAAGGGCCTACCTCACTGAGAGCATACCCAATGAGGATCTTTTCCATTAATTTCCTTTATCCTGTCTCTCTCTCACTTCCACCTTCCTGACTTGAAAGTGAGCACTAGCTACTGAATGAACCATTATACACTACCATTAAGTGAGCAGATGCAGGTGGCATGCCTTTGCACCTTCCAATCTGTGAACTAAGACTTTTTGTTTATGTATTAGTTGACTCAGGTACTCCATTATAGTAACATAGTTAATACAATGTGTTTTTTTCTAGTGAATTTGTAAAATATATCAGTATGTAAAAGGAATTAGATCGGGCTGGGAAGGTGGCTCAGTGGTAGAGCACTTGCCTTGCATGCCTGAGACCCTGGGTTCGATTCCTCAGCACCACATAAGCAAAAAGAAAAAAGCCGGAAGTGGCGCTGTGGCTCAAGTGGTAGAGCGCTAGCCTTGAGCTGAAGAACTGAGGGACAGCGCCCAGGCCCAGAGTTCAGGCCCCACAACCAGACCCCCCAAAAAAAGAAATTAGAGATCCTTTGTATTCTACAAATATCTCCTTGCTATTACTTTAAGTATACACATTTTTCCTTCTCATATTTTAAACTTACTGAACTCCTAAATAGTTCCTGGGTTTATGACTTCCTTGGGAAAGCTCCCTTATCTCTTGGTTATTTATAAAAAAAATTTTCTGTGTGTGTACATGTGCATGAGCCAGTCCTGGGGCTTGAACCACAGCTCTACTTCTTGCTTTTTGGTGGTTAATGGGAAATAAGAGTCTGACGGACTTTACAGCCCAGGCTGACTTCGAACAGAGATCCTCAGATCTCAGCCTGTTGAGTAGCTAGAATTACAGGCATGACCCACCAGTACCAGACTCATTCATAGATCTTTAATGTGGAATATTTTTTTTTGGTCAGTTATTGGGCTTGAAATCTGGGCATGGGCACTGCCCCTCAGCTCTTCAGCTCAAGGCAAGCATTCTACCACTTGAGCCACAGTGCCACTTCCACTTTTTTTGTGGTTAATTGGAGATAAGAACCTCAGGACTTTCCTGCCTAGGCTGGCTTTGAATTGTGATCCTCAGATCTCAGCCTCCTGAGGATTACAGGCTAGCTAGGATTACAGGCATGAGCCACTGTTACCACAGTGTAAACATATTTTATAATGATCACACAATGACAAAATCAGCTGGCACATTTCTCAAAAAATTATCCCATCACTAAGAAACCTGTAACTATAGATAATTATACCAATTGCTTGCTGAATAGTATATCTGTTCTTCCCTTACCTGAAAGTATCACCTTAATTATAGCTTAAATACCTAAAGATATTTTATCTCTCTATGCTTACTCTACATTAATACATTTTTCCATTCCTATGTCAGTCCTAAACACTTTGATTACATCTTTATATTGTAATCATCTAACAGAAAATGTTCTATGTTCCACATCAACTTATTTTTTTGTAAAAAATATTTTTGAGACAAACACTCATTATAGAGCCAAGGCTGCCCTGAAAACTTCCAATCCTCCTGTCTTTGCCTCCTGAGAGTTAGAACATTAGGCATGTGCCACCACATCCAGATTCAAAATTTTATTAAATGTCGGGCTGGGAATGAGGCTTAGCGGTAGAGAGCTTGCCTAGCATGCATGAAGTTCTGGGTTGAATTCCTCAGTACCACAAAAAGAAAAAGGCAGAAATGTCGCTGTGGTTCAAATGGTAGAGTGCTAACCTTGAGCAAAAGAAGCTCTCAGGGATAGTGCTGAGGCCCTGAGTTCAATCCCCAGGACTGACCAAAAAAAAAAAAAAAAGCCGGGTGCCAGTGGCTCATACCTGTAATCCTAGCTACTTAGAAGGCTGAGATCTGAGGATCCATATTCAAAGCCAGCCCAGGCTGGAAAGTCTGTGAGACTCTAATCTCCAATAAACCAACAGAAAACCAAAAGTGGCACTGTGGCTCACATAGTAGAGTGCTAGCCTTGAACTGAAGAGCTGAGGGACAGTGCCCAGGCCCACAACCAACATAAATAAATAAATAATGTCATACAGTGACTCTTGCTTCCTGAACAATTCAAACACTATATAAAACAAATATAAGTATACTTTCTGACAAAGTTCCAGTGGGTTCATGCATGTAATCCTAGTAACTCAAGAGACTAAGATCTGGAAGATCTTAGTTTGAGGCCAGTCTGGGAAGACAAGTTTATATTAGACTCCATCTCCAAAATAAAAAGCAAAATGCAGGGCTGTAGGAATAAAACATACAGCCAGAGCCATCTAAATTTTGACACAGCAGCTAAAAAAAAAAAAAAGAAAAGCAAACAAAACCCAACCTCTTCAACAAATGGTGCTGGCAAAACTGATTATCCAGTTTTTCTCTCTGTGTACAAAAATCATTCCAAATAGATCAAGGAACTCGAAAACTGAAACTTTAAATCTAACACAGTAAAACAGGGAAAGCCAGGTGCCCATGGCTCATGCCTATAATCCTAGCTACTCAAGAGGCTGAAATCTGAGGACCATGGTTCGAAGCCAGCCTGGGCAGGAAAGTCCCTAAAACTTTTTTTTTTTTTTTTAATGGTCAGTTGTGGGGCCTGAACTCTGGGCCTGAACACTGTCCCTCAGCTCTTCAGCTCAAGGCTAGCACTCTACCACTTGAGCTACAGCGCCACTTCTGGCTTTTTCTGCTTATGTGGTACTGAGGAATCGAACCCAGGGCCTCATGCTTGCAAGGCAAGTATTCTACCACTGAGCCACCTTCCTAGCCCACCCTGAAACTCTTATCTCCAATAAACTACCAGAAGTGATGCTGTGGCTCAAGTGGTAGAGCACTTGCCTTGAACTGAAGGGCACAGGAACAGCACCCAAGCCCAGAGTTCAAGCCCCATGACCAACAACAACAATAGGGAAAACCCTAAAAGATGTCGACACTGGAAATTATTTTCTGTATAGGACTTCAATTGCCCAGACACAAAAACAAGAATTAACATTTGATATCAGTAGCTCATGCCTGTAGTTCTAGCTATTCAGAAGGCTGAGATCTGAGGATTCTGGCTCAAAGCCAACCCAGACTTAAAGTCCGTAAGACTCTTATCTCCAATTAACCAGCAAAAAGCCAGAAATAAAGATTTGGTTCAAGTAGAGGGGGACCAGCCTTGAGCAAAAAAACTTGGGGCCAGAGACCAGGTCCTAAGTTCAAGCCCCAGTACTAGCACCAAAAAAGAAAAAAAAAAAAAAGAAAAAAGAAAAGAAAAGAAAAGAGAAATGACCTATAGTACTACATCAAATTAAAAAGTTTCTGCAATGGGGCTGGGAAGGTGGATCAGTGGTAGAGTGCTTACCTCCCATGCATGAAGCCCTGGGTTCGATTCCTCAGCACCACATAAGCAAAAAGAAAAAAGCCAGAAGTGGCGCTGTGGCTAAAGTGGTAGAGTGCTAGCCTTGAGCTGAAGAGCTGAGGGACAGTGCCCAGGCCCAGAGTTCGGGTCCCACGACCGGACCCAAAAAAAAAAAAAAAAAAAAGAAGAAGAAGCAATAACCAGAACTAATCCACTGAATGGGAAAAATTCTTCACCAGCTATTCAACCAATAATGCATTAATATCTACAGTATTTTAAAAGCTCAATGGGCTGGGAAGGTGGCTCAGTGGTAGAGCACTTGCCTTATATGCATCAGGCCCTGGGTTTGATTCCTTTGTACCACATAAGCAGAAAAAGCCAGAAGTGGCGCTGTGGCTCAAGTGGTAGTGCACTAACCTTGAGCTGAAAAGCTGAGGGACAGTGCCCAGGCCCAGAGTTCAGGCCCCACGACTGGACCCAAAAAAAAAAAAAAAAAAGTATTTAAAAAGCTCAAAAATTGATTAGCAAAAGAACAAATAGGGGCTAGGAAGGTGGCTCAGTAGTAGAGTGCTTGCCTCACATGCATGAGGCCCTGGGTTCGATTCCTCAGAACCACATAAGCAGAAAAAGCCAGAAGTGGCGCTGTGGCTCAAGTGGTAGAACACTAGCCTTTTTTTTTTTTTTTTTTTGGTCCGGTCGTGGGGCCTGAACTCTGGGCCTGGGTGCTGTCCCTCAGCTCTTCAGCCCAAGGCTAGCACTCTACCACTTGAGCCACAGCACCACTTCCAGCTTTTTTTTTTTCTGCTTATATGGTGCTGAGGAATCGAACCCAGGGCCTCATGCATGCAAGGCAAGCACTCTACCACTGAGCCACCCAGCCCACTAGCCTTTTTTTTTTTTTTTTTTTTTTTTTGTCGGTCGTGGGGCTTGAACTCTGGGCCTGAGCGTTGTCCCTCAGCTCTTCAGCTCAAGGCGAGTGCTCTACAGCACCACTTCCAGTTTTCTGGTGGTTAGCTGGAGATAAAGAGTTTCACTGACTTTCCTGCCTGGGCTGGCTTTGAACCACAACCCACACATCTCAGCCTCCTGAGTAGCTAGGATTACAGGCGGGAGCCACCAGCGCCCGGCTACACTAGCCTTGAGATGAAGCACTCAGAGACAGCACCCAATCTCAGAGTTCAGGCCCCACAACCAACAACAACAACAACAAAAAGAACGAATAATCCAAGTAATAAATGGGTAAATGAAATAAAACAAAGTGGTGCTATGGCTCTTGCCTTGAGCTGAAGAGCTCAGGGACAGCACCCGGGCCTAGAGTTCAAGCCCCATGATGGACCAAAAGAAAGAAAGAAAGGGCTGGGAAGGTGGCTCAGTGGTAGAGTGCTTGCCTTGCATGCATGAGGTCCTGGGTTAGATTCCTCAGCACCACATAAGCAGAAGCCGGAAGTGGCACTGTGGCTCAAGTGATAGAGCACTAGCCTTGAGCTAAAGAGCTGAGGGACAGTGCCCAGGCCCAGAGTTCAGGCCCCACAACCAACAAAAAAAAAGTGGGGGGAGTGGGGAAAGATGGGGCGGGGAAGAGAGAAGAAAGAGACAGAGACAGAGAGAGAGAGTCCTACTTTATAATCCCACCATACCACTCTTGGGCATATATCCAAAGAAGTATAAATCCATGTACAAGAAAGGCATGTGCATACTCAATGTTTAGTGCAGCACTGATTTTTTTATTTGTGTTTTGTTCAGTCATGGGGCTTGAACTCTGGGCCTGGGCGCTCTCCCTCAGCTCTCCAGCTCAAGGCTAGTGCTCTACCACTTGAGCACAGGGCCACTTACAGTTTTCTAGTGGTTTATTGGAGATAAGAATCTCACAAGTCGGGCGCTGGTGGCTCACACCTGTAATCCTAGCTACTCAGGAGGCTGAGATCTGAGGATCGCGGTTCAAAGCCAGCCCGGGCAGGAGAGACCCTAAGACTCCTATCTCCAATAAACCACCAGAAAACCGGAAGTGGCGCTGTAGCTCAAGTGGTAGAGCGCTCGCCTTAAGCTGAAGAGCTGAGGGACAGTGCCCAGGCCCAGAGTCAAGCTCTACGACCGACAAAAAAAAAAGAATCTCACAGACTTTCCTCCCTGGGTTGGCTATGAATTGTGATCCTCAGATCTCATCCTCCTTAGTAGTTAGGATTACAGGCATGAGCCACCAGCGCCCAGCTAAGTGCAGCATTGTTTAACACAGCTAAACAGTGGAATCAGCCAAGATGCCAAAAACAGATTAATAGGTAAGGATTTTATATCTATAAACATTATGGAACATTACAGAAACATAGAAAAAAATGAAATTGTTGGAATTGGGAAACATATTGAACAAGATAAGCCAAGTTCAAAAAGCCAAATATTGCAAGTTTCACTCATATGTGAAAGTTAGACCTAAAAGACATATTCATGGATATATACATGTGTATTTGTCTACCTATACACATATTATATATAACATATATCCTATTGAATATGTGTATACAAATTCTAATTTTAGGAATATATAGGAAGATGAGAGGATGAGAAGGGAAAAAATGGTTGGTAATTTCAAAATATAGTGCTATGTATTAAAATGGCATAAGGAAATTCCATGAAAGCTGTTAATAATGAGGAGAATGGGGGAAAACGAAATAATAGAGGATTATTCTTTTTTTTTCTTTTTTTTTTTTGTCAGTCATGGGTCTGGACGCTGCCCCTCAGCTCTTCAGTTCAAGGCGAGCACTCTACCACTTGAGCCACAGTGCCACTTCCGGTTTTCTGGTGGGCTTACTGGAGATAAAGAGTTCACAGACTTTGCTGCCCGGACTGACTTTGTACCAAGATCCTCAGATGGCAGCCTTCTGAGTAGCTAGGATTACAGGCATGAGCCACTGGCGCCTGGCTTAAATTCTTCTCTATTGTTTTTATTTTTTATTTTATTTTATTTTTGCCAGTTCTGGGGCTTGAA
Organism: Dipodomys merriami; assembly: GCF_024711535.1. Lineage (NCBI taxonomy): Eukaryota > Metazoa > Chordata > Mammalia > Rodentia > Heteromyidae > Dipodomys > Dipodomys merriami. The sequence continues at coordinate 1,908,310 of NW_027202893.1, forward strand.
CTCAGGGCTTGGGCACTGTCCCTAAGCTGCTTTTTGACTCAAGGTAGCACTCTACCCCTTGAGCCACAGCGCTACTTCTGGCTTTTTTTGTGTATATGGTACTGAGGAATTGAACCCAGGGCTTCATGCAGGCGAGGCAAGCACTCTACCACTGGGCTACATTCCCAGCCCTATTCTTAACGAAACAGAATATATGCATGCCTGCAGACATGAGACCTTAGGAATTTTACACGTTAGAGGGAAACAAAACTTAAATGTAAATGCAAATTAAGTGCACGTCTAGATATATTAAAAGACCAGCCCTTGTATAACTAATGTGAATGTGGCTTAGTGGTAGTGTTTGCCTAGCATGCATGAAGCCCTAGGTTCAATTCCTCAATACCACATAAACAGAAAAAGTCGGAAGTGGTGCTGTGGCTCAAGTGGTAGAGTATTAGCCTTGAGCAAAAGAGGCTCAGGGACAGTGCCCAAGCCCTGAATTAAAGTCCCAGGACTGGCAAAAAAAAGAAAAAATCTTACACAAAAGACTAATCTGAACATGCATGAAGTCCTGGGTTTGATTCTTCAGTACCACACAAACATAAAAAGCCAGAAGTGATGCTGTGACTCAAGTGATAGAATGCTAGCCTTGAGCAAAGAAAGCTCAGGGACAGTGCCCAGGCCCTGAGTTCAAGCCCAGGACTGGCAAAAAGAAAAAAAAAATATTCAGACTAAGGTTTCTTTCCAAATGAACTTCCAATGAATTGTACTTCAACTGTTACAGTATTAAAATGTATTTCATTACTTTTTATAAGGTCTTTATAAAAGGATATTTTTAAAAAAAGGGGGGGGATAGAGGCATGGTTCAACCATGAGCAAAAAGACTAAGTGACAAACTAGGTCTTCCTTCAAATTGCAGGGAGATGAGGCCTCAGGTGTTTGTACAAGAACAGTTTCTCAGATTTTAAAATACAATAAAGTCAAGCATAACAACAACATAAAAGTCCAAAAGAGATTCTATATTAAACATAATAATAATAACAATAACGAAGTAAAAACCTGAGACTCTTCCCCCCCCCCAACCTGAGACTCTTAAGCCCCAATACCAGTGCAAAAAAGAAAACAACCTTGAGGCTGGGGATGGTAGATCACATGTATAATCTCAGCTACTCAGGAGGCAGAGATCTGAAGGATCACTGTTTGAGGTTACCCCAGGCAATAATGGTAACATATTCCCTTCCTCAAGGAGTAGCAAACACATTTTTAAATCACAGCTTCTCAGAAGGTCTTAAGTAAAAGGCTCATAGCCCAAGGCCAGCCTTGGGTAAAAGTAGATTCCATACAGAAAAAATGCTGACAGGTCCTGGTGTATCACACCTGTAAATCCTACCTACTCAAGAGGGTGAGACTTCAATGATCAAAGGGCAGAAAAATCTTTGAGATTCTATCTCCAACTAGCCAGTTAAACTAGAGGTATAGCTCAAGTGGTATAATACAAGCTGTGAGCAAGAAAGCTGAGAATGGGAGGCCTTGACTTCAAGTCCCCATACCAGCACTAAATAATAAACACATATATAAGCTGGGTGCTGGTGTTTCACGCCTGTAATCCTAACTACTCAGGAGGCTGAAATCTGAGGATTGCAGTTGAAAGCCAGCGGGGGGGGGGGGGGGGGGGGGGGGGGGGGGAGTGGCTGGGAAGGTGGCTCAGTGGTAGAGTGCTTGCCTTGCATGCATGAGGCCCTGGGTTCGATTCCTCAGCACCACATAAGCAGAAGAAAAAAAAAAAGCTGGAAGTGGCGCTGTGGCTCAAGTGGTAGAGTGCTAGCCTTGAGCTGAAGAGCTGAGGGACAGCGCCCAGGCGCAGAGTTCAGGCCCACGACCAGACTATTAACAAAACCAGCCCGGGCAGGAAAGTCCGTGAGCCTCTTATCTCCAATTAACCACCAGAAAACCGGAAGTGTTGCTGAAGAGCTGAGGGACAGAACCCAGGCCCAGAGTTCAAGCCCCACGACCAACGACAAATAAATAAATACATACATATATATTCATAAACAAACAAACCACAACATGACTGGGAACCCAGCTCGAGTAGAAGAGTACCTACCTAGCACAAGGTGCTTAGTTCAAGCCCCAACATCATAAAAAAAAAAAAAAAAAAGAAGGCCAGGCACCAGTGGCTCACACCTGTAATCCTAGCTACTCGGGAGGCTGAGATCTGAGAGTCTCGGTTCAAAGCCAGCCTGGGCAGGAAACTCCATGAGACTCTTATCTCCAATTAACCACTACAAAATAGGAAGTGGCTCTGTGGCTCAAGCTGTAGAGCGCTTGCCTTGAGCTAAAGAGTGCAGGGACAGCGCCCAAGCCCAGAGTTCAAGCCCCACGGCCGACAAAAAATAAAAATAAAAATAAAATTAAAAAATGTTGACAACTTGTCACACTGTCTGAACTTCTATTTTCTTTTTTTTTTTTTTTGGGGGGGGGGGTCCGGTTGTGGGGCCTTAACTCTGTCTCGGCCTGGGCGCTGTCCCTCAGCTCTTCAGCTCAAGACTAGCGCTCTACCACTTGAGCCACAGCGCCACTTCCGGCTTTTTTCTTTTTTGCTTATGTGGTGCTGAGGAATCGAACCCAGGGCCTCAGGCATGCAAGGCAAGCACTCTACCACTGAGCCGCCTTCTCAGCCCACAGTTTTAAAAACATAATTAACAAAATTCTGACCCATTACCTTTAGACGTGAGAAAATAGAAATTCACGGGCTGGGAAAGTGGCTCAGTGGTAGAGTGCTTGCCTTGCATGCATGAGGCCCTGGGTTCGATTCCTCATCACCACATAAAAAGCCAGAAGCGGTGCTGTGGCTCTAATGGTAGAGCACTAGCTTTGAGCTGAAGAGCTAAGGGACATCCAGGCCCAGAGTTCAGCTCCACAACCGGGAAAAACAAAAACAAAACAAAAAACTGTAATTTATATAACTGACAATTACATTTAAGAAGTTTTTTTTTCTGAATATCAGCTTTAATCTAAATGTCAGAAATCTAGTGTTCCTTCCTTTGCCTTCTACATTTTCCACCTACATTATTGTCATAACACAGGAAGAGTTTTCTGCTAATAAGAAAAAAGAATTAAAGGACAAGGCTGGGAATGTAGCTTAGTGGTAGAGTGCTTCCCTACCATGCATGAAGCCCTGGGTTTGATTCCTCAGTACCATATATAAACAGAAAAAGCCAGAAGTGGCAGTGTGACTCAAGTAGTAGAGTACTAGCCTTGAGCAAAAGAAGTTCAGGGGATGAGGGGATAACAAGTTCAACAAGAAACGTACTCACAACCTTACTTATTTAATTGTAACCCCTCTGTACATCATCTTGACAATAAAATTAAAAATGAAGAAAAAAAAAAAAAAAGCAGCAGCAGCTCAGGGGCTGGGAATGTGGCTCAGTGGAAGAATGCTTGCCTCGCATGCATGAAGCCTGGGTTCAACTCCTCAGTAACACATAAACAGAAAAACACGGAAGTGGCGCTGTGGCTCAAGTGGTAGTGTTAGCCTTTAGCACAACAAGGTTCAGAGACAGTGCCCAGGCCCTGAGTTCAAGCCGCCAGGACTGGAAAAAGAAAAAAGAAAGAGAAAGAAAGAAAGAAATCTATAAATTGGAGAAGCAAGCAAGCAGCCAAAGGGCAGAAAACAAAATCAAATGTTTCATTAGTAAAGATTCTGCACCTTATTTTAAAAAATGATAGTTTCTGCTTAGAGATTAAAGGTAAGGCTGGGAGTGTGACTTAGTGGTAGGTTGCTTACCTAGTGTGCACAAAGCCCTGGGTTCCATTCCCTAGTACCATATTAACAGAAAAGGCAGGAAGTGGCACTGTGGCTTAAGTGGCAGAGGGCTAGCCTTGAGCAAAAGAAGCTCAAAGATAGTGTACAGACCTTGAGTTCAAGCCCCCAGGCTGGCAAAGTAAATAAATAAAAATAAAAATAAGAGATTTGAATAATGAAATGTATTTAAGAGAATGTCATTCTCATGAATGTATTTTAAAAACAAAATAAAGCAACCCCACCCACACAGCTGGAAAAAAGCTTCTGACAAACCAATTAAAACTTGTTTACCCAGGCCACTTCTTAATAAGAGAGCAATTTCACTAGGGTTATATAAGGATTTTGCAATGTGTGATCAGTTTAAATTTATTTACTCTCTAGTTCTCAGATCGGTTATTTTACTACACGGTCAGGTTTTTCCTAACAGCATTTCTCTAGTTGGGTAGCTTTATTCCATCATTCAGTGCTTCCTCCAAGGAATTTTTAGTCATTAATTTTATCTCTATTTCCCTTAAGAGAGATAACAATTATAAAATTGTTTTAAACAATTAAAAAAACCTTACATTGACTTTTGTGACAAATTAACCACTTCTTAAAATACCACTATTCCCAGAAACATAATGGAAAGACAATAAATTTCACAGTGATTCAGCTATACTACCAAAACCTGTATATTACAATACTGCCTTGGGCTGGGAATATGGCTTAGTGGTAGAATGCTTGCCTAGCCAGCATGAAGCCCTTGGTTCAATTCCTCAGTACCACATACACAGAAAAAGCCAGAAGTTGGGGGGGAAGGGGGAGGCTGGGAAGGGATGTGAAGGGTAAACCAAAGGAGGAGGCTGCAATGCTTGGTAAGAAATGTACGTATTATCCTGCCCATGTAATTGCAACCCCTCTGTACAGTATGTTCACAAATAAAATAAAATTAAAAAAAAAAAAGAAAAAGCCAGAAGTGGCACTGTGGCTCAACCAAAAACAAAACAAAAACAAAAAACACAATATTGCCTTTCACAAATAAGAAAATCAAGTATGAATTCCCCCCCCCCAAAAAAAAAATGTAGGCACAGCAGGGAGTCTTCCTCTCCTCCCTCCCTCCCTTTTCTCTCTCTCTCTTTCTCTCTCTCTCTTTCACACACACACACACACACACACACACACACACACACACACACACACACCACTGTTCCATTAACTTTTTAAAAGGCTATCAAAGATACAGATTTTACACGAATTTTTTTTTTTTTTTGGCCAGTCCTGGCTAGCACTCTACCACTTGAATCACAGGAATCGAACCCAGGACTTCATGCATGCTACACTCTACCATTAAGCCACATTCCCAGTCCCAAGATAGGGATTTTTTTTTTAATGAAGAATGCAGTATATTTTGCAAGAAAACAGCCAAGGTGTGCAAGGTAAACTAGGTCTTCTAAAATGAAATGATTCCTAGGGAAAAATAACTGTAACATAGTGGGAGAAAAAGCTAGAACCAGAGTTTGGAAGATCTGCTCTCTAGACCAGCATTATAACCTACTTCATCTCTGAGACATGGCTAGATTTTGAGGGGTTTTAAAAAAAATATCCGTTGAAAAATGTCCTTCTGAAAGAACAGGAATTGCCTCGACCGAGGTCTAACAACATTTTAAACCTGGAGTTCTGGAGAAACCACCGGCGTCGGCCAAACCTCGGCCTTCAGCGCTCACAGAGACACCAGCTTGGAGGCCACCCAGAGAAGGGAAAAGCGAGTTTCAAAGTGTAGCCCGAGGGGGCGGGGTGGGGTTGGAGGTTCTGCCCGGAGAAGCACAGTCCACATCCCAAGTCTGAAGAGTTCAATGAAAACCTAAAGTGTGAACTGTTTGGAAACAGCACCTCGGCCACACAGCGCCGCGCTCCGACGTTCCCCAACGCGGGGAAACGGAGCCCCCCCGGTCTAGTTAGTTACCTCAGCATCACCAAATCCGGGCCGGCAGAAGGTTAAAAGACCACATGACACACCAGAACTCCGCCAGGACCGGGAGAGACGGGCCACACCGGCCTCCACTCCGGGCAAGAATCCCTCCAGTCCCATTCGCCGGCTCTTCCCAGCCCACCGGGGTCCCCACCACGGCCCGGGGCGGCGCCCCTCCCCCACCGCCCGGGCCCGCAGCCCCCGCAGCCGACGCGCAGCCCGCGGTCTCCCCGGTTGTCAGTCCCTCCAGCCCCTCCCCCTTTAAAGGCTCTCCGGCCCGCCGTCTCCTCACCCGGGTTAGCAGCAGTCGCCGCCATGGCCTAGATGCCACCTCCACCTCGCCACCTCCTCCCCCCAGTGGGAGGAGCCGCCGCCACCGAGCCGTGGTGGGGGGGAGGGGGAGGGATGAGCCACTCCCCAGAAGCGGCACCCCACCGCAGCCACCGCTACCGCGGAACCCAAGATGGCGGACGCGCCACCCCCACCCCCCACCCCGAACACACTCCAGCCCGGCCCCAAGGGCTGAGAAGCCACGCCCGTGGTGTGGGCGGAGTCAAGTCATCGCCCGCCTCCTTGGAAAGATTGACCAATGGAAACACCAAGTCAGCCAGTGGGCCAGGCAGTTGTACTGTGCCAGCGAGTCCAAGGAAGGCAGAGCGAGGAAGAAGTCCAGCTGTCTCCCTAATCCCGCCTTCTTTGCGTCAGAGGTCAGTGATCGAGTGACGTCAGTGAAAAGCAATGAAAATGGGTGTTCCAATAAAGTTTCACTTAGAGAGTAAGGCCCGAGTTCCCCTTGCAAAGGGTTTGTAAATACTCATTTAGACGTTCTAATACTTAAACTTTACGTAGTGATTTATAATCTTTTCTAGAGTTTTTCTCTCTCAAAGGACCTTTGTTCAGTAACTTACTTTTGAATGCCTACTGTGGACTTGGTAAATACTGGGGAACTTCCTGCCTGTGAACTGTATAAAGCCTGCGACGACACCATTTGGTACTTGACCAGACAGACACTTAATGACCTGCAATGCTCTTTGCCTGCCTACGGCCAGTAGGCCTATACTCACAATTTTGTATAGCCCATAGCTATGTTTATCTAAATGAACTTTGGCAGAAAAAGGATTCCCCACCCCTGAAAGGGAAATACCTACAACTAACACCAAGAGAAAACTATGAAGGTATTTTGATTAAGAGTGAAGAGTGGAATGCCCTCCTTTAGTAAATAAATAATGACAAAGTGATAGGTTTTTAGTAAAGAAGTGATAAAATGATGACATATTCCTAATAATCAGAAGTACTTATGTTTACTCATTTAATGGTCAAAACAACATTGTGAGGTAGATTCTACTTTGTAGCCATTTAGCAGATAAAGAAATGCAAGGAAAAAGATTAAGTAAGGGATATCAAGCAAACAAGTTTAGTAGTGGTGTGGGAAATAAGTTGAATGAGTCTGATGGAGAAATCCTGTTCCACCTATTCTTGAGTTTTAGCCACATATTTATATTTTTATCAAAAGATAATACTACCAGGGCTGGAAAGGTGGCTCAGTGGTAGAGTGCTTGCATTGCATGCATGAGGCCCTGGGTTCGATTCCTCAGTACCACATAAGCAGAAAAAGGCAGAAATGGCACCGTGCTCAAGTGGTAGAGCGCTAGCTTTGAGCTGAAGAGCTGAGGAACAGTGCCCAGACCCAGAGTTCAGGCCACACGACCCACAAACACACACACACACACAAATTATTTAATATAAATTATTTAATATAAATTATTTAATATAAATTTAATCAGAAACAACGAAAATTCTATGAATATTCTATTAAGCATCTCTACATTCTTTTTTTTTTTTTTTTTTTTTGGTCAGTCGTTAGTTCTGTTTTTGTGAGTGGTTTACTGGAGATAAGAGTCTCACAGACTTTCCTGCCTGGGCTGGCTTTGAACCGCAATCCTCAGATCTCAGCCTCCTGAGTAGCTAGGATTACAGGTATGAGCCACCGGTGCCCAGTTTTTCAGTATTCTTAGAGGCTGTATATGTATTACAAAGACATTGATCTATTTATCTTATATATTATCTTATATTAATTAAAATCTGAGCATTTCAGCATAATTTTCATATTGTTTATAAATATTTGTTAAATTCTACTTCCCCCCCTTCTCAAGGCTAGTATTCTGCCTCTTGAGACACAGCTCCACTTATGGCTTTTTTTTTTTTTTTAATTAATTGGAGTCTGACACTTGCCTGCCCAGGATGGCTTCAAATGGCAATCATCAGATCTCAGCTTCTTGAATAACTAGGATTACAGGTGTGAGTCACCAGCACCTGGCCAAAAATTTAAAAAAAATTTTTTTTTGGTCTGGTCATGTGGCCTGAACTCTGGGCCTGGGCACCGTTCCTCAGCTCTATCAGCTCAAGGAGAGCACTCTACCACTTGAGCAACAATGCCACTTCTAGCTTTTTCTGCTTATGTGGTGCTGAGGAATCAAACCCAGGGCCTTATACATGCAAGGCAAGCACACTACCACTGAGCCACCTTCCCAGCCCCGAACTACATGTTTTTAAATTCAAGAATGTTTTAGTCAGGCACAGGAGGATCACAGTTGTAATCCTGAGTATAATGGTTTGAAGCCAGCTCAAGCAGATCAGGCAGAAAAGTTCACTGAAACTCTATCTTTCAATTAACCACCCAAAAGCCAGACATGAGGATATGGCTCAAGTAAGAGTTCAAAGCCCTGAGTTCAAGCCTCCCCTCACCCCCCCACAAAAAAAGGAAAGAAAAGAAAAGGTTAAAAATAATAATAAAGGGGCTGGGAAGGTGGCTCAGTGGTAGAGCACTTGCCTTGCATGCTCAAGGCCCTGGGTTCGATTCCTCAGCACCACATATGCAAAAAGAAAAAAACCAGAAGTGCCACTGTGGCTCAAGTGGTAGAGCGCTAGCCTTGAGCTGAAGAGCTGAGGGACAGCGCCCAGGCCCAGAGTTCAGGCCCCACAACCAGACCCAAAATAATAATAATAATAATAATAATAATAATAAAAAAAAATTCATTAAATCCTAGTTACTCAGGAGGCTGAGATCTGAGGATCATGATTCAAAGTCAGCCCAGGCAGGAAAAGCTGTGAAACTATCATCTAAAAAAAAACCACCAGAAAACCAGAAATAAATAAATATATACATTAAACCATGAAAACAGTAGTGATGAAAAAAGTAACAAGTACTTTCATTCAAAATCATACAGTTAAAAAAAATCTAACAAGAGGGCTGGGAAGGTGGCTCAGTGGTAGAGTGCTTGCCTTGCATGCATGAGGCCCTGGGTTCAATTCCTCAGCACCATGTAAGCAGAAAAAGCCGCAAGTGGTGCTGTGGCTCAAGTGGTAGAGCCTTGAGCTGAAGAGCTGAGGGACAGTTTCCAGGCCCAGAGTTCAAGCCCCACAACTGACAAAAAATAATAATAATAATAATCTAACAAGATATATAATGTGAATGTTACTTTAAATGTGGCATGCAAGCAGCTGAAAAAGTCAAATGTAAATAGGAAATTCAACTATAAATATCTAAAAATTAGATTTTATTGGAAAGTATGCCATTTGTTCTTTTCCCACTGCACTTTCAGTATTATGAAATTTTGTCAAACAGTGTCTTGGAGTCATTGAAGCCTAAAAAAAAAAAAAAAATGCAATAGCTGGGTGCTAGTGAGTCACCCCTGTATTCCTAACTACTCAGGAGGCGGAGATCTGAGGATCACAGTTCAAAGTCAGCCTGGGAAGGAAAATCTGTGAGACTCTTTTCTCCAATTAAACACCAGAAAACTGGAGCTGGGAAGGTGGCTCAGTGGTACAGTGCTTGCCTTGCATGCATGAGGCCCTGGGTTCAATTCCTCAGCACCACATAAGCAGAAAAAAAAAAAAAATGCTGGAAGTGGCGCTTTGGCTCAAGTGGTAGGGTACTGGCCTTGAGCAGAAGAGCTGAGGGATGTGCCCAGGCCCAGAGTTCAGGCCCCATGACCGACAATTAAACACCAGAAAACTAGCAGTGGAGCAATAGCTCAAAATGGTAGAACACTAGCCTTGAGCAGACAAGCTCAGGGACAGTACCCAGGCCCTGAGTTCAAGCCCCATGACCAGCCAAAAATAAATAAATACAATAATATCACTACCAAGTAAAATAAATGCAAAGTAGTGTTTCATAGTACATCACGGATGAGTGCTGTACACCAGAGATCAAGTATAGGTAGGAGGGAAGGGATGGTATGGGAAAAACAAAGGAGGAGGCAACAATGCTTGATAAGAAATGTACTCCTAGGGGCTGGGAAGGTGGCTCAGTGGTACAGCACTTGCTTGCATGCATGAGGCCCTGGATTTGATTCCTCAGCACCAATTAAGCAAAAAGAAAAAAGCCGGAAGTGGCACTGTGGCTCAAGTGGTAGAGCACTAGCCTTGAGCTGAAGAGCTGAAGGACAGTGCCCAGACCCAGAGTTCAAACCCCACGACCGGACCCAAAAAAAGAAAGAAAGAAAGAAAGAAAGAAAGAAAGAAATGTAGTCATTGGGGCTGGGAAGGTGGCTCAGTGGTAAAGCGCTTGCCTTGCATGCATGATGCCCTGGGTTCGATTCCTCAGCACCACGTAAGCAAAAAGAAAAAAGCCAGAAGTGGTGCTGTGGCTCAAATGGTAGAACGCTGGCCTTGAGCTGAAGAGCTGAGGGACAGTGCCCAGGCCCAGAGTTCAGGCCCCATGACTGGACCCAAAAAAAAAAAAGAAATGTACTCATTACCTTACTCATGTAACTGTAACCCCTCTGAACAGTATTTTCACAATAAAAACTTATTTTTTTTAAAAAGAGATCAAGTATAAGTCATTTTGTACAGAGATAGTTGTACATAGTAAACAGCATAAATGCTTAGTTTGGAAAAAGTATGACAACTGTTTTTTTTGTTGTTGTTGGGTTTTTTTTTTGTTTTTTTTTGGTCGGTCATGGGGCTTGAACTCTGAGCCTGGGCCTGTCCCTCAGCTCTTCAGCTCAAGGCGAGCTCTCTACCACTTGAGCCACAGTGCCACTTCCGGTTTTCTGGTGGTTTATTGGAGATAGGAGTCTCACAGTCTTTCCTGCCCGGGCTGGCTTTGAACCGTGATCCTCAGATCTCAGCCTCCTGAGTAGCTAGGATTACAGGCGTGAGCCACCAGTGCCCGGCAAAGTATGACAACTGTTGACATTTTTTTTTTTTTTTTTTTTGTCAGTCATGAGCCTGAACTCTGGGCCTGGGCGCTGTCCCTCAGTTTTTCAGCTGAAGGCTAGTACTCTACCACTTGAGCCACAGTGCCACTTCCGGCTTTTTCTGCTTATGTGGTGTGGAGGAATTGAACCCAGGGCCTCAATGAATGCAATTCAAGCACTCTACCACTGAGCCACCTTCCCAGCCCCGGCAAAATTTATATCAAAGACAGGCACTGGTGGCTCACACAAGTAATTCTAGCTACTCAGGAGGCTGAGATCTGAGCATCATGGTTCAAAGCCAGCCCAGGCAGGAAAGTCCATGGGACTCTTCTCCAATTAACCACTACAAAACCAGAAGTAGTGTAAGAGCTCAAGTAGTAGAGCACTAGCCTTGAGTTGAAGAGCTCAGGGACAGCGCCCAGGCCCAGAGTTCAAGCCCCGTGACTAACAACAACAACAAAAAAAAAATTATCAAAAATTACACAGACTTGGGGCTGGGAAGGTGGCTCAGTGATAGAGCGCTTGCCTTGCATGCTCGAGGCCCTGGGTTCGATTCCTCAGCACCACATAAGCAAAAAGAAAAAAGCCGGAAGTGGTGCTGTGGCTCAAGTGGTAGAGCGCTAGCCTTGAGCTGAAGAACTGAGGGACAGCGCCCAGGCCCAGAGTTCAGGGCCCATGACCGGACCCAAAAAAAAAAAAAAAAAATTACACAGACTTACATACACATGAAAAGGCATTATCAGCCCTGTATCTGATAACAGCTTTTGCCTTAGAAAGGACACCATCAATAGATAGGCACAAGATGATAGCAGTTGATGGTGGATCACAAAGGCATGAGGTTTTTGTTGTTGTTGTTGTTGATTTTTTGGGGGTCCAGTTGTGGGGCCTGAACTCTGGGCCTGGGCACTGTCCTTCAGCTCTTCAGCTCAAGGCTAACACTCTACCCCTTGAGCCACAGCGCCACTTCTGGCTTCTTTCTTTTTGCTTATGTGGTGCTGAGGAATTGAACCCACGGCCTCATGCATGCAAAGCAAGCAAGCCCTCTACCACTGATCCATCTTCCCAGCCCCGAGTTTTTTGTTTTTGTTTTTGTGTTGTTGTTGTTGTTGTTTTTGTAGGTCATGGGGCTTGAACTCTGGGCTTGGGTGCTGTCCCTCAGCTCTTCAGCTCAAGCTACAGCACCACTTCCAGTTTTCTGGTGGTTTATTGGAGACAAGAGTCTCACGGTCTTTCCTGCCCAGGCTGGCTTTGAACCATGATCCTCAGATCTCAGCCTCCTGAGTAGCTAGGATTATAGGCATGAGCCCCCAGTGCCCGGCTATGGCATGAGTATTTATGTTGTTGTTGTTGTTTTGCTGGTTATTTTTGGAGATGGAGTCTAATGACTTTATTGCCCACAATGGCCTTAAAACTCAATCTTCCAGATCTCAGCCACCTGAGTAGCTAGGAGTGTAGGTGATAGCTATTGTTTTGTTTTGCTTTGAAACAGAATTTTACCATGTAACTTGCAGTCCTTCTGCCTCTTCCAAGTATTCACATTATATTTACTAACCACTGGGTTACTCAATATAGTTTTTGTTTTTGTCGGTCGTGGGGCTTGAACTCTGGGCCTGGGCGTTGTCCCTCAGCTCTTCAACTCAAGGCAAGTGCTCTACCATTTGAGCTACAGCGCCACTTCCAACCACTGGGTTACTAAAGCCATATCTTTTTTTTTTCTTTTTTTTTTTTTTTGTCATGGGGCTTGAACTCTGGGCCTGGGTGCCGTCCCTTATCTCTCCAGCTCAAGGCTAGTGCTCTACCACTTGAGCCCACTTCTGGTTTTCTGGTGGTTTATTGGCGATAAGAGTCTCGTGGCCTTTCCTGCCTGGGCTGGCTTTGAACCGTGATCTTCAGATCTCGGCCTCCTGAGTAGCTAAGATTACAGGCATGGAGCCACCTGTGCCTAGCTATATCTTTTTCTGTGTGTGCCCATCTTGGAGCTTGAACTCAGGGCCTGGACACTGTCCCTGAGCTTTTTTGTCCAAAGGTAGCACTCTACCAATTGAGCCACAGCTCTACTTCCAGGGTTTTGTTTTTTTTTAATTTGTTTGTTTGCTGTATATGGTTAATTGAAGAGAAGAGTTTCCTAGGCTGGCTTTGAATCATGATCTACAGATCTCAGTCTCCTAAGTAGCTAGGATTACAGGCATGAGCCATCAGCACTCAGCTTGTGTGTGTGTGTGTGTGTGTGTGTGTGTATGTGTATATATAAATATATAATTTTTTAACTGGTCTTGGGACTTGAACTCAGAGCCTGGACACTGGTCCTGAGCCTCTTTGTGCTCAAGGCCAACACGTTACCATTTTTTTGGGGGGGGGGTTCAATTGTGGGGCCTGAACTCTGGGCCTGGGCGCTGTCCCTCAGCTGTTCAGCTGAAGGCTAGTGCTCTACCACTTGAGCCACAGCGCCACTTCCGGCTTTTTTTTTTTTTGCTTATGTGGTGCTAAGGAATCGAACCGAGGGCCTCATGCACGCAAGGCAAGTGCTCTACCACTGAGCCACCTTCCCAGCCCGACACTTTACCATTTTGAGCCACAACAGCACTTCTGGCTTTTTCTGAGTAGTTTATTGGTGATAAGAGTCTCATGGACTTTTCTTTCTGAGCTTGCTTCAAGCCATGATTCTCAGATCTCAGCCTCCTGAGTATCTAGGATTACAGGCATGAGCCACCAGCACCTGGCTATTACAATATTTCTAATAATGGTCGAAGTAAAAAAAAATTATGATACAAGTAATACTAATAGGAATTAATTTTATTATTTGAAGCAGGCTTCTCAAGTGGCTTATCTGGCAAATTTTCAAGAGTGAGCTACTGGGCTGAGCTACTGGTCTGAGAAAGGCAAGAATGCTTGTCTTGCATGCATGAAGCTCTGGGTTTGATTCCTCAGTACCACATAAATAGACAAAGCCAGAAGTGGTAAGAGTGAGCGTTAGCAAAATGAGCTCCCTTCCCTTAGCTTAGCATGTTCCTTCCCATCTCCACAGCTTAGCATGCTCCCTTCCTAAAAGCAACACTAGGCCCATGTAGCAAAGGCAGTAAATAATCAGCCTCCAACCTCCTCTACTTTGGGATGGCACTTCTCTGGGGCAGCTACCACCATATAAGGAAACTGGAGCCCCTTAGAGTGACCTTCGGGTCTGGTCTGTTGCAGGACCCCTTATCTACTATTTGTACCGCAGCTATAAATCCTTGTCTTCTATGATGAAGCCTCTGGCCCACAAGTCCACACCAGGGTTTCTGTCTCCTAGCCCCTTCTAGCCCTTCCTAAACCTCTTAGATTATATAGGTCACCTCAGACAATAGCCAGTGCTTCTTCTCACTTCTCCCATGTGAGAAGTGGTCTTGCTAGCCTCTTTCCCAGCAATAAACCTTTGTTTGTTCTTTATACCTGGATGTCTGCATGGTTCTCTGTCAAAGTTTAATTTTACCCTATCAGTAAGCCACTCCTGGTTACTTTTTTTTTTTTGGTCAATTGTGGAGCTTGAACTCTGGGTCTGGGCACTGTCCCTGACCTTTTAAGTTCAAGGCTAGTACTCTACCACTTGAGCCACAGCACCCCTTCCAGTTTTCTTTTTTTTTCCACTTCCAGTTTTCTGAGCGGTTTATTGGAGGTAAGAATCTCATGCCCTGTCTGGCTTTGAACTGCTGTGTTCAAATCTCAGCCTCCTGAGTAGCTAAGATTACAGGCCTGAGCCACCAGGGCCCGGCTGCTTCAATTTCTTAATGCCATGTGTTATAATTTGGATACTCATATGTTTAACAAAGATTCCTCTAGGGCTGGGAAGGTGGCTCAGTGGTAGAGCGCTTGCCTTGCATGCGCTTGATTCCTCAGCACCACATAAGCAAAAAGAAAAAAGCCGGAAGTGGCGCTGTGGCTCAAGTGGTAGAGCGCTAGCCTTGAGCTGAAGAGCTGAGGGACAGCGCCCAGGCCCAGAGTTCAGGCCCCACAACCGGACGCAAAAAAAAAAAAAAAAAAGATTCCTCTAGTTTAACAGCTGATGGAATATTTAAGAGATGGGGTCCTAATAGAGGGAAATTAGGTTAATTAAGGGGAAGGAGAGAGGGTTCCATTGAAGAAAGTATTCAGATGTTGCCCCCATCTCATCTTTCTTTGCTTTCTAGATGCTGTGAGTTGAGCAACTTCTCCTGCCCAGGCTGGCTTGAACCCTAATCCTCAGATTTCAGCCTCTTGAGTATCTAGGATTACAGGCATAAGCCACCTGGCTCTGTTACGCACTTCTCATCAAGATGTGCTGCCAAGCCGGGCGCTGGTGGCTCACGCCTGTAATCCTAGCTACTCAGGAGGCTGAGATCTGAGGATCACGGTTCAAAGCCAGCCCGGGCAGGAAAGACTGTGAGACTCCTATCTCCAATAAACCACCAGAAAACCGGAAGTGGCACTGTGGCTCAAGTGGTAGAGCACACGCCTTGAGCTGAAGAGCTGAGGGACAGCGCCCAGGCCCAGAGTTCAAGCCCCACCACCAAAAAAAAAAAAAAAAAAGATGTGCTGCCGTAAGTCCATAAGCAATAGAACCAACTGATCATGGACTTCACTCCCTGAGACCAGGAGCTAAAATAAACCATTCTTCTCAATTATTTTCTTTTTTTTTTTATTTTTTATTGTGAAAATACTGTACAGAGGGGTTACAATTACATGGGCAAGATAATGAGTACATTTCTTATCAAGCATTGTAGCCTTCTCCTTTGTTTCCCCTTCCCATCCTCCCCCCGCCCCCACCCAATCCTGCCCACCCCCCCACCCCCCCAACCCCCCACCCCCCCACGCACCAAAGTTGTAAAGTTCTTTTTCAACATAATGACTTGTACTTCTCATTGTTGCAATGGGTCCACCTGTATCCCTATTTAAAGGATTTGTTTTTCCCCTTCCCCTCCCCAAATTATACCGACATCAAATACAGTGAAAGCAGGGGTTATATTGTGGGGGAGGGACATACAAAGCAACAAAGAAATTATCTTATAAATGGGTTAGAAACAATCGCATGAAAGAAAAAAAAAACATTTGAATACATATCTTAGGGTTCATTTCCCTAACATCAACTTATCTGACCTTTTCTGCTTGACTCAGACATATACTAGATATTGCAAATAAGGGAAACCATGGGACCTATGTTTCTTTCAGCTTGGCTTATTTCATTTAATATAATTTTTTCCAAGCCTTTCTCAATTATTTTCTCACAGTGACGGAGAGCTAATACACCTTAAGTTCAGGAGGTTTGAATTTCTTGTCAATTTTTTGTTGTTGTTGTTAATCCATACACATTATTGTCTTCTGTTTTGTTGAAGCACTGAATCAAACAACATTTGACACAAACAATGTCTAGCCAAAAATAACTAGCCATTAAGAACTATAGCATCAGTGGGACTGGGAATGTGGCTCAGTGGTAGAGTACTTGCCTAGCATGCATGAAGCCCTGGGTTTAATTCCTCAGTCCCACATAAATAAAAAAAGCCAAAAGTGGTGCTGGGGCTCAAGTGGTAGAGCACTTACCTTGAGCACAGAGAGGCATAAGGACAGTACGCAGGCCCTGAGTTCAAGCCCCAGAACAAACAAACAAAAACTGAAGCATCATATTCATTTAAAGGGCACTCCCAAAATATTTTGTCATTCTAGTTCACCTCATGGTTTTTCAGCAGAGCCAGCATAATGTTTTTCCTTCCAATAATCTTTTGGAAAGTAATATGAGACTTCTTCCTTTTTTAATTATTAATTTTCTTAATGCACACCCAGATTTATTTTCATCCATAACAATGAGAAAACCGGGAACACAGAAAGGAAAACAGCTTTCAGAAGCTGATATGATAGTAGCTTGGTAGCATAGGGAATGATAGAAGTTGACATAAAAAGCATTGGGACTGGGGCTGGGAAGGTGGCTCAGTGGTAGAGCACTTGCCTTGCATGCCTGAGGCCCTGGGTTCAATTCCTCAGCACCACATAAGAAAAAAGAAAAAAGCCGGAAGTGGCGCTGTGGATCAAGTGGTAGAGTGCTAGCCTTGAGCTGAAGTGCTGAGGGACAGCGCCCAGGCCCAGAGTTCAGGCTCCACAACCGGATCCCCCCCCCCCAAAAAAAAAAGCATTGGGACCATGCTGGGCATGTGGCTTAGTGGTAGATTGCTTGCCTAGCATGCATGAAGCCATGGGTTCGATTTCTTAGTACTACATAAGCAGAAAAAGCTGGAAGTTATCTGGGAAGGTGGCTCAGTGGTAGAGTGCTTGCCTTGCATGCATGAGGCCCTGGGTTCGATTCCTCAGCAGCATATAAGTAAAAAAAAAAAAAAAAAGCCAGAAGTGGCGCTGTGGCTCAAGTGGTAGAGTGCTAGCCTTGAACTGAAGAGCTGAGGGACAGCGCCCAGGCCCCAGGCCCCACAACCGGACCAAAAAAATTAAAATAAAAAAAGATGGAAGTGACACTTGGCTCAAGTGGTAGAGTGCTAGCCTTGAGCAAAAGAAGCTCAGGGACAGTGCCCAGGCCCTGAGTTCAAGCCCTGGGACTGGCAAAAAACGTAAAAAAGCATTGAGACCTACTATCATAGGAAAACTCACTGTACTGCCCTCAGAAGTTCAGTCGCTTTACCTCTTCATATATACTTTTCTTCCCTTGCATCTTTAGTAAGCACTTCTCATAATTAAGTATTCTAGAAAATTCTTATTCCATTTCTGTTTAATCAGGAAATCCTTTACAAAATAGTTATTGAAATCTTACATGACCTTGGCCATGTTCTGTCTCCAGAACAGTATTTATAACTTTTTTTTTTTTTTGGTCGGTCATGGAGCTTGAACTCTGGGCTTGGGCGTTCTCTGTGCACTCTTTGGCTCAAGGCTAGGACTCTACCACAGCACCACTTCCAGTTTTCTAGTGGTTTATTGGAGATAAGAGTCGCTCAGACTTTCCTGCCCGGACTGGCTTTGAACCTTGATCCTCAGATCTCAGCCTCCTGAGTAGCTAGGATTATAGGTATGAGTCATCAGAGCCTGGCTAGATTATCATCTTATGTCTTCCTGAATCATTGAAGAACTGCTTTGCTTGGGACCTCTTCACTCCAGACTGATCTTCAAAGAATGAGACAAAAGTTAGCCTTTCTATTTCTTTAATGAAATAACAGGTCCCAGACAAACATCACTGATATGCGTATTATAAGGTGCTGCTTCATTAATAATACCATTTCAGAACTGGGCCCCAGAATCCTTCTTCCATATTGTCTTTAGGAAATTCAGCCATGATATGTGTTCCACTTCTTTTTCTTAGCAGCACCACAAAGTCTCAACACAAAATGAAGAGTGGAGTAAGCATGCATAAGGCATTAGCTTTAATCCCCAACATCAAAAGTCAAAGAAGGTATATTCATCTTCTATTTACTTGCCATCAAATATCAGTCTTTGGGGCTGGGAAGTTGGCTCAGTGGTAGAGCGCTTGCCTCGCAAGCCTGAGGCCCTGGGTTCAATTCCTCAGCACCACATAAGCAAAAAGAAAAAAGCCGGAAGTGGTGCTGTGGCTCAAGTGGTAGAGCGCTAGCCTTGAGCTGAAAAGCTAAGGGACAGAGTTCAGGCCCCACGATCGGACCCAAAAAAAACAAACAAACAACAACAAAAAAACAAATATCAGTCTTTGTTGATTAGAAAGAATTCCTTCCTTATCCTGGAAAATCTTTTATCTTTTCTATTATTTCAGAAGGTTCAGCCTTGGCAGTGATGTATTTCCTCTAAGTTTTTATGATAGTCTGGAGACATGGCTTAGCAGTAGAGCACCTGCCTAGCAAGCGCCATTCCCTGTTGAAACCTTAGTCCTACCAGCAAAAAAAAAGTTTAGTTTTTGTTTTTTTGGGGGGGGGTCCGGTCGTGGGGCCTGAACTCTGGGCCTGGGCACTGTCAATCAGCTCTTCAGCTCAAGGCTAGCGCTCTACCACTTGAGCCACAGTGCCACTTCCGGCTTTTTTCTTTTTGCTTATGTGGTGCTGAGGAATCAAACCCAGGGCCTCAGGCTTGCAAGGCAAGCGCTCTAACACTGAGCCACCTTCCCAGCCCCACCAAAAAAAAAGTTTTTAAAAAAATCTGTATTTGGTTCTAGTTTTACAATGGATCACACAAAAAAAAATGATTTAAAAAAATTTTTTTAACATTGGTGGGAATGTGCCTTAGTGGTAGAGTGTTTGCCTCATATGCATGAAGCCCTGGATTCAATTCCTTAGTAACACATAACAGAAAAAGCTATGGCTCAAGTGGTAGAGTGCTAGCCTTGAGCAAAAGAAGCTCAGGGACAGTGCCCAGGCCATGAGTCCAAGCCCCAGGACTGGCAAAAATAACAAATCTTATTTTCATTTCCTGGAATTCATTTCAACAAATATTATTTTATATGTTCAGAGTCACAGAGGCATTGTGCCTTTGGATTCCTCCCCTAAGAGTATTCTCCTTTGTTCTCACTGTATGTGAATGCCTAGAGTCTTGTGTAATTTATCATATATCATTATATTTTAGATCTAGCTTTTACATATGAGAGAAAATATGCACCATTTGTCTCTTTGAGCTTGGCTTACCTCACTTAACATGATTTGTTCTCTGTAAATACATAATGCTATTATTTCTAATGGACATGCCAAATTCTATTATGTATATGTACCACATTTTTTGATCCAATCATCTGTTGTAGGCATCTGGGCTGTTTCTATAACTTGACTATTGTGAATAGTGCAGCAATGAACATGGATGTGTAAGTGTCTTTATGGTATCCTGACTTAGGATGTTCTAGGTAGATCTATGCAAAACCATGATTTTTTTTAATTGTGAAAATACCATACAGAGGGGTTACAATTACATCAAGATAATGAGTATATTTCTTATCAAGCACTGTTGCCTCCTCCTTTGTTTCCCCTTCATATCCCTTCTCATCCCTCCAACCCCCCAAAACCATGATTTTTAATGTTAAGAACAAAGTAACAGAATTTTGTAAGAAAACCACACTATGATGCAAATTCTTTGCCAAGAATTTATTTCCCAACACACATTTTCTTTCTTCATTAGAGGGGGAAAAAAGAATGCATTGTTGAATATATTCTAAACCTCATCCAAATGTTGCAAAAGAATGGAGAAATACTTCTCAGAACTGAATGAAACAAATGCAATTGAATACGATTTCTGTTCTCTTCCAATTTGAAACTTATGGTTTTCTCTTAAGCGGCTAACAGCCTGGCACTGGCTCCCATTAACAAAAAACTGGATGTGTAACTGTGGTTCAAAGAACTGGCTTTGAGCAAAAAATTCAAGGACAGCTCCTAGGCCGAGTTCAAGCCCCAGAACCTCACCACAAAAAAAAAAAAAAAAAAAAAAAAAGCATCTGGCACCAGTGGCTCACATCTGTAACTCTAGCTACTCAGGAGGCTGAGATCTGAGAATTGAAGTCCAGAGCCAGCCCAGGCAGATGAAGTCTCCGAGAGTTCATCTCTAATTAACCAATAAAATGCTAAATCAGAAGAGTGGCTCAGTGGTAAAGTGCCATCCTAGCAAACAAGCTGAGTAAGAGCACAAGGCCCTGAATTCAAGTCCTTGTACTAGTGTGTATGTCTCTGTATATACAGGCACACACACACACACACACACACACACACACACATACACACACACACACACACACACACACACAAGCTTGAGAAAATATTAGTAAATTGTGCATTGGAAGTATTCCCTAACTTGTACAATAAGTAAGGTAATTGGAAACATTTTTACTTTTCTCATTCAAATATCTCAAGTAAATTCTTTTTTTTTTGGGGGGGGGGTGTCTGGTCGTTGGGCCTGAACTCTGGGCCTGGGCACTGTCCCTCAACTCTTCAGCTCAAGGCTAGCGTTCTACCACTTGAACCACAGCGCCACTTCTGGCTTTTTTCTTTTTGCTTATGTGATGCTGAGGAATCGAACCCAGGGCCTCAGGCATGTAAGGCAAGCGCTCTACCACTGAGCCACCTTCCCAGCCCCTCAAGTAAATTCTTTTGGGGAAAAAGGAGAAGTTTCTCTCCTTCCTTCCTTCCTTCCTTCCACCTTTCTTCCAGTCCTAGGGTTTGAACTCTGGGTCTAGGAGCTGTCCCTGAGCTTCTTTTGCTCAAGAAGAGCACTCTACCACTTGAGCCACAGTGTCATTCTGGCTATTTTGAGTAGTTTATTAGAGATAAGAGTCTTGTGAAGGGCTGGGAAGGTGGCTCAGTGGTAGAGCACTTGCCTTGCATGCATGAGGCCCTGGGTTCGATTCCTCAGCACCACATAAGCAGAAAAAAAAAGCCAGAAGTGGTACTGTGGCTGAAGTGGTAGAGCGCTAGCCTTGAGCTGAAGAGCTGAGGGACAGCGCCCAGGCTCAGAGTTCAAGCTCCACGACTTGACAAAAAAAAAAAAAAGAATCTCATGGAGTTTTCTTTTCTTTCTTTTTTTTTTTTTTTGTCAGTCGTGGGGCTTGAACTCTGGGCTTGGATGCTGTCCCTGTGCTCTACTGCTTGAGCCACAGCGCCACTTCCGGTTTTCTAGGGGTTTATTGGAGATAAGAGTCTCACGGACTTTCCTGCTCCGGCTGGCTTTGAACCATGATCCTCAGATCTCAGCCTCCTGAGTAGCTAAGATTACAGGTGTGAGCCACCAGCACCCAGCTGGGAAATATTTTAAAGCTTCACTCATCCTGCTGACAAGTAGTTCTCAAATCTAGGTGTACATGACAGTCACCTACAGGAGCTAGTAAAACCCAGATGCCAACTCCCCAGGAGTTCTTACTCATTAAGGCTGGTTTGGAGGGAATCTAATAATTTACACTCCTAACAAGTTCGTAGGTGAGGACGCTGATCTAGACTGCCCTCTCCTCCCATTTCATAGCCAATACTATGTCATCCTATATCACCCCTGTGGTAAGACCATAGAAGGTATTACCTGAGCTATTAACCTTGGCTGCTCTAGCCCTGGCGGAGTGGTGGAAATATTCCTCCACTGATCTAGGCTCCAATTTAATCTAGCAGGATCATTTTCTCACTCACTACAGGAGTGCCTGAAACTTGATCCTGTTTCAGTTTGAACTATTCAGGAAGCTTCTGAGTCAGAATGGAGAAGAGCTACCAACTGCTCTCCTTTTGTAAAAGGGGATTGATAAAAAGAGAAGAGACTGCCAAGAGATGTGCTTGAAGAGGAGGAGACTGTCCTGGCCAAATCAAGCCTGGAAGAACTTTCTCAAAAGGTATTCAACTAACACATTGCCTTCCTATTGACTTTTTTTTTTTTTTCTGGGCCTGGGGCTTGAACTCAGAACCCAGGGGGGCTCTGTCCCTGAGCCTTTCTATGCTCAAGGCTAGCACTCTACCACTTGAGCATAGCACCACTTCCGGGTTTTTCTATTTATGTGGTACTAAGGAATTGAACCCAGGGCTTCATGCTTGCTAGGCAAGCACTATACTATTAAGCTACATTCTCAGGCCCCTGTTGGCATTTTAACTGGGAAAATTTTCTATGATTCAGAGTTTAATACTACCTTCGGAACTACAGGGGGAGATGCTGGGGGAAGTTGCACTAGAACTTTCTGGGAAGAGTTAAACTTTCATTTGAGAAGTTGATTGTCAGGGGCAAGTTAGAGGAACCTCTGATTGGTCCTGTTAGCCAGAGGGGTGTGTGTGCGTGTGTGTGTGTGTGTGTGTGTGTGTGCGCGCGTGCACGCGCGTGCGTGTGCGCGAATGCGCACGCGTGAGTATGTGTGTGTGTTTTAATTTTAGAACTTGTAGTAAAAAAAAAAACCTTCATTATTGTCTCTTTCCACCATCATCTATATCTTCCTTCAGACTAAATTTATGGCCAACAGATTAAAGCCTTTTGGGCTTTTTTTTTTCTTTTTTCTTTTCAGGAATGATAGGGTAGGTGAGGGGAATTAAATACCTTGGAGGAAAAACATAAAAAGGAAAAAAAGGTTTCATCTTTATTGGAGGTCAAAAATAGAAGTGGCTTTGCTGAAGATCTTAAATGTTCTCATTCTGGTTAGCAGGATTAAATGTAATATAAACAGAAGGTATCATGCTTCACCTTCTTTCCTCCATGCTGCTCCTGAGCAGTGCTCCACTTGTCTCAAAACAGGATTAAACCCCACTAAAAGAAAAAGTCTCAAACAGATTTTCTCTTTGGAAAACAAATTTTGTAACTACCATTTTTATAGTACATCTGTCAAGAAAAGCTATTTTTGCTTAAGAGATCTTGAGAAAAGGAAATTATCCAAGCTTTTGATAATTTCATGGCTTTTTTTTCTCAATCTTTTCTGTTTTTGAGACATGTGAGACAGACAAAAATTATCCACTCTCTCCAGGGGAATTTAATTAAAAGTAAAGCATTGTTAGACTAGGGCCTTTGCTCAAGTGGTAATACTTGCCTAACAAGACCCTCTGTTCAATCATCGGTGTTGTGGCTTTTACTCAGGAGGTACAGCTTAGGTAAATTGCGGTCTAAGGCCATCCTGTGATCCCAGCTAGATAGGGGAATCATAGCCTGACGCTAACAAAAGTGGTGACTTAAAAATAACAAAGGCCGGGCGCTGGTGGCTCACGCCTGTAATCCTAGCTACTCAGGAGGCTGAGATCTGAGGATTGCGGTTCAAAGCCAGCCCGGGCAGGAGAAACTGTGAGACTCCTATCTCCAATAAACCACCAGAAAACCGGAAGTGGCGCTGTAGCTCAAGTGGTAGAGCGCTCTCCTTGAGCTGAAGAGCTGAGGGACAGCGCCCAGGCCCAGAGTTCAAGCCCCACGACCGACAAAAAAAAAAAAAAAAAAAAATAACAAAGAAGAGCTGGACACAGTGGCTCATGACTGTAATCCTAAGGAAAGTCCATAAGACTTTTTTTTTTTTTTTTAGTCGGTCATGGAGCCTGAACTCTGGGCCTGGGCACCGTCCCTCAGCTCTTCAGCTCAAGGGTAGCACTCTACAACTTGAGCCACAGCGCCACTTCTGGTTTTCTGAGTGGTTTATTGGAGATAAGTCTCATGGGGCTAGGAAGGTGGCTCAGTGGTAGAATGCTTGCTTTGCATGCATGAGGCCCTGGGTTCAACTCAGCACCACATAAGCAGAAAAAGCTGAAGTGGTGCTGTGGCTCAAGTGGTAGAATGCTAGCCTTGAGCTGAAAAGCTGAGGGACAGTGCCGAGTCCCTGAGTTCAGGCCTAGGACTGACAAAAAGAGAGAGAGAGAGAGAGAGAGAGAGAGAGAGAGAGAGAGAGAGAGAGAGAGAGAGAGAGAGAGAGAGAGTCTCAGGGACTTTCCTGCCTGGGCTGGCTTTGAACCATGATCCTCAGATCTCAGCCTACTGAGTAGCTAGGATTATAGGTGTGAGCCACCGGCGTTAGGCCATAAGACTTTTATCTCCAATTAACCACCAGAAAACTGGAAGTGGTGCTGTGGCTCAAGTGATAGAATGCTTTCCTTGAGCTGAAATGCTCAGGGACAGTGCCCAGGCCCAGAGTTCAAGGCCCATGACAAAAAAAAAAAAAAAAAAAACTGTTTTGAAAAGTAGAAAACTGTGAAATAGTATTAAATCACTGCTTATCGTAATGTTAAACTTTGGAGGGGTGAGGATAGAACTCAGGGACTTGCAGTTACTTGCTAAGCAGATACTAAACCACCTGAGTCACACTCCCAATCCAATATATTAGAGTTTTATTGCCCCTGATGATGATTTTAGTATTGGGGCTTGAACTCATGGCCTCATGCTAAGCTTTTTCACTCACAGTTAGAACTTTGCACTTAAGCCATGCATCCACTTCCAGCTTTTTGCTGGTTTATGGAGATTAGTGTCTACTGGATTTGTCTGCATAGGCTGGCTTTGAATCATGATCCTCAGATCTCAGCCTCCCCAGTAGCTAGGATCATAGGTGTGAGCCACAAATGCCCAGCTTTTTTTTTTTTTTTAATTATTACTACTGTTTGAATTTCCCAGACAGTTGCTCTACCACTTTAGCCATGCCTGTAATATATATATATATATATATTTTTTTTTAATCCGGTCATGAGGCCTGAACTCTGGACCTGGGTGCTGTCCCTCAGCTCTTCAGCTCAAGGCTAGTGCTCTACCACTTGAGCCTCAGTCTCACTTCCGGCTTTTTCTGCTTATGTGGTGCTGAGGAATCGAACCCAGGGCCTCATGCATGCAAGGCAAGCACTCTACCACTGAGCCACCTTCCCAGCCCCGCCTGTAATATTTTTTATTTTACTTATTTTGTTTGTTTGTTTTTTGGGTCAGGTCATAGGGCCTGAACTCTGGGCCTGGGTGCTGTCCCTCAGCTCTTCAGCTCAAGGCTAGCGCTCTACCACTTGAGCCACAGCGCCACTTCCGGCTTTTTTCTTTTTGCTTATGTGGTGCTGAGGAATCGAACCCAGGGCCTCTGGCATGCAAGGCAAGCGCTCTACCACTGAGCCACCTTCCCAGCCCCTTAGTTTTTAGATAAGATCTTGGACTTGTTATGCTTCTCATATAACTGGGATTACAGAAGGGAACCACTACAACTAGCTTATTACTTTTTTTTTTTTTTTTTGTCGGTCGTGGGGCTTGAACTCTAGGCCTGGGTGCTGTCCCTCAGCTCTTCAGCTCAAGGCGAGCGCTCTACCACTTGAGCTACAGCACCACTTCCGGTTTTCTGGTGGTTTCTTGGAGATAGGAGTCTCATGGTCTCTCCTGCCCGGGCTGGCTTTGAACCGCGATCCTCAGATCTCAGCCTCCTGAGTAGCTAGGATTACAGGCGTGAGCCACCAGCGCCGGGCTCTAGCTGATTACTTGAAATAAGGTCTCTCTACCTCACTAAAACACTCCACACACTCGAGAAAGCTAAATTGCAACCACCTGCTTGCTGAAGAAGCATCACTCCAGCTCTAGAAGGCGCTGTCCCAGTAACTATTTCAAACAACTTGTGCCTACTTGTGTGTGTGTGTGTGTGTGTGTGTGAACTGGGATCTGGGTGCTTTTGTGTCCAAAGCTACCTACAACTCCACTTCTGGCTTTTTGGTAGTTAATTGGAGCTAAGAGTCTCATGGACTTTATTGCCCTCACTCTCCTGAATAGCTAGAATTACAGAAGTAAGCCACTGGCACCCACACCTACCTGTGATTTTTTTTTTTTTAATTTTTTGGTCGTGAGGCTTGAACTCTGGGCCTAAGCGCTGTACCTGAGCTTTTCAACTCAAGGTAAGTGCTCTACCATCTGAGCCACAACACCACTTCCAGTTTTCTGGTGGTTAATTGGAGATAAGAGCTTCACAGACTTTCCTGCCCAGGCTGTTTTTGAACCTCAATCCTCAGATCTCAGCCTCCTGAGTAACTAGGATTACAGGTGTGAGCCACCGCTGCCCAGCCTACGTGTGATTTTTATAAGGAGTAGCTTAGCCTGAGGTGATAATATAAAGAGCAGCAGTACAGAAGCAGTCAGATAGTTGCAGTGGGCATAACAGAGGTGATGGCGAGCAGAAGCAGTACAGACAAGAGGGGCAGCAGTAGAGAAAAGACAAGAGAGGAGAGGGTGCAGAGCCCAGGCTGAAGGAGAACAGAAGGCTGTGAAAAGCCAAGGATGAGAACTTCCAAGAATTATGGGTTAAAGGTCATAGTACCCTAAACCTGAGCGCTGTAACATTAGCCACTGTCAAGAGTCAAGTTCTGACACCCTATGCTTTAAGAGTTGGAACATTAGCCACTGTAAGAACTGAGGGGACCCAATACCTCAGGCCTGCTGGGAGCTGAAATACTAGCAAGCATTGCCTGCTGCTGTCATTAGCTGCTGTTTAGAGCCAAGGATTTTTACTAGTTGCAATATGCTGGGCCAATGGAGATCATCAGTAAGCCTCTAACCAAAGTACCTAGAAGTCTCTGACTTCTAAGAACTTGATCCATAGATCTCTGGTTCTCAGTGCTTGATGCTTTAACCCTCTGGGTCTGTCAGCCTATCCCACAAGTCTTTAGCACTCAAAAGCATAAGAGTAAAAACACTAGAATAGGCTGGCAGGACTGGCAAAAAAAAAAAAAAAGAGCATGTCAGAAAGTATAAGACCCGGGGCTGGGAAGGTGGCTCAGTGGTAGAGCACTTGCCTTTGCATGCTCGAGGCCCTGGGTTCGATTCCTCAGCACCACATAAGCAAAAAGAAAAAAGCCGGAAGTGGTGCTGTGGCTCAAGTGGTAGAGTGCTAGCCTTGAGCAGAAGAGCTGAGGGACAGCACCCAGGCCCAGAGTTCAGGCCCCACGACTGGACCAAAAAAAAAGAAAGTATAAGACCCATGAGTAACATGATTATGTATAAATACTTTTTTTATTTTGGGGGGGGTCCAGTTGTGGGGCCTGAACTCTGGGCCTGGGCGCTGTCCCTCCACTTTCCCAGCCCCTATGTGTAAATACTTTTAAGGGTGGTACAAATAACTGCGAATCTTTTTACATTTTTTCAGCCATCAGGAGGCACTCTAAACCAATTTAATGGCCCTAGTAGCTATAACTCTCTCTAGGGCCTGGGCACTGTACCTGGGCTTCTTTTGCTCAAAGCTAGCACCCTGCCATTTGAGTCACGGCACCACGTTCGGCCTTTTCTATTTATGAAATACTAAGAAATCGAATCCAGGGCTTTAGGCATGCTAGGCAAGCACTCTACCCCTAAGACACCTTCCCAGCCCTAACTACAACTCTTGATATATCACAGAACAATTTAGCTCCTCACCATCTCAATTAGTCCTTTACTGAACAAGATTTTTAGCTTTACTTGTATGTAACCAAAAGACCCACTAAAGTATTATTTTATATTTTTTATTTATTACCTGTCCTAGGGCTTGAACTCAGAGCCTGAGCACTGTCTCTGAGCTGATGCTCAAGGCTAGCACTCTACCACTTAAGCTACAGCACCTCTTCTGGCTTTTTCTGTTCATGTGGTATTGAAGAATCAAACCCAGGGCTTCATGAATGCTAGGCAAGCACTCTATCACTAAGCCATATTCCCAGTCCTAAGTGTGTGTGTGGTATGTGCGTGTGCGTGCGTGTGTGTGCGCGCGTGCACATATGTGTGTGTGAGTCATTGGGTTTGAACTCTGGGCCTCGGTACTGTCCCTCAGCCCTTCAGCTCAAGGGGAAAGCTCTACCACTTGAGCCACAGCGCCACTTCCAGTTTTTTAGTGGTTAATTGGAGATAAGAGTCTCAGGAACTTTCCTGCCCAGGCTGGCTTTGAACCACAATCCTCAGATCTCAGTCACCTGAGTAGTTAGGATTACAGACATGAGCCAGACATGAGCCACCAGCGCCCGGTCATGGGGCATGAACTCTGGGCCTGGGCGCTGTCTCTCAGCTCTTCAGCTCAAGGCGAGCGCTCTACCACTTGAGCTACAGAGCCACTTCCAGTTTTCTAGTGCTTTATTGGAGATAGGAGTCTCACAGTCTTTCCTGCCCACAATCCTCAGATCTCAGCCTCCTGAGTAGCTAGGATTACAGGCGTGAGCCACCGGCGCCTGGCAGTATTATTATTATTATTTTTTTAAGACAAACCTAAGGCAGGCGCTGGTGGCTCACACTTGTAACCATAACTACTCAAGGAGGCTGAGATCTGAGGATCTTGTTTGAAGCCAGGCCGGAAAAGTGAATCACAAAATACTGGAAGTGCAGCTGTAGCTCAAGCGAAAGAGTGCAGGTCTGTCAGCAGTACTCTCTTTTGATCCCTGTAACTTTAAGTGCAGGCCCTATGACCTTTTCCTCTTTTTCAGAATTGTTTGATGAACTAAGATATAATTACTGACATTGATCTCCTCTGGGTTATACCTGATTTTTATTAAGAGATAAGGACAGCACAATAAACATAGTGATTAGAAAAAAATTAAGCAACCAGATGCCAATGGCTCACACTTGTATCCTAGCTACTCAGGAGGCTTTCTGAGGAAGCCAGCCAGGGCAGGAAAGTCCCTAAGACTTTTACCTATAATCACCAAAAAAGTCAGAAGTAGAGTTGTGGCACTGAAATGATAGAGCGCTATCCTTGGGCAAAAAAGCTAAGGAACAGTGATCAGGCCCTGAGTTCAAGAACCATGACCATCACACACACACACACACACACACACACACACACACACACACACACACACACACACACACACATAAGGCTGGTGCTGGTGGCTCATGCTTATAATCCTAGCTATTCAGGAGGCTGAGATCTGAGGATTGCAGTTTGAAGCCAGCTCAGGCAGGAAAGTCCATGAGACTCTTTTCTCTAATAAACTACTCAGAAAAATCCAGAAGTAGCACTATGGCTCAACTAGTAGAGCACTAGCCTTGAGCACAAGAGGCTTAAACACAATGCCCAGACCCAGAGGACTGACCAAAAAAAAAAAGTAAAACAACTTTATGTCCCTACCCACTGAGTTACGATCATACAACAAACTAGGGTACAATTAAGTGTTTTGGGAATTTGAAGAAATCTTGTGTGGGGGGGGGGGGGAACTACCATAGAATTCGGATGCTCAGGGGCTGGGAATGTGCTTAGTGGTAGAGTGCTTGCCTGGTATGCATGAAGCCTTGGGTTCAATTCCTCAGTACCACATAAACAGAAAAGCTGTAAGTGGTGCTATGCTTCAAGTGGCCTTGAGCAAAAGAAGCTCAGGGACAGAGCCCAAGCTCTGAGTTCAAGTGGCAGGACTCACACACGCGCGCACACACACACACACACACACACACACAGACACACACACAGACAATGCTCAAGACAGTTTTTTTTGTTTTGTTTGTTTGTGTTCGTTTGTTTTGTGTGTGTGTGTGTGGTGTGTGTGTGTGTGTGTGTGTGTGTGTGGTGTGTGTGTGTGTGTGTGTGTGTGCTGACACTGCAGCTTGAACTCAGGGCCTAGCACTGATTTTTAGCTTTTTCACTAAAGGCTAGAACTCTACTATTTGAGGCATTGTTCCACTTCGGGCTTTTTTGCTAGTTATTTGGAGTTAATCTGACAGACTTTCCTAGCTGGGCTGGCTTTGAACTGTGATCCTCAGATCTCAGTCTTCTGAATAGCTAGGATTATAGGTTCAAGCCACAATTGGCCAAACATTATTATTTATTTACTTTTAATTTTAAATTTTGATGTCTATTATGGGGCCTGAACTTAGGGTGTGGGCATTGTCCCTGAACAATTTTGATTAAGGCTGGTACTCAAACACTTGAGCCACAGCTCCACTTCTAGCTTTTTTCAATGGTTAATTGAAGTTTCATAGAGTTGGGGGGGGGGGGGAAGGCAGTGGCTCATATCTGTAATCCTAGCTACTCAGGAAGCTGAGATCTGAGGATCATGGTTCAAAGCCATTTCCCTGGCAGGAAAGTCTATGAGACTCTTATCTCCATTAAACCACCAGAAAACCAGAAGTGGCGCTGTGGCTCAAGTGGTAGAACACTTGACTTGAGCTGAAGAGCTGAGGGACAGCGCCCAGGCCCAGAGTTCAAGCCCTATGACTAAAAAAAAAAAAAGAGTATCATAGACTTTCCTGCCAGAGCTGGTTTCAAAGCATGATCCTCACATCTCAGCTTCCTGAGTAGCTAGGATTACAAGCAGGAGCCACCAGCATCCAGCTCAAACACTTGTTTTTATACTCTTTCATCTAGGACTATAATCAATCAGAAGCTACAAATGAAGAGGTAGCTGCATCTGGGAACAGTAAACAGGTGCAAGTCCCCATGGAAGATTCAGGCCTGTCCAGAAGTGTTGATGTGGACAAGGGCTTTGCTATTGCCTTTGTTGTTCTTCTGTTTCTATTCCTAATTGTGATGATTTTCCGGTGTGCCAAGTTGGTGAAAAATCCCTACAAGGCAAGCTCCATCGCCACAGAACCATCATTGAACTGAAGATAAACCCTGGATGACTCCTCCTTCACTTCCTTCACTAGTCTGGCAATCTTTTTTTTTTGCTGGTCCTGGCACTTGAACTCAGGGCCTGGGCTCTGTCCCTGAGCCTCTCTGTGCTCAAGGCTAGAGCCATTTGAGCTACAGCACCACTCCAGCCTTTTCTGTTTATGTGGTACTGAGGAGTCAAACCCAGGGCTTCATGCATGCTAGGTAAGCACGCTACCGCTAAGCCACATTCCCAGTCCATAAACTGGCAATCTTTTTTTTTTTTTTTGGTGGTTGTGGGGCTTGAACTCTGGGCCTGGGAGCTGTTCTTGGCTAGCACTCTACCACTTGAGCCACAGCACCACTTCTGGCTTTTTCTGCTTATGTGGTGCTGAGGAATTGAACCCAGGGCCTCATTCATGCAAGGCAAGCACTCTACCACTGAGCCACCTTCCCAGCCCCCTGGCGATCTTTTATACAGACTTTTATGATCTAGACTTTATGTTTGGTTGCTTTTTGTTGTTGGTGGTGGTGGTTGTGAGGCTTGAACTCAGAGCCTTGATGTTATCCCTGAGCTTTTTTGCTCAAGGCTAGCACTCTACCACTTTGAGCTACAGTGCCACTTCCAACTTTCTGGTGGTTTATTGGCGATAAAAGATTCGCCCACTTTCCTGCTTGCTCTGGCTATCTTACCACATAAACAGAAAAGGCCAGAAGTAGTGATGTGGCTCAAGTGGTAGAATGCTAGCCTTGGGCACAAAAAGAAGCTCAAGGGCAGTGCCCAAGCCCTGAGTTCAAGCCTCAGGACTGGCCAAAAAAAAAAAAAAAAAAAAGCCAGGTGGCATGGCTCATACCTATAATACTAGCTACTTAGAAGGCTGAGATCTGAGAATTGCACTTAAACCAGCCCAAGCAGAACAGGCCATGAAACTCTTATCTCCAGTTAATGTCTAGAAAAGCAGAAATGGAGCTGTAGCTATCAATAACAACAAAAAAGAATCTCTAGGGCTGGGAATGTGGCTTAGTGGTATAGTGCTTGCCTAGCAACATAAAGCCCTGGATTGGATTCCTTAGTATCATATCAACAGAAAAACCTGGAAGTGGCGCTGTGGCTAAAATGGTAAAGTGCTAGCCTTGTAAGTGAGACTCATGGATACCCAGCCCCTCAAAAAAAAAAAATTGTAAAAGGAAGCCGGGCGCTGGTGGCTCACGCCTGTAATCCTAGCTACTCAGGAGGCTGAGATCTGAGGATCACGGTTCAAAACCAGCCCGGGCAGGAGAGACCATGAGACTCCTATCTCCAATAAACCACCAGAAAACCGGAAGTGGCGCTGTAGCTCAAGTGGTAGAGTGCTCGCCTTGAGCTGAAGAGCTGAGGGACAGCGCCCAGGCCCAGAGTTCAAGCCCCACAACCAACAACAACAACAAAAAATTGTAAAAGGAGACAGAGAAAAAGGCCATGTGAAGATGGAGGCTTAATTTGAGTGAGGTTGTTCCAAGCCAAGAAACTGTTGACTGGAATCACCAGAAGCTCCAAGAGGTAGAAGAGGGAAAGAAAGATTCCCTTCTACAGTCTCACAGGTAGTGTGGACTCACTAACACCTTCACTGTAGATGTCTTGTCTCTAGAACTGTGAGAGAATAAATTTCTGTGCTTTAAATCACAAAACTGAAGCTTGTAATCCTAGCTACTCAGGAGGCTGAAATCTGAGGATTGTAGTTCAAAACCAACCTGAGCAGGAAAGTCCATGATAGTCCTATTTCCAATCACACACACACACACACACACACACACACACACATACACACACACACACACACACAGAAGTTGAAGTGTGGCTCAAGTAGTACAGTGCTAGCCTTAAGCAAAAAAGCTCTGGGCCAATGTCCAGGCCCTGAGTTCAAATCCCAAAACTAGAACAAAAGAAAAAATAATTTCTTATGACAATCCCAGGAAACAAATACATATTGATCAACACCATCATCACTCTAGAGTTTTTTTTTTTTTTTTTGTCGGTCATGGGGCTTGAACTCTGGGCCTGGGCGTTGTCCCTCAGCTCTTCAGCTCAAGGCAAGCGCTCTACCACTTGAGCTACAGTGCCACTTCTGGTTTTCTGGTGGTTTATTGGAGATAGGAGTCTCACGGTCTCTCCTGCCCGGGCTGGCTTTGAACCGCGATCCTCAGATCTCAGCCTCCTGAGTAGCTAGGATTACAGGCGTGAGCCACCAGCTCCCGGCTTCTAGAGATCTTTCAAAGGAAAAGGAAATGAAATTATAATCTTGAAGTCTGAAATTAAAGAAACTTGGAAGAGTGGGCTATGGGCCAACTGGGCCCACTAAGAGGAAAGTCATTAAAAAGTGACCAAAGCTCACTATGGGGGGGGAGGGGGCGGGGTGACAAAGGATTCCTTCGGTCATAATAAGTAATGGAGAATTAAAACTTTCATGCCCAGCCATGCTGGCCAAACAGTCTAAGTAACAATAAGAAATTGTGGGAACTGAGAGCCATCTTAACTCTTAAGTATGAAGAATCACCTGGGCCTTTGCAGTGATACAGGAATTGGATCAATAAGTAATCACTGCAGAGAAGACATGTTTCCATGGGCTGTGCTGGACCAGGTTTTAACAGTAATAGAGTACAGGTCAGCTGTCAGCTCCTAGAACCAATTTCCCATGTAGATAGAGGAACATTTTCCCCTCATTATCCACAGTTCTGCTTTTAGAGGTTTCAGCTACCTGAGATTTCAGTCAACCATGGCTCGAAAATGTTAAATGGAACATTTTAGAAATAACAATCCATAAATCTTTGGCTGCCTGCTCTTCCGAGTAGTATGATAAGTCTAATATGTTCCTGCTCTTCTGCAGCTGAGGTCAATTACCTTTGTCCCAGCATATCTAACATTTATATTGATATCCAAGTATTCAGAAGTCATTTCTTATTACTTTTGGATTCATTACTTTTTAAAAAATAATACTACCCCAAAGCTGAAGATTAGACATCTAGCAATTCAGGCAAGAGAAAAAAAAAAAGATGCAAAATTCTTCCTTCACACCTTTTCCTTTTCTTCCCTCCTCTCTACTTTCTTCTTTGTTTGTTTGTTGTTGTTTTGGGTTTTTTTTTGGTAGGGCCTGAACTCTGGGCCTGGGTGCTGTCCCTTACTTAGCTCTTCAGCTCAACGCTAGCATTCTACTACCACTTGAGTCACAGCGCCACTTCCAGCTTTCTGGTGGTTAATTGGAGTTAAGAGTCTCACAGACCTTTCTGCCCAATCTGGCTTTGAACCATGATCCTCAGGTCTCAGCCTCCTGAGTAGCTAGGATCACAGAAATGAGCCACCGGCACCCGGCTTCTTCTTTCTCCTTCCTTTGTTTTCTTTCTTTCCTTTCTCCTGTAAGAATCCATCCCAGGAGAGCATGGGAAGACAGTCACTACAGGAGAAGGAGGTTTATAAAGACGTTTATTAGAAAGAGCATCTCCTGGGGCTGGGAAGGTGGCTCAGTGGTAGAGCGCTTGCCTTGAATGCCTCAGGCCCTGGGTTCGATTCCTCAGTACCACATAAGCAAAAAGAAAAAAGCCGGAAGTGGCGCTGTGGCTCAAGTGGTAGAGTGCTAGCCTTGAGCTGAAGAGCTGAGGGACAGCGCCCAGGCCCAGAGTTCAGGCCCCACTACTGGACCCCAAAAAAAAAAAAAAAAAAGAAAAAGAGCATCTCCTCTCTCCTGCTTCCCCACCCCCACCCCAAGAGGGGGCAATATGGCACCTGTTCTTATCTAGGTGCTTCCTTATAACTTGAGGGGTAGGGATAGGGATAGGAGGTACTCTGCATGTGCAGCTAGGTCTGGGCAGAGAGTAGGAGTGCCTACCCATCCTGGTAGGAGTCCCCCAGGAGAGTTCTTTAAGAAGGAATGGAAGGGGCTAAGAACCTGATAGGGAGGAAATGCTAACACCTCTTTTCTTTCTTTCATTCTGAAACTTATCCCTCACTGATCAAGGAGAACAGCTATACCGTGTAAGATGGAGACACAACTCGCTTGGTACTGTTAACAGAGACGTCATAATTGTTTCTGTTCTTGATTCCTTGAAATAGGACCCTTCTTTCTGTCACTTTAGTAAATTTCCATGGTTCTTTTTTTTTGGGGGGGGGGTCCGGTCGTGGGGTTTGAACTCTGGGCCTGGGCACTGTCCCTCAGCTCTTCAGCTCAAGGCTAGTGCACTACCACTTGAGCCACAGCACCACTTCCGGCTTTTTTTTCCCTGCTTATGTGGTGCTGAGGAATCGAACCCAGGGCCTCATTCATATAAGGCAAGCTCTCTACCACTGAGCCACCTTCCCAGCCCTTCCATGGTTCTTTTGAAGTGGAGAGATTAGGTTTAGCTTTGAACCACAATCCTCACATCTCAGCCTCCTGAGTACACAGGATTATAGGCGAGAGCCACCAGCACCTGGCTCTGGCTTTTTCTGTGATTAATTGGAGGTAAGAGTCTCATATACTTTCCTGCCCTGGCTGGCTTCAAAGCTTGATCCTCAGATCTCAACATCCTGAGTAGCTTGATCCTCAGATCTCAGCATCCTGAGTAGCTAGGATTACATGTGTCAGTCATGAGGCTTGAACTCAGGGCCTGAGTGTAAGGGTTGGTGAAAGGACCACCACACAGTTCAGACAGAGTTTATTGGGGGCTGGGAGCCAGTGGCTCATGCCTGTAATCCTAGCTACTAAGAAGGAGGCAGAGATCTGAGGATCACGGTTCAAAGCCAGCCCAGGCAGGAAAGTCCATGAGGTTCTTTTTTTTTTTTCTTTTTTTTCTTTTTTTGGTCAATCATGGGGACTGAACTCTCAGCTTCAGCTCTTCAGCTCAAGGTTAGTACTCTATCACTTGAGCCATAGTGCTACTTACAGCTTTTTCTGCTCTTATGGTACTGAGGAATCGAACCCAAGGCCTCAAGTATGCAAGGCAAGCAAGCACTCTACCACTGAGCCATCTTCCCAGCCCCTGCATGAGACTCTAATCTCCATAAACCACCAGAAAAACTGGAAGGGACACTGTGGTTCAAGTGGTAAGAGTGCTAACCTTGAGCTGAAGAGCTGAGGAACAGCACCCAGGCCCCAGAATTCAAGCACCACGACTGACACCTTCCCCTCAAAAAAAGAGTTTATTGGAAGAGCCAAACTGCAGGACAACACTCTAAGGCAGGGTGTCACAACCTGACTTTGTTTGACTTAGTTGCTGGGTACAACAACTAAGTATTGCAAGAGGAGGTGTGGCTGTGTTAAAGGAGGAAGTGCTTTAGAACCCTGGGTCCTTTCACTGACTCACAGTCAGGTGATTGACAGATGATTGACAGTTACAGGTGTCAGCCAGTTGATTTCTGGCAAGGCTCCTGCTGTCCTTCACAAAAAAGAAAAAGGGGGACTGTTCTCCTGGGTGGACCTAACACTGGATGCTGTCCCTGAGCTTTTTCAAGGCAAGGCTAGTGCTTTTCCACTCTGAGCTACAGCACCACTTCCTCCTATCTTAATTTTTTTTTTTTTGGTGGTTTCTGGGACTTGAACTCAGGGCTGAGCGCTGTTGAAGCTTTTCTGCTCAAGACTAGTGCTCTATCACTTGAGCCACAGCTTCACTTCTAGCCCTGTTAGGAAATTTTCTTTTCTTTTCTTTTTGGTCAGTCGTGGGGTTTGAACTCTGGGCCTGGGCGCTGTCCCTCAGCTCTTCAGCTCAAGGCTAGCCCCTCTACCACTTGAGCCACAGTGCCACTTCTGGCTTTTTTCTTTTTGCTTATGTGGTGCTGAGGAATTGAACCCAGGGCCTCAGGCATGCCAGGCAAGCGCTCTACCACTGAGCCACCTTCCCAGCCCAGTATTAGGAAATTTTCTGAGACCCTTATCTCTAATTAACCAGCAAAGGCTGGAAGTAGAGCTGTGACTCAAGAGAACAGTGCTAGCCTTTGAGCACAAAAGTTCAGGAACAGGTCAGCCTGGCACCGGTAGCTCAGGCCTATAATGCTAGGTACTCAGGAGGCTGAGATCTGAGGATCGTGGTTCAAAGCCAGCCTGGGCAGGAAAGTCTGTGAGACTCTTATCTCC
This sequence comes from Dipodomys merriami, assembly GCF_024711535.1. NCBI lineage: Eukaryota > Metazoa > Chordata > Mammalia > Rodentia > Heteromyidae > Dipodomys > Dipodomys merriami. The sequence continues at coordinate 1,945,190 of NW_027202893.1, forward strand.
AATAAAAACCACTAGAAAACCAGAAGTGGTGCTGTAGCTCAAGCGGTAGAGTGCTCACCTTGAGCTGAAGAGCTGAGGCACAGTGCCCAGGCCCAGAATTCAAGCCCCACGACCTACAAAAAAAAAAAAAAAAGTTCAGGAACAGGGCCCAGGACTGAGTTCAAGCCTCCATACCACACTCACACAAAAAAATAATAATAATAACAACAACAACAACATTACAAGTGTAGAACACTAAGCTGCTTTACTTTATTTTATTTTATTTTATTTTTTTGTCAGTTGTGGGTCTTGAACTCTGGGCCTGGGCACTGTCCCTGCGCTCTTCAGCTCAAGGCCAATGCTCTACTGCTTGAACCACAACGCCACTTCTGGTTTTCTACTGGTTTATTGGAGATAGAGTCTAACAGACTTTCCTGCCCGGGCTGGCTTTGAACTGCGCTCCTCAGATCTCAGCTTCCTGAGTAGCTAGGATTATAGGCATGAGCCGTGGGCGCCGACAGCTGCTTTACTTTAAAGGTGTAGAATACTAAGTAATGGTCCTGGAAAGGATATTATCACATTTTTCTTTTTTGGAGATATGAGTTTTTTGTTTTGTCAGTCATGGGGTTTGAACTCAGGGCCTGGGCACTGTACCTGAGCTCTTTTGCTCAAGGATAGTGGACTACCACCTTTAGTCACTTCTGGATTTCTGGTGGTTAATTGGAGATAAATCTCATAGACTTTCCTGCCAGGGCTGGCTTTGAACCATAGTTCTCAGAACTCAGTCCCCTGAGTAGCTCAGATTACAGATGTGAACCACGAGCACCTGGCAGACTAGTTGTTTTTTGTTTAAGTCTGGGCCTTGTTTGTTAGGGCAGGTACTGTTACCAATTGAACCACTCTCCTACTTCATTTTATATTTATATTTTGGATAGGGTCTCCTGTTTTTGCCCAGAGTAGGGTTCACTACCTGTACTTCTTGGTAACTGGGATACAGCTGTGCCCAATGTTTTCTGGTTGAGATGGGTGCTCTACTGGTTCTTTGCTCAGGTGAGCCTGGAACCTGGATTCTCCAAATCTGTCTCCCTTAGTTTGGTTTACAGACATGGCCACTGAGCATGGTTCACATCTTTCTTATTACATATTTATATGCTTTTTGTTTGCAATGCTGGGCCTGCAACATAATGCTTGGTAGTAAGCACTCTACCACTGAGCTGCGCTAAGCCCACATCTCAAGATGCTTAGATTTCCATTACAATTTGTAAGACTTTCATAAAAGAACAAACTCGGGGCTGGAAAGGTGGCTCAGTGGTAGAGTGCTTGCCTTGCATGCATGAGGCCCTGGGTTCGATTCCTCAGCACCACATAAGCAAAAAGAAAAAAGCTGGAAGTGGCGCTGTGGCTCAAGTGGTAGAGTGCTAGCCTTGACCTGAAGAGCTGAGGGACAGTGCCCAGGCCCAGAGTTCAGGCCCCACAACTGGACACACACACACACACACACACACACACACACGAACAAACTCAAGTAAAGGGGAGGGGGAGATAATAAAAAAACGCGGGGTGGGGGGGATATTAAGGAGGGGATAAGACCCTTCAAAAAGAACTGTACTCATTAACTTGCTTATGTAACTATAACCCCTCTGTACATCACCTTTACAATTAAAAACAACAACAACAAAACATTAACTAAGAATTCACACAGAGTGGGGTGTTGGTGGCTCACACCTGTAATCCTAGCTGCTCAGGAGGCTGAGATCTGAGGATCATGGTTCAAAGCCAGCCCGAGTAGGAAACTGTGAGACTCTTATCTCTAATAAACCACTCACAAAACCAGAAGTGGCACTGTGGCTCAAGCGGTAGAGCGCTCACCTTGAGCTGAAGAGCTGAGTGACAGCGCCCAGGCCCAGAGTTCAAGACCCAAGACTGACCAAAAAAAAAAAAAAATAGAATTCACACAATAAATATTAGGGCAAACAATAGGGCGGAGCTTCTCCACGGCCACGCCTACTGGGCTGGGGGAGCCTTGAGCGCGTTGGAAGGCCCTGCTTTTACGCATGCGTAGTCAGCCACGTTAGTTGGCGCAGACTCCCAGGGGCGCCGAGTAGCTTGGATTTGACCCCATTAGGCCACCGTCGCAGTGACCGGAAAAGAGCGCTGAATGCTTGCTTCCGGCGATCTCCTCTGGTTCCTTTTCCCTCCCTCACGCTGCTTCCCCTCCCCCTGGTCCCTTTTTTCGCCGGGTTTTGTTTTTGCTTCGAGGTGGACCCCTGAACGAGAGTGCGGGGTCTGGTGAGAGGAACATTAAAACGCTCGTAGTGGGAAGCAGGGAGGAGAGGCGAGTACTTCTTACTCAGGTATTTAAAGACCAAAAGCTTCTCTGAGGCGTTTTGTTTGTGTGGGGGAGGTCGGCGCGGCTGTGGAAATGTTCTGGAAAGGCGATCGCGAGCGGGGGCCGGGGGCGCAGCCCGCGCTGGGCCTGCGGCGCGGGGCCGCACCCCCACAGTGGGTAGCGTGGGGCCGGCGTGGGGGCGTGGGGGAGTGGGCGCCGCTGCTCCGCGTTGGGGTCTTGGACACGTGTGGTATCAGCGTTGCTTCAACGGTTTGACGAGAGAGGGAAAAAAAAGCACTTTTTTGTTTTTTGGTGCAGGTCCTGGGGCGGCTTGAACTCAAGGTCTGGGCGCTGTCCCTGAGCGTTTTCGCTCAAGGCTCAGGCTCTACCACTTGAACCACAGCTCCACTTCCGACTTTTTTTTTTTTGTTTATTGTAGATAAAGGTTTTTTTTTTCTGCACGGGCTGGCTTCGAACCTTGATCTTTAGATAGCAGTTTGGAGTAGCTAGGATTACTGGAGGAAGCCACTGATGCCCAGCTTCCCCACACCCACACCCCCCGACCTTTTATGGTGGGTGTTAGATACTTACATTTTATGTCCCTGTTACTTGCCTGCTTTTGTCTTTGGAGAAACCTTTTCGCTGCCAGTCTTTGTGTGTTTAACTATGAACGACCTATTCAGATCATTTTCAGGCTGAGGATTGAAGCTAGGGCCTCATGAATACTATGCATGCATGCCTTTTTCATGGAGTCCGTACACTCCCGGCATGGTAGACTTGTAAAAAGTAAATTAACATATAACAAAGCAATAAAACAAGCAATAAGAAAAACAACGAAGTAGTGATTCCTAGGAGCATGTGTTGTTTCAAATAGATACAAACTAGGAACAAAGATTTATTTCTCAGGGGACACATTAGGTCACAGAGATAACTTCATTTGTAGGTTGGCTCTCTTCACTTTCCTGAAACATTATTTTCTGTAGCTCCATTGTATAAGCAGTGTTCTCAAACTTGTGAAGTTGTATTCAGGCCTGATAGTCTTTCAGAAGATGAGGCCATAAAAATCTCAGTATCAGATTGTCTCTGGAGAAGGAGAGAGACCTATTTGAAAAACAATAAATGGCTCTCCCACTCAAGGTGAGCTCTCTATCTCTCCTCTCTTCTCCCTCCATCCTTCCTCCCCTCTCCCCCTCACCAATTCTGGGGCTTGAATTCAGGGCCTGGCCACTGTCCTTGAGTTTCTTTTGCTCAAGGCTAGCACTCTAACTCTTGAACCACAGTTCCACTTCCAACTTTTTCTGCGTATGTGGTACTGAGGAATTGAATCCAGGGCTTCATGTGTGCTAGGCAAGTACTCCACCACTAAGCTATGTTCCCAGCCTCCTTTGGCTTTTTCAGTGAAGGCTGGCACTCTACCACTTGAGTGACATCATTTTTTGGTGGCTAATCGGAGATCAGAGCTTCAGACTTTTTGACTTGTGCTGGCTTTGAACTGAGATACTTAGATTTCAGCCTTCTGAGTAGCTAGGATTACAATGAGTGCCAGGCAAGAGAGAGTTTCTTAATTGTGACTATATGTGATTGCAATGCAGTGTTACTATTTTTATTTATTTATTGGGAGGGGGTTAAACTCAGGTCCTGTGCATCTTAGGCAAGCTTCCTTTATCACTGAGCCAATATATTCAGCCCTTTCTGAAATAATTTGAGCTTCTTGTTGAACACAGGACAAAAGCATGTCCTCCCTCCCTGGGTGCATTGGTTTGGGTGCAGCAAGAGCTGCAATGGAGTCTGAAGAGATTGCAGAGCTGCAGCAGACAGTGGTGCAGGAGCTGGGTATCTCTATGGAGGAACTTCGGCAGTTCATTGATGAAGAACTTGAAAAGATGGACTGTGTACAGCAACGCAAGAAGCAGCTAGCAGAGTTGGAGACATGGGTAATACAGAAAGAAACTGAAGTCGCTCATGTGGACCAGCTCTTTGATGATGCATCAAGGTAATGGGAAATAATGAAATATGTTGGTTGGCACATATTTTTAGAGTATAATTATGCATGATATGTACCAAGTACTTTATACTTTGTGAAGTACAGTTGTGTGGAACCTTATTCTTCCTCAGTTTAAAGTCCAAAATTTGATCTCACAATTATATGTATGTGTGTATTGTATATGTACTGCACACATATATATATACATATATGTGCATATTATTGTACATAGAAACCTATTAAGTTTTTTAGCTTTCTGAAACTAAATTATCAATAATAAGGAAATACAAGTCTTTTTGTTGTTGATGTTGCTGGTACTAGGGCTTGAATGTGGGGCCTGGGCTCTGTCCCTTAGCTTTTTCCCTCAAGGATTATGCTCTACCACTTGAGCCATAGCTCTACTTCCAGATTCTTTTTTGCTAGATATTGAAAGATAAGCGTCCCAGACTTTTCCTGCTTGAGCTAGCTTCAAACTGCAATCCTCAGATCTCAGATTCCTGGGTCTTGAACTCCGGGCCTGGGCACTGTCCCTCAGCTCTTCAGCTCAAGGCAAGCACTCTATCACTTTGAGCCACAGCGCCACTTCCTACACCCTCTGTTGACTTTGACTTTTTCAAAATGTGTTCTACTCTCAGGGCAGTGACTAATTGTGAATCTTTGGTGAAGGACTTTTACTCTAATCTGGGACTTGAATACCATGACAGTAGCTCTGAGGATGAATCTTCCCAGCCCACAGAAATAATTGAGATTCCTGATGAAGATGATGATGTCTTAAGTATTGATTCAGGTAAGAGATGAGGCTTTGGATAAGAAAGTCTCAACGTAGAGGTTCAAATACTGAAAGATGAGCAGGTAGAAGAAAAAAGAAGAATGGAGAAACCAGGCCAGGAGTTGGTGGCCCATACCTGTAATCCTAGCTATATAGGAGGCTAAGATCTCCAAGTTACCCTTTGAAGCCAGCTGAGGCAGCAAAGTTCATAAGACTTATCTCCAATTATCAAGTATAAAGACATAAATGGAGGTGTGTCTCAAGTGGTAGTGTGCCAGCCTTGAGCTAAAAAGCAAAGTGAGAGCATAGTTTCTGCATTTAAGCCCCATTACTGGCACAAAAATAAATAATAAACAAATAAAAGCAAAAGCTCAAGCCAAGTGTCATGGCTCATACCTGTAATCCTAGCTACTCAAGAAGATCACAGTTCAAAGCCAGCCCAGGCAGGAAAGTCTGTGAGACTCTTTATCTCCAATTATCCCGCAGAAAACGAAGTTGTAGAGCACTAGCCTTGAGTATAAAGAGCTGAGGGACAACCCAGGCTTCCATGGTCCATGCCTGTAATCCTAGCTACTCAGGAGGCTGAGATCTGAGGTTCAAAGCCACCCTGGGCAGGAAACTGTCAGACTCTTATCTCCAGTAAACTACTCAGAAAACTGGAAGTGGTTCTGTGGCTCAAGTGATAGAGTGCTTGCCTTGAGCTGAAGAGCTGAGGGATAATGCCCAGGCCCAGTGTTCAAGCCCCAGGACCGACCAAAAAAAAAAAAAAAAAAAAAAAGCTCAGGGACAGGCTGGGAATGTGACTTGGTAGTAGAGTGCTTGCATAGCATGCATGAAGCCTTGGGTTCAATTCCTCATTATCACATAAACAGAAAAAGCCAGAAGTGGTGCTGTGGCTCAAGTTGTAGAGTGCTAGCCTTGAGCAAAAGAAGCTAAGGGACAGTGCCCAGGCCCGGAGTTCAAGCCTCAGGACCGACAAAACAAAAAACTCAGTGAGGCCCCAACTTCAAGCCCCATGACTGACCAAAAAGAAGGTATAGAGCATAGCTCAAGTCATAAGAGCACATGCTTGAGCGTTAGAGAAGCCCTGGGACAAATTTCATGTATATATGTACATAACATACACTTAGGCACTTATATATACACATATATATGTCTGTATCCATATATACATATAATATGCATGTATATATGTTCATTTCAGTGTTATTCATAATATCCAAAAAGGCCCCAAATATCCATTAACTATGAATAGGTAAACAAAGTATGGTATATCCATATAATGGACTATTATTAGCCATAAAAATCAGTGAAGTGAGTTGGGAATATAGCTTAGTGGTAGAGTGCTTGCCTAGCACGAATGAAGCCCTGGGTTCTATTCCTCAGCAACACATAAACAGAAAAAACTGGAAGTGGTGTTGTGGCTCAAGTGGTAGAGCTGCAACCTTGAGCAGAGAAAGTTGTAAGGGATAGCATCCATCCCCAGTTCTATAACATACATACACACACAAAAGCAATAATGTACTGATAGGTTCAACATAAATGAACCTTGTGTGGATTGCATAGTATATGATTTTATTTATATGAAATGTCTAGAATACGCAACTTCATAGGGATAGACGATAGATTTCTATGTGCCAGGATTGGGCAAAAAGTTTCTTTTTGGGGCAATGAAAATATTCTCAGTAGATAGGGATAATGGTTTCATAATAGTGAATGAACTTAAAAGTCACTGAACTATATTTATCTTGAAAAGGTAGATTTTTATGAAAAGCAAATTATAATACCTCAGCTTGTTAATTAAATGAAATTCAGAATTGATTTCCTCAGTTATATTAACCACATTTCATGTTAGTGGAATGTATTGGATATATAGGATATTTCTATCATCGTGGCTGGCTCTTTTGTACAGTGCTGCTTGCAAATAAATATTTTGTTAATTTGTTAGCCACTCCTCCCCCTCCTCCCCACCATACATGGGGCTTGAACTCAGATACTGATCACTGTCCTTGAGCTTCTTTTTTTTTTTTTTTTTTTTTGGTTGGTCGTGGGGCTTGAATGCTGGGAAGGCAAGTGCTCTACCATTTGAGCCACAGGACCACTTCTGGTTTTCTGCCCAGGCTGGCTTTGAACCTGGCTTTGAACTGTGATCCTCAGATCTCAGCCTCTTAAGTATCTAGGATTACAGGCATGAGCCACCACTACCCAGCTTTTATCTTATTTTTTTGCTCAAGTCTAGCACTCTACCACTTGAGCCACAGTGCCACTTCTGGCTTTTTCTGTTTATGCAGTACTGAGGAATTAACAGGGCTTCATGCATGCTAGGCAAGCACTCTTACCACTAAACAACTTTCCTACCTGGGTCTTTTTTTTTTTTGCTGGTGTCTTGTGGGGCTTGAACTCTGGGCCTGGGAGCTGTCGTTGAGTTCTTCAGCTCAAGGAGAGGGAGGGAGGAACTGGGGGGGTGGGAAAGGAAGTGATGGTAGGGGAAAATCACAGGGGGTAACAATGTTCGGTAGAAAATGTACTCATTACCCTACTCATGTAACTGTAACCTCTCTGTACGGTATTTAAAAAAACAAACCAGGCTCAGTGGTAGAGTGCTTGCCTTGCATGCATGAAGCCCTGGGTTCGATTCCTCAGCACCACATAAGCAGGGGAAAATAAGCTGGAAGTGGTGCTGTGGCTCAAATGGTAGAGCGCTAGCTAGCCTTGAGGTGAAGAGCTGAGGGACAGCACCCAGGCCCAGAGTTCAGGACCCATGACCGGGTGCAAAACAACAACAACAAAAAACCAAAAAGGCAAGCACTCTACCACTTGAGCCACAGTGCCACTTCCAGTTTTCCGGTGGTTAATTGGAGATCAAAGACTTTCCTGCCTAGGCTGGCTTTGAATCGAGATTCTCAAGATCTCAGCCTCCCGAGTAGCTAGGATTACAGCCTTGAGCCACCAGCACCCAGTGGGTGTTTTTGTTTGTTTTGTTTTCTACTTGGGTCAGTTCTGGGCTTGAACTCAAGGTCTGGGACTGTCCCTAAGTTTCTTTGCTTAAGACTGGCAGTCTACCACTTGAGCCATAGTTCCACTTCTTGAGTTGCTTTTTTTACTTATTCTTCTTTTAATGCTGGTCCTGGCTTGGACTCTGTTCTTGAGCTACTCTTGCTCAAGGTAAACTCCATACCACTTGAGTCAAGCTCCATCTCCAGCCTTTTGTGATTAATTGGGAGATAAGAGTCTCCTGAACTTTTCTGCCCAGGCTGTCTTCAAACTATGATTCTCAGATCTGTTACCTGAGTAGTTAGGATTATAGTCTTGAGCCACCAGCACCTGGTTTTGTGTATATGTTTTTATTTAATTTGTTTTTGGCTATTACCATTAATGCTTTTGTTACTATACTTTTAAGTCACTATTTATTGAATTTCTGGAAATTTTTGTATTAAGTTTCTTACACTCATAGAATTCTTCTCTTCCATAGGTGATGCTGGGAGTAGAACTCCCAAAGACCAGAAGGTGAGTTGGGATGGATAAAGAACGTTAAGAAATTAGCCCGGGGCATTGATGGCTTATTCCTGTAATCTTAGCTACTCAGAGCTAAAAATCTGAGGATCAGTAAGATCTGAGGATCACAGTTCGAAGCCTGCCCAGGCAGAAAAGTCTATGAGACTCTTATCACTAATAAACTACTCAGAAAAAAGCTGGAAGTGGCACCGTGGATCTGGTGGTAAAGCACTAGCCTTAAGCAAAATAAGCTTAGGGACAGTGCCAAGGCCCTGAGTTCAAGTCCCAGGACTAGAAAAAACAAAACAAAACAACAAATTAGCCACCAGTCATTCATGCTCTGAGCCCTGCAGTTGACAGTCCTCTGATAGACATTACAAAAAGGAAAAGGCTAACCACTGGTAGCTCGTGCCTTTAATCCTAGTTACTGAGGAGGCTTGAGGTCTGAGGATCAAGGTTCAAACTAGTGGGGGCAGGAAAATTCCTGAGACTCTTATCTCCAGTTAACTACTTAAAAACTGGAATTGGCACTGTAGTTCCCAAGTAGGAGGGCTAGACTTGAGCAAAAAGAGCTTAGGGACAGTGCCCATACCCTGAGTTCAAGCCCCATGACTGACTCCAAAAATAATGGAAAAGTTACCAAGATACCAAATACAACGGGGCTCAGCAAGGAAAGATTCAGAAGAGCTTTGTAAAGTTAATTTCTAAGTGGCTTTTTAAAACAGGGCAGTTTTTGCTTGATGTAACTGTGTTTTCCAAATATAATTGATTCCATTTTGTTTTTTTAAGGAGGTATTTCTTATTCTCAAGTTTGTGTGTGTGTATGCACACACCTGTGCGCCAATACTAGGGCTTGAACTTATGGTCTTTAGTTCTTGCTTGGCTGTTTTGCTTAAGGTTAGCCCCACCTCCAATTCCTGCTTTTTGCTGTTAGTTAACAGCAAGTACTCTGCCACTGAGCTGTTGCCTTTAGCTCTCTCACATTATTTCTAAACTATCCTGTTAAAGTTTGTGTCCTTTATCCACATTCCTACAGCTTCGTGAAGCTATGGCTGCCTTGAGAAAATCAGCTCAAGATGTCCAGAAATTCATGGATGCTGTCAATAAGAAGAGCAGTTCCCAAGGTCTGCATAAAGGTTAGGGTCCAGGAGTACCTGGGTATAGATGGGAGGTGAATTCTCACAGTGATTTCATGATTATGAAATTCCTTCCTATCTGTATCAGTTTCTTTTTTTTCTTTTTTCTTTTGGTCCGGTTGTGGGGCCTGAACTCTGGGCCTGAGCACTGTCCCTCAGCTCTTCAGCTCAAGGCTAGTGCCTTACCACTTGAGCCACAGCGCCACTTCCGGCTTTTTTCTTTTTTGCTTATGTAGTACTGAGGAATCGAACGTAGGGCCTCAGGCATGCAAGCCAAGCACTCTACCACTGAGCCAACTTCCCAGCCCCTTTTCTTTTTTCTTTTTTGTCTGTCCTGGGGCCTGAACTCTGGGCCTGGGCACCATCCCTGAGCTCGTCAGCTCAAGGATAGCATTCTACCACTTTAGCCACAGCACCACTTCCAGCTTTTTCTGCTTATGTAGTGCTGAGGAATCAAACACAGGGCCTCATGCATGCAAGGCAAGCAAGCACTCTACCACTGAGCCACCTTCTCAGTCCTTGTATCAGTTTCTTTTCTTTTTCTTTTTCTTTTTTTTTTTTTTTTTGGGTCTGGTCATGGGGCCTGAACTCTGGGCCTGGGCACTGTCCCTCAGCTCTTCAGCTCAAGGCTAGTGCTCTACCACTTGAGCCACAGCACCACTTCTGGCTTTTTTTCTTCTTGCTTATGTGATGCTGAGGAATCGAAGCCAGGGCCTCATGCATGCAAGGCAAGCGCTCTACCGCTGAGCCACCTTCCCAGCCCTGTATCAGTTTCTTTTACCACATATGTCCACATTTGTTTCTCTTGTCTGCTTGTCTTTTGTCTGTTGATTGTGATATTCTAGATTCATTGTCCTTAATAGTCATTAAAGCCTAACCACGCTAGCGCTGATTTTCATGTTTTTCCTGTTAGTATAAATAGTTATCTGTATCTTATGTTTCTTTAACAAGAATTCAACAAAAATGACTGAGGATTACCTCATTTTATTTGATACCATACTGCCCATTTGTGGTGTCACTTTTTAGAACAACTTCACTTTTCTCCATAGGAACTTTGAGTCCCATGTCTGGAGAACTGAGCAAAGATGGTGACCTGATAGTCAGTATGCGGATTTTGGGCAAGAAGAGAACCAAGACATGGCACAAAGGCACCCTTATTGCTATCCAGACAGTTGGTATGTTCAAGCTAGAGGAAGGACTAACAAAAGGTGGCATATTAGTCTCCTTTGCTGATAGTTTTTTTTCCCTATAGTCTTTCCTTTCTTCTTACATAGAAGTCAGGACTTACATGGAAACTGTTTTTAAATTTTAATTTGTCTTTCTTTTTACCTAGGACCAGGGAAGAAATACAAGGTGAAATTTGACAACAAAGGAAAGAGTCTGCTGTCAGGGAACCATATTGCCTATGATTACCACCCTCCTGCTGACAAGCTCTATGTGGGCAGTCGCGTGGTAGCCAAGTACAAAGATGGGAATCAGGTCTGGCTTTATGCTGGCATTGTAGCTGAGACACCAAACGTCAAAAACAAGCTCAGGTACCTGCACAGGGGATTGAAAAGTCTAGAAACACAATGCCTGTCCTGTTCATGCCTTAATTGAGATTTTACAATTAGCTTTTGTACTCTTAATCCTCAGTGGCCAGGATCCTGCATAAGCAGAAAAGGTTTATTTCTTAACACACAAGTCATGAGGGCAATTTCTTTTTTTTCTTTTTTAAATTTTTTTATTGTAAAGATACTATACAGAGGGTTACAGTTACATGAGTGAGGTAATGAGTACACTTCCTCTTGAACATTGTTACCCCCTCCATTGTTTTCCCCCTACCATCCCCTCCCTCCCTCCCTCCCCCAGGTTCTTTTTTTTTTTTTTTTTTTGATTGTGATTACATAATTTCCGGAAATTCACAGTATTGTGGAATAATGATACTCATTTAAAGTCACAAGTTCATTCTAACTTTCCTGGAACAAATTGTCTATCACAGTCTGTAATATATCACGGTGCACATGAGGGCAATTTCATTTGCTTTTTCTTTTTTCTTAAGGAGAAGTCAATGGAAAGCTAGAGTAAACAAGATTGATTAATCATTAAGAGAATAGAGAATTCACACAGAATGAAGAAATGAGATGGAGACAAGTTGACACCAGAAGAATGAAATAAAGAAGGAAAAATAAGGCTAGGAATGTAGCTTAGTGGTAGAGTGCTTGCCTAGTATGCATGAAGCCCTGCGTTCAATTCCTCAGGACCACATAAACAGAAAAGGCCAGAAGGGGCATTGTGGCTCAAGTGGTTGAGTGCTAGTTTTGTGCAAAAGAAGCTCAGAGACAGTGCCCAGGCCCTGAGTTCAAGCCCCAGGACTGGCATTAAAAAATAGAGAGAAGCCGGGTGCTGGTGGCTCATGCCTGCAATCCCAGCTACTCAGGAGGCTGAGATAGGATCGCAGCGGGAAAGTCTGTGAGACTTCCAATTAACCGCCAGAAAACTGGAAGTGGTGTTGTGGCTCAAGTGGTAGAGTACTTGACTTGAGCTGAAGAGTTCAGGGACATGCCCAAGCCCAGAGTACAATCCGACCACCAACCAAAAAAAAAAAAAAAAAAAGAGAGAAGGAAAATAAATAATTTTTATTTATTTTATTTTTTATAAGGGTGATGTACAGAGGGGTTACAATTACATAAGTAAGGTAATGAGTACATTTTTTGACAAACATTGCTATCCTTGCCCTTGTTTTTCTTGCTTTCCTCCCGTTCTCCCCCCCTACCCCGCCTAGAAATGACTTTTAAAAAGTGAGGCTGTAGGGGCGGGAATGTGGCTTAGTGGTAGAGTGCTTGCCTAGCATGCATGAAGCCCAGGGTTCAGTTCCTTACTACCACATAAACAGAAAAAGCTGGAAGTGGTGCTGTAGCTCAAGTGGTAGAGTGCTAGCCTTGAGCAAAAGAAGCTCAGAGACAGTGCCCAGGCCCTGAGTTCAAGCTCCAGAACCAGCAAAAAAAAAGTCGGGCTATATTGATTACATAAGGAAACTTTTTTTTTTTTTTGGGTCCGGTCATAGGGCCTGAACTCTGGGCCTGGGCGCTGTCCCTCAGCTCTTCACCTCAAGGCTAGCACTCTACCACTTTAGCCACAGCGCCACTTCCAGCTTTTTCTGTTTATGTGGTAGTAAGGAACTGAACTCTGGGCCTCATGCATGCTAGGCAAGCACTCTACCACTGAGCCATCTTCTCAGGGCTTGAACTCTGGACTTGGGCGCTATCCCTGCGCTTTTCAGCTCAAGGCGAGTGCTCTACCGCTTGAGCCACAGAGCCACTTTCAATTGTTTGTTTTTTTAAATTTATTTTGGTGCCAGTCCTAGGGCTTGAACTTGGCCTGGGAGCTGTTCCTGAGATTTTTTTTTTTTGGGTCCGGTCGTGGGGCCTGAACTGTGGGCCTGGGCTCTGTCCCTCAGCTCTTCAGGTCAAGGCTACCGCTCTACCACTTGAGCCACAGCGCCACTTCCGGCTTTTTTCTTTTTGCTTATGTGGTGCTGAGGAACCGAACCCAGGGTCTCAGGCATGCAAGGCAAGCGCTCTACCACTGAGCCACCTTCCCAGCCCCATCCTGAGATTTTTTTTTTGCTCAAGGCCAGTACTCTACTACTTGGTCTATAGTTTTACTTCAACCTTTTTTGGTACTTAATTGGAGATAACAGTCTTATGGACTTTCCTCCCAGGGCTAACTTTGAACTGCCATTCTCAGATCTCAGCCTCCTGAGTAGCTGGGATCATAAGCATGAGCCATTGGCACCTAGCTTAAAATTTTTAATTTTTGGGCTGTGGAGAAAACTGGCTTGTTTTCTCTGGAGTACATTTTATCCAGGGGAATAGAGTTAAGATAAAATTATCTTTGGATGTTATATAAATATACCCCCGCTTTTAAAAAATCATTACTTTTCCCTTATAGGTTTCTCATTTTCTTTGATGATGGCTATGCATCCTATGTCACACAATCAGAACTGTATCCGATTTGCCGGCCATGTAAGTGTCTTTCCATTCTATCCATAGATGTATCATTTTCTTGAGATGTTCAGTTGAAAGACCATAATGTTTGGATTGATTTTTTTTTTTGGGGGGGGGGGGTTCAGTCGTGGGGCCTGAACTCGGCCTGGGTGCTGTCTCTCAGCTCTTCAGCTCAAGGCTAGCACTCTACCACTTGAGCCACAGAGACACTTCTGGCTTTTTTTCTTTTTTAGCTTATGTGGTGCTGAGGAATCAAACCTCAGGCCTCATGCATGCAAGGCAAGTGTTCTACCACTGAGCCACCTTCCCAGCAAGGCTAGTGCTCTACCACTTGAGCTATAGCGCCACTTCTGGCTTTTTTTTTTCTTCTGCTTATGTGGTGCTGAGGAATCAAACCCAGGGCCTCATGCATGCAAGGCAAGTGCTCTATCACTGAGCCACCTTCCCAGCCCGACCATAATGTTCTTGGTCTTCTAGTCTTGAAATTGGTTAGTGTCCTTTGGGAAATACAGGTTTTATTGGCTAACTGTGGCTAGGTCTTTGTAATTGAAGAGTGAAACACTAGATCATGACTTACCTTAGGTAGACTGCTCATTTTTAGAGATGTGTTTTGGTTTCCTTTCTCAGTGATTTAAGTTTTAAAAGGTATTACTTCTTTTTTAGTCCCATACTTCACCATAACATTTGTAAATCTGTGGTTTGCCTAATGCTTCCTAGAGAAGCTGTGTTAGATGAAGCTTCATGGTAGTCTCTATTACTCTGGTTTGATAACACACTCCTACGGAAGTAACTCTGTTGTTTTTTTTTGTTTTTTTTTTTTATTTGGTCGGTCGTGGGGCTTGAACCTTGGGCTTAGGTGCTATCCCTTAGCCTTTCAGCTCAAGGTGAACACTCTACCGCTTGAGCCTCAGTGCTACTTCTGGTTTTCTAGTGGTTTATTGGAGTTAAGAGTCACACAGACTTTCCTGCCCAGGCTGGCTTTGAACCATGATCCTCAGATCTCAGCCTCCTGAGTAGCCAGGATCACAGGGGTGAGCCACCGGTGCCTGGCTCTGCTTTTTTTTTACTTTTATTTTTTGGTAGGTCATGGGACTCGAACTCTGGGCCTGGGCGTTGTCCCTCAGCTCTTC